>NC_137892.1:12126665-13326665 GCF_963455335.1 Martes martes | reverse complement strand
CTGTCTCCTCGGTTGCGAGGCCCGGGCGGATGTCGACCTTGACTCCGCGAAGCCGGCTGTGGCCCCGGAGGGGCTGGCGGCACCCGCAGGTCTCTGGAGCGGAAGTCCAAGCCGGCAGCGTGGGCGCGTCTTCTTCCGCGTGTGAGGGAAGGCGTTGTGCTTTCGGGGAATGGGGAGGTGAAAGGGCCCCCTCCGGGAAGCGCGTTCCAAGAGCAGAGGGTTGGGCGCCTCGCTCCGGGCTCCTAGGTGCCAGAGCCGCTTCTCTCTTCCCGGGACGGAGTGGGGCTTGCTGGGGCAATGCGTCGTCCTGAAGCAATCCCGTGTCTGGGGGTCGGCGCTTCCCCCGTGCGTTTCGGGCGAGTCTCCAGCTCAGGGCGCCCCAAGAGAGTTTGGCCTGCAAGCCGGCGTCGCCGTCACGACCTCCCCAAGAGCCGGGTGTTCGGTTCGGGGCACGCAGAACGCAGGCTCCGGTGGGTTCGACTGAGGGCGGGCGCCTGGCTGAGGCAAGCGGGGCTGCCGTCAGAAGGCCTCCCGTGCCCTCACAACCAGTGTGTTTGCTCTGCCGTGGGTCCCGCGTCAGGGTCGTGGCAGGAGACGCTTCCGACGCCCTTGCGAAGTGCTAAGCTGAGGCCGAGGTCGGGGGCCTACTTCTAGGTCGGCCCCCGACCTGAGGCCCGTCAGGCAGCCTCCCTTAGGCTTCCGCCACCCCCGCCGCGGCCAAGCGTTCTCTCTTCACGAAAGAGGCCTGCTCGCGGAAGGGAGCTCGGCTTCAGGCTCGCTTCTCGGAGGTAAGGCAGTGCTGCTCCCTCGAGGTTTCCAGGCTAAGCGTTGACAAGGCATCCTTCTCCGTGGAGCGACGAGTGTGTGGACGTGGGCCGGGATGGCGTGCCACCCTGCCTGGTTTCTCCCAGGGAGGTCGTGGGCTTGACCTCACTCAGGGCGTCCAAGCCCCGGCGAGTCAGCAAACCGCTTCCCCTTGTAGGACGTGAGGCGCCGGCCCGGGAGAGGCCGGCCCCACAGCCCGGGCGCTCGGGCGTCACGAAGCGCGCACTTCCTCTATCCTCCTTGCTTCTCTCTTCGCACTCATGTTTCCCTGGGCGGACGTTTTCCCGGCAGCACCGTGTTGCACGGGATCCAGGGGGCAGCTGTCTCCTCGGTTGCCAGGCCCGGGCGGGTGTCGACCATGACTCCAAGAAGCCCGCTGTGGCCCCGGAGGGGCTGGCGGCACCCGCAGGTCCCTGGAGCGGAGGCCCAAGCCGGCAGCGTGGGCGCGTCTTCTCCGTGTCTGAGAGAAGGCGTTGTGCTTTCGGGGAATGGGGAGGTGAAAGGGCCCCCTCCGGGAAGCGCGTTCCAAGTGCTGAGGGTTGGGCGCCTCGCTCCGGGCTCCTAGGTGCCAGAACCGCTTCTCTCTTCCCAGGACGGAGTGGGGCTTGCTGGGCCAATGCGTCGTCCTGAAGCAATCCCGTGGCAGGGCAACGGCGCTTCCCCCATGAGTTTCGGGCGAGCCTGCGAGTTCAGGGCGCCCCCAGAGAGTTTGGCCTGCAGGCCGGCGTCGCCGTCACGACCTCCCGAGAGCCGGGTGTTCAGCTCCCGGCACGCCGAACGCAGGCTCCGGTGGGTTCGACTGAGGCGGGCGCCCGGCTGAGGCAAGCGGGGCTGCCGTCAGAGGCCTCCCGTGCCCTCACAACCAGTGTGTTTGCTCTGCCGTGGGTCCCGCGTCAGGGTCGTGGCAGGAGACGCTTCCGACACCCTTGCGAAGTGCTTCGCTGAGGCCGAGGTCGGGGGCCTACTTCTAGGACGGCCCCCGACCTGAGGCCCGACAGGCAGCCTCCCTTAGGCTTCCGGTACCTCCGCCGCGGCCAAGGGTTCTCTCTTCGCGAAAGAGGCCTGCTCGCGGCAGGGAGCTCGGCTTCAGGCTCGCTTCTCGGAGGTAAGGCTGTGCTGCTCCCTCGACGTTTCCAGGCTAAACGTTGACAAGGCATCCTTAACCGAGGAGCGACGAGTGTGTGGACGTGGACCGGGATGGCATGGCACCCTGCCTGGTTTCTCCCAGGGAGGTCGGGGGGCTTGAACTCACTCAGGGCGTCCAAGCCCCGGCGAGTCAGCAAACCGCTTCCCCGTGTAGGACGTGAGGCGCCGGCCCGGGAGAGGCCGGCCCCCCAGATCGGGCGCTCGTGCCTCACGAAGCGCGCCCTTCCTCTCTCCTCCCCTCTTCTCTCTTCGCACTCATGTTTCCCTGGAAGGACGTTTTCCCGGAAGTACCGTGTTGCATGATATCCAGGGGGGAGCTGTCTCCTCGGATGCGAGGCCTGGGCGGGTGTCGACCTTGACTCCGCGAAGCCCGCTGTGGCCCCGGAGGGGCTGGCGGCACCCGCAGGTCCCTGGACCGGAGGCCCAAGCCGGCAGCGTGGGCGCGGCTTCTTCCGCGTCTGAGAGAAGGCGTTGTGCTTTCGGGGAATGGGGAGGTGAAAGGGCCCCCTCCGGGAAGCGCGTTCAAGAGCTGAGGGTTGGGCGCCTCGCTCCAGGCTCCTAGGTGCCAGAGCCGCTTCTCTCTTCCCGGGACGGAGTGGGGCTTGCTGGGCCAATGCGTCGTCCTGAAGCAATCCCGTGGCAGGAGCTCGGCGCTTCCACCATGCGTTTCGGGCGAGCCTCCCAGCTCAGGGCGCCCCCAGAGAGTTTGGCCTGCAGGCCGGCGTCGCCGTCACGACCTCCCCAAGAGCCGGGTGTTCGGTTCGGGGCACGCCGAACGCAGGCTCCGGTGGGTTCGACTGAGGGCGGGCGCCCGGCTGATTCAAGCGGGGCTGCCGTCAGAAGGCCTCCCGTGCCCTCACAACCAGTGTGTTTGCTCTGCCATGGGTCCCGCGTCAGGGTCGTGGCCGGAGCCGCTTCCGACGCCCTTGCGAAGTGCTTCGCTGAGGCCGAGGTCGGTGGCCTACTTCTAGGAAGGCCCCCGACATGAGGCCCGGCAGGCAGCCTCCCTTAGGCTTCCGCCACCCCCTCCACGGCCAAGCGTTCTCTCTTCTCGAAAGAGGCCTGCTCGCGGAAGGGAGCTCGGCTTCAGGCTTGCCTCTCGGAGGTAAGGCTGTGCTGCTCCCTCGAGGTTTCCAGGCTAAGCGTTGACAAGGCATCATTCTCCGTGGTGTGACGTGTGTGTGGACGTGGACGGGGATGGCATGGCACCCTGCCTGGTTTCTCCCAGGGAGGTCGGGGGGCTTGACCTCACTCAGGGCGTCCAAGCCCCGGCGAGTCAGCAAACCGCTTCCCCGTGTAGGACGTGAGGCGCCGGCCCGTGAGGCCGGCCCCACAGCCCGGGCGCTCGGGCCTCACGAAGCGCGCACTTCCTCTATCCTCCCTGCTTCTCTCTTCGCACTCATGTTTCCCTGGGCGGATGTTTTCCCGGAAGCACCGTGTTGCACGGGATCCAGGGGGCAGCTGTCTCCTCGGTTGCCAGGCCCGGGCGGGTGTCGACCTTGACTCCGCTAAGCCCGCTGTGGCCCCGGAGGGGCTGGCGGCACCCGCAGGTCCCTGGAGCAGAGGCACAAGCCGGCAGCGTGGGCGCGTCTTCTTCCGCGTCTGAGAGAAGGCGTTGTGCTTTCGGGGAACGGGGAGGTGAAAGGGCCCCCTCCGGGAAGCGCGTTCCAAGAGCTGAGGGTTGGGCGCCTCGCTCCGGGCTCCTAGGTGCCAGAGACGCTTCTCTCTTCCCGGGACGGAGTGGGGGCTTGCTGGACCAATGCGTCGTCCTGAAGCAATCCCGTGGCAGGGGCTCGGCGCTTCCCCCATGCGTTTCGGGCGAACCTCCCAGCTCAGGGGGCCCACAGAGAGTTTGGCCTGCAGGCCGGCGTCGCCGTCACGACCTCCCGAGAGCCGGGTGTTCAGCTCGCGGCACGCCGAACGCAGGCTCCGGTGGGTTCGACTGAGGGCGGGCGCCCGGCTGAGGCAAGCGGGGCTGCCGTCAGAAGGCCTCCCGTGCCCTCACAACCAGTGTGTTTGCTCTGCCGTGGGTCCCGCGTCAGGGTCGTGGCCGGAGCCGCTTCCGACGCCCTTGCGAAGTGCTTCGCTGAGGCCGAGGTCGGGGTCTTACTTCTAGGACGGCCCCCGACCTGAGGCCCGGCAGGCAGCCTCCCTTAGGCTTCCGCCACCCCCGCCCGGGCAAGCGTTCTCTCTTCGTGAAAGAGGCCTGCTCGCGGCAGGGAGCGCGGCTTCAGGCTCGCCTCTCCGAGGTAAGGCTGTGCTGCTCCCTCGAGGTTTCCAGGCTAAACGTTGACAAGGCATCCTTCTCCGAGGAGCGACGAGTGTGTGGACGTGGACGGGGATGGCATGGCACCCTGCCTGGTTTCTCCCAGGGAGGTCGGGGGGCTTGACCTCACTCAGGGCGTCCAAGCCCCAGCGAGTCAGCAATCCGCTTCCCCGTGTAGGACGTGAGGCGCCGGCCCGGGAGAGGCCGGCCCCACAGCCCGGGCGCTCGTGCCTCACGAAGCGCGCCCTTCCTCTCTCCTCTCCGCTTCGCTCTTCGCACTCAAGTTTCCCTGGGCGGACGTTTTCCCGGCAGCACCGTGTTGCACGGGATCCAGGGGGGAGCTGTCTCCTCGGTTGCGAGGCCCGGGCGGATGTCGACCTTGACTCCGCGAAGCCGGCTGTGGCCCCGGAGGGGCTGGCGGCACCCGCATGTCTCTGGAGCGGAAGTCCAAGCCGGCAGCGTGGGCGCGTCTTCTTCCGCGTGTGAGGGAAGGCGTTGTGCTTTCGGGGAATGGGGAGGTGAAAGGGCCCCCTCCGGGAAGCGCGTTCCAAGAGCAGAGGGTTGGGCGCCTCGCTCCGGGCTCCTAGGTGCCAGAGCCGCTTCTCTCTTCCCGGGACGGAGTGGGGCTTGCTGGGGCAATGCGTCGTCCTGAAGCAATCCCGTGGCAGGGGCTCGGCGCTTCCCCCGTGCGTTTCGGGCGAGCCTCCCAGCTCAGGGCGCCCCCAGAGAGTTTGGCCTGCAAGCCGGCGTCGCCGTCACGACCTCCCCAAGAGCCGGGTGTTCGGTTCGGCGCACGCCGAACGCAGGCTCCGGTGGGTTCGACTGAGGGCGGGCGCCCGGCTGAGGCAAGCGGGGCTGCCGTCAGAAGGCCTCCCGTGCCCTCACAACCAGTGTGTTTGCTCTGCCGTGGGTCCCGCGTCAGGGTCGTGGCAGGAGACGCTTCCGACGCCCTTGCGAAGTGCTAAGCTGAGGCCGAGGTCGGGGGCCTACTTCTAGGACGGCCCCCGACCTGAGGCCCGGCAGGCAGCCTCCCTTAGGCTTCCGCCACCCCCGCCGCGGCCAAGCGTTCTCTCTTCACGAAAGAGGCCTGCTCGCGGAAGGGAGCTCGGCTTCAGGCTCGCTTCTCGGAGGTAAGGCAGTGCTGCTCCCTCGAGGTTTCCAGGCTAAGCGTTGACAAGGCATCCTTCTCCGTGGAGCGACGAGTGTGTGGACGTGGGCCGGGATGGCGTGCCACACTGCCTGGTTTCTCCCAGGGAGGTCGTGGGCTTGACCTCACTCAGGGCGTCCAAGCCCCGGCGAGTCAGCAAACCGCTTCCCCTTGTAGGACGTGAGGCGCCGGCCCGGGAGAGGCCGGCCACACAGCCCGGGCGCTCGGGCGTCACGAAGCGCGCACTTCCTCTATCCTCCTTGCTTCTCTCTTCGCACTCATGTTTCCCTGGGCGGACGTTTTCCCGGCAGCACCGTGTTGCACGGGATCCAGGGGGCAGCTGTCTCCTCGGTTGCCAGGCCCGGGCGGGTGTCGACCATGACTCCGCGAAGCCGGCTGTGGCCCCGGAGGGGCTGGCGGCACCCGCAGGTCCCTGGAGCGGAGGCCCAAGCCGGCAGCGTGGGCGCGCCTTCTCCGTGTCTGAGAGAAGGTGTTGTGCTTTCGGGGAATGGGGAGGTGAAAGGGCCCCCTCCGGGAAGCGCGTTCCAAGTGCTGAGGGTTGGGCGCCTCGCTCCGGGCTCCTAGGTGCCAGAACCGCTTCTCTCTTCCCAGGACGGAGTGGGGCTTGCTGGGCCAATGCGTCGTCCTGAAGCAATCCCGTGGCAGGGCAACGGTGCTTCCCCCATGAGTTTCGGGCGAGCCTGCGAGTTCAGGGCGCCCCCAGAGAGTTTGGCCTGCAGGCCGGCGTCGCCGTCACGACCTCCCCGAGAGCCGGGTGTTCAGCTCGCGGCACGCCGAACGCAGGCTCCGGTGGGTTCGACTGAGGGCGGGCGCCCGGCTGAGGCAAGCGGGGCTGAAGTCAGAAGGCCTCCCGAGCCCTCACAACCAGTGTGTTTGCTTGCCGTGGGTCCGGCGTCAGGGTCGTGGCAGGAGCCGCTTCCGACGCCCTTGCGAAGTGCTTCGCTGAGGCCGAGGTCGGGGGCCTACTTCTAGGACGGCCCCCGACCTGAGGCCCGGCAGGCAGCCTCCCTTAGGCTTCCGCCACCCACGCCACGGCCAAGCGTTCTCTCTTCGCGAAGGAGGCCTGCTCGCGGCAGGGAGCTAGGCTTCAGGCTCGCTCTCGGAGGTAAGGCTGTGCTGCTCCCTCGAGGTTTCCAGGCTAAACGTTGACAAGGCATCCTTCTCCGTGGAGCGACGAGTGTGTGGACGTGGACGGGGATGGTTGGCACCCTGCCTGGTTTCTCCCAGGGAGGTCGGGGGGCTTGACCTCACTCAGGGCGTCCAAGCCCCAGCGAGTCAGCAAACCGCTTCCCCGTGTAGGACGTGAGGCGCCGGCCCGGGAGAGGCCGGCCCCACAGCCCGGGCGCTCGTGCCTCACGAAGCGCGCCCTTCCTCTCTCCTCTCCACTTCACTCTTCGCACTCATGTTTCCCTGAGCGGACGTTTTCCCGGAAGTACCGTGTTGCATGATATCCAGGGGGGAGCTGTCTCCTCGGATGCGAGGCCTGGGCGGGTGTCGACCTTGACTCCGCGAAGCCCGCTGTGGCCCCAGAGGGGCTGGCGGCACCCGCAGGTCCCTGGACCGGAGGCCCAAGCCGGCAGCGTGGGCGCGGCTTCTTCCGCGTCTGAGAGAAGGCGTTGTGCTTTCGGGGAATGGGGAGGTGAAAGGGCCCCCTCCGGGAAGCGCGTTCCAAGAGCTGAGGGTTGGGCGCCTCGCTCCAGGCTCCTAGGTGCCAGAGCCGCTTCTCTCTTCCCGGGACGGAGTGGGGCTTGCTGGGCCAATGCGTCGTCCTGAAGCAATCCCGTGGCAGGAGCTCGGCGCTTCCACCATGCGTTTCGGACGAGCCTCCCAGCTCAGGGCGCCCCCAGAGAGTTTGGCCTGCAGGCCGGCGTCGCCGTCACGACCTCCCCGAGAGCCGGGTGTTCAGCTCGCGGCACGCCGAACGCAGGCTCCGGTAGGTTCGACTGACGGCGGGGGCCCGGCTGAGGCAAGCGGGGCTGCCGTCGGAAGGCCTCCCGTGCCCTCACAACCAGTGTGTTTGCTTGCCGTGGGTCCGGCGTCAGGGTCGTGGCAGGAGCCGCTTCCGACGCCCTTGCGAAGTGCTTCGCTGAGGCCGAGGTCGGGGGCCTACTTCTAGGACGGCCCCCGACCTGAGGCCCGGCAGGCAGCCTCCCTTAGTCTTCCGCCACCCCCTCTACGGACAAGCGTTCTCTCTTCTCGAAAGAGGCCTGCTCGCGGAAGGGAGCTCGGCTTCAGGCTTGCCTCTCGGAGGTAAGACTGTGCTGCTCCCTCGAGGTTTCCAGGCTAAACGTTGACAAGGCATCCTTCTCCGTGGAGCGACGAGTGTGTGGACGTGGACGGGGATGGTTGGCACCCTGCCTGGTTTCTCCCAGGGAGGTCGGGGGGCTTGACCTCACTCAGGGCGTCCAAGCCCCAGCGAGTCAGCAAACCGCTTCCCCGTGTAGGACGTGAGGCGCCGGCCCGGGAGAGGCCGGCCCCACAGCCCGGGCGCTCGTGCCTCACGAAGCGCGCCCTTCCTCTCTCCTCTCCACTTCACTCTTCGCACTCAAGTTTCCCTGAGCGGACGTTTTCCCGGCAGCACCGTGTTGCACGGGATCCAGGGGGGAGCTGTCTCTTCGGTTGCGAGGCCCGGGCGGATGTCGACCTTGACTCCGCGAAGCCGGCTGTGGCCCCGGAGGGGCTGGCGGCACCCGCAGGTCTCTGGAGCGGAAGCCCAAGCCGGCAGCGTGGGCGCGTCTTCTTCCGCGTCTGAGAGAAGGCGTTGTGCTTTCGGGGAACGGGGAGGTGAAAGGGCCCCCTCCGGGAAGCGCGTTCCAAGAGCTGAGGGTTGGGCGCCTCGCTCCGGGCTCCTAGGTGCCAGAGACGCTTCTCTCTTCCCGGGACGGAGTGGGGCTTGCTGGACCAATGCGTCGTCCTGAAGCAATCCCGTGGCAGGGGCTCGGCGCTTCCCCCGTGCGTTTCGGGCGAACCTCCCAGCTCAGGGGGCCCGCAGAGAGTTTTGCTTGCAGGCCGGCGTCGCCGTCACGACCTCCCGAGAGCCGGGTGTTCAGCTCGCGGCACGCCGAACGCAGGCTCCGGTGGGTTCGACTGAGGGCGGGCGCCCGGCTGAGGCAAGCGGGGCTGCCGTCAGAGGCCTCCCGTGCCCTCACAACCAGTGTGTTTGCTCTGCCGTGGGTCCCGCGTCAGGGTCGTGGCAGGAGCCGCTTCCGACACCCTTGCGAAGTGCTTCGCTGAGGCCGAGGTCGGGGGCCTACTTCTAGGACGGCCCCCGACCTGAGGCCCGGCAGGCAGCCTCCCTTAGGCTTCCGGTACCTCCGCCGCGGCCAAGGGTTCTCTCTTCGCGAAAGAGGCCTGCTCGCGGCAGGGAGCTCGGCTTCAGGCTCGCTTCTCGGAGGTAAGGCTGTGCTGCTCCCTCGAAGTTTCCAGGCTAAACGTTGACAAGGCATCCTTAACCGAGGAGCGACGAGTGTGTGGACGTGGACCGGGATGGCATGGCACCCTGCCTGGTTTCTCCCAGGGAGGTCGGGGGGCTTGAACTCACTCAGGGCGTCCAAGCCCCGGAGAGTCAGCAAACCGCTTCCCCGTGTAGGACGTGAGGCGCCGGCCCGTGAGGCCGGCCCCACAGCCCGGGCGCTCTGGCCTCACGAAGCGCGCACTTCCTCTATCCTCCTGCTTCTCTCTTCGCACTCATGTTTCCCTGGGCGGACGTTTTCCCGGCAGCACCGTGTTGCACAGGATCCAGGGGGCAGCTGTCTCCTCGGTTGCCAGGCCCGGGCGGGTGTCGACCTTGACTCCGCGACGCCCGTTGTGGCCCCGGAGGTGCTGGCGGCACCCGCAGGTCCCTGGAGCGGAGGCCCAAGCCGGCAGCGTGGGCGCGTCTTCTTCCGCGTCTGAGAGAAGGCGCTGTGCTTTCGGGGAATGGGGAGGTGAAAGGGCCCCCTCTGGGAAGCGCGTTCCAAGTGCTGAGGGTTGGGCGCCTCGCTCCGGGCTCCTAGGTGCCAGAGCCGCTTCTCTCTTCCCGGGACGGAGTGGGGCTTGCTGGGCCATGCGTCGTCCTGAAGCAATCCCGTGGCAGGGGCTCGGCGCTTCCCCCATGCGTTTCGGGCGAGCCTGCGAGCTCAGGGCGCCCCCAGAGAGTTTGGCCTGCAGGCCGGCGTCGCCGTCACGACCTCCCCGAGAGCCGGGTGTTCAGCTCGCGGCACGCCGAACGCAGGCTCCGGTGGGTTCGACTGAGGGCGGGCGCCCGGCTGAGGCAAGCGGGGCTGCCGTCAGAAGGCCTCCCGTGCCCTCACAACCAGTGAGTTTGCTCTGCCTTGGGTCCCGAATCCGGGTCGTGGCAAAGCCGCTTCCGACGCCCTTGCGAAGTGCTTCGCTGAGGCCGAGGTCGGGGGCCTACTTCTAGGACGGCCCCCGACCTGAGGCCCGGCAGGCAGCCTCCCTTAGGCTTCCGCCACCCCCGCCGCGGCCAAGCGTTCTCTCCTCGCGAAAGAGGCCTTCTCGCGGCAAGGAGCTCGGCTTCATGCTCCCTTCTCCGAGGTAAGGCTGTGCTGCTCCCTCGAGGTTTCCAGGCTAAGCGTTGACAAGGCATCCTTCTCCGTGGAGACCCGTGTGTGTGGACGTGGACGGGGATGGCATGGCACCCTGCCTGGTTTCTCCCAGGGAGATCGGGGGGCTTGACCTCACTCAGGGCGACCAAGCCCCGGCGAGTCAGCGATCCGCTTCCCCGTGTAGGACGTGAGGCGCCGGCCCGGGAGAGGCCGGCCCCACAGCCCGGGCGCTCGTGCCTCACGAAGCGCGCCCTTCCACGCTCCTCTCCGCTTCGCTCTTCGCACTCAAGTTTCCCTGAGCGGACGTTTTCCCGGCAGCACCGTGTTGCACGGGATCCAGGGGGGAGCTGTCTCTTCGGTTGCGAGGCCCGGGCGGATGTCGACCTTGACTCCGCGAAGCCGGCTGTGGCCCCGGAGGGGCTGGCGGCACCCGCAGGTCTCTGGAGCGGAAGTCCAAGCCGGCAGCGTGGGCGCGTCTTCTTCCGCGTGTGAGGGAAGGCGTTGTGCTTTCGGGGAATGGGGAGGTGAAAGGGCCCCCTCCGGGAAGCGCGTTCCAAGAGCAGAGGGTTGGGCGCCTCGCTCCGGGCTCCTAGGTGCCAGAGCCGCTTCTCTCTTCCCGGGACGGAGTGGGGCTTGCTGGGCCAATGCGTCGTCCTGAAGCAATCCCGTGGCAGGGGCTCGGCGCTTCCCCCGTGCGTTTTGGGCGAGCCTCCCAGCTCAGGGCGCCCCCAGAGAGTTTGGCCTGCAAGCCGGCGTCGCCGTCACGACCTCCCCAAGAGCCGGGTGTTCGGTTCGGGGCACGCCGAACGCAGGCTCCGGTGGGTTCGACTGAGGGCGGGCGCCCGGCTGAGGCAAGCGGGGCTGCCGTCAGAAGGCCTCCAGTGCCCTCACAACCAGTGTGTTTGCTCTGCCGTGGGTCCCGCGTCAGGGTCGTGGCAGGAGACGCTTCCGACGCCCTTGCGAAGTGCTAAGCTGAGGCCGAGGTCGGGGGCCTACTTCTAGGTCGGCCCCCGACCTGAGGCCCGGCAGGCAGCCTCCCTTAGGCTTCCGCCACCCCCGCCGCGGCCAAGCGTTCTCTCTTCACGAAAGAGGCCTGCTCGCGGAAGGGAGCTCGGCTTCAGGCTCGCTTCTCGGAGGTAAGGCAGTGCTGCTCCCTCGAGGTTTCCAGGCTAAGCGTTGACAAGGCATCCTTCTCCGTGGAGCGACGAGTGTGTGGACGTGGGCCGGGATGGCGTGCCACCCTGCCTGGTTTCTCCCAGGGAGGTCGTGGGCTTGACCTCACTCAGGGCGTCCAAGCCCCGGCGAGTCAGCAAACCGCTTCCCCGTGTAGGACGTGAGGCGCCGGCCGGGAGAGGCCGGCCACACAGCCCGGGCGCTCGGGCGTCACGAAGCGCGCACTTCCTCTATCCTCCCTGCTTCTCTCTTCGCACTCATGTTTCCCTGGGCGGACGTTTTCCCGGCAGCACCGTGTTGCACGGGATCCAGGGGGCAGCTGTCTCCTCGGTTGCCAGGCCCGGGCGGGTGTCGACCATGACTCCGAGAAGCCCGCTGTGGCCCCGGAGGGGCTGGCGGCACCCGCAGGTCCCTGGAGCGGAGGCCCAAGCCGGCAGCGTGGGCGCGTCTTCTCCGTGTCTGAGAGAAGGCGTTGTGCTTTCGGGGAATGGGGAGGTGAAAGGGCCCCCTCCGGGAAGCGCGTTCCAAGTGCTGAGGTTTGGGCGCCTCGCTCCGGGCTCCTAGGTGCCAGAACCGCTTCTCTCTTCCCAGGACGGAGTGGGGCTTGCTGGGCCAATGCGTCGTCCTGAAGCAATCCCGTGGCAGGGCAACGGCGCTTCCCCCATGAGTTTCGGGCGAGCCTGCGAGTTCAGGGCACCCCCAGAGAGTTTGGCCTGCAGGCCGGCGTCGCCGTCACGACCTCCCCGAGAGCCGGGTGTTCAGCTCGCGGCACGCCGAACGCAGGCTCCGGTGGGTTCGACTGAGGGCGGGCGCCCGGCTGAGGCAAGCGGGGCTGAAGTCAGAAGGCCTCCCGAGCCCTCACAACCAGTGTGTTTGCTTGCCGTGGGTCCGGCGTCAGGGTCGTGGCAGGAGCCGCTTCCGACGCCCTTGCGAAGTGCTTCGCTGAGGCCGAGGTCGGGGGCCTACTTCTAGGACGGCCCCCGACCTGAGGCCCGGCAGGCAGCCTCCCTTAGGCTTCCGCCACCCACGCCGCGGCCAAGCGTTCTCTCTTCGCGAAGGAGGCCTGCTCGCGGCAGGGAGCTAGGCTTCAGGCTCGCTCTCGGAGGTAAGGCTGTGCTGCTCCCTCGAGGTTTCCAGGCTAAACGTTGACAAGGCATCCTTCTCCGAGGAGCGACGAGTGTGTGGACGTGGACGGGGATGGTTGGCACCCTGCCTGGTTTCTCCCAGGGAGGTCGGGGGGCTTGACCTCACTCAGGGCGTCCAAGCCACGGCGAGTCAGCAAACCGCTTCCCCATGTAAGACGTGAGGCGCCGGTCCGGGAGAGGCCGGCCCCACAGCCCGGGCGCTCGGGCCTCACGAAGCGCGCCCTTCCTCTCTCCTCTCCGCTTCGCTCTTCGCACTCAAGTTTCCCTGAGCGGACGTTTTCCCGGCAGCACCGTGTTGCACGGGATCCAGGGGGCAGCTGTCTCCTCGGTTGCGAGGCCCGGGCGGGTGACGACCTTGACTCCACGAAGCCCGCTGTGGCCCCGGAGGGGCTGGCGGCACCCGCAGGTCCCTGGAGTGGAGGCCCAAGCCGGCAGCGTGGGCGCGTCTTCTTCCGCGTCTGAGAGAAGGCGTTGTGCTTTCAGGGAATGGGGAGGTGAAAGGGCTCCCTCCGGGAAGCGCGTTCCAAGTGCTGAGGGTTGGGCGCCTCGCTCCGGGCTCCTAGGTGCCAGAACCGCTTCTCTCTTCCTGGGACGGAGTGGGGCTTGCTGGTCCAATGCGTCGTCCTGAAGCAATCCCATGGCAGGGCCTCGGCGCTTCCCCCATGCGTTTCGGGCGAGCCTCCCAGCTCAGGGCGCCCGCAGAGAGTTTGGCCTGCAGGCCGGCGTCACCGTAACGACCTCCCCGAGAGCCGGGTGTTCAGCTCGCGGCACGCCGAACGCAGGCTCCGGTGGGTTCGACTGAGGGCGGGCGCCCGGGTGAGGCAAGCGGGGCTGCCGTCAGAAGGCCTCCCGTGCCCTCACAACCAGTGTGTTTGCTCTGCCGTGGGTCCCGCGTCAGGGTCGTGGCAGGAGCCGCTTCCGACGCCCTTGCGAAGTGCTTCGCTGAGGCCGAGGTCGGGGGCTTACTTCTAGGACGGCCCCCGACCTGAAGCCCGGCAGGCAGCCTCCCTTAGGCTTCCGCCACCCCCGCCCGGAAAAGCGTTCTCTCTTCGTGAAAGAGGCCTGCTCGCGGAAGGGAGCTCGGCTTCAGGCTCGCTTCTCGGAGGTAAGGCTGTGCTGCTCCCTCGAGGTTTCCAGGCTAAGCTTTGACAAGGCATCCTTCTCCGAGGAGCGACGAGTGTGTGGACGTGGACGGGGATGGCATGGCACCCTGCCTAGTTTCTCCCAGGGAGGTCGTGGGCTTGACCTCACTCAGGGCGTCCAAGCCCCGGCGAGTCAGCAAACCGCTTCCCCGTGTAGGACGTGAGGCGCCGGCCCCAGAGAGGCCGGCCCCCCAGCCCGGGCGCTCGTGCCTCACGAAGCGCGCCCTTCCTCTCTCCTCCCCGCTTCTCTCTTCGCACTCATGTTTCCCTGGGCGGACGTTTTCCCGGAAGCACCGTGTTGCATGATATCCAGGGGGGAGCTGTCTCCTCGGTTGCGAGGCTGGGCGGGTGTCGACCTTGACTTCGCGAAGCCCGCTGTGGCCCCGGAGGGGCTGGCGGCACCTGTAGGTCCCTGGACCGGAGGCCCAAGCCGGCAGCGTGGGCGTGTCTTCTTCCGCGTCTGAGAGAAGGCGTTGTGCTTTCGAAAAATGGGGAGGTGAAAGGGCCCCCTCCGGGAAGCGCGTTCCAAGTGCTGAGGGTTGGGCGCCTCGCTCCGGGCTCCTAGGTGCCAGAACCGCTTCTCTCTTCCCGGGACGGAGTGGGGCTTGCTGGGCCAATGCGTCGTACTGAAGCAATCCCGTGGCAGGGGCTCGGCGCTTCCCCCATGCTTTTCGGGCGAGCCTGCGAGCTCAGGGCGCCCCCAGAGAGTTTGGCCTGCAGGCCGGCGTCGCCGTCACGACCTCCCCGAGAGCCGGGTGTTCAGCTCGCGGCACGCCGAATGCAGGCTCCGGTGGGTTCGACTGAGGGCGGGCGCCCGGCTGAAGCAAACGGGGCTGCCGTCAGAAGGCCTCCCGTGCCCTCAAAACCAGTGTGTTTGCTTGCCGAGGGTCCGGCGTCAGGGTCGTGGCAGGAGCCGCTTCCGACGCCCTTGCGAAGTGCTTCGCTGAGGCCGAGGTCGGGGGCCTACTTCTAGGACGACCCCCGACCTGAGGCCCGGCAGGCAGCCTCCCTTAGGCTTCCGCCACCCCCACCGCGGCCAAGCGTTCTCTCTTCGCGAAAGAGGCCTGCTCGCGGAAGGGATCTCGGCTTCAGGCTTGCTTCTCGGAGGTAAGGCTGTGCTGCTCCCTCGAGGTTTCCAGGCTAAGCATTGACTAGGCATCCTTCTCCGTGGAGCCCCGTATGTGTGGACGTGGACGGGGATGGCATGGCACCCTGCCTAGTTTCTCCCATTGAGGTCGGGGGCTTGACCTCACTCAAGGCATCCAAGCCCCGACGAGTTAGCAAACCGCTTCCCCGTGTAGGTCATGAGGCGCCGGCTTGGGAGAGGCCGGCCCCACAGCCCGGGCGCTCGAGCCTCACGAAGCGCGCCCTTCCTCTCTCCTCCCCGGTTCCCTCTTCGCACTCATGTTTCCTGGGCGGACGTATTCCCGGAAGCACCGTGTTGCACGGGATCCAGGGGGCAGCTGTCTCCTCGGTTGCGAGGCCCGGGCAGGTGTCGACCTTGACTCCGCGAAGCCGGCTGTGGCCCCGGAGGGGCTGGCGGCACCCGCAGGTCCCTGGAGCGGAGGCCCAAGCCGGCAGCGTGGGCGCGTCTTCTTCCGCGTCTGAGAGAAGGCGTTGTGCTTTCGGGGAACGGGGAGGTGAAAGGGCACCCTCCGGGAAGCGCGTTCCAAGAGCTGAGGGTTGGGCGCCTCGCTCCGGGCTCCTAGGTGCCAGAGACGCTTCTCTCTTCCTGGGACGGAGTGGGGCTTGCTGGGCCAATGTGTCGTCCTGAAGCAATCCCGTGGCAGGGGCTCGGCGATTCCCCCATGCGTTTCGGGTGAGCCTGCGAGCCCAGGGCGCCCCCAGAGAGTTTGGCCTGCAGGCCGGCGTCGCCGTCACGACCTCCCCGAGAGCCGGGTGTTCAGCTCGCGGCACGCCGAACGCAGGCTCCGGTGGGTTCGACTGAGGGCGGGCGCCCGGCTGAGGCAAGCGGGACTGCCGTCAGAAGGCCTCCCGTGCCCTCACAACCAGTGTCTTTGCTCTGCCGTGGGTCCCACGTCAGGGTCGTTGCAGGAGCCGCTTCCGACACCCTTGCGAAGTGCTTCGCTGAGGTCGAGGTCCGGGGCCTCCTTCTAGGACGGCCCCCGACCTGAGGCCCGGCAGGCTGACTCCCTTAGGCTTCTGCCCCCCCCTCCACGGCCAAGCGTTCTCTCTTCTCGAAAGAGGCCTGTTCTCGAAGGGAGCTCGGCTTCAGGCTCGCCTCTCGGAGGTAAGGCTGTGCTGCTCCCTCAGGGTTCCAGGCTAAGCGTTGACAAGGCATCCTTCTCCGTGGTGCGACGTGTGTGTGGACGTGGACGGGGATGGCATGGCACCCTGCCTAGTTTCTCCCAGGGAGGTCGGGGGGCTTGACCTCACTCAGGGCGTCCAAGCCCCGGCCAGTCAGCAAACCGCTTCCCCGTGTAGGACGTGAGGCGCCGGCCCGTGAGGCCGGCCCCACAGCCCGGGCGCAAGGGCCTCACGAAGCGCGCACTTCCTATATCCTCCCCGCTTCTCTCGTCGCACTCATGTTTCCCTGGGCGGACGTTTTCCCGGAAGCACCGTGTTGCACGGGATCCAGGGGGCAGCTGTCTCCTCGGTTGCCAGGCCCGGGCGGGTGTCGACCTTGACTCCGCGAAGCCGGCTGTGGCCCCGGAGTGGCTGGCGGCACCCGCAGGTCCCTGAAGCGGAGGCCCAAGCCGGCAGCGTGGGCGCGTCTTCTTCCGCGTCTGAGAGAAGGCGTTGTGCTTTCGGGGAACGGGGAGGTGAAAGGGCCCCCTCCGGGAAGCGCGTTCCAAGTGCTGAGGGTTGGGCGCCTCGCTCCGGGCTCCTAGGTGCCAGAGACGCTTCTCTCTTCCCGGGACGGAGTGGGGCTTGCTGGGCCAAAGCGTCGTCCTGAAGCAATCCCGTGGCAGGGGCTCGGCGCTTCCCCCGTGCGTTTCGGGAGAGCCTCCCAGCTCAGGGCGCCCCCAGAGAGTTTGGCCTGCAAGCCGGCGTCGCCGTCACGACCTCCCCAAGAGCCGGGTGTTCGGTTCGGGGCACGCCGAACGCAGGCTCCGGTGGGTTCGACTGAGGGCGGGCGCCCGGCTGAGGCAAGCGGGGCTGCCGTCAGAAGGCCTCCCGTGCCCTCACAACCAGTGTGTTTGCTCTGCCGTGGGTCCCGCGTCAGGGTCGTGGCAGGAGCCGCTTCCGACGGCCTTGCGAAGTGCTTCGCTGAGGCCGAGGTCGGGGGCATACTTCTAGGACGGCCCCCGACCTGAGGCCCGGCAGGCAGCCTCCCTTAGGCTTCCGCCACCCCCGCCGCGGCCAAGCGTTCTCTCTTCGCGAAAGAGGCCTGCTCGCGGAAGGGAGCTCGGCTTCAGGCTCGCTTCTCGGAGGTAAGGCAGTGCTACTCCCTCGAGGTTTCCAGGCTAAGCGTTGACAAGGCATCCTTCTCCGTGGAACGACGTGTGTGTGGACGTGGACGGGGATGGCATTGCACCCGGCCTGGTTTCTCCCTGGGAGGTCGGGGGGCTTGACCTCACTCAGGGCGTCCAAGCCCCGGCGAGTCAGCAAACCGCTTCCCCGTGTAGGACGTGAGGCGCCGGCCCGGGAGAGGCCGGCCACACAGCCCGGGCGCTCGTGCCTCACGTAGCGCACCCTTCCTCTCTCCTCCCCGCTTCTCTCTTCGCACTCATGTTTCCCTGGGCGGACGTTTTCCCGGCAGCACCGTGTTGCACGGGATCCAGGGGGCAGCTGTCTCCTCGGTTGCCAGGCCCGGGCGGGTGTCGACCTTGACTCTGCGAAGCCCGCTGTGGCCCCGGAGGGGCTGGCGGCACCCCCAGGTCCCTGGAGCGGAGGCGGAAGCAGGCAGCGTGTGCGAGTCTTCTTCAGCGTCTGAGAGAAGGCGTTGTGCTTTCGGGGAATGGGGAGGTGAAAGGGCCTCCTCCGGGAAGCGCGTTCCAAGAGCTGAGGGTTGGGCGCCTCGCTCCAGGCTCCTAGGTGCCAGAGCCGCTTCTCTCTTCCAGGGATGTAGTGGGGCTTGCTGGGCCAATGCGTCGTCCTGAAGCAATCCCGTGGCAGGGGCTCGGCGCTTACCCCGTGCGTTTCGGGCGAGCCTCCCAGCTCACGGCGCCCCCAGAGTGTTTGGCCTGCAAGACGGCGTCCCCGTCATGACCTCCCCGTGAGCCGGGTGTTATGCTCGGCACACTCCGAACGCAGGCTCCGGTGGGTTCGACTGAGGGCGGGCGCCCAGCTGAGGCAAGCGGGGCTGCCGTCAGAAGGCCTCCCGTGCCCTCACAACCAGTGAGTTTGCTCTGCCTTGGGTCCCGAATCCGGGTCGTGGCAAAGCCGCTTCCGACGCCCTTGCGAAGTGCTTCGCTGAGGCCGAGGTCGGGGGCCTACTTCTAGGATGGCCCCCGACCTGAGGCCCGGCAGGCAGCCTCCCTTAGGCTTCCGCCACCCCCGCCGCGGCCAAGCGTTCTCTCCTCGCGAAAGAGGCCTGCTCGCGGCAAGGAGCTCGGCTTCATGCTCCCTTCTCCGAGGTAAGGCTGTGCTGCTCCCTCGAGGTTTCCAGGCTAAGCGTTGACAAGGCATCCTTCTCCGTGGAGACCCGTGTGTGTGGACGTGGACGGGGATGGCATGGCACCCTGCCTGGTTTCTCCCAGGGAGGTCGGGGGGCTTGACCTCACTCAGGGCGTCCAAGCCCCGGCGAGTCAGCAATCCGCTTCCCCGTGTAGGACGTGAGGCGCCGGCCCGGGAGAGGCCGGCCCCACAGCCCGGGCGCTCGTGCCTCACGAAGCGCGCCCTTCCACGCTCCTCTCCGCTTCGCTCTTCGCACTCAAGTTTCCCTGAGCGGACGTTTTCCCGGCAGCACCGTGTTGCACGGGATCCAGGGGGGAGCTGTCTCCTCGGTTGCGAGGCCCGGGCGGATGTCGACCTTGACTCCGCGAAGCCGGCTGTGGCCCCGGAGGGGCTGGCGGCACCCGCAGGTCTCTGGAGCGGAAGTCCAAGCTGGCAGCGTGGGCGCGTCTTCTTCCGCGTGTGAGGGAAGGCGTTGTGCTTTCGGGGAATGGGGAGGTGAAAGGGCCCCCTCCGGGAAGCGCGTTCCAAGTGCTGAGGGTTGGGCGCCTCGCTCCGGGCTCCTAGGTGCCAGAACCGCTTCTCTCTTCCCAGGACGGAGTGGGGCTTGCTGGGCCAATGCGTCGTCCTGAAGCAATCCCGTGGCAGGGCAACGGCGCTTCCCCCATGAGTTTCGGGCGAGCCTGCGAGTTCAGGGCGCCCCCAGAGAGTTTGGCCTGCAGGCCGGCGTCGCCGTCACGACCTCCCCGAGAGCCGGGTGTTCAGCTCGCGGCACGCCGAACGCAGGCTCCGGTGGGTTCGACTGAGGGCGGGCGCCCGGCTGAGGCAAGCGGGGCTGAAGTCAGAAGGCCTCCCGAGCCCTCACAACCAGTGTGTTTGCTTGCCGTGGGTCCGGCGTCAGGGTCGTGGCAGGAGCCGCTTCCGACGCCCTTGCGAAGTGCTTCGCTGAGGCCGAGGTCGGGGGCCTACTTCTAGGACGGCCCCCGACCTGAGGCCCGGCAGGCAGCCTCCCTTAGGCTTCCGCCACCCACGCCACGGCCAAGCGTTCTCTCTTCGCGAAGGAGGCCTGCTCGCGGCAGGGAGCTAGGCTTCAGGCTCGCTCTCGGAGGTAAGGCTGTGCTGTTCCCTCGAGGTTTCCAGGCTAAACGTTGACAAGGCATCCTTCTCCGTGGAGCGACGAGTGAGTGGACGTGGACGGGGATGGTTGGCACCCTGCCTGGTTTCTCCCAGGGAGGTCGGGGGGCTTGACCTCACTCAGGGCGTCCAAGCCCCAGCGAGTCAGCAAACCGCTTCCCCGTGTAGGACGTGAGGCGCCGGCCCGGGAGAGGCCGGCCCCACAGCCCGGGCGCTCGTGCCTCACGAAGCGCGCCCTTCCTCTCTCCTCTCCGCTTCGCTCTTCGCACTCAAGTTTCCCTGAGCGGACGTTTTCCCGGCAGCACCGTGTTGCACGGGATCCAGGGGGGAGCTGTCTCTTCGGTTGCGTGGCCCGGGCGGATGTCGACCTTGACTCCGCGAAGCCTGCTGTGGCCCCAGAGGGGCTGGCGGCACCCGCAGGTCCCTGGAGCGGAGGCCCAAGCCGGCAGCGTGGGCGCGTCTTCTTCCGCGTGTGAGAGAAGGCGTTGTGCTTTCGGGGAATGGGGAGGTGAAAGGGCTCCCTCCGGGAAGCGCGTTCCAAGAGCTGAGGGTTGGGCGCCTCGCTCCAGGCTCCTAGGTTCCAGAGCCGCTTCTCTCTTCCCGGGACGGTAGGGGCTTGCTGGGCCAATGCGTCGTCCTGAAGCAATCCCGTGGCAGGGGCTCGGCGCTTCCCCCGTGCGTTTCGGGTGAGCCTCCCAGCTCAGGGCACCCCCAGAGGGTTTGGCCTGCAAGCCGGCGTCGCCGTCACGACCTCCCCGAGATCGGGTGTTCAGCTCGGGGTACGCCGAACGCAGGCTCCGGTGGGTTCGACTGAGGGCGGGCGCCCGGCTGAGGCAAGCGGGGCTGCCGTCAGAAGGCCTCCCGTGCCCTCACAACCAGTGTGTTTGGTCTGCCGTGGGTCCCGCGTCAGGGTCCTGGCAGGAGCCGCTTCTGACGCCCTTGCGAAGTGCTTCGCTGAGGCCGAGGTCGGGGGCATACTTCTAAGACGGCCCCCGACCTAAGGCACGGCAGGCAGCCTCCCTTAGGCTTCCGCCACCCCCGCCGCGGCCAAGCGTTCTCTCTTCACGAAGGAGGCCTGCTCGCGGCAGGGAGCTAGGCTTCAGGCTCGCTCTCGGAGGTAAGGCTGTGCTGCTCCCTCGAGGTTTCCAGGCTAAACGTTGACAAGGCATCCTTCTCCGTGGAGCGACGAGTGTGTGGACGTGGACGGGGATGGCATGGCACCCTGCCTGGTTTCTCCCAGGGAGTTCGGGGGGCTTGACCTCACTCAGGGCGTCCAAGCCCCGGCGAGTCAGCAAACCGCTTCCCCGTCTAGGACGTGAGGCGCCGGCCCGGGAGAGGTCGGCCCCCCAGCCCGGGCGCTCGTGCCTCACGAAGCGCGCCCTTCCTCTCTCCTCCCCACTTCTCTCTTCCAACTCATGTTTCCCTGGGCGGACGTTTTCCCGGAAGCACCGTGTTGCATGATATCCAGGAGGGAGCTGTCTCCTCGGTTGCGAGGCCCGGGCGGGTGTCGACCTTGACTCCGCGAAGCCCGCTGTGGCCCCGGAGGGACTGGCGGCACCCGCAGGTCCCTGGAGCGGAGGCCCAAGCTGGCAGCGTGGGCGCGTCTTCTTCGGCGTCTGAGAGAAGGTGTTGTGATTTCGGGAAATGGGGAGGTGAAAGGGCCCCCTCCGGGAAGCGCGTTCCAAGAGCTGAGGGTTGGGCGCCTCGCTCCGGGCTCCTAGGTGCCAGAGCCGCTTCTCTCTTCCCGGGACGGAGTGGGGCTTGCTGGGCCAATGCGTCGTCCTGAAGCAATCCCGTGGCAGGGGCTCGGCGCTTCCCCCGTGCGTTTCGGGCGAGCCTCCCAGCTCAGGGCGCCCCCAGAGAGTTTGGCCTGCAAGCCGGCGTCGCCGTCACGACCTCCCCAAGAGCCGGGTGTTCGGTTCGGGGCACGCCGAACGCAGGCTCCGGTGGGTTCGACTGAGGACGGGCGCCCGGCTGAGGCAAGCGGGGCTGCCGTCAGAAGGCCTCCCGTGCCCTCACAACCAGTGTGTTTGCTCTGCCGTGGGTCCCGCGTCAGGGTCGTGGCAGGAGCCGCTTCTGACGGCCTTGCGAAGTGCTTCGCTGAGGCCGAGGTCGGGGGCATACTTCTAGGACGGCCCCCGACCTGAGGCCCGGCAGGCAGCCTCCCTTAGGCTTCCGCCACCCCCGCCGCGGCCAAGCGTTCCTTCTTCGCGAAAGAGGCCTGCTCGCGGAAGGGAGCTCGGCTTCAGGCTCGCTTCTCGGAGGTAAGGCAGTGCTGCTCCCTCGAGGTTTCCAGGCTAAGCGTTGACAAGGCATCCTTCTCCGTGGAACGACGTGTGTGTGGACGTGGACGGGGATGGCATGGCACCCGGCCTGGTTTCTCCCTGGGAGGTCGGGGGGCTTGACCTCACTCAGGGCGTCCAAGCCCCGGCGAGTCAGCAAACCGCTTCCCCGTGTAGGACGTGAGGCGCCGGCCCGGGAGAGGCCGGCCACACAGCCCGGGTGCTCGTGCCTCACGTAGCGCACCTTCCTCTCTCCTCCCCGCTTCTCTCTTCGCACTCATGTTTCCCTGGGCGGACGTTTTCCCGGCAGCACCGTGTTGCACGGGATCCAGGGGGCAGCTGTCTCCTCGGTTGCCAGGCCCGGGCGGGTGTCGACCTTGACTCTGCGAAGCCCGCTGTGGCCCCGGAGGGGCTGGCGGCACCCCCAGGTCCCTGGAGCGGAGGCGGAAGCAGGCAGCGTGTGCGAGTCTTCTTCAGCGTCTGAGAGAAGGCGTTGTGCTTTCGGGGAATGGGGAGGTGAAAGGGCCTCCTCCGGGAAGCGCGTTCCAAGACCTGAGGGTTGGGCGCCTCGCTCCAGGCTCCTAGGTGCCAGAGCCGCTTCTCTCTTCCAGGGATGTAGTGGGGCTTGCTGGGCCAATGCGTCGTCCTGAAGCAATCCCGTGGCAGGGGCTCGGCGCTTACCCCGTGCGTTTCGGGCGAGCCTCCCAGCTCACGGCGCCCCCAGAGTGTTTGGCCTGCAAGACGGCGTCCCCGTCATGACCTCCCCGTGAGCCGGGTGTTATGCTCGGCACACTCCGAACGCAGGCTCCGGTGGGTTCGACTGAGGGCGGGCGCCCAGCTGAGGCAAGCGGGGCTGCCGTCAGAAGGCCTCCCGTGCCCTCACAACCAGTGAGTTTGCTCTGCCTTGGGTCCCGAATCCGGGTCGTGGCAAAGCCGCTTCCGACGCCCTTGCGAAGTGCTTCGCTGAGGCCGAGGTCGGGGGCCTACTTCTAGGACGGCCCCCGACCTGAGGCCCGGCAGGCAGCCTCCCTTAGGCTTCCGCCACCCCCGCCGCGGCCAAGCGTTCTCTCCTCGCGAAAGAGGCCTGTTCGCGGCAAGGAGCTCGGCTTCATGCTCCCTTCTCCGAGGTAAGGCTGTGCTGCTCCCTCGAGGTTTCCAGGCTAAGCGTTGACAAGGCATCCTTCTCCGTGGAGACCCGTGTGTGTGGACGTGGACAGGGATGGCATGGCACCCTGCCTGGTTTCTCCCAGGGAGGTCGGGGGGCTTGACCTCACTCAGGGCGTCCAAGCCCCAGCGAGTCAGCAATCCGCTTCCCCGTGTAGGACGTGAGGCGCCGGCCCGGGAGAGGCCGGCCCCACAGCCCGGGCGCTCGTGCCTCACGAAGCGCGCCCTTCCTCTCTCCTCTCCGCTTCGCTCTTCGCACTCAAGTTTCCCTGAGCGGACGTTTTCCCGGCAGCACCGTGTTGCACGGGATCCAGGGGGGAGCTGTCTCCTCGGTTGCGAGGCCCGGGCGGATGTCGACCTTGACTCCGCGAAGCCGGCTGTGGCCCCGGAGGGGCTGGCGGCACCCGCAGGTCTCTGGAGCGGAAGTCCAAGCCGGCAGCGTGGGCGCCTTCTCTTCCGCGTGTGAGGGAAGGCGTTGTGCTTTCGGGGAATGGGGAGGTGAAAGGGCCCCCTCCGGGAAGCGCGTTCCAAGAGCAGAGGGTTGGGCGCCTCGCTCCGGGCTCCTAGGTGCCAGAGCCGCTTCTCTCTTCCCGGGACGGAGTGGGGCTTGCTGGGCCAATGCGTCGTCCTGAAGCAATCCCGTGGCAGGGGCTCGGCGCTTCCCCCGTGCGTTTCGGGCGAGCCTCCCAGCTCAGGGCGCCCCCAGAGAGTTTGGCCTGCAAGCCGGCGTCGCCGTCACGACCTCCCCAAGAGCCGGGTGTTCGGTTCGGGCACGCCGAACGCAGGCTCCGGTGGGTTCGACTGAGGGCGGGCGCCCGGCTGAGGCAAGCGGGGCTGCCGTCAGAAGGCCTCCCGTGCCCTCACAACCAGTGTGTTTGCTCTGCCGTGGGTCCCGCGTCAGGGTCGTGGCAGGAGACGCTTCCGACGCCCTTGCGAAGTGCTAAGCTGAGGCCGAGGTCGGGGGCCTAGTTCTAGGACGGCCCCCGACCTGAGGCCCGGCAGGCAGCCTCCCTTAGGCTTCCGCCACCCCCGCCGCGGCCAAGCGTTCTCTCTTCGCGAAAGAGGCCTGCTCGCGGAAGGGAGCTCGGCTTCAGGCTCGCTTCTCAGAGGTAAGGCAGTGCTGCTCCCTCGAGGTTTCCAGGCTAAGCGTTGACAAGGCATCCTTCTCCGTGGAGCGACGAGTGTGTGGACGTGGGCCGGAATGGCGTGCCACACTGCCTGGTTTCTCCCAGGGAGGTCGTGGGCTTGACCTCACTCAGGGCGTCCAAGCCCCGGCGAGTCAGCAAACCGCTTCCCCTTGTAGGACGTGAGGCGCCGGCCCGGGAGAGGCCGGCCACACAGCCCGGGCGCTCGGGCGTCACGAAGCGCGCACTTCCTCTATCCTCCTTGCTTCTCTCTTCGCACTCATGTTTCCCTGGGCGGACGTTTTCCCGGCAGCACCGTGTTGCACGGGATCCAGGGGGCAGCTGTCTCCTCGGTTGCCAGGCCCGGGCGGGTGTCGACCATGACTCCGCGAAGCCGGCTGTGGCCCCGGAGGGGCTGGCGGCACCCGCAGGTCCCTGGAGCGGAGGCCCAAGCCGGCAGCGTGGGCGCGTCTTCTCCGTGTCTGAGAGAAGGCGTTGTGCTTTCGGGGAATGGGGAGGTGAAAGGGCCCCCTCCGGGAAGCGCGTTCCAAGTGCTGAGGGTTGGGCGCCTCGCTCCGGGCTCCTAGGTGCCAGAACCGCTTCTCTCTTCCCAGGACGGAGTGGGGCTTGCTGGGCCAATGCGTCGTCCTGAAGCAATCCCGTGGCAGGGCAACGGCGCTTCCCCCATGAGTTTCGGGCGAGCCTGCGAGTTCAGGGCGCCCCCAGAGAGTTTGGCCTGCAGGCCGGCGTCGCCGTCACGACCTCCCCGAGAGCCGGGTGTTCAGCTCGCGGCACGCCGAACGCAGGCTCCGGTGGGTTCGACTGAGGGCGGGCGCCCGGCTGAGGCAAGCGGGGCTGAAGTCAGAAGGCCTCCCGAGCCCTCACAACCAGTGTGTTTGCTTGCCGTGGGTCCGGCGTCAGGGTCGTGGCAGGAGCCGCTTCCGACGCCCTTGCGAAGTGCTTCGCTGAGGCCGAGGTCGGGGGCCTACTTCTAGGACGGCCCCCGACCTGAGGCCCGGCAGGCAGCCTCCCTTAGGCTTCCGCCACCCACGCCACGGCCAAGCGTTCTCTCTTCGCGAAGGAGGCCTGCTCGCGGCAGGGAGCTAGGCTTCAGGCTCGCTCTCGGAGGTAAGGCTGTGCTGCTCCCTCGAGGTTTCCAGGCTAAACGTTGACAAGGCATCCTTCTCCGTGGAGCGACGAGTGTGTGGACGTGGACGGGGATGGTTGGCACCCTGCCTGGTTTCTCCCAGGGAGGTCGGGGGGCTTGACCTCACTCAGGGCGTCCAAGCCCCAGCGAGTCAGCAAACCGCTTCCCCGTGTAGGACGTGAGGCGCCGGCCCGGGAGAGGCCGGCCCCACAGCCCGGGCGCTCGTGCCTCACGAAGCGCGCCCTTCCTCTCTCCTCTCCACTTCACTCTTCGCACTCAAGTTTCCCTGAGCGGACGTTTTCCCGGCAGCACCGTGTTGCACGGGATCCAGGGGGGAGCTGTCTCTTCGGTTGCGAGGCCCGGGCGGATGTCGACCTTGACTCCGCGAAGCCGGCTGTGGCCCCGGAGGGGCTGGCGGCACCCGCAGGTCTCTGGAGCGGAAGCCCAAGCTGGCAGCGTGGGCGCGTCTTCTTCCGCGTCTGAGAGAAGGCGTTGTGCTTTCGGGGAACGGGGAGGTGAAAGGGCCCCCTCCGGGAAGCGCGTTCCAAGAGCTGAGGGTTGGGCGCCTCGCTCCGGGCTCCTAGGTGCCAGAGACGCTTCTCTCTTCCCGGGACGGAGTGGGGCTTGCTGGACCAATGCGTCGTCCTGAAGCAATCCCGTGGCAGGGGCTCGGCGCTTCCCCCGTGCGTTTCGGGCGAACCTCCCAGCTCAGGGGGCCCGCAGAGAGTTTTGCTTGCAGGCCGGCGTCGCCGTCACGACCTCCCGAGAGCCGGGTGTTCAGCTCGCGGCACGCCGAACGCAGGCTCCGGTGGGTTCGACTGAGGGCGGGCGCCCGGCTGAGGCAAGCGGGGCTGCCGTCAGAGGCCTCCCGTGCCCTCACAACCAGTGTGTTTGCTCTGCCGTGGGTCCCGCGTCAGGGTCGTGGCAGGAGCCGCTTCCGACACCCTTGCGAAGTGCTTCGCTGAGGCCGAGGTCGGGGGCCTACTTCTAGGACGGCCCCCGACCTGAGGCCCGGCAGGCAGCCTCCCTTAGGCTTCCGGTACCTCCGCCGCGGCCAAGGGTTCTCTCTTCGCGAAAGAGGCCTGCTCGCGGCAGGGAGCTCGGCTTCAGGCTCGCTTCTCGGAGGTAAGGCTGTGCTGCTCCCTCGAAGTTTCCAGGCTAAACGTTGACAAGGCATCCTTAACCGAGGAGCGACGAGTGTGTGGACGTGGACCGGGATGGCATGGCACCCTGCCTGGTTTCTCCCAGGGAGGTCGGGGGGCTTGAACTCACTCAGGGCGTCCAAGCCCCGGCGAGTCAGCAAACCGCTTCCCCGTGTAGGACGTGAGGCGCCGGCCCGGGAGAGGCCGGCCCCCCAGATCGGGCCCTCGTGCCTCACGAAGCGCGCCCTTCCTCTCTCCTCCCCTCTTCTCTCTTCGCACTCATGTTTCCCTGGAAGGACGTTTTCCCGGAAGTACCGTGTTGCATGATATCCAGGGGGGAGCTGTCTCCTCGGATGCGAGGCCTGGGCGGGTGTCGACCTTGACTCCGCGAAGCCCGCTGTGGCCCCGGAGGGGCTGGTGGCACCCGCAGGTCCCTGGACCGGAGGCCCAAGCCGGCAGAGTGGGCGCGGCTTCTTCCGCGTCTGAGAGAAGGCGTTGTGCTTTCGGGGAATGGGGAGGTGAAAGGGCCCCCTCCGGGAAGCGCGTTCCAAGAGCTGAGGGTTGGGCGCCTCGCTCCAGGCTCCTAGGTGCCAGAGCCGCTTCTCTCTTCCCGGGACGGAGTGGGGCTTGCTGGGCCAATGCGTCGTCCTGAAGCAATCCCGTGGCAGGAGCTCGGCGCTTCCACCATGCGTTTCGGACGAGCCTCCCAGCTCAGGGCGCCCCCAGAGAGTTTGGCCTGCAGGCCGGCGTCGCAGTCACGACCTCCCCGAGAGCCGGGTGTTCAGCTCGCGGCACGCCGAACGCAGGCTCCGGTAGGTTCGACTGAGGGCGGGGGCCCGGCTGAGGCAAGCGGGGCTGCCGTCGGAAGGCCTCCCGTGCCCTCACAACCAGTGTGTTTGCTTGCCGTGGGTCCGGCGTCAGGGTCGTGGCAGGAGCCGCTTCCGACGCCCTTGCGAAGTGCTTCGCTGAGGCCGAGGTCGGGGGCCTACTTCTAGGACGGCCCCCGACCTGAGGCCCGGCAGGCAGCCTCCCTTAGTCTTCCGCCACCCCCTCTACGGACAAGCGTTCTCTCTTCTCGAAAGAGGCCTGCTCGCGGAAGGGAGCTCGGCTTCAGGCTTGCCTCTCGGAGGTAAGACTGTGCTGCTCCCTCGAGGTTTCCAGGCTAAGCGTTGACAAGGCATCCTTCTCCGTGGTGCGACGTGTGTGTGGACGTGGATGGGGATGGCATGGCACCCTGCCTGGTTTCTCCCAGGGAGGTCGGGGGGCTTGACCTCACTCAGGGCGTCCAAGCCCCGGAGAGTCAGCAAACCGCTTCCCCGTGTATGACGTGAGGCGCCGGCCCGTGAGGCCGGCCCCACAGCCCGGGCGCTCTGGCCTCACGAAGCGCGCACTTCCTCTATCCTCCTGCTTCTCTCTTCGCACTCATGTTTCCCTGGGCGGACGTTTTCCCGGCAGCACCGTGTTGCACAGGATCCAGGGGGCAGCTGTCTCCTCGGTTGCCAGGCCCGGGTGGGTGTCGACCTTGACTCCGCGACGCCCGTTGTGGCACCGGAGGTGCTGGCGGCACCCGCAGGTCCCTGGAGCGGAGGCCCAAGCCGGCAGCGTGGGCGCGTCTTCTTCCGGGTCTGAGAGAAGGCGCTGTGCTTTCGGGGAATGGGGAGGTGAAAGGGCCCCCTCTGGGAAGCGCGTTCCAAGTGCTGAGGGTTGGGCGCCCCGCTCCGGGCTCCTAGGTGCCAGAGCCGCTTCTCTCTTCCCGGGACGGAGTGGGGCTTGCTGGGCCATGAGTCGTCCTGAAGCAATCCCGTGGCAGGGGCTCGGCGCTTCCCCCATGCGTTTCGGGCGAGCCTGCGAGCTCAGGGCGCCCCCAGAGAGTTTGGCCTGCAGGCCGGCGACGCCGTCATGACCTCCCCGAGAGCCGGGTGTTCAGCTCGCGGCACGCCGAACGCAGGCTCCGGTGGGTTCGACTGAGGGCGGGCGCCCGGCTGAGGCAAGCGGGGCTGCCGTCAGAAGGCCTCCCGTGCCCTCACAACCAGTGAGTTTGCTCTGCCTTGGGTCCCGAATCCGGGTCGTGGCAAAGCCGCTTCCGACGCCCTTGCGAAGTGCTTCGCTGAGGCCGAGGTCGGGGGCCTACTTCTAGGACGGCCCCCGACCTGAGGCCCGGCAGGCAGCCTCCCTTAGGCTTCCGCCACCCCCGCCGCGGCCAAGCGTTCTCTCCTCGCGAAAGAGGCCTTCTCGCGGCAAGGAGCTCGGCTTCATGCTCCCTTCTCCGAGGTAAGGCTGTGCTGCTCCCTCGAGGTTTCCAGGCTAAGCGTTGACAAGGCATCCTTCTCCGTGGAGACCCGTGTGTGTGGACGTGGACGGGGATGGCATGGCACCCTGCCTGGTTTCTCCCAGGGTGATCGGGGGGCTTGACCTCACTCAGGGCGTCCAAGCCCCGGCGAGTCAGCGATCCGCTTCCCCGTGTAGGACGTGAGGCGCCGGCCCGGGAGAGGCCGGCCCCACAGCCCGGGCGCTCGTGCCTCACGAAGCGCGCCCTTCCACGCTCCTCTCCGCTTCGCTCTTCGCACTCAAGTTTCCCTGAGCG
Organism: Martes martes; assembly: GCF_963455335.1. Taxonomy (NCBI): domain Eukaryota; kingdom Metazoa; phylum Chordata; class Mammalia; order Carnivora; family Mustelidae; genus Martes; species Martes martes. The sequence continues at coordinate 13,298,098 of NC_137892.1, read as the reverse complement.
GACGTTTTCCCGGCAGCACCGTGTTGCACGGGATCCAGGGGGGAGCTGTCTCTTCGGTTGCGAGGCCCGGGCGGATGTCGACCTTGACTCCGCGAAGCCGGCTGTGGCCCCGGAGGGGCTGGCGGCACCCGCAGGTCTCTGGAGCGGAAGTCCAAGCCGGCAGCGTGGGCGCGTCTTCTTCCGCGTGTGAGGGAAGGCGTTGTGCTTTCGGGGAATGGGGAGGTGAAAGGGCCCCCTCCGGGAAGCGCGTTCCAAGAGCAGAGGGTTGGGCGCCTCGCTCCGGGCTCCTAGGTGCCAGAGCCGCTTCTCTCTTCCCGGGACGGAGTGGGGCTTGCTGGGCCAATGCGTCGTCCTGAAGCAATCCCGTGGCAGGGGCTCGGCGCTTCCCCCGTGCGTTTTGGGCGAGCCTCCCAGCTCAGGGCGCCCCCAGAGAGTTTGGCCTGCAGGCCGGCGTCGCCGTCACGACCTCCCCGAGAGCCGGGTGTTCAGCTCGCGGCACGCCGAACGCAGGCTCCGGTGGGTTCGACTGAGGGCGGGCGCCCGCTGAGGCAAGCGGGGCTGAAGTCAGAAGGCCTCCCGAGCCCTCACAACCAGTGTGTTTGCTTGCCGTGGGTCCGGCGTCAGGGTCGTGGCAGGAGCCGCTTCCGACGCCCTTGCAAAGTGCTTCGCTGAGGCCGAGGTCGGGGGCCTACTTCTAGGACGGCCCCCGACCTGAGGCCCGGCAGGCAGCCTCCCTTAGGCTTCCGCCACCCACGCCGCGGCCAAGCGTTCTCTCTTCGCGAAGGAGGCCTGCTCGCGGCAGGGAGCTAGGCTTCAGGCTCGCTCTCGGAGGTAAGGCTGTGCTGCTCCCTCGAGGTTTCCAGGCTAAACGTTGACAAGGCATCCTTCTACGTGGAGCGACGAGTGTGTGGACGTGGACGGGGATGGTTGGCACCCTGCCTGGTTTCTCCCAGGGAGGTCGGGGGGCTTGACCTCACTCAGGGCGTCCAAGCCCCAGCGAGTCAGCAAACCGCTTCCCCGTGTAGGACGTGAGGCGCCGGCCCGGGAGAGGCCGGCCCCACAGCCCGGGCGCTCGTGCCTCACGAAGCGCGCCCTTCCTCTCTCCTCTCCGCTTCGCTCTTCGCACTCAAGTTTCCCTGAGCGGACGTTTTCCCGGCAGCACCGTGTTGCACGGGATCCAGGGGGGAGCTGTCTCTTCGGTTGCGTGGCCCGGGCGGATGTCGACCTTGACTCCGCGAAGCCGGCTGTGGCCCCGGAGTGGCTGGCGGCACCCGTAGGTCTCTGGAGCGGAAGCCCAAGCCGGCAGCGTGGGCGCGTCTTCTTCCGCGTCTGAGAGAAGGCGTTGTGCTTTCGGGAAACGGGGAGGTGAAAGGGCCCCCTCCGGGAAGCGCGTTCCAAGAGCTGAGGGTTGGGCGCCTCGCTCCGGGCTCCTAGGTGCCAGACGCTTCTCTCTTCCCGGGACGGAGTGGGCCTTGCTGGACCAATGCGTCGTCCTGAAGCAATCCCGTGGCAGGGGCTCGGCGCTTCCCCCGTGCGTTTCGGGCGAACCTCCCAGCTCAGGGGGCCCGCAGAGAGTTTGGCCTGCAGGCCGGCGTCGCCGTCACGACCTCCCGAGAGCCGGGTGTTCAGCTCGCGGCACGCCGAACGCAGGCTCCGGTGGGTTCGACTGAGGGCGGGCGCCCGGCTGAGGCAAGCGGGGCTGCCGTCAGAAGGCCTCCCGTGCCCTCACAACCAGTGTGTTTGCTCTGCCGTGGGTCCCGCGTCAGGGTCGTGGCCGGAGCCGCTTCCGACGCCCTTGCGAAGTGCTTCGCTGAGGCCGAGGTCGGTGGCCTACTTCTAGGACGGCCACCGACCTGAGGCCCGGCAGGCAGCCTCCCTTAGGCTTCCGCCACCCCCTCCACGGCCAAGCGTTCTCTCTTCTCGAAAGAGGCCTGCTCGCGGAAGGGAGCTCGGCTTCAGGCTTGCCTCTCGGAGGTAAGGCTGTGCTGCTCCCTCGAGGTTTCCAGGCTAAACGTTGACAAGGCATCCTTCTCCGAGGAGCGACGAGTGTGTGGACGTGGACGGGGATGGTTGGCACCCTGCCTGGTTTCTCCCAGGGAGGTCGGGGGGCTTGACCTCACTCAGGGCGTCCAAGCCACGGCGAGTCAGCAAACCGCTTCCCCATGTAAGACGTGAGGCGCCGGTCCGGGAGAGGCCGGCCCCACAGCCCGGGCGCTCGGGCCTCACGAAGCGCGCCCTTCCTCTCTCCTCTCCGCTTCGCTCTTCGCACTCAAGTTTCCCTGAGCGGACGTTTTCCCGGAAGCACCGTGTTGCACGGGATCCAGGGGGCAGCTGTCTCCTCGGTTGCGAGGCCCGGGCGGGTGACGACCTTGACTTCGCGAAGCCCGCTGTGGCCCCGGAGGGGCTGGCGGCACCTGTAGGTCCCTGGACCGGAGGCCCAAGCCGGCAGCGTGGGCGTGTCTTCTTCCGCGTCTGAGAGAAGGCGTTGTGCTTTCGAAAAATGGGGAGGTGAAAGGGCCCCCTCCGGGAAGCGCGTTCCAAGTGCTGAGGGTTGGGCGCCTCGCTCCGGGCTCCTAGGTGCCAGAACCGCTTCTCTCTTCCCGGGACGGAGTGGGGCTTGCTGGGCCAATGCGTCGTACTGAAGCAATCCCGTGGCAGGGGCTCGGCGCTTCCCCCATGCTTTTCGGGCGAGCCTGCGAGCTCAGGGCGCCCCCAGAGAGTTTGGCCTGCAGGCCGGCGTCGCCGTCACGACCTCCCCGAGAGCCGGGTGTTCAGCTCGCGGCACGCCGAATGCAGGCTCCGGTGGGTTCGACTGAGGGCGGGCGCCCGGCTGAAGCAAACGGGGCTGCCGTCAGAAGGCCTCCCGTGCCCTCAAAACCAGTGTGTTTGCTTGCCGAGGGTCCGGCGTCAGGGTCGTGGCAGGAGCCGCTTCCGACGCCCTTGCGAAGTGCTTCGCTGAGGCCGAGGTCGGGGGCCTACTTCTAGGACGACCCCCGACCTGAGGCCCGGCAGGCAGCCTCCCTTACGCTTCCGCCACCCCCGCCGCGGCCAAGCGTTCTCTCTTCGCGAAAGAGGCCTGCTCGCGGAAGGGATCTCGGCTTCAGGCTTGCTTCTCGGAGGTAAGGCTGTGCTGCTCCCTCGAGGTTTCCAGGCTAAGCATTGACTAGGCATCCTTCTCCGTGGAGCCCCGTATGTGTGGACGTGGACGGGGATGGCATGGCACCCTGCCTAGTTTCTCCCATTGAGGTCGGGGGCTTGACCTCACTCAAGGCATCCAAGCCCCGACGAGTTAGCAAACCGCTTCCCCGTGTAGGTCATGAGGCGCCGGCTTGGGAGAGGCCGGCCCCACAGCCCGGGCGCTCGTGCCTCACGAAGCGCGCCCTTCCTCTCTCCTCCCCGGTTCCCTCTTCGCACTCATGTTTCCTGGGCGGACGTATTCCCGGAAGCACCGTGTTGCACGGGATCCAGGGGGCAGCTGTCTCCTCGGTTGCGAGGCCCGGGCGGGTGTCGACCTTGACTCCGCGAAGCCGGCTGTGGCCCCGGAGGGGCTGGCGGCACCCGCAGGTCCCTGGAGCGGAGGCCCAAGCCGGCAGCGTGGGCGCGTCTTCTTCCGCGTCTGAGAGAAGGCGTTGTGCTTTCGGGGAACGGGGAGGTGAAAGGGCACCCTCCGGGAAGCGCGTTCCAAGAGCTGAGGGTTGGGCGCCTCGCTCCGGGCTCCTAGGTGCCAGAGACGCTTCTCTCTTCCTGGGACGGAGTGGGGCTTGCTGGGCCAATGTGTCGTCCTGAAGCAATCCCGTGGCAGGGGCTCGGCGATTCCCCCATGCGTTTCGGGTGAGCCTGCGAGCCCAGGGCGCCCCCAGAGAGTTTGGCCTGCAGGCCGGCGTCGCCGTCACGACCTCCCCGAGAGCCGGGTGTTCAGCTCGCGGCACGCCGAACGCAGGCTCCGGTGGGTTCGACTGAGGGCGGGCGCCCGGCTGAGGCAAGCGGGACTGCCGTCAGAAGGCCTCCCGTGCCCTCACAACCAGTGTCTTTGCTCTGCCGTGGGTCCCACGTCAGGGTCGTTGCAGGAGCCGCTTCCGACGCCCTTGCGAAGTGCTTCGCTGAGGTCGAGGTCCGGGGCCTCCTTCTAGGACGGCCCCCGACCTGAGGCCCGGCAGGCTGACTCCCTTAGGCTTCTGCCCCGCCCTCCACGGCCAAGCGTTCTCTCTTCTCGAAAGAGGCCTGTTCTCGAAGGGAGCTCGGCCTCAGGCTCGCCTCTCGGAGGTAAGGCTGTGCTGCTCCCTCAGGGTTCCAGGCTAAGCGTTGACAAGGCATCCTTCTCCGTGGTGCGACGTGTGTGTGGACGTGGACGGGGATGGCATGGCACCCTGCCTAGTTTCTCCCAGGGAGGTCGGGGGGCTTGACCTCACTCAGGGCGTCCAAGCCCCCGCCAGTCAGCAAACCGCTTCCCCGTGTAGGACGTGAGGCGCCGGCCCGTGAGGCCGGCCCCACAGCCCGGGCGCTTGGGCCTCACGAAGCGCGCACTTCCTCTATCCTCCCCGCTTCTCTCGTCGCACTCATGTTTCCCTGGGCGGACGTTTTCCCAGAAGCACCGTGTTGCACGGGATCCAGGGGGCAGCTGTCTCCTCGGTTGCCAGGCCCGGGCGGGTGTCGACCTTGACTCCGCGAAGCCCGCTGTGGCCCTGGAGTGGCTGGCGGCACCCGCAGGTCCCTGAAGCGGAGGCCCAAGCCGGCAGCGTGGGCGCGTCTTCTTCCGCGTCTGAGAGAAGGCGTTGTGCTTTCGGGGAACGGGGAGGTGAAAGGGCCCCCTCCGGGAAGCGCGTTCCAAGTGCTGAGGGTTGGGCGCCTCGCTCCGGGCTCCTAGGTGCCAGAGACGCTTCTCTCTTCCCGGGACGGAGTGGGGCTTGCTGGGCCAAAGCGTCGTCCTGAAGCAATCCCGTGGCAGGGGCTCGGCGCTTCCCCCGTGCGTTTCGGGAGAGCCTCCCAGCTCAGGGCGCCCCCAGAGAGTTTGGCCTGCAAGCCGGCGTCGCCGTCACGACCTCCCCAAGAGCCGGGTGTTCGGTTCGGGGCACGCCGAACGCAGGCTCCGGTGGGTTCGACTGAGGGCGGGCGCCCGGCTGAGGCAAGCGGGGCTGCCGTCAGAAGGCCTCCCGTGCCCTCACAACCAGTGTGTTTGCTCTGCCGTGGGTCCCGCGTCAGGGTCGTGGCAGGAGCCGCTTCCGACGGCCTTGCGAAGTGCTTCGCTGAGGCCGAGGTCGGGGGCATACTTCTAGGACGGCCCCCGACCTGAGGCCCGGCAGGCAGCCTCCCTTAGGCTTCCGCCACCCCCGCCGCGGCCAAGCGTTCTCTCTTCGCGAAAGAGGCCTGCTCGCGGAAGGGAGCTCGGCTTCAGGCTCGCTTCTCGGAGGTAAGGCAGTGCTACTCCCTCGAGGTTTCCAGGCTAAGCGTTGACAAGGCATCCTTCTCCGTGGAACGACGTGTGTGTGGACGTGGACGGGGATGGCATGGCACCCGGCCTGGTTTCTCCCTGGGAGGTCGGGGGGCTTGACCTCACTCAGGGCGTCCAAGCCCCGGCGAGTCAGCAAACCGCTTCCCCGTGTAGGACGTGAGGCGCCTGCCCGGGAGAGGCCGGCCACACAGCCCGGGCGCTCGTGCCTCACGTAGCGCACCCTTCCTCTCTCCTCCCCGCTTCTCTCTTCGCACTCATGTTTCCCTGGGCGGACGTTTTCCCGGCAGCACCGTGTTGCACGGGATCCAGGGGGCAGCTGTCTCCTCGGTTGCCAGGCCCGGGCGGGTGTCGACCTTGACTCTGCGAAGCCCGCTGTGGCCCCGGAGGGGCTGGCGGCACCCCCAGGTCCCTGGAGCGGAGGCGGAAGCAGGCAGCGTGTGCGAGTCTTCTTCAGCGTCTGAGAGAAGGCGTTGTGCTTTCGGGGAATGGGGAGGTGAAAGGGCCTCCTCCGGGAAGCGCGTTCCAAGAGCTTAGGGTTGGGCGCCTCGCTCCAGGCTCCTAGGTGCCAGAGCCGCTTCTCTCTTCCAGGGATGTAGTGGGGCTTGCTGGGCCAATGCGTCGTCCTGAAGCAATCCCGTGGCAGGGGCTCGGCGCTTACCCCGTGCGTTTCGGGCGAGCCTCCCAGCTCACGGCGCCCCCAGAGTGTTTGGCCTGCAAGACGGCGTCCCCGTCATGACCTCCCCGTGAGCCGGGTGTTATGCTCGGCACACTCCGAACGCAGGCTCCGGTGGGTTCGACTGAGGGCGGGCGCCCAGCTGAGGCAAGCAGGGCTGCCGTCAGAAGGCCTCCCGTGCCCTCACAACCAGTGAGTTTGCTCTGCCTTGGGTCCCGAATCCGGGTCGTGGCAAAGCCGCTTCCGACGCCCTTGCAAAGTGCTTCGCTGAGGCCGAGGTCGGGGGCCTACTTCTAGGATGGCCCCCGACCTGAGGCCCGGCAGGCAGCCTCCCTTAGGCTTCCGCCACCCCCGCCGCGTCCAAGCGTTCTCTCCTCGCGAAAGAGGCCTGCTCGCGGCAAGGAGCTCGGCTTCATGCTCCCTTCTCCGAGGTAAGGCTGTGCTGCTCCCTCGAGGTTTCCAGGCTAAGCGTTGACAAGGCATCCTTCTCCGTGGAGACCCGTGTGTGTGGACGTGGACGGGGATGGCATGGCACCCTGCCTGGTTTCTCCCAGGGAGGTCGGGGGGCTTGACCTCACTCAGGGCGTCCAAGCCCCGGCGAGTCAGCAATCCGCTTCCCCGTGTAGGATGTGAGACGCCGGCCCGGGAGAGGCCGGCCCCACAGCCCGGGCGCTCGTGCCTCACGAAGCGCGCCCTTCCACGCTCCTCTCCGCTTCGCTCTTCGCACTCAAGTTTCCCTGAGCGGACGTTTTCCCGGCAGCACCGTGTTGCACGGGATCCAGGGGGGAGCTGTCTACTCGGTTGCGAGGCCCGGGCGGATGTCGACCTTGACTCCGCGAAGCCGGCTGTGGCCCCGGAGGGGCTGGCGGCACCCGCAGGTCTCTGGAGCGGAAGTCCAAGCCGGCAGCGTGGGCGCGTCTTCTTCCGCGTGTGAGGGAAGGCGTTGTGCTTTCGGGGAATGGGGAGGTGAAAGGGCCCCCTCCGGGAAGCGCGTTCCAAGAGCAGAGGGTTGGGCGCCTCGCTCCGGGCTCCTAGGTGCCAGAGCCGCTTCTCTCTTCCCGGGACGGAGTGGGGCTTGCTGGGCCAATGCGTCGTCCTGAAGCAATCCCGTGGCAGGGGCTCGGCGCTTCCCCCGTGCGTTTCGGGCGAGCCTCCCAACTCAGGGCGCCCCCAGAGAGTTTGGCCTGCAAGCCGGCGTCGCCGTCACGACCTCCCCAAGAGCCGGGTGTTCGGTTCGGGGCACGCCGAACGCAGGCTCCGGTGGGTTCGACTGAGGGCGGGCGCCCGGCTGAGGCAAGCGGGGCTGCCGTCAGAAGGCCTCCCGTGCCCTCACAACCAGTGTGTTTGCTCTGCCGTGGGTCCCGCGTCAGGGTCGTGGCAGGAGACGCTTCCGACGCCCTTGCGAAGTGCTAAGCTGAGGCCGAGGTCGGGGGCCTACTTCTAGGTCGGCCCCCGACCTGAGGCCCGGCAGGCAGCCTCCCTTAGGCTTCCGCCACCCCCGCCGCGGCCAAGCGTTCTCTCCTCGCGAAAGAGGCCTGCTCGCGGCAAGGAGCTCGGCTTCATGCTCCCTTCTCCGAGGTAAGGCTGTGCTGCTCCCTCGAGGTTTCCAGGCTAAGCGTTGACAAGGCATCCTTCTCCGTGGAGACCCGTGTGTGTGGACGTGGACAGGGATGGCATGGCACCCTGCCTGGTTTCTCCCAGGGAGGTCGGGGGGCTTGACCTCACTCAGGGCGTCCAAGCCCCGGCGAGTCAGCAAACCGCTTCCCCGTGTAGGACGTGAGGCGCCGGCCCGGGAGAGGCCGGCCACACAGCCCGGGCGCTCGTGCCTCACGTAGCGCACCCTTCCTCTCTCCTCCCCGCTTCTGTCTTCGCACTCATGTTTCCCTGGGCGGACGTTTTCCCGGCAGCACCGTGTTGCACGGGATCCAGGGGGCAGCTGTCTCCTCGGTTGCCAGGCCCGGGCGGGTGTCGACCTTGACTCTGCGAAGCCCGCTGTGGCCCCGGAGGGGCTGGCGGCACCCCCAGGTCCCTGGAGCGGAGGCGGAAGCAGGCAGCGTGTGCGAGTCTTCTTCAGCGTCTGAGAGAAGGCGTTGTGCTTTCGGGGAATGGGGAGGTGAAAGGGCCTCCTCCGGGAAGCGCGTTCCAAGAGCTGAGGGTTGGGCGCCTCGCTCCAGGCTCCTAGGTGCCAGAGCCGCTTCTCTCTTCCAGGGATGTAGTGGGGCTTGCTGGGCCAATGCGTCGTCCTGAAGCAATCCCGTGGCAGGGGCTCGGCGCTTACCCCGTGCGTTTCGGGCGAGCCTCCCAGCTCACGGCGCCCCCAGAGTGTTTGGCCTGCAAGACGGCGTCCCCGTCATGACCTCCCCGTGAGCCGGGTGTTATGCTCGGCACACTCCGAACGCAGGCTCCGGTGGGTTCGACTGAGGGCGGGCGCCCAGCTGAGGCAAGCGGGGCTGCCGTCAGAAGGCCTCCCGTGCCCTCACAACCAGTGTGTTTGCTCTGCCGTGGGTCCCGCGTCAGGGTCGTGGCAGGAGCCGCTTCCGACGCCCTTGCGAAGTGCTTCGCTGAGGCCGAGGTCGGGGGCTTACTTCTAGGACGGCCCCCGACCTGAAGCCCGGCAGGCAGCCTCCCTTAGGCTTCCGCCACCCCCGCCCGGGCAAGCGTTCTCTCTTTGTGAAAGAGGCCTGCTCGCGGAAGGGAGCTCGGCTTCAGGCTCGCTTCTCGGAGGTAAGGCTGTGCTGCTCCCTCGAGGTTTCCAGGCTAAGCTTTGACAAGGCATCCTTCTCCGAGGAGCGACGAGTGTGTGGACGTGGACGGGGATGGCATGGCACCCTGCCTGGTTTCTCCCAGGGAGGTCGGGGGGCTTGACCTCACTCAGGGCGTCCAAGCCCCGGCGAGTCAGCAAACCGCTTCCCCGTGTAGGACGTGAGGCGCCGGCCCCAGAGAGGCCGGCCCCCCAGCCCGGGCGCTCGTGCCTCACGAAGCGCGCCCTTCCTCTCTCCTCCCCGCTTCTCTCTTCGCACTCATGTTTCCCTGGGCGGACGTTTTCCCGGAAGCACCGTGTTGCATGATATCCAGGGGGGAGCTGTCTCCTCGGTTGCGAGGCCCGGGCGGGTGTCGACCTTGACTCCGCGAAGCCCGCTGTGGCCCCGGAGGGGCTGGCGGCACCTGTAGGTCCCTGGACCGGAGGCCCAAGCCGGCAGCGTGGGCGTGTCTTCTTCCGCGTCTGAGAGAAGGCGTTGTGCTTTCGAAAAATGGGGAGGTGAAAGGGCCCCCTCCGGGAAGCGCGTTCCAAGTGCTGAGGGTTGGGCGCCTCGCTCCGGGCTCCTAGGTGCCAGAACCGCTTCTCTCTTCCCGGGACGGAGTGGGGCTTGCTGGGCAAATGCGTCGTACTGAAGCAATCCCGTGGCAGGGGCTCGGCGCTTCCCCCATGCTTTTCGGGCGAGCCTGCGAGCTCAGGGCGCCCCCAGAGAGTTTGGCCTGCAGGCCGGCGTCGCCGTCACGACCTCCCCGAGAGCCGGGTGTTCAGCTCGCGGCACGCCGAATGCAGGCTCCGGTGGGTTCGACTGAGGGCGGGCGCCCGGCTGAAGCAAACGGGGCTGCCGTCAGAAGGCCTCCCGTGCCCTCAAAACCAGTGTGTTTGCTTGCCGAGGGTCCGGCGTCAGGGTCGCGGCAGGAGCCGCTTCCGACGCCCTTGCGAAGTGCTTCGCTGAGGCCGAGGTCGGGGGCCTACTTCTAGGACGACCCCCGACCTGAGGCCCGGCAGGCAGCCTCCCTTAGGCTTCCGCCACCCCCGCCGCGGCCAAGCGTTCTCTCTTCGCGAAAGAGGCCTGCTCGCGGAAGGGATCTCGGCTTCAGGCTTGCTTCTCGGAGGTAAGGCTGTGCTGCTCCCTCGAGGTTTCCAGGCTAAGCATTGACTAGGCATCCTTCTCCGTGGAGCCCCGTATGTGTGGACGTGGACGGGGATGGCATGGCACCCTGCCTAGTTTCTCCCATTGAGGTCGGGGGCTTGACCTCACTCAAGGCATCCAAGCCCCGACGAGTTAGCAAACCGCTTCCCCGTGTAGGTCATGAGGCGCCGGCTTGAGAGAGGCCGGCCCCACAGCCCGGGCGCTCGTGCCTCACGAAGCGCGCCCTTCCTCTCTCCTCCCCGGTTCCCTCTTCGCACTCATGTTTCCTGGGCGGACGTATTCCCGGAAGCACCGTGTTGCACGGGATCCAGGGGGCAGCTCTCTCCTCGGTTGCGAGGCCCGGGCGGGTGTCGACCTTGACTCCGCGAAGCCCGCTGTGGCCCCGGTGGGGCTGGCGGCACCCGCAGGTCCCTGGAGCGGAGGCCGAAGCCGGCAGCGTGGGCGCGTCTTCTTCCGCGTCTGAGAGAAGGCGTTGTGCTTTCGGGGAACGGGGAGGTGAAAGGGCCCCCTCCGGGAAGCGCTTTCCAAAACCTGAGGGTTGGGCGCCTCGCTCCGGGCTCCTAGGTGCCAGAGCCGCTTCTACTTCCCGGGACGGAGTGGGGCTTGCTTTGCCAATGCGTCGTCCTGAAGCAATCCCGTGGCAGGGCCTCGGCGCTTCCCCCATGCGTTCGGGCGGGCCTGTGAGCTCAGGGCGCCCCCAGAGAGTTTGGCCTGCAGGCCGGGGTCGCCGTCACGACCTCCCCGAGAGCCGGGTGTTCAGCTCGCGGCACGCCCAACGCAGGCTCCGATGGGTTCGACTGAGGGCGGGCGCCCGGCTGAGGCAAGCGGGGCTGCCGTCAGAAGGCCTCCCGTGCCCTCACAACCAGTGTGTTTGCTTGCCGTGTGTCCGTCGTCAGGGTCGTGGCAGGAGCCGCTTCCGACGCCCTTGCGAAGTGCTTCGCTGAGGCCGATATCGGGGGCCTACTTCTAGGACGGCCCCCGACCTGAGGCCCGGCAGGCAGCCTCCCTTAGGCTTCCGCCACCCACGCGGCAGCCAAGCGTTCTCTCTTCTCGAAAGAGGGCTGCTCGCGGAAGAGAGCTCGGCTTCATGCTTGCCTCTCGGAGGTAAGGCTGTGCTGCTCCCTCGAGGTTTCCAGGCTAAGCGTTGACAAGGCATCCTTCTCCGTGGTGCGACGTGTGTGTGGACGTGGACGGGGATGGCATGGCACCCAGCCTGGTTTCTCCCAGGGAGGTCGGGGGGCTTGTCCTCACTCAGGGCGTCCAAGCCCCGGCGAGTCAGCAAACCGCTTCCCCGTGTAGGACGTGAGGCGCCGGCCCGTGAGGCCGGCCCCACAGCCCGGGCGCTCGGGCCTCATGAAGCGCGCCCTTCCTCTCTCCTCCCCGCTTCTCTCTTCGCACTCATCTTTCCCTAGGCGGACGTTTTCCCGGCAGCACCGTGTTGCACGGGATCCAGGGGGGAGCTCTCTCCTCGGTTGCCAGGCCCGGGCGGGTGTCGACCTTGACTCCGCGAAGCCCGCTGTGGCCCCGGAGGGGCTGGCGGCACCGCAGGTCCCTGGAGCGGAGGCCCAAGTCGGCAGCGTGGGCGCGTCTTCTTCCGCGTCTGAGAGAAGGCGTTGTGCTTTCGGGGAATGGGGAGGTGAAAAGGCCCCCTCCGGGAAGCGCGTTCCAAGAGCTGAGGGTTGGTCGCCTCGCTCCGGGCTCCTAGGTGCCAGAGACGCTTCTCTCTTCCCGGGACGGAGTGGGGCTTGCTGGGCCAATGCGTCGTCCTGAAGCAATCCCGTGGCAGGGCTCGGCGCTTCCCCCGTGCGTTTCGGGCGAGCCTCCCAGCTCAGGGGGCCCCACAGAGAGTTTGGCCTGCAAGCCGGCGTCACCGTCACGACATCCCCGAGAGCCGAGTGTTCATCTCGGGGCACGCCGAACGCAGGCTCCGGTGGGTTCGACTGAGGGCGGGCGCCCGGCTGAGGCAAGCGGGGCTGCCGTCAGAAGGCCTCCCGTGCCTTCACAACCAGTGTGTTTGCTCTGCCGTGGGTCCCGCGTCAGGGTCGTGGCAGGAGCCGCTTCCGACGCCCTTGCAAAGTGCTTCGCTGAGGCCGAGGTCGGGGGCCTACTTCTAGGACGGCCCCCGACCTGAGGCCCGGCAGGCAGCCTCCCTTAGGCTTCCGCCCCCCACGCGGTGGCCAAGCGTTCTCTCTTCTCGAAAGAGGGCTGCTCGCGGAAGAGAGCTCGGCTTCAGGCTTGCCTCTCGGAGGTAAGGCTGTGCTGCTCCCTCGAGGTTTCCAGGCTAAGCGTTGACAAGGCATCCTTCTCCGTGGTGCGACGTGTGTGTGGACGTGGACGGGGATGGCATGGCACCCTGCCTGGTTTCTCCCAGGGAGGTCGGGGGGCTTGACCTCACTCAGGGCGTCCAAGCCCCGGCGAGTCAGCAAACCGCTTCCCCGTGTAGGACGTGAGGCGCCGGCCCGGGAGGCCGGCCCCACAGCCCGGGCGCTCGGGCCTCATGAAGCGCGCCCTTCCTCTCTCCTCCCCGCTTCTCTCTTCGCACTCATCTTTCCCTAGGCGGACGTTTTCCCGGCAGCACCGTGTTGCACGGGATCCAGGGGGGAGCTCTCTCCTCGGTTGCCAGGCCCGGGCGGGTGTCGACCTTGACTCCGCGAAGCCCGCTGTGGCCCCGGAGGGGCTGGCGGCACCGCAGGTCCCTGGAGCGGAGGCCCAAGTCGGCAGCGTGGGCGCGTCTTCTTCCGCGTCTGAGAGAAGGCGTTGTGCTTTCGGGGAATGGGGAGGTGAAAGGGCCCCCTCCGGGAAGCGCGTTCCAAGAGCTGAGGGTTGGTCGCCTCGCTCCGGGCTCCTAGGTGCCAGAGCCGCTTCTCTCTTCCCGGGATGGAGTGGGGCTTGCTGGGCCAATGCGTCGTCCTGAAGCAATCCCGTGGCAGGGCTCGGCGCTTCCCCCGTGCGTTTCGGGCAAGCCTCCCAGCTCAGGGCGCCCCCAGAGAGTTTGGCCTGCAAGCCGGCGTCGCCGTCACGACCTCCCCGAGAGCCGAGTGTTCATCTCGGGGCACGCCGAACGCAGGCTCCGGTGGGTTCGACTGAGGGCGGGCGCCCGGCTGAGGCAAGCGGGGCTGCCGTCAGAAGGCCTCCCGTGCCTTCACAACCAGTGTGTTTGCTCTGCCGTGGGTCCCGCGTCAGGGTCGTGGCAGGAGCCGCTTCCGACGCCCTTGCGAAGTGCTTCGCTGAGGCCGAGGTCGGGGCCTCCTTCTAGGACGGCCCCCGACCTGAGGTCCGGCAGGCAGCCTCCCTTAGGCTTCCGCCACCCCCGCCGCGGCCAAGCGTTCTCTCTTCGCGAAAGAGGCGTGCTCGATGCAGGGAGCTCGGCTTCAGGCTCGCTTCTCGGAGGTAAGGCTGTGCAGCTCCCTCGATGTTTCCACGCTAAGCGTTGAGAAGGCGTCCTTCTCCGTGGAGCGACGACTGTGTGGACGTGGGCCGGGTAGGCATGCCACCCTGCCTGGTTTCTCCCAGGGAGGTCGGGGGGCTTGACCTCACTCAGGGCGTCCAAGCCCCTGCGAGTCAGCAAACCGCTTCCCCGTGTAGGACGTTAGGCGCCGGCCGAGAGAGGCCGGCCCCCCAGCCCGGGCGCTCGTGCCTCACGAAGCGCGCCCTTCCTCTCTCCTCCCCGCTTCTCTCTTCGCACTCATGTTTCCCTGGGCGGACGTTTTCCCGGAAGCACCGTGTTGCATGATATCCAGGGGGAGCTGTCTCCTCGGTTGCGAGGCCCGGGCGGGTGTCGACCTTGACTCCGCGAAGCCCGCTGTGGCCACGGAGGGACTGGCGGCACCCGCAGGTCCCTGGAGCGGAGGCCCAAGCCGGCAGTGTGGGCGCGTCTTCTTCCGCGTCTGAGAGAAGGCGTTGTGCTTTCAGGGAATGGGGAGGTGAAAGGGCCCCCTCCGGGAAGCGCGTTCCAAGTGCTGAGGGTTGGGCGCCCCGCTCTGGTCTCCTAGGTGCCAGAACCGCTTCTCTCTTCCTGGGATGGAGTGGGGCTTGCTGGGCCAATGCGTCGTCCTGAAGCAATCCCGTGGCAGGGCCTCGGCGCTTCCCCCATGCGTTTCGGGAGAGCCTCCCAGCTCAGGGCGCCCCCAGAGAGTTTGGCCTGCAGGCCGGCATCGCCGTCACGACCTCCCCGAGAGCCGGGTGTTCAGCTCGCGGCACGCCGAACGCAGGCTCCGGTGGGTTCGACTGAGGGCGGGCGCCCGGCTGAGGCAAGCGGGGCTGCCGTCAGAAGGCCTCCCGTGCCCTCACAACCAGTGTGTATGCTCTGCCGTGGGTCCCGCGTCAGGGTCGTGGCAGGAGCCGCTTCCGACGCCCTTGCAAAGTGCTTCGCTGAGGCCGAGGTCGGGGGCCTACTTCTAGGACGGCCCCCGACCTGAGGCCCGGCAGGCAGCCTCCCTTAGGCTTCCGCCCCCCACGCGGTGGCCAAGCGTTCTCTCTTCTCGAAAGAGGGCTGCTCGCGGAAGCGAGCTCGGCTTCAGGCTTGCCTCTCGGAGGTAAGGCTGTGCTGCTCCCTCGAGGTTTCCAGGCTAAGCGTTGACAAGGCATCCTTCTCCGTGGTGCGACGTGTGTGTGGACGTGGACGGGGATGGCATGGCACCCTGCCTGGTTTCTCCCAGGGAGGTCGGGGGGCTTGACCTCACTCAGGGCGTCCAAGCCCCGGCGAGTCAGCAAACCGCTTCCCCGTGTAGGACGTGAGGCGCCGGCCCGGGAGGCCGGCCCCACAGCCCGGGCACTCGGGCCTCATGAAGCGCGCCCTTCCTCTCTCCTCCCCGCTTCTCTCTTCGCACTCATCTTTCCCTAGGCGGACGTTTTCCCGGCAGCACCGTGTTGCACGGGATCCAGGGGGGAGCTCTCTCCTCGGTTGCCAGGCCCGGGCGGGTGTCGACCTTGACTCCGCGAAGCCCGCTGTGGCCCCGGAGGGGCTGGCGGCACCGCAGGTCCCTGGAGCGGAGGCCCAAGTCGGCAGCGTGGGCGCGTCTTCTTCCGCGTCTGAGAGAAGGCGTTGTGCTTTCGGGGAATGGGGAGGTGAAAAGGCCCCCTCCGGGAAGCGCGTTCCAAGAGCTGAGGGTTGGTCGCCTCGCTCCGGGCTCCTAGGTGCCAGAGCCGCTTCTCTCTTCCCGGGATGGAGTGGGGCTTGCTGGGCCAATGCGTCGTCCTGAAGCAATCCCGTGGCAGGGCTCGGCGCTTCCCCCGTGCGTTTCGGGCGAGCCTCCCAGCTCAGGGGGCCCCACAGAGAGTTTGGCCTGCAAGCCGGCGTCACCGTCACGACCTCCCCGAGAGCCGAGTGTTCATCTCGGGGCACGCCGAACGCAGGCTCCGGTGGGTTCGACTGAGGGCGGGCGCCCGGCTGAGGCAAGCGGGGCTGCCGTCAGAAGGCCTCCCGTGCCCTCACAACCAGTGTGTTTGGTCTGCCGTGGGTCCCGCGTCAGGGTCCTGGCAGGAGCCGCTTCCGACGCCCTTGCGAAGTGCTTCGCTGAGGCTGAGGTCGGGGGCCTACTTCTAGCACGGCCCCCGAACTGAGGCCCGGCAGGCAGCCTCCCTTAGGCTTCCGCCACCCCCGCCGCGGCCAAGCGTTCTCTCTTTGCGAAATAGGCCTGCTCGCGGAAGTGAGCTCGGCTTCAGGCATGCTTCTCGGAGGTAAGGCTGTGCAGCTCCCTCGAGGATTCCAGGCTAAGCGTTGACAAGGCATCCTTCTCCGTGGAGCGACGTGTGTGTGGACATGGACGGGGATGGCATGGCACCCTGCCTGGTTTCTCCCAGGGAGGTCGGGGGGCTTGACCTCACTCAGGGCGTCCAAGCCCCGGCTAGTCAGCAAACCGCTTCCCCGTGTAGGACATGAGGCGCCGGCCCGGGAGAGGCGGGCCCCACAGCCCGGGCGCTCGTGCCTCACGAAGCGCGCCCTTCCTCTCTCCTCCCCGCTTCTCTCTTCGCACGCATGTTTCCCTGGGCGGACGTTTTCCCGGCAGCACCGTGTTGCACGGGATCCAGGGGGGATCTGTCTCCTCGGTTGCGAGGCACGGGCGGGTGTCGACCTTGACTCCGCGAAGCCCGCTGTGGCCCCGGAGGGGCTGGCGGCACCCGCAGGTCCCTGGAGCGGAGGCCCAAGCCGGCAGCGTGGGCGCGTCTTCTTCCGCGTCTGAGAGAAGGCGTTGTGCTTTCGGGGAATGGGGTCGTGAAAGGGCCCCCTCCGGGAAGCGCGTTCCAAGAGCTGAGGGTTGGGCGCCTCGCTCCAGGCTCCTAGTGCCAGAGCCGCTTCTCTCTTCCAGGGACGGAGTGGGGCTTGCTGGGCCCATGCGTCGTCCTGAAGCAATCCCGTGGAAGGGGCTCGGCGCTTCCCCCGTGCGTTTCGGGCGAGCCTCCCAGCTCAGGGCGCCCCCAGAGAGTTTGGCCTGCAAGCCGGCGTCGCCGTCACGACCTCCTCGAGATCGGGTGTTCAGCTCGGGGCACGCCGAACGCAGGCTCCGGTGGGTTCGACTGAGGGCGGGCGCCCGGCTGAGGCAAGCGGGGCTGCCGTCAGAAGGCCTCCCGTGCCCTCACAACCAGTGTGTTTGCTCTGCCGTGGGTCCCGCGTCAGGGTCGTGGCAGGAGCCGATTCCGACACGCTTGCGAAGTGTTTCGATGAGGCCGAGGTCGGGGGCCTATTTCTAGGACCGCCCCCGACCTGAGGCCCGGCAGGCAGCCTCCCATAGGCTGCCGCCACCCCCGCCGCGGCCAAGCGTTCTCTCTTCGCGAAAGAGGCCTGCTCGCGGAAGGGAGCTCCGGTTCATGCTCGCTTCTCGGAGGTAAGGCTGTGTGCCTCCCTCGAGGTTTCCAGGCTAAGCGTTGACAAGGCATCCTTCTCCGTGGAGCCCCGTGTGTGTGGACGTGGACGGGGATGGCATGGCACCCTGCCTGGTTTCTCCCAGGGAGGTCGGGGGGCTTGCCCTCACTCAGGGCGTCCAAGCCCCGGCGAGTCAGCAAACCGCTTCCCCGTGTAGGTCGTGAGGGGCCGGCCCGGGAGAGGCCGGCCCCACAGCCCGGGCGCTCGTGCCTCACGAAGCGCTCCCTTCCTCTCTCCTCCCCGCTTCTCTCTTTGCACCCATGTTTTCCTGGGCGGACGTTTTCCCGGCAGCACCGTGTTGCACGGGATCCGGGGGGAGCTGTCTCGTCGGTTGCGAGGCCCGGGCGGATGTCGACCTTGACTCCGCGAAGCAGGCTGTGGCCCCGGGGGGGCTGGCGGCACCCGCAGGTCTCTGGAGCGGAAGCCCAAGCCGGCAGCATGGGCGCGTCTTCTTCCGCGTGTGAGAGAAGGCGTTGTGCTTTCGGGGAATGGGGAGGTGAAAGGGCCCCCTCCGGGAAGCGCGTTCCAAGAGCAGAGGGTTGGGCGCCTCGCTCAGGGCTCCTAGGTGCCAGAGACGCTTCTCTCTTCCCGGGACGGAGTGGGGCTTGCTGGGCCCATGCGTCGTCCTGAAGCAATCTCGTGGCAGGGGCTCGGCGCTTCCCCCGTGCGTTTCGGGCGAGCCTCCCAGCTCAGGGCGCCCCCAGAGAGTTTGCCTGCAGGCCGGCGTCGCTGTCACGACCTCCGCGAGAGCCGGGTGTTCAGCTCGGGGCACGCCGAATGCAGGCTCTGGTGGGTTCGACTGAGGGCGGGCGCCCGGCTGAGTCAAGCGGGGCTGCCGTCAGAAGGCCTCCCGTGCCCTCACAACCAGTGTGTTTGCTCTGCCGTGGGTCCCGCGTCAGGGTCCTGGCAGGAGCCGCTTCCGACGCCCTTGCGAAGTGCTTCGCTGAGGCCGAGGTCGGGGGCCTACTTCTAGGACGGCCCCCGACCTGAGGCCCGGCAGGCAGCCTCCCTTAGGCTTCCGCCACCCACGCGGCGGCCAAGCGTTCTCTCTTCTCGAAAGAGGGCTGCTCGCGGAAGTGAGCCCAGCTTCAGGCTTGCCACTCGGAGTTAAGGCTGTGCTGCTCCCTCGAGGTTTCCAGGCTAAGCGTTGACAAGGCATCCTTCTCCGTGGTGCGACGTGTGTGTGGACGTGGACGGGGATGGCATGGCACCCTGCCTAGTTTCTCCCAGGGAGTTCGGGGGCTTGACCTCAATCAGGGCGTCCAAGCCCCGGCGAGTCAGCAAACCGCTTCCCCGTGTAGGACGTGAGGCGCCGGCCCGTGAGGCCGGCCCCACAGCCCGGGCGCTCGGGCCTCATGAAGCGCGCCCTTCCTCTCTCCTCCCCGCTTCTCTCTTCGCACTCATCTTTCCCTAGGCGGACGTTTTCCCGGCAGCACCGTGTTGCACGGGATCCAGGGGGGAGCTCTCTCCTCGGTTGCCAGGCCCGGGCGGGTGTCGACCTTGACTCCGCGAAGCCCGCTGTGGCCCCGGAGGGGCTGGCGGCACCGCAGGTCCCTGGAGCGGAGGCCCAAGTCGGCAGCGTGGGCGCGTCTTCTTCCGCGTCTGAGAGAAGGCGTTGTGCTTTCGGGGAATGGGGAGGTGAAAAGGCCCCCTCCGGGAAGCGCGTTCCAAGAGCTGAGGGTTGGTCGCCTCGCTCCGGGCTCCTAGGTGCCAGAGCCGCTTCTCTCTTCCCGGGACGGAGTGGGGCTTGCTGGGCCAATGCGTCGTCCTGAAGCAATCCCGTGGCAGGGCTCGGCGCTTCCCCCGTGCGTTTCGGGCGAGCCTCCCAGCTCAGGGGGCCCCACAGAGAGTTTGGCCTGCAAGCCGGCGTCACCGTCACGACATCCCCGAGAGCCGAGTGTTCATCTCGGGGCACGCCGAACGCAGGCTCCGGTGGGTTCGACTGAGGGCGGGCGCCCGGCTGAGGCAAGCGGGGCTGCCGTCAGAAGGCCTCCCGTGCCTTCACAACCAGTGTGTTTGCTCTGCCGTGGGTCCCGCGTCAGGGTCGTGGCAGGAGCCGCTTCCGACGCCCTTGCGAAGTGCTTCGCTGAGGCCGAGGTCGGGGCCTCCTTCTAGGACGGCCCCCGACCTGAGGTCCGGCAGGCAGCCTCCCTTAGGCTTCCGCCACCCCCGCCGCGGCCAAGCGTTCTCTCTTCGCGAAAGAGGCGTGCTCGATGCAGGGAGCTCGGCTTCAGGCTCGCTTCACGGAGGTAAGGCTGTGCAGCTCCCTCGATGTTTCCACGCTAAGCGTTGAGAAGGCGTCCTTCTCCGTGGAGCGACGAGTGTGTGGACGTTGGCCGGGTAGGCATGCCACCCTGCCTGGTTTCTCCCTGGGAGGTCGGGGGGCTTGACCTCACTCAGGGCGTCGAAGCCCCTGCGAGTCAGCAAACCGCTTCCCCGTGTAGGACATTAGGCGCCGGCCGAGAGAGGCCGGCCCCCCAGCCCGGGCGCTCGTGCCTCACGAAGCGCGCCCTTCCTCTCTCCTCCCCGCTTCTCTCTTCGCACTCATGTTTCCCTGGGCGGACGTTTTCCCGGAAGCACCCTGTTGCATGATATCCAGGGGGAGCTGTCTCCTCGGTTGCGAGGCCCGGGCGGGTGTCGACCTTGACTCCTCGAAGCCCGCTGTGGCCACGGAGGGGCTGGCGGCACCCGCAGGTCCCTGGAGCGGAGGCCCAAGCCGGCAGTGTGGGCGCGTCTTCTTCTGCGTCTGAGAGAAGGCGTTGTGCTTTCAGGGAATGGGGAGGTGAAAGGGCCCCCTCCGGGAAGCGCGTTCCAAGTGCTGAGGGTTGGGCGCCCCGCTCTGGTCTCCTAGGTGCCAGAACCGCTTCTCTCTTCCTGGGATGGAGTGGGGCTTGCTGGGCCAATGCGTCGTCCTGAAGCAATCCCGTGGCAGGGCCTCGGCGCTTCCCCCATGCGTTTCGGGAGAGCCTCCCAGCTCAGGGCGCCCCCAGAGAGTTTGGCCTGCAGGCCGGCATCGCCGTCACGACCTCCCCGAGAGCCGGGTGTTCAGCTCGCGGCACGCCGAACGCAGGCTCCGGTGGGTTCGACTGAGGGCGGGCGCCCGGCTGAGGCAAGCGGGGCTGCCGTCAGAAGGCCTCCCGTGCCCTCACAACCAGTGTGTATGCTCTACCGTGGGTCCGGCGTCAGGGTCGTGGCAGGAGCCGCTTCCGACGCCCTTGCAAAGTGCTTCGCTGAGGCCGAGGTCGGGGGCCTACTTCTAGGACGGCCCCCGACCTGAGGCCCGGCAGGCAGCCTCCCTTAGGCTTCCGCCCCCCACGCGGCGGCCAAGCGTTCTCTCTTCTCGAAAGAGGGCTGCTCGCGGAAGAGAGCTCGACTTCAGGCTTGCCTCTCGGAGGTAAGGCTGTGCTGCTCCCTCGAGGTTTCCAGGCTAAGCGTTGACAAGGCATCCTTCTCCGTGGTGCGACGTGTGTGTGGACGTGGACGGGGATGGCATGGCACCCTGCCTGGTTTCTCCCAGGGAGGTCGGGGGGCTTGACCTCACTCAGGGCGTCCAAGCCCCGGCGAGTCAGCAAACCGCTTCCCCGTGTAGGACGTGAGGCGCCGGCCCGGGAGGCCGGCCCCACAGCCCGGGCGCTCGGGCCTCATGAAGCGCGCCCTTCCTCTCTCCTCCCCGCTTCTCTCTTCGCACTCATCTTTCCCTAGGCGGACGTTTTCCCGGCAGCACCGTGTTGCACGGGATCCAGGGGGGAGCTCTCTCCTCGGTTGCCAGGCCCGGGCGGGTGTCGACCTTGACTCCGCGAAGCCCGCTGTGGCCCCGGAGGGGCTGGCGGCACCGCAGGTCCCTGGAGCGGAGGCCCAAGTCGGCAGCGTGGGCGCGTCTTCTTCCGCGTCTGAGAGAAGGCGTTGTGCTTTCGGGGAATGGGGAGGTGAAAGGGCCCCCTCCGGGAAGCGCGTTCCAAGAGCTGAGGGTTGGTCGCCTCGCTCCGGGCTCCTAGGTGCCAGAGCCGCTTCTCTCTTCCCGGGATGGAGTGGGGCTTGCTGGGCCAATGCGTCGTCCTGAAGCAATCCCGTGGCAGGGCTCGGCGCTTCCCCCGTGCGATTCGGGCAAGCCTCCCAGCTCAGGGCGCCCCCAGAGAGTTTGGCCTGCAAGCCGGCGTCGCCGTCACGACCTCCCCGAGAGCCGAGTGTTCATCTCGGGGCACGCCGAACGCAGGCTCCGGTGGGTTCGACTGAGGGCGGGCGCCCGGCTGAGGCAAGCGGGGCTGCCGTCAGAAGGCCTCCCGTGCCTTCACAACCAGTGTGTTTGCTCTGCCGTGGGTCCCGCGTCAGGGTCGTGGCAGGAGCCGCTTCCGACGCCCTTGCGAAGTGCTTCGCTGAGGCCGAGGTCGGGGCCTCCTTCTAGGACGGCCCCCGACCTGAGGTCCGGCAGGCAGCCTCCCTTAGGCTTCCGCCACCCCCGCCGCGGCCAAGCGTTCTCTCTTCGCGAAAGAGGCGTGCTCGATGCAGGGAGCTCGGCTTCAGGCTCGCTTCTCGGAGGTAAGGCTGTGCAGCTCCCTCGATGTTTCCACGCTAAGCGTTGAGAAGGCGTCCTTCTCCGTGGAGCGACGAGTGTGTGGACGTGGGCCGGGTAGGCATGCCACCCTGCCTGGTTTCTCCCAGGGAGGTCGGGGGGCTTGACCTCACTCAGGGCGTCCAAGCCCCTGCGAGTCAGCAAACCGCTTCCCCGTGTAGGACGTTAGGCGCCGGCCGAGAGAGGCCGGCCCCCCAGCCCGGGCGCTCGTGCCTCACGAAGCGCGCCCTTCCTCTCTCCTCCCCGCTTCTCTCTTCGCACTCATGTTTCCCTGGGCGGACGTTTTCCCGGAAGCACCGTGTTGCATGATATCCAGGGGGAGCTGTCTCCTCGGTTGCCAGGCCCGGGCGGGTGTCGACCTTGACGCCGCGAAGCCCGCTGTGGCCACGGAGGGGCTGGCGGCACCCGCAGGTCCCTGGAGCGGAGGCCCAAGCCGGCAGTGTGGGCGCGTCTTCTTCCGCGTCTGAGAGAAGGCGTTGTGCTTTCAGGGAATGGGGAGGTGAAAGGGCCCCCTCCGGGAAGCGCGTTCCAAGTGCTGAGGGTTGGGCGCCCCGCTCTGGTCTCCTAGGTGCCAGAACCGCTTCTCTCTTCCTGGGATGGAGTGGGGCTTGCTGGGCCAATGCGTCGTCCTGAAGCAATCCCGTGGCAGGGCCTCGGCGCTTCCCCCATGCGTTTCGGGAGAGCCTCCCAGCTCAGGGCGCCCCCAGAGAGTTTGGCCTGCAGGCCGGCATCGCCGTCACGACCTCCCCGAGAGCCGGGTGTTCAGCTCGCGGCACGCCGAACGCAGGCTCCTGTGGGTTCGACTGAGGGCGGGCGCCCGGCTGAGGCAAGCGGGGCTGCCGTCAGAAGGCCTCCCGTGCCCTCACAACCAGTGTGTATGCTCTGCCGTGGGTCCGGCGTCAGGGTCGTGGCAGGAGCCGCTTCCGACGCCCTTGCAAAGTGCTTCGCTGAGGCCGAGGTCGGGGGCCTACTTCTAGGACGGCCCCCGACCTGAGGCCCGGCAGGCAGCCTCCCTTAGGCTTCCGCCCCCCACGCGGCGGCCAAGCGTTCTCTCTTCTCGAAAGAGGGCTGCTCGCGGAAGAGAGCTCGGCTTCAGGCTTGCCTCTCGGAGGTAAGGCTGTGCTGCTCCCTCGAGGTTTCCAGGCTAAGCGTTGACAAGGCATCCTTCTCCGTGGTGCGACGTGTGTGTGGACGTGGACGGGGATGGCATGGCACCCTGCCTGGTTTCTCCCAGGGAGGTCGGGGGGCTTGACCTCACTCAGGGCGTCCAAGCCCCGGCGAGTCAGCAAACCGCTTCCCCGTGTAGGACGTGAGGCGCCGGCCCGGGAGGCCGGCCCCACAGCCCGGGCGCTCGGGCCTCATGAAGCGCGCCCTTCCTCTCTCCTCCCCGCTTCTCTCTTCGCACTCATCTTTCCCTAGGCGGACGTTTTCCCGGCAGCACCGTGTTGCACGGGATCCAGGGGGGAGCTCTCTCCTCGGTTGCCAGGCCCGGGCGGGTGTCGACCTTGACTCCGCGAAGCCCGCTGTGGCCCCGGAGGGGCTGGCGGCACCGCAGGTCCCTGGAGCGGAGGCCCAAGTCGGCAGCGTGGGCGCGTCTTCTTCTGCGTCTGAGAGAAGGCGTTGTGCTTTCGGGGAATGGGGAGGTGAAAAGGCCCCCTCCGGGAAGCGCGTTCCAAGAGCTGAGGGTTGGTCGCCTCGCTCCGGGCTCCTAGGTGCCAGAGCCGCTTCTCTCTTCCCGGGATGGAGTGGGGCTTGCTGGGCCAATGCGTCGTCCTGAAGCAATCCCGTGGCAGGGCTCGGCGCTTCCCCCGTGCGTTTCGGGCGAGCCTCCCAGCTCAGGGGGCCCCACAGAGAGTTTGGCCTGCAAGCCGGCGTCACCGTCACGACCTCCCCGAGAGCCGAGTGTTCATCTCGGGGCACGCCGAACGCAGGCTCCGGTGGGTTCGACTGAGGGCGGGCGCCCGGCTGAGGCAAGCGGGGCTGCCGTCAGAAGACCTCCCGTGCCTTCACAACCAGTGTGTTTGGTCTGCCGTGGGTCCCGCGTCAGGGTCCTGGCAGGAGCCGCTTCCGACGCCCTTGCGAAGTGCTTCGCTGAGGCTGAGGTCGGGGGCCTACTTCTAGCACGGCCCCCGAACTGAGGCCCGGCAGGCAGCCTCCCTTAGGCTTCCGCCACCCCCGCCGCGGCCAAGCGTTCTCTCTTTGCGAAATAGGCCTGCTCGCGGAAGTGAGCTCGGCTTCAGGCATGCTTCTCGGAGGTAAGGCTGTGCAGCTCCCTCGAGGATTCCAGGCTAAGCGTTGACAAGGCATCCTTCTCCGTGGAGCGACGTGTGTGTGGACATGGACGGGGATGGCATGGCACCCTGCCTGGTTTCTCCCAGGGAGGTCGGGGGGCTTGACCTCACTCAGGGCGTCCAAGACCCGGCGAGTCAGCAAACCGCTTCCCCGTGTAGGACGTGAGGCGCCGGCCCGGGAGAGGCCGGCCCCACAGCCCCGGCGCTCGTGCCTCACGAAGCGCGCCCTTCCTCTCTCCTCCCCGCTTCTCTCTTCGCACGCATGTTTCCCTGGGCGGACGTTTTCCCGCCAGAACCGTGTTGCACGGGATCCAGGGGGGATCTGTCTCCTCGGTTGCGAGGCACGGGCAGGTGTCGACCTTGACTCCGCGAAGCACGCTGTGGCCCCGGAGGGGCTGGCGGCACCCGCAGGTCCCTGGAGCGGAGGCCCAAGCCGGCAGCGTGGGCGCGTCTTCTTCCGCGTCTGAGAGAAGGCGTTGTGCTTTCGGGGAATGGGGAGGTGAAAGGGCCCCCTCCGGGAAGCGCGTTCCAAGAGCTGAGGGTTGGGCGCCTCGCTCCGGGCTCCTAGGTGCCAGAGCCGCTTCTCTCTTCCCGGGACGGAGTGGGGCTTGCTGGGCCAATGCGTCGTCCTGAAGCAATCTCGTGGCAGGGGCTCGGCGCTTCCCCCGTGCGTTTCGGGCGAGCCTCCCAGCTCAGGGCGCCACCAGAGAGTTTGGCCTGCAGGCCGGCGTCGCTGTCACGACCTCCGCGAGAGCCGGGTGTTCAGCTCGGGGCACGCCGAATGCAGGCTCTGGTGGGTTCGACTGAGGGCGGGCGCCCGGCTGAGGCAAGCGGGGCTGCCGTCAGAAGGCCTCCCGTGCCCTCACAACCAGTGTGTTTGCTCTGCCGTGGGTCCCCCGTCAGGGTCCTGGCAGGAGCCGCTTCCGACGCCCTTGCGAAGTGCTTCTCTGAGGCCGAGGTCGGGGGCCTACTTCTAGGACGGCCCCCGACCTGAGGCCCGGCAGGCAGCCTCCCTTAGGCTTCCGCCACCCCCGTCATGACCAAGCGTTCTCTGTTCGAGAAAGAGGCCTGCTCGCGGAAGGGAGCTCGGCTTCATGCTTGCCTCTCGGAGGTAAGGCTGTGCTACTCCCTCGAGGTTTCCAGGCTAAGCGTTGACAAGGCATCCTTCTCCGTGGAGCCACGTGTGTGTGACGTGGACGGGGATGGCATGGCACCCTGCCTGGTTTCTCCCAGGGAGGTCGGGGGGCTTGACCTCACTCAGGGCGTCCAAGCCCCGGCGAGTCAGCAAACCGCTTCCCCGTGTAGGACGTGAGGCGCCGGCCCGGGCGAGGCCGCCCCACAGCCCGGGGGCTCATGCCTCACGAAGCGCGCCCTTCTACTCTCCTCCCCGCTTCTCTCTTCGCACTCATGTTTCCCTGGGCGGACGTTTTCCCGGCAGCACCGTGTTGCACGGGATCCAGGGGGGAGTTGTCTCCTCGGTTGCGAGGCCCGGGCGGGTGTCGACCTTGACTCCGCGAAGCCCGCTGTGGCCCCGGAGGGGCTGGCGGCACCCGCAGGTCCCTGGAGCGGAGGCCCAAGCCGGCAGCGTGGGCGCGTCTTCTTCCGCGTCTGAGAGAAGGCGTTGTGCTTTCGGGGAATGGGGTCGTGAAAGGGCCCCCTCCGGGAAGCGCGTTCCAAGAGCTGAGGGTTGGGCGCCTCGCTCCAGGCTCCTAGTGCCAGAGCCGCTTCTCTCTTCCAGGGACGGAGTGGGGCTTGCTGGGCCCATGCGTCGTCCTGAAGCAATCCCGTGGAAGGGGCTCGGCGCTTCCCCCGTGCGTTTCGGGCGAGCCTCCCAGCTCAGGGCGCCCCCAGAGAGTTTGGCCTGCAAGCCGGCGTCGCCGTCACGACCTCCTCGAGATCAGGTGTTCAGCTCGGGGCACGCCGAACGCAGGCTCCGGTGGGTTCGACTGAGGGCGGGCGCCCGGCTGAGGCAAGCGGGGCTGCCGTCAGAAGGCCTCCCGTGCCCTCACAACCAGTGTGTTTGCTCTGCCGTGGGTCCCGCGTCAGGGTCGTGGCAGGAGCCGATTCCGACACGCTTGCGAAGTGTTTCGATGAGGCCGAGGTCGGGGGCCTACTTCTAGGACGGCCCCCGACCTGAGGCCCGGCAGGCAGCCTCCCATAGGCTGCCGCCACCCCCGCCGCGGCCAAGCGTTCTCTCTTCGCGAAAGAGGCCTGCTCGCGGAAGGGAGCTCCGGTTCATGCTCGCTTCTCGGAGGTAAGGCTGTGTGCCTCCCTCGAGGTTTCCAGGCTAAGCGTTGACAAGGCATCCTTCTCCGTGGAGCCCCGTGTGTGTGGACGTGGACGGGGATGGCATGGCACCCTGCCTGGTTTCTCCCAGGGAGGTCGGGGGGCTTGCCCTCACTCAGGGCGTCCAAGCCCCGGCGAGTCAGCAAACCGCTTCCCCGTGTAGGTCGTGAGGGGCCGGCCCGGGAGAGGCCGGCCCCAAGCCCGGGCGCTCGTGCCTCACGAAGCGCTCCCTTCCTCTCTCCTCCCCGCTTCTCTCTTTGCACCCATGTTTTCCTGGGCGGACGTTTTCCCGGCAGCACCGTGTTGCACGGGATCCGGGGGGAGCTGTCTCGTCGGTTGCGAGGCCCGGGCGGATGTCGACCTTGACTCCGCGAAGCCGGCTGTGGCCCCGGGGGGGCTGGCGGCACCCGCAGGTCTCTGGAGCGGAAGCCCAAGCCGGCAGCATGGGCGCGTCTTCTTCCGCGTGTGAGAGAAGGCGTTGTGCTTTCGGGGAATGGGGAGGTGAAAGGGCCCCCTCCGGGAAGCGCGTTCCAAGAGCAGAGGGTTGGGCGCCTCGCTCAGGGCTCCTAGGTGCCAGAGACGCTTCTCTCTTCCCGGGACGGAGTGGGGCTTGCTGGGCCCATGCGTCGTCCTGAAGCAATCTCGTGGCAGGGGCTCGGCGCTTCCCCCGTGCGTTTCGGGCGAGCCTCCCAGCTCAGGGCGCCCCCAGAGAGTTTGCCTGCAGGCCGGCGTCGCTGTCACGACCTCCGCGAGAGCCGGGTGTTCAGCTCGGGGCACGCCGAATGCAGGCTCTGGTGGGTTCGACTGAGGGCGGGCGCCCGGCTGAGGCAAGCGGGGCTGCCGTCAGAAGGCCTCCCGTGCCCTCACAACCAGTGTGTTTGCTCTGCCGTGGGTCCCGCGTCAGGGTCCTGGCAGGAGCCGCTTCCGACGCCCTTGCGAAGTGCTTCGCTGAGGCCGAGGTCGGGGGCCTACTTCTAGGACGGCCCCCGACCTGAGGCCCGGCAGGCAGCCTCCCTTAGGCTTCCGCCACCCACGCGGCGGCCAAGCGTTCTCTCTTCTCGAAAGAGGGCTGCTCGCGGAAGTGAGCTCAGCTTCAGGCTTGCCTCTCGGAGTTAAGGCTGTGCTGCTCCCTCGAGGTTTCCAGGCTAAGCGTTGACAAGGCATCCTTCTCCGTGGTGCGACGTGTGTGTGGACGTGGACGGGGATGGCATGGCACCCTGCCTAGTTTCTCCCAGGGAGTTCGGGGGCTTGACCTCAATCAGGGCGTCCAAGCCCCGGCGAGTCAGCAAACCGCTTCCCCGTGTAGGACGTGAGGCGCCGGCCCGTGAGGCCGGCCCCACAGCCCGGGCGCTCGGGCCTCACGAAGCGCGCCCTTCCTCTCTCCTCCCCGCTTCTCTCTTCGCACTCATGTTTCCCTGGGCGGACGTTTTCCCGGCAGCACCGTGTTGCACGGGATCCAGGGGGGAGCTCTCTCCTCGGTTGCCAGGCCCGGGCGGGTGTCGACCTTGACTCCGCGAAGCCCGCTGTGGCCCCGGAGGGGCTGGCGGCACCGCAGGTCCCTGGAGCGGAGGCCCAAGTCGGCAGCGTGGGCGCGTCTTCTTCCGCGTCTGAGAGAAGGCGTTGTGCTTTCGGGGAATGGGGAGGTGAAAAGGCCCCCTCCGGGAAGCGCGTTCCAAGAGCTGAGGGTTGGTCGCCTCGCTCCGGGCTCCTAGGTGCCAGAGCCGCTTCTCTCTTCCCGGGACGGAGTGGGGCTTGCTGGGCCAATGCGTCGTCCTGAAGCAATCCCGTGGCAGGGCTCGGCGCTTCCCCCGTGCGTTTCGGGCGAGCCTCCCAGCTCAGGGGGCCCCACAGAGAGTTTGGCCTGCAAGCCGGCGTCACCGTCACGACATCCCCGAGAGCCGAGTGTTCATCTCGGGGCACGCCGAACGCAGGCTCCGGTGGGTTCGACTGAGGGCGGGCGCCCGGCTGAGGCAAGCGGGGCTGCCGTCAGAAGGCCTCCCGTGCCTTCACAACCAGTGTGTTTGCTCTGCCGTGGGTCCCGCGTCAGGGTCGTGGCAGGAGCCGCTTCCGACGCCCTTGCGAAGTGCTTCGCTGAGGCCGAGGTCGGGGCCTCCTTCTAGGACGGCCCCCGACCTGAGGTCCGGCAGGCAGCCTCCCTTAGGCTTCCGCCACCCCCGCCGCGGCCAAGCGTTCTCTCTTCGCGAAAGAGGCGTGCTCGATGCAGGGAGCTCGGCTTCAGGCTCGCTTCACGGAGGTAAGGCTGTGCAGCTCCCTCGATGTTTCCACGCTAAGCGTTGAGAAGGCATCCTTCTCCGTGGAGCGACGAGTGTGTGGACGTGGGCCGGGTAGGCATGCCACCCTGCCTGGTTTCTCCCTGGGAGGTCGGGGGGCTTGACCTCACTCAGGGCGTCGAAGCCCCTGCGAGTCAGCAAACCGCTTCCCCGTGTAGGACATTAGGCGCCGGCCGAGAGAGGCCGGCCCCCCAGCCCGGGCGCTCGTGCCTCACGAAGCGCGCCCTTCCTCTCTCCTCCCCGCTTCTCTCTTCGCACTCATGTTTCCCTGGGCGGACGTTTTCCCGGAAGCACCCTGTTGCATGATATCCAGGGGGAGCTGTCTCCTCGGTTGCGAGGCCCGGGCAGGTGTCGACCTTGACTCCGCGAAGCCCGCTGTGGCCACGGAGGGGCTGGCGGCACCCGCAGGTCCCTGGAGCGGAGGCCCAAGCCGGCAGTGTGGGCGCGTCTTCTTCTGCGTCTGAGAGAAGGCGTTGTGCTTTCAGGGAATGGGGAGGTGAAAGGGCTCCCTCCGGGAAGCGCGTTCCAAGTGCTGAGGGTTGGGCGCCCCGCTCTGGTCTCCTAGGTGCCAGAACCGCTTCTCTCTTCCTGGGATGGAGTGGGGCTTGCTGTGCCAATGCGTCGTCCTGAAGCAATCCCGTGGCAGGGCCTCGGCGCTTCCCCCATGCGTTTCGGGAGAGCCTCCCAGCTCAGGGCGCCCCCAGAGAGTTTGGCCTGCAGGCCGGCATCGCCGTCACGACCTCCCCAATAGCCGGGTGTTCGTTTCGGGGCACGCCGAACGCAGGCTCCGGTGGGTTCGACTGAGGGCGGGCGCCCGGCTGAGGCAAGCGGGGCTGCCGTCAGAAGGCCTCCCGTGCCCTCACAACCAGTGTGTTTGCTCTGCCGTGGGTCCCGCGTCAGGGTCGTGGCAGGAGCCGCTTCCGATGCACTTGCGAAGTGCTTCGCTGAGGCCGAGGTCGGGGGCCTACTTCTAGGACGGCCCCCGACCTGAGGCCCGGCAGGCAGCCTCCCTTAGGCTTCCGCCACCCACGCGGCGGCCAAGCGTTCTCTCTTCTCGAAAGAGGGCTGCTCGCGGAAGAGAGCTCGGCTTCAGGCTTGCCTCTCGGAGGTAAGGCTGTGCTGCTCCCTCGAGGTTTCCAGGCTAAGCGTTGACAAGGCATCCTTCTCCGTGGTGCGACGTGTGTGTGGACGTGGACGGGGATGGCATGGCACCCTGCCTGGTTTCTCCCAGGGAGGTCGGGGGGCTTGACCTCACTCAGGGCGTCCAAGCCCCGGCGAGTCAGCAAACCGCTTCCCTGTGTAGGACGTGAGGCGCCGGCCCGGGAGGCCGGCCCCACAGCCCGGGCGCTCGGGCCTCATGAAGCGCGCCCTTCCTCTCTCCTCCCCGCTTCTCTCTTCGCACTCATGTTTCCCTGGGCGGACGTTTTCCCGGAAGCACCGTTTTGCATGATATCCAGGGGGGAGCTGTCTCCTCGGTTGCGAGGCCCGGGCGGGTGTCGACCTTGACTCCGCGAAGCCCGCTGTGGCCCCGGAGGGGCTGGCGGCACCCGCAGGTCCCTGGACCGGAGGCCCAAGCCGGCAGCGTGGGCGCGGCTTCTTCCGCGTCTGAGAGAAGGCGTTGTGCTTTTGGGGAATGGGGAGGTGAAAGGGCCCCATCCGGGAAGCGCGTTCCAAGTGCTGAGGGTTGGGCGCCTCGCCCCGGGCTCCTAGGTGCCAGAACCGCTTCTCTCTTCCCGGGACGGAGTGGGGCTTGCTGGGCCAATGCGTCGTCCTGAAGCAATCCCGTGGCAGGGCCTCGGCGCTTCCCCCATGCGTTTCGGGCGAGCCTGCGAGCTCAGGGCGCCCCCAGAGAGTTTGGCCTGCAGGCCGGCGTCGCCGTCACGACCTCCCCGAGAGCCGGGTGTTCAGCTCGCGGCACGCCGAACGCAGGCTCCGGTGGGTTCGACTGAGGGCGGGCGCCCGGCTGAGGCAAGCGGGGCTGCCGTCAGAAGTCCTCCCGTGCCC
This sequence comes from Martes martes, assembly GCF_963455335.1. Classification (NCBI taxonomy): domain Eukaryota; kingdom Metazoa; phylum Chordata; class Mammalia; order Carnivora; family Mustelidae; genus Martes; species Martes martes. The sequence continues at coordinate 13,267,764 of NC_137892.1, read as the reverse complement.
TCACAACCAGTGTGTTTGCTCTGCCGTGGGTCCCGCGTCGGGGTCGTGGCAGGAGCCGCTTCCGACGCCCTTGCGATTGCTTCGCTGAGGCCGAGGTCGGGGGCCTACTTCTAGGACGGCACCGACCTGAGGCCCGGCAGGCAGCCTCCCTTAGGCTTCCGCCACCCCCGCCGCGGCCAAGCGTTCTCTATTCGCGAAAGAGGCCTGCTCGCGGCAGGGAGCTCGGCGTCATGCTCGCTCTCGGAGGTAAGGCTGTGCTGCTCCCTCGAGGTTTCCAGGCTAAACGTTGACAAGGCATCCTTCTCCGTGGAGCGACGAGTGTGTGGACGAGGACGGGGATGGCATGGCACCCTGCCAGTTTTCTCCCAGGGAGGTCGGGGGGCTTGACCTCACTCAGGGTGTCCAAGCCCCGGCGAGTCAGCAAACCGCTTCCCCGTGTAGGACGTGAGGCGCAGGCCTGGGAGAGGCCGGCCCCCCAGCCCGGGCGCTCCTGCCTCACGAACCGCGCCCTTCCCCTCTCCTCCCCACTTCTCTCTTCGCACTCATGTTTCCCTGGGCGGACGTTTTCCCGGAAGCACCGTTTTGCATGATATCCAGGGGGGAGCTGTCTCCTCGGTTGCGAGGCCCGGGCGGGTGTCGACCTTGACTCCGCGAAGCCCGCTGTGGCCCCGGAGGGGCTGGCGGCACCCGCAGGTCCCTGGACCGGAGGCCCAAGCCGGCAGCGTGGGCGCGGCTTCTTCCGCGTCTGAGAGAAGGCGTTGTGCCTTTGGGGAATGGGGAGGTGAAAGGGCCCCCTCCGGGAAGCGCGTTCCACGTGCTGAGGGTTGGGCGCCTCGCCCCGGGCTCCTAGGTGCCAGAACCGCTTCTCTCTTCCCGGGACGGAGTGGGGCTTGCTGGGCCAATGCGTCGTCCTGAAGCAATCCCGTGGCAGGGCCTCGGCGCTTCCCCCATGCGTTTCGGGTGAGCCTGCGAGCTCAGGGCGCCCCCAGAGAGTTTGGCCTGCAGGCCGGCGTCGCCGTCACGACCTCCCCGAGAGCCGGGTGTTCAGCTCGCGGCACGCCGAACGCAGGCTCCTGTGGGTTCGACTGAGGGCGGGCGCCCGGCTGAGGCAAGCGGGGCTGCCGTCAGAAGTCCTCCCGTGCCCTCACAACTAGTGTGTATGCTCTGCCGTGGGTCCCGCGTCAGGGTCGTGGCAGGAGCCGCATCCGACGCCCTTGCGAAGTGCTTCGCTGAGGCCGAGGTCGGGGGCCTACTTCTAGGACGGCACCCGACCTGAGGTCCGGCAGGCAGCCTCCCTTAGGCTTCCGCCACCCCCGCCGCGGCCAAGCATTCTCTCTTCGCGAAAGAGGCCTGGTCGCGGCAGGGAGCTCGGCGTCAGGCTCGCTCTCGGAGGTAAGGCTGTGCTGCTCCCTCGAGGTTTCCAGGCTAAACGTTGACAAGGCATCCTTCTCCGTGGAGCGACGAGTGTGTGGACTTGGACGGGGATGGCATGGCACCCTGCCTGGTTTCTCCCAGGGAGGTCGGGGGGCTTGACCTCACTCAGGGCGACCAAGCCCCGGCGAGACAGCAAACCGCTTCCCGGTGTAGGACGTGAGGCGCAGACCTGGGAGAGGCCGGCCCCCCAGCCCGGGCGTTCGTGCCTCACGAAGCGCGCCCTTCCTCTCTCCTCCCCGCTTCTCTCTTCGCACTCATGTTTCCCTGGGCGGACGTTTTCCCGGAAGCACCGTGTTGCATGATATCCAGGGGGAGCTGTCTCCTCGGTTGCGAGGCCCGGGCGGGTGTCGACCTTGACTCCGCGAAGCCCGCTGTGGCCCCGGAGGGGCTGGCGGCACCCGCAGGTCCCTGGACCGGAGGCCCAAGCCGGCAGCGTGGGCGCGTTTTCTTCCGCGTCTGAGAGAAGGCGTTGTTCTTTCGGGGAATGGGGAGGTGAAAGAGCCCCCTCCGGGAAGCGCGTTCCAAGAGCTGAGGGTTGGGCGCCTCACTCCGGGTTCCTAGGTGCCAGAGCCGCTTCTCTCTTCCCGGGACGTAGTGGGGCTTGCTGGACCAATGCGTCGTCCTGAAGCAATCCCGTGGCAGGGGCTCGGCGCATCCCCCATGCGTTTCAGGCGAGCCTGCGAGCTCAGGGCGCCCCCAGAGAGTTTGGCCTGCAGGCCGGCGTCGCCGTCACGACCTCCCCGAGAGCCGGGTGTTCAGCTCGGGGCACGCCGAACGCAGGCTCCAGTGGGTTCGACTGAGGGCGGGCGTCCGGCTGAGGCAAGCGGGGCTGCCGTCAGAAGGCCTCCCGTGCCCTCACAACCAGTGAGTTTGCTTGCCGTGGGTCCGGCGTCAGGGTCGTGGCGGTAGCCGCTTCCGACGCCCTTGGGAAGTGCTTCGCTGAGGCCGAGGTCGGGGGCCTACTTCTAGGACGGCCCCCGACCTGAGGCCCGGCAGGCAGCCTCCCTTAGGCTTCCGCCCCCCACGCGGCGGCCAAGCGTTCTCTCTTCTCGAAAGAGGGCTGCTCGCGGAAGTGAGCTCGGCTTCAGGCTTGCTTCTCGGAGGTAAGGCTGTGCTGCTCCCTCGAGGTTTCCAGGCTAAGCGTTGACAAGGCATCCTTCTCTGTGGTGCGACGTGTGTGTGGACGTGGACGGGGATGGCATGGCACCCTGCCTGGTTTCTCCCAGGGAGGTCGGGGGGCTTGACCTCACTCAGGGCGTCCAAGCCCCGGCGAGTCAGCAAACCGCTTCCCCTTGTAGGACGTGAGGCGCCGGCCCGTGAGGCCGGCCCCACAGCACGGGCGCTCGGGCCTCACGAAGCGCGCCCTTCCTCTCTCCTCCCCGCCTCTCTCTTCGCACTCATCTTTCCCTAGGCGGACGTTTTCCCGGCAGCACCGTGTTGCACGTGATCCAGGGGGGAGCTCTCTCCTCGGTTGCCAGGCCCGGGCGGGTGTCGACCTTGACTCCGCGAAGCCCGCTGTGGCCCCGGAGGGGCTGGCGGCACCCGCAGGTCCCTGGAGCGGAGGCCCAAGCCGGCAGCGTGGGCGCGTCTTCTTCCGCGTCTGAGAGAAGGCGTTGTGCTTTCGGGGAATGGGGTCGTGAAAGGGCCCCCTCCGGGAAGCGCGTTCCAAGAGCTGAGGGTTGGGCGCCTCGCTCCAGGCTCCTAGTGCCAGAGCCGCTTCTCTCTTCCAGGGACGGAGTGGGGCTTGCTGGGCCCATGCGTCGTCCTGAAGCAATCCCGTGGAAGGGGCTCGGCGCTTCCCCCGTGCGTTTCGGGCGAGCCTCCCAGCTCAGGGCGCCCCCAGAGAGTTTGGCCTGCAAGCCGGCGTCGCCGTCACGACCTCCTCGAGATCGGGTGTTCAGCTCGGGGCACGCCGAACGCAGGCTCCGGTGGGTTCGACTGAGGGCGGGCGCCCGGCTGAGGCAAGCGGGGCTGCCGTCAGAAGGCCTCCCGTGCCCTCACAACCAGTGTGTTTGCTCTGCCGTGGGTCCCGCGTCAGGGTCGTGGCAGGAGCCGATTCCGACACGCTTGCGAAGTGTTTCGATGAGGCCGAGGTCGGGGGCCTACTTCTAGGACGGCCCCCGACCTGAGGCCCGGCAGGCAGCCTCCCATAGGCTGCCGCCACCCCCGCCGCGGCCAAGCGTTCTCTCTTCGCGAAAGAGGCCTGCTCGCGGAAGGGAGCTACGGTTCATGCTCGCTTCTCGGAGGTAAGGCTGTGCTGCTCCCTCGAGGTTTCCAGGCTAAGCGTTGACAAGGCATCCTTCTCCGTGGAGCCCCGTGTGTGTGGACGTGGACGGGGATGGCATGGCACCCTGCCTGGTTTCTCCCAGGGAGGTCGGGGGGCTTGCCCTCACTCAGGGCGTCCAAGCCCCGGCGAGTCAGCAAACCGCTTCCCCGTGTAGGTCGTGAGGGGCCGGCCCGGGAGAGGCCGGCCCCACAGCCCGGGCGCTCATGCCTCACGAAGCGCTCCCTTCCTCTCTCCTCCCCGCTTCTCTCTTTGCACCCATGTTTTCCTGGGCGGACGTTTTCCCGGAAGCACCGTGTTGCACGGGATCCGGGGGGAGCTGTCTCGTCGGTTGCGAGGCCCGGGCGGATGTCGACCTTGACTCCGCGAAGCCGGCTGTGGCCCCGGGGGGGCTGGCGGCACCCGCAGGTCTCTGGAGCGGAAGCCCAAGCCGGCAGCATGGGCGCGTCTTCTTCCGCGTGTGAGAGAAGGCGTTGTGCTTTCGGGGAATGGGGAGGTGAAAGGGCCCCCTCCGGGAAGCGCGTTCCAAGAGCAGAGGGTTGGGCGCCTCGCTCAGGGCTCCTAGGTGCCAGAGACGCTTCTCTCTTCCCGGGACGGAGTGGGGCTTGCTGGGCCCATGCGTCGTCCTGAAGCAATCTCGTGGCAGGGGCTCGGCGCTTCCCCCGTGCGTTTCGGGCGAGCCTCCCAGCTCAGGGCGCCCCCAGAGAGTTTGCCTGCAGGCCGGCGTCGCTGTCACGACCTCCGCGAGAGCCGGGTGTTCAGCTCGGGGCACGCCGAATGCAGGCTCTGGTGGGTTCGACTGAGGGCGGGCGCCCGGCTGAGGCAAGCGGGGCTGCCGTCAGAAGGCCTCCCGTGCCCTCACAACCAGTGTGTTTGCTCTGCCGTGGGTCCCGCGTCAGGGTCCTGGCAGGAGCCGCTTCCGACGCCCTTGCGAAGTGCTTCGCTGAGGCCGAGGTCGGGGGCCTACTTCTAGGACGGCCCCCGACCTGAGGCCCGGCAGGCAGCCTCCCTTAGGCTTCCGCCACCCACGCGGCGGCCAAGCGTTCTCTCTTCTCGAAAGAGGGCTGCTCGCGGAAGTGAGCTCAGCTTCAGGCTTGCCTCTCGGAGTTAAGGCTGTGCTGCTCCCTCGAGGTTTCCAGGCTAAGCGTTGACAAGGCATCCTTCTCCGTGGTGCGACGTGTGTGTGGACGTGGACGGGGATGGCATGGCACCCTGCCTAGTTTCTCCCAGGGAGTTCGGGGGCTTGACCTCAATCAGGGCGTCCAAGCCCCGGCGAGTCAGCAAACCGCTTCCCCGTGTAGGACGTGAGGCGCCGGCCCGTGAGGCCGGCCCCACAGCCCGGGCGCTCGGGCCTCACGAAGCGCGCCCTTCCTCTCTCCTCCCCGCTTCTCTCTTCGCACTCATGTTTCCCTGGGCGGACGTTTTCCCGGCAGCACCGTGTTGCACGGGATCCAGGGGGGAGCTCTCTCCTCGGTTGCCAGGCCCGGGCGGGTGTCGACCTTGACTCCGCGAAGCCCGCTGTGGCCCCGGAGGGGCTGGCGGCACCGCAGGTCCCTGGAGCGGAGGCCCAAGTCGGCAGCGTGGGCGCGTCTTCTTCCGCGTCTGAGAGAAGGCGTTGTGCTTTCGGGGAATGGGGAGGTGAAAAGGCCCCCTCCGGGAAGCGCGTTCCAAGAGCTGAGGGTTGGTCGCCTCGCTCCGGGCTCCTAGGTGCCAGAGCCGCTTCTCTCTTCCCGGGACGGAGTGGGGCTTGCTGGGCCAATGCGTCGTCCTGAAGCAATCCCGTGGCAGGGCTCGGCGCTTCCCCCGTGCGTTTCGGGCGAGCCTCCCAGCTCAGGGGGCCCCACAGAGAGTTTGGCCTGCAAGCCGGCGTCACCGTCACGACATCCCCGAGAGCCGAGTGTTCATCTCGGGGCACGCCGAACGCAGGCTCCGGTGGGTTCGACTGAGGGCGGGCGCCCGGCTGAGGCAAGCGGGGCTGCCGTCAGAAGGCCTCCCGTGCCTTCACAACCAGTGTGTTTGCTCTGCCGTGGGTCCCGCGTCAGGGTCGTGGCAGGAGCCGCTTCCGACGCCCTTGCGAAGTGCTTCGCTGAGGCCGAGGTCGGGGCCTCCTTCTAGGACGGCCCCCGACCTGAGGTCCGGCAGGCAGCCTCCCTTAGGCTTCCGCCACCCCCGCCGTGGCCAAGCGTTCTCTCTTCGCGGAAGAGGCGTGCTCGATGCAGGGAGCTCGGCTTCAGGCTCGCTTCACGGAGGTAAGGCTGTGCAGCTCCCTCGATGTTTCCACGCTAAGCGTTGAGAAGGCGTCCTTCTCCGTGGAGCGACGAGTGTGTGGACGTGGGCCGGGTAGGCATGCCACCCTGCCTGGTTTCTCCCTGGGAGGTCGGGGGGCTTGACCTCACTCAGGGCGTCGAAGCCCCTGCGAGTCAGCAAACCGCTTCCCCGTGTAGGACATTAGGCGCCGGCCGAGAGAGGCCGGCCCCCCAGCCCGGGCGCTCGTGCCTCACGAAGCGCGCCCTTCCTCTCTCCTCCCCGCTTCTCTCTTCGCACTCATGTTTCCCTGGGCGGACGTTTTCCCGGAAGCACCCTGTTGCATGATATCCAGGGGGAGCTGTCTCCTCGGTTGCGAGGCCCGGGCGGGTGTCGACCTTGACTCCGCGAAGCCCGCTGTGGCCACGGAGGGGCTGGCGGCACCCGCAGGTCCCTGGAGCGGAGGCCCAAGCCGGCAGTGTGGGCGCGTCTTCTTCTGCGTCTGAGAGAAGGCGTTGTGCTTTCAGGGAATGGGGAGGTGAAAGGGCTCCCTCCGGGAAGCGCGTTCCAAGTGCTGAGGGTTGGGTGCCCCGCTCTGGTCTCCTAGGTGCCAGAACCGCTTCTCTCTTCCTGGGATGGAGTGGGGCTTGCTGGGCCAATGCGTCGTCCTGAAGCAATCCCGTGGCAGGGCCTCGGCGCTTCCCCCATGCGTTTCGGGAGAGCCTCCCAGCTCAGGGCGCCCCCAGAGAGTTTGGCCTGCAGGCCGGCATCGCCGTCACGACCTCCCCAATAGCCGGGTGTTCGTTTCGGGGCACGCCGAACGCAGGCTCCGGTGGGTTCGACTGAGGGCGGGCGCCCGGCTGAGGCAAGCGGGGCTGCCGTCAGAAGGCCTCCCGTGCCCTCACAACCAGTGTGTTTGCTCTGCCGTGGGTCCCGCGTCAGGGTCGTGGCAGGAGCCTCTTCCGATGCACTTGCGAAGTGCTTCGCTGAGGCCGAGGTCGGGGGCCTACTTCTAGGACGGCCCCCGACCTGAGGCCCGGCAGGCAGCCTCCCTTAGGCTTCCGCCACCCCCTCCACGGCCAAGCGTTCTCTCTTCTCGAAAGAGGCCTGTTCGCGGAAGAGAGCTCGGCTTCAGGCTTGCCACTGGGAGGTAAGGCTGTGCTGCTCCCTCGAGGTTTCCAGGCTAAGCGTTGACAAGGCATCCTTCCCTGTGGTGCGACGTGTGTGTGGACGTGGACGGGGATGGCATGGCACCCTGCCTGGTTTCTCCCATGGAGGTCGGGGGGCTTGACCTCACTCAGGGCGTCCAAGCCCCGGCGAGTCAGCAAACCGCTTCCCCGTGTAGGTCGTGAGGCGCCGGCCCGGGAGAGGCCGGCCCCACAGCCCGGGTGCTCGTGCCTCACGAAGCGCGCCCTTCCTCTCTCCTCCCTGCTTCTCTCTTCGCACTCATGTTTCCCTGGGCGGACGTTTTCCCGGAAGCAACGTGTTGCACGGGATCCAGGGGGCAGCTGTCTCCTCGGTTGCGAGGCCCGGGCGGGTGTCGACCTTGACTCCGCGTAGCCCGCTGTGGCCCCGGAGGGGCTGGCGGCACCCGCAGGTCCCTGGAGCGGAGGCCCAAGCCGGCAGCGTGGGCGCGTCTTCTTCCGCGTCTGAGAGAAGGCGTTGTGCTTCTGGGGAATGGGGAGGTGAAAGGGCCCCCTCCGGGAAGCGCGTTCCAAGAGCTGAGGGTTGGTCGCCTCGCTCCGGGCTCCTAGGTGCCAGAGCCGCTTCTCTCTTCCTGGGACGGAGTGGGGCTTGCTGGGCCAATGCGTCGTCCTGAAGCAATCCCGTGGCATGGGCTCGGCGCTTCCCCCGTGCGTTTCGGGCGAGCCTCCCAGCTCAGGGAGCCCCCAGAGAGTTTGGCCTGCAGGCCGGCGTCGCCGTCACGACCTCCCCGAGAGCCGGGTGTTCTGCTCGCGGCTCGCCGAACGCAGGCTCCGGTGGGTTCGACTGAGAGCGGTCGCCCGGCTGAGGCAAGCGGGGCTGCCGTCAGAAGGCCTCCCGTGTCCTCACAACCAGTGTGTTTGCTTGCCGTGGGTCCGGCGTCAGGGTCGTGGCAGGAGCCGCTTCCGACTCCCTTGCGAAGTGCTTCGCTGAGGCCGAGGTCGGGGGCCTACTTCTAGGACGGCCCCCGACCTGAGGCCCGGCATGCAGCCTCCATTAGGCTTCCGCCACCCCCTCCACGGCCAAGCGTTCTCTCTTCTCGAAAGAGGCCTGCTCGCGGAAGGGAGCTCGGCTTAAGTCTTGCCACTGGGAGGTAAGGCTGAGCTGCTCCCTCGAGGGTTCCAGGCTAAGCGTTGACAAGGCATCCTTCTCCGTGGTGCGACGTGTGTGTGGACGTGGACGGGGATGGCATGGCACCCTGCCTAGTTTCTCCCAGGGAGGTCGGTGGGCTTGACCTCACTCAGGGCGTCCAAGCCCCGGCGAGTCAGCAAACCACTTCCCGTGTAGGACCTGAGGCGCCAGCCCGTGAGGCCGGCCCCACAGCCCGGGCGCTCGGTCCTCACGAAGCGCGCACTTCCTCTATCCTCCCTGCTTCTCTCTTCGCACTCATGTTTCCCTGGGCGGACGTTTTCCCGGCAGCACCGTGTTGCACGGGATCCAGGGGGCAACTGTCTCCTCGGTTGCGAGGCCCGGGCGGGTGTCGACCTTGACTCCACGAAGCCCGCTGTGGCCCCGGAGGGGCTGGCGGCACCCGCAGGTCCCTGGAGCGGAGGCCCAAGCCAGCAGCGTGGGCGCGTCTTCTTCCGCGTCTGAGAGAAGGCGTTGTGCTTTCGGGGAATGGGGAGGTGAAAGGGCTCCCTCCGGGAAGCGCGTTCCAAGTGCTGAGGGTTGGGCGCCTCGCTCCGGGCTCCTAGGTGCCAGAACCGCTTCTCTCTTCCTGGGACGGAGTGGGGCTTGCTGGTCCAATGCGTCGTCCTGAAGCAATCCCATGGCAGGGCCTCGGCGCTTCCCCCATGCGTTTCGGGCGAGCCTCCCAGCTCAGGGCGCCCGCAGAGAGTTTGGCCTGCAGGCCGGCGTCACCGTCACGACCTCCCCGAGAGCCGGGTGTTCAGCTCGCGGCACGCCGAACGCAGGCTCCGGTGGGTTCGACTGAGGGCGGGCGCCCGGGTGAGGCAAGCGGGGCTGCCGTCAGAAGGCCTCCCGTGCCCTCACAACCAGTGTGTTTGCTCTGCCGTGGGTCCCGCGTCAGGGTCGTGGCAGGAGCCGCTTCCGACGCCCTTGCGTAGTGCTTCGCTGAGGCCGAGGTCGGGGGCCTACTTCTAGGACGGCCCCCGACCTGAGGCCCGGCAGGCAGCCTCCCTTAGGCTTCCGCCCCCCACGCGGCGGCCAAGCGTTCTCTCTTCTCGAAAGAGGGCTGCTCGCGGAAGAGAGCTCGGCTTCAGGCTTGCCTCTCGGAGGTAAGGCTGTGCTGCTCCCTCGAGGTTTCCAGGCTAAGCGTTGACAAGGCATCCTTCTCCGTGGTGCGACGTGTGTGTAGACGTGGACGGGGATGGCATGGCACCCTGCCTGGTTTCTCCCAGGGAGGTCGGGGGGCTTGACCTCACTCAGGGCGTCCAAGCCCCGGCGAGTCAGCAAACCGCTTCCCCGTGTAGGACGTGAGGCGCCGGCCCGTGAGGCCGGCCCCACAGCCCGGGCGCTCAGGCCTCACGAAGCGCGCACTTCCTCTATCCTCCCTGCTTCTCTCTTCGCACTCATCTTTCCCTGGGCGAACATTTTCCCGGCAGCACCGTGTTGCACGGGATCCAGGGGGGAGCTGTCTCCTCGGTTGCCAGGCCCGGGCGGGTGTCGACCTTGACACCGCGAAGCCCGCTGTGGCCCCGGAGGGGCTGGCGGCACCCGCAGGTCCCTGGAGCGGAGGCCCAAGCCGGCAGCGTGGGCGCGTCTTCTTCCGCGTCTGAGAGAAGGCGTTGTGCTTTCGGGGAATGGGGAGGTGAAAGGGCTCCCTCCGGGAAGCGCGTTCCAAGTGCTGAGGGTTGGGCGCCTCGCTCCGGGCTCCTAGGTGCCAGAACCGCTTCTCTCTTCCTGGGACGGAGTGGGGCTTGCTGGTCCAATGCGTCGTCCTGAAGCAATCCCATGGCAGGGCCTCGGCGCTTCCCCCATGCGTTTCGGGCAAGCCTCCCAGCTCAGGGCGCCCGCAGAGAGTTTGGCCTGCAGGCCGGCGTCACCGTCACGACCTCCCCGAGAGCCGGGTGTTCAGCTCGCGGCACGCCGAACGCAGGCTCTGGTGGGTTCGACTGAGGGCGGGCGCCCGGGTGAGGCAAGCGGGGCTGCCGTCAGAAGGCCTCCCGTGCCCTCACAACCAGTGTGTTTGCTCTGCCGTGGGTCCCGCGTCAGGGTCGTGGCAGGAGCCGCTTCCGACGCCCTTGCGTAGTGCTTCGCTGAGGCCGAGGTCGGGGGCCTACTTCTAGGACGGCCCCCGACCTGAGGCCCGGCAGGCAGCCTCCCTTAGGCTTCCGCCACCCACGCGGCGGCCAAGCGTTCTCTCTTCTCGAAAGAGGGCTGCTCGCGGAAGTGAGCTCGGCTTCAGGCTTGCCTCTCGGAGGTAAGGCTGTGCTGCTCCCTCGAGGTTTCCAGGCTAAGCGTTGACAAGGCATCCTTCTCCGTGGTGCGACGTGTGTGTGGACGTGGACGGGGATGGCATGGCACCCTGCCTAGTTTCTCCCAGGGAGGTCGGTGGGCTTGACCTCACTCAGGGCGTCCAAGCCCCGGCGAGTCAGCAAACCACTTCCCGTGTAGGACCTGAGGCGCCAGCCCGTGAGGCCGGCCCCACAGCCCGGGCGCTCGGTCCTCACGAAGCGCGCACTTCCTCTATCCTCCCTGCTTCTCTCTTCGCACTCATGTTTCCCTGGGCGGACGTTTTCCCGGCAGCACCGTGTTGCACGGGATCCAGGGGGCAACTGTCTCCTCGGTTGCGAGGCCCGGGCGGGTGTCGACCTTGACTCCACGAAGCCCGCTGTGGCCCCGGAGGGGCTGGCGGCACCCGCAGGTCCCTGGAGCGGAGGCCCAAGCCAGCAGCGTGGGCGCGTCTTCTTCCGCGTCTGAGAGAAGGCGTTGTGCTTTCGGGGAATGGGGAGGTGAAAGGGCTCCCTCCGGGAAGCGCGTTCCAAGTGCTGAGGGTTGGGCGCCTCGCTCCGGGCTCCTAGGTGCCAGAACCGCTTCTCTCTTCCTGGGACGGAGTGGGGCTTGCTGGTCCAATGCGTCGTCCTGAAGCAATCCCATGGCAGGGCCTCGGCGCTTCCCCCATGCGTTTCGGGCGAGCCTCCCAGCTCAGGGCGCCCGCAGAGAGTTTGGCCTGCAGGCCGGCGTGACCGTCACGACCTCCCCGAGAGCCGGGTGTTCAGCTCGCGGCACGCCGAACGCAGGCTCCGGTGGGTTCGACTGAGGGCGGGCGCCCGGGTGAGGCAAGCGGGGCTGCCGTCAGAAGGCCTCCCGTGCCCTCACAACCAGTGTGTTTGCTCTGCCGTGGGTCCCGCGTCAGGGTCGTGGCAGGAGCCGCTTCCGACGCCCTTGCGTAGTGCTTCGCTGAGGCCGAGGTCGGGGGCCTACTTCTAGGACGGCCCCCGACCTGAGGCCCGGCAGGCAGCCTCCCTTAGGCTTCCGCCACCCACGCGGCGGCCAAGCGTTCTCTCTTCTCGAAAGAGGCCTGCTCGCGGAAGGGAGCTCGGCTTCAGGCTTGCCTCTCGGAGGTAAGGCTGTGCTGCTCCCTCGAGGTTTCCAGGCTAAGCGTTGACAAGGCATCCTTCTCTGTGGTGCGACGTGTGTGTGGACGTGGACGGGGATGGCATGGCACCCTGCCTGGTTTCTCCCAGGGAGGTCGGGGGGCTTGACCTCACTCAGGGCGTCCAAGCCCCGGCGAGTCAGCAAACCGCTTCCCCTTGTAGGACGTGAGGCGCCGGCCCGTGAGGCCGGCCCCACAGCACGGGCGCTCGGGCCTCACGAAGCGCGCCCTTCCTCTCTCCTCCCCGCTTCTCTCTTCGCACTCATCTTTCCCTAGGCGGACGTTTTCCCGGCAGCACCGTGTTGCACGTGATCCAGGGGGGAGCTCTCTCCTCGGTTGCCAGGCCCGGGCGGGTGTCGACCTTGACTCCGCGAAGCCCGCTGTGGCCCCGGAGGGGCTGGCGGCACCGCAGGTCCCTAGAGCGGAGGCCCAAGTCGGCAGCGTGGGCGCGTCTTCTTCCGCGTCTGAGAGAAGGCGTTGTGCTTTCGGGGAATGGGGAGGTGAAAAGGCCCCCTCCGGGAAGCGCGTTCCAAAAGCTGAGGGTTGGGCGCCTCGCTCCGGGCTCCTAGGTGCCAGAGCCGCTTCTCTCTTCCCGGGATGGAGTGGGGCTTGCTGGGCCAATGCGTCGTCCTGAAGCAATCCCGTGGCAGGGCTCGGCGCTTTCCCCGTGCGTTTCGGGCAAGCCTCCCAGCTCAGGGCGCCCCCAGAGAGTTTGGCCTGCAAGCCGGCGTCGCCGTCACGACCTCCCCGAGAGCCGAGTGTTCAGCTCGCGGCACGCCGAACGCAGGCTCCGGTGGGTTCGACTGAGGGCGGGCGCCCGGCTGAGGCAAGCGGGGCTGCCGTCAGAAGGCCTCCCGTGCCTTCACAACCATTGTGTTTGCTCTGCCGTGGGTCCCGCGTCAGGGTCGTGGCAGGAGCCGCTTCCGACGCCCTTGCGAAGTGCTTCGCTGAGGCCGAGGTCGGGGCCTCCTTCTAGGACGGCCCCCGACCTGAGGCCCGGCAGGCATCCTCCCTTAGGCTTCCACCACCCCCGCCGCGGCCAAGCGTTCTCTCTTCGCGAAAGAGGCGTGCTCGATGCAGGGAGCTCAGCTTCAGGCTCGCTTCTTGGAGGTAAGGCTGTGCAGCTCCCTCGATGTTTCCAGGCTAAGCGTTGAGAAGGCGTCCTTCTCCGTGGAGCGACGAGTGTGTGGACGTGGGCCGGGTAGGCATGCCACCCTGCCTGGTTTCTCCCAGGGAGGTCGGGGGGCTTGACCTCACTCAGGGCGTCCAAGTCCCTGCGAGTCAGCAAACCGCTTCCCCGTGTAGGACGTTAGGCGCCGGCCGAGAGAGGCCGGCCCCCCAGCCCGGGCGCTCGTGCCTCACGAAGCGCGCCCTTCCTCTCTCCTCCCCGCTTCTCTCTTCGCACTCATGTTTCCCTGGGCGGACGTTTTCCCGGAAGCACCGTGTTGCATGATATCCAGGGGGAGCTGTCTCCTCGGTTGCCAGGCCCGGACGGGTGTCGACCTTGACTCCGCGAAGCCCGCTGTGGCCACGGAGGGGCTGGCGGCACCCGCAGGTCCCTGGAGCGGAGGCCCAAGCCGGCAGTGTGGGCGCGTCTTCTTCCGCGTCTGAGAGAAGGCGTTGTGCTTTCAGGGAATGGGGAGGTGAAAGGGCCCCCTCCGGGAAGCGCGTTCCAAGTGCTGAGGGTTGGGCACCCCGCTCCGGTCTCCTAGGTGCCAGAACCGCTTCTCTCTTCCTGGGATGGAGTGGGGCTTGCTGGGCCAATGCGTCGTCCTGAAGCAATCCCGTGGCAGGGCCTCGGCGCTTCCCCCATGCGTTTCGGGAGAGCCTCCCAGCTCAGGGCGCCCCCAGAGAGTTTGGCCTGCAGGCCGGCATCGCCGTCACGACCTCCCCGAGAGCCGGGTGTTCAGCTCGCGGCACGCCGAACGCAGGCTCCGGTGGGTTCGACTGAGGGCGGGCGCCCGGCTGAGGCAAGCGGGGCTGCCGTCAGAAGGCCTCCCGTGCCCTCACAACCAGTGTGTATGCTCTACCGTGGGTCCGGCGTCAGGGTCGTGCCAGGAGCCGCTTCCGACGCCCTTGCAAAGTGCTTCGCTGAGGCCGAGGTCGGGGGCCTACTTCTAGGACGGCCCCCGACCTGAGGCCCGGCAGGCAGCCTCCCTTAGGCTTCCGCCCCCCACGCGGCGGCCAAGCGTTCTCTCTTCTCGAAAGAGGGCTGCTCGCGGAAGAGAGCTCGACTTCAGGCTTGCCTCTCGGAGGTAAGGCTGTGCTGCTCCCTCGAGGTTTCCAGGCTAAGCGTTGACAAGGCATCCTTCTCCGTGGTGCGACGTGTGTGTGGACGTGGACGGGGATGGCATGGCACCCTGCCTGGTTTCTCCCAGGGAGGTCGGGGGGCTTGACCTCACTCAGGGCGTCCAAGCCCCGGCGAGTCAGCAAACCGCTTCCCCGTGTAGGACGTGAGGCGCCGGCCCGGGAGGCCGGCCCCACAGCCCGGGCGCTCGGGCCTCATGAAGCGCGCCCTTCCTCTCTCCTCCCCGCTTCTCTCTTCGCACTCATCTTTCCCTAGGCGGACGTTTTCCCGGCAGCACCGTGTTGCACGGGATCCAGGGGGGAGCTCTCTCCTCGGTTGCCAGGCCCGGGCGGGTGTCGACCTTGACTCCGCGAAGCCCGCTGTGGCCCCGGAGGGGCTGGCGGCACCGCAGGTCCCTGGAGCGGAGGCCCAAGTCGGCAGCGTGGGCGCGTCTTCTTCCGCGTCTGAGAGAAGGCGTTGTGCTTTCGGGGAATGGGGAGGTGAAAGGGCCCCCTCCGGGAAGCGCGTTCCAAGAGCTGAGGGTTGGTCGCCTCGCTCCGGGCTCCTAGGTGCCAGAGCCGCTTCTCTCTTCCCGGGATGGAGTGGGGCTTGCTGGGCCAATGCGTCGTCCTGAAGCAATCCCGTGGCAGGGCTCGGCGCTTCCCCCGTGCGATTCGGGCAAGCCTCCCAGCTCAGGGCGCCCCCAGAGAGTTTGGCCTGCAAGCCGGCGTCGCCGTCACGACCTCCCCGAGAGCCGAGTGTTCATCTCGGGGCACGCCGAACGCAGGCTCCGGTGGGTTCGACTGAGGGCGGGCGCCCGGCTGAGGCAAGCGGGGCTGCCGTCAGAAGGCCTCCCGTGCCTTCACAACCAGTGTGTTTGCTCTGCCGTGGGTCCCGCGTCAGGGTCGTGGCAGGAGCCGCTTCCGACGCCCTTGCGAAGTGCTTCGCTGAGGCCGAGGTCGGGGCCTCCTTCTAGGACGGCCCCCGACCTGAGGTCCGGCAGGCAGCCTCCCTTAGGCTTCCGCCACCCCCGCCGCGGCCAAGCGTTCTCTCTTCGCGAAAGAGGCGTGCTCGATGCAGGGAGCTCGGCTTCAGGCTCCATTCTCGGAGGTAAGGCTGTGCAGCTCCCTCGATGTTTCCACGCTAAGCGTTGAGAAGGCGTCCTTCTCCGTGGAGCGACGAGTGTGTGGACGTGGGCCGGGTAGGCATGCCACCCTGCCTGGTTTCTCCCAGGGAGGTCGGGGGGCTTGACCTCACTCAGGGCGTCCAAGCCCCTGCGAGTCAGCAAACCGCTTCCCCGTGTAGGACGTTAGGCGCCGGCCGAGAGAGGCCGGCCCCCCAGCCCGGGCGCTCGTGCCTCACGAAGCGCGCCCTTCCTCTCTCCTCCCCGCTTCTCTCTTCGCACTCATGTTTCCCTGGGCGGACGTTTTCCCGGAAGCACCGTGTTGCATGATATCCAGGGGGAGCTGTCTCCTCGGTTGCCAGGCCCGGGCGGGTGTCGACCTTGACGCCGCGAAGCCCGCTGTGGCCACGGAGGGGCTGGCGGCACCCGCAGGTCCCTGGAGCGGAGGCCCAAGCCGGCAGTGTGGGCGCGTCTTCTTCCGCGTCTGAGAGAAGGCGTTGCGCTTTCAGGGAATGGGGAGGTGAAAGGGCCCCCTCCGGGAAGCGCGTTCCAAGTGCTGAGGGTTGGGCGCCCCGCTCTGGTCTCCTAGGTGCCAGAACCGCTTCTCTCTTCCTGGGATGGAGTGGGGCTTGCTGGGCCAATGCGTCGTCCTGAAGCAATCCCGTGGCAGGGCCTCGGCGCTTCCCCCATGCGTTTCGGGAGAGCCTCCCAGCTCAGGGCGCCCCCAGAGAGTTTGGCCTGCAGGCCGGCATCGCCGTCACGACCTCCCCGAGAGCCGGGTGTTCAGCTCGCGGCACGCCGAACGCAGGCTCCTGTGGGTTCGACTGAGGGCGGGCGCCCGGCTGAGGCAAGCGGGGCTGCCGTCAGAAGGCCTCCCGTGCCCTCACAACCAGTGTGTATGCTCTGCCGTGGGTCCGGCGTCAGGGTCGTGGCAGGAGCCGCTTCCGACGCCCTTGCAAAGTGCTTCGCTGAGGCCGAGGTCGGGGGCCTACTTCTAGGACGGCCCCCGACCTGAGGCCCGGCAGGCAGCCTCCCTTAGGCTTCCGCCCCCCACGCGGCGGCCAAGCGTTCTCTCTTCTCGAAAGAGGGCTGCTCGCGGAAGAGAGCTCGGCTTCAGGCTTGCCTCTCGGAGGTAAGGCTGTGCTGCTCCCTCGAGGTTTCCAGGCTAAGCGTTGACAAGGCATCCTTCTCCGTGGTGCGACGTGTGTGTGGACGTGGACGGGGATGGCATGGCACCCTGCCTGGTTTCTCCCAGGGAGGTCGGGGGGCTTGACCTCACTCAGGGCGTCCAAGCCCCGGCGAGTCAGCAAACCGCTTCCCCGTCTAGGACGTGAGGCGCCGGCCCGGGAGGCCGGCCCCACAGCCCGGGCGCTCGGGCCTCATGAAGCGCGCCCTTCCTCTCTCCTCCCCGCTTCTCTCTTCGCACTCATCTTTCCCTAGGCGGACGTTTTCCCGGCAGCACCGTGTTGCACGGGATCCAGGGGGGAGCTCTCTCCTCGGTTGCCAGGCCCGGGCGGGTGTCGACCTTGACTCCGCGAAGCCCGCTGTGGCCCCGGAGGGGCTGGCGGCACCGCAGGTCCCTGGAGCGGAGGCCCAAGTCGGCAGCGTGGGCGCGTCTTCTTCTGCGTCTGAGAGAAGGCGTTGTGCTTTCGGGGAATGGGGAGGTGAAAAGGCCCCCTCCGGGAAGCGCGTTCCAAGAGCTGAGGGTTGGTCGCCTCGCTCCGGGCTCCTAGGTGCCAGAGCCGCTTCTCTCTTCCCGGGATGGAGTGGGGCTTGCTGGGCCAATGCGTCGTCCTGAAGCAATCCCGTGGCAGGGCTCGGCGCTTCCCCCGTGCGTTTCGGGCGAGCCTCCCAGCTCAGGGGGCCCCACAGAGAGTTTGGCCTGCAAGCCGGCGTCACCGTCACGACCTCCCCGAGAGCCGAGTGTTCATCTCGGGGCACGCCGAACGCAGGCTCCGGTGGGTTCGACTGAGGGCGGGCGCCCGGCTGAGGCAAGCGGGGCTGCCGTCAGAAGACCTCCCGTGCCCTCACAACCAGTGTGTTTGGTCTGCCGTGGGTCCCGCGTCAGGGTCCTGGCAGGAGCCGCTTCCGACGCCCTTGCGAAGTGCTTCGCTGAGGCTGAGGTCGGGGGCCTACTTCTAGCACGGCCCCCGAACTGAGGCCCGGCAGGCAGCCTCCCTTAGGCTTCCGCCACCCCCGCCGCGGCCAAGCGTTCTCTCTTTGCGAAATAGGCCTGCTCGCGGAAGTGAGCTCGGCTTCAGGCATGCTTCTCGGAGGTAAGGCTGTGCAGCTCCCTCGAGGATTCCAGGCTAAGCGTTGACAAGGCATCCTTCTCCGTGGAGCGACGTGTGTGTGGACATGGACGGGGATGGCATGGCACCCTGCCTGGTTTCTCCCAGGGAGGTCGGGGGGCTTGACCTCACTCAGGGCGTCCAAGACCCGGCGAGTCAGCAAACCGCTTCCCCGTGTAGGACGTGAGGCGCCGGCCCGGGAGAGGCCGGCCCCACAGCCCCGGCGCTCGTGCCTCACGAAGCGCGCCCTTCCTCTCTCCTCCCCGCTTCTCTCTTCGCACGCATGTTTCCCTGGGCGGACGTTTTCCCGGCAGAACCGTGTTGCACGGGATCCAGGGGGGATCTGTCTCCTCGGTTGCGAGGCACGGGCAGGTGTCGACCTTGACTCCGCGAAGCACGCTGTGGCCCCGGAGGGGCTGGCGGCACCCGCAGGTCCCTGGAGCGGAGGCCCAAGCCGGCAGCGTGGGCGCGTCTTCTTCCGCGTCTGAGAGAAGGCGTTGTGCTTTCGGGGAATGGGGAGGTGAAAGGGCCCCCTCCGGGAAGCGCGTTCCAAGAGCTGAGGGTTGGGCGCCTCGCTCCGGGCTCCTAGGTGCCAGAGCCGCTTCTCTCTTCCCGGGACGGAGTGGGGCTTGCTGGGCCAATGCGTCGTCCTGAAGCAATCTCGTGGCAGGGGCTCGGCGCTTCCCCCGTGCGTTTCGGGCGAGCCTCCCAGCTCAGGGCGCCACCAGAGAGTTTGGCCTGCAGGCCGGCGTCGCTGTCACGACCTCCGCGAGAGCCGGGTGTTCAGCTCGGGGCACGCCGAATGCAGGCTCTGGTGGGTTCGACTGAGGGCGGGCGCCCGGCTGAGGCAAGCGGGGCTGCCGTCAGAAGGCCTCCCGTGCCCTCACAACCAGTGTGTTTGCTCTGCCGTGGGTCCCCCGTCAGGGTCCTGGCAGGAGCCGCTTCCGACGCCCTTGCGAAGTGCTTCTCTGAGGCCGAGGTCGGGGGCCTACTTCTAGGACGGCCCCCGACCTGAGGCCCGGCAGGCAGCCTCCCTTAGGCTTCCGCCACCCCCGTCATGACCAAGCGTTCTCTGTTCGAGAAAGAGGCCTGCTCGCGGAAGGGAGCTCGGCTTCATGCTTGCCTCTCGGAGGTAAGGCTGTGCTACTCCCTCGAGGTTTCCAGGCTAAGCGTTGACAAGGCATCCTTCTCCGTGGAGCCACGTGTGTGTGACGTGGACGGGGATGGCATGGCACCCTGCCTGGTTTCTCCCAGGGAGGTCGGGGGGCTTGACCTCACTCAGGGCGTCCAAGCCCCGGCGAGTCAGCAAACCGCTTCCCCGTGTAGGACGTGAGGCGCCGGCCCGGGCGAGGCCGCCCCACAGCCCGGGGGCTCATGCCTCACGAAGCGCGCCCTTCTACTCTCCTCCCCGCTTCTCTCTTCGCACTCATGTTTCCCTGGGCGGACGTTTTCCCGGCAGCACCGTGTTGCACGGGATCCAGGGGGGAGTTGTCTCCTCGGTTGCGAGGCCCGGGCGGGTGTCGACCTTGACTCCGCGAAGCCCGCTGTGGCCCCGGAGGGGCTGGCGGCACCCGCAGGTCCCTGGAGCGGAGGCCCAAGCCGGCAGCGTGGGCGCGTCTTCTTCCGCGTCTGAGAGAAGGCGTTGTGCTTTCGGGGAATGGGGTCGTGAAAGGGCCCCCTCCGGGAAGCGCGTTCCAAGAGCTGAGGGTTGGGCGCCTCGCTCCAGGCTCCTAGTGCCAGAGCCGCTTCTCTCTTCCAGGGACGGAGTGGGGCTTGCTGGGCCCATGCGTCGTCCTGAAGCAATCCCGTGGAAGGGGCTCGGCGCTTCCCCCGTGCGTTTCGGGCGAGCCTCCCAGCTCAGGGCGCCCCCAGAGAGTTTGGCCTGCAAGCCGGCGTCGCCGTCACGACCTCCTCGAGATCAGGTGTTCAGCTCGGGGCACGCCGAACGCAGGCTCCGGTGGGTTCGACTGAGGGCGGGCGCCCGGCTGAGGCAAGCGGGGCTGCCGTCAGAAGGCCTCCCGTGCCCTCACAACCAGTGTGTTTGCTCTGCCGTGGGTCCCGCGTCAGGGTCGTGGCAGGAGCCGATTCCGACACGCTTGCGAAGTGTTTCGATGAGGCCGAGGTCGGGGGCCTACTTCTAGGACGGCCCCCGACCTGAGGCCCGGCAGGCAGCCTCCCATAGGCTGCCGCCACCCCCGCCGCGGCCAAGCGTTCTCTCTTCGCGAAAGAGGCCTGCTCGCGGAAGGGAGCTCCGGTTCATGCTCGCTTCTCGGAGGTAAGGCTGTGTGCCTCCCTCGAGGTTTCCAGGCTAAGCGTTGACAAGGCATCCTTCTCCGTGGAGCCCCGTGTGTGTGGACGTGGACGGGGATGGCATGGCACCCTGCCTGGTTTCTCCCAGGGAGGTCGGGGGGCTTGCCCTCACTCAGGGCGTCCAAGCCCCGGCGAGTCAGCAAACCGCTTCCCCGTGTAGGTCGTGAGGGGCCGGCCCGGGAGAGGCCGGCCCCAAGCCCGGGCGCTCGTGCCTCACGAAGCGCTCCCTTCCTCTCTCCTCCCCGCTTCTCTCTTTGCACCCATGTTTTCCTGGGCGGACGTTTTCCCGGCAGCACCGTGTTGCACGGGATCCGGGGGGAGCTGTCTCGTCGGTTGCGAGGCCCGGGCGGATGTCGACCTTGACTCCGCGAAGCCGGCTGTGGCCCCGGGGGGGCTGGCGGCACCCGCAGGTCTCTGGAGCGGAAGCCCAAGCCGGCAGCATGGGCGCGTCTTCTTCCGCGTGTGAGAGAAGGCGTTGTGCTTTCGGGGAATGGGGAGGTGAAAGGGCCCCCTCCGGGAAGCGCGTTCCAAGAGCAGAGGGTTGGGCGCCTCGCTCAGGGCTCCTAGGTGCCAGAGACGCTTCTCTCTTCCCGGGACGGAGTGGGGCTTGCTGGGCCCATGCGTCGTCCTGAAGCAATCTCGTGGCAGGGGCTCGGCGCTTCCCCCGTGCGTTTCGGGCGAGCCTCCCAGCTCAGGGCGCCCCCAGAGAGTTTGCCTGCAGGCCGGCGTCGCTGTCACGACCTCCGCGAGAGCCGGGTGTTCAGCTCGGGGCACGCCGAATGCAGGCTCTGGTGGGTTCGACTGAGGGCGGGCGCCCGGCTGAGGCAAGCGGGGCTGCCGTCAGAAGGCCTCCCGTGCCCTCACAACCAGTGTGTTTGCTCTGCCGTGGGTCCCGCGTCAGGGTCCTGGCAGGAGCCGCTTCCGACGCCCTTGCGAAGTGCTTCGCTGAGGCCGAGGTCGGGGGCCTACTTCTAGGACGGCCCCCGACCTGAGGCCCGGCAGGCAGCCTCCCTTAGGCTTCCGCCACCCACGCGGCGGCCAAGCGTTCTCTCTTCTCGAAAGAGGGCTGCTCGCGGAAGTGAGCTCTGCTTCAGGCTTGCCTCTCGGAGTTAAGGCTGTGCTGCTCCCTCGAGGTTTCCAGGCTAAGCGTTGACAAGGCATCCTTCTCCGTGGTGCGACGTGTGTGTGGACGTGGACGGGGATGGCATGGCACCCTGCCTAGTTTCTCCCAGGGAGTTCGGGGGCTTGACCTCAATCAGGGCGTCCAAGCCCCGGCGAGTCAGCAAACCGCTTCCCCGTGTAGGACGTGAGGCGCCGGCCCGTGAGGCCGGCCCCACAGCCCGGGCGCTCGGGCCTCACGAAGCGCGCCCTTCCTCTCTCCTCCCCGCTTCTCTCTTCGCACTCATGTTTCCCTGGGCGGACGTTTTCCCGGCAGCACCGTGTTGCACGGGATCCAGGGGGGAGCTCTCTCCTCGGTTGCCAGGCCCGGGCGGGTGTCGACCTTGACTCCGCGAAGCCCGCTGTGGCCCCGGAGGGGCTGGCGGCACCGCAGGTCCCTGGAGCGGAGGCCCAAGTCGGCAGCGTGGGCGCGTCTTCTTCCGCGTCTGAGAGAAGGCGTTGTGCTTTCGGGGAATGGGGAGGTGAAAAGGCCCCCTCCGGGAAGCGCGTTCCAAGAGCTGAGGGTTGGTCGCCTCGCTCCGGGCTCCTAGGTGCCAGAGCCGCTTCTCTCTTCCCGGGACGGAGTGGGGCTTGCTGGGCCAATGCGTCGTCCTGAAGCAATCCCGTGGCAGGGCTCGGCGCTTCCCCCGTGCGTTTCGGGCGAGCCTCCCAGCTCAGGGGGCCCCACAGAGAGTTTGGCCTGCAAGCCGGCGTCACCGTCACGACATCCCCGAGAGCCGAGTGTTCATCTCGGGGCACGCCGAACGCAGGCTCCGGTGGGTTCGACTGAGGGCGGGCGCCCGGCTGAGGCAAGCGGGGCTGCCGTCAGAAGGCCTCCCGTGCCTTCACAACCAGTGTGTTTGCTCTGCCGTGGGTCCCGCGTCAGGGTCGTGGCAGGAGCCGCTTCCGACGCCCTTGCGAAGTGCTTCGCTGAGGCCGAGGTCGGGGCCTCCTTCTAGGACGGCCCCCGACCTGAGGTCCGGCAGGCAGCCTCCCTTAGGCTTCCGCCACCCCCGCCGCGGCCAAGCGTTCTCTCTTCGCGAAAGAGGCGTGCTCGATGCAGGGAGCTCGGCTTCAGGCTCGCTTCACGGAGGTAAGGCTGTGCAGCTCCCTCGATGTTTCCACGCTAAGCGTTGAGAAGGCGTCCTTCTCCGTGGAGCGACGAGTGTGTGGACGTGGGCCGGGTAGGCATGCCACCCTGCCTGGTTTCTCCCTGGGAGGTCGGGGGGCTTGACCTCACTCAGGGCGTCGAAGCCCCTGCGAGTCAGCAAACCGCTTCCCCGTGTAGGACATTAGGCGCCGGCCGAGAGAGGCCGGCCCCCCAGCCCGGGCGCTCGTGCCTCACGAAGCGCGCCCTTCCTCTCTCCTCCCCGCTTCTCTCTTCGCACTCATGTTTCCCTGGGCGGACGTTTTCCCGGAAGCACCCTGTTGCATGATATCCAGGGGGAGCTGTCTCCTCGGTTGCGAGGCCCGGGCAGGTGTCGACCTTGACTCCGCGAAGCCCGCTGTGGCCACGGAGGGGCTGGCGGCACCCGCAGGTCCCTGGAGCGGAGGCCCAAGCCGGCAGTGTGGGCGCGTCTTCTTCTGCGTCTGAGAGAAGGCGTTGTGCTTTCAGGGAATGGGGAGGTGAAAGGGCTCCCTCCGGGAAGCGCGTTCCAAGTGCTGAGGGTTGGGCGCCCCGCTCTGGTCTCCTAGGTGCCAGAACCGCTTCTCTCTTCCTGGGATGGAGTGGGGCTTGCTGTGCCAATGCGTCGTCCTGAAGCAATCCCGTGGCAGGGCCTCGGCGCTTCCCCCATGCGTTTCGGGAGAGCCTCCCAGCTCAGGGCGCCCCCAGAGAGTTTGGCCTGCAGGCCGGCATCGCCGTCACGACCTCCCCAATAGCCGGGTGTTCGTTTCGGGGCACGCCGAACGCAGGCTCCGGTGGGTTCGACTGAGGGCGGGCGCCCGGCTGAGGCAAGCGGGGCTGCCGTCAGAAGGCCTCCCGTGCCCTCACAACCAGTGTGTTTGCTCTGCCGTGGGTCCCGCGTCAGGGTCGTGGCAGGAGCCGCTTCCGATGCACTTGCGAAGTGCTTCGCTGAGGCCGAGGTCGGGGGCCTACTTCTAGGACGGCCCCCGACCTGAGGCCCGGCAGGCAGCCTCCCTTAGGCTTCCGCCACCCACGCGGCGGCCAAGCGTTCTCTCTTCTCGAAAGAGGGCTGCTCGCGGAAGAGAGCTCGGCTTCAGGCTTGCCTCTCGGAGGTAAGGCTGTGCTGCTCCCTCGAGGTTTCCAGGCTAAGCGTTGACAAGGCATCCTTCTCCGTGGTGCGACGTGTGTGTGGACGTGGACGGGGATGGCATGGCACCCTGCCTGGTTTCTCCCAGGGAGGTC
This sequence comes from Martes martes, assembly GCF_963455335.1. Classification (NCBI taxonomy): domain Eukaryota; kingdom Metazoa; phylum Chordata; class Mammalia; order Carnivora; family Mustelidae; genus Martes; species Martes martes. The sequence continues at coordinate 13,244,504 of NC_137892.1, read as the reverse complement.
GGGGGGCTTGACCTCACTCAGGGCGTCCAAGCCCCGGCGAGTCAGCAAACCGCTTCCCTGTGTAGGACGTGAGGCGCCGGCCCGGGAGGCCGGCCCCACAGCCCGGGCGCTCGGGCCTCATGAAGCGCGCCCTTCCTCTCTCCTCCCCGCTTCTCTCTTCGCACTCATGTTTCCCTGGGCGGACGTTTTCCCGGAAGCACCGTTTTGCATGATATCCAGGGGGGAGCTGTCTCCTCGGTTGCGAGGCCCGGGCGGGTGTCGACCTTGACTCCGCGAAGCCCGCTGTGGCCCCGGAGGGGCTGGCGGCACCCGCAGGTCCCTGGACCGGAGGCCCAAGCCGGCAGCGTGGGCGCGGCTTCTTCCGCGTCTGAGAGAAGGCGTTGTGCTTTTGGGGAATGGGGAGGTGAAAGGGCCCCATCCGGGAAGCGCGTTCCAAGTGCTGAGGGTTGGGCGCCTCGCCCCGGGCTCCTAGGTGCCAGAACCGCTTCTCTCTTCCCGGGACGGAGTGGGGCTTGCTGGGCCAATGCGTCGTCCTGAAGCAATCCCGTGGCAGGGCCTCGGCGCTTCCCCCATGCGTTTCGGGCGAGCCTGCGAGCTCAGGGCGCCCCCAGAGAGTTTGGCCTGCAGGCCGGCGTCGCCGTCACGACCTCCCCGAGAGCCGGGTGTTCAGCTCGCGGCACGCCGAACGCAGGCTCCGGTGGGTTCGACTGAGGGCGGGCGCCCGGCTGAGGCAAGCGGGGCTGCCGTCAGAAGTCCTCCCGTGCCCTCACAACCAGTGTGTTTGCTCTGCCGTGGGTCCCGCGTCGGGGTCGTGGCAGGAGCCGCTTCCGACGCCCTTGCGATTGCTTCGCTGAGGCCGAGGTCGGGGGCCTACTTCTAGGACGGCACCGACCTGAGGCCCGGCAGGCAGCCTCCCTTAGGCTTCCGCCACCCCCGCCGCGGCCAAGCGTTCTCTATTCGCGAAAGAGGCCTGCTCGCGGCAGGGAGCTCGGCGTCATGCTCGCTCTCGGAGGTAAGGCTGTGCTGCTCCCTCGAGGTTTCCAGGCTAAACGTTGACAAGGCATCCTTCTCCGTGGAGCGACGAGTGTGTGGACGAGGACGGGGATGGCATGGCACCCTGCCAGTTTTCTCCCAGGGAGGTCGGGGGGCTTGACCTCACTCAGGGTGTCCAAGCCCCGGCGAGTCAGCAAACCGCTTCCCCGTGTAGGACGTGAGGCGCAGGCCTGGGAGAGGCCGGCCCCCCAGCCCGGGCGCTCCTGCCTCACGAACCGCGCCCTTCCCCTCTCCTCCCCACTTCTCTCTTCGCACTCATGTTTCCCTGGGCGGACGTTTTCCCGGAAGCACCGTTTTGCATGATATCCAGGGGGGAGCTGTCTCCTCGGTTGCGAGGCCCGGGCGGGTGTCGACCTTGACTCCGCGAAGCCCGCTGTGGCCCCGGAGGGGCTGGCGGCACCCGCAGGTCCCTGGACCGGAGGCCCAAGCCGGCAGCGTGGGCGCGGCTTCTTCCGCGTCTGAGAGAAGGCGTTGTGCCTTTGGGGAATGGGGAGGTGAAAGGGCCCCCTCCGGGAAGCGCGTTCCACGTGCTGAGGGTTGGGCGCCTCGCCCCGGGCTCCTAGGTGCCAGAACCGCTTCTCTCTTCCCGGGACGGAGTGGGGCTTGCTGGGCCAATGCGTCGTCCTGAAGCAATCCCGTGGCAGGGCCTCGGCGCTTCCCCCATGCGTTTCGGGTGAGCCTGCGAGCTCAGGGCGCCCCCAGAGAGTTTGGCCTGCAGGCCGGCGTCGCCGTCACGACCTCCCCGAGAGCCGGGTGTTCAGCTCGCGGCACGCCGAACGCAGGCTCCTGTGGGTTCGACTGAGGGCGGGCGCCCGGCTGAGGCAAGCGGGGCTGCCGTCAGAAGTCCTCCCGTGCCCTCACAACTAGTGTGTATGCTCTGCCGTGGGTCCCGCGTCAGGGTCGTGGCAGGAGCCGCATCCGACGCCCTTGCGAAGTGCTTCGCTGAGGCCGAGGTCGGGGGCCTACTTCTAGGACGGCACCCGACCTGAGGTCCGGCAGGCAGCCTCCCTTAGGCTTCCGCCACCCCCGCCGCGGCCAAGCATTCTCTCTTCGCGAAAGAGGCCTGGTCGCGGCAGGGAGCTCGGCGTCAGGCTCGCTCTCGGAGGTAAGGCTGTGCTGCTCCCTCGAGGTTTCCAGGCTAAACGTTGACAAGGCATCCTTCTCCGTGGAGCGACGAGTGTGTGGACTTGGACGGGGATGGCATGGCACCCTGCCTGGTTTCTCCCAGGGAGGTCGGGGGGCTTGACCTCACTCAGGGCGACCAAGCCCCGGCGAGACAGCAAACCGCTTCCCGGTGTAGGACGTGAGGCGCAGACCTGGGAGAGGCCGGCCCCCCAGCCCGGGCGTTCGTGCCTCACGAAGCGCGCCCTTCCTCTCTCCTCCCCGCTTCTCTCTTCGCACTCATGTTTCCCTGGGCGGACGTTTTCCCGGAAGCACCGTGTTGCATGATATCCAGGGGGAGCTGTCTCCTCGGTTGCGAGGCCCGGGCGGGTGTCGACCTTGACTCCGCGAAGCCCGCTGTGGCCCCGGAGGGGCTGGCGGCACCCGCAGGTCCCTGGACCGGAGGCCCAAGCCGGCAGCGTGGGCGCGTTTTCTTCCGCGTCTGAGAGAAGGCGTTGTTCTTTCGGGGAATGGGGAGGTGAAAGAGCCCCCTCCGGGAAGCGCGTTCCAAGAGCTGAGGGTTGGGCGCCTCACTCCGGGTTCCTAGGTGCCAGAGCCGCTTCTCTCTTCCCGGGACGTAGTGGGGCTTGCTGGACCAATGCGTCGTCCTGAAGCAATCCCGTGGCAGGGGCTCGGCGCATCCCCCATGCGTTTCAGGCGAGCCTGCGAGCTCAGGGCGCCCCCAGAGAGTTTGGCCTGCAGGCCGGCGTCGCCGTCACGACCTCCCCGAGAGCCGGGTGTTCAGCTCGGGGCACGCCGAACGCAGGCTCCAGTGGGTTCGACTGAGGGCGGGCGTCCGGCTGAGGCAAGCGGGGCTGCCGTCAGAAGGCCTCCCGTGCCCTCACAACCAGTGAGTTTGCTTGCCGTGGGTCCGGCGTCAGGGTCGTGGCGGTAGCCGCTTCCGACGCCCTTGGGAAGTGCTTCGCTGAGGCCGAGGTCGGGGGCCTACTTCTAGGACGGCCCCCGACCTGAGGCCCGGCAGGCAGCCTCCCTTAGGCTTCCGCCCCCCACGCGGCGGCCAAGCGTTCTCTCTTCTCGAAAGAGGGCTGCTCGCGGAAGTGAGCTCGGCTTCAGGCTTGCTTCTCGGAGGTAAGGCTGTGCTGCTCCCTCGAGGTTTCCAGGCTAAGCGTTGACAAGGCATCCTTCTCTGTGGTGCGACGTGTGTGTGGACGTGGACGGGGATGGCATGGCACCCTGCCTGGTTTCTCCCAGGGAGGTCGGGGGGCTTGACCTCACTCAGGGCGTCCAAGCCCCGGCGAGTCAGCAAACCGCTTCCCCTTGTAGGACGTGAGGCGCCGGCCCGTGAGGCCGGCCCCACAGCACGGGCGCTCGGGCCTCACGAAGCGCGCCCTTCCTCTCTCCTCCCCGCCTCTCTCTTCGCACTCATCTTTCCCTAGGCGGACGTTTTCCCGGCAGCACCGTGTTGCACGTGATCCAGGGGGGAGCTCTCTCCTCGGTTGCCAGGCCCGGGCGGGTGTCGACCTTGACTCCGCGAAGCCCGCTGTGGCCCCGGAGGGGCTGGCGGCACCCGCAGGTCCCTGGAGCGGAGGCCCAAGCCGGCAGCGTGGGCGCGTCTTCTTCCGCGTCTGAGAGAAGGCGTTGTGCTTTCGGGGAATGGGGTCGTGAAAGGGCCCCCTCCGGGAAGCGCGTTCCAAGAGCTGAGGGTTGGGCGCCTCGCTCCAGGCTCCTAGTGCCAGAGCCGCTTCTCTCTTCCAGGGACGGAGTGGGGCTTGCTGGGCCCATGCGTCGTCCTGAAGCAATCCCGTGGAAGGGGCTCGGCGCTTCCCCCGTGCGTTTCGGGCGAGCCTCCCAGCTCAGGGCGCCCCCAGAGAGTTTGGCCTGCAAGCCGGCGTCGCCGTCACGACCTCCTCGAGATCGGGTGTTCAGCTCGGGGCACGCCGAACGCAGGCTCCGGTGGGTTCGACTGAGGGCGGGCGCCCGGCTGAGGCAAGCGGGGCTGCCGTCAGAAGGCCTCCCGTGCCCTCACAACCAGTGTGTTTGCTCTGCCGTGGGTCCCGCGTCAGGGTCGTGGCAGGAGCCGATTCCGACACGCTTGCGAAGTGTTTCGATGAGGCCGAGGTCGGGGGCCTACTTCTAGGACGGCCCCCGACCTGAGGCCCGGCAGGCAGCCTCCCATAGGCTGCCGCCACCCCCGCCGCGGCCAAGCGTTCTCTCTTCGCGAAAGAGGCCTGCTCGCGGAAGGGAGCTACGGTTCATGCTCGCTTCTCGGAGGTAAGGCTGTGTGCCTCCCTCGAGGTTTCCAGGCTAAGCGTTGACAAGGCATCCTTCTCCGTGGAGCCCCGTGTGTGTGGACGTGGACGGGGATGGCATGGCACCCTGCCTGGTTTCTCCCAGGGAGGTCGGGGGGCTTGCCCTCACTCAGGGCGTCCAAGCCCCGGCGAGTCAGCAAACCGCTTCCCCGTGTAGGTCGTGAGGGGCCGGCCCGGGAGAGGCCGGCCCCACAGCCCGGGCGCTCATGCCTCACGAAGCGCTCCCTTCCTCTCTCCTCCCCGCTTCTCTCTTTGCACCCATGTTTTCCTGGGCGGACGTTTTCCCGGAAGCACCGTGTTGCACGGGATCCGGGGGGAGCTGACTCGTCGGTTGCGAGGCCCGGGCGGATGTCGACCTTGACTCCGCGAAGCCGGCTGTGGCCCCGGGGGGGCTGGCGGCACCCGCAGGTCTCTGGAGCGGAAGCCCAAGCCGGCAGCATGGGCGCGTCTTCTTCCGCGTGTGAGAGAAGGCGTTGTGCTTTCGGGGAATGGGGAGGTGAAAGGGCCCCCTCCGGGAAGCGCGTTCCAAGAGCAGAGGGTTGGGCGCCTCGCTCAGGGCTCCTAGGTGCCAGAGACGCTTCTCTCTTCCCGGGACGGAGTGGGGCTTGCTGGGCCCATGCGTCGTCCTGAAGCAATCTCGTGGCAGGGGCTCGGCGCTTCCCCCGTGCGTTTCGGGCGAGCCTCCCAGCTCAGGGCGCCCCCAGAGAGTTTGCCTGCAGGCCGGCGTCGCTGTCACGACCTCCGCGAGAGCCGGGTGTTCAGCTCGGGGCACGCCGAATGCAGGCTCTGGTGGGTTCGACTGAGGGCGGGCGCCCGGCTGAGGCAAGCGGGGCTGCCGTCAGAAGGCCTCCCGTGCCCTCACAACCAGTGTGTTTGCTCTGCCGTGGGTCCCGCGTCAGGGTCCTGGCAGGAGCCGCTTCCGACGCCCTTGCGAAGTGCTTCGCTGAGGCCGAGGTCGGGGGCCTACTTCTAGGACGGCCCCCGACCTGAGGCCCGGCAGGCAGCCTCCCTTAGGCTTCCGCCACCCACGCGGCGGCCAAGCGTTCTCTCTTCTCGAAAGAGGGCTGCTCGCGGAAGTGAGCTCAGCTTCAGGCTTGCCTCTCGGAGTTAAGGCTGTGCTGCTCCCTCGAGGTTTCCAGGCTAAGCGTTGACAAGGCATCCTTCTCCGTGGTGCGACGTGTGTGTGGACGTGGACGGGGATGGCATGGCACCCTGCCTAGTTTCTCCCAGGGAGTTCGGGGGCTTGACCTCAATCAGGGCGTCCAAGCCCCGGCGAGTCAGCAAACCGCTTCCCCGTGTAGGACGTGAGGCGCCGGCCCGTGAGGCCGGCCCCACAGCCCGGGCGCTCGGGCCTCACGAAGCGCGCCCTTCCTCTCTCCTCCCCGCTTCTCTCTTCGCACTCATGTTTCCCTGGGCGGACGTTTTCCCGGCAGCACCGTGTTGCACGGGATCCAGGGGGGAGCTCTCTCCTCGGTTGCCAGGCCCGGGCGGGTGTCGACCTTGACTCCGCGAAGCCCGCTGTGGCCCCGGAGGGGCTGGCGGCACCGCAGGTCCCTGGAGCGGAGGCCCAAGTCGGCAGCGTGGGCGCGTCTTCTTCCGCGTCTGAGAGAAGGCGTTGTGCTTTCGGGGAATGGGGAGGTGAAAAGGCCCCCTCCGGGAAGCGCGTTCCAAGAGCTGAGGGTTGGTCGCCTCGCTCCGGGCTCCTAGGTGCCAGAGCCGCTTCTCTCTTCCCGGGACGGAGTGGGGCTTGCTGGGCCAATGCGTCGTCCTGAAGCAATCCCGTGGCAGGGCTCGGCGCTTCCCCCGTGCGTTTCGGGCGAGCCTCCCAGCTCAGGGGGCCCCACAGAGAGTTTGGCCTGCAAGCCGGCGTCACCGTCACGACATCCCCGAGAGCCGAGTGTTCATCTCGGGGCACGCCGAACGCAGGCTCCGGTGGGTTCGACTGAGGGCGGGCGCCCGGCTGAGGCAAGCGGGGCTGCCGTCAGAAGGCCTCCCGTGCCTTCACAACCAGTGTGTTTGCTCTGCCGTGGGTCCCGCGTCAGGGTCGTGGCAGGAGCCGCTTCCGACGCCCTTGCGAAGTGCTTCGCTGAGGCCGAGGTCGGGGCCTCCTTCTAGGACGGCCCCCGACCTGAGGTCCGGCAGGCAGCCTCCCTTAGGCTTCCGCCACCCCCGCCGTGGCCAAGCGTTCTCTCTTCGCGGAAGAGGCGTGCTCGATGCAGGGAGCTCGGCTTCAGGCTCGCTTCACGGAGGTAAGGCTGTGCAGCTCCCTCGATGTTTCCACGCTAAGCGTTGAGAAGGCGTCCTTCTCCGTGGAGCGACGAGTGTGTGGACGTGGGCCGGGTAGGCATGCCACCCTGCCTGGTTTCTCCCTGGGAGGTCGGGGGGCTTGACCTCACTCAGGGCGTCGAAGCCCCTGCGAGTCAGCAAACCGCTTCCCCGTGTAGGACATTAGGCGCCGGCCGAGAGAGGCCGGCCCCCCAGCCCGGGCGCTCGTGCCTCACGAAGCGCGCCCTTCCTCTCTCCTCCCCGCTTCTCTCTTCGCACTCATGTTTCCCTGGGCGGACGTTTTCCCGGAAGCACCCTGTTGCATGATATCCAGGGGGAGCTGTCTCCTCGGTTGCGAGGCCCGGGCGGGTGTCGACCTTGACTCCGCGAAGCCCGCTGTGGCCACGGAGGGGCTGGCGGCACCCGCAGGTCCCTGGAGCGGAGGCCCAAGCCGGCAGTGTGGGCGCGTCTTCTTCTGCGTCTGAGAGAAGGCGTTGTGCTTTCAGGGAATGGGGAGGTGAAAGGGCTCCCTCCGGGAAGCGCGTTCCAAGTGCTGAGGGTTGGGTGCCCCGCTCTGGTCTCCTAGGTGCCAGAACCGCTTCTCTCTTCCTGGGATGGAGTGGGGCTTGCTGGGCCAATGCGTCGTCCTGAAGCAATCCCGTGGCAGGGCCTCGGCGCTTCCCCCATGCGTTTCGGGAGAGCCTCCCAGCTCAGGGCGCCCCCAGAGAGTTTGGCCTGCAGGCCGGCATCGCCGTCACGACCTCCCCAATAGCCGGGTGTTCGTTTCGGGGCACGCCGAACGCAGGCTCCGGTGGGTTCGACTGAGGGCGGGCGCCCGGCTGAGGCAAGCGGGGCTGCCGTCAGAAGGCCTCCCGTGCCCTCACAACCAGTGTGTTTGCTCTGCCGTGGGTCCCGCGTCAGGGTCGTGGCAGGAGCCTCTTCCGATGCACTTGCGAAGTGCTTCGCTGAGGCCGAGGTCGGGGGCCTACTTCTAGGACGGCCCCCGACCTGAGGCCCGGCAGGCAGCCTCCCTTAGGCTTCCGCCACCCCCTCCACGGCCAAGCGTTCTCTCTTCTCGAAAGAGGCCTGTTCGCGGAAGAGAGCTCGGCTTCAGGCTTGCCACTGGGAGGTAAGGCTGTGCTGCTCCCTCGAGGTTTCCAGGCTAAGCGTTGACAAGGCATCCTTCCCTGTGGTGCGACGTGTGTGTGGACGTGGACGGGGATGGCATGGCACCCTGCCTGGTTTCTCCCATGGAGGTCGGGGGGCTTGACCTCACTCAGGGCGTCCAAGCCCCGGCGAGTCAGCAAACCGCTTCCCCGTGTAGGTCGTGAGGCGCCGGCCCGGGAGAGGCCGGCCCCACAGCCCGGGTGCTCGTGCCTCACGAAGCGCGCCCTTCCTCTCTCCTCCCTGCTTCTCTCTTCGCACTCATGTTTCCCTGGGCGGACGTTTTCCCGGAAGCAACGTGTTGCACGGGATCCAGGGGGCAGCTGTCTCCTCGGTTGCGAGGCCCGGGCGGGTGTCGACCTTGACTCCGCGTAGCCCGCTGTGGCCCCGGAGGGGCTGGCTGCACCCGCAGGTCCCTGGAGCGGAGGCCCAAGCCGGCAGCGTGGGCGCGTCTTCTTCCGCGTCTGAGAGAAGGCGTTGTGCTTCTGGGGAATGGGGAGGTGAAAGGGCCCCCTCCGGGAAGCGCGTTCCAAGAGCTGAGGGTTGGTCGCCTCGCTCCGGGCTCCTAGGTGCCAGAGCCGCTTCTCTCTTCCTGGGACGGAGTGGGGCTTGCTGGGCCAATGCGTCGTCCTGAAGCAATCCCGTGGCATGGGCTCGGCGCTTCCCCCGTGCGTTTCGGGCGAGCCTCCCAGCTCAGGGAGCCCCCAGAGAGTTTGGCCTGCAGGCCGGCGTCGCCGTCACGACCTCCCCGAGAGCCGGGTGTTCTGCTCGCGGCTCGCCGAACGCAGGCTCCGGTGGGTTCGACTGAGAGCGGTCGCCCGGCTGAGGCAAGCGGGGCTGCCGTCAGAAGGCCTCCCGTGTCCTCACAACCAGTGTGTTTGCTTGCCGTGGGTCCGGCGTCAGGGTCGTGGCAGGAGCCGCTTCCGACTCCCTTGCGAAGTGCTTCGCTGAGGCCGAGGTCGGGGGCCTACTTCTAGGACGGCCCCCGACCTGAGGCCCGGCATGCAGCCTCCATTAGGCTTCCGCCACCCCCTCCACGGCCAAGCGTTCTCTCTTCTCGAAAGAGGCCTGCTCGCGGAAGGGAGCTCGGCTTAAGTCTTGCCACTGGGAGGTAAGGCTGAGCTGCTCCCTCGAGGGTTCCAGGCTAAGCGTTGACAAGGCATCCTTCTCCGTGGTGCGACGTGTGTGTGGACGTGGACGGGGATGGCATGGCACCCTGCCTAGTTTCTCCCAGGGAGGTCGGTGGGCTTGACCTCACTCAGGGCGTCCAAGCCCCGGCGAGTCAGCAAACCACTTCCCGTGTAGGACCTGAGGCGCCAGCCCGTGAGGCCGGCCCCACAGCCCGGGCGCTCGGTCCTCACGAAGCGCGCACTTCCTCTATCCTCCCTGCTTCTCTCTTCGCACTCATGTTTCCCTGGGCGGACGTTTTCCCGGCAGCACCGTGTTGCACGGGATCCAGGGGGCAACTGTCTCCTCGGTTGCGAGGCCCGGGCGGGTGTCGACCTTGACTCCACGAAGCCCGCTGTGGCCCCGGAGGGGCTGGCGGCACCCGCAGGTCCCTGGAGCGGAGGCCCAAGCCAGCAGCGTGGGCGCGTCTTCTTCCGCGTCTGAGAGAAGGCGTTGTGCTTTCGGGGAATGGGGAGGTGAAAGGGCTCCCTCCGGGAAGCGCGTTCCAAGTGCTGAGGGTTGGGCGCCTCGCTCCGGGCTCCTAGGTGCCAGAACCGCTTCTCTCTTCCTGGGACGGAGTGGGGCTTGCTGGTCCAATGCGTCGTCCTGAAGCAATCCCATGGCAGGGCCTCGGCGCTTCCCCCATGCGTTTCGGGCGAGCCTCCCAGCTCAGGGCGCCCGCAGAGAGTTTGGCCTGCAGGCCGGCGTCACCGTCACGACCTCCCCGAGAGCCGGGTGTTCAGCTCGCGGCACGCCGAACGCAGGCTCCGGTGGGTTCGACTGAGGGCGGGCGCCCGGGTGAGGCAAGCGGGGCTGCCGTCAGAAGGCCTCCCGTGCCCTCACAACCAGTGTGTTTGCTCTGCCGTGGGTCCCGCGTCAGGGTCGTGGCAGGAGCCGCTTCCGACGCCCTTGCGTAGTGCTTCGCTGAGGCCGAGGTCGGGGGCCTACTTCTAGGACGGCCCCCGACCTGAGGCCCGGCAGGCAGCCTCCCTTAGGCTTCCGCCCCCCACGCGGCGGCCAAGCGTTCTCTCTTCTCGAAAGAGGGCTGCTCGCGGAAGAGAGCTCGGCTTCAGGCTTGCCTCTCGGAGGTAAGGCTGTGCTGCTCCCTCGAGGTTTCCAGGCTAAGCGTTGACAAGGCATCCTTCTCCGTGGTGCGACGTGTGTGTAGACGTGGACGGGGATGGCATGGCACCCTGCCTGGTTTCTCCCAGGGAGGTCGGGGGGCTTGACCTCACTCAGGGCGTCCAAGCCCCGGCGAGTCAGCAAACCGCTTCCCCGTGTAGGACGTGAGGCGCCGGCCCGTGAGGCCGGCCCCACAGCCCGGGCGCTCAGGCCTCACGAAGCGCGCACTTCCTCTATCCTCCCTGCTTCTCTCTTCGCACTCATCTTTCCCTGGGCGAACATTTTCCCGGCAGCACCGTGTTGCACGGGATCCAGGGGGGAGCTGTCTCCTCGGTTGCCAGGCCCGGGCGGGTGTCGACCTTGACACCGCGAAGCCCGCTGTGGCCCCGGAGGGGCTGGCGGCACCCGCAGGTCCCTGGAGCGGAGGCACAAGCCGGCAGCGTGGGCGCGTCTTCTTCCGCGTCTGAGAGAAGGCGTTGTGCTTTCGGGGAATGGGGAGGTGAAAGGGCTCCCTCCGGGAAGCGCGTTCCAAGTGCTGAGGGTTGGGCGCCTCGCTCCGGGCTCCTAGGTGCCAGAACCGCTTCTCTCTTCCTGGGACGGAGTGGGGCTTGCTGGTCCAATGCGTCGTCCTGAAGCAATCCCATGGCAGGGCCTCGGCGCTTCCCCCATGCGTTTCGGGCAAGCCTCCCAGCTCAGGGCGCCCGCAGAGAGTTTGGCCTGCAGGCCGGCGTCACCGTCACGACCTCCCCGAGAGCCGGGTGTTCAGCTCGCGGCACGCCGAACGCAGGCTCTGGTGGGTTCGACTGAGGGCGGGCGCCCGGGTGAGGCAAGCGGGGCTGCCGTCAGAAGGCCTCCCGTGCCCTCACAACCAGTGTGTTTGCTCTGCCGTGGGTCCCGCGTCAGGGTCGTGGCAGGAGCCGCTTCCGACGCCCTTGCGTAGTGCTTCGCTGAGGCCGAGGTCAGGGGCCTACTTCTAGGACGGCCCCCGACCTGAGGCCCGGCAGGCAGCCTCCCTTAGGCTTCCGCCACCCACGCGGCGGCCAAGCGTTCTCTCTTCTCGAAAGAGGGCTGCTCGCGGAAGTGAGCTCGGCTTCAGGCTTGCCTCTCGGAGGTAAGGCTGTGCTGCTCCCTCGAGGTTTCCAGGCTAAGCGTTGACAAGGCATCCTTCTCTGTGGTGCGACGTGTGTGTGGACGTGGACGGGGATGGCATGGCACCCTGCCTGGTTTCTCCCAGGGAGGTCGGGGGGCTTGACCTCACTCAGGGCGTCCAAGCCCCGGCGAGTCAGCAAACCGCTTCCCCTTGTAGGACGTGAGGCGCCGGCCCGTGAGGCCGGCCCCACAGCACGGGCGCTCGGGCCTCACGAAGCGCGCCCTTCCTCTCTCCTCCCCGCTTCTCTCTTCGCACTCATCTTTCCCTAGGCGGACGTTTTCCCGGCAGCACCGTGTTGCACGTGATCCAGGGGGGAGCTCTCTCCTCGGTTGCCAGGCCCGGGCGGGTGTCGACCTTGACTCCGCGAAGCCCGCTGTGGCCCCGGAGGGGCTGGCGGCACCGCAGGTCCCTAGAGCGGAGGCCCAAGTCGGCAGCGTGGGCGCGTCTTCTTCCGCGTCTGAGAGAAGGCGTTGTGCTTTCGGGGAATGGGGAGGTGAAAAGGCCCCCTCCGGGAAGCGCGTTCCAAAAGCTGAGGGTTGGGCGCCTCGCTCCGGGCTCCTAGGTGCCAGAGCCGCTTCTCTCTTCCCGGGATGGAGTGGGGCTTGCTGGGCCAATGCGTCGTCCTGAAGCAATCCCGTGGCAGGGCTCGGCGCTTCCCCCGTGCGTTTCGGGCAAGCCTCCCAGCTCAGGGCGCCCCCAGAGAGTTTGGCCTGCAAGCCGGCGTCGCCGTCACGACCTCCCCGAGAGCCGAGTGTTCAGCTCGCGGCACGCAGAACGCAGGCTCCGGTGGGTTCGACTGAGGGCGGGCGCCCGGCTGAGGCAAGCGGGGCTGCCGTCAGAAGGCCTCCCGTGCCTTCACAACCATTGTGTTTGCTCTGCCATGGGTCCCGCGTCAGGGTCGTGGCAGGAGCCGCTTCCGACGCCCTTGCGAAGTGCTTCGCTGAGGCCGAGGTCGGGGCCTCCTTCTAGGACGGCCCCCGACCTGAGGCCCGGCAGGCATCCTCCCTTAGGCTTCCACCACCCCCGCCGCGGCCAAGCGTTCTCTCTTCGCGAAAGAGGCGTGCTCGATGCAGGGAGCTCAGCTTCAGGCTCGCTTCTCGGAGGTAAGGCTGTGCAGCTCCCTCGATGTTTCCAGGCTAAGCGTTGAGAAGGCGTCCTTCTCCGTGGAGCGACGAGTGTGTGGACGTGGGCCGGGTAGGCATGCCACCCTGCCTGGTTTCTCCCAGGGAGGTCGGGGGGCTTGACCTCACTCAGGGCGTCCAAGCCCCTGCGAGTCAGCAAACCGCTTCCCCGTGTAGGACGTTAGGCGCCGGCCGAAAGAGGCCGGCCCCCCAGCCCGGGCGCTCGTGCCTCACGAAGCGCGCCCTTCCTCTCTCCTCCCCGCTTCTCTCTTCGCACGCATGTTTCCCTGGGCGGACGTTTTCCCGGCAGCACCGTGTTGCACGGGATCCAGGGGGGATCTGTCTCCTCGGTTGCGAGGCACGGGCGGGTGTCGACCTTGACTCCGCGAAGCCCGCTGTGGCCCCGGAGGTGCTGGCGGCACCCGCAGGTCCCTGGAGCGGAGGCCCAAGCCGGCAGCGTGGGCGCGTCTTCTTCCGCGTCTGAGAGAAGGCGTTGTGCTTTCGGGGAATGGGGTCGTGAAAGGGCCCCCTCCGGGAAGCGCGTTCCAAGAGCTGAGGGTTGGGCGCCTCGCTCCAGGCTCCTAGTGCCAGAGCCGCTTCTCTCTTCCAGGGACGGAGTGGGGCTTGCTGGGCCCATGCGTCGTCCTGAAGCAATCCCGTGGAAGGGGCTCGGCGCTTCCCCCGTGCGTTTCGGGCGAGCCTCCCAGCTCAGGGCGCCCCCAGAGAGTTTGGCCTGCAAGCCGGCGTCGCCGTCACGACCTCCTCGAGATCGGGTGTTCAGCTCGGGGCACGCCGAACGCAGGCTCCGGTGGGTTCGACTGAGGGCGGGCGCCCGGCTGAGGCAAGCGGGGCTGCCGTCAGAAGGCCTCCCGTGCCCTCACAACCAGTGTGTTTGCTCTGCCGTGGGTCCCGCGTCAGGGTCGTGGCAGGAGCCGATTCCGACACGCTTGCGAAGTGTTTCGATGAGGCCGAGGTCGGGGGCCTACTTCTAGGACGGCCCCCGACCTGAGGCCCGGCAGGCAGCCTCCCATAGGCTGCCGCCACCCCCGCCGCGGCCAAGCGTTCTCTCTTCGCGAAAGAGGCCTGCTCGCGGAAGGGAGCTCCGGTTCATGCTCGCTTCTCGGAGGTAAGGCTGTGTGCCTCCCTCGAGGTTTCCAGGCTAAGCGTTGACAAGGCATCCTTCTCCGTGGAGCCCCGTGTGTGTGGACGTGGACGGGGATGGCATGGCACCCTGCCTGGTTTCTCCCAGGGAGGTCGGGGGGCTTGCCCTCACTCAGGGCGTCCAAGCCCCGGCGAGTCAGCAAACCGCTTCCCCGTGTAGGTCGTGAGGGGCCGGCCCGGGAGAGGCCGGCCCCACAGTCCGGGCGCTCGTGCCTCACGAAGCGCTCCCTTCCTCTCTCCTCCCCGCTTCTCTCTTTGCACCCATGTTTTCCTGGGCGGACGTTTTCCCGGCAGCACCGTGTTGCACGGGATCCGGGGGGAGCTGTCTCGTCGGTTGCGAGGCCCGGGCGGATGTCGACCTTGACTCCGCGAAGCCGGCTGTGGCCCCGGGGGGGCTGGCGGCACCCGCAGGTCTCTGGAGCGGAAGCCCAAGCCGGCAGCATGGGCGCGTCTTCTTCCGCGTGTGAGAGAAGGCGTTGTGCTTTCGGGGAATGGGGAGGTGAAAGGGCCCCCTCCGGGAAGCGCGTTCCAAGAGCAGAGGGTTGGGCGCCTCGCTCAGGGCTCCTAGGTGCCAGAGACGCTTCTCTCTTCCCGGGACGGAGTGGGGCTTGCTGGGCCCATGCGTCGTCCTGAAGCAATCTCGTGGCAGGGGCTCGGCGCTTCCCCCGTGCGTTTCGGGCGAGCCTCCCAGCTCAGGGCGCCACCAGAGAGTTTGCCTGCAGGCCGGCGTCGCTATCACGACCTCCGCGAGAGCCGGGTGTTCAGCTCGGGGCACGCCGAATGCAGGCTCTGGTGGGTTCGACTGAGGGCGGGCGCCCGGCTGAGGCAAGCGGGGCTGCCGTCAGAAGGCCTCCCGTGCCCTCACAACCAGTGTGTTTGCTCTGCCGTGGGTCCCGCGTCAGGGTCCTGGCAGGAGCCGCTTCCGACGCCCTTGCGAAGTGCTTCGCTGAGGCCGAGGTCGGGGGCCTACTTCTAGGACGGCCCCCGACCTGAGGCCCGGCAGGCAGCCTCCCTTAGGCTTCCGCCACCCACGCGGCGGCCAAGCGTTCTCTCTTCTCGAAAGAGGGCTGCTCGCGGAAGTGAGCTCAGCTTCAGGCTTGCCTCTCGGAGTTAAGGCTGTGCTGCTCCCTCGAGGTTTCCAGGCTAAGCGTTGACAAGGCATCCTTCTCCGTGGTGCGACGTGTGTGTGGACGTGGACGGGGATGGCATGGCACCCTGCCTAGTTTCTCCCAGGGAGTTCGGGGGCTTGACCTCAATCAGGGCGTCCAAGCCCCGGCGAGTCAGCAAACCGCTTCCCCGTGTAGGACGTGAGGCGCCGGCCCGTGAGGCCGGCCCCACAGCCCGGGCGCTCGGGCCTCACGAAGCGCGCCCTTCCTCTCTCCTACCCGCTTCTCTCTTCGCACTCATATTTCCCTGGGCGGACGTTTTCCCGGCAGCACCGTGTTGCACGGGATCCAGGGGGGAGCTCTCTCCTCGGTTGCCAGGCCCGGGCGGGTGTCGACCTTGACTCCGCGAAGCCCGCTGTGGCCCCGGAGGGGCTGGCGGCACCGCAGGTCCCTGGAGCGGAGGCCCAAGTCGGCAGCGTGGGCGCGTCTTCTTCCGCGTCTGAGAGAAGGCGTTGTGCTTTCAGGGAATGGGGAGGTGAAAAGGCCCCCTCCGGGAAGCGCGTTCCAAGAGCTGAGGGTTGGTCGCCTCGCTCCGGGCTCCTAGGTGCCAGAGCCGCTTCTCTCTTCCCGGGACGGAGTGGGGCTTGCTGGGCCAATGCGTCGTCCTGAAGCAATCCCGTGGCAGGGCTCGGCGCTTCCCCCGTGCGTTTCGGGCGAGCCTCCCAGCTCAGGGGGCCCCACAGAGAGTTTGGCCTGCAAGCCGGCGTCACCGTCACGACATCCCCGAGAGCCGAGTGTTCATCTCGGGGCACGCCGAACGCAGGCTCCGGTGGGTTCGACTGAGGGCGGGCGCCCGGCTGAGGCAAGCGGGGCTGCCGTCAGAAGGCCTCCCGTGCCTTCACAACCAGTGTGTTTGCTCTGCCGTGGGTCCCGCGTCAGGGTCGTGGCAGGAGCCGCTTCCGACGCCCTTGCGAAGTGCTTCGCTGAGGCCGAGGTCGGGGCCTCCTTCTAGGACGGCCCCCGACCTGAGGTCCGGCAGGCAGCCTCCCTTAGGCTTCCGCCACCCCCGCCGCGGCCAAGCGTTCTCTCTTCGCGAAAGAGGCGTGCTCGATGCAGAGAGCTCGGCTTCAGGCTCGCTTCACGGAGGTAAGGCTGTGCAGCTCCCTCGATGTTTCCACGCTAAGCGTTGAGAAGGCGTCCTTCTCCGTGGAGCGACGAGTGTGTGGACGTGGGCCGGGTAGGCATGCCACCCTGCCTGGTTTCTCCCTGGGAGGTCGGGGGGCTTGACCTCACTCAGGGCGTCGAAGCCCCTGCGAGTCAGCAAACCGCTTCCCCGTGTAGGACATTAGGCGCCGGCCGAGAGAGGCCGGCCCCCCAGCCCGGGCGCTCGTGCCTCACGAAGCGCGCCCTTCCTCTCTCCTCCCCGCTTCTCTCTTCGCACTCATGTTTCCCTGGGCGGACGTTTTCCCGGAAGCACCGTGTTGCATGATTTCCAGGGGGAGCTGTCTCCTCGGTTGCGAGGCCCGGGCGGGTGTCGACCTTGACTCCGCGAAGCCCGCTGTGGCCACGGAGGGGCTGGCGGCACCCGCAGGTCCCTGGAGCGGAGGCCCAAGCCGGCAGTGTGGGCGCGTCTTCTTCCGCGTCTGAGAGAAGGCGTTGTGCTTTCAGGGAATGGGGAGGTGAAAGGGCCCCCTCCGGGAAGCGCGTTCCAAGTGCTGAGGGTTGGGCGCCCCGCTCTGGTCTCCTAGGTGCCAGAACCGCTTCTCTCTTCCTGGGATGGAGTGGGGCTTGCTGGGCCAATGCGTCGTCCTCAAGCAATCCCGTGGCAGGGCCTCGGCGCTTCCCCCATGCGTTTCGGGAGAGCCTCCCAGCTCAGGGCGCCCCCAGAGAGTTTGGCCTGCAGGCCGGCATCGCCGTCACGACCTCCCCGAGAGCCGGGTGTTCAGCTCGCGGCACGCCGAACGCAGGCTCCGCTGGGTTCGACTGAGGGCGGGCGCCCGGCTGAGGCAAGCGGGGCTGCCGTCAGAAGGCCTCCCGTGCCCTCACAACCAGTGTGTATGCTCTGCCGTGGGTCCCGCGTCAGGGTCGTGGCAGGAGCCGCTTCCGACGCCCTTGCGTAGTGCTTCGCTGAGGCCGAGGTCGGGGGCCTACTTCTAGGACGGCCCCCGACCTGAGGCCCGGCAGGCAGCCTCCCTTAGGCTTCCGCCCCCCACGCGGCGGCCAAGCGTTCTCTCTTCTCGAAAGAGGGCTGCTCGCGGAAGAGAGCTCGGCTTCAGGCTTGCCTCTCGGAGGTAAGGCTGTGCTGCTCCCTCGAGGTTTCCAGGCTAAGCGTTGACAAGGCATCCTTCTCCGTGGTGCGACGTGTGTGTGGACGTGGACGGGGATGGCATGGCACCCTGCCTGGTTTCTCCCAGGGAGGTCGGGGGGCTTGACCTCACTCAGGGCGTCCAAGCCCCGGCGAGTCAGCAAACCGCTTCCCCGTGTAGGACGTGAGGCGCCGGCCCGGGAGAGGCCGGCCCCACAGCCCGGGCGCTCGTGCCTCAAAGAAGGGCGCTCTTCCTCTCTCCTCCCCGCTTCTCTCTTCGCACTCATCTTTCCCTGGGCGGTCGTTTTCCCGCAGCACCGTGTTGCATGGGATCCAGGGGGCAGCTGTCTCCTCGGTTGCCTGGCCGGGCGGCTGTCGACCTTGACTCCGTGAAGCCCGCTGTGGCCCCAGAGGGGCTGGCGGCTCCCGCAGGTCCCTGGAGCGGAGGCCCAAGCCGGCAGCCTGGGCGCGTCTTCTTCAGCGTCTGAGAGAAGGCATTGTGCTTTCGGGGAATGGGGAGGTGAAAAGGCCCCCTCCGGGAAGAGCGTTCCAAGAGCTGAGGGTTGGGCGCCTCGCTCCGGGCTCCTAGGTGCCAGAGCCGCTTCTCTCTTCCCGGGATGGAGTGGGGCTTGCTGGGTCAATGCGTCGTCCTGAAGAAATCCCGTGGCAGGGCTCGGCGCTTACCCCGTGAGTTTCGGGCGAGCCTCCCAGCTCAGGGCACCCCCAGAGTTTTGGCATGCAAGCCGGCGTCGCCGTCACGACCTCCCCGAGATCGGGTGTTCAGCTCGGGGCACACCGAACGCAGGCTCCGGTGGGTTCGACTGAGGACGGGCGCCCGGCTGAGGCAAGCGGGGCTGCCGTCAGAAGGCCTCCCGTGCCCTCACAACGAGTGTGTTTGCTCTGCCGTGGGTCCCCCGTCAGGGTCGTGGCAGGAGCCGCTTCCGACGCCCTTGCGAAGTGCTTCGCTGAGGCCGAGGTCGGGGGCCTACTTCTAGGACGGCCCCCGACCTGAGGCCCGGCAGGCAGCCTCCCTTAGGCTTCCGCCACCCCCTCCACGGCCAAGCGTTCTCTCTTCTCGAAAGAGGCCTGCTCGCGGAAGGGAGCTCGGCTTCAGGCTTGCCTCTCGGAGGTAAGGCTGTGCTGCTCCCTCGAGGTTTCCAGGCTAAGCGTTGACAAGGCATCCTTCTCCGTGGAGCGACGTGTGTGTGGACGTGGACGGGGATGGCATGGCACCCTGCCTGGTTTCTCCCAGGGAGGTCGGGGGGCTTGACCTCACTCAGGGAGTCCAAGCCCCGGCGAGTCAGCAAACCGTTTCCCCGTGTAGGACGTGAGGCGCCGGCCCGGGAGAGGCCGGCCCCACAGCCCGGGCGCTCGTGCCTCCAGAAGCGCGCCCTTCCTCTCTCCTCCCCGCTTCTCTCTTCGCACTCATGTTTCCCTGGGCGGACGTTTTCCGGGCAGCACCGTGTTGCACGGGATCCAGGGGGGAGCTGTCTCCTCGGTTGCGAGGCCCGGGCGGGTGTCGACCTTGACTCCGCGAAGCCCGCTGTGGCCCCGGAGGGGCTGGCGGCACCCGCAGGTCCCTGGAGCGGAGGCCCAAGCCGGCAGCGTGGGCGCATCTTCTTCCGCGTCTGAGAGAAGGCATTGTGCTTTCGGGGAATGGGGAGGTGAAAGGGCCCCCTCCGGGAAGCGCGTTCCAAGAGCTGAGGGTTGGGCGCCTCGCTCCGGGCTCCTAGGTGCCAGAGCCGCTTCTCTCTTCCCGGGACGGAGTGGGGCTTGCTGGGCCAATGCGTCGTCCTGAAGCAATCCCGTGGGAGGGGCTCGGCGCTTCCCCCGTGCGTTTCGGGCGAGCCTCCCAGCTCAGGGCGCCCCCAGAGAGTTTGGCCTGCAAGCCGGCGTCGCCGTCACGACCTCCCCGAGAGCTGGGTGTTCAGCTCGGGGCACGCCGAACGCAGGCTCCGGTGGGTTCGACTGAGGGCGGGCGCCCGGCTGAGGCAAGTGGGGCTGCCGTCAGAAGGCCTCCCGTGCCCTCACAACCAGTGTGTTTGCTTGCCGTGGGTCCGGCGTCAGGGTCGTGGCAGGAGCCGCTTCCGACGCCCTTGCGAAGTGCTTCGCTGAGGCCGAGGTCGGGGGCCTACTTCTAGGACGGCCCCCCACCTGAGGCCCGGCAGGCAGCCTCCCTTAGGCTTCCGCCACCCCCGCCGCGGCCAAGAGTTCTCTCTTCGCGAAGGAGGCCTGCTGGCGGCAGGGAGTTAGGCTTCAGGCTCGCTCTCGGAGGTAAGGCTGTGCTGCTCCCTCCAGGTTTCCAGGCTAAACGTTGACAAGGCATCCTTCTCCGTGGAGCGACGAGTGTGTGGAAGTGGACGGGGATGGCATGGCACCCTGCCTGGTTTCTCCCAGGGAGGTCGGGGGGCTTGACCTCACTCAGGGCGTCCAAGCCCCGGCGAGTCAGCAAACCGCTTCCCCGTCTAGGACGTGAGGCGCCGGCCCGGGAGAGGTCGGCCCCCCAGCCCGGGCGCTCGTGCCTCACGAAGCGCGCACTTCCACTCTCCTCCCCGCTTCTCTCTTCGCACTCATGTTTCCCTGGGCGGACGTTTTCCCGGAAGCACCGTGTTGCATGATATCCAAGGGGGAGCTGTCTCCTCGGTTGCGAGGCCCGGGCGGGTGTCGACCTTGACTCCGCGAAGCCCGCTGTGGCCCCGGAGGGGCTGGCGGCACCCGCAGGTCCCTGGAGCGGAGGCCCTAGCCGGCAGCGTGGGCGCGTCTTCTTCGGCGTCTGAGAGAAGGTGTTGTGCTTTCGGGGAATGGGGAGGTGAAAGGGCCCCCTCCAGGAAGCGCGTTCCAAGAGCTGAGGGTTGGGCGCCTCGCTCCGGGCTCCTAGGTGCCAGAGCCGCTTCTCTCTTCCCGGGATGGAGTGGGGCTTGCTGGGCCAATGCGTCGTCCTGAAGGAATCCCGTGGCAGGGGCTCGGCGCTTCCCCGTGTGTTTCGGGCGAGCCTCCCAGCTCAGGGCGCCCCCAGACAGTCAGGCCTGCAAGCCGGCGTCGCCGTCACGACCTCCCCAAGAGCCGGGTGTTCGGTTCGGGGCACGCCGAACGCAGGTTCCGGTGGGTTCGACTGAGGGCGGGTGCCCGGCTCAGGCAAGCGGGGCTGCCGTCAGAAGGCCTCCCGTGCCCTCACACCAGTGTGTTTGCTCTGCCGTGGGTCCCACGTCAGGGTCGTGGCAGGAGCCGCTTCCGACGCCCTTGCGAAGTGCTTCGCTGAGGCCGAGGTGGGGGGCCTACTTCTAGGACGGCCCCCGACCTGAGGCCCGGCAGGAAGCCTCCCTTAGGCTTCTGCCACCCCGCCGCGGCCAAGCGTTCTCTCTTCGCGAAAGAGGCCTGCTCGCGGCAGGGAGCTCGGCTTCAGGCTCGCTTCTCAGAGGAAAGGCTGTGCTGCTCCCTCAAGGTTTCCAGGCTAAGCTTTGACAAGGCATCCTTCCTCGTGGAACGACGTGTGTGTGTGGACGTGGACGGGGATGGCATGGCACCCGGCCTGGTTTCTCCCTGGGAGGTCGTGGGGCTTGACCTCACTCAGGGCGTCCAAGCCCCGGCGAGTCAGCAAACCGCTTCCCCGTGTAGGTTGTGAGGCGCCGGCCCGGGAGAGGCCGGCCACACAGCCCGGGCGCTCGTGCCTCACGTAGCGCACCCTTCCTCTCTCCTCCCCGCTTCTCTCTTCGCACTCATGTTTCCCTGGGCGGACATTTTCCCGGCAGCACCGTGTTGCACGGGATCCAGGGGGCAGCTGTCTCCTCGGTTGCCAGGCCCGGGCGGGTGTCGACCTTGACTCTGCGAAGCCAGCTGTGGCCCCGGAAGGGCTGGCGGCACCTCCAGGTCCCTGGAGCGGAGGCCGAAGCAGGCAGCGTGTGCGAGTCTTCTTCAGCGTCTGAGAGAAGGCGTTCTGCTTTCGGGGAATGGGGAGGTGAAAGGGCCTCCTCCGGGAAGCGCGTTCCAAGAGCTGAGGGTTGGGCGCCTCGCTCGGTTCCCCTAGGTGATAGAGCCGCTTCTCTCTTTCAGGGATGTAGTGGGGCTTGCTGGGCCAATGCTTTGTCCTGAAGCAATCCCGTGGCAGGGGCTCGGCGCTTACCCCGTGCGTTTCGGGCGAGCCTCCCAGCTCACAGCGCCCCCAGAGTGTTTCGCCTGCAAGACGGCGTCGACGTCATGACCTCCCCGTGAGCCGGGTGTTATGCTCGGCACACTCCGAACGCAGGCTCCGGTGGGTTCGACTGAGGGCGGGCGCCCAGCTGAGGCAAGCGGGGCTGCCGTCAGAAGGCCTCCCGTACCCTCACAACCAGTGAGTTTGCTCTGCCGTGAGTCCCGAATCCGGGTCGTGGCAAAGCCGCTTCCGACGCCCTTGCGAAGTGCTTCGCTGAGGCCGAGGTCGGGGGCCTACTTCTAGGACGGCCCCCGACCTAAGGCACGGCAGGCAGCCTCCCTTAGGCTTCCGCCACGCTCGCCGAGGCCAAGCGCTCTCTCTTCGCGAAGAAGGCCTGCTCGCGGCAGGGAGCTAGGCTTCAGGCTCGCTCTCGGAGGTAAGGCTGTGCTGCTCCCTCGAGGTTTCCAGGCTAAACGTTGACAAGGCATCCTTCTCCGTGGAGCGACGAGTGTGTGGACGTGGACGGGGATGGCATGGCACCCTGCCTGTTTTCTCCCAGGGAGGTCGGGGGGCTTGACCTCACTCAGGGCGTCCAAGCCCCGGCGAGTCAGCAAACCGCTTCCCCGTGTAGGACGTGAGGCGCCGGCCCGGGAGAGGCCGGCCCCACAGCCCGGGCGCTCGTGCCTCACAAAGCGCGCCCTTCCTCTCTCCTCTCCGCTTCGCTCTTCGCACTCAAGTTTCCCTGAGCGGACGTTTTCCCGGCAGCACCGTGTTGCACGGGATCCAGGGGGAGCTGTCTCCTCGGTTTCGAGGCTCGGGCGGATGTCGACCTTGACTCCGCGAAGCCGGCTGTGGCCCCGGAGGGGCTGGCGGCACCCGCAGGTCTCTGGAGCGGAAGCCAAAGCCCGCAGCGTGGGCGCCTCTTCTTCCGCGTGTGAGAGAAGGCGTTGTGCTTTCGGGGAATGGGGAGGTGAACGGGCCCCCTCCGGGAAGCGCGTTCAAAGAGCAGAGGGTTGGGCGCCTCGCTCCGGGCTCCTAGGTGCCAGAGCCGCTTCTCTCTTCCCGGGACGGAGTGGGGCTTGCTGGGCCAATGCGTCGTCCTGAAGCAATCCCGTGGCAGGGGCTCGGCGCTTACCCCGTGCGTTTCGGGCGAGCCTCCCAGCTCAGGGCGCCCCCAGAGAGTTTGGCCTGCAAGCCGGCGTCGCCGTCACGACCTCCCCAATAGCCGGGTGTTCGGTTCGGGGCACGCCGACGCAGGCTCCGGTGGGTTCGACTGAGGGCGGGCGCCCGGCTGAGGCAAGCGGGGCTGCCGTCAGAAGGCCTCCCGTGCCCTCACAACCAGTGTGTTTGCTCTGCCGTGGGTCCCGCGTCAGGGTCGTGGCAGGAGCCGCTTCCGACGCCCTTGCGAAGTGCTTCGCTGAGGCCGAGGTCGGGGGCCTATTTCTAGGACGGCCCCCGACCTGAGGCCCGGCAGGCAGCCTCCCTTAGGCTTCCGCCACCCCCGCCGCGGCCAAGCGTTCTCTCTTCGCGAAAGAGGCCTGCTCGCGGAAGGGAGCTCGGCTTCAGGCTCGCTTCTCGGAGGTAAGGCAGTGCTGCTCCCTCGAGGTTTCCAGGCTAAGCGTTGACAAGACATCCTTCTCCGTGGAGCCCCGTGTGTGTGGACATGGACGGGAATGGCATGGCACCCTGCCTGGTTTCTCCCAGGGAGGTCGGGGGGCTTGACCTCACTCAAGGCGTCCAAGACCCGGCGAGTCAGCAAACCGCTTCCCCGTGTAGGTCGTGAGGCGCCGGTCCGGGAAAGGCCGGCCCCACAGCCCGGGCGCTCGTGCCTCACGAAGCACGCCCTTCCTCTCTCCTCCCCGCTTCTCTCTTCGCACTCATGTTTCCCTGGGCGGACGTTTTCTCGGCAGCACCGTGTTGCATGGGATCCAGGGGGGAGCTGTCTCCTCGGTTGCCAGGCCCGGGCGTGTGTCGACCTTGACTCCGCGAAGCCTGCTGTGGCCCCGGAGGGGCTGGCGGCACCCGCAGGTCCCTGGAGCGGAGGCCCAAGCCGGCAGCGTGGGCGCGTCTTCTTCCGCGTGTGAGAGAAGGCGTTGTGCTTTCGGGGAATGGGGAGGTGAAAGGGCCCCCTCCGGGAAGCGCGTTCCAAGAGCTGAGGGTAGGGCGCCTCGCTCCGGGCTCCTAGGTTCCAGAGCCGCTTCTCTATTCCCGGGACGGAGGGGGGCTTGCTGGGCCAATGCGTCGTCCTGAAGCAATCCCGTGGCAGGGGCTCGGCGCTTCCCCCGTGCGTTTCGGGCGAGCCTCCCAGCTCAGGGCGCCCCCAGAGAGTTTGGCCTGCAAGCCGGCGTCGCCGTCACGACCTCCCCGAGATCGGGTGTTCAGCTCGTGGCACGCCGAACGCAGGCTCCGGTGGGTTCGACTGAGGGCGGGCGCCCGGCTGAGGAAAGCGGAGCTGCCGTCAGAAGGCCTCCCGAGCCCTCACAACCAGTGTGTTTGCTCTGCCGTGGGTCCCGTGTCAGGGTCGTGGCAGGAGCCGCTTCCGACGCCCTTGCGAAGTGCTTCGCAGAGCCCGAGGTCGGGGGCCTACTTCTAGGACGGCCCCCGACCTGAGGCCCGGCAGGCAGCCTCCCTTAGTTTTCCACCACCCCCGCCGCAGCCAAGCGTTCTCTCTTCGCGAAAGAGGCCTGCTCGCGGAAGGGAGCTCGGCTTCAGGCTCGCTTCTCGGAGGTAAGGCTGTGCTGCTCCCTCAAGGTTTCCAGGCTAAGCTTTGACAAGGCATCCTTCTCCGTGGAACGACGTGTGTGTGGACGTGGACGGGGATGGCATGGCACCCGGCCTGGTTTCTCCCTGGGAGGTCAGGGGGCTTGACCTCACTCAGGGCGTCCAAGCCCCGGCGAGTCAGCAAACCGCTTCCCCGTGTAGGACGTGAGGCGCCGGCCCGGGACAGGCCGGCCCCACAGCCCGGGCGCTCGTGCCTCACGAAGCGCGCCCTTCCTCTCTGCTCCCCACTTCTCTCTTCGCACTCATGTTTCCCTGGGCGGACCTTTTCCCGGCAGCACCCTGTTGCACGGGATCCAGGGGGCAGCTGTCTCCTCGGTTTCGAGGCCCGGGCATGTGTCGACCTTGACTCCGCGAAGCCCGCTGTGGCCCCGGAGGGGCTGGCGACACCCGCAGGTCCCTGGAGCGGAGGCCCAAGCCGGTAGCGTGAGCGCGTCTTCTTCCGCGTCTGAGAGAAGGCGTTGTGCTTTCGGGGAATGGGGAGGTGAAAGGGCCCCATCCGGGAAGCGCGTTCCAAGAGCTGAGGGTTGGGTGCCTCGCTCCATGCTCCTAGGTTCCAGAGCCGCTTCTCTCGTCCCGGGACGGAGTGGGGCTAGCTGGGCTAATGCGTCGTCCTGAAGCAATCCCGTGGCAGGGGCTCGGCGCTTCCCCCGTGCGTTTCGGGCGAGCCTCCCAGCTCAGGGCGCCCCCAGAGAGTTTGGCCTGCAGGCCGGCGTCGCCGTCACGACCTCCCCGAGATCGGGTGTTCAGCTCGGGGCACGCCGAACGCAGGCTCCGGTGGGTTCGACTGAGGGCGGACGCCCGGCTGAGGCAAGCGGGGCTGCCGTCAGAAGGCCTCCCGTGCCCTCACAAACAGTGTGTTTGCTCTGCCGTGGGTCCCCCGTCAGGGTCGTGGCAGGAGCCGCTTCCGACGCCCTTGCGAAGTGCTTCGCTGAGGCCGAGGTCGGGGGCCTACTTCTAGGACGGCCCCCGACCTGAGGCCCGGCAGGCAGCCTCCCTTAGGCTTCCGCCACCCCCTCCACGGCCAAGCGTTCTCTCTTCTCGAAAGAGGCCTGCTCGCGGAAGGGAGCTCGGCTTCAGGCTTGCCTCTCGGAGGTAAGGCTGTGCTGCTCCCTCGAGGTTTCCAGGCTAAGCGTTGACAAGGCATCCTTCTCCGTGGAGCGACGTGTGTGTGGACGTGGACGGGGATGGCATGGCACCCTGCCTGGTTTCTCCCAGGGAGGTCGGGGGGCTTGACCTCACTCAGGGAGTCCAAGCCCCGGCGAGTCAGCAAACCGTTTCCCCGTGTAGGACGTGAGGCGCCGGCCCGGGAGAGGCCGGCCCCACAGCCCGGGCGCTCGTGCCTCCAGAAGCGCGCCCTTCCTCTCTCCTCCCCGCTTCTCTCTTCGCACTCATGTTTCCCTGGGCGGACGTTTTCCCAGCAGCACCGTGTTGCACGGGATCCAGGGGGGAGCTGTCTCCTCGGTTGCGAGGCCCGGGCGGGTGTCGACCTTGACTCCGCGAAGCCCGCTGTGGCCCCGGAGGGGCTGGCGGCACCCGCAGGTCCCTGGAGCGGAGGCCCAAGCCGGCAGCGTGGGCGCATCTTCTTCCGCGTCTGAGAGAAGGCATTGTGCTTTCGGGGAATGGGGAGGTGAAAGGGCCCCCTCCGGGAAGCGCGTTCCAAGAGCTGAGGGTTGGGCGCCTCGCTCCGGGCTCCTAGGTGCCAGAGCCGCTTCTCTCTTCCCGGGACGGAGTGGGGCTTGCTGGGCCAATGCGTCGTCCTGAAGCAATCCCGTGGGAGGGGCTCGGCGCTTCCCCCGTGCGTTTCGGGCGAGCCTCCCAGCTCAGGGCGCCCCCAGAGAGTTTGGCCTGCAAGCCGGCGTCGCCGTCACGACCTCCCCGAGAGCTGGGTGTTCAGCTCGGGGCACGCCGAACGCAGGCTCCGGTGGGTTCGACTGAGGGCGGGCGCCCGGCTGAGGCAAGTGGGGCTGCCGTCAGAAGGCCTCCCGTGCCCTCACAACCAGTGTGTTTGCTTGCCGTGGGTCCGGCGTCAGGGTCGTGGCAGGAGCCGCTTCCGACGCCCTTGCGAAGTGCTTCGCTGAGGCCGAGGTCGGGGGCCTACTTCTAGGACGACCCCCTACCTGAGGCCCGGCAGGCAGCCTCCCTTAGGCTTCCGCCACCCCCGCCGCGGCCAAGCGTTCTCTCTTCGCGAAAGAGGCCTGCTCGCGGAAGGGAGCTCGGCTTCAGGCTTGCTTCTCGGAGGTAAGGCTGTGCTGCTCCCTCGAGGTTTCCAGGCTAAGTGTTGACAAGGCATCCTTCTCCGTGGAGCGACGAGTGTGTGGAAGTGGACGGGGATGGCATGGCACCCTGCCTGGTTTCTCCCAGGGAGGTCGGGGGGCTTGACCTCACTCAGGGCGTCCAAGCCCCGGCGAGTCAGCAAACCGCTTCCCCGTCTAGGACGTGAGGCGCCGGCCCGGGAGAGGTCGGCCCCCCAGCCCGGGCGCTCGTGCCTCACGAAGCGCGCACTTCCACTCTCCTCCCCGCTTCTCTCTTCGCACTCATGTTTCCCTGGGCGGACGTTTTCCCGGAAGCACCGTGTTGCATGATATCCAAGGGGGAGCTGTCTCCTCGGTTGCGAGGCCCGGGCGGGTGTCGACCTTGACTCCGCGAAGCCCGCTGTGGCCCCGGAGGGGCTGGCGGCACCCGCAGGTCCCTGGAGCGGAGGCCCTAGCCGGCAGCGTGGGCGCGTCTTCTTCGGCGTCTGAGAGAAGGTGTTGTGCTTTCGGGGAATGGGGAGGTGAAAGGGCCCCCTCCAGGAAGCGCGTTCCAAGAGCTGAGGGTTGGGCGCCTCGCTCCGGGCTCCTAGGTGCCAGAGCCGCTTCTCTCTTCCCGGGATGGAGTGGGGCTTGCTGGGCCAATGCGTCGTCCTGAAGGAATCCCGTGGCAGGGGCTCGGCGCTTCCCCGTGTGTTTCGGGCGAGCCTCCCAGCTCAGGGCGCCCCCAGACAGTCAGGCCTGCAAGCCGGCGTCGCCGTCACGACCTCCCCAAGAGCCGGGTGTTCGGTTCGGGGCACGCCGAACGCAGGTTCCGGTGGGTTCGACTGAGGGCGGGTGCCCGGCTCAGGCAAGCGGGGCTGCCGTCAGAAGGCCTCCCGTGCCCTCACACCAGTGTGTTTGCTCTGCCGTGGGTCCCACGTCAGGGTCGTGGCAGGAGCCGCTTCCGACGCCCTTGCGAAGTGCTTCGCTGAGGCCGAGGTGGGGGGCCTACTTCTAGGACGGCCCCCGACCTGAGGCCCGGCAGGAAGCCTCCCTTAGGCTTCTGCCACCCCGCCGCGGCCAAGCGTTCTCTCTTCGCGAAAGAGGCCTGCTCGCGGCAGGGAGCTCGGCTTCAGGCTCGCTTCTCAGAGGAAAGGCTGTGCTGCTCCCTCAAGGTTTCCAGGCTAAGCTTTGACAAGGCATCCTTCCTCGTGGAACGACGTGTGTGTGTGGACGTGGACGGGGATGGCATGGCACCCGGCCTGGTTTCTCCCTGGGAGGTCGTGGGGCTTGACCTCACTCAGGGCGTCCAAGCCCCGGCGAGTCAGCAAACCGCTTCCCCGTGTAGGTTGTGAGGCGCCGGCCCGGGAGAGGCCGGCCACACAGCCCGGGCGCTCGTGCCTCACGTAGCGCACCCTTCCTCTCTCCTCCCCGCTTCTCTCTTCGCACTCATGTTTCCCTGGGCGGACATTTTCCCGGCAGCACCGTGTTGCACGGGATCCAGGGGGCAGCTGTCTCCTCGGTTGCCAGGCCCGGGCGGGTGTCGACCTTGACTCTGCGAAGCCAGCTGTGGCCCCGGAAGGGCTGGCGGCACCTCCAGGTCCCTGGAGCGGAGGCCGAAGCAGGCAGCGTGTGCGAGTCTTCTTCAGCGTCTGAGAGAAGGCGTTCTGCTTTCGGGGAATGGGGAGGTGAAAGGGCCTCCTCCGGGAAGCGCGTTCCAAGAGCTGAGGGTTGGGCGCCTCGCTCGGTTCCCCTAGGTGATAGAGCCGCTTCTCTCTTTCAGGGATGTAGTGGGGCTTGCTGGGCCAATGCTTTGTCCTGAAGCAATCCCGTGGCAGGGGCTCGGCGCTTACCCCGTGCGTTTCGGGCGAGCCTCCCAGCTCACAGCGCCCCCAGAGTGTTTCGCCTGCAAGACGGCGTCGACGTCATGACCTCCCCGTGAGCCGGGTGTTATGCTCGGCACACTCCGAACGCAGGCTCCGGTGGGTTCGACTGAGGGCGGGCGCCCAGCTGAGGCAAGCGGGGCTGCCGTCAGAAGGCCTCCCGTACCCTCACAACCAGTGAGTTTGCTCTGCCGTGAGTCCCGAATCCGGGTCGTGGCAAAGCCGCTTCCGACGCCCTTGCGAAGTGCTTCGCTGAGG
Source organism: Martes martes (assembly GCF_963455335.1). Taxonomy (NCBI): domain Eukaryota; kingdom Metazoa; phylum Chordata; class Mammalia; order Carnivora; family Mustelidae; genus Martes; species Martes martes. The sequence goes on along the minus strand of NC_137892.1, from coordinate 13,216,177 downwards.
CCGAGGTCGGGGGCCTACTTCTAGGACGGCCCCCGACCTAAGGCACGGCAGGCAGCCTCCCTTAGGCTTCCGCCACGCTCGCCGAGGCCAAGCGCTCTCTCTTCGCGAAGAAGGCCTGCTCGCGGCAGGGAGCTAGGCTTCAGGCTCGCTCTCGGAGGTAAGGCTGTGCTGCTCCCTCGAGGTTTCCAGGCTAAACGTTGACAAGGCATCCTTCTCCGTGGAGCGACGAGTGTGTGGACGTGGACGGGGATGGCATGGCACCCTGCCTGTTTTCTCCCAGGGAGGTCGGGGGGCTTGACCTCACTCAGGGCGTCCAAGCCCCGGCGAGTCAGCAAACCGCTTCCCCGTGTAGGACGTGAGGCGCCGGCCCGGGAGAGGCCGGCCCCACAGCCCGGGCGCTCGTGCCTCACAAAGCGCGCCCTTCCTCTCTCCTCTCCGCTTCGCTCTTCGCACTCAAGTTTCCCTGAGCGGACGTTTTCCCGGCAGCACCGTGTTGCACGGGATCCAGGGGGAGCTGTCTCCTCGGTTTCGAGGCTCGGGCGGATGTCGACCTTGACTCCGCGAAGCCGGCTGTGGCCCCGGAGGGGCTGGCGGCACCCGCAGGTCTCTGGAGCGGAAGCCAAAGCCCGCAGCGTGGGCGCCTCTTCTTCCGCGTGTGAGAGAAGGCGTTGTGCTTTCGGGGAATGGGGAGGTGAACGGGCCCCCTCCGGGAAGCGCGTTCAAAGAGCAGAGGGTTGGGCGCCTCGCTCCGGGCTCCTAGGTGCCAGAGCCGCTTCTCTCTTCCCGGGACGGAGTGGGGCTTGCTGGGCCAATGCGTCGTCCTGAAGCAATCCCGTGGCAGGGGCTCGGCGCTTACCCCGTGCGTTTCGGGCGAGCCTCCCAGCTCAGGGCGCCCCCAGAGAGTTTGGCCTGCAAGCCGGCGTCGCCGTCACGACCTCCCCAATAGCCGGGTGTTCGGTTCGGGGCACGCCGACGCAGGCTCCGGTGGGTTCGACTGAGGGCGGGCGCCCGGCTGAGGCAAGCGGGGCTGCCGTCAGAAGGCCTCCCGTGCCCTCACAACCAGTGTGTTTGCTCTGCCGTGGGTCCCGCGTCAGGGTCGTGGCAGGAGCCGCTTCCGACGCCCTTGCGAAGTGCTTCGCTGAGGCCGAGGTCGGGGGCCTATTTCTAGGACGGCCCCCGACCTGAGGCCCGGCAGGCAGCCTCCCTTAGGCTTCCGCCACCCCCGCCGCGGCCAAGCGTTCTCTCTTCGCGAAAGAGGCCTGCTCGCGGAAGGGAGCTCGGCTTCAGGCTCGCTTCTCGGAGGTAAGGCAGTGCTGCTCCCTCGAGGTTTCCAGGCTAAGCGTTGACAAGACATCCTTCTCCGTGGAGCCCCGTGTGTGTGGACATGGACGGGAATGGCATGGCACCCTGCCTGGTTTCTCCCAGGGAGGTCGGGGGGCTTGACCTCACTCAAGGCGTCCAAGACCCGGCGAGTCAGCAAACCGCTTCCCCGTGTAGGTCGTGAGGCGCCGGTCCGGGAAAGGCCGGCCCCACAGCCCGGGCGCTCGTGCCTCACGAAGCACGCCCTTCCTCTCTCCTCCCCGCTTCTCTCTTCGCACTCATGTTTCCCTGGGCGGACGTTTTCTCGGCAGCACCGTGTTGCATGGGATCCAGGGGGGAGCTGTCTCCTCGGTTGCCAGGCCCGGGCGTGTGTCGACCTTGACTCCGCGAAGCCTGCTGTGGCCCCGGAGGGGCTGGCGGCACCCGCAGGTCCCTGGAGCGGAGGCCCAAGCCGGCAGCGTGGGCGCGTCTTCTTCCGCGTGTGAGAGAAGGCGTTGTGCTTTCGGGGAATGGGGAGGTGAAAGGGCCCCCTCCGGGAAGCGCGTTCCAAGAGCTGAGGGTAGGGCGCCTCGCTCCGGGCTCCTAGGTTCCAGAGCCGCTTCTCTATTCCCGGGACGGAGGGGGGCTTGCTGGGCCAATGCGTCGTCCTGAAGCAATCCCGTGGCAGGGGCTCGGCGCTTCCCCCGTGCGTTTCGGGCGAGCCTCCCAGCTCAGGGCGCCCCCAGAGAGTTTGGCATGCAAGCCGGCGTCGCCGTCACGACCTCCCCGAGATCGGGTGTTCAGCTCGTGGCACGCCGAACGCAGGCTCCGGTGGGTTCGACTGAGGGCGGGCGCCCGGCTGAGGAAAGCGGAGCTGCCGTCAGAAGGCCTCCCGAGCCCTCACAACCAGTGTGTTTGCTCTGCCGTGGGTCCCGTGTCAGGGTCGTGGCAGGAGCCGCTTCCGACGCCCTTGCGAAGTGCTTCGCAGAGCCCGAGGTCGGGGGCCTACTTCTAGGACGGCCCCCGACCTGAGGCCCGGCAGGCAGCCTCCCTTAGTTTTCCACCACCCCCGCCGCAGCCAAGCGTTCTCTCTTCGCGAAAGAGGCCTGCTCGCGGAAGGGAGCTCGGCTTCAGGCTCGCTTCTCGGAGGTAAGGCTGTGCTGCTCCCTCAAGGTTTCCAGGCTAAGCTTTGACAAGGCATCCTTCTCCGTGGAACGACGTGTGTGTGGACGTGGACGGGGATGGCATGGCACCCGGCCTGGTTTCTCCCTGGGAGGTCAGGGGGCTTGACCTCACTCAGGGCGTCCAAGCCCCGGCGAGTCAGCAAACCGCTTCCCCGTGTAGGACGTGAGGCGCCGGCCCGGGACAGGCCGGCCCCACAGCCCGGGCGCTCGTGCCTCACGAAGCGCGCCCTTCCTCTCTGCTCCCCACTTCTCTCTTCGCACTCATGTTTCCCTGGGCGGACCTTTTCCCGGCAGCACCCTGTTGCACGGGATCCAGGGGGCAGCTGTCTCCTCGGTTTCGAGGCCCGGGCATGTGTCGACCTTGACTCCGCGAAGCCCGCTGTGGCCCCGGAGGGGCTGGCGACACCCGCAGGTCCCTGGAGCGGAGGCCCAAGCCGGTAGCGTGAGCGCGTCTTCTTCCGCGTCTGAGAGAAGGCGTTGTGCTTTCGGGGAATGGGGAGGTGAAAGGGCCCCATCCGGGAAGCGCGTTCCAAGAGCTGAGGGGTGGGTGCCTCGCTCCATGCTCCTAGGTTCCAGAGCCGCTTCTCTCGTCCCGGGACGGAGTGGGGCTAGCTGGGCTAATGCGTCGTCCTGAAGCAATCCCGTGGCAGGGGCTCGGCGCTTCCCCCGTGCGTTTCGGGCGAGCCTCCCAGCTCAGGGCGCCCCCAGAGAGTTTGGCCTGCAGGCCGGCGTCGCCGTCACGACCTCCCCGAGATCGGGTGTTCAGCTCGGGGCACGCCGAACGCAGGCTCCGGTGGGTTCGACTGAGGGCGGACGCCCGGCTGAGGCAAGCGGGGCTGCCGTCAGAAGGCCTCCCGTGCCCTCACAACCAGTGTGTTTGGTCTGCCGTGGGTCCCGCGTCAGGGTCTTGGCAGGAGCCGCTTCCGACGCCGTTGCGAAGTGCTTCGCTGAGCCCGAGGTCGGGGGCCTACTTCTAGGACGGCCCCCGACCTGAGGCCCGGCAGGCAGCCTCCCTTAGGTTTCCGCCACCCCCGCCGCGGCCAAGCGTTCTCTCTTCGCGAAAGAGGCCTGCTCGCGGAAGGGAGCTCGGCTTCAGGCTCGCTTCTCGGAGGTAAGGCAGTGCTGCTCCCTCGAGGTTTCCAGGCTAAGCGTTGACAAGGCATCCTTCTCCGTGGAGCGACGAGTGTGTGGACGTGGGCCGGGATGGCGTGCCACCCTGCCTGGTTTCTCCCAGGGAGGTCGGGGGCTTGACCTCACTCAGGGCGTCCAAGCCCCGGCGAGTCAGCAAACCGCTTCCCCGTGTAGGACGTGTGGCGCCGGCCCTGGAGAGGCCGGCCCCACAGCCCGGGCGCTCGTGCCTCACGAAGCGCCCCCTTCCTCTCTCCTCCCCGCTTCTCTCTTTGCACCCATGTTTCCCTGGGCGGACGTTTTCCCGGCAGCACCGTGTTGCACGGGATCCAGGGGGGAGCTGTCTCCTCGGTTGCGATGCCCGGGTGGGTGTCGACCTTGACTCCGCGAAGCCCCCTGTGGCCCGGAGGGGCTGACGGCACCCGCAGGACCCGGGAGCGGAGGCCCAAGCCGGCAGTGTGAGCACGTCTTCCTCCACATCTGAGAGCAGGCGTGGTGCTTTCGATGAATGGGGAGGTGAAAGGGCCCCCTCCGGGAAGCACGTTCCAAAGCGGAGGGTTGGGCGCCTCGCTCCGGGCTCCTAGGTGCCAGAGCCGCTTCTCTCTTTGCGGGATGGAGTGGGGCTTGCTGGGCCAATGCGTCGTCCTGAAGCAATCCTGTGGCAGGGGCTCGGCGCTTCCCCCGTGCGTTTTGGGCGAGCCTCCCAGCTCAGGGCGCCCCCAGAGAGTTTGGCCTGCAGCCCGGCGTAGCCTTCACGACCTCCCCGAGAGCCGGGTGTTCAGCCGCGGCACGCCGAACGCAGGCTCCGGTGGGTTCGACTGAGGGCGGGCGCCCGGCTGAGGAAAGCGGAGCTGCCGTCAGAAGGCCTCCCGAGCCCTCACAACCAGTGTGTTTGCTCTGCCGTGGGTCCCGCCTCAGGGTCTTGGCAGGAGCCGCTTCCGACGCCCTTGCGAAGTGCTTCGCTGAGCCCGATGTCGGGGGCCTACTTCTAGGACGGCCCCCGACCTGAGGCCCGGCAGGCAGCCTCCCTTAGGCTTCCGCCACCCCCGCCGCGGCCAAGCGTTCTCTCTTCGCGAAGGAGGCCTGCTGGCGGCAGGGAGCTCGGCTTCAGGCTTGCTTCTCGGAGGTAAGGCTGTGCTGCTCCCTCGAGGTTTCCAGGCTAAGCGTTGAGAAGGCTTCCTTCTCCGTGGAGCGACGTGTGTGTGGACGTGGACGGGGATGGCATGCCACCCTGCCTGGTTTCTCCCAGGGAGGTCGGGGGGCTTGACCTCACTCAGGGTGTCCAAGCCCCGGCGAGTCAGCAAACCGCTTCCCCGTGTAGGACGTGAGGCGCCGGCCCGGGAAAGGCCGGCCCCACAGCCCGGGCACTCGTGCCTCATGAAGCGCGCCCTTCCTCTCTCCTCCCCACTTCTCTCTTCGCACTCATGTTTCCCTGGGCGGACCTTTTCCCGGCAGCACCCTGTTGCACGGGATCCAGGGGGGAGGTGTCTCCTCGGTTTCGAGGCCCGGGCATGTGTCGACCTTGACTCCGCGAAGCCCGCTGTGGCCCCGGAGGGGCTGGCGACACCCGCAGGTCCCTGGAGCGGAGGCCCAAGCCGGTAGCGTGGGCGCGTCTTCTTCCGCGTCTGAGAGAAGGCGTTGTGCTTTCGGGGAATGGGGAGGTGAAAGGGCCCCATCCAGGATGCGCGTTCCAAGAGCTGAGGGTTGGGTGCCTCGCTCCATGCTCCTAGGTTCCAGAGCCGCTTCTCTCGTCCCGGGACGGAGTGGGGCTAGCTGGGCTAATGCGTCATCCTGAAGCAATCCCGTGGCAGGGGCTCGGCGCTTCCCCCGTGCGTTTCGGGCGAGCCTCCCAGCTCAGGGCGCCCCCAGAGAGTTTGGCCTGCAAGCCGGCGTCGCCGTCACGACCTCCCCGAGATCGGGTGTTCAGCTCGGGGCACGCCGAACGCAGGCTCCGGTGGGTTCGACTGAGGGCGGACGCCCGGCTGAGGCAAGCGGGGCTGCCGTCAGAAGGCCTCCCGTGCCCTCACAACCAGCGTGTTTGCTCTGCCGTGGGTCCCGCGTCAGGGTCTTGGCAGGAGCCGCTTCCGACGCCCTTGCGAAGTGCTTCGCTGAGCCCGAGGTCAGGGGCCTACTTCTAGGACGGCCCCCGACCTGAGGCCCGGCAGGCAGCCTCCCTTAGGTTTCCGCCACCCACGCCGCGGCCAAGCGTTCTCTCTTCGCGAAAGAGGGCTGCTCGCGGAAGGGAGCTCGGCTTCAGGCTCGCTTCTCGGAGGTAAGGCAGTGCTGCTCCCTCGAGGTTTCCAGGCTAAGCGTTGACAAGGCATCCTTCTCCGTGGAGCGACGAGTGTGTGGACGTGGGCCGGGATGGCGTGCCACCCTGCCTGGTTTCTCCCAGGGAGGTCGGGGGCTTGACCTCACTCAGGGCGTCCAAGCCCCGGCGAGTCAGCAAACCGCTTCCCCGTGTAGGACGTGTGGCGCCGGCCCGGGAGAGGCCGGCCCCACAGCCCGGGCGCTCGTGCCTCACGAAGCGCCCCCTTCCTCTCTCCTCCCCGCTTCTCTCTTTGCGCCCATGTTTCCCTGGGCGGACGTTTTCCCGGCAGCACCGTGTTGCACGGGATCCAGGGGGGAGCTGTCTCCTCGGTTGCGATGCCCGGGTGGGTGTCGACCTTGACTCCGCGAAGCCCCCTGTGGCCCGGAGGGGCTGGCGGCACCCGCAGGACCCGGGAGCGGAGGCCCAAGCCGGCAGTGTGAGCACGTCTTCCTCCACATCTGAGAGAAGGCGTGGTGCTTTCGATGAATGGGGAGGTGAAAGGGCCCCCTCCGGGAAGCACGTTCCAATGCGGAGGGTTGGGCGCCTCGCTCCGGGCTACTAGGTGCCAGAGCCGCTTCTCTCTTTGCGGGATGGAGTGGGGCTTGCTGGGCCAATGCGTCGTCCTGAAGCAATCCCGTGGCAGGGGCTCGGCGCTTCCCCCGTGCGTTTTGGGCGAGCCTCCCAGCTCAGGGCGCCCCCAGAGAGTTTGGCCTGCAGCCCGGCGTAGCCTTCACGACCTCCCCGAGAGCCGGGTGTTCAGCCGCGGCACGCCGAACGCAGGCTCCGGTGGGTTCGACTGAGGGCGGACGCCCGGCTGAGGCAAGCGGGGCTGCCGTCAGAAGGCCTCCCGTGCCCTCCCAACCAGTGTGTTTGCTCTGCCGTGGGTCCCGCGTCAGGGTCTTGGCAGGAGACGCTTCCGACGCCCTTGCGAAGTGCTTCGCTGAGCCAAATTTCGGAGGCCTACTTCTAGGACGGCCCCCGACCTGAGGCCCGGCAGGCAGCCTCCCTTAGGCTTCCGCCACCCCCGCCGCGGCCAAGCGTTCTCTCTTCGCGAAAGAGGCCTGCTCGCGGAAGGGAGCTCGGCTTCAGGCTTGCTTCTCGGAGGTAAGGCTGTGCTGCTCCCTCGAGGTTTCCAGGCTAAGCGTTGAGAAGGCATCCTTCTCCGTGGAGCGACGTGTGTGTGGACGTGGACGGGGATGGCATGGCACCCTGCCTGGTTTCTCCCAGGGAGGTCGGGGGGCTTGACCTCACTCAGGGCGTCCAAGCCCCTGCGAGTCAGCAAACCGCTTCCCCGTGTAGGACGTGAGGTGCCGGCCCGGGAAAGGCCGGCCCCACAGCCCGGGCGCTCGTGCCTCACGAAGCGCGCCCTTCCTCTCTCCTCCCCACTTCTCTCTTCGCACTCATGTTTCCCTGGGCGGACCTTTTCCCGGCAGCACCCTGTTGCACGGGATCCAGGGGGGAGCTGTCTCCTCGGTTTCGAGGCCCCAGTATGTGTCGACCTTGACTCCGCGAAGCCCGCTGTGGCCCCGGAGGGGCTGGCGACACCCGCAGGTCCCTGGAGCGGAGGCCCAAGCCGGTAGCGTGGGCGCGTCTTCTTCCGCGTCTGAGAGAAGGCGTTGTGCTTCCGGGGAATGGGGAGGTGAAAGGGCCCCATCCAGGAAGCGCGTTCCAAGAGCTGAGGGTTGGGTGCCTCGCTCCATGCTCCTAGTTTCCAGAGCCGCTTCTCTCGTCCCGGGACGGAGTGGGGCTAGCTGGGCTAATGCGTTGTCCTGAAGCAATCCCGTGGCAGGGGCTCGGCGCTTCCCCCGTGCGTTTCGGGCGAGCCTCCCAGCTCAGGGCGCCCCCAGAGAGTTTGGCCTGCAAGCCTGCGTCGCCGTCACGACCACCCCGAGATCGGGTGTTCAGCTCGGGGCACGCCGAAGGCAGGCTCCGGTGGGTTCGACTGAGGGCGGACGCCCGGCTGAGGCAAGCGGGGCTCCCGTCAGAAGGCCTCCCGTGCCCTCACAACCAGTGTGTTTGCTCTGCCGTGGGTCCCGCCTCAGGGTCTTGGCAGGAGCCGCTTCCGACGCCCTTGCGAAGTGCTTCGCTGAGCCCGATGTCGGGGGCCTACTTCTAGGACGGCCCCCGACCTGAGGCCCGGCAGGCAGCCTCCCTTAGGCTTCCGTCACCCCCGCCGCGGCCAAGCGTTCTCTCTTCGCGAAAGAGGCCTGCTCGCGGAAGGGAGCTCGGCTTCAGGCTTGCTTCTCGGAGGTAAGGCTGTGCTGCTCCCTCGAGGTTTCCAGGCTAAGCGTTGAGAAGGCATCCTTCTCCGTGGAGCGACGTGTGTGTGGACGTGGACGGGGATGGCATGGCACCCTGCCTGGTTTCTCCCAGGGAGGTTGGGGGGCTTGACCTCACTCAGGGCGTCCAAGCCCCGGTGAGTCAGCAAACCGCTTCCCAGTGTAGGACGTGAGGCGCCGGCCCGGGAGAGGCCGGCCGCACAGTCCGGGCGCTCGTGCCTCACGAAGCGCGCCCTTCCTCTCTCTTCCCCGCTTCTCTCTTCGCACTCATCTTTCCTTGGGCGGACGTTTTCCCGCAGCACCGTGTTGCACGGGATCCAGGGGGGAGCTGTCTCCTCGGTTGCCAGGCCGGGCGGGTGTCGACCTTGACTCTGCGAAGCCCGCTGTGGCCCCGGAGCGGCTGGCGGCACCCACAGGTCCCTGGAGCGGAGGCCCAAGACGGCAGCGTGGGCGCGTCTTCTTCCGCGTCTGAGAGAAGGCGTTGTGCTTTCGGGGAATGGGGAGGTGAAAGGGCCCCCTCCGGGAATCGCGTTCCAATTGCTGAGGGTTGGGCGCCTCGCTCCGGGCTCCTATGTGCCAGAGCCGCTTCTCTCTTCCCGGGACGGAGTGGGGCTTGCTGGGCCAATGCGTCGTCCTGAAGCAATCCCGTGGCAGGGGCTCGGCGCTTCCCCCGTGCGTTTCGGGCGAGCCTCCCAGCTCAGGGCGCCCCCAGAGAGTTTGGCCTGCAGCCCGGCGTCGCCGTCACGACCTCCGCGAGAGCCGGGTGTTCAGCTCGGGGAACGCCGAACTCAGGCTCCGGTGGGTTCGACTGAGGGCGTGCGCCCGGCTGAGGCAAGCGGGGCTACCGTCAGAAGGCCTCCCGTGCCCTCACAACCAGTGTGTTTGCTCTGCCGTGGGTCCCGCGTCAGGGTCGTGGCAGGAGCCGATTCCGACGCGCTTGCGAAGTGTTTCGCTGAGCCCGAGGTCGGGGGCCTCCTTCTAGGATGGCCCCCGACCTGAGGCCCGGCAGGCAGCCTCCCTTAGGCTTCCGCCACCCCCGCCGCGGCCAAGCGTTCTCTCTTCGCGAAAGAGGCCTGCTCGCGGAAGGGAGCTCGGCGTCAGGCTCGCTTCTCGGAGGTAAGGCTGTGTGGCTCCCTCGAGGTTTCCAGGCTAAGCGTTGACAAGGCATCCTTCTCCGTGGAGACCCGTGTGTGTGGACGTGGACGGGGATGGCATGGCACCCTGCCTGGTTTCTACCAGGGAGGTCGGGGGGCTTGACCTCACTCAGGGCGTCCAAGCCCAGGCGAGTCAGCAAACCGCTTCCCCGTGTAGGACGTGAGTCGCCGGCCCGTGAGAGGCCGGCCCCACAGCCCGGGCGCTCGTGCCTCACGAAGCGCGCCCTTCCTCTCTCCTCCCCGCTTCTCTTCGCACTCATCTTTCCCTGGGCGTACGTTTTCGCGCAGCACCGTGTTGCACGGGATCCAGGGGGGAGCTGTCTCCTCGGTTGCCAGGCCGGGCGGGTGTCGACCTTGACTCCGCGAAGCCCGCTGTGGACCCGGAGGGGCTGGCGGCACCCGCAGGTCCCTGGAATGGAGGCCCAAGACGGCAGCGTGGGCGCGTCTTCTTCCGCGTCTGAGAGAAGGCGTTGTGCTTTCGGGGAATAGGGAGTTGAACGGGCCCCATCCAGGAAGCGCGTTCCAAGAGCTGAGGGTTGGGTGCCTCGCTCCATGCTCCTAGGTTCCAGAGCCGCTTCTCTCGTCCCGGGACGGAGTGGGGCTAGCTGGGCTAATGCGTCGTCCTGAAGCAATCCCGTGGCAGGGGCTCGGCGCTTCCCCCGTGCGTTTCGGGCGAGCCTCCCAGCTCAGGGCGCCCCCAGAGAGTTTGGCCTGCAAGCCTGCGTCGCCGTCACGACCACCCCGAGATCGGGTGTTCAGCTCGGGGCACGCCGAACGCAGGCTCCGGTGGGTTCGACTGAGGGCGGACGCCCGGCTGAGGCAAGCGGGGCTGCCGTCAGAAGGCCTCCCGTGCCATGACAACCAGTGTGTTTGCTCTGCCGTGGGTCCCGCGTCAGGGTCTTGGCAGGAGCCGCTTCCGACGCCCTTGCGAAGTGCTTCGCTGAGCCCGATATCAGGGGCCTACTTCTAGGACGGCCCCCGACCTGAGGCCCGGCAGGCAGCCTCCCTTAGGCTTCCGCCACCCCCGCCGCGGCCAAGCGTTCTCTCTTCGCGAAAGAGGCCTGCTCGCGGAAGGGAGCTCGGCTTCAGGCTTGCTTCTCAGAGGTAAGGCTGTGCTGCTCCCTCGAGGTTTCCAGGCTAAGCGTTGAGAAGGCATCCTTCTCCGTGCAGCGACGTTTGAGTGGACGTGGACGGGGATGGCATGGCAACCTGCCTGGTTTCTCCCAGGCAGGTCGGGGGGCTTGACCTCACTCAGGGCGTCCAAGCCCCGGTGAGTCAGCAAACCGCTTCCCTTGTAGGACGTGAGGCGCCGGCCCGGGAGAGGCCGGCCGCACAGTCCGGGCGCTCGTGCCTCACGAAGCGCGCCCTTCCTCTCTCCTCCCCGCTTCTCTCTTCGCACTCATCTTTCCCTGGGCGGACGTTTTCCCGCAGCGTGTTGCACGGGATCCAGGGGGGAGCTGTCTCCTCGGTTGCCAGGCCGGGCGGGTGTCGACCTTGACTCTGCGAAGCCCGCTGTGGCCCCGGAGGGGCTGGCGGCACCCGCAGGTCCCTGGAGCGGAGGCCCAAGACGGCAGCGTGGGCGCGTCTTCTTCCGCGTCTGAGAGAAGGCGTTGTGCTTTCGGGGAATGGGGAGGTGAAAGGGCCCCCTCCGGGAATCGCGTTCCAAGTGCTGAGGGTTGGGCGCCTCGCTCCGGGCTCATATGTGCCAGAGCCGCTTCTCTCTTCCCGGGACGGAGTGGGTCTTGCTGGGCCAATGCGTCGTCCTGAAGCAATCCCTTGGCAGGGGCTCGGCGCTTCCCCCGTGCGTTTCGGGCGAGCCTCCCAGCTCAGGGCGCCCGCAGAGAGTTTGGTCTGCAGTCCGGCATCGCCGTCACGACCTCCGCGAGAGCCGGCTGTTCAGCTCGGGGCATGCCGAACGCAGGCTGTGGTGGGTTCGACTGAGGGCAGGCGCCCGGCTGAGGCAAGCGGGGCTGCCGTCAGAAGACCTCCCGTGCCCTCAAAACCAGTGAGTTTGCTCTGCCGTGGGTCCCGCGTCAGGGTCGTGGCAGGAGCCGCTTCCGACGCCCTTCGAAGTGCTTCGCTGAGGCCGAGGTCGGGGGCCTCCTTCTAGGACGGCCCCCGACCTGAGGCCCGGCAGGCAGCCTCCCTTAGGCTTCCGCCACCCCCGCCGGGGCCAAGCGTTCTCTCTTCGCGAAAGAGGCCTGCTCGCGGCAGGGAGCTCGGCTTCAGGCTCACTTCTCGGAGGTAAGGCTGTGCTGCTCCCTCGAGGTTTCCAGGCTAAGCGTTGACAAGGCATCCTTCTCCGAGGAGCCACGTTTGTGTGGACGTGGACGGGGATGGCATGGCACCCTGCCTGGTTTCTCCCAGGCAGGTCGGGGGGCTTGACCTCACTCAGGGCGTCCATGCCCCGGTGAGTCAGCAAACCGCTTCCCCATGTAGGACGTGAGGCGCCGGCCCGGGAGAGGCCGGCCGCACAGCCCGGGCGCTCGTGCCTCACGAAGCGCGCCCTTCCCCTCTCCTCCCCGCTTCTCTCTTCACACTCATCTTTCCCTGGGCGGACGTTTTCCCGCAGCACCGTGTTGCACGGGATCCAGGGGGGAGCTGTCTCCTCGGTTGCCAGGCCGGGCGGGTGTCGTCCTTGACTCCGCGAAGCCCGCTGTGGCCCCGGAGGGGCTGGCCGCACCCGCAGGTCCCTGGAGCGGAGGCCCAAGGCGGCAGCGTGGGCGCGTCTTCTTCCGCATCTGAGAGAAGGCGTTCTGCTTTCGGGGAATGGGGAGGTGAAAGGGCCCCCTCCGGGAAGCGCGTTCCAAGAGCTGAGGGTTGGGCGCCTCGCTCCGGGCTCCTAGGTGCCAGAGCCGCTTCTCTCTTCCCGGGACGGAGTGCGGCTTGCTGGGCCAATGCGTCGTCGTGAAGCAATCCCGTGGCAGGGGCTCGGCGCTTCCCCCTTGCGTTTTGGGCGAGCCTCCCAGCTCAGGGCGCCCGCAGAGAGTTTGGTCTGCAGTCCGGCGTCGCCGTCACGACCTCCGCGAGAGCCGGCTGTTCAGCTCGGGGCATGCCGAACGCAGGCTGTGGTGGGTTCGACTGAGGGCGGGCGCCCGGCTGAGGCAAGCGGGGCTGCCGTCAGAAGGCCTCCCGTGCCCTCACAACCAGTGTGTTTGCTCTGCCGTGGGTCCCGCGTCAGGGTCGTGGCAGGAGCCGCTTCCGACGCCCTTCGAAGTGCTTCGCTGAGGCCGAGGTCGGGGGCCTCCTTCTAGGACGGCCCCCGACCTGAGGCCCGGCAGGCAGTCTCCCTTAGGCTTCCGCCACCCCCGCCGCGGCCAAGCGTTCTCTCTTCGCGAAAGAGGCCTGCTCGCGGCAGGGAGCTCGGCTTCAGGCTCACTTCTCGGAGGTAAGGCTGTGCTGCTCCCTCGAGGTTTCCAGGCTAAGCGTTGACAAGGCATCCTTCTCCGAGGAGCCACGTTTGTGTGGACGTGGACGGGGATGGCATGGCACCCTGCCTGGTTTCTCCCAGGCAGGTCGGGGGGCTTGACCTCACTCAGGGCGTCCAAGCCCCGGCGAGTCAGCAAACCGCTTCCCCGTGTAGGACGTGAGGCGCCGGCCCGGGAGAGGCCGGCCGCACAGCCCGGGCGCTCGTGCCTCACGAAGCGCGCCCTTCCTCTCTCCTCCCCGCTTCTCTTCGCACTCATCTTTCCCTGGGCGTACGTTTTGCCGCAGCACCGTGCTGCACGGGATCCAGGGGGGAGCTGTCTCCTCGGTTGCCAGTCCTGGGCGGGTGTCGACCTTGACTCTGCGAAGACCGCTGTGGCCCCGGAGGGGCTGGCGGCACCCGCAGGTCCCTGGAGCGGATGCCCAAGCCGGCAGCGTGGACGCTTCTTCTTCCGCGTCTGAGAGAAGGCGTTGTGCTTTCGGGGAATGGGGAGGTGAAAGGGCCGCCCCGGGAAGCGCGTTCCAAGAGCTGAGGGTTGGGCGCCTCGCTCCGGGCTCCTAGGTGCCAGAGCCGCTTCTCTCTTCCAGGGACGGATTGGGGCTTGTTGGGCCCATGCGTCGTCCTGAAGCAATCCCGTGGCAGGGGCTCGGCGCTTCCGCCCTGCGTTTCGGGCGAGCCTCCCAGCTCAGGGCGCCCCCAGAGAGTTTGGCCTGCAAGCCGGCGTCGCCGTCACGACCTCCCCGAGATCGGGTGTTCAGCTCGGGGCACGCCGAACGCAGGCTCCGGTGGGTTCGACTGAGGGCGGGCGCCCGGCTGAGGCAAGCGGGGCTGCCGTCAGAAGGCCTCCCGTGCCCTCACAACCAGTGAGTTTGCTCTGCCGTGGGTCCCGCGTCAGGGTCCTGGCAGGAGCCGCTTCCGACGCCCTTGCGAAGTGCTTCGCTGAGGCCGAGGTCGGGGGCCTACTTCTAGGACAGCCCCCGACCTGAGGCCCGGCAGGCAGCCTCCCTTAGGCTTCCGCCACCCCCGCCGCGGCCAAGCGTTCTCTCTTCGCGAAAGAGGCCTGCTCGCGGAAGGGAGCTCGGGTTCATGCTCGCTTCTTGGAGGTAAGGCTGTGTGGCTCCCTCGAGGTTTCCAGGCTAAGCGTTGACAAGGCATCCTTCTCCGTGGAGCCACGTGTGTGTGGACGTGGACGGGGATGGCATGGCACCCTGCCTGGTTTCTCCCAGGGAGGTCGGGGACATGACCTCACTCAGGGCGTCCAAGCCCCGGCGAGTCAGCAAACCGCTTCCCCGTGTAGGTCATGAGGGGCCGGCCCGGAAAAGGCCGGACCCACAGCCCGGGCGCTCGTGCCTCACGAAGCGCGCCCTTCCTCTCTCCTCCCCGCTTCTCTCTTCGCACTCATGTTTCCCTGGGCGGACGTTTTCCCCTCAGCACCGTGATGCACGGGATCCAGGGGGGAGCTGTCTCCTCAGTTGCCAGGCCCGGGCGGGTGTCGACCTTGACTCCGCGAAGCCCGCTGTGGCCCCGGAGGTGCTGGCGGCACCCGCAGGTCCCTGGACCGGAGGCCCAAGCCAGCAGGTGGGCGCGTCTTCTTCCGCGTCTGAGAGAAGGCGTTGTGCTTTCGGGGAATGGGGAGGTGAAAGGGCCCCCTCAGGGAAGCGCGTTCCAAGAGCTGAGGTTTGGGCGCCTCGCTCCAGGCTCCTAGTGCCAGAGCCGCTTCTCTCTTCCAGGGACGGAGTGGGGCTTGCTGGGCCCATGCGTCGTCCTGAAGCAATCCCGTGGCAGGGGCTCGGCGCTTCCCCCGTGCGTTTCGGGCGAGCCTCCCAGCTCAGGGCGCCCGCAGAGAGTTTGGCCTGCAAGCCGGCGTCGCCGTCACGACCTCCCAGAGATCGGGTGTTCAGCTCGGGGCACGCTGAACGCAGGCACCGGTGGGTTCGACTGAGGGCGGGCACCCGGCTGAGGCAAGCGGGGCTGCCGTCAGAAGGCCTCCCGTGTCCTCACAACCAGTGTGTTTGCTCTGCCGTGGGTCCCGCGTCAGGGTCGTGGCAGGAGCCGCTTCCGACGCGCTTGCGAAGTGTTTCTCTGAGGCCGAGGTCGGGGGCCGACTTCTAGGACGGCCCCCGACCTGAGGCCCGGCAGGCAGCCTCCCTTAGGCTTCTGCCACCCCCGCCAGGGCCAAGCGTTCTCTCTTCGCGAAAGAGGCCTGCTCGCGGAAGGGAGGTCGGGTTCATACTCGCTTCTCGGAGGTAAGGCTGTGTGCCTCCCTCGAAGTTTCCAGGCTAAGCGTTGACAAGGCATCCTTCTCCGTGGAGACCCGTGTGTGTGGACGTGGACGGGGATGGCATGGCACCCTGCCTGGTTTCTCCCAGGGAGGTCGGGGGGCTTGCCCTCACTCAGGGCGTCCAAGCCCCGGCGAGTCAGCAAACCGCTTCCCCGTGTAGGTCGTGAGGGGCCGGCCCGGGAGAGGCCGGCCGCACAGTCCGGGCGCTCGTGCCTCACGAAGCGCGCCCTTCCTCTCTCTTCCCCGCTTCTCTCTTCGCACTCATGTTTCCCTGGGCGGACGTTTTCCCGGCAGCACCGTGTTGCACGGGATCCAGGGGGGAGCTGTCTCCTCGGTTGCGAGGCCCGGTCGGGTGTCGACCTTGACTCCGCGAAGACAGCTGTGGCCCCGGAGGGGCTGGCGGCACCCGCAGGTCTCTGGAGCGGATGCCCAAGCCGGCAGCGTGGGCGCTTCTTCTTCCGCGTGTGAGAGAAGGCGTTGTGCTTTCGGGGAATGGGGAGGTGAAAGGGCCCCCTCCGGGAAGCGCGTTCCAAGAGCTGAGGGTTGGGCGCCTCGCTCCAGGCTCCTAGTGCCAGAGCCGCTTCTCTCTTCCAGGGACGGAGTGGGGCTTGCTGGGCCCATGCGTCGTCCTGAAGCAAACCCGTGGCAGGGCTCGGCGCTTACCTCGTGCGTTTCGGGCGAGCCTCCCAGCTCAGGGCGCCCCCAGAGTTTTGACCTGCAAGCCGGCGTCGCCGTCACGACCTCCCTGAGATCGGGTGTTCAGCTCGGGGCACGCCGAACGCAGGCTCCGGTGTGTTCGACTGAGGGCGGGCGCCCGGCTGATGCAAGCAGGGCTGCCGTCAGAAGGCCTCCCGTGCCCTCACAACGAGTGTGTTTGCTCTGCCGTGGGTCCCCCATCAGGGTCGTGGAAGGAGCCGCTTCCGACGCCCTTGCGAAGTGCTTCGCTGAGGCCGAGGTCGGGGGCCTACTTCTAGGACAGCCCCCGACCTGAGACCCGGCAGGCAGCCTCCCTTAGGCTGCCGCCACCCCCGCCGCGGCCAAGCGTTCTCTCGTCGCGAAAGAGGCCTGCTCGCGGCAGGGAGCTCGGCTTCAGGCTTGCCTCTTGGAGGTAAGGCTTTGCGGATCTTTCGAGGTTTCCAGGCTAAGCGTTGACAAGGCATCCTTCTCCGTGGAGCCACGTGTGTGTGGACGTGGACGGGGATGACATGGCACCCTGCCTGGTATCTCCCAGGGAGGTCGGGGGGCTTGACCTCACTCAGGGCGTCCAAGCCCCGGCGAGTCAGCAAACCGCTTCCCCGTCTAGGACGTGAGGCGCCGGCCCGGGAGAGGCCGGCCCCACAGCCCGGGCGCTCGTGCCTCACGACGCGCGCCATTCCTCTCTCCTCCCCGCTTCTCTCTTCGCACTCATGTTTCCCTGGGCGGACGTTTTCCCGGCAGCACCGTGTTGCACGGGATCCAGGGGGGAGCTGTCTCCTCGGTTGCGAGGCCCGGGCGGGTGTCGACCTTGACTCCGCGACGCCCGCTGTGGCCCCGGAGGGGCTGGCGGCACCCGCAGGTCCCTGGAGCTGAGGCCCAAGCTGGCAGCGTGGGCGCATCTTCTTCCGCGTCTGAGAGAAGGCGTTGTGCTTTCGGGGAATGGGGATGTGAAAGGGCCCCCTCCGGGAAGCGTGTTCCAAGAGCTGAGGGTTGGGCGCCTCGCTCCAGGCTCCTAGTGCCAGAGCCGCTTCTCTCTTCCCGGGATGGAGTGGGGCTTGCTGGGCCAATGCGTCGTCCTGAAGCAATCCCGTGGCAGGGGCTTGGCGCTTCCCCCGTGCGTTTCGGGCGAGCCTCCCAGCTCAGGGCGCCCCCAGAGAGTTTGGCCTGCAAGCCGGCGTCGCCGTCACGACCTCCCCGCGATCGGGTGTTCAGCTCGGGGCACGCCGAACGCAGGCTCCGGTGGGTTCGACTGAGGGCGGGCGCCCGCTGAGGCAAGCGGGGCTGCCGTCAGAAGGCCTCCCGTGCCCTCACAACCAGTGTGTTTGCTCTGCCGTGGGTCCCGCGTCAGGGTCCTGGCAGGAGCCGCTTCCGACGCCCTTGCGAAGTGCTTCGCTGAGGCCGAGGTCGGGGGCCTACTTCTAGGACAGCCCCCGACCTGAGACCCGGCAGGCAGCCTCCCTTAGGCTGCCGCCTCCCCCGCCGCGGCCAAGCGTTCTCTCTTCGCGAAAGAGGCCTGCTCGCGGCAGGGAGCTCGGCTTCAGGCTTGCCTCTCGGAGGTAAGGCTGTACTGCTCCCTCGAGGTTTCCAGGCTAAGCGTTGACAAGGCATCCTTCTCCGTGGAGCCACGTTTGTGTGGACGTGGACGGGGATGGCATGGCACCCTGCCTGGTTTCTCCCAGGGAGGTCGGGGGCTTGAGCTCACTCAGGGCGTCCAAGCCCCGGCGAGTCAGCAAACTGCTTCCCTGTCTAGGACGTGAGGCGCCGGCCCGGGAGAGGCCATCCCGACAGCCCGTGCGCTCGTGCCTCATGAAGCGCGCCCTTCCTCTCTCCTCCCCGCTTCTCTCTTCGCACTCATCTTTCCCTGGGCGGACGTTTTCCCGGCAGCACCGTGTTGCACGGGATCCAGGGGGGAGCTGTCTCCTCGGTTGCCAGGCCCGGGCGGGTGTCGACCTTGACTCCGCGAAGCCCGCTGTGGCCCCGGAGGGGCTGGCGGCACCCGCAGGTCCCTGGAGCGGAGGCCCAAGCCGGCAGCCTGGGCGTGTCTTCTTCCGCGTCTGAGAGAAGGCGTTGTGCTTTCGGGGAATGGGGAGGTGAAAGGGCCCCCTCCGGGAAGCGTGTTCCAAGAGCTGAGGGTTGGGCGCCTCGCTCCGGGCTCCTAGGTGCCAGAGCCGCTTCTCTCTTCCCGGGACGGAGTGCGGCTTGCTGGGCCAATGCGTCGTCGTGAAGCAATCCCGTGGCAGGGGCTCGGCGCTTCCCCCTTGCGTTTTGGGCGAGCCTCCCAGCTCAGGGCGCCCGCAGAGAGTTTGGTCTGCAGTCCGGCGTCGCCGTCACGACCTCCGCGAGAGCCGGCTGTTCAGCTCGGGGCATGCCGAACGCAGGCTGTGGTGGGTTCGACTGAGGGCGGGCGCCCGGCTGAGGCAAGCGGGGCTGCCGTCAGAAGGCCTCCCGTGCCCTCACAACCAGTGTGTTTGCTCTGCCGTGGGTCCCGCGTCAGGGTCGTGGCAGGAGCCGCTTCCGACGCCCTTCGAAGTGCTTCGCTGAGGCCGAGGTCGGGGGCCTCCTTCTAGGACGGCCCCCGACCTGAGGCCCGGCAGGCAGTCTCCCTTAGGCTTCCGCCACCCCCGCCGCGGCCAAGCGTTCTCTCTTCGCGAAAGAGGCCTGCTCGCGGCAGGGAGCTCGGCTTCAGGCTCACTTCTCGGAGGTAAGGCTGTGCTGCTCCCTCGAGGTTTCCAGGCTAAGCGTTGACAAGGCATCCTTCTCCGAGGAGCCACGTTTGTGTGGACGTGGACGGGGATGGCATGGCACCCTGCCTGGTTTCTCCCAGGCAGGTCGGGGGGCTTGACCTCACTCAGGGCGTCCAAGCCCCGGCGAGTCAGCAAACCGCTTCCCCGTGTAGGACGTGAGGCGCCGGCCCGGGAGAGGCCGGCCGCACAGCCCGGGCGCTCGTGCCTCACGAAGCGCGCCCTTCCTCTCTCCTCCCCGCTTCTCTTCGCACTCATCTTTCCCTGGGCGTACGTTTTGCCGCAGCACCGTGCTGCACGGGATCCAGGGGGGAGCTGTCTCCTCGGTTGCCAGTCCTGGGCGGGTGTCGACCTTGACTCTGCGAAGACCGCTGTGGCCCCGGAGGGGCTGGCGGCACCCGCAGGTCCCTGGAGCGGATGCCCAAGCCGGCAGCGTGGACGCTTCTTCTTCCGCGTCTGAGAGAAGGCGTTGTGCTTTCGGGGAATGGGGAGGTGAAAGGGCCGCCCCGGGAAGCGCGTTCCAAGAGCTGAGGGTTGGGCGCCTCGCTCCGGGCTCCTAGGTGCCAGAGCCGCTTCTCTCTTCCAGGGACGGATTGGGGCTTGTTGGGCCCATGCGTCGTCCTGAAGCAATCCCGTGGCAGGGGCTCGGCGCTTCCGCCCTGCGTTTCGGGCGAGCCTCCCAGCTCAGGGCGCCCCCAGAGAGTTTGGCCTGCAAGCCGGCGTCGCCGTCACGACCTCCCCGAGATCGGGTGTTCAGCTCGGGGCACGCCGAACGCAGGCTCCGGTGGGTTCGACTGAGGGCGGGCGCCCGGCTGAGGCAAGCGGGGCTGCCGTCAGAAGGCCTCCCGTGCCCTCACAACCAGTGAGTTTGCTCTGCCGTGGGTCCCGCGTCAGGGTCCTGGCAGGAGCCGCTTCCGACGCCCTTGCGAAGTGCTTCGCTGAGGCCGAGGTCGGGGGCCTACTTCTAGGACAGCCCCCGACCTGAGGCCCGGCAGGCAGCCTCCCTTAGGCTTCCGCCACCCCCGCCGCGGCCAAGCGTTCTCTCTTCGCGAAAGAGGCCTGCTCGCGGAAGGGAGCTCGGGTTCATGCTCGCTTCTTGGAGGTAAGGCTGTGTGGCTCCCTCGAGGTTTCCAGGCTAAGCGTTGACAAGGCATCCTTCTCCGTGGAGCCACGTGTGTGTGGACGTGGACGGGGATGGCATGGCACCCTGCCTGGTTTCTCCCAGGGAGGTCGGGGACATGACCTCACTCAGGGCGTCCAAGCCCCGGCGAGTCAGCAAACCGCTTCCCCGTGTAGGTCATGAGGGGCCGGCCCGGAAAAGGCCGGACCCACAGCCCGGGCGCTCGTGCCTCACGAAGCGCGCCCTTCCTCTCTCCTCCCCGCTTCTCTCTTCGCACTCATGTTTCCCTGGGCGGACGTTTTCCCCTCAGCACCGTGATGCACGGGATCCAGGGGGGAGCTGTCTCCTCAGTTGCCAGGCCCGGGCGGGTGTCGACCTTGACTCCGCGAAGCCCGCTGTGGCCCCGGAGGTGCTGGCGGCACCCGCAGGTCCCTGGACCGGAGGCCCAAGCCAGCAGGTGGGCGCGTCTTCTTCCGCGTCTGAGAGAAGGCGTTGTGCTTTCGGGGAATGGGGAGGTGAAAGGGCCCCCTCAGGGAAGCGCGTTCCAAGAGCTGAGGTTTGGGCGCCTCGCTCCAGGCTCCTAGTGCCAGAGCCGCTTCTCTCTTCCAGGGACGGAGTGGGGCTTGCTGGGCCCATGCGTCGTCCTGAAGCAATCCCGTGGCAGGGGCTCGGCGCTTCCCCCGTGCGTTTCGGGCGAGCCTCCCAGCTCAGGGCGCCCGCAGAGAGTTTGGCCTGCAAGCCGGCGTCGCCGTCACGACCTCCCAGAGATCGGGTGTTCAGCTCGGGGCACGCTGAACGCAGGCACCGGTGGGTTCGACTGAGGGCGGGCACCCGGCTGAGGCAAGCGGGGCTGCCGTCAGAAGGCCTCCCGTGTCCTCACAACCAGTGTGTTTGCTCTGCCGTGGGTCCCGCGTCAGGGTCGTGGCAGGAGCCGCTTCCGACGCGCTTGCGAAGTGTTTCTCTGAGGCCGAGGTCGGGGGCCGACTTCTAGGACGGCCCCCGACCTGAGGCCCGGCAGGCAGCCTCCCTTAGGCTTCTGCCACCCCCGCCAGGGCCAAGCGTTCTCTCTTCGCGAAAGAGGCCTGCTCGCGGAAGGGAGGTCGGGTTCATACTCGCTTCTCGGAGGTAAGGCTGTGTGCCTCCCTCGAAGTTTCCAGGCTAAGCGTTGACAAGGCATCCTTCTCCGTGGAGACCCGTGTGTGTGGACGTGGACGGGGATGGCATGGCACCCTGCCTGGTTTCTCCCAGGGAGGTCGGGGGGCTTGCCCTCACTCAGGGCGTCCAAGCCCCGGCGAGTCAGCAAACCGCTTCCCCGTGTAGGTCGTGAGGGGCCGGCCCGGGAGAGGCCGGCCGCACAGTCCGGGCGCTCGTGCCTCACGAAGCGCGCCCTTCCTCTCTCTTCCCCGCTTCTCTCTTCGCACTCATGTTTCCCTGGGCGGACGTTTTCCCGGCAGCACCGTGTTGCACGGGATCCAGGGGGGAGCTGTCTCCTCGGTTGCGAGGCCCGGTCGGGTGTCGACCTTGACTCCGCGAAGACAGCTGTGGCCCCGGAGGGGCTGGCGGCACCCGCAGGTCTCTGGAGCGGATGCCCAAGCCGGCAGCGTGGGCGCTTCTTCTTCCGCGTGTGAGAGAAGGCGTTGTGCTTTCGGGGAATGGGGAGGTGAAAGGGCCCCCTCCGGGAAGCGCGTTCCAAGAGCTGAGGGTTGGGCGCCTCGCTCCAGGCTCCTAGTGCCAGAGCCGCTTCTCTCTTCCAGGGACGGAGTGGGGCTTGCTGGGCCCATGCGTCGTCCTGAAGCAAACCCGTGGCAGGGCTCGGCGCTTACCTCGTGCGTTTCGGGCGAGCCTCCCAGCTCAGGGCGCCCCCAGAGTTTTGACCTGCAAGCCGGCGTCGCCGTCACGACCTCCCTGAGATCGGGTGTTCAGCTCGGGGCACGCCGAACGCAGGCTCCGGTGTGTTCGACTGAGGGCGGGCGCCCGGCTGATGCAAGCAGGGCTGCCGTCAGAAGGCCTCCCGTGCCCTCACAACGAGTGTGTTTGCTCTGCCGTGGGTCCCCCATCAGGGTCGTGGAAGGAGCCGCTTCCGACGCCCTTGCGAAGTGCTTCGCTGAGGCCGAGGTCGGGGGCCTACTTCTAGGACAGCCCCCGACCTGAGACCCGGCAGGCAGCCTCCCTTAGGCTGCCGCCACCCCCGCCGCGGCCAAGCGTTCTCTCGTCGCGAAAGAGGCCTGCTCGCGGCAGGGAGCTCGGCTTCAGGCTTGCCTCTTGGAGGTAAGGCTTTGCGGATCTTTCGAGGTTTCCAGGCTAAGCGTTGACAAGGCATCCTTCTCCGTGGAGCCACATGTGTGTGGACGTGGACGGGGATGACATGGCACCCTGCCTGGTATCTCCCAGGGAGGTCGGGGGGCTTGACCTCACTCAGGGCGTCCAAGCCCCGGCGAGTCAGCAAACCGCTTCCCCGTCTAGGACGTGAGGCGCCGGCCCGGGAGAGGCCGGCCCCACAGCCCGGGCGCTCGTGCCTCACGACGCGCGCCATTCCTCTCTCCTCCCCGCTTCTCTCTTCGCACTCATGTTTCCCTGGGCGGACGTTTTCCCGGCAGCACCGTGTTGCACGGGATCCAGGGGGGAGCTGTCTCCTCGGTTGCGAGGCCCGGGCGGGTGTCGACCTTGACTCCGCGACGCCCGCTGTGGCCCCGGAGGGGCTGGCGGCACCCGCAGGTCCCTGGAGCTGAGGCCCAAGCTGGCAGCGTGGGCGCATCTTCTTCCGCGTCTGAGAGAAGGCGTTGTGCTTTCGGGGAATGGGGATGTGAAAGGGCCCCCTCCGGGAAGCGTGTTCCAAGAGCTGAGGGTTGGGCGCCTCGCTCCAGGCTCCTAGTGCCAGAGCCGCTTCTCTCTTCCAGGGACGGAGTGGGGCTTGCTGGGCCAATGCGTCGTCCTGAAGCAATCCCGTGGCAGGGGCTTGGCGCTTCCCCCGTGCGTTTCGGGCGAGCCTCCCAGCTCAGGGCGCCCCCAGAGAGTTTGGCCTGCAAGCCGGCGTCGCCGTCACGACCTCCCCGCGATCGGGTGTTCAGCTCGGGGCACGCCGAACGCAGGCTCCGGTGGGTTCGACTGAGGGCGGGCGCCCGCTGAGGCAAGCGGGGCTGCCGTCAGAAGGCCTCCCGTGCCCTCACAACCAGTGTGTTTGCTCTGCCGTGGGTCCCGCGTCAGGGTCCTGGCAGGAGCCGCTTCCGACGCCCTTGCGAAGTGCTTCGCTGAGGCCGAGGTCGGGGGCCTACTTCTAGGACAGCCCCCGACCTGAGACCCGGCAGGCAGCCTCCCTTAGGCTGCCGCCTCCCCCGCCGCGGCCAAGCGTTCTCTCTTCGCGAAAGAGGCCTGCTCGCGGCAGGGAGCTCGGCTTCAGGCTTGCCTCTCGGAGGTAAGGCTGTACTGCTCCCTCGAGGTTTCCAGGCTAAGCGTTGACAAGGCATCCTTCTCCGTGGAGCCACGTTTGTGTGGACGTGGACGGGGATGGCATGGCACCCTGCCTGGTTTCTCCCAGGGAGGTCGGGGGCTTGAGCTCACTCAGGGCGTCCAAGCCCCGGCGAGTCAGCAAACTGCTTCCCTGTCTAGGACGTGAGGCGCCGGCCCGGGAGAGGCCATCCCGACAGCCCGTGCGCTCGTGCCTCATGAAGCGCGCCCTTCCTCTCTCCTCCCCGCTTCTCTCTTCGCACTCATCTTTCCCTGGGCGGACGTTTTCCCGGCAGCACCGTGTTGCACGGGATCCAGGGGGGAGCTGTCTCCTCGGTTGCCAGGCCCGGGCGGGTGTCGACCTTGACTCCGCGAAGCCCGCTGTGGCCCCGGAGGGGCTGGCGGCACCCGCAGGTCCCTGGAGCGGAGGCCCAAGCCGGCAGCCTGGGCGTGTCTTCTTCCGCGTCTGAGAGAAGGCGTTGTGCTTTCGGGGAATGGGGAGGTGAAAGGGCCCCCTCCGGGAAGCGTGTTCCAAGAGCTGAGGGTTGGGCGCCTCGCTCCGGGCTCCTAGGTGCCAGAGCCGCTTCTCTCTTCCCGGGACGGAGTGCGGCTTGCTGGGCCAATGCGTCGTCGTGAAGCAATCCCGTGGCAGGGGCTCGGCGCTTCCCCCTTGCGTTTTGGGCGAGCCTCCCAGCTCAGGGCGCCCGCAGAGAGTTTGGTCTGCAGTCCGGCGTCGCCGTCACGACCTCCGCGAGAGCCGGCTGTTCAGCTCGGGGCATGCCGAACGCAGGCTGTGGTGGGTTCGACTGAGGGCGGGCGCCCGGCTGAGGCAAGCGGGGCTGCCGTCAGAAGGCCTCCCGTGCCCTCACAACCAGTGTGTTTGCTCTGCCGTGGGTCCCGCGTCAGGGTCGTGGCAGGAGCCGCTTCCGACGCCCTTGCGTAGTGCTTCGCTGAGGCCGAGGTCGGGGGCCTCCTTCTAGGACGGCCCCCGACCTGAGGCCCGGCAGGCAGTCTCCCTTAGGCTTCCGCCACCCCCGCCGCGGCCAAGCGTTCTCTCTTCGCGAAAGAGGCCTGCTCGCGGCAGGGAGCTCGGCTTCAGGCTCACTTCTCGGAGGTAAGGCTGTGCTGCTCCCTCGAGGTTTCCAGGCTAAGCGTTGACAAGGCATCCTTCTCCGAGGAGCCACGTTTGTGTGGACGTGGACGGGGATGGCATGGCACCCTGCCTGGTTTCTCCCAGGCAGGTCGGGGGGCTTGACCTCACTCAGGGCGTCCAAGCCCCGGCGAGTCAGCAAACCGCTTCCCCGTGTAGGACGTGAGGCGCCGGCCCGGGAGAGGCCGGCCGCACAGCCCGGGCGCTCGTGCCTCACGAAGCGCGCCCTTCCTCTCTCCTCCCCGCTTCTCTTCGCACTCATCTTTCCCTGGGCGTACGTTTTGCCGCAGCACCGTGCTGCACGGGATCCAGGGGGGAGCTGTCTCCTCGGTTGCCAGTCCTGGGCGGGTGTCGACCTTGACTCTGCGAAGACCGCTGTGGCCCCGGAGGGGCTGGCGGCACCCGCAGGTCCCTGGAGCGGATGCCCAAGCCGGCAGCGTGGACGCTTCTTCTTCCGCGTCTGAGAGAAGGCGTTGTGCTTTCGGGGAATGGGGAGGTGAAAGGGCCGCCCCGGGAAGCGCGTTCCAAGAGCTGAGGGTTGGGCGCCTCGCTCCGGGCTCCTAGGTGCCAGAGCCGCTTCTCTCTTCCAGGGACGGA
Organism: Martes martes; assembly: GCF_963455335.1. NCBI lineage: Eukaryota > Metazoa > Chordata > Mammalia > Carnivora > Mustelidae > Martes > Martes martes. The sequence goes on along the minus strand of NC_137892.1, from coordinate 13,191,366 downwards.
TTGGGGCTTGTTGGGCCCATGCGTCGTCCTGAAGCAATCCCGTGGCAGGGGCTCGGCGCTTCCGCCCTGCGTTTCGGGCGAGCCTCCCAGCTCAGGGCGCCCCCAGAGAGTTTGGCCTGCAAGCCGGCGTCGCCGTCACGACCTCCCCGAGATCGGGTGTTCAGCTCGGGGCACGCCGAACGCAGGCTCCGGTGGGTTCGACTGAGGGCGGGCGCCCGGCTGAGGCAAGCGGGGCTGCCGTCAGAAGGCCTCCCGTGCCCTCACAACCAGTGAGTTTGCTCTGCCGTGGGTCCCGCGTCAGGGTCCTGGCAGGAGCCGCTTCCGACGCCCTTGCGAAGTGCTTCGCTGAGGCCGAGGTCGGGGGCCTACTTCTAGGACAGCCCCCGACCTGAGGCCCGGCAGGCAGCCTCCCTTAGGCTTCCGCCACCCCCGCCGCGGCCAAGCGTTCTCTCTTCGCGAAAGAGGCCTGCTCGCGGAAGGGAGCTCGGGTTCATGCTCGCTTCTTGGAGGTAAGGCTGTGTGGCTCCCTCGAGGTTTCCAGGCTAAGCGTTGACAAGGCATCCTTCTCCGTGGAGCCACGTGTGTGTGGACGTGGACGGGGATGGCATGGCACCCTGCCTGGTTTCTCCCAGGGAGGTCGGGGACATGACCTCACTCAGGGCGTCCAAGCCCCGGCGAGTCAGCAAACCGCTTCCCCGTGTAGGTCATGAGGGGCCGGCCCGGAAAAGGCCGGACCCACAGCCCGGGCGCTCGTGCCTCACGAAGCGCGCCCTTCCTCTCTCCTCCCCGCTTCTCTCTTCGCACTCATGTTTCCCTGGGCGGACGTTTTCCCCTCAGCACCGTGATGCACGGGATCCAGGGGGGAGCTGTCTCCTCAGTTGCCAGGCCCGGGCGGGTGTCGACCTTGACTCCGCGAAGCCCGCTGTGGCCCCGGAGGTGCTGGCGGCACCCGCAGGTCCCTGGACCGGAGGCCCAAGCCAGCAGGTGGGCGCGTCTTCTTCCGCGTCTGAGAGAAGGCGTTGTGCTTTCGGGGAATGGGGAGGTGAAAGGGCCCCCTCAGGGAAGCGCGTTCCAAGAGCTGAGGTTTGGGCGCCTCGCTCCAGGCTCCTAGTGCCAGAGCCGCTTCTCTCTTCCAGGGACGGAGTGGGGCTTGCTGGGCCCATGCGTCGTCCTGAAGCAATCCCGTGGCAGGGGCTCGGCGCTTCCCCCGTGCGTTTCGGGCGAGCCTCCCAGCTCAGGGCGCCCGCAGAGAGTTTGGCCTGCAAGCCGGCGTCGCCGTCACGACCTCCCAGAGATCGGGTGTTCAGCTCGGGGCACGCTGAACGCAGGCACCGGTGGGTTCGACTGAGGGCGGGCACCCGGCTGAGGCAAGCGGGGCTGCCGTCAGAAGGCCTCCCGTGTCCTCACAACCAGTGTGTTTGCTCTGCCGTGGGTCCCGCGTCAGGGTCGTGGCAGGAGCCGCTTCCGACGCGCTTGCGAAGTGTTTCTCTGAGGCCGAGGTCGGGGGCCGACTTCTAGGACGGCCCCCGACCTGAGGCCCGGCAGGCAGCCTCCCTTAGGCTTCTGCCACCCCCGCCAGGGCCAAGCGTTCTCTCTTCGCGAAAGAGGCCTGCTCGCGGAAGGGAGGTCGGGTTCATACTCGCTTCTCGGAGGTAAGGCTGTGTGCCTCCCTCGAAGTTTCCAGGCTAAGCGTTGACAAGGCATCCTTCTCCGTGGAGACCCGTGTGTGTGGACGTGGACGGGGATGGCATGGCACCCTGCCTGGTTTCTCCCAGGGAGGTCGGGGGGCTTGCCCTCACTCAGGGCGTCCAAGCCCCGGCGAGTCAGCAAACCGCTTCCCCGTGTAGGTCGTGAGGGGCCGGCCCGGGAGAGGCCGGCCGCACAGTCCGGGCGCTCGTGCCTCACGAAGCGCGCCCTTCCTCTCTCTTCCCCGCTTCTCTCTTCGCACTCATGTTTCCCTGGGCGGACGTTTTCCCGGCAGCACCGTGTTGCACGGGATCCAGGGGGGAGCTGTCTCCTCGGTTGCGAGGCCCGGTCGGGTGTCGACCTTGACTCCGCGAAGACAGCTGTGGCCCCGGAGGGGCTGGCGGCACCCGCAGGTCTCTGGAGCGGATGCCCAAGCCGGCAGCGTGGGCGCTTCTTCTTCCGCGTGTGAGAGAAGGCGTTGTGCTTTCGGGGAATGGGGAGGTGAAAGGGCCCCCTCCGGGAAGCGCGTTCCAAGAGCTGAGGGTTGGGCGCCTCGCTCCAGGCTCCTAGTGCCAGAGCCGCTTCTCTCTTCCAGGGACGGAGTGGGGCTTGCTGGGCCCATGCGTCGTCCTGAAGCAAACCCGTGGCAGGGCTCGGCGCTTACCTCGTGCGTTTCGGGCGAGCCTCCCAGCTCAGGGCGCCCCCAGAGTTTTGACCTGCAAGCCGGCGTCGCCGTCACGACCTCCCTGAGATCGGGTGTTCAGCTCGGGGCACGCCGAACGCAGGCTCCGGTGTGTTCGACTGAGGGCGGGCGCCCGGCTGATGCAAGCAGGGCTGCCGTCAGAAGGCCTCCCGTGCCCTCACAACGAGTGTGTTTGCTCTGCCGTGGGTCCCCCATCAGGGTCGTGGAAGGAGCCGCTTCCGACGCCCTTGCGAAGTGCTTCGCTGAGGCCGAGGTCGGGGGCCTACTTCTAGGACAGCCCCCGACCTGAGACCCGGCAGGCAGCCTCCCTTAGGCTGCCGCCACCCCCGCCGCGGCCAAGCGTTCTCTCGTCGCGAAAGAGGCCTGCTCGCGGCAGGGAGCTCGGCTTCAGGCTTGCCTCTTGGAGGTAAGGCTTTGCGGATCTTTCGAGGTTTCCAGGCTAAGCGTTGACAAGGCATCCTTCTCCGTGGAGCCACGTGTGTGTGGACGTGGACGGGGATGACATGGCACCCTGCCTGGTATCTCCCAGGGAGGTCGGGGGGCTTGACCTCACTCAGGGCGTCCAAGCCCCGGCGAGTCAGCAAACCGCTTCCCCGTCTAGGACGTGAGGCGCCGGCCCGGGAGAGGCCGGCCCCACAGCCCGGGCGCTCGTGCCTCACGACGCGCGCCATTCCTCTCTCCTCCCCGCTTCTCTCTTCGCACTCATGTTTCCCTGGGCGGACGTTTTCCCGGCAGCACCGTGTTGCACGGGATCCAGGGGGGAGCTGTCTCCTCGGTTGCGAGGCCCGGGCGGGTGTCGACCTTGACTCCGCGACGCCCGCTGTGGCCCCGGAGGGGCTGGCGGCACCCGCAGGTCCCTGGAGCTGAGGCCCAAGCTGGCAGCGTGGGCGCATCTTCTTCCGCGTCTGAGAGAAGGCGTTGTGCTTTCGGGGAATGGGGATGTGAAAGGGCCCCCTCCGGGAAGCGTGTTCCAAGAGCTGAGGGTTGGGCGCCTCGCTCCAGGCTCCTAGTGCCAGAGCCGCTTCTCTCTTCCAGGGACGGAGTGGGGCTTGCTGGGCCAATGCGTCGTCCTGAAGCAATCCCGTGGCAGGGGCTTGGCGCTTCCCCCGTGCGTTTCGGGCGAGCCTCCCAGCTCAGGGCGCCCCCAGAGAGTTTGGCCTGCAAGCCGGCGTCGCCGTCACGACCTCCCCGCGATCGGGTGTTCAGCTCGGGGCACGCCGAACGCAGGCTCCGGTGGGTTCGACTGAGGGCGGGCGCCCGCTGAGGCAAGCGGGGCTGCCGTCAGAAGGCCTCCCGTGCCCTCACAACCAGTGTGTTTGCTCTGCCGTGGGTCCCGCGTCAGGGTCCTGGCAGGAGCCGCTTCCGACGCCCTTGCGAAGTGCTTCGCTGAGGCCGAGGTCGGGGGCCTACTTCTAGGACAGCCCCCGACCTGAGACCCGGCAGGCAGCCTCCCTTAGGCTGCCGCCTCCCCCGCCGCGGCCAAGCGTTCTCTCTTCGCGAAAGAGGCCTGCTCGCGGCAGGGAGCTCGGCTTCAGGCTTGCCTCTCGGAGGTAAGGCTGTACTGCTCCCTCGAGGTTTCCAGGCTAAGCGTTGACAAGGCATCCTTCTCCGTGGAGCCACGTTTGTGTGGACGTGGACGGGGATGGCATGGCACCCTGCCTGGTTTCTCCCAGGGAGGTCGGGGGCTTGAGCTCACTCAGGGCGTCCAAGCCCCGGCGAGTCAGCAAACTGCTTCCCTGTCTAGGACGTGAGGCGCCGGCCCGGGAGAGGCCATCCCGACAGCCCGTGCGCTCGTGCCTCATGAAGCGCGCCCTTCCTCTCTCCTCCCCGCTTCTCTCTTCGCACTCATCTTTCCCTGGGCGGACGTTTTCCCGGCAGCACCGTGTTGCACGGGATCCAGGGGGGAGCTGTCTCCTCGGTTGCCAGGCCCGGGCGGGTGTCGACCTTGACTCCGCGAAGCCCGCTGTGGCCCCGGAGGGGCTGGCGGCACCCGCAGGTCCCTGGAGCGGAGGCCCAAGCCGGCAGCCTGGGCGTGTCTTCTTCCGCGTCTGAGAGAAGGCGTTGTGCTTTCGGGGAATGGGGAGGTGAAAGGGCCCCCTCCGGGAAGCGTGTTCCAAGAGCTGAGGGTTGGGCGCCTCGCTCCGGGCTCCTAGGTGCCAGAGCCGCTTCTCTCTTCCCGGGACGGAGTGGGGCTTGCTGGGCCAATGCGTCGTCCTGAAGCAATCCCGTGGCAGGGGCTCGGCGCTTCCCCCGTGCGTTTCGGGCGAGCCTCCCAGCTCAGGGCGCCCCAGAGAGTTTGGCCTGCAGGCCGGCGTCGCCGTCACGACCTCCGCGAGAGCCGGGTGTTCAGCTCGGGGCACGCCAAACACAGGCTGTGGTGGGTTCGACTGAGGGCGGGCGCCCGGCTGAGGCAAGCGGGGCTGCCGTCAGAAGGCCTCCCGTGCCCTCACAACCAGTGTGTTTGCTCTGCCGTGGGTCCCGCGTCAGGGTCGTGGCAGGAGCCGCTTCCGACGCTCTTGCGAAGTGCTTCGCAGAGGCCGAGGTCGGGGGCCTACTTCTAGGACGGCCCCCGACCTGAGGCCCGGCAGGCAGCCTCCCTTAGGCTTCCGCCACCCCCGCCGCGGCCAAGCGTTCTCTCTTCGCGAAAGAGGCCTGCTCGCGGCAGGGAGCTCGGCTTCAGGCTCACTTCTCGGAGGTAAGGCAGTGCTGCTCCCTCGAGGTTTCCAGGCTAAACGTTGACAAGGCATCCTTCTCCGTGGAGCCACGTTTGTGTGGACGTGGACGGGGATGGCATGGCACCCTGCCTGGTTTCTCCCAGGGAGGTCGGGGGGCTTGACCTCACTCAGGGCGTCCAAGCCCCGGCGAGTCAGCAAACCGCTTCCCCGTGTAGGACGTGAGGCGCCGGCCCGGGAGAGGCCGGCCCCACAGCCCGGGCGCTCGTGCCTCACGAAGCGCGCACTTCCTCTCTCCTCCCCGCTTCTCTCTTCGCACTCATGTTTCCCTGGGCGGACGTTTTCCCGGCAGCACCGTTTTGCACGGGATCCAGGGGGGAGCTGTCTCCTCGGTTGCCAGGCCCGGGCGGGTGTCGACCTTGACTCCGCGAAGCCCGCTGTGGCCCCGGAGGGGCTGGCGGCACCCGCAGGTCCCTGGAGCGGAGGCCCAAGCCAGCAGCGTGGGCGCGTCTTCTTCCGCGTCTGAGAGAAGGCGTTGTGCTTTCGGGGAATGGGGAGGTGAAAGGGCCCCCTCCGGGAAGCGCGTTCCAAAAGCTGAGGGTTGGGCGCCTCGCTCCGGGCTCCTAGGTGCCAGAGCCGCTTCTCTCTTCCCGGGACGGAGTGGGGCTTGCTGGGCCAATGCGTCGTCCTGAAGCAATCCCGTGGCAGGGGCTCGGCGCTTCCCCCGTGCGTTTCGGGCGAGCCTCCCAGCTCAGGGCGCCCCCAGAGAGTTTGGCCTGCAGGCCGGCGTCGCCGTCACGACCTCCGCGAGAGCCGGGTGTTCAGCTCGGGGCATGCCGAACGCCGGCTCTGGTGGGTTCGACTGAGGGCGGGCGCCCGGCTGAGGCAAGCGGGGCTGCCGTCAGAAGGCCTCCCGTGCCCTCACAACCAGTGTGTTTGCTCTGCCGTGGGTCCCGCGTCAGGGTCGTGGCAGGAGCCGCTTCCGACGCTCTTGCGAAGTGCTTCGCAGAGGCGAGGTCGGGGGCCTACTTCTAGGACGGCCCCCGACCTGAGGCCCGGCAGGCAGCCTCCCTTAGGCTTCCGCCACCCCCGCCGCGGCCAAGCGTTCTCTCTTCGCGAAAGAGGCCTGCTCGCGGCAGGGAGCTCGGCTTCAGGCTCACTTCTCGGAGGTAAGGCAGTGCTGCTCCCTCGAGGTTTCCAGGCTAAACGTTGACAAGGCATCCTTCTCCGTGGAGCCACGTTTGTGTGGACGTGGACGGGGATGGCATGGCACCCTGCCTGGTTTCTCCCAGGGAGGTCGGGGGGCTTGACCTCACTCAGGGCGTCCAAGCCCCGGCGAGTCAGCAAACCGCTTCCCCGTGTAGGACCTGAGGCGCCGGCCCGGGAGAGGCCGGCCCCACAGCCCGGGCGCTCGTGCCTCACGAAGCGCGCCCTTCCTCTCTCCTATCCGCTTCTCTCTTCGCACTCATCTTTCCCTGGGCGGACGTTTTCCCGGCAGCACCGTGTTGCACGGGATCCAGGGGGGAGCTGTCTCCTCGGTTGCGAGGCCCGGGCGGGTGTCGACCTTGACTCCGCGAAGCCCGCTGTGGCCCCGGAGGGGCTGGCGGCACCCGCAGGTCCCTGGAGCGGAGGCCAAAGACGGCAGCGTGGGCGCGTCTTCTTCCGCGTGTGAGAGAAGGCGTTGTGCTTTCGGGGAATGGGGAGGTGAAAGGGCCCCCTCCGGGAAGCGCGTTCCAAGAGCTGAGGGTTGGGCGCCTCGCTCCGGGCTCCTAGGTGCCAGAGCCGCTTCTCTCTTCCCGGGACGGAGTGGGGCTTGCTGGGCCAATGCGTCGTCCTGAAGCAATCCCGTGGCAGGGGCTCGGCGCTTCCCCCGTGCGTTTCGGGAGAGCCTCCCAGCTCAGGGCGCCCCCAGAGTGTTTGGCCTGCAAGCCGGTGTCGCCGTCACGACCTCCCCGAGAGCCGGGTGTTCAGCTCGGGGCACTCCGAACGCAGGCTCCGGTGGGTTCGACTGAGGGCGGGCGCCCTGCTGAGGCAAGCGGGGCTGCCGTCAGAAGGCCTCCCGTGCCCTCACAACCAGTGAGTTTGCTCTGCCGTGGGTCCCGCGTCAGGGTCGTGGCAGGAGCCGCTTCCGACTCCCTTGCGAAGTGCTTCGCTGAGGCCGAGGTCGGGGGCCTACTTCTAGGACGGCCCCCGACCTGAGGCCCGGCAGGCAGCCTCCTTTAGGCTTCCGCCACCCCCGCCGCGGCCAAGCGTTCTCTCTTCGCGAAAGAGGCCTGCTCGCGGCAAGGAGCTCGGCTTCAGGCTCGCTTCTTGGAGCTAAGGCTGTGCTGCTCCCTCGAGGTGCCAGGCTAAGCGTTGAGAAGGCATCCCTCTCCGTGGAGCGAGGTGTGTGTGGACGTGGACGGGGATGGCATTCCACCCTGCCTGGTTTCTCACAAGGAGGTCGGGGGGCTTGACCTCAGGGCGTCCAAGCCCCGGCGAGTCAGCTAACCGCTTCCCCGTGTAGGACGCTAGGCGCCCGCCCAGGAGAGGCCGGCCTCACAACCCGGGCTCTCGTGCCTCACGAATCGTACCCTTCCTCTCTCCTCCCTGCTTCTCTCTTCGCACTCATCTTTCCCTGGGCGGACGTTTTCCCTGCAGCACCGTGTTGTACGGAATCCAGGTAGAGCTTTCTCCTTCGTTTTCCAGGCTCGGGCGTGTGTCGAATTTGACTCCCCGAAGCCCGCTGTAGCCCTAGAGGTGCTGTAGTTACCCGCAGGTCCCTGGAGTCCCGGAGAGGCCGGCACCACAGCCCGGGCGCTCGTGACTCATGAAGCGCGCCCTTCCTCTCTCCTCCCCGCTTCTCTCTTCGCACTCATCTTTCCCTGGGCGGACGTTTTCTCGGCAGCACCCTGTGGCACGGGATCCAAGGGGGAGCTGTCTCCTCGGTTGCCAGGCCCAGGGGTGTGTCCACCTGGACTCCACGAAGCCCGCTGTGGCCCCGTAGGTGCTGGCGGCACCCTCAGGTCCCGGAGCGGAGGCATAAGCCAGCAGCTCCTGGCTGACATGTTGAGTTCTGCCATCTGTCGGAGGCGCCCATACATGGGAGGAATTGGGTGTCAGACCTCTGGAGTCCAGATCCTGAACACACAACCTAGGGTTAGGGTTTGCTCCTGGGCGAATGGCAGGCCTGATATGCCAGTGCCAAATGAGGCTCTGCGGGGGGCTGAGTGGAGGGCATTGGTTTGGCGGCCCATCAGCCTCCGTCATTTTGGCGTGGTTGTCCTCGGAATCGTCGTGGGTCTTTAGGGGGATGGAGGTTTCTTCGGCCAGGACGTTTCTGCACAGGACCAGAGGGTTCCGTTTCCTCGTGGGTGGCACCCAGGGTTCTGCGTTGTGAATAAGGAGTCCCCAAACGTGAGGGCTCCCGGGCCAGGCCACTGGATATGGAAGTCTGAAGAACCAGCCTAGGGTTAGGGTTTGGCCGACAGGGCATGGCAGGCCCGATCTGCCCGTGTTGACGTGGCCTCCTCCTAGGGCTGAGTTGAGGGCTTATGTCTGCAGGATCGTCAGACTCCTGGGTCCTGGTCCTGGTGGGCGCCTAACGTATATGTGGCCCAAGGGATGCATGCAGGTGTCTGCCACTCCTCGGATTCAGCTCTTTCAAAGGGCATGGTGGAATCAGGTGCAATTGTGGGGTGAAGCTCAGGGCTCCCCCATCTGGAGAGTGTGGGAACCAGGCCTCTGAGGACGCAAGCCTGAGCACCTAACCTGGGCTTCGCCTCACGTTTAGAGTTAAATTAGGTTTAGGGTTAGGGTTAGGGTTTGGGTTAGTTTTATGTGTTAGGGCCATGGCAGCAGGGACATGGCCTCACCCAAGGCGTGAGTGGAGGGTGCGTCTCAGGAGACTCCTCAGGCCCTGGGTTTTGGGCCGGCACGGCCAAAGAGAGCGGGAATGGCCTCAGGGGAGTATGCTTTTTTGTACCGCTTGGAGGGTAGTCGATAGCACCCAATGAAACGCTTAGCTCCTGGCTGACAGGCTGAGTCCTGCCGTCAGTCTGAGGTTCCCACGCGTGGGAGGAATTGGGTGTCAGGCCTCTGGGGACCGGGTCCTGAACACGCAACCTAGGCCTAGGGTTTTGTCCTGGGAGAATGGCAGGGCTGATGTGCCAGTGCCAAGTGAAGCTCCGCCGAGGGATGCGTTGAGCGCATTGGTCTGGTGGCTTGTCAGGTTCCGGTATATTGGTGTGGTTGTTCTCAGAAGGTGTGCTGGTCTCCCAGGGGGTGGAGATTTCTCCCGGCAGGAGGGTTCTCCACAGGGCCACAAAGCACTGCTTCCACGTGCGTGGCACCCAGAGTCCTGCGTTGTGAATGAGGAATCGCCTAACTGGAGGGCTCCTGGCCCAGGCCACTGGCGACAGAAGTCTGAAAAACCAGCCTAGGGTGAGGGTTAGGCCCAAGGGCATGGCAGGCCCCATCTGCCCGTGCTGACGTGGCCTCTTCCTAGGGCTGAGTGGAGGGCTTGTGTCTGCCGGATCGTCAGACTCCTGGGTCCTCGTCCTGGTGGGCGCCTAACTTGGATGTAGCCCAAGGGATGCATGCAGGTGTCTCCTGCTCTGCGGATTCAGTTCCTTTCAAAGGGCATGGTTTCCTCCTGGGATCAGGTGCGACTTTGCGGTGAAGCTCAGGGCTCCCCCATGTGGGCAGTTTGGGAACCAGGCCTCTGTGTTCGGAACCTGAGCACCCCTCCTGGGCTTCGGGTCAGGTTTAGAGTGAGGGTTGGTGTTAGGGTTAGGGTTAGGGTTACGTCGAAGGGACAAGGCATGTCGGATCTGGCAACACAGACGTGGCCTCACCCAAGGCCTCAGTGGAGGGCGGGACTCAGGAGGCTCCTCATGCCCTGAGTTTGGGGCGCGCAGGTCAAGAGAGCGGGAATGGACTCAAGGGAGCATGCTGTTTTCTACCGCTCGGAGGGTCGTAGAGAGCACCCAATGAAAGGCTTTGCTCCTGGCTGACATGTTGAGTTCTGCCGTCCGTCGGAGGTGCCCATGCATGGGAGGAATTGGGTGTCAGACCTCTGGAGTCCGAGTCCTGAACACACAACCTAGGGTTAGGGTTTGTTCCTGGGAGAATGGCAGGCCTGATGTGCCAGTGCCAAGTGAAGCTCAGCGGAGGGTTGTGTTGAGCGCATTGGTCTGGTGGCTTGTCAGGTTCCGATATATTGGTGTGGTTGTTCTCAGAAGGTGTGCTGGTCTTCCGGGGGGATGGAGATTTCTCCTGCCAGGAGGGTTCTCCACAGGGCACAAGGCACTGTTTCCACGTGGGTGGCACCCAGAGTCCTGCGTTGTGAATGAGGAATCGCCTAACTGGAGGGCTCCTGGCCCAGGCCACTGGGGACAGAAGTCTGAAAAACCAGCCTAGGGTGAGGGTTAGGCCCAAGGGCATGGCAGGCCCTATCTGCCCGTGCTGACGTGGCCTCCTCCTAGGGCTGAGTTGAGGGCTTGTGTCTGCAGGATCGCCAGACTCCTGGGTCCTGGTCCTGGTGGGCGCCTAACTTGGATGTGGCCCAAGGGATGCATGCAGGTGTCTGCCACTCTTCAGATTCAGCTCTTTCAAAGGGCATGGTGGAATCAGGTGCAATTGTGGCGTGTAGCTCAGGGCTCCCCCATCTGGAGTGTGTGGGAACCAGGCCTCTGAGGACGGAAGCCTGAGCACCTAACCTGGGCTTCGCCTCACGTTTAGAATTAAGGTTAGGGTTAGGGTTAGGGTTAGGGTTTGGGTTAGTTTTATGTCTTAGGGCCATGGCAGCAGGGACATGGCCTCACCCAAGGCATGAGTGGAGGGTGCGACTCAGGAGGCTCCTCAGGCCCTGGGTTTTGGGCGGCACGGCCAAAGAGAGCGGGAATGGCCTCAAGGGAGTATGCTTTTTTGTACCGCTCGGAGGGTAGTCGATAGCACCCAATGAAACGCTTAGCTCCTGGCTGACAGGCTGAGTCCTGCCGTCAGTCTGAGGCTTCCACGCGTGGGAGGAATTGGGTGTCAGGCCTCTGGGGACCAGGTCCTGAACACGCAACCTAGGCCTAGGGTTTTGTCCTGGGAGAATGGCAGGCCTGATGAGCCAGTGGCAAGTGAGGCTCTGCGGAGGGCTGAGTTGAGGGTGTTGCTCTGGCGGCCTGTCACTCTCCGGGATTTTGGTATAGTGTTCTCAGAAGCTGTGCGGATCTTTATGGGCGATGGAGTTTACTGCCGCTAGTAGGGTACTGCCCAGGGCCAAGTGGTAGAGTTTCCACGGGGTGGTACCCAGAGTCCTGAGTTGTGAATAAGGAGTCCCCAAACTGGAGGACTCCCAGACCAGGCCACTGGGGACACAAGTCTGCGGTAACAGGCTTGGTTTAGGGTTAGATCGACGGCACACGGCAGGCCTATTGTGCCCAGGCTGACGTGGCCACGTCCTAGGGCTGAGTTGAGGGCTTGTGTCTGCAGGATCAACGGACTCCTGGTGCCTGGTCCTGTTGGGCGCCTAATGTGGATGTAGCCCAGGGGATGCATGCAGGTGTCTCCTGCTCTGTGGATTCAGCTCAATTCAAAGGGCATGTTTTCCTCCAGGGAACAGGTGCAACTGTGGGGTGAATCTCCTGGCTCCCCCATGTGGAGAGTTTGGGAAGCAGGACTCTGAGGTCAGACCTGACCTGAAGAGTCCCGTAGAGTGCCCTAGTCTCAGACCTCCATATCGGTGGCTATAGGAAGGTATGTGTTCTGTGAACCTTCTTCAGGCGGGCACCCACGCATGGCAGTGTGTTTCCAGCGGCAGAAAGACGCTAGAACAAGGACGGACTCTGGACCGGTTGGATTCTCTCTGTTATGTGCAGGCCATGGCCCCCAGGCTTCCAAACCGTGGAATGGCAGAGCAGGACCGGGGGTCATCCAAACGGTCTACCTCGGTCGAAAGGGCATCAAACGTGGTGAGGCGGGGGGGGAAGAGGTTGAGGAGGGACTCGCAACAGTTTGGAGACCTTCGAAGCTTGGAAGCCTTTGGAACTGACCGTGTGGAAAACATGAAGAATGGCGTAGGGCTCGAGGCTCGGAAGTCCATTTGGGTAACCGTAGGCATGTCTGTTGTCGGGGAAACGTCTTCAGGCGGACACCCGTTCGTGGCAGTGCCTTCCGAAAGAGGAAAGAAGTTAGAGCGAGGAATGACTCTGGGCAGGTTGGAGACTCTTGCGTCAGTGCAGACCAGGGTCCTAAGGCTTCCAAACCGTGGCGTGGCCGAGTACGAACTGTGGTCATCCAAACTGTCTACCTCTGTCGAAGAGGCGTCAAACGTGGAAAGGGAAGTGGCTGGAGGAGGGACTCGTGACAGTTTGGAGACGTTCAAAGCACGGAAGCCTTCGGAACGGACAGTGTCGAACACATGAAGAGTGGCGTCGAGTACCCTTGTCTAGGCCATCCATACTGCTGACCACAGGAAGGGCCGTGTTCTGTGAAACACATTCAGGCGGAGACAGGTTCGCGGCAGGGTGTTCCCAGCTGCGGAAAGAAGCTAGGAGAAGGAAGGGCTCTGCGCAAGGTGGATGCTCTGAGTTCAGTGCGGGTCATGGCCCTTCGGCTTCCGAAACCTGGAATGGCAGAGTATGGGCTGAGGTCACCCAAGCGGTCTACCTCTTGGGAAAGGCCTCAAACCTCTTCAAGGAAGTGTTGTTTGTTTAGGACGGACTTGGGACAGATTTGAGAGGGTGAACGAATGAAAGCTCTTGGACCTGACTGTGTGGAAAATGGGAAGAGCTGCTTAGAGTACCCTAGACTCAGACGTCCATACCGGTGGCCATAGGAATGTAGGTTCATAGGAAGTTAGGGAAATACCTTTTCCCTACTACGTAACTATGACATAACCCTAACCCTAAGCCTAAACCTACCTCTAATCCTGACCAAAGCCCTGGATGGGTGCTCAGAGGCCTGGTTCCCAAACTCTCCACTTGAGGGAGACCTGAGCTTCACCCCATAGTTGCACTTCTTCCCAGGAAAAACCATGCCCTTTGAAATGAGCTGAAACTGCAGAGCAGGATTCACCTGCATGCATCCCTTGGGCTACACCCATGTGAGGCGCCCACCAGGACTAGGGACCAGGATTCTGACGATCCGGCAGACACAAGCCCTCAACTCAGCCCTAGGAAGAGGCCACATCAGAGCGGGCAGATCGGGCCTGCCATGCCCTGTGGGCCTAATCTTAATCCTAGGATGGTTTGTCAGATTTATGTCCCCAGTTGCCTGGCACAGGAGCCCTCCAGTTCGGGGACTCCTTATTCCCAAAGTAGGACTCTGAGTCTCACCCACATGGAAAACAGTGCCATTTGGCCCTGGGCAGAACCCTCCTCACGGGAAAAACCTCCATCCCCCCAGAAGACCCGCACACTTTCCGAGGACAACTACACCAAAATCCCGCAGCATGCCGGGCCACCAGACTACCGCCCTCAACTCAGCTCTCGGCAGAGCCTCTCTTGGCACTGGCACATCGGGCCTGCCATTCTCCCAGGAACAAACCCTAACCCTAGGTTCCATGTTCAAGACCCGGACCCCAGAGTTCTGACACCCAAATTCCTCCCATGCATTGGAGCCTCCGACTGTCAGCAGAACTCAACATGTCAGCCAGGAGCAAACCCTTCCTTGGGTTCTATCTACTACCCCCCTAGCGGTCGAAAGCAGCATGCTTCTTTGAGGCCATTCCCGCTCTCTTTGCCCCCGGAGGGGCCCACCTGAGTCCCGCCCTCAACTCAGGCCTTGGGTGAGGCCATGTCTGTGTTGCCAGATCTGACATGCCTTGTCCCTAAGACATAACCCTAACCCTAATCCTAATCCTAAACATGACCAAAGCCAAGGTTGGGTGCTCAGGCTTCCATCCTCAGAGTCCTGGTTCCCAACCACTCCAGATCGGGGAGCCCTGAGCTTCACCCCGCAATTGCACCTGATCCCAGGAGGAAACCATGCCCTTTGAAATGAGCTGAATCCGCTGAGCGGGAGACCCCCGCATGCATCCCTTGGGCCCCGTCCATGTTAGGCATTGACCAGGACCAGAACTCAGGAGCCTGACGATCCTGCAGACACAAGCCCTCAGCTCAGCCATAAAAAGAGGCCATGTCAGCATGGTCAGTTTGGGCCTGCCATGCCCTGTGGGCCTAACCCTAATCCTAGGCTGGTTTTTTTAGGCTTCTGGCCCCAGTGGCCTGGCCGGCTAGTCCTGCATTTTGGGGAATCCTTATTCACAATGCAGGACTTCTGGTGCCACCCACTGGAAACAGTGCCATTTGGCCCCGTGAAGAACCCTCCTGGCAGGAGAAACCTCCATGCACCCTAAAGACCCCCTCACAACCTCTGAGGACCCCCACACCAAAATCCCAGAGCCAGCCAGGCCACCAGACCAACGACCTTAAGTCAGCTCTCAGCAGAGCCTCCCTTGCACTGGAACATCAGACCTGCCATTACCCCAGGACCAAACCCTACCCCTAGGTTGCATGTTCAGTTCCTGGGCCCTAGAGGCCTGACACCCAATTCCTCCCATGCATGGGAGCCCCCAGCTGACAGCAGGACTCAGCCTGTCAGCCATGAGCCAACCGTTTCACTGGGTTCTACCTACTACCCTCTGAGCGGTAGAAACCAGCATGCTCCCTTGAGACCATTCCCGATCTCTTTGCCCCAGAAGGCGCAAAACTCAAGGCTGAGGAGGAGCCTCCTGAGTCCCGCCCCCAACTCAGGCCTCGGGTGAGGCCATTCCTGTGTTGTCAGACCCGACAGGCCTTGTCCCTAAGAACCCTAACCCTAACCCTAACCCTAACCCTAAACCTGACCGAAGTCTAGGTTGGGTGCTCAGGTTTCCGTCTTCAGAGGCCTGGTTCCCAAACTCTCCAGATGGGGGAGACCATAGCCTCATACCACAATTGCACCTGATCCCACCATGCCCTTTGAAATGAGCTGAATCTGCAGAGCAGGAGACACCTGCATGCATCCCTTGGGCCACATCCACGTTAGGCGCCCACCAGGACCAGGACCCAGGAGTCTGACGATCGGGCAGACACAAGCCCTCAACTCAGCCCTAGGCAATGGCCACGTCAGCGCTGGTAGATCGGGCCTGCCATGCCCTGTGGGCCTACCCGTACCCCTAGGCTGTTTTTTCAGATGCCCGTCCCCAGTGGCCGGGCCCAGGAGCCCCACAGTTAAGGCACTCCTTATTCACAATGCAGGACTCTGGGTGCCTCCCACGTGGAAACGGTGCTATTGGGACCTGTGCAGAGGCCTCCTTGCGGGAGAAACTTCCATTCCCCCGGAACACCCGCACACATTCCGAGGTTACCCATACTAAAAGCCCTGACCTGCCGCCAGACCAATGCCCTCAACTCAGCCCTCAACAGAGCCTTATGTATCCCTGGCACATTAGGCCAGCCATTCTCCCAGGACCTATTCCAACCCTAGGTTCCGTGTTCAGGAACCGGACCCCAGCGGTCTGAGCCCAATTCCTCCCATGCATGGGAGCCTCAGACTGATGGCAGGACTCAGCCTCTCACCCAGGAGCAAACCCTTTCATTGAGTGCTCTATACTACCTTCCGAGCAGAAGAAAACAGCATGCTCCCTTGAGGTCTTTCCTGCTTTCCTTGCCCCTGCAGGCCCAAAACGCAGGGCCTGAGGAGCCTCCTGAGTCCTGCCCCCAACTCAGGCCTTGGGTGAGGCCATGTCTGTGTTGCCAGACCCGACATGCTTTATCTCTAAAACATAACCCTAACCCTAACCCTAACACTAACCCTAAACCTGACTGAAGACCAGGTTGGGTGCGCAGGCTTCCGACTTCAGAGGCCTGGTTCCCAAACTCTCCAGATGGGGGAGACCTTAGCCTCACACCAAATTGCACCTGATCCCACCATGCCCTTTGAAATGAGCTGAATCTATAGAGCCGGAGACACGTGCATGCATTCCTTGGGCCACATCCACCTTAGGAGCCCACCAGGACCAGGACCCAGGAGTCTGATGATCACGCAGACACAAGCCCTCAACTCAACCCTAGGAAATGGCCACGTCAGTGCTGGCAGACCGGGCCTGCCATGCCCTGTGGGCCTACCCCTAACCCTAGGCTGGTTTTACAGACTCCCGTCCCCAGTGGCCGGGCCCGGGAGCCCTGCAGTTTGGGGACTCCTTATTCCCAACACAGGACTCTGGGTGCCACCCACGTGGAAAACAGTGCCATCTGGCCCTGGGCAGAACCCTCCTCGCGGGAGAAAGCTCCAATTGTTCTACAGACCCGCATACCTTCCGAGGACCACTACACCATAATCCCGCAGCATGCCGGGCCAACAGACTACCACCCTCAACTCAGCTCTCGGCAGAGCCTCACTTGGCACTGGCACATCGGGCCTGCCATTGTCCCAGGAACAAACCCTAACCCTAGGTTCCGTGTTCAGGACCCGGACCCCAGAGTTCTGACACCCAAATTCCTCCCATGCATTGGAGCCTCCGACTGTCAGCAGAACTCAACATGTCAGCCAGGAGCAAACCCTTCTTTGGGTGCTATCTTCTACCCTCCAAGCGGTAGAAAACAGCATGCTCCCTTGAGGCCTTTCCTTCTGGCTTTGCCCCTGCAGGCCCAAAACCCAGGGCCTGAGGAGCCTCCTGAGTCCCAACCCAACTCAGGCCTTGGGTGAGGCCATGTCTGTGTTGCCAGACCCGACATGCCTTTTCCCTAAGACATAACCCTAACCCTAACCCTAATCCTAACCCTAAACCTGACCGAAGCCCAGGTTGGGTGCTCAGGCTTTCGACTTCAGAGGCCTGGTTTCCCAAACTCTCCAGATGGGGGAGACCTTAGCCTCACACCACAATTTCACCTGATCCCACTACACCCTTTGAAATGAGCTGAATCTATAGAGCCGGAGACACGTGCATGCATTCCTTGGGCCACATCCACCTTAGGAGCCCACCAGGACCAGGACCCAGGAGTCTGATGATCCTGCAGACACAACGCCTCAACTCAGCCCTAGGAAATGGCCATGTCAGCGCTGGCAGATTGGGCCTGCCATGCCCTGTGGGCCTACCCCTAACCCTAGGCTGGTTTTTCAGACTCCCGTCCCCAGTGGCCGGGCCCAGGAGCCCTGCAGTTTGGGGACTCCTTATTCCCAACACAGGACTCTGGGTGCCACCCACGTGGAAAACAGTGCCATCTGGCCCTGGGCAGAACCCTCCTCGTGGGAGACAGCTCCAATTGTTCTACAGACCCGCACACATTCCGAGGACAACTACACCAAAATCCAGAAGCATGCCGGGCCAACAGACTACCGCCCTCAACTCAGCTCTCGGCAGAGCCTCACTGGGCACTGGCACATCAGGCCTCATATGGATCTTTGACAAGGACACAGAATGATCCGGAGGGCCCCTCTAGTTAGTGAAAGAGAGAAAAAGATATGAACACCTGGTGGTCCCTGTGCATTAAGTATCTGACTCTTGGTTGCTGCTGAGGCTATTGTTTCATGGGTGTTGGGATGGAGAGTCTTTGTCCTGCTGCGTGCTCTGTGGGGAGTCTCCTCGAAGATGTTCTCACTCTGCCCTTCCCCCAAGTCGTGCGCAACGCCCTAACAATCTCTTTGCAACGAATCAACGATGTTCCAAATGGAAGCACTAGCCCAGTCTTCCAAAGAGTGGGCTTTCACAGGACTAAGACCCAAGTCTGGATTCAGGCGACAGGAAATCTCCACTGGCTACCCCAGAGAGTTGGTCAGCCAGAGGCTTCCATTCATCGTTTAGAAAGAAGAGGAACTATGTCTGGCCTTAGATCTTTCTCCACCCTTCACGCCACTGACTCGAGATAGCAGTCGTTCAGTGGAACCAGTGGAGGATTACTCTCTGGGGAAGTTCCTGTGTGTGCAACTGGTCCTTCGGTCACTCTTCCCTGAATATGCTCTGAAAAAGGCCTCAACGGGACCGGCAGAATACTCTGCCTGCCCTCGCCATCTGGTCTTCAGAGCGGAGGTATCCGAGGGAGTCAAAAATCGAGCCAGCTGACCACCCATTCCAGTCCTTACTCCAGGCAGCCAAGCAGCATGAAGTCCCAAGCAGGAGCCCAAGATTCCTTGGCAATATCTGACCCTAACTGCTCTCTCTCAGCACAGGACCACAAGGGAAACTTGCCTCCGACCAGTGAGTGCTGGCGATGGGAACGACAGCTCCATATCCCATGCATGTCAGCGAAGGGAAGGCTGGAAATTCAGCAAGCTTGGGAGAAGAGCTGCGGAGGGCCAATGGGGTCCATTCCAATGGGAATGCAGTCAATGTGACAATTGTTTTAACTTTGTCACCCTTTGCTTCGGAAATGTGACCAGGTGTCTCTGAGAACCTCCCGCCCAGCCTCGGCTGCCATATGACCATCCCCTATCGCTCCCCATGTCCATGTATTTCTGAGACCAAATTGTAGCAGATCCCGGTGACCAACCAAACGGACAGGCCCAAGGTCTCGACAAGACTCCCAGGTTCACTGAGACACAGGATTCTAATAGCCTCGGGCCTAAAGCTTGTAGGGATTGAGAAGCAATGCATGGCAGTGGGTACCGAGGGCCAGATTTCTTCAGGACAGAGGAGCCTCTGAGGAGGTTGGAGAGGGAGGGACTAGCAAGCCCACTTTCCTAGCGAGCTCCCCTTAGCAGGAATAAGAAACAGCTGTGGGCTTGGGCAAAGGGAACCTTCAGAGGCTCCACCTGGGAGCCCTGTCAGCAAGCAGCCTGGGTCCTTTCTGCCAAAACACAATGAAAGCTCTGGCCCTGGCTCCTTTTCCTGTCCTTCCATACTGACTACCATTAGGAGTGGCTCAGGGGGAGCTGGGGTGCTTTGGGGCTGCGACTCTCAAGTGTTTGGAACTGGGTCTCAGTGCACTCTACCAGGCAAGGGCTCTTTCAGAGCACGCCTTGCCATGCAGCATTCTGGGCAGGGGTGAAAAATCTTTTCTTCCTCATGAAGGCATGTCAGTCAGCCTGGGGACGGAGACAACCTGGCTATGCAGAAGCACGCTGACACCAGCCACCCAAGAAGGAACCAAAACTCTGTGTATGTGTGTGTGTGTGTGTGTGTGTGTGTGTGTGTGTGTGTGTGTTTGTGACTGTATGGTCGGTGTTGTTCAGCCTGATATGAATCTGACAGGTGTTCTGACTCTGGAGGTGGTTGTGTGTTTTCCATAGGTGTGTTGAATAAGTGAGTGTATCTCTGTGCTAGAGGTGTGTTGAGTGCATGGAGTTCACGAGAACGATGGATATGGTGTGTGTCTTGGGTGTTTGACGTGGCGTGGGTGTGTGATGGAGATGTGTTCGGTAGGGTGGATATTTGATGTTTCTCCAGTGCCTATGGGTGGGGTGAAGGTGGTGTGTACGCATGATAGCTATGCACTGTGTTAGTGGGGTATGAGTTGTGCGTGGGTTGTTTGTGTTCTTTTCTTCTGGTGTGTGTGTGGTGTAGATTAGGCTGGACTAGGTGGGCTGAGTTTGGGGTGTGTATGGTGTGTGCATGGTGTGTGTGTGGCAGGGTGCCCATGAATGTAGTCTCTGTGTGGTATGCTTGTGGGAGATGCCTGGTGTGCGTGGTGAATCGTGGTGTGTGTATGGTGTTTGTGTTGTGCGTGCATGGCGTGCTTGTGGGTTGGCAAAGTGTTGTGAGGTGGTGGTAGAGAAGTGGTGTGTGTTGTGATGTGACCCCTGTATATGGAGTGTATGCACCTAATTCCGGCTGTCTGTGCAGTGTGCATCGAACCATGTAACAGATGGCTGTGTGTGTTGGTTTTGGCATGGGTTCAGTGTGTGTGTTTTGCCTATGTCGGGGGTGTGTGTGATGAATAGGAGGAATTCCTGTGGTCCATGTGTACTGATGTGAGGTATGGGTGAGGGCTAGAGTTGTGGTATGTAGGCAGTGGATGCTTGGATTGTGGGTGCTGAATGTGCCGTGGTTCCTTTGTTGCGTGTGGAGTGTGTGTGAGGGGAGTACGTGACTTGATAGCCCATAGTGGAGTGGAGTGTCTTGGCGGTGCGGTGGTGCGTTTGTGATTTGAATGGGTGGTGTGTGCTGGAGATATATGTTCTGGGTGGAAGAGGTGCAGTGGGTGTGGTGCATGGGGTGGTTTCTGTGTGTGTTCTCTATGTTGTCTGTGTCATGTGTATATGGTTCGTGATGGACATGCGCAAGAGGGGACAAGGATGAGTGGGATGAATCGGTTGGGGGTGAGTTAAACAAGTGCTTTCAGGGTGGGGTGTGGGGGATGATTTTGCTGGGCATAGTTTGGTTGGCATGAGGTGTGTGTTGACGCTGTAGGGATGGCGTGTGTGGGAGGTGTCATGTGCCTGTGAGGGAGGTGTTACCTATGTCTTCTGTCCTTCCGGTGTGTGTATGGGTGTGTGTGTGTGTGTGTGTGTGTGTGCACTGAGTGCTGTGTGTGGTGTTCATGGGTTTTCACGGTCTCTGTGGGGGTGTGGTCTATGGGTGGTACCTGTCCCTGGGGAGCTTACCAGTGTTGGTGCTGTAGGGATGCTGTGGCTCTTCAGGGTATTGTGCGTTCCGTTTCTCGAGTTTCTTGGTGGTATGCTTGTTTGGCGTCATGGGGCATTGGGTATCCTGTGTGTGTCCTGCCTATGTAGTGGTGTGGTGCATGGATGATGTCTGCATGTGTGGTTGTGGTGTATTTCATTTTGTAGAAGTGCATGCCTGGAGGCTTTGGGTGGGTGGTTGGCCATGTGTCCATGTGAAATTCGTGTTGTGTGTGTGAGGTGTATGTGTGATGATGCGTTCGTGAAGTCCAGGCAAGGGGAGTGTGTCGTCCATGAGGTAGGAGTATGGTGTCTGTCATCTGTGGGAGTTTTGGTAGATTATGGACTGTGAGTGCCTGCGATGAGTTTGCGTGCAACATCGACGTTCCAAGCACGTCAACTATATGTGTCGATTGTATTTGGCGCTCCGGGGGGTGACTGTGTTGCATTGGACGTCGATGAAATGGGTGTGAATGGTGTATGTTTGCAGTGCTTGGTTTTGGATAGGTGTGTGGCGTGCATTGTGTGTTTTGCACGCATTGTGTGTGTGTCTGTGTGTGTGAGAGTGTTGTGAACTTGGGGATTGTTTTCTATGTTACCCTGCGAGGCTTGTACTCCATTTGTCCTACGAAAGTCTTGGGTGCGGTGTAGGTGGCGTCGGGGCAGTGTGTGTGGTGACGGGGTGGTTTATGCATTCGTGTGTATGTGCGGTGTCGTTTTGCTGTGTGGTGTACGTGTCTTCTGTGAGTTTTCTGTGTGACGAGGGAGGGCAGAGTATCTGTCTGTGTTTTCTATGCGAGTGGTGTGAGTATGGTGTATGCCTAGTTTGGGTGTGCTCTCTTTGTAGCCTGTGGATGTAGGTTGTATGTGTGCTGTGTGTGATCTCTTGGTGAGGTATCGGCAGGCGATGGCATGTGCATCGTGTGTGTGTGCAGTTGGTGCTGTGGTGTGTGATGGAATGCATCCAGGTACAGGTGCTTCATGGGGCCGGTGGGATGTGCCTTGGTATGTGTTCTATAGAGTGCAGTCACTGAGAGAGGTCATGTGTTTGGTCATGGTACGGCTAATCATGGGTGCCCTAAGCACTGGACCTTACGCAGAGCCTGCACAGCGTAGGAGGACCATCGTGTGGTGGGGAGATATCAGACACCAACTATGGTGGCTGAACTCAGAACTAAAGTGAGGCTTCTTCCAAATCTGGAACGATTCTGTGAGAGCGAGAGTTCCGTGACCCCTGAATGTGAGCCAAGCCACTATTCCAAATAGGGAAGGTTACGGGAAGGCCCATTATGGGGATCTGCACAGAAAGTGAAACAAACAGAAAAGTCAACCAGTGAAGGAGACATCTCCATTTGTTTTCCCTTGCCCCAGGACTGAGGCCACCTCTCATCCAAACCGGTCGTTTGGCGTATACACCAATGTTTCCTGCCGAGCCTCTTCAGACACCTCAAGTTTCTGGATGTGCCAGGTGTTCTGAAACCCAACTGGGAGGGGCCCTGCGCTGCAACATAACCACAGTCCTGAGAAGTCTGTGGGAGTCTCCTCTTCCAAGGGAGCATATGGCTCTTTGACACAGACACAGAACGATCTGGAAGGCCCTTCTAGTTAGAGAGAGTGATGAAAAGAGGAGCCCCTGGTGGGCTCTGTGTGTTAAGTATCTAATTCTTGTTTGCAGGCGAGGTCACGGTTTCATGGGTGGTGGGATGGAACGTCCTTGTCCTGCTGCGTGCTCTGTGGGGAGTCTCCACGAAGATTCTCTCAGTCTTGCCTTCCCCCAATTCATTAGCAACCCCCTAACCCTCTCTTCGCAAGGAATCAACGATGTTTCAAATGGAAGCACTAGCCCAGTCTCCCAACGGGTTGTCTTTCTCAGGACTAAGACACAAGTCTGGATTCGGGTGACGGGAAATCTCCACTGGCTACCCCAGTGAGTTGGTCAGCCAGAGGCTTCCATTCATCGTTTAGAAAGAAGAGGAACCGTGTCTGGCCTTAGATCTTTCTCCACCCTTCAAGCCAGTGACTTGAGATAGCAGTCGTTCAGGGGAAGCAGTGGTGGATTCCTCTCTGTGGAAGTTCCTGTGTGCAACTGGGACTTCGGTCAATCTTCCCTGAATATGCTCTGAAAAAGGTCTCACTGGGACTGGCAGAATTCTCTGCTCACCCTCGCTATCCGGTCTTCAAAGCGAAGGCCATCGAGGGAGTTCATGAATTGAGCCAGCTGACCACCCATTCCAGTCCTTACTCCAGGCAGCCAAGCAGCATGAAGTCCCAAGCAGGAGCCCTAGAATCCTTGGCAATATCTGGCCCTGACTGCTCTCTCTCAGCACAGGACCACAAGGGAATCTTGCCACCGACCAGTGAGTGCTGGCGTTGGGAACGACAGATCCATATCCCATGCATGTCAGGCAAGGGAAGGCTTGAAATTCAGCAAGCTTGGGAGAAGAGCTGCAGGAGGGCCAATGGTGTCCACTCCAATGCGAATGCAGTCAATGTGACAATTGTTTTAACTTTGTCTCCCTTTGCCACGGAAATGTGACCAGGTGTCTCTGAGAACCTCCAGCCCAGCCTCTGCTGCCCTATGACCATCCAATATCACTCCCATGTCCATGTATTTCTGAGACCAGATTGTAGTGGATCCTGGGGCCCAACTGAACGGACAGGCCCAAAGTCTCGGCCAGACTCCCAGGTTCACTGAAACACAGGATTCGAATGGCCTCAGGCTTGAAGCTAGTATGGAATGAGAAGCAATGCATGGCAGTGGGTACCGAGGGCCAGATTTCTTCAGGACAGAGGAGCCTGTGAGGAGGAATGGACCTGCAAGCCCACTTTCCTAGCAAGCTCCCTATATCAGGAATAAGAAACAGCTGTGGGCTTGGGCAAAGGGAACCTCCAGAGGCTCCAGCTGGGAGCCCTGTCAGCAAGCGGCCTGGGTCCTTTCTGCCAAAACACAATGAGAGCTTCTGGCCCTGGCTCCTTTTCCTGTCCTTCCCATACTGACTCCCGTTAGGAGTGGCTCAGGGAGAGCTGGGGTGCTTTGGGGGGTGACTCCCCAGTGTTTGGAACTGGGACTCAGTGCACTTTACCAGGCAAGGGCTCTTTCAGAGCATGCCCTGCCATGCAGCATTCTGGGCAGGGGTGAACAATCTTTTCTTCCTCCTGAAGGCTTGTCAGTCAGCCTGGGGAAGGAGACCACCTGGCTATGCCGATGCAGGCTGACACCAGCCACACAAGAAGGAAGCAAAACTCTGCGTGTGTGTGTGTGTGTGTATGTGTGTGTGTTTGTTTGTTTTTGACTGTGTGGTCGATGTTGTTACAGCGTGATATGAATCTGACAGGTGTTCTGACTCTGGAGGTGTTTGTATGGTTTCCATTGGTGTGTTGAATAAATGGGTGTATCTCTGTACTAGAGGTGCATGAATGCTAGCAGTTCACGTGTCCGATGGATACGCTGTGTATCTTGGGTGTTTTCCGTGGCGTTTGTGTGTAATGGAGATGTGTTACGTAGGGTGGATATTTGATGTTTCTCTGGTGCCTACTGGTGTGGGGTAGGTGGTGTGATATCCAAGCACTGTGTTAGTTGGTATGTGTTGTTCGTGGGTTGTTTGTGTTCTTTTCTACTGGTGTGTGTGCGGTGTAGATTAGGGTGGACCTAGTGGGCTGAGTTTGGGGTATGTATGGTTTGTGCATGGTGTGTGTGTGAGGTGGTGTCCATTAATGTAGTCTCTGTGTGATCTGCTTGTGGGAGCGGCCTGGTGTGCATGGTGAATCACAGTGTGTGTATGGTGTTTGTGTTGTGTGTGCATGGCGTGCTTGTGGGTGGGTGAAGTGTTGTGAGGTGGTGGTATAGAAGTGGTGTGTGTTGTGATGTGACCCATGCATATGGAGTGTATGCACCTAATTCAGGCTGTGTGTGCAGTGTGCATGGATCCATGTAACAGATGGCTGTGTGTGTTGGTTTTGGCATGGGTTCAGTGTGTGTGTTTGGCCTATGTCTGGGGTGTGTGTGATGAACAGGAGGAATTCCTGGGGTCCATGTGAAGTGATGTGAGGTGTGGGTGAGGGGTAACTTTGTGGTATTTAGGCAGTGGATGCTTGGATTGTGGGTGCGGAATGTGCCTTGATTCCTTTGTTGCCTGTGGAGTGTGTGTGAGGGGAGTAGGTGAGTTGATCGCCAATAGTGGAGTGGAGTGTCTTGGCGGTGCAGTGGTGCCTTTCTCTTTTGTATTGGTGGTGTGTGCTGGAGATATGTGTGGGGATGATTTTGCTGGGCATAGGTAGGATGGCATGAGGTGTGTGTTGGCGCTGTAGGGATGGCTTGTGTGGGAGGTGTCATGTGCATGTGAGGGAGTTGTTGCATATGTCTTCTGTCCTTCCGGTGTATGTTTGGGTGTGTGTGAGTGTGTGTGTGTGTGTGCTCTGAATGCTGTATGTGGTCTTGGGTTTTCACGGTCTCTGTGTGGGTGTGGTCAATGGGTAGTACTTGTTCTATATTCTTTCCTTAACTGGGAAGCCACTGCCACGAACGGGAGTCCGCCCAAAGGAGTTTCCCTAAACACCGACCTTCCTTTGGTCACCGGTATGGACGGCCGTGACTAGGGCCCTGTACGCGACTCTTCATGTTTTCAACACAGTCAGTTCCAACAGCTTCCACCTTCCACAGCCTCAACCCTGTCGTGAGTCCGTCCTAAAGCACACTTCCCTGACAACGTTTCAAGCATTTTTGACACAGGTAGACAGTGTGGACGACCGTCGGTCTCGGTCTGCCAGTGTACGTTCCGGACCCCTCAGAGCCGTAGCCTGTGCTTCATGCAAATTATCCAACCCGCCCAGAGTTCATCCTTCTTCTATCTTCTTTCTTCAACTGGGAAGACACTGCCATGAATAGGTGTCCGCCTGAAGGAGATTCGCTGAACACAGACCTTCCCATGGTCACTGGTTGGACATCCGAGTCTAGGTCCCTGTGGACGCAACACTTCCTGCTTTCAACACAGTCAGTTCCAACAGCTTCCACCTTTCAACAACCTCAAACCTGTCGCAAGTCTGTCCTAAAGCACACGTCCCTCACGACGTTTCAGGAGTTTTTGGCAGAGGTAGACAGTTTGCCCGACCAAAGTTCTTGCTCCTCCAATATACGTTCTGGATGCCTAAGAGCCCTAGCCGGCACTTAATTCACAGTATCTAACCTGCCTAGAGTCCGTCCTGGTTCTAGCTTCTTTCCTCAAATGGGAAGACGGTGCCATGAATGGGTGCCCACCTGAAGCTGTTTCCCTGAACACAGACCTTCCTACGCTCACCGGCATGGACGTCCGCGTCTAGGGCAAATGTACGTGACTCTTCGTGTTTTCAACACAAGTCATTTCCAACAGCTTTCATGTTTCGACCCTCACAGCACTGTCGCGAGTCCGTCTTAAAGCACACTTCCCTCACGATGTTTGAAGCGTTTCCGACAGAGGTAGACCATGAGGATGACCACAGGTCGTGCTTTTCCCTCATACGTTCTGGAAGTCTAACAGCCAGAGCCTGCACTTAACTCTCAGTATCCAACCTGCCCAGAGTCTGTCCTTATTCTATCGTCGTTCCTTCACAGGGAAGACACTGCCAGAATGGGATTCGACCTGAAGCAGTTTCCCTGAACACAGACCTTCCTATTGTCACTGGTAACGGACGTCTGAGACTAGGGCCCTGTACGAGACTCTTCATGTATTCAACACAGTCAGGTCCCACCACTTCCATGTTTCAACTGTCTAAACAGTGTCGCGAGTCCGTCCTAAAGCACCCTTTCCTCTCGAAGTTGGAAGCGTTTTCAACATAGGTAGACAGTTTGGATGACCAAAGTTCATGATCTTCCAATATACGTTACAGATGCCTAAGAGCCTCCCCCCTCCCCGGGCCTGCAGTTAACTCACAGTATCCAGCCTGCACAGGGTCCGTCCTTGGTCTATCATCTTTCCTCAACCGTGAAGATACTGCAGCGGGTGGGTTTCCGCCTGAAGAAGTTTCAAGGATCCCAGACATTCCTAGAGTCACAGGTGTCGATGTCTGAGACTAGGCCCCCCGTACATGACTCTTCACATTTTCAACACAGTCAGTTCCAACAGCATGCATATTTCAATAGTCTCAACACTGCCGTGAGTCCGTCCTAAAGCACACTACCCTCATGACGATTGAAGCGTGTTCGACAGAGGTAGACAGTGGGGAGGACCACAGGGCCTCCTCTGCCAATATATGTTTTGGATGCCTAAGAGCCATAGACGGCACCTCACTCACAGTATCCAACCTGCCTAGAGCCCGTCCTTGTTCTATCTACTTTGCTCCACTGGGAAGACACAGCCCCGAATGGGTGTCCGCCCGAAGGAGTTTTGCTGAACACAGACCGTCCTATGGTCACCGGGATGGAAGTCCCAGACTAGGGCCCTGTGCGCGACTCTTCATATTTTCAGCACAGTCAGTTCCAGCAGCTTCCACCTTTCGACAGCCTCAACCGTGTCGCGAGACCGTCCTAAAGCACACTTCCCTCACGAGGTTTGAAGCGTTTTCGACAGATGTGGACAGTGTGGATGACAACTGGTGGTGCTCTGTCAGTATGCGTTTTGGACGCCTAAGCGCCGTCGCCTGCAGTTCACTCACGGTGTCCAACCATCCCAGAGTCCGTCCTGGTTCTATCTTCTTCCCCCAACTGGGAAGGCACTGCCACGAATGGGTGTCCGCCTGAAGGATTTTCCCTGAACACAGGCCTTCCTATCGTCACCGGTATGGTCATGCAAGACGAGGGCCCCGTATGCAACTCTTTATGGTTTCAACACACTCAGGTCCAACAGCTTCCACCTTTGGACAGCCTCAAACCTGTCGTGAGTCCATCCTGAAGCACACTTCCCTCAGGACGTTTTGGGCGCCTAAGTTCCGTAGCCTGCCCTTCCCTCCGTTTATCGAACCTGCCCAGAGTTCGTCCTGTTCTATCTTCTTTCCTCAACTGGGAGGACAGAGCCCCAAATGGGTGTCCACCTGAAGGAGTGTCCCTGAGCACAGACCTTGATATGGTCGCCGGTACGGACGTCCCAGATGAGGGCCTGTACGAGATGCTTCATGTTTTCAACACAGTCATTTCCAACAGCTTCCACCTTTCGACAGACTCTGGCCTGTCTCGAGTCCGTCCTAAAACACACTTCCCTCACGATAGTGGAAGCGTTTTTGACAGAGGGAGGCACTGTGGATGACCGCAGGTAATACTCTGCCAAGATACCTACAGGACGCCTAAGACCCGTAGCCTGCACCTCTCTCACAATATCCAACCTGCCCAGAGTCTGGCCTTGTTCTCTCTTCTTTCCTTAACTGGGAACACACTGCCACGAATGGGTGTCCGCCTGAAGGAGTTTTGGACGTCCGAGTCTGGGGCCCTGTGCGCAATTCTACCTGCTTTCGACACAGTCAGTTCCAACATCTCCCACCTTTGGACAGCCGCATCCCTGTCGCCTGTCCGTCCTAACGCACACTTCCCTCACACTGTTTGAATGAAGAGTTTCCAACAGAGGTAGACAGTGTGGAGGACGACAGGTCGTGCTTGCCAATGTACAATTTGTATGCCTAAGAGCCGTAAACAGCACTTGACTCACAGTATCCAACTTGCCCAAAGTCCGCCCTTGTTCTAGCTTCTTTCCTCAACTGGAAAGACACTGCCCCGAGTGGGTGTCCATATGAACAAGTTTTACCTGAACACAGACTTTCCTGTAGTCTCCGGTATGGGCGTCCGAGACTAAGGCCCTGTACGCGACTCCTCATGTTTTCAAAACACTCATTTGGAACAGCTTCCATGTTTTGACCCTCTCAAAACTGTCACAAGTCCGTCCGAAGGCACACTACCCTCACCACGTTTGAAACGTTTTTGACAGAGGTAGAGGGTTTGGATGACCTCAAGTCATGCTCTGCCATTCCATGTTTTGGAAGCCTAAGGGCCATGGCCTGCCCTTCACTCAGAGTATCCAACCTGCCCAGTTTCCGTCCTTGTACTGTCTTCTTTCCTCAACTGGGAAGACACTGCCACGAATGGGCGTCCTAGTGAAGAAGTTTCAATGAACGCAGGTCTTATATGATCACCCGTGTGGACGTCAGAGACTAGGGCCATGTACTCGCATTTTAAGGATTTCAATACTTTCCGTTCCAACAGCTTCCATGTTTTGACCGTCTCAAACCCGTCACGAGTCCGTCCTAAAGCAAACTTCCCTCCCCACGTTTGAAGCATTGTCGACAGAGGTAGACAGTGTGGATGACCACAGGTCGTCCTCCGCCGTTCCAAGTTTTGGACGACTAAGGGCCGTGGCCTGCGCTTCACTCAGCGTATCCAACCTGCCCCGAGTCTGTCCTTGTTCTCCCTTCTTTCCTCAACTAGGAAGACACGGCCAAGAACGGGTGTCCACCTGAAGAAATTTCCCTGAACAAACACCTTACTATGGTCACCGGTATGGACGTCCGAGACTAGGGCCCTGTATGAAACTCTTCATGTTTTCAACAGAGTCAGTTCCAACAGCTTCCATGTTTCAACCGTCTCCAAACTCTCGAGAGTCCGTCCTATAGCACGCTTCCCATACCACGTTTGAAGCATTTTGACAGAGGTAGACAGTTTGGATGACCACAGGTCGTGCTCTATGTGCCACATTTTGGACGACTAAGGGCCGTGGCCTGCACTTCACCCAGAGTATCCAACCTGCCCAGAGTCCGTCCTTGTTCTAGCGTCTTTCTTCTACTGGGAACACACTGCCATGACCGGGTGTCCGCCTGAGGGAGTTTCCCTGAACACCGAACTTCCTATGGTCGCGGGTATGGACGTCAGAGACTAGGGACCTTTACGCAAATCTTCCTGTTTGCAACACGGGCAGTTCCAATAGCTTCCACCTTTTGACAGCCTTAAACATTTGGCGAGTTTGTCCTAAAGCACGCTTCCCTCACGACGTTTGAAGCGTTTTCGACAGAGGTATGCAGTGTGGATGAACGCAGGTCGTGCTCTTCCAATATACGTTTTTGACACCCGAGAGCCATGAGGTGCACTTCACTCACAGGATCCCACCTGCCCAGGGTCAGTCATTGCTCTATCTTCAGTCCTCAACTTCAAAGCCTCTGCCATGAATGGGTGTCCACCTGAAGGAGTTTCGCTGAACACAGACCGTCCTACGGTCACCGGTATGGACGTCCAAGACTAGGGCCCAGTACGCGACTCTTCATGTTTTCAACAGAGTCCGTTCCAACAGCTTCCACCTCTCAACAGCCTCCACCCTGTCGACGTCCGTCCTAAAGCGCCCTTCCCTCACGACGTTCGAAGCATTTTCAACAGAGGTAGACAGTGTGGACAACTGCAGGTCGTGCTCGGCCAATATAGGATTTCGACGCCTAAGCGACGTAGACTGCACCTCAAATACAGTATCCAAACTGCCCAGGGTGTGTCCTCATTCTATCCTCTTTCCTTAACTGGGAAGCTACTGCCACGAATGGGTGTCCACCCGAAGGAGTTTCCCTAAACACCGACCTTCCTATGGTCACCAGTATGGACGGCCGAGACTAGGGCTCTGTACACGACTCTTCATGTTTTCAACACAGTCAGTTCCAACAGCTTCCACCTTCCACAGCCTCAACCCTGTCGTGAGTCCATCCTAAAGCACCCTTTCCTCTCGAAGTTGGAAGCGTTTTCAACAGAGGTAGACAATTTGGATGACCAAAGTTCATGATCTTCCAATATACATTACAGATGCCTAAGAGCCCCCAGCCTGTACTTAACTCACAGTATCCAACTTGCCCAGGGTCCGTCCTTGGTCTATCATCTTTCCTCAACCGTGAAGATACTGCAGCGGGTGGGTTTCCACCTGAAGAAGTTTCACGGATCCCAGACATTCCTAGAGTCACAGGTGTCAATGTCTGAGACTAGGCCCCCTGTACATGACTCTTCACATTTTCAACACAGTCAGTTCCAACAGCATGCATATTTCAATAGTCTCAACACTGCCGTGAGTCCGTCCTAAAGCACACTACCCTCATGACGATTGAAGCGTGTTCGACAGAGGTAGACAGTGGGGAGGACCACAGGGCCTCCTCTGCCAATATATGTTTTGGATGCCTAAGAGCCGTAGACGGCACCTCACTCACAGTATCCAACCTGCCTAGAGCCCGTCCTTGTTCTATCTACTTTGCTCCACTGGGAAGACACAGCCACGAATGGGTGTCCACAATGTCTTACTCCGTCAAAATCGCTTCAAACGTTGTGAGGGAAGTATGCTTTAGGACAAACTCGTGACAGGTTTGAGGTTGTGGAAATTTCAATGCTGTTGGAACTGACTCTGTTGAAAACATGAGGAGTCACGTACTGGGCCCTTATCTCGGACATCATACCGGTGACCATAGGAAGGTCTGTGTTCACAGAAACTCCTTCTGGTGGACACCCATTCGTGGCAGTGTCTTCCCAGTTCTGGAAAGTAGATAGAAGTTCGGACCCTGGGCAGGTTGCAAACTGTGAGTGAAGTGAAGACTACGGCTCCTAGGCATCCAAAACTTATATTGCCAGAGCAAGACCTCTTTTCATCCATACTGTCTACCTATGTCGAAAACATTTCAAACGTCATGAGTGAAGAGTGTTTTAGGACAGATTTCTGACAGGGTTGAGGCTGTGGTAAGGTGGAAGCTTTTGGAAATGACTGTGTTGAAAATATGAAGAGTCGCCTACAGGGCCTTAGTCATGGACTTCCATACTGGTGACCATAGGAAGGTCTCTGTTCAGGGAAACTCCTTCAGGTGGACACCCTTTGGTGGTCGTGTCTTCTCAGTTGAGGAAAGAAGATAGAACAAGGACAGACTCTGGGTAGGTTGGATATTGAAACTGAAGTGCGGTCTATGGCACTTAGGCATCCACATCGTATATTGGCAGAGCATGACCAGTGGTCATGCACACTGTCTAACTCATTCAAAACACTTCAAACGTCATGAGGGAAGTGTGCTTTAGGATGGACTCACGACAGGGTTGAGGTTGTGCAAAGCTTGAAGCTGTTGGAAATGACTGTGTTGAAACTTGAGGAGTTGCGTACAGGGCCTTAGTCACAGAAATCCATACTGGTGACCATAGGAAGGTCTGTGTTCAGGAAAACACCTTCTGGCGGACACCCACTCGTGGCTGGTCTTCCGAGTTGAGGAACGAGGATAGGACAAGGACGGACTCTGGGCAGTTTGGATACTCTCTCTGAAGCGGCAAATACAGCTCTTCACTTCCAAAATGCATATTAGAAGAGCACGAACTGAGGTCATTCAAACTGTCTACCACTGTCAAAAACGCTTCACATGTCGAGAGGGAAATGTGCTTTAGGATGGAATTGCGATAGTTTCCAGACGGTGAAAATGTGGAAGCTGTTGGAACTGTGTTGAAAACATGAAGACTCAGGTACAGGGTCCTAGTCTTGAACGTCCATACGGGTGACCATATGAATGTCTGGGTTCAGTGAAAATTCTTCAGTCGGAGAGTCAATCATGGCAGTTTCTTCCCAGTTGAGGAATGAAGACAGAACAAGGAGGCTCTGGGTGATTCTCAATCTGTTGTAGACAGTGGAGATTTCCAGTCACTCAAATCAGGACTTGTGTCTTATTCCTGAGAAAGAAAACTTGTTGGGAGACTGGGCTAGTGCTTCTACTTGGAACATCATAGATTCATTGCAAAGAGAGGATTGGGGGGTACACATGATATAGGAGAGGAGCAGATCAGAGATTCATCATGCAAAATCCCCATAGAGCAAGCAGTAGGACAAGGATGTTCCATCCAACCAGCCATGAAACCATGTCTTCGGCTGCAACCAAGACTCAGATACATAATGCACAGAGCCCACCAGGTGCTCCTATCTTTTCTCTTTTTCTGTAACTAGAGGGTCTGTATGAATCATTCCGGGTCTGTGTCAAAGAGCCATATGCTCCCTTGAAAGAAGAGACACCACAGAATTCTCAGGACTCTGGTAATTTTGTAGTGAAAGCCCCTCGCAGTTCGGTTTCAGAACACGTAGCACATACGGAAACTTCAGGTGTCTGAAGAGGCTCGGCAGGGAATCCCGGTGTATAGGCCAAACGAGCGGTCTTGATGAGAGGTGGCCTCATTCCTGGGGCAAGGGGAAACCATCTTAGCTGTCTTCTTCCCTGGTTGAATTTACTGTATGTTTCACTTTCTGTGCAGATCCCCAGAAAAGGCACCCCTGTAACCTTCCATATGTCGAAC
This sequence comes from Martes martes, assembly GCF_963455335.1. Lineage (NCBI taxonomy): Eukaryota > Metazoa > Chordata > Mammalia > Carnivora > Mustelidae > Martes > Martes martes. Next base: position 13,158,563 of record NC_137892.1, on the reverse strand, counting down.
TCTGTCTTGGCTCCCATTCAGGGGTCATGGAGCACTCACTCGCAAAGAATCGTCCCAGATTTGCATGAATCATCTCTTTTTTTCTGAGTTCAGCCACCATAATTGTTGCCAGATATCCCCCCACAAAACAATGGCCCTCCAACCCTGTGCAGGCTCTGCGTAAGGTCCAGTGCTTAGTGCACCCAGATTAGTCGTACAATCACCAAGACATGCCCTCTCTCACTGACTTCCCTGTGTATAACACATACAAAGGCACACTCTGCAGGCCCCATGAAGCCCCTGTACACTGACGCATTGCATCACATGCCACAGCACCAACTGCACACACACACCACGCACAAACCATCGCCTGCTGACACCGCACCAAGCGATCACACACACAGCACACATACCACCTACACCCACAGGCTACAAAGAGAGCACACCCATAGGAAGCATACACCATACACACACCACTCCCACAGAGAACATAGACAGAGACTCGGCCCTCCCTCGTCACAAAGAAAACTCACACAAGACACATACACCAGACACCGCAAACCTACACCACACACACACGAATGCATATAACTGCCCCGTCACCACACGCAGGTCCCTGACACAACCTACACCGAACAAGTGCCCCACCCAAGACTCTCGTAGGACAAACAGAGCACAAGCCTTGCAGGGAAACAGAGAATAAAATCCCCAAGTCCATGACACTCTCAAACACACGCAGACACACAGACACACACACACACACACACAAACACGATGCGTGCAAAACACAAAATGCAAGCCACACAACCATCCAAAACCATACACTGCAGACATACAATTCACACCCATTTCATCGACCTCCAATGCCATAGAATCACCCCCAAAACGCCCCATACAATCCACACATATAGATCAATGGCATGGAACGTCGATGATACACCCAAACTCATCGAAGGCACACAGTCCATATCCTACAAAAACTCACACGCACGACAGATACCACACTCCTACCTCATGGACGACACTCCCGTGGCCTGGACTCACAAACACATCACGCGTACACCTCACACACAAAACACATATATCACATGGACACATGGCCAAACACCCACCCAAAGCCTCCAGGCGTGCACTCCACAGAAAGGAAATACGCCACATGCACACAGCCAGACATCACCCATGCACCATACCACTACATAGGCAGCACACACATGACACCCAAAATGTCCCACGAACCCAAACAAGCATATCACAAAGAAACTCGAGAAACAGAACACACAGTACCCTGAAGTGTCACGGCACACCTACAGCACCAACAAGAGTAAGGCCCTCAGGGACAGGTACCACCCGAACACCACACCCACACATAGACCATGAAAACCCATGAACACCACACACAGTACTCACAGCACACAGAGTTCTGCTTCCTTCTTGGGTGGCTGGTGTCAGCCTGCTTCTGCATAGCCAGGTTGTCTCCTTCCCCAGGCTGACTGACATGCCTCATGAGGAAGAAAAGATTGTTCACCCCTGCCCAGAATGCTGCATGGCAGGGCGTGTTCTGAAAGAGCCCTTGCCTGGTAGAGTGCATTGAGTACCAGGTCCAAACACTTGAGAGTCACCCCCCAAAGCGCCCCAGCTCTCCCTGAGCCACTCCTAACGGTACTCAGTATGGGAAGGACAGGAAAAGGAGCCAGGCCCAGAAGGTTTCATTCTCTTTTGGCAGAAAGGACCCAGGCCACTTGCTGACAGGGCTTCCAGGTATAGCCTCTGGAGGTTACCTTTCCCAAGGTGTAGCTGTTTCTTTTTCCTGATATAGGGAGCTCGCTAGGAAAGTGGGCTTGCAGGTCCCTTACTTTTCGACATCCTCACAGGCTCCTCTGTCTTGAAGAAATCTGGCCCTCGGTATCCACTTCCATGCATTGCTTCTCATTCCATCCTAGCTTCAGGCACGAAGCCATTCGAATCCTCTGTCTCAGTGAACTTGGGAGTCTGGCCGAGACCTTGGGCCTGTCCATTAGGTTGGGCCCCAGGATCTGCTACAATCTGGACTCAGAGATTCATGGACATGGGGTGGGATAGGGGATGGTCATATGGCAGCCGAGGCTGGGCTGGAGGTTCTCAGAGACACCTGGTCACATTTCCGTAGCAAGGGGCAACAACGTTAAAACAATTGTCAGATTTATTTCATTCCCATTGGAATGCACCCCATTGGCCCTCCTGTAGCTCTTCTGCCAAGCTTGCTGAATTTTGAGCCTTCCGTTGGCTTACATGCATGGGATATGGAGCTGTCGTTCCCATAGCCAGCACTCACTGGTCGGTGGCACGTTTCGCTTGTGGTCCTGTGCTGAAAGAGAGCAGTCAGGGTCAGATATTGTCAAGGAATCTTGGGCTATTTCTCGGGACTGCATGCTGCTTGGCTTCATGGAGTAAGGACTGGAATGGGTGGTGAGCTGGCTCTAATCTTTGACTCCCTCGGATGCCTCCGATCTGAAGACCAGATGGCGAGGGCGGGCAGAGTATCCTGCCGGTCCTCGTGAGGCCTTTTCCAGAGCATATTCAGGGAAGATTGACCGAAGGCCCTGTTGCACACACAGGAGCTTCCCCAGAGAGGAATCCACCACTGCTTCCCCTGAACGACTGCTATCGAGAGTCACTGGCTTGAAGGGCGGAGAAATATCTAAGGCCAGACATGGTTCCTCTTCTTTCTAAAGGATGAATGGAAGCCTCTGGCTGACCAACACTCGGGGGTAACCAGTGGAGTTTTCCTGTCGCCTGAATCCAGACTTGTGCCTTAGTCCTGAGAAAGCCAACTCGTTGGGAGCCTGGGCTAGTGCTTCCATTCCAAACATGGTTGATTCGTTGTGAAGAGAGGGTTAGGGAGGTGCGCACAACTTGGGGGAGGGGCAGAGTGAGAGAATCTTAGTGGAGACTTCCCACAGAGCATGCAGCAGGACAAAGACTTTCCATGCCACCACCCATGAAACCGTGACCTCGGCTGCAACCAAGACTCAGATACTTAAGGCACAGAGCCCACCAGGTGCTCCTATCTTTTTCTCTATTTCTCTAACTAGAGGGGCCCTCCGGATCATTCCGTGTCCGTGTCAAAGAGCCTTATGCTCCCTTGAAAGAAGAGACTCCCACAGACTTCTCAGGACTGTGGTTATGTTGCAGTGCAGGCCCCTCCCAGTTGTGTTTCAGAACACCTGGCACATCCAGAAGCCTCAGGTGTCTGAAGAGCCTTGGCAGGAGACATTGATGTATATGCCAAACGACAGGTTTGGATGAGAGGTGGTCTCAGTCCTGGGGCAAGTGGAAACAAACGTAGATGTCTCCTTCCCTGGTCGACTTTTTTGTTTGTTTCACTTTCTGTGCAGATCCCCATAAAAGGCACTCCTGTAACCTTCCATATTTTGAATGGTGTCTTGGCTCACATTCAGGGGTCATGGAGCTCTCACTTGCACAGAATCGTCCCAGATTTGGATGAAGCCTCGCTTTCTTTCTGAGTTCAGCCACCATAGTTGGTGTCTGATATCCCCCCACAAAACGATGGTCCTCCAATGCAGTGCAGGCTCTGTGTAAGGTCTTGTGCTTCGTGCACCCATGATTGGCCGTGCAATGACCAAACAAATGCCCTCTCTCAGTGACTGCGCTCTGTAGAACACATACCAAGGCACACATCGCGGGCCACACGAAGCCCTGTACACTGACGCATTTCATCACATGCCACAGCACCAACTGCACACACACACCATGCACAAGTCGTCGCCTGCTGACACCGCGCCAAGAGATCACACACACAGCATACATACAACCTACACCCACAGGCTACAAAGAGAGCACACCCATACTAGGCATACCCCATACACAAAACACTCCCACAGAGAACACGGACAGAGACTCGGCCCTCCCTCGTCACACAGAAAACTCACACAAGACATACACCACACAGCAAACCTACACCACACACACACGAATGCATAGAACCACCCCAAAACCACATGCACTGCCCCGACGCAATCTACACCAAACAAGTGCCCCACCCAAGACTCTCTCAGGACAAACGGAGCACAAGCCTCACAGGGAAACATAGAAAACAATCCCCGAGTTCACAAAACTCTCATACACACACACACTCACGCACACGCACATGCACACACGACATGTACAAAACACACAATGCACGCCACACACCCATTCAAAACCAAGCACTGCAGACATACACCATTCGCACCCATTTCATCAACGTCCAATGCAACACAATCACCCCCAGAACACCCCATACAATCGACACACATAGATCACCTGCATGGAACGTCGATGATACATGCAAACTCCTCGCAGGCACACACAGTCCATATCCTACCAAACTTCCACGCACGACAGACACCACACTCCTACCTCATGGAAGACACACTCCTCTCACCTGGACCTCACAAACACATCACATGTACACCTCACACACACAACACGTATGTCACATGGACACAGGCCGGACACCCACCCAAAGCCTATAGGCGTGCACTTCACAAAACAAAATATGCCACACGCACACAGCCAGACATCCCCCACGCACCACACCACTACATAGGCAGGACACACACAGGACACCGAAAATGTCCCATGTCGCCAAACAAGCATACCACCAAGAAACTCGAGAAACAGAACACACCATACCCTGGAGAGTCCCAGCACACCAACTGCACCAACACCAACACGGGTAAGGAACCCAGGGACAGGTACCACCCATGGACCGTTCCCACACATAGACTGTGAAATCCCATGAACACCACACACAGCACTCAGAGCACACACACACACACACACACACACACACACACACATACACACACCGGAAGGACAGAAGACATAGGCAACACCTCCCTCAAAGGCACATGACACCTCCCACACACGCCATCCCTACAGCACCAAGACACACCTCATGCCATCCAAAATGCCCAGCAAAATCATCCCCACACACTCCACACTGAAACCCCTTGTTTAACACACACCCAACCGATTCATACCACTCTTCCTTGTCCCATCTTGTGCACGTTCATCACGAGCCCATACACATGACACAGACAACATAGAGAACACACACACACACCGACCCACATCATTGAGACCCCACAAACCTCCCCATGTACCACACCCACTATACCTATTCAACCCAGAAAAAAATATCTCCAGCACACACCACCCATACAAAACACAAACACACCACCGCACCACCAAGACACTCCACTCCATGATGGGCAATCACATCACCTACTCCCCTCACACACACTCCACATGCAACAAAGGAACCACGGCACATTCAGCACCCACAATCCACGCATCCACTGCCTACATACCACAACTCTACCCCTCACCTACACCTCACATCACTACACATGGACCCCAGGAATTCCTCCTATTCATCACACACACCCCAGTCATAGGCCAAACACACACTGAACCCATGCCCAAACGAACACATACTGCCATCTGTTACATGGATCAATGAACACTGCACACACAGCCTAAATTACGTGCATACACTCCATCTGCAGTGGTCACATCACAACACACACCACTTCTATACCACAAGCTCACAATGCTTCGACCTCCCACAAGCACGCCATGCACACACATTCCAAACACCATACACACTGCGATTCACCATGCACACCAGGCATCTCCCACAAGCAGACCACACAGAGACCACATTAAAGGGCACCCCACACACACACCATGCACACACCATACATACCTCAAACTCAGACCACCTAGTCCGCCCTTAAGTACAACACACAAACACCAGAAGGAAAAATCACAAACAACCCATGCACAACACATACCCCATAACACAGTGCATGGATATCATGCATACACACCACCTACCCTCCACCCATAGGCACTGGAGAAACATCAAATACCCACCCTACAAAACACATCTCCATCACACACCCACGCCACATAAAACACACAACACACACACCATATCCATCGAACTTGAGAACTGCATGCACTCAACACACCTCTAGCACAGAGATACACTCAGTTATTCAACACACCTGTGGAAAACACACAACCACCTCAAGAATCAGAACACCTGTAGATTCATATCACGCTGAAACAACACCGACCACACAGTCACAAACACACACGCATACACACACACACACACACACAGAGTTTTGCTTCCTTCTTGGGTGGCTGGTGTCAGCCTCCTTCGGCATAGCCAGGTGGTCTCCTTCCCCAGGCTGACTGACATGCCTTCATGAGGAAGAAAAGATTTTTCACCCCTGCCCAGAATGCTGCATAGCAGTGTGTGCACTGTAAGAGCCCTTGCCTGGTAGAGTGCACTGAGTCCCAGTTCCAAACACTTGAGAGTCGCCCCCCCAAAGCACCCCAGCACTCCCTCAGCCACTCCTAATGGTAGTCAGTATGGGAAGGACAGGAAAAGGAGCCAGGCCCAGAAGCTTTCATTGCCTTTTGGCAGAAAGGACCCAGGCCGAGTGCTGACAGGTCTCCCAGGTGTAGCCTCTGAAGGTTCCCTTTGCCCAGCCCACAGCTGTTTCTTATTCCTGCTAAGGGGAGCTCGCTAGGAAAGTGGGCTTGCTAGTCCCTTCCTTTCTGACATTCTCACAGGCTCCTCTGTACTGAAGAATTCTGGCCCTCATTACCCACTTCCATGCATTGCTTCTCATTCCATACTAGCTTCCGGCCTGAGGCCATTCAAATCCTGTGTCTCAGTGAACCTGGGAGTCTGGCCGAGACCTTGAGCCTGCGTACAGGATCCTGGGCCCCAGGATCCGCTACAATCTGGTCTCAGAAATACATGGGCCTGGGGAGGGATAGGAGATGGTCATATGGCAGCAGAGGCTGGGCGGGAGGTTCTCAGAGACACCTGGTCACATTTCCATAGCAAAGGGCGACAAAGATAAAACAATTTTCAGATTGACTGCATTCCCATTGGAATGGACCCCATTGGCCCTCCTGTAGCTCTTCTGCCAAGCTTGCTGAATTTTGAGCCTTCCCTTCGCTGACATGCATGGGATATGGAGCTGTCGTTCCCAACGCCAGCACTCACTGGTCGGTGGCAAGTTTCCCTTGTGGTCCTGTGCTGAGAGAGAGCAGTCAGGGTCAGATATTGCCAAGGAATCTTGGGCTCCTGCTTGGGACTGCATGCTGCTTGGCTGCCTGGAGTAAGCCTGGAATGGGTGGTCCGCTCGCTCGATTCTTTTAGTCTCTCTGATGCCTCTGCTCTGAAGACCAGATGGCGAGGGCAGGCAGAGTATTCTGCCGGTCCTGGTGAGGCCTCTTTCAGAGCATATTCAGGAAAGAGTGACCGAAGGCCCAGTTGCACACACAGGAGCTTCCCCAGATAGGAATCCACCACTGCTTCCCCTGACTGTTACCTCGAGTCACTGGCTTGAGGGGCAGAGAATGATCAAAGGCCAGACACGGTTCCTCTTCTTTCTAAAGGATGAATGGAAGCCTCTGGCTGACCAACTCTCGGGGGTAACCAGTGGAGTTTTCCTGTCACCCGAATCCAGACTTGTGCCTTAGTCCTGAGAAAGCCAACTCGTTGGGAGCCTGGGCTAGTGCTTCCATTAGAAACATCGTTGATTCGTTGCTAAGAGAGGTTTAGAGCGGTGCGCACGACTTGGGGGAGGGGCAGAGTGAGAGAATCTTCGTGGAGACTCCCCACAGAGCACACAGCAGGACAAGGACGTGCCATCCCACCACCCATGAAACCGTGACCTCGGCTGCAACCAAGAGTCAGATACTGAACGCAAAGAGCCCACCAGGTACTCCTATCATTTTCTCTTTTTCTGTAACAAGAGGGGCCTTCCGAATCATTCCGTGTCCAGGTCAAAGAGCCCTATGCACCCTTGAAAGAGGAGACTCCCACAGACCTCTCAGGACTGTGGGTATGTGACAGAGCAGGGCCCCTCCCAGTTGGGTTTCAGAACACCTGGCACATCTGGAAACTTCAGGTGTCTGAAGAGGCTCGGCAGGGAATACCGGTGTATAGGCCAAACGAGAGGTCTTGATGATAGGTGGCCTCATTCCTGGGGCAAGTGGAATCCATCTTAGCTGTATCCATCCCTGGTTGAATTTTCTGTTTGTTTCACTTTCTGTGCAGATGCCCAGAAAAGGCATTCCTGGAACCTTCCATATTTCGGACTATGTCTTAGCTTACATTCAGGGGTCATGGAGCTCTCACTTGCACACAATCAGATGAAGATTTGGATGACTCCGTGCTTTTTTACTGAGTTCAGACACCGTCGTTGCTGTCTGGTATCCCCCATAAAAAACCATGGTCCTCCAACCCTGTGCAGGCTCTGCCTACGGTCCAGTGCCTAGTGAACCAAGGATTAGCCTTACAATCACCAAACACATGCCCTCTCTCACTGAATGCCCTGTATAGAACACATACCAAGGCACATCCCGCGGGTCCCACGAAGCCCCTGTACAATGACACATGCCATCACACGCCACAGCACCAACTGCACACACACACCACGCACAACCCATCGCCTGCCGACACCATGCCAAGAGGTCACACACACAGCACACATACCACCTACACCCACAGGCTACAAAGAGAGCATACCCATACTAGGCATACACCATATACACACCACTCCTACAGAAAACACAGAGAGACTTCGGCCCTCCCTCCTCACACAGAAAACTCACACAAGACACATACACCACACACCGCAAACCTACACCACACACACACGAATGCATATAACTACCCCGTCACCACACGCAGTGCCCCGACGCAACCTACACAGAACAAGTGTCCCACCCAAGACTCTCACAGGACAAACGGAGCACAAGCCTCGCAGGCAAACAGAGAAAACAATCCCCAAGTCCATGACACTCTCAAACACACACACACACACACACAAACACATACAATGCATGCAAATCACACAATGCAAGCCACACACCCATCCAAAGCTATATACTCAACCATACACAATTCACACCCACTTCTTCAACCTCCATGCCACAGATTCACCACCAAAACCTCCCATACAATCTACACATACAGATTAACTGCATGGAATGTCAATGTTACACCCAAACTCATCGGAGGCATACACAGTCCATATCCAACCAAAATTCACACGCACGACAGACACCACACTCCTACCTCATGGACAATTCTCCCCTGGCCTTGACCTCACAAACACATCACACAGACACCTCACACGCAAAACACATGTGTCACATGGACACATGGCCAAACACCCACCCAAAGCCTCCAGGCTTTAAGTCCACAAAAACGAAATACGCCACACACACACAGCCAGATATCACCCATGCACCGCATCACTACATAGGCAGGAGAAACACAGGAACCCAAAAGGACCCACGCCGCAAACAAGCATACCACCAAAAAACTCAAGAAATGGAACACACAGTTCCCTGAAGACTGACAGCACACCTACAATTCCAACAAGAGTAAAGTCCCCAGGGACAGGTACCACCAGTATACCATACCCACACATAGACAGTGAAAACCCATGAACACCACATACAGCACTCAGAGCACATGCACACGTGCGGACGCACACACACACACACACACACACACACACACACAGAGTTCTCCTTCCTTCTTGGGTGGCTGGTGTCAGCCTGCTTCGGCATAGCCAGGTTGTCTCCTTCCCCAGGCTGAATGACATGACTTCCTGAGGAAGAAAAATTGTTCACCCCTGCCCAGAATGCTGCATGGCAGGGCGTGCTCTGAAAGAGCCCTTGCCTGGTAGAGTGCACTGAGTCCCAGTTCCAAACACTTGAGAGTCGCCTCCCCAAAGCACCCTAGCTCTCCCTGAGCCACTCCTAATGGGAGTCAGTATGGGAAGGACAGGAAAAGGAGCCAGGGCCAGAAGCTTTCATTGCCTTTTGGCAGAAAGGACCCAGGCCGCTTGCTGACAGGGCTCCCAGCTGGAGCCTCTGGAGGTTACCTTTCCCAAGCTCACAGCTGTTTCTTTTTCATGATATAGGGAGCTCGCTAGGAAAGTGGGCTTGCTAGTCCCTTCCTTTCCGACATCCTCACAGGCTCCTCTGTACTAAAGAAATCTGGCCCTTGGTATCCAATTCCATGCATTGCTTCTCATTCCATACTAGCTTCCGGCCTGAGGCCATTCAAATCCGGTGTCTCAGTGAACCTGGGAGTCTGGCCGAGGACTTGGGCCTGTCCATTAGGTTGGCCCCCAGGATCTTCTACAATCTGGTCTCAGAAATACATGGACATGAGGAGGGATGGGGCATGGTCATACAGCAGCCAAGGCTGGGATGGAGTTTCTCAGAGACACCTGGTCACATTTCCATAGCAAAGGGCAACAACGTTAAAACAATTGTCATTTTGATTTCATTCCCATTGGAATGCAATGTAGCTCTTCTCTCAAGCTTGCTGAATTTCAAGCCTTCTGTTGGCTTACATGCATGGCATATGGAGCTGTCGTTCCCACAGCCAGCACTCCCTGGTCGGTGGCAAGTTTCCCTTGTGGTCCTGTGCTGAAAGAGAGCCGTCAGGGTCAGATATTGCCAAGGAATCTTGGGCTCCTTCTCGGGATTGCATGCTGCTTGGATGCCTGGAGTAAGGACTGGAATGGGTCGTCAGCTGGCTCTAATTGATTCCCTCTGCTGCCTCCATTCTGAAGACCAGATGGCGAGGGCGGGCAGAGTATTCTGCCGGTCCTGGTGAGGCCTCTTTCAGAGCATATTCAGGGAAGAGTGACCGAGGGGCCTGTTGCACACACAGGAGCTTCCCCAGAGAGGAATCCACCACTGCCTCCCCTGAACGACTGCTATCGCGAGTCACTGGCTTGAAGGGCGGAGAAAGATCTCAGGCCGGACACGGTTCCTCTTCTTTCTAAACGATGAAGGGAAGCCTCTGGCTGACCAACTCTCGGGGGTAGCCAGTGGAGATTTCCCGTCGCCCGAATCCAGACTTGTGTCTTAGTCCAGAGAAAGCCAACTCGTTGGGAGACTGGCTAGCGCCTCCACTGGAAACATCCTTGATTCGTTGGATAGAGAGTGTTGGGTGCTGGGGACTACTTGGGGGAGGGGTAGAGTGAGAGAATCTTCGTAGAGACTCCCCACAGAGAATGCATCAGGACAAGGATGTTCCGTCCCACCACCCATAAAACTATGACCTCGGCTACAACCAAGAATCAGATACTTAACGCACAGAGCCCACCAGGTACTCCTATCTTTTGCTCTTTTTCTGTAACTAGAGGGGCCCTCCGAATCATTCCGTGTCCGGGTCAAAGAGCCCTATGCTCCCTGGAAAGAGGAGACTCCCACAGACCTCTCAGGACTGTGGGTATGTGACAGAGCAGGGCCCCTCCCAGTTGGGTTTCAGAACACCTGGCACATCCGGAAACTTCAGGTGTCTGAAGAGGCTCGGCAGGGAATACCGGTGTATAGGCCAAACGAGCGGTCTTGATGAGAGGTGGCCCCATTCCTGGGGCTTGGGGAAACCGTCTTACCTGTCTCCTTCCCTGGTTGAATTTTCTGTTTGTTTCACTTTCTGTGCAGATCCCCAAAAAAGGCACTCCCGGAACCTTCCATATGTCGAACTGTGTCTTGGCTCCCATTCAGGGGTCATGGAGCTCTCACTCACACCGATTCGTCCAGATTTGGATGAATCCTCGCTTTTTTTCTGAGTTCAGCCACCGTAGTTGCTGTCTGATATCCCCCCACAAAACCATGGTCTTACAAGCCTGTGAAGGCTCTGCGTAAAGTCCAGTGCCTTGTGCACCAAGGATTAGCCGTACAATCACCAAACACATGCCCTCTCTCACTGACTGCTCTGTACAGAACACATACCAAGGCACACCCCACGGGCCCCACGAAGCCCCTGTATACTGACGCATTGCATCACACGTCATGGCTCCAACTGCATGCATATACCACGCACAACACATTGCCTGCCAACACCGCGCCAAGAGATCACACACAGCCTGTATACCACCTATACATGCACAGGCTACAAAGAGAGCACACCCATACTAGGCATACACGATACACACACCACTCCCACAGAGAACACTGACAGAGACTCGGCCCTCCCTCGTCACACAGAAAACTCTCACAAGACACATACACCACACACCGCAAACCTACACCACACACACACACACGAATGCATATAACCACCCCGTCACCACACGCTGTGCCCTGAGGCTACCTACACCAAACAAGTGCCCCACCCAAGCCTCTTGCAGGACAAACGGAGCACAAGCCTTGCAGGGAAACAGACAAAACAATCCCCAAGTCCATGACGCTCTCAAACACACACACACACACACACACACACACACACAATGCACACAAAAACATAATGCATGCCACACACCCATCCAAAACCATACACTCCAGACATACACCATTCACTACCATTTCATCAAACTCCAATGCCACAGAATCACCCCTAAAACGCCCCATACAATCTACCCATATAGATCAACTGCATGGAACATCGATGTTACACGTAAACTTCTCGAAGGCACACACAGTCCATATCCTACCAAAACTCACACGTATGACAGACACCACACTCCTACCTCATGGATGACACTCCCCTCGCCTGGACCTCACAAACACATCACGTGGAAACCTCACACACAAAAAACATATGTCACATGCACACATGGCCAAACACCCACCCAAAGCCTCCAGGCGTGCACTCCACAAAACGAAATACGCCACACACACACAGCCAGACATCACCCATGCACCGCACCACTACATAGGCAGGACACACACCGGACACCCAAAACGTCTCACGACCCCAAACAAGCATACCACCAAGAAACTCGAGAAATGGAACACACAGTTCCCTGAAGACTCACAGCACACCTACAGCACCAACAAGAGTAAGGCTCCCAAGGACATGTACCACCCGTATACCACACCCACACATAGACCGTGAAAACCCATGAACGCCACACACAGCACTCAGAGCACACACTCACGTGTGTGGGCACACACACACACACACACACACACACACACACAGAGTTCTGCTTCCTTCTTGGGTGCCTGGTGTCAGCCTGCTTCTGCATAGCCAGGTGGTCTCCTTCCCCAGCTGACTGACATGCCTTCATGAGGAAGAAAAGATTGTTCACCCCTGCTCAGAATGCTGCATATCAGGGCGTGGTCCGAAGGAGCCCTTGCCTGGTCGAGTGCACTGAGTCCCAGTTCCAAACACTTGAGAGTCACCCCCCAAAGCACCCCTACTCCCTGAGCCACTCCTAAAGGTAGTCAGTATGGGAAGGACAGGAAAAGGAGCCAGGGCCAGAGCTTTCATTGTGTTTTTGCAGAAAGGACCCAGGCCGCTTGCTGACAGGGCTCCCAGTTGGAGCCTCTGGAGGTTGACTTTCCCAACCCCATTTACATTTGGGTAAATGCTGTAACTACTCCAGAGGTTCTATACATTTCCTAAAGTTTCAATGTTTTGATAAGGGTCATCACTTGATATGTAACCATATCTATTCTGAGTTTTTGTCATATGTAATTGTTTAAATTCTCTTGTAAATGAATTCCGACTTAAAAGAAATTCATCTGGGAGACTTTCAGGACAAATACAGGTCTTGAATGTGTTGAAGTCCTGGAGCTGAAATGGGTAAGAATTTCCAGAAGTAAAAGCTGCACTCAGACTAAACCAGAATTAGTACGGTGACTCAAGGTAAGAATGAGTCTCCAGGAGCTTTCCTAGAAAGACTTATTGAAGCCTATAAAATGTATAGCCCGATCTACCCTGAGGCACCCGAAAATCAGGGGGCAGGGAATCTTGCTCTTGCCAGTCAGTCAGCCCCAGATATAGGGAGGAAACTTCAGAAAATTGAAGGATTTGAAGGGAAGAATCTGAGTTAGTGGGAATAGCAGAAAAGGTGTTTAACAACAGGGATGCACAGGAGTATGAAAAAACAGACAGAAGCTGGTTAAGGTTTTGACATTACATGAGGCAGGTAGGGGATGATAAATGGAAGGAAAAGCCGAAGCACAGAGAAAGCAGGTGGGAAGACTTAGATTCATATCAGTGCGCTTACTGTAAGGAAAAGGGACACTGGGCCAGGGAGTGCACCAAAAGGAAGATGGCAATGCTGGCCACCAGAGTAAAAATTAAAGTCGAGGGGAAATCAGTTGATTTTTTGGTGGACACAGGAGCCCAATTTTCATCATTACTTAAACCTATGGGAAAACTACTTGGAGAGAAAGTCTGGGTACAAGGAGCAAATGGCACAGAGAGACATAAATGGACAACAGAAAGGACTTTAAATTTGGCCTCGGGAATAGTTAAACATCGACTTATGGTCCTCCCTAATGCCCCATGTAACTTGATGGGAAGAGATCTCCTCCACAAGTTATAAGCTGGCATTCAGTTCTCGGAAGGAGACATGACTGTAACCTTGAGACAACCCACTGTAGAGGTGCTTATGGCAGCAGTAGATGAATACCTCCTTTACGAGCCAGTCTCAAAACCAGAGGAGACAAAGCAGGGGAGACTTCTCCAAACCTTATAGGTCGAGTTTCCTGAGGTCTGGGCAGAAGGGAAGTGCCCTGGCTTGGCCATGGAACAACCTCCAGTGGTGGTACAATTAAAGGTGACAGATATGGATGTTTGCCTTTGGCAGTACACCTTTCCCCAGGAAGCAAAGGAAGGGATCATAACAAATTAACAGCCTCCGAGGAGATGGGATCCTAGTTCCTTGCAAATCTCCATGGAACACACCTATGCTGACCGTCAAAAAGGCTGAGACTGGGGAGTACCGACCTGTTCAGGACTTGCATGAAGTTAATAAATGGGTTGAAGATATCCACCCAATGGTGCCTAACCCCTATACCTTACTCTCCCTCCTGGGCCCCAAAAGAACTGTGTATATCGTCTTGGATCTCAAGGATGCATTTTTCTGCATATCTTTAACAAGGGAATCTCAGCCCCTTTTTGCATTTGAGTGGTTCGACCCACAGAAAGGATTTCAAGACCAGCTCACCTTGTCAAGACTTCTCCAAGGTTCAAGTATTCACCCACCATTTTTGATGAGGCCCTACATGAGGATTTGCGTGAGTACAGAACCTCCAACCCAGGAGTCACTCTGTTACAGTATCTTGATGACTTGCTAGTAGCCGCTGAGGACTATAAGTCATGTTTGCAGGGGATAAGAGCTCTCTTACAGACTCTGCAGGAAAATGGGTATCGGATATCAGCAAACAAAGCACAGCTCTGTCAGAGAAACACCACTTATCTAGTCTTTGATCTCCACATGGGAGTGCTCTTCACTGTCTGAGGCCAGGAAATAAGTGATCACCCGATACACCCGCCCCACCATGTCCCAACAACTGAGGGAGTTTCTTGGGATGGTGGGCTATTCTTGACTGTGGATACCGTGGTTTGTGGAGATTGCCCGACCTCTCTACGAACTGGCAAAATGGGGGCTCACTATGGTAGAGTGGACAGCTGAGGCAGAAGGATAATTTTGGGATTTACAAACAGCCCTACTGGGTGCCCCAGCATTTGCCATCCCAGATGGTACCAAGCCCTTCCAATTGTATGTGGATGAAAAAGCAGGGATGGCCAAAGGAGTTTTGACTCAGGTTCTGGGGCCTTGGCAAAGGCCAGTAACCTATCTCAGCAAGAAACTAGATCCAGTAGCAGCTGGGTTCCCCCCTTGCCTCTGCATAATTGCTGCCACAGCCATCCTGGTCAAGGATGCAAGTAAACTGAATTTGGGTCAAAATCTCATCTTGACACCACCCACACTATCGAGGGCCTTCTCTGGACTCCACCAGACCAATGGATGACAACCGCCTGAGTGAAGGGGTATCAGGCCCTCCTCTTCAACAAACCAAGAGTGACCTTCTGGCCCCTGGTGGTGCTAAATCCAGCCACGCTGCTGCCAGAGGAGCTGGCTGACCACCCACATGACTGCGGGTAGGTCCTAACCCAAGTCATAAGAATAAGGCCAGATCTCAGAGACATTCCCCTTCCGGATGCCGAGATGACTCTGTTCACAGATGGGAGTAGCTACATGGTCAATGGAAAGAGGTGTGCGGGGGATGTGGTGGTTTCTCCTGAGCAGGAACTCTGGACAGCAGCCCTGCCACACAGAACTTCGGCACAAGAAGCGGAACTCATTGCACTCACTAAGGCACTCCAGATGGCCAAAGGTAAAACCGCCAACATCTATACAGACAGCAGATATGCCTTTGCTACTCTCCATATACATGGGGCTATTTATAAAGAAAGGGGCCTATTAAGAGCAGAAGGAAAAGGAATTAAAAACAGAGGAGAAATATTGGCTCTCCTCCAGGCTATTTGGGACCCAAAGGAGGTGGCTGTTATGCATTGCCCGGGACACCAAAAGGGGACTGATCTGATTTCAAAGGGAAACCAATTAGCAGATCAAGCTGCAAAGCAAGCAGCCCAAGAAACAGTACAAGAACTAGTTACACTCCTGGCTCAAGCCCTATCAGAAAAACCAAACTATTCAGAAGAAGATTTAAAGTATTTAGAGAAATGGGTTAAATTGGACTATGGAGGGGACTGGTCTAAGACTAAAACAGGAAAAATAATTCTTCCTCAAAGACTAGGTAAGAAGTTAGTAGACCAGATACATCAGGGTACTCATTTGGGTTTACACAAACTCAAGGAGCTTATAGGCAAGCAGTTCCAGTTTCTAAATTAGGGCATATGGTTCAGGATGTAGTTGATAGATGTGCTCAGTGCCAGGCAGTTAATGTGGGAAGAATGAGAATGGGAAGAGGGAAAAGAGAAAGAGGTAAGGAACCAGGAATTTATTGGGAAATAGATTTTACAGAAATGAAACCAAGAAAATATGGGCACAAGTATATGTTAGTTTTTGTAGATACATTTTCAGGCTGGGTAGAGGCTTTTTCCGCCAAACATGAGACAGCAGGAGTGGCAACCAAAAAGCTACTAGAAGAAATAATTCCTAGGTTTGGGTTGCCTCTCGTGATCGGGTCAGACAATGGCCCTGTATTTGTGAGTTCAGTCCCACAGGCATTGGCCAAGGCCATAGGCACTGAATGGAAATTACATTGTGCCTATCAGCCCCAGAGTTCCGGGCAAGTAGAGAGAATGAACTGGACTCTTAAAGAGACCTTGACAAAACTAATTCTGGAGACTGGTGGTGGATGGGTGGATCTCCTTCCTTTCGCCCTCCTCAGGGCACGATGTACACCCTATTTAAACAAGGTGACCCCATTTGAAATAATGCTCTGTCCTCAGCTACAAGAGGTTGCCCTAGCAGAAGTGACTGATCAGTCTGTACTCCAATCACTGCAGGTGTTACAGTCTGTCTTAAAAATAGCCCACACAGGGATCCAGGCTGTCCAAACTGACACAGAGATGGAGGTGGAACCACATCCTTACCAACACGGGGACTTGGTTTGTATACGTCGCTATCAAGTGGGAAACTTGGAGCCTCGCTGGAAGGGACCGTTTACTGTTATCTTGACCACCCCATGGCAGTAAAAGTAGAAGGCATTAGGGCCTGGGTTCACATGGCTCATGACAAACGAGCCGAGAACAAGAACACCCCCCAGAGATGGAAGCCACAGCCGATGGACCCTGCTGACCATTTACTAAAGCTAAGACTAATAAAACTGTGAGTTTATTGTTGCTCCTATTGTTACCTGCTTATGAAAACTATAGGTGGGAAATTAGATGAACGGAATGAGGAAAAATGGAAAAGGTTATACAAAGCATTGAATGGCTAACTCAACAGCCGACTGTGCACTACTGTTACTTTTTGGCCCCTGTATTATACACGCCCTAATGTCATTTGTACCAAAGAAAATTAAAGCGATAAAAATGTTAGTCTTACATGCTCAATATGACCCCTTACAACAGGAGAACATAGAACTGGCTGAAAGTTAAGGATTTGACTAAAATCCAAAGAAAAGGGGGGAATGTAAGGGCCTGGTTAGCCAGAGGAACTTAGTTGCAAACCCTGGATATAGGGGCGGGCCAGGCCGGATGGATACATCCAACCAGTGGGGCGTACATATATTGACTGTGGTGAGTTGAAAACCCATTGGCCAGCTGTGTGTGGCCCGGGCTCAACCACCTATATAAAGGTTGGTCTGTGAGGCTGGGGAGTAGTAGGAGTAGTGGGAGTAGTAGGAGGAGTTAGAATAGCAATTAAAATAGGAGTTAGAATAGCCGTTGGAGTAGCCATTAGAATAGCCATTGGGATAACCGTTAGGGTAGTCATCATGGTCATCGGGAGCATCATGGTCCTCCTCGTCGTCCTAGTCTTCGGCAGCAATGCCGCGGCGAATGGCCTCACCCCCAAGAGCCTCGCCGCCCATAGTGGCCTCAACACCACTGAGCCGCGGCCTCGCCGCAAGTGGCCTAGTCATGGGCAGCAGCGCTGCCAACAGCGACCTCGCTGCCAGAAGCCACCCCACCGTGAGCAGCCTTGCCATCATGAGCCACAGCCTCGTCGTGAGGAGCCCCGCTCCTTACTTATTGCATTCAAACAGCATGAAGTCCCGAGAAGGAGCCCAAGATTCCTTGGCAATATCTGACCCTGACTGCTCTCTCTCAGCACAGGACCACAAGGGAAACTTGCCACCGACCAGGGAGTGCTGGCTGTGGGAACGACAGCTCCATATGCCGTGCATGGAAGCCAAGGAAGGGAAGGCTCGAAATTCAGCAAGCTTGGGAGAAGAGCTACAGGAGGGCCAAAGGGGTGCATTCCAATGGGAATGAAATCAATCTGACAATTGTTTTATCGTTGTTGCCCTTTGCTATGGAAAGGTGACCAGGTGTCTCTGAGCACCTCCAGCCCAGCCTCGGCTGCCATATGACCATCCCCTCTCCCTCCCCATATCCATGTATTTCTGAGACCAGATTGGAGCGGATCCTGGGGCCCAACCTAACGGAGAGGCCCAAGGTCTCGGCCAGGCACCGAGGATCACTGAGACACAAGATTCTAATAGCCTCGGGCCTAAAGCTAGTGGGGAATGAGAAGCAATGCAAGGAAGTAGATACCGAGGGCCAGATGTCTTCAGTACAGAGGAGCCTGTGAGGATGTCAAAAAGGAAGGGACTAGCGGGCCCACTTTCCTAGAGAGCTCCCTATATCAGGAAAAAGAAACAGCTGTGGGCCTGGGAAAGGCAACCTCCAGAGGCTCCACCTGGGAGCCCTGTTAGCAAGCCGTCTGGGTCCTTTCTGCCAAAAGACAATGAAAGCTTCTGGCCCTGGCTCCTTTTCCTGCCCTTCCCATTCTGACTCCCGTTAGGAGTGGCTCAGGGAGAGCTGGGGCGCTTTGGTGGGCGACTCTCAAGTGTTTGGAACTTGGGCTCAGTGCACACTACCAGGCAAGGGCTCTTTCAGAGCAAGCCCGGCCATGCAGCATTCTGGGCAGGGGTGAACAATCTTTTCTTCCTCATGAAGGCATGTCAGTCAGGCTGGGGAAAGAGACAACCTAGCTATGCATAAGCAGGCTGACACCAGCCACCCAAGAAGGAAGAAGTGTGTGTGTGTGTGTGTGTGTGTGTGTGTGTGTGTGTGTGACTGTTTATGTCATCGGTGTAGTTTCAGCGTGGTATGAATCTGACAGGTGTTCTGACTCTTGAGGTGGTTGTGTGTTTTCCATAGGTGTGTTGAGTAAGTGTTGAATAAGTGAGTGCATCTCTGTGCTAGAGGTGTGCTCAGTGCATGCAGTTCACGAGTCTGATGGATATGATGTGTGCCTTGTGTGTTTTACGTGGCGTTGTTGTGTTATGTGGACACCCATTCGTGGCAGTGTCTTCCCAGTTGAGGAAAGAAGATAGAACAAGGACAGACTCTGGGCCATTTGCATAGTGTGAGTGAAGTGCAGTCTGTGGCTCTTAGGCGTCGAATTTGTATATTGGCAGCGCTGGACTTGTGGTCTTTCACACTGTCTACCTCTGTAGAAAATTCTTCAAATGTCGTGAGGGAAGAGTGCTGTAGGATGGACTCGCGACAGGGTTGAGGTTGTCGAAAGGTGAAAGCTGTTTTAACTGTGTTGAAATCATGAAGAGTAGGGTCAGGGCCCTAGTCTCAGACATCCATACTCGTGAAGATAGGAAGGTCTCTGTTCGGGAAACTGCTTCAGGTGGACACCCATTCGTGGAAGTGGCTTCTAAGCTGAGGAAAGAAGATAGAACAAGTACGTACTCTGGGCAGGTTGGATACTGTGAGCGAAATGCAGGCTACGGATCTTAGGCGTCCAAAATGTATATTGGAAGAGCACGATCTGTGGTCGTCCACACTGTCTACCTCTGTGGAAAACGCTTCAAACATCATGAGGGAAGTGAGCTTTAAGACGGACTCGTGACATGTTTGAGACTGTTGAAAGTTGGAAGCTATTGGAACTGACTGTGTTGAAATCATGAAAGAGTAGTGTACAGGGCTCTAGTCTCCGACGTCCATACCAGTGATTATAGGAAGGTCTGAGTTCAGGAAAACTCCTTCAGGTGGATACACATTCGTAGCAGAATCTTCCTAATTGAGGAAAGCAGATAGAAAAAGGATGGACTCTTGGCAGCGTGTATACTGAGTGAGGTGCAGTCTGCACCTATTAGGCATCAAAATCTTATATTGGCAGAGCATGACTTGTGGTCATCCACCCTGTTTACCTCTGTCAAAAACACTTCAAACATCATGAGGGAAGAGTGCTTTAGAATGGACTCGCCATATGAGTTCTAGTAGTTTGGGGGTGGAGTCTTTCAGGTTTTCCATATAAAGAATCATGTCATCTGCGAAGAGAGAGAGTTTGACTTCTTCCTTGCCAATTTGGATACCTTTTATTTCTTTTTGTTGTCTGATTGCTGTTGCTAGGACTTCTAATACTATGTTGAACAAGAGTGGTGAGAGTGGACATCCTTGTCGTGTTCCTGATCTCAACGGGAAGGCTGCGAGCTTTTTCCCATTGAGGATGATATTTGCTGTGGGTCTTTCATAGATAGATTTGATGAAGTTCAGGAATGTTCCCTCTATCCCTACACTTTGAATCGTTTTAATCAGGAACGGATGCTGGATTTGTCAAAAGCTTTTTCTGCATCAATTGAGAGGATCATGTGGTTCTTCTCTCTTCTCTGATTGATTTGTCCTATCACATTGATTGATTTGCGAATGTTGAACCATCCTTGTAACCCAGGGATGAATCCCACCTGATCATGGTGGATAATCTTTTTAATGTGCTGTTGGATCCTGTTTGCTAGGAACTTGTTGAGAATCTTAGCATCCACATTCATCAGTGATATTGGTCTGAAATTCTCCTTTTTGGTAGGGTCTTTGCCTGGTTTGTGGATCAGGGTAATGCTGGCTTCATAAAAAGAGTCTGGAAGTTTTCCTTCTGCTTCAATTTTTTGAAATAGCTTCAGGAGAATAGGTGTTATTTCTTCTTTGAAAGTTTGATAGAATTCCCCAGGGAATCCATCAGGTCCTGGGCTCTTGTTTTTTGGGAGGTTTTTGATCACTGCTTCAATCTCGTTACTAGATATCGGTCTATTCAGGTTGTCAATTTCTTCCTGGTTCAATTTTGGGAGTTTATAGTTTTCCAGGAATGCATCCATTTCATCTAGGTTGCTTAGCTTATTGGCATATAACTGTTGATAATAACTTCTGATGATTGTTTCTACTTCCTTGGTGTTAGTTGTGATCTCTTCCTTTTCATTCATAATTTTATTAATTTGGGCTTTCCCTCTTTTCTTTTGGATTAGTGTGGCCAATGGTTCATCGATCTTATTGATTCTTTCAAAAAACCAGCTTCTAGTTTCGTTGATACGTTCTACTGTATCTCTGGTTTCTACCTCATTGATCTCTGCTCTAATCTTGATTATTTCCCTTCGTACGTGTGGCGTTGGTTTGATTTGTTGTTGATTCCCCAGTTCTTTAAGGTGTAGAGATAGCTGGTGTATTCTGGATTTTTCAGTTTTTTTGAGGGAGGCTTGGATGGCTCTGTATTTCCCCCTTAGGACTGCCTTTGCTGTATCCCATAGGTTTTGGAGTGAAGTGTCTTCATTCTCATTGGTTTTCATGAATTGTTGAAATTCTTCTTTGATCTCCTGGTTGATCCAAGCATTCTTAAGCAAGGTGGTCTTTAGCTTCCAGGTGTTTGAGTTCCTTCTGAACTTTTCCTTGTGATTGAGCTCCAGTTTCATGGTGGGAATGCAAACTGGTGCAGCCACTGTGGAGATCAGTGTGGAGATTCCTCAAGAAGTTAAAAATAGAGCTTCCCTATGACCCTGCCATTGCACTACAGGGTATTTACCCCAAAGATACAGATGTAGTGAAAAGAAGGGCCATCTGTACCCCAATGTTTATAGCAGCAATGGCCACGGTCGCGAAACTGTGGAAAGAACCAAGATGCCCTTCAATGGATGAATGGATAAGGAAGATGTGGTCCATATACACTATGGAGTATTATGCCTCCATCAGAAAGGACGAATACCCAACTTTTGTAGCAACATGGACAGGACTGGAAGAGATTATGCTGAGTGAAATAAGTCAAGCAGAGAGAGTCAAGTATCATATGGTTTCACTTATTTGTGGAGCATAACAAATAATATAGAGGACAAGGGTGGATGGAAAGGAGAAGGGAGTTGAGGGAAATTGGAAGGGGAGGTGAACCATGAGAGACTATGGACCCTGAAAAACAACCTGAGGGTTTTGAAGGGGCAGGGGGTGGGAGGTTGGGGGAACCAGGTGACGGGTATTAGGGAAGGCACAGATTGCATGGAGCACTGGGTGTGGTGCAAAAACAATGAATACTGTTACGCTGAAAATAAATAAAAAATTAAAAAAAAATAGAATGGACTCGCGACAGGGTTGAGATTGTCAAAAGGTGGAAGATGTTGGAACTGACTCTGTTGAAAACATGAAGAGTCATGTACAGGGCCCAAGTCGCGGATATCCATACCGGTGACCATAGGAAGGTCTCTGATCAGGGAAACTCCTTCAGGCGGACACCCATTCATGGCAGTGTCTTCTCAGTTGAGGAAAGAAGATAGAACAAGGCCAGACTCTGGGCAGGTTGGATACTGTAAGTGATGTTCAGTCTATTGCTCTTAGGCGTCCAAAACGTATATTGGCAGAGCACGACCTGTGGTCATGCACACTGTCTAACTCAGTCGAAAGTGCTTCAAATGTCATGAGGGAAGTGTGCTTTAGGAAGGACTCACTACAGGGTTGAAGTTGTGGAACGTTCGAAGCTGTTGGAACTGACTGTGTTGAAAACATGAAGAGTAGTGTACAGGGCCCTAATCTCGGACCTCCATACCAGTGACCATAGGAAGGTCAGTGTTCAGGGAAACTCCTGGACACCCACTCGTGGCTGGTCTTCCCAGTTGAGAAATGACAATAGAACAAGGACGAACTCTAGGCAGGTTGGATACTCTATGATAAATGCCGGCTACGGCTCTTAACTCCCAAAACGCATATTGGAAGAGCATGAACTGTTCATCCAAACTGTCTACCTCCGTTGAAAACGCTTCACACGTCGTGAGGGGAGTGTGCTTTAGGATGGATTCGTGATAGTTTTGAGACAGCCAAAACATGGAAGCTGTTGGAACTGCCTGTGGTGAAAACATGAAGACTCCCGTACAGGGCCCTAGTCTTGGACGTCCATACGGGTGACCATATGAATGCCTGAGTTCAGTGAAACTTCTTCAGTCGGACACTCATTCATGGCAGTGTCTTCCCAGTTTTGGGATGAAGATAGAACAAGGAGGCTCTGGCTGACCATCTCTCTGTTGTAGCCAGTGGAGATTTCCCATCTCCCAAAACCAGACTTGTGTCTTAGTCCTAAGAAAGCCAACTCGTTGGGAGTCTTGGCAAGTGTTTCCATTTGGAACATCGTTGATTCGTTGGAAAAAGAGTGTTTGTGGGTGCGCACGATGTGGAGGAGGAGCAAAGTCAGAGAATCTTCATGGAGACTCCCCATAGAGCATGCAGCAGGACAAAGACGTTCCATTCCACCACCCATGAAATCATGACCGTGGCTGCAACCAAGAGTCAGATACTTAACGCACAGAGCCCACCAGGTGCTCCTATCTTTTGCTCTTTTTCTGTAACTAGAGGGGCCCTCCGAATCATTCCGTGTCCGTGTCAAAGAGCCTTATGCTCCCTTGAAAGAGGAGACTCCTAAAGACTTCTCAGGGTTGTGGTTATGTTACAGCACAGGGCCCCTCCCAGTTGGGTTTTGAAACACCTGGCACATCCGGAAACATCAGGTGTTTGAAGAGGCTGGGGAGGAAACATTGGTGTATAGGCCAACCGAGTGGTTTTGATGAGAGGTGGCCTCATTCCTGGGGCAAGGGGAAACCATCTTAGCTGTCTCCTTCCCTGGTTGAATTTACTGTTTGTTTCACGTTCTGTGCAGATCCCCAGAAAAGGCACCCCCATAACCTTCCATATTTCGAATGGTGTCTTGGCTCACATTCAGGGGTCATGAAGCTCTCACTCACACAGAATCGTCCCGGATTTTGATGAATCCTCGCTTTTTTTCTGAGTTTAGCCACCATAATTTGTGTTTGATATTGCCCCACAAAACGATGGTCCTCCAACCCTGTGCAGGCTCTGCGTAAGGTCCAGTGCTTAGTGCACCAAGGATTAGCCATACAATTACCAAACACATGCCCTCTCTCACTGAGTGCCCTGTATAGAACACATACCAAGGCACACCCCACGGGCCCCACGAAGCCCCTGTACACTGACGCATTCCATCACATGCCACAGCACCAACTGCACTCACACACCATGCACAACCCATCGCCTGCCGACACAGCACTAAGAGATCACACGCACAGCACACATACAACCTACACCCATAGGCTACAAAGAGAGCACATCCATACAGGCATACACCATACACACATCACTCCCACGGAGAACACAGACATAGACACGGCCCTCACTTCTCACAGAGAAAACTCACAGAAGACACATACACCACACACAGCAAACCTACACCACACACACACGAATGCATATAAACACCCCATCATCAAACACAGTGCCCTGATGCAAACTACACTGCACAAGTGCCAGACCCAAGACTCTCGCAGGACAAACGGAGCACAAGCCTAGCAGGGAAACATAGAAAATAATCCCCAAGTTCACGACACTCACACACACACACACACAATGCGTGCAAAACACACAATGCACGTCACACACCCATCCAATACCATGCACTGCAGACATACACCATTCACACCCATTTCATCGACCTCCAATGCAACACAGTCACCCCAAAAACGCCCTATACAATCTACACATATAGATAACCTGCATGGAACGTCGATGTTACAGGAAAACTCATCTAAGGCACACACAGTCCATATCCTACCAAAATTCACGCACACGATAGACACCACACTCCTACCTCATGAACGACACACTCCCCTCGCCTGGACCTCACAAACACATCACACGTACACCTCACAGACAAAACACGTATGTCACATGGACACATGGCCAAACACCCACCCAAAGCATACAGGCATGCACTCCACAAAAATGAGATACGCCACACGCACACAGCCAGATATCACATGCACCACACCACTACATAGGCAGGACACACACAGGACACCCAAAACGTCCCATGACGCCACACATGCATACCACCAAGAAATTTGAGAAACGGAACACACAATAACCTGAAGAGTCACAGCACACCTACAACACCAACACGGGTAAGGCCCCCAGGGACAGGAACCACCCATAGACCACACCCACACATAGACCGTAAAAACCCATGAACACCACACACAGCACTCAGAGCGCACACACACACACACACACACACACACACACACCGGAAGGACAGCAGACATAGGCAACACCTCCCTCACTGGAACATGACAGCTCCAACACACAGCATCCCTACAGCACCAAGACACACCTTACGCCATCCAAACTATGCTCAACAAAAACACCCCACACACCCCACACTGAAACCACCTGTTTAACACACACCGAACTGACTCATACCACTCATTGTTGTCCCATCTTGCGCACGTCCATCACAAACCATATACACATGACACAGACAACAAAGAATACACACACACACACCTACCCACATCATTCAGACCACACACACGACCCTATGCTCCAAACTCACTACACCTATTCCACCCAGAACACGTATCTCTTGTACAGAACACCCATACAAAACACAAACGCACCACCGCTCCGCCAAGACACTCCACTCCACTACGGGCAATCAAGTCACCTAATCCCCTCACACACACTCCACAGGCAACAAAGGAATCACGGCATATTCAGCACCCATAATCTGCGCATCCACTGTCTACATAAGACAACTTACCCCTCACCCAAACCTCACATCACTACAGATGTACCACAGGACTTCCTCATATTCATCACACACACCCCAGACATTTGCCAAACACACACACTGAACCCATGCCAAACCCAATACACACGGCCATCTGTTACATGGATCAATGCACACTGCACAGACAGCATAAATTATGTGCATACACTCCATATGCAGGGGTCACATCACAACACACACCACTTCTATACCAGAAGCTCACAACACTTCGCCCACCCACAAGCACGCCATGCACACACAACACAAACACCACACACACACTGCGATTCACCACGTACACCAGGCATCTCCCACAAGCATACCACACAGAGACCACATTCATGGGCACCCCCCACAGACACCACGCACACACCATAGATACCCCAAACTCAGCCCACCTAGTCCACCCTAATCTACACTTCACACACACCAGAAGAAAAGAACACTAACAACCCACACATGACACAGACCCCACTAACACAGTGCATGGATATCATGCATACACACCACCTACCCCCCACCCATAGGCAATGGAAAAACATCAAATATCCACCATAGGAAACACATCTCCATCACACACCAACGCCATGTGAAACACACAAGACACACACCATATCCATCGGACTCGTGAACTGCATGCACTCAACACACCTCTAGCACAGAGATACACACACTTATTCAACACACCTATGGAAAACACACAACCGCCTCAAGAGTCAGAACACCTGTCAGATTCAAACCAGGCTGAAACAACACCGACCACACAAACAATACACACACACACACACACACACACACACACACACACACACGCAGACACACACACACAGAGTTTTGCTTCCTTCTTGGCTTCTTGGTGTCAGCCTGCTTCTGCATAGCCAGGTTGTCTCCTTCCCCAGGCTGACTGACATGCCTTCATGAGGAAGAAAAGATTGTTCACCCCTGCCCAGAATGCTGCATGGCAGGGCATGCTCTGAAAGAGCCCTTGCCTGGTAGAGTGCACTGAGTCCCAGTTCCAAACACTTGAGTGTCACCCCCCCAAAGTACCTCAGCTCTCCCTGTGCCACTCCTAACAGTAGACAGTATGGGAAGGATAGGAAAAGGAGCCAGGGCCAGAAGCTTTCATTGTCTTTTGGCGGAAAGGACCCAGGCCACTTGCTGACAGGGCTCCCAGGTGTAGCCTCTGAAGGTTCCCTTTGCCCAAGCCCACAGCTGTTTCTTATTCCTGATATGGGGAGCTCACTAAGAAAGTGGGCTTGCTAGTCCCTTCCTTTTCGACATCATCATCTGCTCCTCTATACTGAAGGAATATGGTCCTCAGTGTCCACTTCCATGCATTGCTTCTCATTCCATACTAGCTTCAGGCCTGAGGCCATTCGAATCCACATTCTCAAAACTGTCGTGAGTCCGTCCTAAAGCACACTTCCCTCAGGACGTCTGAAGCGTTTCTGACAGAGGTAAACAGTTTAAATAACCACAGGTCGTGATCTTCCAATATATGTTTTCAAGCCTAAGGGCCGTAGCCTGCACTTAACTCACAGTATCCATCCTGCCCAGAGTCCATCCTTGTTCTATCTTCTTTCCTCACCTGGGAAGACACTGCCACTAATGGGTGTCCGCCTGAAGCAGTTTCACTGAACACAGACCTTCCTATGGTCACCTGTAGGGGCATCTGAGACTACGGCCTTGTTCGCGACTCTTCATGGTTTCAACACAGTCAGTTTCAACAGCTTCCACGTTTCCACAGTCTCAAAATCGTCACAAGTCCGTCCTAAAGCACACTTCCCTCACGACGTTTGAAACATTTTCGACAGAGGTAGACAGTTTGGATGACCAATGTTCGTGCTCTTCCAATACAAGTTTTGGAAGCCTAAGAGCCGTAGCCTTACTTAAATCACATTATCCAAGGAGCCTAGAGTCCGTACTTGTTATATCTTCTTTCCTCACCTGGCACGACACTGCCATGATTGAGTGTCCTCCTGAAGCAGTTTCACTGAACACAGACATTCCTATGGTCAACGGTACAGATGTCCGTGACTAGGGCCCTGTATGTGACTATTCATGTTTTTAACACAGACAGTTCCAACAGCTTCCATGTTTCGACAGTCTCAAAACTGTCGTGAGTCCATCCTAAAGCTTACTTCCCTCACCACGTTTGAAGCGTTTTCATCAGAGGTAGACAGTTTGGATGACCACAGGTTGTGCTCTTCCAATATACGTTTTGAAAGCCTGAGAGAAGTAGCCTCCCCTTAACTCACTGTATCCAACGTACCCAGAGTCCGTCCTTGTTCTATGCTCTTTCCTCAATTGTGAAGACCGTTCTACAAATGGGTGTCCGCCTGGAGAATTTTCACTGGACACAGAACTTCCTATGGTCACCGGTATGGACTTCCGAGACTAGGGCCCTATAAGCGACTCTTCATGATTTCAACACAGTCAGTTCCAACAGCTTCCACGTTTCAACAGTCTGAAAGCTGTCACCAGTCTGCCCTATGGAACTCTTCCCTCACAACGTTTGAAGCGTTTCAACAGAGGTGGACAGTTCGGATGACCACGGGTCGTGCTCTTCCAATATACATTTTGGAAGCCTAAGAACCATACCCTGCACTTCACTCACAGTATCCAGCCTGCCCATAGTCCATCCTTGTTCTATCTTCTTTCCTTAACTGGGAAGAAACTATCACGAATGGGTGTCCACCTAAGGAGTTTCACTGAACACAAACCTTCCTATGATCACCGACATGGACGCTCGAGACTACGTCCCTGTACACAACTCTTCATGGTTTCAACACGGTCCATTCCAACAAGTTCCTTGTTTCAACCGTCTCAAAACTGTCACGAGTCTGTCCTAAAGCACACTTCCGTCACCACATTTGAAGGGTTTTCAACAGAGGTAGACAGTTGGGATGACCATAGGTCGTGCTCTGCTAATCCACGTTTTGGAAGCTTAAGAGCCGTAGCCTACACTTAACTTACAGTATCTAACCTGCCCAGAGTCCTTCCTTGTTCTATTTTCTTTCCTCTACTTGGAAAACACCACAAAGTTTGGTTGTCCAACTGAAGAAGTTCCACTTAACACAGACCTTTCTATGGCCACCAGTATGGACTACTGAGACTAGGGCCGTGTCCACAACTCTTCATTGTTTCAACACAGTCATTTTCAACAGCTTACACATTTCTACAGACTCAAAACTGTTGTGAATCCGTACTAAAGCACACTTCTCTCACGACGTTTGAAGCGTTTTCGACAGAGGTGGACAGTTTGGATGACCACAGGACATCCAAAATACGTTTTGGAAGCCTAAGGGCCATAGCCTGCACTTAACTCATTGTATCCAACCTGTCCAGAGTCTGTTCTTGTTCTATCTTCTTTCCTCAACTGGGAACACACTGCTGTGAATGGGTGTGTGCCTGAAGAAATTTCACTGAACACAGACATTCCTATGGTCACTGGTATGTACGTCCGAGACCAGGGCTCTGAACGCAACTCTTCATGGTTTCAACACAGGTCCAACAGCTAACATGCTTCGACAGTCTCAAAACTCTCACGAGTCCATCCTAAAGCACACTTCCCTCAACACCTCTGAAGCGTTTTTAACAGGGGTACATAGTTTGGATGACCACAGGTCGTGCTCTGACATTCCACGTTTTGGAAGCCTAAGGGCGGTGGCCTGCACTTCACTCAGAGTATCCAACCTGCTGCGAGTCCCTCCTTATTCTACCTTCTTTCCTCAACTGGGAAGACACAGCCACAAATGGGTGTCCGCCTGAAGAAGTTTCCCTGAACACAGACCTTCCTACGGTCACTGGTATGGAAGTCTGAGACTAGGGCCCTGTACGTGACTCTTCATGTTTATAACACAGTCAGTTAAAAGACCTTCCATGTTTCGACCCTCTCAAAACTGTCGCAAGTCCGTCCTAAAGCACACTTCCCTTACCACGTTTGAAGCCTTTCCGACAGAGGTAGACAGTTTGGATGACCACAGCTCACACTCTGCCATTCCACATTTTGGAAGCTTAAGGGCCGTAGCCAGCACTTAACTCAGAGTATCCAACCTGCCCATAGTCTGTCCTTGTTCTAACTTCTTTCCAGAACTTAGAAGGCACTGCCACAAATGGGCGTCCACCTGAAGAAGTTTCACTGAACACAGACCTTCCTATGGTCACCAGTATGGAAATCCAAGACTAGGGCCAAGTACAGGACTCTTCATGTCTTCAACACAGTCAGTTCCAACAGCTTCCATGCTTCGACAGCCTCAAAACTGTCGCAAGTCCTTCCTAAAGCAAACTTCCCTCGCCACGTATGAAACGTTTTCGACAGAGGTAGACAGTTTCAATGACCACAGGTCATGCTCTGCCATTCCGTTTTTGGAAGCCTAAGGGTGGTGGCCTGCACTTAACTCAGAGTATCCAACCTGCTGAGAGTCCATCCTTGTTCTATCTTCTTTCCTCAACTGGGAAGACACTGCCACGAATGGGTGTCCACCTGGAGAAGTTTTACTGAACACAGACCTTTCTATGGTCACTGGTATGGACATCTGAGACTAGGGCCCTGTATGCGACTCCTCATGTCTTCAACACAGTCAGTTCCAACAGCATCCATGCTTCGACAGTCTCAAAACTGTCGCGAGTCCGTCCTTAAGCACACTCCCCCACCACGTATGAAACGTTTTCGACAGAGGTAGACAGTTTCAATGACCACAGGTCGTGCTCTACCCTTCCATGTTTTGGAAGCCTAAGGGCCGTGGCCTACACTTAAATCAGAGTATTCTACCTTCCCAGATTCTGTCCTTATTCTCTCTTGTTTCCTCAACTGGGAAGACATGGCCACGATTGGGTGTCTGCCTGAAGAAGTTTCACTGAACACAGACATTCCTATGCTCACCATATGGACGTCCGAGACTAGGGCCCTGTACCCGAATCTTCATGTTTTCAACACAGTCAGTTCCAACAGCTTCCATGCTTCGACAGTCTCAAAACTGTTGCAAGTCCATCCTAAAGCACACTTCCTCCACCACGTTTGAAGCATTTTCAAAAGAGGTGGATTGTTTGGATGAGCACAGGTCACACTCTGTCATTCCAAGTTTTGGAAGCGTAACGGCCGTAGCCTGAACTTATCTCACATTATCCAACCTGCCCAGAGTCCGTCCTTGTTTTATCTTCTTCCCTCAACTGGGAAGACCCTGCCACGAATGCGTGTCCACCCGACGAAATTTCACTGAACCCAGACCTTCCAATGGTCACCGGTATGGACGTCCGAGTCTAGGGTCCTGTACGCGACTCGTCATGTTTTCAACACAGTCAGTTCCAACAGCTTCCACCTTTCGACAGCATCAACACTTTCGCAAGTCTGCCCTAAAGCACACTTCCCTCACCACGTTTGAAGCCTTTCCAACAGAGGTAGACAGTTTGGATGAGCACAGGTCGTGCTCTGCCATTCCATCTTTTGGAAGCCTAAGGGCCGTGGCCTGCACTTAACTCAGAGTATCCAAGCTGCCCAGAGTCTGTCCTTGTTCTATCTTCTTTCCTCAACTGGGAAGACACTGCCACGAATTGCTGTCCGACTGAAGAAGTTTCACTCTTCATGGTTTCAACACAGTTCCAACAGCTTCCTCAGGTGCCCACCCATTCGTGGAAATGTCTTCCCAGTTGAGGAAGTAAGATAGAAGAAGGACGGACTCTAGGCAGGTTGGATACTCAGAGTTAAGTGCAGGCCACGGCCCTTATTCTTCCAATACGTGGTATGGCAGAGCTCGACCTGTAGTCATCCAAACTCTCTATCTCTGTCGAAAATGCTTCAAATGGGGTGACGGAAGTGTGCTTTAGGATGGACTCACGACAGTTTTGAGAGGGTCAAAACATGGAAGCTGGTGGAAGTGATGGTGTTGAAAACATGAAGAGTCGAGTACAGGACCCTAGTCTAGGACGTCCATACCAGTGATCATAGGAAAGTCTGTGATCATTGAAACTTCCTCAGGCCAACACCAATTCGTTTCAGTGTCTTTCCAGTTGAGGAATGAAGATAGAACAAGAACGGACTCTGGGCTCATTGGATACTGTGATTAAGTGCAGGCCATGGCTCTTCAGCCTCCAAAACGTGGAATGGCAGAGCACGACCTGTGGTCATCCAAACTGTCTACCTCTGTCGAAAAGCTTCAAACGTGGTGAGGGAGGTGGGCTTTAGGACAGACTCGTGACAGTTTTTTGATGGTCGAAACATGGAAGCTGTCGGAAGTGACTGTGTTGAGAACATGAGGATTTGCGTACTGGGTTCTTGTCTCCGACGTCCATACCGGTGACCACTGAAGGTGTGTGTTCAGTGAAATTTCTTCAGGCAGACACCCATTCGTGGCAGTGTCTTCCCAGTTGAGGAAAGGAGATAGAACAAGGCCGGACTCTGGGCAGGTTGAATACTGTGAGTTAAGAGCAGGCCACCGCCCTCAAGCTTCCAAAACGTAGAATGCAGATCACGACCTATGGTCATCCAAACTGTCTACCTCTGTTGAAAACACTTCAAGCGTGGTGAGGGAGGTGGGCTTTAGGACAGACTCATGACAGTTTTTTGATGGTCGAAACATGGAAGCTGTCGGAAGTGACTGTGTTGAGAACATGAGGATTTGCGTACTGGGTTCTTGTCTCTGACGTCCATACCGGTGACCACTGAAGGTGTGTGTTCAGTGAAATTTCTTCAGGCAGACACCCATTCGTGGCAGTGTCTTCCCAGTTGAGGAAAGGAGATAGAACAAGGCCGGACTCTGGGCAGGTTGAATACTGTGAGTTAAGAGCAGGCCACCGCCCTCAAGCTTCCAAAACGTAGAATGCAGATCACGACCTATGGTCATCCAAACTGTCTACCTCTGTTGAAAACACTTCAAGCGTGGTGAGGGAAGTGTGGTTTAAGACAGACTCGTGACAATTTTGAGACTGCCGAAACAAAGAAGCTGTTGAAAGTGACTATGTTGAAAACATGAAGAGTCGCGTACAGGACCCTAGTCTCGGACGTCCATGCAGGTGACCATAGGAAGGTGTGGTGTTCAGGGAATCTTATTCAGTCGGACACCAATCGTGGCAGTGTCTTCCCAGTTGAAGAAAGAAGATAGAACAGGATGGGCTTGGGGAGGTTGGCTACTGTGAGTTAAGTGCAGGCTACTTACTGTTCTTTGGCTTCCAAAACATATATTGGAAGAGCACGACCTGTTGTCATCCACGCTGTCGAGCTCTGTTGAAAAGCTTCAAACGTGGTGAGGGAAGTGTGCTTTAAGATGGACTTGCAACAGGTTTGAGATGGTAGAAACATGGAAGCTTTTTGAACCGACTTTGATGAAAACATGAAGAATCACATATAGGGCCCTAGTCTCGGATGTCCATACCGGTGACCATAGGAAGGTGTGTGTTCAGTGAAACTTCTTCAGGCGACACCCATTCGTGGCAGGGTCGTCCCAGTTGAGGGAAGAAGATAGAACAAGGATGGACTCTGGGCAGGTTGTATACTGTGAGTTAAGTGCAGGCAAAGGGCCCTTAGGCTTCCAAATCCTGGAATGGCAGAGTACGAACTGCGGTCATCCAAACTGTCTACCTCTGTCGAAAACCCATCAAACGTGGTGAGGGAAGTGTGCCTTAGTTCGAACTCGTGACCGTTTTAAGATGGTCGAAACATGTAAGCTGTTGGAACCGACTGTGTTGAAAACATGAAGAGTGGCATATAGGTCCCTAGTCTCGGACGTCCATGCCGGTAACCACTGAAGGTGTGTGTTCAGTGAAATTTCTTCAGGCAGACACCCATTCGCTGCAGGGTCTTCCCAGTTGAGGGAAGAAGATAAAACAAGGACGGACTCTGGGCAGGTTGTATACTGTGAGTTAAGTGCATGCCATAGTCCTTAGGCTTCAAAAACATGGAATGGCGGAGTATGAGCTGTGATCATCCAAACTGTCTACCTCTGTCAAAAACGCTTCAAACGTGGTGAGGAAAGTGTGCTTTAGGACGTTCTCATGACAGTTTTGAGATGGTAGAAACATGGAAGCTATTGGAGCTGACTGTGTTGAAAAAATGAAGAGTCGCATACAGGGCCCTAGTCTTGGACTTCCGTACTGGATCATAGGAAGGTGTGTGTTCAGGGAAATTTTTTCAGGCGGACACCCACTTGTGCAAGTGTCTTCCCAGTTGTCTAAAAAGATAGATCAAGGATGGACTCTGGACAGGTTGGATACTCTGAGTTAAGTACAGGCCACGGCCCTTAGGCTTCCAAAACGTGGAATGGCAGAGCACAAACTGCGGTCATCCAAACTGTCTACCTCTGTCGAAAACACTTCAAACGTGGTGAGATAAGTGTGGTTCAGGATGGACTCATGAAAATTTTGAGATGGTCGAAACATAGAAGCAGTAGGAACTGACTGTGTTGAAAACAGGAAGAGTAGCGTACATGGCCCTAGTCTCGGACGTCCATACCGGTGACCATAGGAAGGTCTGTGTTCAGGGAAATTTTTTCGGGCAGACACCCATTAGTGGAAGGGTCTTCCCAGTTGAGGAAAGAAGATGGAACAGGGATGGACTCTTGACAAGCTGTTGGAACTGACTGTGTTGAAAACATGAGGAGTCGCCTACAGAGCACTAGTCTCCAAACATGCCCTTTGAAATGAGCTGAATCTGCAGAGTGCGAGAAACCTGCATGCATCCCTTTGGCCACATCCACTTAGGCGCCCACCAGGACCGTGAACAAGGAGTCTGACGATCCTGCAGAAACAAGCCCTCAACTCAGCCTTAGGAAGAGGCCACGTCAGCGTGGGCAGATCGGGCCTTCCATGCCCTTTCGGTCTAACCCAACCTTAGGGTGGTTTTTCAGACTTCCGTCCCCAGGGACCTGGCCCGGTAGTCCACCAATGGAGGGACTCCTTATCACAGTGCAGGACTCTGGGTGCTGCCCACGTGGAAACTGTGCCATTTGGCCCTGTGCAGACCCTCTGGGCAGGAGAAAACTTCATCCTCCCTTAAGACACCCACACTTTCCGAGGACACCCACATCAAAATCACGGAGCCTGACGGGCCGCCAGAGCAACGCCCTCGACTCAGCCCTCCAGAGAGCCGGACTTCAACCTGGCACATCAGGCCTGCCATTCTCCCAGGTCCAAACCCTAACCCTAAGGTGCATGTTCAAGCTCTGGAAACCAGAGGCCTGACACCCAATTCCTCCCATGGATGGGAGCATCAAACTGATGGCAGGACTCAGCCTCTCCGCCAGGAGGAAACAGTTTCATTGGGTGCTATCTTCTACCCTCAGAAGGGTAGAAACCAGCATGCTCCCCTGAGACCATTCCCGCCCTCATTGCCCCTTCAGGCCAAAAACCCAGGGCCTCAAGTGCCTCCTGAGTCCCGCCCTCAACTCAGCCCTTGGTTGAGCCCATATCTGTGTTGCCAGATCTGACATGCCTTGTCCCTAAAACATAACCCTAACCGTAACCCTAACCCTAAACCTAACCCAAAGCCCAGGTTGGGTGCTCAGGCTTCCATCCTCAGAGGCCTGGTTCCCAAACTCTCCCGATGGGGAAGCCCTGAGCTTCACTCCACAATTGTACCTGATCCCACGCTCTTTGAAATGAGCTGTATCCTCAGAACGGGAGAAACCTGCATGCATCCCTTGGGCCACATCCACGTCAGGCGCCCTCCAGAAACATGAACCAGGAGTCTGACGATCCTGCAGACACGCGTCCTCAAGTCAGCCATAGAAAGAGGCCACGTCAGCACTGACAGATCGGGCCTGCCATGCCCTGTCGGCCTAATGCAGCCCTAGGTTTCTTATTCAGACTTACGTCCTCAGCGGCCTGTCCTGGTAGCCCTCCAGTTTGGGGACTCCTTATTCACAGCGCAGGACTCTGGGTGCCATTTGGCTCTGTGCAGCACCCTCCTGGTGGGAGAAACCTCCATCCCCCCTAAAGACCCCCACACGTTCCGAGGACAGCGACATCAAAATCCTGGAGCCTGACGGGCCACCAGAGCAATGCCCTCAACTCACCCCTCCAGAAAGCCTGACTTCACACTGGCACATCAGGCCTGCCATTCTCCCAGGACCAAACCCAATCCCTAGGTTGCGTTTTCAGGCTCTGCACCCCAGGGGCATAACACCCAATTCCTCCCATGGATGGGAGCATCAGACTGACAGCAGGACTCAGCCTCTCAGCCAAGAGAAAACCATTTCATTGGGTGCTATCTACTACCCTCAGAGCAGTAGAATCCAGCATGCTGCCCAGAGGCCATTCCCACACTCTTTACCCTTCCAGACCAAAAACCAGGGCCTGAAGAGCCTCCTGAGTCCCGCCCTCAACTCAGCCCTTGGGTGAGCCCATATCTGTGTTGCCAGATCCGACAAGCCTAGTCCCTAAGATATAACCCTAACCCTAACCCTAACCCTAACACTAGCCATAACTTTAAAGCTAACCTGAGGCCCAGGTTGGGTGCTCAGGCTTCCGTCCTCAGGGACTTTGTTCCGAAACTCTCCCAATTATGGGAACCCTGAGCTGCACCCACAATTACACCTGATCCAAGGAGGAAACCATGTCCTTTGAAAGGAGCTGAATCCGCAGAGGGGTAGAAACCTGCATGCATCCCATGGGCCAAATCCACGTTAGGTGCCCGCCCACCAGGACCACGAACCAGGAGTCTGATGATCCTACAGATACAAGCCCTCAACTCAGCCATAGGAAGAGGCCACGTCAGCGTGGGCAGATTGGGCCTGCCATGCCCTGTCAGCCTAAACATAACGCTAGGCTTCTTATTCAGACTACTGTCCTCAGTGGGCTGGCCTGGTAGCCTTCCTGTTAGGGGATACCTTATTCACAATGCCGGACTCTGGGTGCCACCCACGTGGAAACTATGCCATTTGGTCCTGTGCCGAACCCTCCTGGCGGGAGAAACCTCCATCCCCCCTAAAGACCCCTACACCTTCTGAGGACACCCACACCAAAATCCCAGCCTGATGGGCCGCCAGACCAACGCCCTCAACTCGGCCCTCCAGGGAGCCTGACTTCGCACTGGCATATCAGTCCTGCCATTCTCCCAGGACCAAACCCGAACCCTAGGTTGTGTGTTCAGGCTCTGGACCCCAGGGTCCTGACACCCAATTCCTCCTATGGATGGGAGCATCAGACTGATGGCAGGACTCAGCCTCCCAGCCAGGAGGAATCCCTTTCATTGTTTGCTATCTATTACCCTCAGAGCGGTAGAAACCAGTACGTGCCCCTGAGGCCTTTCCCGTCATCGTTACCCCTCCAGGCAAAAACCCGAGGGCCTGAGGAGCCTCCTGAGTCCCGCCCTCAACTCAGCCCTTGGGTGAGCCCATATCTGTGTTGCCAGATCCAACATGCCTTGTCCCTAAGACATAACCCTAACCCTAACCCTAACCCTAACCAAAAGCCCAGGTTGGGTGCTAAGGCTTCGGTCCTCAGAGGCCTGGTTCCAGACAGACTCGCAACAATTTTGAGATGGTCGAAACATGGAAGGTGTTGGATCTGACTGTTGAAAACATGAAGAGTCCCCTACGGGGTCCTAGTCTCAAACGTCCATAGTGTTGACCATAGGAAGTTCTGTGTTCAGTGAATCTTCTTCAGGCAGACACCCATTCGTGGCAGTGTCTTTCCAGTTGAAGAAAGAAGATAGAACAAGGACGGACTCTGGGCAATTTGGATACTGTGAGTTAAGTGCAGGCCATGGTCCTTAGGCTTCCAAAACGTAGATTGGCAGAGCACGACCTGTGGTCATCCAAACTCTCTACCTCTGTCACAAACACTTGAAATGTCGTGAGGGAAGTGTGCTTTAGGACAGACTCGTGAAAGTTTTGAGACGGTGGAAACATGGAAGCTGTTGTTACTGACTGTGTTGAAAATATAAAGAGTCATATAAAGGGCTCTACTCTGGGACGTCCATACCGGTGACCATAGGAAGGTCTGTGTTAAGTGAAACTCCTTCAGTCGGACACCCATTCCTGGCAGTGTCTTCCCCGTGGAGAAAAGAAGATAGAACAAGGATGGTCTCTGGCCTGGTTGGATACTCTGAGCTTAGTGCAGGCCACGGCTATTAGGCTTCCAAAACGTAGATTGACAGAGCACGACCTGTGGTCCTCCAAACTGTCTACCTCTATCAAAAACACTTCAAACGTGTTAAGGGAAGTGTGCTTTAGGACGGGGTCATGACAGTTTTGAGACGGTCGAAACATGGAATCCCAGGTTGGGTGCTCAGGTTCTGACCTCAGAGGCCTTATTCCCTAACTCTCCACATGGGGGAGCCCTGAGCTTCACCCCACAGTTGCACCTGATCCCAGGAGGAAACCATGCCCTTCGAAATGAGCTGAATCCGCAGAGCAGCAGACACCTGCATGCATTCCTCGGGCCACCCCACCTTAGATGCCCCGCAGGACCATGAACCAGGAGTCTGATGATCCTGCAGACACACGCCCTCAACTCAGCCATAGGGAGAGGGCACCGCAGTGCCGGCAGACCGGGGCTGCCATGCCCCTACGACCTAATCCTAACCCTAGGTTGAGTATTGAGGCTTCCATCCCCATAGACCAGGCCTCCTAGCCCTCCAGATTGGGGACCCCTTATTCACAACACAGGACTCTGGCTGCCACCGCTGAGGAAACTGAGTCATTTGTCCCGGTGCAGTACCCTCATGGAGGGAGAACCCTGCATGCACCCTGCAGCCCCAACCCACATTTGGAGGACCCCCTGACCACAATCCCAGAGCCAGATGCACTGCCAAAGCAATGCCTTCATGCCAGGCCTCCAGGGAGCCAGCCACTGCAATGGTCCATCGGGCCTGCCATGCTCCCAGCCCCGAACACTAACCCTAGGTTTGGTGTTCAGGCTCTGGACCCCGGAGAACTGGACCCGAATTCCTCCCGATGATTGAAGCATGAAACTCACGCCAGGACTCAGCCTCTCAGCTAGGAGGAAATCGTTTCATTTTGGTGCTCTCTAATACCCTCAGAGCAGTAGCAACCAGCATGCTCCCCTGAGGCAATTCCTGCCACCTTTGCCCTTCCAGGCCATATTACCAGGGCCTGGCGAGCCGCCTGACCCGCGCCGATATCTGAGCTGGCAGGTCCGACATGCCTTGTCCCTAAGACATAACCTTAACCCTAAGCCTAACACTAGGCCAGGTTGGGTGTTCAGGCGTCCATATCCGACGCCTGGTCCCCAAAACCCAGAGATGGGGGACCCCTGAACTGCACCCCATAATTTCACCTGACCCCACGAGGAAACCCTGCCATTTAGAAATGTGCTGAACCCGCAGAGCGGGAGAAACCTGCATGCCTCCCTGAGACCACCCCCACTTCAGGCGTGCCCAAGGACGAGGAACCAGGATTCTCATGGTCTTGCAGACACACGCCCTCAACTTAGGCATTGGGATGGGTCACCACAGCGCCGGCAGATCCAGGC
The DNA here is from genome assembly GCF_963455335.1 of Martes martes. Taxonomy (NCBI): domain Eukaryota; kingdom Metazoa; phylum Chordata; class Mammalia; order Carnivora; family Mustelidae; genus Martes; species Martes martes. Next base: position 13,118,793 of record NC_137892.1, on the reverse strand, counting down.
TGCCATGCCCATACGCCCTAACCCTAACCCTAGGTTGGGTGTTCAGGCTTCCATCCCCAGAGGCCTGGCTCCCTAGCCCTCCAGGCTGGGACTCCACATTCACAATGCAGGACTCTGGTTGCCACGAATGAGGAAACTGGACCACATATCCCTGTGCAGAGCCTCCTGGCGGGAGAAACCTCCATGCGCCCTAGAGCCACCCAACCTTCCGAGGACACGCAAACCACAATCCCGGAGCCGGACGGGCCGCCAGTGCAATACCTTTAACTCAGCCCTCCAGAGAGCCTGACTCCGCACTGGCACATCAGGTCTGCCATGTTCCCAGGACAAAACACTAACCCTAACATGGCTGTTCAGGCTCTGGACCGCAGAGGCCTGACACACAATTCCTTCCATGGATGGGAGCATCAGACTGACGGCAGGACTCAGCCTCTCAGTCAGGATGAAACTGTTTCTTTGGGTGCTATCTAACAGTCTTAAAGCGGGAGAAACCAGCATGCTCCCCTGAGGCCATTCCCGCCATCTTTGCGCCTCCAGACCAAAAGATGAGGGACTGAGAAGCCGCCTGACTCCCGCCCTCATCTCAGTGCTTGGGTGAGCCAATATCTGTGCTGGCAGATCCGACATGCCTTGTCCCAACAACATAACCGTAATCCTAAGCTTAACACTAACCCTAATACTAACCCTAGCCCAGGTTGGGTGTTCAGGCGTCCGTCCTCCCACACCGGAGCCCCAAACCCTCCCGATGGGGGACCCCTGAACTGCACCCCATAATTTCGCCTGATGTCAGGAGGAAACCCTGTCATTTAGAAATGTGCTGAACCTGGAGACAAGACGGCGGGGAAGTAGGAGGAGGCGCCTTTTCAACCTGTACCCTAAAGTGAGCTGATTACCTACCAAAGAACTCCGATCACCCATGAAATCAGCCTGAGATCAGACTTATACACGTCTGGATCTCTATGGGGGGCAGAAGACGACAGTGGGCAGGTAAAGTGGAGTGGGAACGTCGGACTGATATCGGAAGATAAACAAAAGGGGGAGGGAGCCACCAGAGGCGACTGATTGGAGAATAATACCCCAATACGAGAGTGCCCTGCGTCTGGGGACCAGCATTAACCTGGAGTCTGGTTGAAAGCACTCAAAAGAGCAAAGGATCACGCGGGGAAATTATGGGAATCGGGGCGGCTAGGGACAGGGGCTTAAGTCCCCGGACCCAGGACAGCCTCCCCTGGCGCTGAGCCGGAGAGTGTGGCGGAGAAACCAGGTCTTGGTCCCTGAGCCACCAGCATGCCCGAGAACAAGTGGAGTCCGGCTCCCGTGAGGGGCTGGGAGCCACACCAGATGGCAGAACGCGCACCTTGACTGAGATGCGCGCGCGCCTCACCCTCCCCTGAGAGAGGTGCACGAACGCCCAGCCTGGTGTTCTGGGACCCGTGCTGTGTTAGAGCCGGAGACGCCCGTGCCCCACACCCTCCCCTGGGAGAGGTGCGCCCAAGCCCGGCGCTCTTAGACCTGGAAAGACCAGGCAGTCCCAGCCCTGGCCAGCGGGAAAATCTCAGTGTGCGATCGCTGCTTGAAACCTCTCTGGCAGTCTGGAGCTGCCCAGACAGCCGCTGCTGCCATGGTTTTGCATACAAGCAGGAGATCCTGCATCCCCAGGGACCTCGACTCAGAACCTGCTCTGCCAGTGGCCCAGCGGCTGCAGCACCTGCAGGGGAGCAGACTGAGGCTTCTCTCTGAGAGGGAGGTTGGGGTGCAGTTTGCTTTCCTCTAAACCTACAAAAACCATCAAAAGCTGTCAAGGCGAGAGAAGAGAAGTGAACAAACATAAAAACCTCCAGAGAACAAAAGCCTGAAAAAACCGTTTTCCTCAGAGCTCACCCCCTTGAGGGGGGCTGGAGGACTTAACTCAGGGAACATCATTGTCTGAAAACCCACGTGGCAGCCCCTCCCCCAGAAAACAAATCAGGAAAGAAAAAAAAAAAGACTACAAGAGAACAACCACCACTACTTCATAGATACAACTTTTATTTTTAACTCGTTCCCACTATTCTGGTTCATTTTTTTTCTTTTTTTATATAGATAATTTTTTAACCTATTTACCATCACAGTGAGATGTCCAGTACCTCAAATTCCATAATAAACTTCTAACCTGAATTTTTTGATACATACACATGTGTTTTTCTTTTGCTTTTCTATTTTTTTAATTTTTAAAAAAAATTTAGTTTAGTTTAGTCCAGTTTATTCCTTTTTTATTTTTATTTTCTAATATTCATATAGAGTTAAACTTCAAGGTAACCCCCTTTCTCCAATCAATGCTACCCCTATAGGTAAACCAATTTTTAATCCCCCTTTATCTTAGGAAAGTTGAGTCCTTTAACAAAGATATCAAGATACATCCAGGAAGAATCAAAATAACCTTCCTCGTCCACACTGGGAATCTATAACCATGCTCCCATCTTTTTCTTCTGCAGTGTCTCTGTGTATTTATGTTTGTCCTGATAGTATATAAATCTTATACTTGGGGTTCTTTTTGACGAGGTTCTTACTTTTTTTGCTTATATATATATTTTTTTTTCTCTCATCATATACTTTTATCAGTCTTTTTGTTTGTCTGTTTTTGTTTGTATACGTCATAAATCTTACCCTGGGGCCCATGTGGGCAGAATCTTCTCTTTTATCTTCCCTTTTTTTCCTGTCTCTCCCTCTTTTTTCTTTTTCTTTTCTTTTTTCTCTCATTTGGGTGGGGAATCCTGAGTGCTCAGAAGCGTTCCAGGGTGCACCTTGACTGCACCACAGGCGATACATCCAGCTACATCTGTCCAGTCATCTCTCACCAAAATGACTAGGAGGAGGAATCCCCAACAGAAGAAAAATACAGAGGATGGGCCTTCTGCAACAGAGCTAACAGCTATCAACATAGACAATATGTCAGAAAGAGAATTCAGGCTAACAATTATCCAGGCAATAGCTAGGTTGGAGAAAGCCATGGATGACCAAACAGAATTGATTAAGGCAGAATTGAAAGCCACCAGGGATGATGTTCATAATGTTAGGGCAGAGCTGAAGGTTCACAACGCTCTCAATGAGTTCCAATCTAATCTAAATTCTCTAAAAGCTAGGGTAACTGAGACAGAAGATAGAATTAGTGATCTGGAGGACAAACAGATAGAGAGAAAGGATCAGGAGGAAGCCTGGAACAAACAGCTTAGAAGCCACGAAAACAGAATCAGGGAAATAAATGATGCCATGAAACGTTCCAACGTCAGAATTATTGGAATCCCTGAAGGGGAGGAGAAAGAAAGAAGTCTAGAAGATATAGTGGAACAAGTTCTTCATGAAAATTTTCCCAATCTTGCGAATGGAACAAGTGTTCATGTACTAGAGGCAGAACTGTCTCCCCCCAAGATTATAAATTCCAAAAAAACATCCAGGCACCTCATAGTAAAATTGAGGAATCATAATTGCAGATACAATCTCTTGAAAGCCGCTAGGACAAAGAAGCTCCTTACATACAGAGGAAAGCCCATCAGAATAACGTCAGACCTGTCAACAGAGACCTGGCAAGCCAGAAAGGGCTGGCAAGATATATTCAGGGCACTAAATGAGAAGAACATGCAGCCAAGAATACTTTATCCGGCAAGACTGACATTCAAAATGGATGGAGAGATAAAGAGTTTCCAAGACCAGCAAGTCTTAAAAGACTATGCAACCACCAAGCCGACACTGCAGGAAATATTAAGGGGGGGTTCTATAAAAGAGGAAAAACCCTAAGAATAGTATTGAACAGAAATATAGAGACAATCAACAGAAAGAAAGACTTCAAAGATATCACGATGTCAATAAAAACGTATCTATCAACAATCACTCTCAATGTGAATGGCCTAAATGTGCCCATAAAATGACACAGGGTTGCAGATTGGATAAAACGACAGGACCCATCCGTATGTTGTCTACAAGAGACCCATTTTGAACCTAAAGATACACCCAGACTGAAAGTGAAGGGATGGAGAAGCATCTTTCACGCCAATGGGCCTCAAAAGAAGGCCGGGGTAGCGATTCTCATATCAGATAAATTAGATTTTAAACTAAAGACGGTAGTCAGAGATACAGAAGGACACTACATAATTCTTAAAGGGACTATCCACCAAGATGATCTAACAATTGTAAATATCTATGCCCCCAATATGGGAGCAGCCAATTACATAAGAAAACTATTAATCAAGATAAAGAGTGATATTGATATGAATACATTAATAGTAGGATATCTTAACACGCTCTCTCAGAAAGAGACAGATCATCGAAGCAGAAAATCCATAAAGAAATAAGAGCATTGAATGACACATTGGACCAGATGGATCTCATAGATATATACAGAACATTCCACCCTAAAACAACAGAATACTCATTCTTCTCAAGTGCACATGGAACCTTCTCCAGAATAGACCACATACTGGGTCACAAATCAGGGCTCTACTGACACCAAAAGACTGAGATTATTCCCTGCATATTCTCAGATCACAGTGCTTTGAAACTAGAGCTCAACCACAAGGAAAAGTTCAGAAGGAATTCAAACACCTAGAAGCTAAAGACCACCTTGCTTAAGAATGCTTGGATCAACCAGGAAATCAAAGAAGAACTTCAACAATTTATGGAAACCAATGAGAATGAAGACACTTCACTCCAAAACCTATGGGATACAGCAAAGGCGGTCCTAAAGGGGAAATATATAGCCATCCAAGCCTCCCTCAAAAAAATTGAAAAATCCAGAATACACCAGCTGTCTCTACACCTTAAAGAACTGGAGAATCAACAACAAATCAAACCAACTCCACACGTATGAAGGGAAATAATCAAGATTAGAGCAGAGATCAAGGATGTAGAAACCAGAGATACAGTAGAACGTATCAATGAAAGTAGAAGCTGGTTTTTGGAAAGAATCAAAAAGATCGATAAACCATTGGCCACAATAATCCAAAAGAAAAGAGGGAAAGCCCAAATTAATAAAATTATGAATGAAAAGGGAGAGATCACAACTAACACCAAGGAAGTAGAAACAATCATCAGAAGTTATTATCAACAGTTATATGCCAATAAGCTAAGCAACCTAGATGAAATGGATGCATTCCTGGAAAACTATAAACTCCCAAAATTGAACCAGGAAGAAATTGACAACCTGAATAGACCGATATCTAGTAACGAGATTGAAGCAGTGATCAAAAACCTCCCAAAAAACAAGAGCCCAGGACCTGATGGATTCCCTGGGGAATTCTATCAAACTTTCAAAGAAGAAACAACACCTATTCTCCTGAAGCTATTTCAAAAAATTGAAGCAGAAGGAAAACTTCCAGACTCTTTTTATGAAGCCAGCATTACCCTGATCCACAAACCAGGCAAAGACCCTACCAAAAAGGAGAATTTCAGACCAATATCACTGATGAATGTGGATGCTAAGATTCTCAACAAGTTCCTAGCAAACAGGATCCAACAGCACATTAAAAAGATTATCCACCATGACCAGGTGGGATTCATCCCTGGGTTACAAGGATGGTTCAACATTCGCAAATCAATCAATGTGATAGGACAAATCAATCAGAGAAGAGAGAAGAACCACATGATCCTCTCAATTGATGCAGAAAAAGCTTTTGACAAATCTAGCATCTGTTCCTGATTCAAACGCTTCAAAGTATAGGAATAGAGGGAACATTCCTAAACTTCATCAAATCTGTCTATGAAAGACCCACAGCAAATATCATCCTCAATGGGAAAAAGCTCGCAGCCTTCCCGTTGAGATCAGGAACACGACAAGGATGTCCACTCTCACCACTCTTGTTCAACATAGTATCAGAAGTCCTAGCAACAGCAATCAGACAACAAAGAGAAATAAAAGGTATCCAAATTGGCAAGGAAGAAGTCAAACTCTCTCTCTTCGCAGATGACATGATTCTTTATATGGAAAACCCGAAAGACTCCACCCCCAAACTACTAGAACTCATACAGCAATTCAGTAATGTGGCAGGATACAAAGTCAATGTCCAGAAATCAGTGGCTTTCTTATACACTAACAATGAAAATACAGAAAGGCAAATTAAAGAATCGATTCCATTTACTATAGCACCAAGAACCATAAGATACCTCGGAATAAACCTAACCAAAGAGGTTAAAGATCTGTACTCGAGGAACTACAGAACACTCCTAAAAGAAATTGAAGAAGACACAAAAAGATGGAAGACCATTCCATGCTCTTGGATCAGAAGAATAAACATCGTTAAAATGTCTATACTGCTCAGAGCATTCTATACTTTTAATGCCATTCTGATTAAAATTCCACCAGTATTTTTCAAAGAGCTGGAGCAAATAATCCTAAAATTTGTATGGAATCAGAAGAGACCCCGAATTGCTAAGGAAATGTTGAAAAACAAAAACAAAACTGGCGGCATCACCTTACCTGATTTCAAGCTTTACTACAAAGCTGTGATCACCAAGACAGCATGGTACTGGCATAAAAACAGACACATGATTTTCCCTCTTGATTAAAATTTAATATTAAATAAAGCAAAAAAAAAAAAAAAAAAAAAAGCAGACACATGCACCAGTGGAACAGAGTAGAGAGCCCAGATATGGACCCTCAACTCTATGGTCAAATAATCTTCGACAAAACAGGAAAAAATATCCAGTGGAAAAAAGACAGTCTCTTCAATAAATGGTGCTGGGAAAACTGGACAGCTATATGTAGAAGAATGAAACTCAACCATTCTCTTACACCGTACACAAAGATAAACTCGAAATGGATAAAAGACCTCAACGTGAGACAGGAATCCATCAGAATCCTCGAGGAGAACATAGGCAGTAACCCTCTTTGATATCAGCCACAGCAACTTCTTTCAAGATATGTCTCCAAATCAAAGGAAACAAAAGCAAAAATGAGCTTTTGGGACTTCATCAAGATCAAAAGCTTCTGCACAGCAAAGGAAACAGTCAACAAAACAAAGAGGCAACCCACGGAATGGGAGAAGATATTTGCAAATGACAGTACAGATAAAAGGTTGATATCCAGGATCTATAAAGAACTCCTCAAACTCAACACACACAAAACAGATAATCATATTAAAAAATGGGCAGAAGATATGAACAGACACTTCTCCAATGAAGACATACAAATGGCTACCAGACACATGAAAAAATGTTCATCATCACTAGCCATCAGGGAGATTCAAATTAAAACCACATTGAGATACCACCTTACACCAGTTAGAATGGCCAAAATCAGCAAGACAGGAAACAACGTGTGTTGGAGAGGATGTGGAGAAAGGGGAACCCTCTTACACTGTTGGTGGGAATGTAAACTGGTGCAGCCACTTTGGAGAACAGTGTGGAGATTCCTCAGGAAATTAAAAATAGAGCTTCCCTAGGACCCTGCAATTGCACTACTGGGTATTTACCCCAAAGATACAGATGTAGTGAAAAGAAGGGCCATCTGTACCCCAATGTTTATAGCAGCAATAGCCACGGTCACGAAACTGTGGAAAGAACCAAGATGCCCTTCAACGGATGAATGGATAAGGAAGATGTGGTCCATATACACTATGGAGTATTATGCCTCCATCAGAAAGGACGAATACCCAAGTTTTGTAGCAACATGGACAGGACTGGAAGAGATTATGCTGAGTGAAATAAGTCAAGCAGAGAGAGTCAAGTATCATATGGTTTCACTTATTTGTGGAGCATAACAAATAATATAGAGGACAAGGGGAATTGGAGAGAAGGGAGTTGAGGGAAATTGGAAGGGGAGGTGAACCATGAGAGACTATGGACTCTGAAAAACAACCTGAGGCTTTTGAAGGGGTGGGGGGTGGGAGGTTGGGGGAACCAGGTGGTGGGTGTTAGGGAGGGCACAGTTTGCATGGAGCACTGGGTGTGGTGAAAAAACAATGAATACTGTTACACTGAAAATAAATCAAAAATTTAATTAAAAAAAAAGAAAACAAATAAGGAAAAAATATAAAAAAGAGAAAAAATATATATATATATACATATATATATATGACTGGTGACTAGAACAGGGTCACCCTCTTAATTTTGGGAGTATTTTAGTCTCTTAGAAGAAATTACCTCCCAAAATTTTAAAGAATAAAAAACATATATAAGGGTAAACACAATGAAGGGATGGAGTATGACTATAAACATGAAAAAAGGTTTTTTTTTAATTTCTAAAAAACGATTTGATAAAACAAGTTGGTTGGGAGAATAAAGAAAAAGAAAGTGGAGAGAATTTTCTTTGGCTGGAGACTAAGAAAAGCCCATTCCTAGATTTAGGGTGTATTTTGATCTATTATAAGAAGTTGTACCCCAAATTTTTTAGAAGAGAAAACCCTAGGTGTATACAAAAAATAAAGTTAGACACAATGAAGGATAAAATATGACTATAATAATGAAGGTTCAAAAAAGACTTTTTGTTTTTATGAAAGCTATTTTTAAGATAAACTAGTTTAAAACTGTTAAAAGAGGAAAAGGTAAAAGTTTAAAAAAATTAGCAGAAGAAAAAAAATTTTAAAAAATTAATTAACTTTGCAAGACTAAAGAATCATGGGGAGAAAGCCATGAATTCCATGCTTTGCTTTCTCCTCCCCTTGAATTCTGCTGTTCTCCTTGGTAGGTGTGCTTGATCTTGGCTGGATTTCTTGTTGATCTTCTGGGGGAGGGGCCTGTTGTAGTGATTCTCAAGAATCTTTGTCCGAGGCAGAATTGCACTGCCCTTACCAGGGGCCAGGCTAAGTTATCTGCTCGGGTTTGCTTTCGGGAGCTTTTGTTTCCTGAATGCTTTCTGTAGAGTTCTGGAGGATAGGAATAAAAATGGCAGCTTCCCAATCTCCGGCCCAAAGGAGCTGAGAGCTTGGAGCCCCACTCCTCAGTGCGCCCTCAGAGAAAAGCTGTCAATCACTCCTGTCTCCCTGGCCTCTGGCTGTGCTCCAAGCTCACCCAGCATGTGACCAAGCGTCTCTGTCTCTGGCATACAGCTCTGCCTGGAGTCTCCAAACCCCGCAGGTCTCTGAGCTCCTCTGGGGGGTCTCCCCAGATCTTGTGGGGACCGCACAGAGCAGTGGCCTGTGCCACGGATTACAGTTCAAGGTAACCCCGAGTTGAGAGCTCACTCCTCACCTCCATCTCTGTAGCCAGCTTCCCCACTCTAATACCTGCGAGCTCTGGGACACTCAGACACCTGCGATCCTTCTGTGACCCCGCTGGACTTGAGGCCACACTGTCTCTGCGTGGGCTTCACCCCGGGTTAGCCTCTGGAGCAATGTCCTCAGTGGAGCAGACTTTTTTAAAAAGTCCTGATTTTGTGCTCTGTTGCTCTGCCGCTTGCCGGGAGCCAGCCCCTCCCCCCGTGGTCTATCTTCCCGTCGCTTTGGATTCACTTCTCCACTGGTCCTACCTTTCAGAAAGTGGTCAATTTTCTGTTTCTAGAATTGTTGCTCTTCTTCTCTTCAATCTCCTCTTGGATTTGTAGGTGTTTGGAATGGTTTGATAAGCTATCTAGCTGATCTTCTGCCAGCTGATGTCCTCTCAGCCTGCTACTTCTCCCCCACATCTCACTTCTAAAGTTACTTCTCAGGGCCCCTGGGTGGCTCAGTCAGTTAAATGTCTGCCTTCAACTCAAGTCATGATCCCGGGGTCCTGGGATTGAGCCCCGAGTCGGGATCCTTGCTCAGAGAGGAGCCTGTTTCTCCCCCTTGCTCATTCTCTCTCTCAAATAAATAAATGAAATCTTAAAAAAAAAAAAAAATGAAACTACTTCTCACAGAAGCCTTCCTGTAGGCGGGGCACCAGGGTGCAAGATCACCTGCTCTGGGATTCCCAAATAGACCAAGTTCAGCCACTCGCTTCTGACAAAATCCAAATGCAGAGAGACAAGTGGTGATAAAACAAGAAAGGATTTTATTTCAGTGATTCCACCACAAGGAAGACAGCCGACTAATGTCTCAGAGACGGTCTCCCAAATGCCAAAAACACTTCCATGTTTATATAAGGAAAACGTGGGGTTAAGGTGAGTGGATACACGCAGGAAGGCAGTGAAGGTCAAACCATTATTGTCTTGCTGTCAGTCAAGGGTGTGTTCTTGCTGGCTCAGGGCAGTCCTTATTTGCTTGAAGGGGTAGTTATGGAGGATGCTTTGCCCTCAGGGTCTTCCACCTAAGCCAAGAGACAAGTTGGAAATAAGAGCCCAACTACAAAGTTTGAGGTCAAAATGGAGGCATCCTAAATCCATTTTCATTCCCTGACCCCACAGAGTAAGGGAAAGTTCCCTGATATATTCTCTCTGTATTCCTAATCTGTCATCCTATCACAGCAGTAATTTAAAAGTTATTTGTGCCATTTGTGATCTGATGCCTGAGATTGCAGCAGTGGGTTCAGCATGTTAGAAATGCCCAGACTGGGGCGCCTGGGTGGCTCAGTGAGTTAAAGCCTCTGCCTTCAGCTCAGGTCATGATCCCAGGGTCTTGGGATCGAGCCCCATGTCGGGCTCTCTGCTCAGCGGAGAGCCTGCTTTCTCCTCTCTCTCCGCCTGCCTCTCTGCCTATTTGTGATCTCTGTCTGTCAAATAAATAAATAAAATCTTAAAAAAAAAAAAAAAAGAAAAAGAAAAAGAAATGCCCAGACTACCTAGACAGGCTGCCTGAATTGGATTCTTGAGTCAGCTGTGTCTCTTAAGCCCATTTCTTAACCATTGTGCCTCACTTGTGAAATGAGGGACTAATTGTGCCTGTTCTACAGGATGATCATGCAGATTCAAGTTGGCTTGTAGAAAGATTCTCCAGGCTTTTCTTTTTTTTTTTTAAGATTTTATTTATTTATTTGACAGACAGAGATCACAAGCAGGCAGAGAGGCAGGCAGAGAGAGAGGGAAGCAGGCTCCCTGCTGAGCCGAGAGCCCGATGTGGGGCTCGATCCCAGGACCCTGGGATCATGACCCGAGCCAAAGGCAGAGGCTTTAACCCACTGAGCCACCCAGGCGCCCCCAGGCTTTTCTAATTGACATGGAGCAGTTGCAAGTTTCTTGCAGGTCATAGGATAGTTCCTGAACTTCTTTTTCTGCTTCTTAGTTCATCAACCAAAGGGAGGGGGGCATACTGTGGTTTAGATAAAGTCTTGCATAATGCAGGTAGCTTTCCCTTCCTAGGTCCAATGATCCTGACCTAGGGCAGAGCTCAGGTTATGGGTTTTATAGACACTACACCTCTGTCTACCAAGCCCAGGAAGCGGTTACTGAGCAGACCTCTGAGGCTCAGAGCAGTTAAATGAGTCCCAGGAAACCACCTAGGGCCATCAGAAAGTAGTGAGACCAGAATCTGGTCAGGTCTCCTTCTTAGGTCTCTCCAGTACATTCATGTGTTCTTCGGGAAAACAGATCACTCTGAGTAGCTGGCACTAAGGAGTTTATGTCCATCTACCAGCACACAGCAGCCAAGCCAAGGGGTTCTGGCCTTTTATAAGTTCCTCACCACCTGACCAGCTGCTGAGGTGGCAAAAGTTGAGTGAGATGCAATGAGGACAGCTCCTAAGTCTTCCAGGTAAAACCAGTCCTCTCTTCACCTCATTTCAAAACACATTGGGATCTTCTGATTAGAAATTATCTTTTTTCCTTCTCTGGATTATCATGACTATTGTGAGGGAACAGAAGGCAAGTTGAGGACAAAGCTGAAGCTGACACCATGCAACCAACCTCCCCCCCAACCCCATGGGATATATGTGACATTCCTCAGGCCCTCCGGGTGCCCTAAAGGAAAAACAAAAACAAATATTTAACTTGCAGAGATCACAATCCTGCAAGACCTGAGTTTCCCTCAGTTTACAAATGTCCTAGTGACTTATAAGGAAGAAGGTTTCTTATCAATAGCCTAACTTCCAGACACCCATAACTCAGTTGCTGAAGCTTTAACAACACCCTCCCCTCCATAAAATTGAGGGAAGCTGAGGTGAAAGGAAAGGTAAATAAAATTGAATTTCTTTTAAACCTACAGCCCATTGATAAGGGTCTGTGATAAGAGGAATGTAACGTTCCTCTAGGAAGCTCCCGACTATCTTACTGTTAATGCCTTACTAGAAGGAGAAACAACCTTAACTTGACAAATAGCAAAACCTCTGGTATTCTGTGTGTATTCCTTAATACATGAAAGTTTCTTTCAAAACCTCCCTTTTTTCCATACCTTTCCCAACCCCATAGTATATTATCAGTCACCCCTCATAACCCCAGGGCAGCAGCTCTTTCTGCCCACAGGTACTGTCCCCATACTATCTATAAACCACCATTTTGCCCCAGATGTCTTAAGAATTCTTTCTTGGTCACTGACTCCAGACTCCACCCCACTGAACCTCACCTAGATTCTAAAACTACATCAAATACACCCTTACTTCCCAGAGCCTGAAGCTCACCAAGGCTGCAGCTCAGTTTTCAGCTACACCCTGTGACCTGGACCCTGACATGCCTGGAGGAAACTTGCTGGCTAGATCAACCCCCCCTGCAACACACACACACACACACACACACACACACACACACACACACACACACACGTCTTTCCAGAATGACCTTCCCCCAGGCTTAGGGGGATGAGTTCAAACTGGGGGAGGAGCAGGTTGTCTGGCTTCCAACAAACAAACATTTGTCTTAGACTTCTTCCCAAGTGTCCATTGATGTAGGAAAGAACATTAGGGTTCAAAGCCAATGGCCAAGAAAAAAATTCTTGAGATGTCTTTGGTGCAAAAAGGTGGTTTTATTAAAGCACAGGGACAGGACCTATGGGCAGAAAGAGTTGCACTAGGGTCATAAGGAGTGGCCCATTATATACTTTCAAGTTGGGAGGGGGTTAGGGAGAGCAGAAGCCTCTAAGGAATTTTAGAAGCAAAACTTCCAGGACCTTGAGGGGGCTAGCTGTTGTTGGGAAAATGTCATTTATAATTTTCTAATGAAACCTTAGTCATGAGACCCTTTAGATGTGTATGGGTAGGCCATATGCTTGGGGAATGATTGCCAACATGTATCTTGTGGGGGTTTAGAGATAAAGGAAGTTTCCAAAGGAATTTTTATACATCAAAGTAGATTCACAGGATCCTGCTGGGGGGAGGGGGTTGGTCGTGCTGGAATTGCCTTTTGCCCTTAGCAAAGTATTAATATTGAGGCAACTGGGTCCCTAGAGGAATGTCACTCTGCCTGTTTCAAAGACTTGTCAGTGGGCTCTAGGTAGTAAAGAAATGTAATAATTTTTATTCTGCCTTTGTTTCCTACATCATCCAGGAAGATGCAGAAAAGCAATTTGCTTTCCTCTGCCTCTTAAAACCTAGCTCAAAATCTCAAAAAATAGTGACAAAAATCATGTGTCCCATGTTTTCAGACTGTCCAGCCTAGAGGGAAAGAACTGTATCTATTACATTTATTCCCCCTCCAAGGAGACTTCCTGGGCTGTGGTGGAGGTAGTGGTAACACACAAGGCCTTCCCGGCCACCCAGCACCTTGCTCAACATGGCTAGTAAAGCACTCCATGGGCGAGGCACTTTGCAGCCCACATACTGGGACATCACGATTAGCAGAATGATGGAAATCCCACACAGGTGCAATTTACAGTAAGCACTGAAGGACATCAGAATGTGCCACCCCAAAATATGCCACCGTGGGGTAAGTACAATTTTGAGCTAAAGGCATTTGAGTTCCTGGAATTCCTTATTTGCCTAAAAGCAGTGCCTTGCAAATGAACTGATATCCTAAATCCCCTCCCCTCCTGGGAGCTTCACCAAAAGTCAATAACGATTGATTTTATCACAGGAAAGGAGATTAGAAGTCAGCACCACAGGACACAGAGTTTGTTATAAACTGTCGTACCTCCCATCTGTTGTCCTAAGGGCCCTGTAAGTCCTTTGTGTGTCCGTAAGTAAGTCTTATGGAAGTCTTATAAAAGTAAGACTTCTAAGAAGTAATTTGTTCTCCCCTCTGGCCCTTCCCACCAACTATTAAGGTGGTATATAAGTCCCAAAGTCTAACCACCAACTTGAATCATATTTCTCTATGAATTTCTGTCTACACATGCATAAAAATCTGTCTTTTCTCTTGCTTATCTGTATTTTGCCAGTTTATTTATTTTTTTTTTAAAGATTTTATTTATTTATTTGTCAGAGAGAGAGAGAGAGAGTGAGCACAGGCAGACAGAGTGGCAGAGGGAGAAGCAGGCTCCCCGCGGAGCAAGGAGCCCGATGTGGGACTCGATCCCAGGACGCTGGGATCATGACCTGAGCCGAAGGCAGCTGCCTAACCAACTGAGCCACCCAGGCGTCCCTGTATTTTGCCAGTTTAATTTGGAGGTTCCTAATTAATGAATAGAAAAGGGTAAAGAAAGAGTTTTTTTTTTCTCCCCAGCAGTGCTCAGTAAAGACCAGCTAAGACCAGGCACGGAAACCCGGCTTTGAAACATGGAGATAAGACAGGAAATTGGGACAAATAGAACAGGATGGTACAGATGACCATGGACCCAGAGCAGATGCCAGCCCTGGATGAGGGAAACAGCTTCAGGAAGAGATGCCCCAGCTGCAAGCCACAGAGGTGCTCTGAAGCTGGAGGAATCTGCTGCAAGTGATGTGAAGAACAAAGGCAAAAGAAATGCAGATGAAATTAAATTTCTTCACAATTTGCAGCCCATTGACCAGTACTTTAGACAGGCAGAGTATGGCATTCCTCCTGAAACTCACAACTAACTGCCTTCTTTTTAATGTTTCACAGGAAGCAAAGTGAAACCCTACCTTGACAATAGTGAGACCTCCAGGATCCTGGGCGTCTTCTTTAACATATGAAAGTCCTTTTGGAAACAAGGTTTCCAGGATCCTGAGAGGGTTAGGAAAGGTCATTTATTACTGTCTAATAAAACCTCAGTCATGAGACCCTTCAGATATATATGAGTGGGTTGTGTGTTTGGGGGAGGATTGTCAACATGTATCTTGGAGGGCTAGATATAAAGGAAGTTTCTAAAGGGATTTCTATATGTTTAAAGCAGACTTACAGGATCCTGGGGTGGGGGTTGGGGGGGTTAGGCTAAGATTGCCTTTTGCCTTTAGCAAAGTATCAACCTTGAGGCAATTGGGTTCCTAGAGGAATGTCTGCCTGTTTCAAGGACTTGCCAATGGGCTGTAGATAATAAGGAAATTTAATAATTTTTATTCTGCCTTTGTTTCCCACATCAGTTCTATCCTGACCACCAAAGCCAAGGATGCACCTTTATGCAAATACCAATAGCAGTGAGAACAATTTCCCTCTTAGGAGACAGTGAATTCATTAGGGAGAATTCCTTGTCATGCCAATGTTTTCACTCTTGTCCCTCTAATTCCATCCGAGATAAGGGGATAGTATAAAGGGATTTTAAAACCGGAGTCTGTAAATGAAGGGTCCACCTGATGTAGGAAAGAAGTAGGGTTAGAAGCTAACAGCCAAGAAAGAATTCTTGAGGTGCCTTTGGTGCAAAAAGGTGGTTTTATTAAAGCACAGGGACAGGACCTATGGGCAGAAAGAGTTGCACTAGGGTCATAAGGAGTGGCCCATTATATGCTTTCAAGTTGGGAGGGGGTTAGGAAGAGCACAAAACTAAGGAAATTGGAAGCAAGGTTGCTGGGACCTTAAGGAGGCTAGTTGTTGGGAAAATGTCATTTTTTTTTTTTTTACTGTCTAATAAAACCTTAGTCATGAGACCCTTGAGGTGTATATCAATGGGTTGTATGCTTGGGGAATGATTGCCAACATGTATCTTGCAGGGCAGAGATAAAGGAAGTTTCCAAAGGAATTTTTATATGTTAAAGTAGACTTAAAGGATCCTGGGGGGTTGGGCTAAGTATGCCTTTTGCCCTTAGCAAAGTAAGCAGTAAGTAAGCAAAGTAAGCATCTAAGCAGTTGAGTCCATAGAGGAATGTCATTCTACCTGTTTCAAGGACTTGTCAGTGGGCTCTTGGTGATGAAGTTCTAGAACCTAGGTGAGGTTTGGTGGGCTGAGGTCCGGAGCCGATGACCAAGAAAGAATTCTAGAGACATCTTTGGTGCAAAATGGTGGTTTATTAAAGCATGGGGACAGGACCCGTGAGCAGGAAGAGCTGCTGCCCCGTTATCCTGAGGAGTGGCTAATTATATACACAGGAGTTGGGTAGGTGAGAACAAAGGGGGTGATGTTAGTGTCTAAGGAATTTTGGAAGCAAGGGCTCCAGGACCTTGAGGGGCTAGCTATTGTTGGGAGAAAGGTTATTTATTACTAGTAGTAAAAATCTTCTTGTGAGACCCTTTAGATGTATATCAGTGGGCCATATGCTTGGGAATGATTCTTGACACTATCTTGGAGATCTAGAGATAAAGTTTCACATTTCTCCTATCAAGTGTCCTTGCTAGTGAGATTTGGGTTTAGAAGAAATTTATCTTTATTTAGGGCTTGAGGAACTGAGTTATTTGCCTTTGGAACTTGTGCTATTGTTAAGATAACTTCTCTGTTGTAAATCTCTAGGACATTGGTAAACCAAGGGAGACTCCTGTCTTGCAGGATTGTGATCTCTGCAAGTTAACTATTTGTTTTTCTTTTAGGGCAGTCAGGGGTGCCTGAGGAATGTCACACATATTACCGAGGGGAGTGGGTGGAGAGGGGGTGCAAGGTGCCAGCTTTTGCTTTGTCCTCAGCCAGCCTCCTGCTCCCTCATCATAGGTAGTAAGGAAATTAAAAAATTTTTATTCTGCCTTTGTTTCCCACATCATCCCTTCCCTGTGTTAAGTTTTGCTCAGCTTGTGAAAGGCACATTCATAGTCAAGACAATTTAATCTTGGGATGTCAGGTAGGAGAAGAGGGTGGGGAGCATGGAGTTTCAACCTTGCCACTCAAAGTAGAAACAATGGTCGTTTCTAGAGTTGGGAGCGATGTCCTGATTTGGAGCATAGCAGCCTCTGAACGGAGAAAAACAGGCCACAATATTCTTCTCAGCCCACCTTCCTGCTTCTCTAGTAGGTGGGCTTGGATAAGCTCCTACGCAGGGAGATGCAGAATAAGAGGTGTCAGGATGGTGGGCAGCTGGTGGTAATAGGGGGGCAGGAAGGAAAGGAAGAAAACAGATTCATGGGGCCTCTGTTTTCTATCTGTCAACTCAAGGCAGTGGGTTATGGAATTTACAGAAAAGAAAAGAGGGCAGGTGTTTGTTTAGGCTTCTAGGTGGACACCCAAGTATGGAGCATGGTAGGTGGTCAAGGGCACCAGCTTCTGAAGCCCAGAGGTCAGGTGCTCACCAGGGGACATCATGTTCACATGTCCACTATAGGCTGCCTTGAATACTGCTCAAACTATGGCATGGGTGCCATCAGGGAGCCAGGGACACCCTGGGTCTGTACAGAACCATCCTGAGAGAAACCAAGGAGGCCTCTGCCAGCTAGGGCAGAGTCAGTTACACCCATGCAGCATGTCAGAACCTCAGTGATGGCTCATCTCATCTCTAAAGGTCATCCTCCTGGCTCCCAATTATTTACCCTTTTGAGGTTCAGTCATTCTTTGAAAAGTTACATCCTAAGAAGTGCCTATAGATTGTGCAAAGATAATATATAATATATAACATACACTTCCTCCCACCCCCTTCTTCCTTCTCTAAATGGGGGAGCAAAGTCAGCAAGGAGGGGATGGCAGGACTCTAGCAAGAGGTGGGACTGGTGAGTGGCCAGAAGCACCAGAATGGGGATGTCCAGAGCTCTATATAGCCCTGACCCATGACTTCCCCTGGTTGTGCTATGGTTTATTCTGGCTGACTTCATCATGATAATGCCCAGGACACTCAAGGGACTTGGAGAATTTCAGCATGAATTGAGAGGCTTGGAACAGAGCTCTGTCTTAAACAGACCTAAATTTACTTTCATGAGGAAAAGCCAACTATAGGCCTGGCCAGCCGTTAACCTTGCCATAAGGTTACATTTTTAACTCACTCTAGACTTCTTGCCACCAGTTATCTGAGAAAGTGGGGATTTTGCCTTTGCAGCACAGAATTGGTCAAAGAAGTGGGAATCTAGGGGCACCTGGGTGGTTCAGTGGGTTAAAGCCTCTGCATTCGGCTCAGGTCATGGTCTCAGGGTCCTGGGATCGAGGCCCCAGTCGGCCTTTCTGCTCAGTAGGGAGCCTGTTTCCTCCTCTCTCTCTCTGCCTGCCTCTCTGCCTCCTTGTGATCTCTGTCTGTCAAATAAATAAATAAATAAAAAATCTTTAAAAAGAAAAAAGAAGTGGGAATCTAAGTGTGATGTTTGATGTATGTGTCAACATGTCAGGGCTATGGGGGACAGATATTTGGTTAAAAATTTTTTGGATGGGGTGCCTGTGTGGCTCAGTAATTAGCTATCTGCCTTTGGCTTGGGTTGTGATTGCAGGTTCCTGGGATTGAGCCCTGTGTTGGGCTCCCTGCTCTGTGGGAAGCCTGCTTCTCCCTCTCCTACTCCCCCTGCTTGTGGTCCCTCTCTTGCTGTCTCTCTGTCAAATAAATAAATAAAAATCTTAAAAAAAAAAAACAAAAAAAAAAAGAGTGGAAAAAATTTTTTTGGATGTTTCTGGGAAGATGTTCTTAGGTGAGATTAACATCCAAATCAGTAGGCACTGAGAAAAGCAGATTACTCTCTGTAATATGGGTGGGCCTCAGCCAATCAGATGAAGGCTGCTATGGACTGTATCTGCCCCAAATTTATATGCGGAAAACTAACCCTACCTCAGCCTAATGCTATGAGGAAGTGAAGCCTTGGGAAGTGATTAGGTTATGAGCCTATGATGGGATTAGTGCACCCTACAGGGAGATCCAGAGAGCTCCATCACCCTTTCTACCATAAAGACACAGCAAGATGTCTGCTTATGAACTAGGAAGTGGGTTCTCACCAGACACCAGATCTGCTGGACCCTCCATCTTGGACTTCCCAACCTCCATAACTGTGAGCAATATTTAAGAAACATTGTTTCGCCACCCAGTCTCTGGTACTCTTGTTACTGCAGCCCAGATTAAGACAAAAGCCTTAATAAAAGCCTGACTTTTCCCAAGAAAGAAGGAATTCTGGGAGCAGATTGTCTTTGGACTATAATTGCGAGTCTTCCTGAGCATCCAGCCAGCCAGTACCTCCTGTAGATTTCAGATTTGCCAGCCCCCACAATCAGGTGTGCAATATCCTTAAAATAATTTCCTTTCTATATATGTATATATACACATCCTATATTGGTGCCATTTCTGTGGAAAATCCTAATAGATACTATTAAGATTTTTTTATTTTATTTATTTTTAATTTTAATTTTTTTATTTTCTAAAGATTTTATTTATTTATTTGAGAGAAAGATATAGAGATAGCAAGAGAGAGCAAGAGTGAAGAGGAGAGGGAGAAGCAGGCTCCCTGTTGGGAACCTGACCTGGGACTTGATCCCAGGACCCTGGGATCATGACCTGAGCAAAAGGCAGATGCTTAGCTGACTGAGCCACCCAGGCACTCCAAGACTTCTTATTTTTTATTTAAATAATTTCTACACTCACTTAACATGGATCTCTAACTCACAACCCAAAGATCAGGATTTGCACACTCCACTGACTGAGTCAGCCAGGTGTCCCTTTTGACAGATACCATCAAATAAAAACAAAACAAAACAAACAAATGAACAAACAAAAACCCAAGAGGCTCCTGGGTAGCTCAGTGGGTTGGGCATCTGCCTTTGGCTCAGATCATGATCCCAGGGTCCTGCGAAAGAGCCCCAGGTCAGGCTCCCTGCTCAGCGGGGAGTCTGTTTCTCCCTCTCCCTCTGCCTGCTCCTCCCCCTGCTTGTGCTTTCTCTCTCTCCCTCTCACTGTCAAATAAATAAATAAATCTTTGAAACAAAAACAAAACCCTCAACTGAGTAAATTCAAAGATTAATTGACTTTAGCCAATGTTTCATGAATTAGTCAGCATTGTCTAGTGGATAGAAGGGAAGGAACTCTGAGGTGCTGTATAAAATGGAAGACCTTAATAGGCAGAGAGGGGCAGGGACAAGGAAGTCATAAAGAAAATAAATTATTATTTCAAGCGAGGTCACCTTTGTGGTAAGGGTGAGGACCTATCATGCAGTTTACCTTACTAGTGTTGATCAGGAAATTCTAGACTGAGTGGTTGAAAATTCTACTCTAGAATTGGGTTGGGTTAGTTATTAAGTCTTGATCTGGCTTAGCAAGAGGGACTCCACTTTGAGCTTGTTGTTTCTTTTTATCAACACACTGAGATATCATCCTGTCTCTCCTCTCACCAACCCCAGTGTTGCAGACTGGGATCCTGGCCCACCAGCAGACATCCTGCGTTCTTTCCCCTAGTCTAGGATCTCACACAAAGCCAAACATCCCCTCCTGCCAAAGAAGGTTCAGGTAACTGAATTCATGGTTCTTTCAGGTTTAACACTCTGGACTCTTGACTGAGGAGATCATTTCTTTTTTTTTTTTTTTTTTGAGGAGATCATTTCTTGAGGGAGTATTTCTTTATTGTTGAAAACCAGACTCTCAAGGGTGGTTTTAATTTGTTAGTATGGTAGAACATTACCGATTAACTGGCTGGATTTGATTATAATCCTCCCTTGAAAGAATCAGATCCTCAGTAATCACCATAGTGAGTTCAACAGACCCCCCTCAAAGATCTGTTCCCTGGAACTTGTGAATGTAAGCTTATTTGGAGAAAGGGTCTCTGCAGATTAACTAAATTAGGACTTTTGAGATGAGACAATCAAGGATTATGGTTGTTCTTAATTCCAGTGAGACAGAAGATGTGGTAAAGAGACAGAGGCAGGGTTTGGGATCCTGCAGCCAACAACCAAGGGATGCCTGGAGCCATCCAAAGCTGGTGTAACTGGGGGATATCACAACAAATTGTCACAAACTCTGTGGCTTAAAACATTCAGAAAGTGTTCTGACACAGCTCTAGAGGCTCAAAGTCTGAAATCAAGGTGTTGAAGGTCTAGGGTCCAGTCATTTCTTGCTTCTTCCAGCTTTCATTGGCTCGAGGCTCCCTCATTTTGTGGATCCTCACTCCAATCTCTGCCTCTGTCCTGACAGACCTTGCTCCCAGGTGTACCCTCTTCTATCTATGTCTCTTCTAAGAACACTTGTCATTGGATTTCAGGTAATCCTGGATAATCTATTCCAAAATGTTTAACTTGATTACATCAACAAAGACCCTTTTTCCTAAATAAGGTCACATTCACAGGTTCCAGAGGTTCAGACATGGACATATGTCCTTTTTGAGGGACAGAATTCAATCTCCTCATTCCCACCCATTTCCTTAGGGTCTTCTCTTGCTTTCCCCTGAGGCCATGTTTTATTGCATTTTATTTGCAGTTTATTGTTGTCTTGCTTATACCAGATTCTCAGGAATCCTTAATAAACATTCTTTCTCCCAAGAACATTTGTTTAACTTAAGATTTCACTCTTAGCTTCCCTATGACCCTGCAATTGCACTACTGGGTATTTACCCCAAAGATACAGATGTAGTGAAAAGAAGGGCCATCTGTACCCCAATGTTTATAGCAGCAATGGCCACGGTCGCCAAACTGTGGAAAGAACCAAGATGCCCTTCAACGGATGAATGGATAAGGAAGATGTGGTCCATATACACTATGGAGTACTATGCCTCCATCAGAAAGGATGAATACCCACCTTTTGTAGCAACATGGACGGGACTGGAAGAGATTATGCTGAGTGAAATAAGTCAAACAGAGAGAGTCAAGTATCATATGGTTTCACTTATTTGTGGAGCATAACAAATAACATGGAGGACATGGGGAGATGGAGAGAAGGGAGTTGAGGGAAATTGGAAGGGGAGGTGAACCATGAGAGACTATGGACTCTGAAAAACAACCTGAGGGTTTTGAAGGGGCGGGGGGTGGGAGGTTGCGGGAACCAGGTGGTGGATATTAGGGAGGGCACGGATTGCATGGAGCACTGGGTGTGGTGCAAAAACAATGAATACTGTTACACTGAAAAGAAATAAAAAATTAAAAAAAAAAAAGATTTCACTTTTACTAGTGAGGTCTCCTGTAGAGTCTCGAGATTAGTAACAAGAAGCAACAGATAGTGGCAAGGATGTGGAGAAAGGGGAACCCTCTCACATTGTTGGTGGGAATGCAAGCTGGCACAGCTGCTCTGGAATACAGTATGGAGGTTCCTCAAGAAGTTAAAAATAGAACTACCCTACAACCCAGCAATTGCACTAGTAGGTATTTACCCAATGGATACAAAAATACTAATTTGAAGGGACACATGCACCCTGATGTTTATAGCAGCATTATCTACAATAACCAAAAAGTAGAAAGAGCCCAAGTGTCCATCAACAGGTGAATGGATAAAGAAGATGTGATATACACATACAATGGAATATTACTCCAGGCAGCTTTTTCTGCATATGGGTCCTGTCCCTGTGCTTTAATAAAACCAGCTTTTTGCACCAAACAAACAAACAAAAAGCCACAATGGAATATTACTCAGCCATCAAAAATAATGAAATCTTGCCATTTGCAATGAGGTGGATGGAGCTAGAGACCATTATGCTAAATGTAATGTTAGTTAAAGACGAACACCATATGGGGGCGCCTGGGTGGCTCAGTGGGTTAAAGCCTCTACCTTCGGCTCAGATCATGATCCCAGGGTCCTGGGATGGAGCCCTGCATGGGGCTCTCTGCTCAGCAGGGAGCCTGTTTCCCCCTCTCTCTCTGCCTGCCTCTCTGCCTACTTGTGATCTCTGTCTGTCAAATAAATAAATAAAATCTTTAAAAAAAAAAAAGACAAACACCATATGATTTCACTTATATTTGGAACTTAAAAAACAAAACAAACAAACGTGGGGGAAAAATAGACAAACCAAGCAACAGACTCTTTTTGTCTCTTTTTGTTTTGTTTTGTTTTGTTTTGACAGACAGAGATCACAAGGAGACAGGGACATGCAGAGAGAGAGGAGGAAGCAGGCTCTCTGCTAAGCAGAGAGCCTGATTCGGGGCTCAATCACAGGACCCTGAGACCATGACCCAAAACGAAGGCCAAGGCTTAACCCACTGAGCCACCTACGTGCCCCAAGACTCTTAAGTATACAGAACAGACTGCTGGTTACCGGAGGGGTGATGGGTGGGGAGGTGGGCATTAAGAAGGGCACTTGTGATGAGCATTGGGTTTCTATGTAAGTGATGAATCACTAAATTCTATACCTGAAACTAATATTTTACTCTATATTAACTAACTGGAATTTGAATAAAAACTTTAAAAAAAAAAGAAACCTATGGCCCCTCATTGGGTAGGGAGGGGTGGATATTTGTGCCTACTCATATGGAAAGTCCCAGGAAGAGCATTTAGGAGATGTGGCCACTGGTCTAAATGGTTCTGCATTAAATCAGCCCCCTGAACAACCCTGAGGTCTTATATCAGGACCCTGACCAAGGTGTTCATCGTTTATGAGTCTTCTTCTTCTTTCTTCTTCTTCTCCTTCCTCTCCTCCTCCTCCTTCTTCTTTTTGAAAGCGAGAGGGGTGGGAAGGGGCAGAGGGAGAGAGAGAGAATCTTAAGCAGGTTCCATGCACAGCACAGAGCTGACCCAGGGCTTAAAATCACAACCCTGAGATTGGGACCGGAGTTGAAATCATGAATCAGACACTTGAGGGACTGAGCCACTCAGGCACCCAAGGCAGATTCCTTTTATGTCCTTCCCGCTCTTTCTATCCCTTGACCTTTACTAATGTGCTTCTGTGCTCAGGGTTGTGCTGGTCTCCTGCTTCCAAGGGTTTTGTAGATAAATTGTGATTACAAATGTGGTGGAAGACTGGTTTCCTGGGAGTAGGAAATGGAGTCATTTCATGTCTTATAAACCTCTCTACCTGATCTGCTTCAAAATGAGAGGCTAGAAGAGGCCCCCTAACTGTCATTTCTCTGGGGTGCAGGGGCCTGCCTTTCCTGTGACTCTGGTATTTTGTTGACAGTTTTGTGCAATGTGGCATCCGGAAGAATCCACATGGAGCTGCTCCCCCCACCCCAAAAAGCACCCCAGTCGTACTAAACGCTTAGGGAATGCCGTAAAGTGAATAAATATGCTCATCCAGAGCATTCTTCTAAAGACCAATGAAGAAGTTGCAAACATTCACCTGGGCTGCAAACCATCTAAGAAAGGGGTCACATTGCTAAAACCCAACTAGGTGGGAGTTTCCGCAGCTGTGAACTGAAGAAAGCATGACTAGGTCACTGCTGTCAAAGACTAGGTGTCTGTTTCCAGCTCCCACTTCTAAGGAGTAGAATGCAAAGTTTAACACAAACCAAGGAAGGTAATTGTGGATGGGAACCGCAGGGTGTCTGTCTGGAGCAACAGATAGCTCCATGTTTGTTTTCTCGTGTTTAACACACCCATACCACCACTCATGGCTCCTTTACATCTGGGAATTTCCTAAGACAGGTACAGATGGGCATTCTCTGTTGTAGAGATGAAGGGGGTGGGTGCAGAGAAATACCTTCTCAAAAATCGCATGGTATTAAACTCAATCACCTGCAACCCTTTACCAAACCAGGCTAACTCCCTGAGTATGAAGTATTTCTTGAAAAATTCTCTTCTAGGAGTTGTCTCTGGTTACAAGTGTTTAGGAGTTGAAGGTCTCATGTGTGAGAATATTCACCTACATGCATTCCTTCTCAAAGTTTGAACTTGATTCTCCATCTGGAGACTAAACTCATGGTGATGTAGTTTTGGGGGAATGGTGTTGGTGTTTTGGTGGGGTCTGGAGAAAGAATTCCTGAGACGGCTTCCATGCAAAAAAGTGGGTTTTTTTTTTTTGTTTCTAAGATTTTATTTATTTATTTATTTGACAAAGATCACAACTAGGCAGAGAGGCAGGCAGAGAGAGGAGGAAGCAGGCTCCCTGCTGAGCAGACAGCCCCATGCGGGGCTCAATCCCAGGACCCTGGGATCATGACCTGAGCTGAAGGCAGAGGCTTTAACACACTGAGCCACCCAGGTGCCCCCCAAAAGGTGGTTTTGTTAAAGCAAGGGGACAGGATGCATGGGTAGACAGAGCTGTTGCCCTGGGATGATGAGGGGCAACTGATTATATACTTTTCAGCTCAGGTGGGGTGAGGGGAGGGAGTAAAATAAGGGAAGTGCCAAAAGGCCTTTCATATGCTGAAGATGTACAGATTCTTGGAGGAATGTTCCACTCTGTCTATTTCAAGTATTTGTCAATGGGCTGCAGGACATAGGAACTTCTATCTACATTTCCTTCTGCCTTTGTTTCCCACATCAGTGGGGCTGATCTACTGATCCCTCCAGTGCCAGCCACCTTCACATGCATAGGGTGCTGGGGATGGGGCCGGGCAGTGGCATCTGTCAAGACAAATGGGGTAAGAGCCCACCATCTTTGAGTAAAATCCTCCGAGCAATGGCCACTTTGTTGTTCTCCTAGTAGATGATCGGTTGATTCTTTTAGCTCCTTGAAATCGTGAAGTATCCACAGTACTAGTTAGTACTAATAAAACCAGCTAGTCCTAGGAAATTGCCTCCAGCATGCACTTCTCTTCAGACTTCCAGCTCCAGTGGGTTCTGGGAGCAACAGCATCTCTATGAAGCCAGCAAGCTGGCATCCTTAAGTGAACCAGTTAGGTCAAGCTGCAGCCAGCATGGGGGTCTAGACAGTGGCAGTAGGGACAAGACAGGAGCAGAATGGGGCCCACACTCTGAGGAGTCCTCTCTTAAGGAGGGTCTGTAAGGAACCTTCCAGAGACAGTGGGGCATAATAACGAATATATCTGGTCTCTGTCCCTGGTTCCTGGCACAGATCTTCAAAAACCCTGCAAATATCCTGAGAGGCAGAAATGTCTTTGTTATGCTGATGAGGGGACCTCTCCTGGACAGGGGTTGGGGGAAGGGTGAGTAGCCTCAGGGTGGGGCTGGTCACTGGGGAAAACCAAGCACTTAATGAAAGGCTTAGGACTTTGGACCAAATCCAACTCTTGGGTAGGGAGGAGGGAGAAAGGTGCAGAAGGTGGTGTCAGCCACACAGGGCCCTGTAATGAAATCCCGCCAAGAGTTCTGGACAGCTCAGCTTGGGGAAGCTTTCTGATAGTGAACACAGTGTTGTGCTGGAAGGGGGATGCACCCTGACTCCACAGGGAAAGGGCACAGAGACCTTCCCTGACCCTGCCCTGTGCATTCCTTCCAGGTGGCCAGTCGTCACTGTATCCTTTATATTAAAAACTAACTATAAGGTCAGTGCTCTTAGTAAGTTCATTGGAAGATGAGGGGTCATTGGAGCCCTAATTTGCAGCCAGCCCAGAAGAAGTTTGAGTGGCCCCTGAGATGTGTGGCTGACACCCAAAGTGGGGACAGTTTTGTGCAGGATTTTGCCCTTTAACCTGTGGGATGTGATGTTAATCCCAGGTAGTTAGAGGCAGGATAGAATTGAACTGTTGGACACTTAACGTGGTGTCAAAGAATTGGCATTAGGACAGTGAGTGGCAGGCTGTCCTGGGGACCCGGGGCCTCTATTTCAGTTTCTAGACAGCAGAAATGATGGGTCCAGCCTTCTAGAACCCACAATCAAAGTTCCATTTTGTTAACAGATGTTGAGCTGGATGACATAAACAGATGAACACATTGAGGTTCCTGCCTTTGGTGAGAAACTGTGGAGAAAATTTTGAGAAGATGCACTATGTATCTATGTGCTCTCTTCTTCCCAGCTACAACGTGGGTCTGTGCTCACCTTCTCCGAGCCCTAAGACTGCCTACCTGCCTAACAGCTTTTCACAGGACAGGGAGTGTCACCAATGGCAGCTATATGAAAATCTCCACAGGGACTGGAGACTGCTTTCAAGATGTGCCCCCCCACCCCTGCACACCTGTCCAGGTGGCTGTATTTGCTGGAACACCGGGTCTGCTTCTATAAATTTGGTGAGTGCACATCCAGACTTTTGGCTTCTTGAGCACAGATTAAAGGAAGTTGTTAGTGAAGATTTCAGATTGTGACCACAGAATATCATCCTAACACCAGCCAAACCATTTTAGAAAAATATGAGTAAAGGAAGACAATACAAATATAGACCAGCTACCCACCATCCCTGTCTCCCATTCCTACTCTCTCACCCCCACAACTGGAGGAGTCAGTGTTTGCTGAAGATGCAAAGTGCTGGTATGATTTCCACCTGAGTTTATATTCTTTCCCACTGCAGATCATCTTCTGGCGAAACACTCAGGGAAAACACTTAAAACTATCCAGAAATCTCACTCTGAATTTACCTTCACAGTGGGCTGAAGGAAGGCAGGTCCTGTCTCTTCTTAGAGCCATGCTTTCAAAAAAGCTCCACGTTAATTTGGGTGGGATCAATTTGCCGCTACTACAAGCTGTGTCTTTTCTGACCTGCTCTGTTTTTTGAGCAGGTGTCCGAGTACCTCCATATTTTGACAAGATGGGAGCAGGACCTAGTTATTTTTTTTAAGCAGAAGAGGAAGAAAAGGGCAATCTCTTGCCAATCGCTTGTGTGGCGAGACAGCCTTTGTCTTGTAGAGGTCACCAGCCTGCCTGTAAGATCCTCGGCTGTAGCAAAAATATTGGAGGTAAGCCACTGACCCTTCATACCTGTGTGTTCCTGAGGAATCTGCTTTCCCATTTCTTCTGCAGAGAATTCTGCATCTTATGTGGAATTTCTATGGCTTCAATGTACTGTGATTATATGTACATTAATCATGGTGCCCTGATTGTAGGCTATGGTTTCCAGAAAGAATCAAGTTCCCTGTGGGTGCTTGATGGTCAAAGCAGGTATGGACAGAACCCCAGGGGTCTGCCCTGGATGAACTCATGATCTCTAATAACCAACTTCTGGATGCTGGGTGCCCTGCATGTGGGGTGGGGCGGCAGATCATCCAGTCTTCCTCCCATCGCTCCTTTCCTGTCCAGTCTGCCTTCTTGATCCCTGTTCTTAACTTGTAGCCTTGTTGCATGGAGCACTGGTGGGCAGTGAACATCATTTTTTTTTTTAAGCTCTATTCATTTATTTTAGAAAGCACATGTGAACAGGGGGCAGAGGGAGAGGGAGAATCCTCAAGCGAACCATCCTCTGAGCATGGAGCCCTATAGGGCTCGATCCCAGGACCCTGACATCATGACCTGAGCCAAAATCAAGTCAGCGGTTTGACGGACTTAGTCCCCAGGGACCCTGACTGACAGTATCAACTTTTGTTGCTAGTAGAAAATGTGCCTAGCCTTGTTTGATAGGACTGGAGACCATTAATTCCCCTACATCATGGAAGCAGAAGAGCTTGTGCCTCATCCAAATTCTGTTTTTGGCGGAGGAAACCATCTCGGGGGAGAGCAACTTGGATCAATCCCCAAGTCTAAGGCCAGTGTGGACTTGCATCTTCTCTTCCATCTGTGTCATGGTGGCACTTTGGAATGGCAAGTCTCTCCCGCCACTGGTCTCATCTTTGTTTTGCCCAGATGGGGCAAGAGTTCAGGAGACACAGGATACACCAAACCCTGGCCAGTTTTGACTTAAATGGCTATGGTGTGACCAGGTGTGTAACCTACACCTGGTATAGGCAAACCTTTCCTTCCTCTCTCCTCTAGATCAGATGACTGAAACTATCTGAGACTTAAGTTTCTCAAGGCGACGTCTGACATCCAGAAGGGCCATTTTCAATATCCTCACGCCTAAGCTCTCCAACTGACTGACCAGACTGTGCTTCTATTTTTTTTTTTAAATAAAATTAAGTCTAACACGAATATTAATCCAGAGAATTTTTATTATGCACCTGTTACGTTTGTGGGAACAGTACCAAGGGATGAGAGGAACAGGGAGGGCAGATGCTTCTCAGATGTGTGGTCTCTGAACCTCATGGCAAGGTAGACACCTCACTTGCCTGCCCAGCTCCCACTGAGGAGGGAGGAACCAGGTGGGCCAGCTCTCCTGTTTTCCCCAGTGTAGGTAGCCCTGGCTTCTGCATGGCATGAACCTGGCATCTGAGCTACACCAGCCTGGGCAGTTTCCAGGGGCAATGTCAACTCCGTTTCCTTAGGCGCCTTGGTCAGCTTTGGGTCACTGAATGCAGGAAGGCCTCACAATACTTGATGGACACTCAAAGAAATGCACAGCCTGTTACATTCCTTTTGTTTCCTATTTAGGACCCAATTTTACACATAAAATACACCAGTGAGTTGAGCAATGCTTCTTTTAGACAAGTTTCTTAAGTGGGTGGGTTCATATACTCACCACCAATGGGAGAGTTCAGGTGGATGGGATAAATGTGTAGAATCTGGTTTCTATTTGGAATTTTCCTCTCTTTTAGCCTTAAAGATTCTTGGGGTTCTTTTCCCCCTCTTCCTGGCAGATCAATACAAGAGGCAAACTACTTAGAAACAAAGAACCCCAACAGTTTATTTTTTGTTGAAGGTATGACCAAATGGTTTTATTGCATTTACTGTCCCTGGGTGGGTAGGTACATCTACTCAGGCACAGAGTTCAACTATAGGACCTGGTTACCCTTTCACTGGTTTGGGGGAGTGGCATCTCCATGTGGTCATGAAGGGTCATCTGACATGGTGCAATGGCAGCTGATGGGCCTGGTTGCTGCTGACTTTTATAACTGGCCACAGCAACTCATCAGGCCCCACACTTCCCTGTCATTGGGACACTAAGGGACACTGCGTTTATCCACAACAGTGAGCACAGTTATCACTGCTCAAGTTTCCACTACCAAGAGTTGCTCCCAGTCCACAGTCACGGGCTGCAGACTTCACAGGTTCTTGTGCATTGGACACCCACCCTGGAAACAGAAGATTGGGTCTGAATCCTGCTTCTGACGGACGTGAGAGCAAGCTAGTATGTACTGATTCTTCCATAAACTGGGAATGGCAGCAGCACTGCAGGTCTATCCGGTGTTGTGGGCTGAACTGTGTCCAACCCCACAACGTGCAGGTTTAAGTCCCAACCCCGGTACGTCGGTGTGACACTGGAAATAAAGCCCTGGCAGATATAATTAGTTAAGATGGGAACAGACAGGTGTCAGAAGGGTAGGACTTAGGCTGGTGTCCTTACAACAAGGGAAGTGTGGAGACAGACACATACACAGAACACCGTGTGAAGATAAAGCATGGATGGGGTTGATGTTTCCAACAAGTCACGGAGTGTCAACTACTGCTAGCCACTACCTGCTAGAGGAGACATGTGACACAGACCCTCCTTCTCAAAAAACCAACCCTGCTCACACCTCCATCTTGGATTCCTTCCTCCAGAACTCAGATGTGTCTAAGCCATCCCACTGTTACAGATACAACTGGCAGGCTGAGTTAATGCTCATGGAACATCTTGTCCCCTGCCCACCTCACCCAGACAACACTGGCAGCTGAGCACCCCATTCCCAGACGCGGTGGGGTGGGATGGGGTGCCTTAGTGCTCTTGAAACGATGACCACACTCCCACCCCACAACCGTTTATCAAGGGCCTCCCAGGGTACAGAGAAACATTTTGGGGAGAGTGTGCAACAATGTAAAAATGTGGGCTTTGCCTTCAATGAACTTGCATTCCCTAATAACCAGACACCATGACAAATAAAAGGGTGGGACTTTTTTCCCCCTCTAAGCCTCCTGATGACAGTGGACCGCTCCTATGGGCCAGATGGTGATGGGGACTGACTTCTGAGGACAGGACATGGCTTGGGGTGCTTGGCCTGCTGCCCACAGGCACCAGAGGACACCTGCCTCCGGGCCTTCCTCCCAGCCGACCCCCACACGGGAAGCTTCTTGTTGGCACACAGAAGTACAGTTACTCCCAGACTGCAGGATGGGGGAAGGGAGGATGTGCAACAGGTACTTATGAGGGTGTATTTAAGACTGGTTGGCAAGGGATAGACCCCTGTGGGGTCACCATAGTGGAGGAGCCCCCGGGTCCTTCCCCGCTTGGAAAGCAGTGCAGGGGTTCTCTAAGGTCTGGAAAGATGGAAAGGTCAAAGCTGGTGGAGACAAGCCCTCTCTGCTTTTTGGCACAGGAGAGACAGAACAAATGCTCCTTCGGCCACTATCTCCTTTCTACCTGAGAGCAAAGGGCAGGAAGGTGTGACTCTGTCCTGGGGGAGGTGCGTGGCGGGCGGGGTATGGGACCAGTCCTTAAGGAGAGCCTCACCCTGCCCTGGGGTGGGAGGAGGGAGACAGATCAGGAAAGGGAACTGGACGGGAGGCCGCCCTGCCTGGGGAAGGAGCCCTGTCCCCGGAAGGGGGAGGGGACATGCTACCAGTCCTGCAGGCCCCCTCAGTAGGAGTTCAGAGCCTGCTTGGAGCGGCGCTTCATGTGCAGACGCTGGTGGCGGAGGAGGTCGCAGTTCTGCGAGAAGCTTTTGACGCAGTAGCGGCACTGGAAGGGCCGCGCCTTGTCCTTTGCGTGCGCGCTGCTGCGGTGGCGCGCCAGGTGCTCGGGCCGCTGGAACGCCTTCCCGCACTCGCGGCACTGGCAGCCGAGCTTGGGCGCGCCCTCGGCCAGCAGCGCGCCGGGCCGCGCGCCGGGCCCCGCGCCCCCCGCCGCCGCCGCCGCCGCCGCCGCCGCCGCCGCCGCCTCTCGCTTCTGCGGCGGCTCCAGTCCCCGGGTCTGCAGGTGGATGCGCCTGTGCGACAGCAGGTGTGAGTTGAGGCGGAAGCTCTTTCCGCAGGCGCCGCAGCGGTGAGGTTTCTGGGCCTCGTGGCTCTCCAGGTGCCCGTCCAGGTCCTCGCTGTCACTGAACAGCTCCCCGCACACCGAGCACTCGTGCGGCTTCTCCTGCTCTCTGCGGCTCCGCAGGTGCCGGATGAAGTTGACCCTCCAGCGGAAGATCTTCCCACAGTTCGGACAAATGTAGGACTTCTTAGAGGACGACGTCTGCACCTCACCCCCAGCCTCGGCGCCACTCCGGTGGGAGGCAGGGAGACTGCGCGTCTTCTCTGTGGGGCTCCGTGGCTCATCCGCACAGTAGGGGCCGTGCTGGGAGTCCTCGTCCCCAGAGCTGGACAGGACGATCTCGATGGTCACCTCCTCATCTAGGCCGTTCTCAGGGGTCAGCGCGTCACCTCCAGCTACAGGAAAGCCACAGGGAGGGTCAGCGGTGCTGCATCAGCCACATCTCCACACCTAGAAACCCCAACCGGGAAGGCTCCGCTTGATTCTTTCCCACTAGGCCCCAAATCCCAATCTTTATTTTTCCTCTCTAGGCACTAAGACCCTTCAAGCCCTAACAACTTGTTTCTATCAGTGTCAGTCAAGTCCTGGCCATGCACATCAGTTAGCACTGCCCTACTTAGCCAGAAATCGGGCACCTTAAAGACCACGGTAGAGAGAAAGACCCTATATCCTATAAAGGCAGTGGCAAGAAGGTGCCAGCTACTAGGGGCTGAGCACCAAAATCCTTCAGAGTCTTTGCAAGACTTCTGACACCAACAGCCCCACTGGCTCCTGGACACCTCCAATGACCTATTCTTTGCCAAATTATACACACAAGCCAACTGGGGTGACACGCTCCGGGCTCAGGGTTGAGGACAGAGTTAGCCTCGCTGTGCTGATGATGTCATGACTGTCTGACCGTTCCCACCACCCAGGTCAATTGGGTCACCTCTGAAGCCCACCAGCAGCCACAGTGGGGATAGGTAGTGGTTCTGGAGTTTATAACCTAGTCTGAAGCAGACTCAATGAATCCCAAGTCTGTGATTTAGAAGAAGTGGGTGGGCAGTGGAGTGCCTGGCATGAGGTCCCAGCCCGCAGCCCACACACAGCAACCACTCGGGTGATCTGGATGTAATCTCTGGAACAAGGAGAGTTCTGTGAGGTTAGGGCACCTGAAGGCAGGTGAAGCCAGAGAGACAGAAGCAGGGCAGGGAGACCGAGAAGCCAGAGAGCAGGAGACAGCAGGCAACAGAAGAGCCATGGGAGCATCTGTTCCTCAGAAGACAAAGGTCACGGGGTTCAGCTCGATATGAGGCTGGGGGGTGGGAAAAGACAAGAATATCTGGAAAGTTCCCAGTTTCATCCATACTGGAGAAGACGACAAAGCATGTTCTGGAGAGAACACGGAGGGGCTGGGGAACCACCAGGTAAAGGGATTATGGATGTGAGCCACAGATCCTGGCAGCCAACAGAGATGAAATAATCCAGGAAAGATCCGTAAAGGACTCTCCTGTTGCATTTCCTGAGCTCCTGGGGACTGCAAGGGCCCAACACAGGTTCTGAGACTTGTGTCTGAGCAGAAACACTGCCAGCCTAGACTAGAGAGCAAGAGATGGATGAACCTTGCGGTTCAGACCTCTGGCATTCTACACAATAGGCCAGAAAGCTACTTATCCTTGATGCCCAAGGAAGACTGGCTGCCAAGGCTGTCCGGGAGACAGGACTCCAACTGCATCCCCGAGCCCGACGGGGAGAGAGCCCTGAGCCCACCGCTACCTGCAAGCCGCAAATTCTCATGGAATTCCAACCTTTGCCTAGGGGCCATCAGCCTTTCTTCTTCCTAATTTCTCCCTTTTGAAGATTTTACTTGACAGAGAGCATGAGCAGGAGGAGTGGGAGAGAGAGAAGCAGGCTCCCCGCTGAGCAAGGAGCCCGATACAAGGCTCGATCCCAGGACCCCAAGAGCTAAAGGCAGATGCTTAACCAACTGAGCCACCCAGGCACTGCCAATTTCTCCCTTTTGGAATGAAAAGGTCCATTCTATGCCTGTCCCACAACTGCATTTTGGGAGGTATATAACATGATGTCTGGTTGCACAGGGTCACAGCTGGAGAGGAACATGCCTGGGTTTCACCTACACCTGATTTACAGGATATTTAGGTGAGATGGATGTAGGACAGATGTAGAACAGACTAAGGGATGTTTGGAGAGGGTGATTATCTACTGCATACGAAGAGGACAGGAATTTTGGGGCACCTGAAGGCAGAATGCAATGAGCCGAAATGCATCCCCTTAAAAATCTGTATATTGAAGTCCTAAGCCCAGCACCTTGAATACGACACTATTTGGAAATAAGGCATTTCAAGGGGTAAAGAAGTTAGAATGAGGTCATCAGGGCAGGCCCTACTCTAGCAGGTGTCCTTTTAAGAAGAGATCAGGGCATAGACATCCAGAGATGGGCCATGTGCAGATGCGGGGAGGAGACCTCTGTCCGCAGGCCAAGAAGGGAAGCCTCAGGGAAAGAATACTGTGCTGCCCCCTTCAGCCTATGCTTTGAGCCCTCAGATTTCTGTGAAAATCAGTGCTGCTTGAGCCTCCCCGTCTGTGGTTCCTTGGTACGCAGCCCTAGGAGACTAACATAATGCATATGGGGTCACATCCACTCCAATCAGAGTAAAGAGAAACAAATGCAGAGCTTCTATAGAGGGAGGAATAAATCGACAATAATGCCATCATGTGTTATCAACACAACAACGCGAAGAATTCCTCGTAGAAGAGCTGAGACTCAGAGGCGTGCCCAAACACCAGGGGAAGAGGGACAGGAGCTCAGTGCTCAGCACTGAGAAGTAACTCAGGGTGTATGTGTGGGGGCGGTCAGGATTACAGGAGGGAAGACGGGAGGAATTACTGGTCCGAGGGCTCTTTCGTGAATTAGTACACTTGATCTTAGCCAAAAGGCCGAGAAGCGATTCTTCTTTCGTGAATTAGTTAATCCTCAACAGTAACCACCTGGCAGCCAAGACTGTTATCTCTGAGAGACAAAGATGCCCAGGGTTTCAGGGGAACAGAAATGTAGCCTGTGCTTGGCTAGCTGCAGGCGGGAAATGCCAGACCATGGGGTGTGCTGGGAGCACACGCATGGCCACGGGGGCAGCTCCTGCCTTGGGAAGGGCACTCATGGTCTGCAAACGCACCGCTCGCTCCCTGAGATGGAGGGCTGAGTCACGGCGGGGTCAGAGAGACAGATGAGAAAATAAACAAATAAAAATCCAGGTGTTATAAGAAATACATTCTTGTCATGTTAGAATGGGGAGGCTTTTGGGGCGCCTGGGTGGCTCAGCCATTAAGCTTCTGCCTTTGGCTCAGGTCATGATCCCAGGGTTCTGGGATCGAGCCCCTCATCAGGCTCCCTGCTCAGCAGGAAGCCTGCTTCTGCCTCTCACACTCCCCTTGCTTGTGTTCTGTCTCTGTCAAATAAATAAATAAAAACTTAAAAAAAATGGGGAGGCTTTCTTTTAAGACATAAAACCTGAAAGGAGAGGATGAAAAATTTACATTTTTTAAATGTAGAAAGGGATGCCTGGGTGGCTCAGTCGGTTAAGCATCTGCCTTCAGCTCAGATCATGATCCCAGAGTCCCGAATCGAGTCCTGCATCAGGCTCCCTGCTCATTGTAGAGCCTGCTTCTCCCCCTGCTTGTGCCCCCTCACATAAATAAATAATATCTTTAAAAAATCATAAAATGTAGAGAAGAGGTTATGGGCTGACATAAAGTTTTATAAAAGGGGGAGAAATTGTGTGCAAATACCCAAGAGGCAACAGATCCAAGCCCGTAATTGAGAGTTTCTAGGAGATTCCCAGAGAGGACATGCAATGGCTCAGTGAGGTGCAGACAAGAGCCAGGAAGCCCTAATCCCCAGTGTGAGGGCATCAGGCACTGGGGCCTTTGGGAGGTAGCTGGACCTAGAAGCAGTCTTGAAGGTGGGAGCCCTGTGCTGGGATGTGCACTTACAAGGAAAGGAAGAGATGGGAGAGTATCAACTTCTGTCTCCAACAGCAGGCGTAGGGAAAGGCCACGTGAGCCCACAGGGCGAGGGCAGGCATTCCAAGGCAGGGCGTGTCCTCACCATCCATAGAGCCTGCTAGCACCTCCAAGGCTGGCCCTGACCCCATTCCAGGACCGGGAGGAGGGAAATGTCTGCTGTCTTGGCAGACCTCTTGGGAAGTGTCATCAGCACACAAGGTGCACACACAGCACCTCACACAGACTACATGCTGCCGTAAGGCTTGGGTCCAAGCAGAGCTCACCCCGTGGGAGGGGAACACAAGCCAACACCGGGACTGCAAAGTATTATGTAGGCAATGCACAGAGAAAGCACCCTGAGCATAAAGAGGGTCCAGTGAGGCATTACAGTGACTAGGCCAGGAGCACCCTGCATGCGAATGGCGGGGCGCAAGCCCCTCCCCTGCTCAGAGGCCATGGGCGACCAATGCGCTTGGGAACCTAGCACCCCTCCTTGTTCTCAGACAGTCACACTCAGTGCCTTGCCCATTCAGAGCCAAATCCCTGACAGGGCCCAGGGAGGAGGGGGCGGAGCTGAGAACAACCCCGGCTGGTTAGCATCCACCTTCTAAAGAGGTGCTGAAGGCACTTAGAAGCCGGCAAGGATGCCAAGGCATGTCCTGGGTACTCCTCAAGCCATGACCACCCTCAGCACGCAGAACCCTCGTCCACTGGCGGAACCCTTCCTTGTCCGCTGGCGGAACCCCGGCTCTCACCCGCAGAGGGAAGGCAAGGAGCGGAGGGTCCCAGACTGGGAGAATAGCGCTATAGCATATAGTCCACAGGAGCAGTCAGCAGGGATCTCAGAGACCCGGGGACCCCATTCCTTGAGCAGCACGCATACACACACACACACACACCGCACACACAGGTGCACAGCCTCCCCAACCCTGGCCGCCTCCAGTACCTGGGCAGGTGTTCTGAGTGAGCGTCATCTGCTGGCACGTCTGGAACTCTGGCACCTGTAACTCATCCCGTTTTCGTCTCTCTTCTATCTGGAATGGCTGGAGGCTTGGGCAGTCTGGAGAAATTGATTGGTTGGAGAATAGCCCTGAGTTCAGTAAAGTGTTGTAGACAAGACGGGTCACCCCCCGAACATGGGTGCTGAACTCAACAGAACTCCCAGCGCTCACTCCCACTTTCTGTGTTGGGTGTCTACAAGGCCCTCCACCTCACGCAGATGCTGCATACATGCAGCCTGTAGAGTGAGCCAGGGCATGTGCACGCTTGTTCCAGGCGGGCATGGGGCGCAAACCTGGTTTGCTCCGTGCCAGCTTTAGGGTTCCAAGGGGATGGGGGTTGCTGCTGATACCGCACAGAGCCCATTCCCACGAAGGAGCAGACATTTCCAGGGCACGAGAGGCTACAGACATGAGCTCGGTGGACACGGTGTCGGGGAGGATGTGAGAAAACACCATGGCCAAGCCCCAGCTCCTCCCCGTGTGGCTAGGAGCCAGACAGTCTGAGAATCCACTCCTCCTCCCCAACCTGACTTCTGGGGAGGATCTGAGCTCACTTGTGGATGGGCCACCTAGTTAGCATAAGCCAGGCCCCACTTAGAGCACAGGGAAGGATTCCTGTCATACCCTCACCTCTGGCTGAGGGGAATGGCAATGTTAAAATCTCACGTGCTTTCTGGCAAGAGTCAGGGAGGAAGCCAGACAGGGTGCAGGAGTAATACCGGGCTGCAGAGAAATGGTGGCGGGAGCAGGTCTGCCTCTGGCCGGTGGCAACCTTCCACCCAGTTCTGGAAGCATTACTCACCCAAGTATGAGACCTGGGTCACATCCTTCCCTTGGAGGTCCTGCAACTCGGGGACCCGGGGTTCATTCTCCTCTCCCTGGGAGAGATCCAGCTGGGTGCCTGGGTCATCTGTTCACGAAGGAGAGGACACACACCCATCAGCCATGTGTTCTCACAGGAAACCAGGGAGGGTGGAGGGCGGACCCCACACAGGTCCAGAAAGGAGAGCCAGAGGCATGCACACTGGGTCACGGCCCCCATCGGGGCCAGGAAGGGCTACTGAAACAGGGAGGGGGCAGGAGGAGCATATGAAGGGAGGAGCTGTGGGTTAGGGGGGTCTCCTTAAGGACCATCAGGGAAACAGAAGCAAAACGAGCCATAGCGTACACATGTCAGAAAACCAGGCGCACAGAAAGCATGTTACATTAGGCTTAGTATGCAAACCAGCCAGCTAGGCCCGATGTATGTGCAGTAAGTAGGCCTGAGGGTTCAGGGGTGAACACTGAAACAGAGACTGGCCCCAGAGTTCTCTGATTTCAGGACAGAGGCAAGGAAGCCTTACTTGGAGGCAATGAGACTCCACAGTCCTCCCCAATGATGAACTCTCCATAGAAGCCAGTCTGCGCAGGGTCTAGAAGGGACCAGTCCTCTTGCGAGAAGCAGAAGATCATGTCCTTGAAGGGGGAAACCCGGTTCTGAAACCGCAGAACAGGGACACCTTAACCCCGGGTCAAGTTAGGGCAGGCATGCTCTGAGCACGGGGAGGGCAGGCCAGCCGGGGCAAAGGGCAGAGCCTCCAGCAAGACAAGTGAGCTGGAAGGCTGCCCGGCGCCACCCCTCCCTTGCTCCAGCTGACATCCTCCTCACGCCCCTCTCGTCCAGCAAGTGCCTTACAGAGTGGCCAGGGGTGCATAGGGACGGACCTCTGACTCGGTGCACGGTGGCTGGACACCCACAACTGTCAGGTGGGCAGACTCGGGATGCCCAACCACAGTACCCATGCTGACATCCCACTTCCAGAGTTCATTCTGCGTATAGGACTTTTCACAGCAGCATTAGTGATACTGGGTAATAGCGGCAGACTGAACACGGCCTCTGAATGGGGCAAGCTGCCGGGCACAGCACACACCCATGAGGAAGCAAGAGGGCCTGTCTGCACGCAGAAGGGACCCTCCACAGTCTGCTGGTGCATGAAAAGCTCCTGTGCACAGGGCTGTCCATCCTGTCCCCACGGGGAGGCGTCTCACCATCTGGGACGCCAGTGGCTGCTACAGGGGCCACAGGTTACTACTGCAAGGAGACATTTCTGACACTTTTGAGTCATGGATCCCAGGAATGTGTCAAAATTGATTTTAATCTAAAATCTGATGGCACACCCATGTAACATGCCTCTTATTCCCTCACATACACACTTCCTTTTTTTTTTTTTTTTAAGATTTTATTTGTCTGATTCACAGAGAGAGACAGTGAGAACAGGAAAACAAGCAGGGGGAGTGGAAGAGGGAGAAGCAGAGCAGGGAGCCTGATGCGGGGCTTGATCCCAGGATCCTGGGTCTGCTGAAGGCAGACGCTTAACTGACCCAGGCGTCCCATATACACACTTCTTAATTCTTAAAACTGAATCTGGAGACAGTAGATTGATGCAGCAAACGTGAGGGGTACAGAGCCACTCAGGCAGATGTACCAAGTTACCCCCATTCATATATGGTGCCAGATTCTCATTCCCCTGACCACTTAGGAACTGCAGGCATGTGTCAACCCAACATCGACCATCGTGATTCTTCGAGCGTGGCGACTCTGGCCCAGTGGGGCTGATCTGCACCAGACCAGAGGGCCTGCCTCCCACCACCTTGGGGTGGGCTGCCCTGGCATCGACTGCCGAGCCTCGGACAGCCCCACGCAGCAAACAGTGACCCGGCCACCATGTCCACAGAGCCACAGCAGACAGACCACTCCACAACACCCCCAAACTGCCCAGGGTTCAGTAACCTCATCCTGTGTTGTGTGAATTAGGAGTCTTTCCCTTTCAAGGAAAAAAAAAATTAGAGTTGCAGAGCTGCCTGTAACAAGCAGTTAGGGTGGGGAACCGCTGTGTTAACTTTCTAATGGGGACTCCGGAAACCTTGCCAAACTAAGTGTGACTTCACACATCTACCATCAGGGGTTCAAGTGAAAACAGTCCCAGCTTTGCACTTACTTGGTTTTGTTTTGGGTTCCCCCCCTGCCCCACCGCCAGGAGCAACTGATTGAAAAGGATTACAAGTATCATGCTCCCCCGTGTCCTTGAGATTCTGGGAAACAGGTCCTCATGCACACTGAGTGGAAACGCATGTTTGTGGACCTCTGGGAAGATGTCACAAGCACGCCCACT
Source organism: Martes martes (assembly GCF_963455335.1). NCBI lineage: Eukaryota > Metazoa > Chordata > Mammalia > Carnivora > Mustelidae > Martes > Martes martes. Next base: position 13,078,947 of record NC_137892.1, on the reverse strand, counting down.
GTTTCCAGGAGATTCAGAGGCGCAGGCGGGAATGTGTGTGAAACATTGTGGAACACCCACTGGGTGGAACCACATGAAGTTTCCTCTGCACGCTTTTCCCTTGAGTCTGACGGGGCCCTGAGCATGCATCGTCTATGATCAAAGAGACAAAATACGCAGGTACCCAGCACAGAGGTGTAAAAACTACAAATACTAACAGCCTTTGCTTCGGGTCCGCGGGTCCCACAGGGGCCTGTGGTCTCCTCTGTGCGGCTGTGGCTCCGAGCTACCTCGGGACAGCCACCAGATGTGAACACAGCCTTAAGTCACACCACAGCACCGTTCTGCACACTTCCCAATGCTGAACTTGACCTTCACTGGCCCTCCCATTCAGCTGTATTTCCGTGCACGTGTGTCTAATCCACGCACTTACATGGAGGTGTGATTTCAGAACACTGCTGATTCATCCTTTCTTCTGTCAGTAGTGTTGGGTGCCCCCCCAACAGTTTGCTGCTACAGCAATGGTTCAGGGAGCTCTCTCACGGGCCTCCCCTGTCCGTGGGCAAGGGACTCTAAGGACACGCAGCGGAGGAGTGCGGGACCCTATGGACACGTATCTTCCCCGATATTAAATACCCCCACATGGTTCTTGCCCCACAGACTACGCACCTGTGTCTTGTCTCCCCACCGTGTTGCAAGCACTGGGCGCCAATACTGTAATGGTTCCAATAACCAGGTGAGTAGCTGTCCTAGTGGGAACCCACCCTGCTCTCCACCAACCTTTCCTCTTGGTTTAGTGGCCAATCTGTGTTTGTCTGCTTTGAAATGCCTCTTTGTTTTCTTTGCCTATTTTTCTATATTCTAATGACTCCTTTTTCTTTTTTTTTCTTTCTTTTCTTTTTTACCAGCTCATTTAAAATTGTGGATATACTTCACTCTTATAAAAGAAAGCATAATATTATTTTAATTTAATTTAATTTTTTAAAAAAAGATTTAATTTATTTATTTGACAGAGGGAGATCACAAGTAGGCAGAGAGGCAAGCAGAGAGAGAGGAGGAAGCAGGCTCCCTGCTGAGCAGAGAGCCTGATGTGGGGCTCGATCCCATGACCCTGGGATCATGACCTGAGCCGAAGGCAGAGGCTTTAACCCACTGAGCCACCCAGGCGCCCCCTATTATTTTAATTTTAAAATAAAAAAAATTCCAATCACTTTATGGTGGTCTAAAAAAATCAGTAATGTTAGTAGTACAGGACAGACTGCAGGAAAACGCTGACCACTTTAGTATGGGGATAATTTTGGTTAAGTGAGTTTTGATATAAACATGTGGTTTTGGAACAAAACAGACCAACACAGAAGAAAAAGTCATGACGTGAAATTTAACCCACATGAAAAAGCAAAATCCTAATCAGTGAGGAAAGGGAAAAGATATATTTTTTTTAGATTTTATTTATTTATTTGACAGAGAGAGACACAGCTAGAGAGGGAACAGAAGTAGGGAGAATGGGAGAGAGAAAAGCAAGCTTCCCACGGAGCAGGGAGCCCGATGTGGGGTTCGATCTCAGGACCCCAGGATCATGACCTGAGCTGAAGGCAGACACTTAATGACTGAGCCACCCAGGTGCCCCGGAAAAGATAATTTTTATCTAATGTATTTCATATAGTTGGTTGACTAGAAATAAAACTAGATCCTGATCCTTGACCAAACTAATATAAAAATAAAAACCTTAGGGGCACCTGGTTGGCTCAGTTGATGGAGCCTGTGACTCTCATCTGGGGCAGTGAGACTGAGCCCATGTTGGGTGTACAGGTTGCTGAAAACAAATTTAAAAATTAAAAAAAAAAAAACCCTAAAAACCTTAAAGTACCAAAAGGGCAAAAAATGGCTTCCAGGGAGTAAAAATAAAGACCATGTAAAGAAGTAATGGGCGGACACATAAAACTTAGAAGTATGCTCAGTGGGGCGCCTGGGTGGCTCAGTGGGTTAAAGCCGCTGCCTTCAGCTCAGGTCATGATCCCAGCGTCCTGGGATCGAGCCCCGCATCGGGCTCTCTGCTCAGCGGGGAGCCTGCTTCCTCCTCTCTCTGCCTACTTGTGGTCTCTGTCTGTCAAATAAATAAATAAAATCTTTAAAAAAAAAAAAGAAAAAGAAGTATGCTCAGTAATGATACAGCATGAATGAGATTAAGACAAATGACAAATGGGAACACAGGTCCACCATGAATGAACGGGAAGGGGGGCTGAGAAAATACGGAGTGCCTGTCTAGAGAGCCTTCCATATCTGTTAAAGAGGGAGGCAAGAAAGTAAATACTTCAAAGTATATGAGAAAAAGTTCACCTTGACTCGTGCATGAAAACACGCCTATGAAAGCATCTGATGAAGACTGGAAGACAGGTGAGGAGGTCTGTCTGCAATCCTGACCATTCAGCACGTGCTGGAAACACTGCTGGCAGAAGCCACAGCCCCTGTAGTTACACCCAGAGAACTTCTGTCCCCTCACCACCTCCCACTGGCCTCCGCCCTCTGGGGTCCCCCTCTACCTGCCAGGATTGCCCTACACCAGCTGGGGTCACCTGCACCTGCTGGGGACAACTGCACTGGCTGGGACCCCCCCCATACCAGCCGGGGTCCCCTCTACCCAATCCAGTCATCCCACATCCACTTGGGATCCCCCACTTTTGGAGGACCCTGGCCCTAGGACTCTCCCCTGATTTCCCAGGGATCTCTAGGGACTCTCCCTGGTACACTGACGACCTCCCATCTGGGTGATTCCTGGGTGAGGACCCAAAGCCCGGGGTGCACCCGCCACATGGCCCCTGCCCACAAGGATGATGGGTGTCCCCTCCCGCACTTTGGAGGGAACCGTCCCTCCCTCCCTTTCCCCACCAGCTCTGCGGCGGCAGAGCCCCTGTTCTTCAACCAGGGCAGTTCTATGGGGTGGTCTGAAGGTGCGAGGGCAAACAGGTGGGCTGCGAGCCCCTGGCGGGGGGGCAGGTCAGGACCCCTTTCCCTGGCTCTCCCGCTCGGTCCCCTGAGTCTCCGTTTCCCAGGGTGCAGAGAAGCCGGACCAGGGTGAATCTGCCTGTGTTAGGAGCCGGCTGGGACGCTGTCCTGAGGTGGCTGTTCCCAGCTGCCTTGCTCCTTCTTCCATGGCCCTTGTCCCTTTGTTTCACCTTCAATCACCTGCCTGGTTTTCCTGGAAACCAACTATGGCTCTCCCGACTTCCTCTCTTCTTAGCACTTCTGCCCTCAATACTCATACTCCTCATTTTGGTCCCCTCTTTAATCTCTGTTAACTGGTCTCATCTTGAATCCAACAATTCCATATGGGAAGGACTGCTGAACAGGGATTCCAGCCCATGCCACTGGAGGGTCCCTTCCCCTAAAACCCATGGCCCTGACCACCAAGTAATATCACTCCAATGGCCCACCAAGCTTGCTCACCTCAAACCACACTCTGGTCTATAAATGAACCCCTGCTAGACAGAAGCCCCCCCTCCCTGCCCCCATTCAGGAGGAAGCAGCTACTGAGGCCTCCACCCAATGCCAAGGATCTGTCCTTGTCTCTCTGTCGGGGGGCACGCAGAGGCCACTTCTGGAAGGCTAAGTAAGACAGAAGGGCCCATGGTAGCCCCTGGGTTGGGTGCAAGCAGGACCATCGGGCAGCCCACCTCAGAATAGCAACAGGCCAGAGTGGGCCAACGGGCTACTTACCACTGAGCACAAAAAAGGGAGCGTTCCTTATGTTCCCAAACCTCTTCACTGTTCCACCTTCCTCCTGAACCACCCCCCACCTCCTGGCACACGGTCTCAGCTCTGCCATCCAGTCCGCCACTCCCTGGCCCTGGATTCAATAAACCTGTATCTCCTCTCAAACCCTTGAACCACTGCCTCACTGGAGAGGCCAAAACTCCCACCACCCAATCAGAGGACATGGTCTGGAATATTCTGGAAAGGTTTTATCCTGATAGGTAAAATTAACAAGGTTTCTGGACAGCAGGCCAATATACAAAAATCATCTGTATTTCTATATCGCTGTGTATGAGCAATAACTAGAAGATGAAATTAAAAAAAAAGGCTAGACCACTTACAACATCAAAACCATGGACTTCTTGAGGAAAACGCATATAAACTCTACTCTGTGTGTCGCCTGAACACGGAAGGATTGAACATATTTCTAGACCATTAAGACATCAGCTCGCCCCACCATGACCTACAGATTCTAGGCGATCCCACACAAAAACCCCAGGGGGCAGTTTTACAGAAACTGATGTACTAATTCTGAAATGAATGTGGACAAGCAAAGCACTCAGAGCAGTGGTAAGAATTCTGAAAATAAGGAAAACAGGAGGACTCACACTGCCCAGCTGCAAACCTTCCTATGAAGTTATGGTAGTTTGGTGTAAAGAATCAGAGCACAGATAAACGACGGTGTGGCCCAGATGTTCAGATGTACGTGTACAACTGATTTTTTTTTTTTAATATCAGAAGATAATCTCTTAAAGGTTTTATTTATTTGACACAGAGATAGAGAGTACAAGTAGGCAAAGTAGCAGGCAGAGGGAGAGGGAGAAGCAGGCTCTCCACTGAGCAGGGAGCCCGGTGTGGGGCTCGATCCCAGGACCCCGGGATCATGACCTGAGCCAAAGGCAGCCACTTAACCGACTGAGCCACCCAGGCGCCCCCAGACAACTGATTTTTGACGAAGGTATCAAGGCCACTAAGGGAAAATCTTTTTTTTTTTTTTTTAACATTCAGATGCGCTTTTTTTTCTTTTTTTAAAAAATTTTATTTACTTATTTGACAGAGGTCAAAAGTAGGCAGAGAGGCAGGCAGAGAGAGGAAGGGAAGTAGGCTCCCCGCTGAGCAGAGAGCCCGATGTGGGGTTCGATCCCAGGACCCTGAGATCATGACCTGAGCCAAAGGCAGAAGCTTTAACCCACTGAGCCACCCAGGCGCCCCAGGAAAATCTTTTCAGTGAGTGGTGATTAACAACTAAATATCAACATTAAAAAAATAACTCTACACCTCACACCAAACACAAAAAAATAACCTGAAATGAACCAAAGACCTAAAAATGTAACTAAGCCACAGCTCTAAAACTTCCAGGAGAAATTCTTTACGATCTTGGGGCAAAGATTTCTTAGGATATAAAAAGCATAAATGACAAAAGAAAAGAAAATGATAAACTTGATCTCGTGAAAATTAAAGATGTCTGACCCTCTAAAGACACCATTAAAACAAGGAAACCACAAACTTCCAGTACATGTATAGTACAAACGACTGTCATCCAGAATATATGGTTTATACAAAGTTCTTAAAACACGGTAAGATGGGTACACAGCTGGCTCAGTCATAGAGGGTGAGTCCTGATCTCGGGTCATGAGTGTGAGCCTCATGCTGGGTGTGCAGCTTATTTAAAACTACACAGTAAGACAAGGAACCCCGTCATAGACAGGCTAGTGGACACTTCACAGAAGATAGATATACTTCGTTGAGTCAAATGCAAACTAAAACCATAATGGTTATTTTAATGACCAAAAACATACTTTTTCTAAGAAAATGAAAAGTGGGGAAGAGGTGCATTCACTAGGTGGGAGCGTGAGTGGTCCAGGGAAAACAGCCGTCTTTCGTAGAACAGATCACACACTTACCCTCCAACAACTTCACTCCCAGAGAAGTAAAAATGTGTCTCTGCAGGAAGACATGTAAATGTTCTAGAAGTTCCTTTGTAACACTGAAAATGGAAGTGACAAATCCCCGTGGACAGGGGACAACAGACCGGCTGTCACCACATGCGATGCTACTCAGTGATGAACAGGGCCTCACCGCTGACTCGCACACGTGAGTGATGCCTGGATCACTGGGCTGGTAAGAGGAGCCGCCCGTAGGCCACATCCCGCACGATTCTGTTTATGTACAGTTCCAGGAGAGAAGCTCATGTTCAGGGGCAATGGAGAGAGGCGCAGGTGGAGGGACTGGCTCCACCACAAAGGGCACCAGGGGAGCCTCTGGGGTGGTGCAGAGATGCTCCCTATCCTGACTGGGGCAAACAGGACAGCAGTGCACACACTTGTCTGACACTCTGCAAGCCGGATGCTGAAACAGTGCACTGCATGCAGATTATAGCCCCAAATCAGCTTGTTTTTTAAATCGGGGCTTGAACTCAGGACCCTGAGGTTACCACCCTGATGCTCCTCAAAATTAGATTTTAAGGAAGTACAAATATAGACAGGATTTTCCACCATCGTTCTGGTGAAGATGAGAAACAATTCTAATATAAAAGAACAGCTCCCTGTGGAACAATCATATACACACACTCTCCCCGTACAAGGTGTTAACCCCTGGAGACCTGTACTCCACAGCGACAGAGCCACACGACCCTGTAGAGCACGCATGCCGGGGTGGACACAGCCCAGCCCGTGGGCTTGCCACAGCGTGCAGCCTGCATCTGCGCAGAGCTAACTGCCGCTGAGCGAGGAGGGCCAGTCTCCACCTGTTGGAATGATCATGGACATTACAGACCAGAAAAGCTCACGGGAGGGAAGTTGGACACCAGACGCGAACCCAGAAACATAACCCTGGTTGCATGTTATCTCAACTGAAACTTCCAGAACGGGATACATATATCACACTCATGTACGCAGCTGGGCGTGCTGTGGCCAGAGAGATAAAGATGCATCTGACGCTCCGCAGGGTCGGGGAAAAGATGAGCCTAGGCTGGAAGGTGGGGGCGCGGAGACGACAGAGAAACTAAAGTGATGGGTATTTGCAAGTCTCTGTCCTACTCTCGCAATCTTCAAGTTTGGAGTCCATTCCAAAACAAAAGTTAAAATAAACAGAATAGTTCAGAAATGTCTAGGGTTGAACAGAAGTTGGGAGCCGGCTTCCAAATCTCACAGACATGGATGAGCCACTCAGCGTCTCCATACAAACACACCTTGTCTTTGGAGGTCCACGGAGCCTGAGCAGCTTCGTCTCAACGGCCACGAGGAGGAGACCAGTGTGGGGGTAGCACACAGTCCACAGAAGGGATGACAGACTGCGGGAGGCCATGGGCTTGCAGCAGAGAACCGGATGTCGGTCTCAGAGTGGGTCACAAAGGGCCATCCCCATTTGGGGGCACCACTTTGGCATCAAGACTTTCCAGCTGAGGGAGACTGAAGAATGAGAACGTAGACAACGTGTTCTGCTTGCCCCGTCTCTGCCTAAAGCGAGCACTGCCCTTCCTCATCAAGAGGCCCCTTGACTCTCCCCTGCCCGGAAGGGCCAACAGCCCTTAACCCCCAGACAGGACAGCATTCTGGTTGGCTCAGAGACAACATCAAACGTCACCTTAGTGCCCATCACCATCCGCGTGGTCCCCGGCCAAACAGTCCTTCAGCCACGGACCTACCTGCCTGCCTGGGGTTCTCACAGACACATGAAGTGCCCCCTTCTCTCCTGCATTCCGCCCGTCAGCCCCTGTGCAGGCCAGCACCGAGCCCAGGAGAGCACAGGAAGGGGCCTGCTCCCGGCGGCCCGCGTAGGAGGAAGACACGGGAAGCGCCACGGCTGGTGAGAGAGAAGGAAACCAGAGCTGTCTTACAGCAGTGCCTGCTGGCTCTGCGGGTTCTGGAGAAAACAAGACTACACAGCAAGGCAAGAGTTATGGGTTTTCCTCCCTTCACCCTTGGATCAGTGCCCGAGAATGGACCAAAGCCTGGAAGGAGGAACGAAACACAGTGGGCAGAGACACTCATGGTCTCACTGATGCAAAACTGAGCCCGCAGGCCACGTGGGTGGGGTCACGGACTCAGCCACAGAGACCTGGGGAAATCTGCACTGCAGGGACACGTGCTCACATGCTGGCAGCGGCCGTGGTCTACACTGACCCCACGTATCATCCTAGCCAGGCAGAAACAAAGGACACAGAAGAGTCTGGAAGAACGTTACAGAACACGTGGAGATCTCAGGTAACTGGGAAAGTGTCACAGGCTTTCCCTTTCTCAATCTTGCCAAGTTTCATCAGGAGAATGGATTCTCAGACTTCTGCGTCCTTCTGACACATGGAACAGATATATTTTCCCTAACTCTTGCCTCCAGAACAGAAATCCCAGCTGCTGATACCTAAAACCCACACTCAAGACTCTGAAAGGTGGAGAGAAGATGGGCTTTTGGCCTTGGACCAAAGGACTACAGCGATGAGCCCCTAGAGCCCCTAGCCCTGCTCGTGCCAGCAGGGAGCACGTGGGAGTCCTGCCTTGTACCTTCAGTGGGGCACCGTGAGCTTCCTAAGCCCCCCTCCCCCTGCGCCCCAGCCCCACTCAGGAGCCCCTCCTCCACGCCCCCGCCCCACGCAGGAAACCCCCCATCGCTATGCCCCACCCCAATGCCCCAGTCTCACGCAGGAGCCCCCCCATGGCTGTGCAGCGGGGACCCTGAGGCAGCCTGACTCTACCTTCTTTCTGCTGGAGCAGTGTCTGAAGGGAAAACCCAGCTGGACAGATGGTTTCAAGGAGACCCAGGAAGAGTGCGTGTGTCTGTAGAAAATCAGCCTACACCAAGTACCAAGAACCAGAGTGAACACAGAAGACGTGAAGAGCGAGTTAAGTGGAAACAGCAGAGCTGCAGAGCAGAGGGCTCAGCGACTGCTCACGGCAACAAGAAGGGGACAGAGGACAGAACCTGCCCTTGGGGAGGAGATGGAGAAACCCGACGTGCACTCTGAACGATGGGCAGAGAATGGACTGTGAACAAGTGAGCAGAGCATCAGGAGCCTGGGCAAGGGCCTCGGGACAGCTGAAGTCCCGTCGGACAAGTCCTGCAGGCAGACGGGGTGCTTGGAATTGACGGGATGAGAAACCAACTCCAGAGCTCCTGTATATGCTAAAACACACAGCCCCACAGACCCAAGCAGAGGGAACTGGAGACAGGGCATCCAGAGAAATCGTGGCAAACACAGTAAGTGGACTGGGGACTCTGGAGACAGAGGAAGGGCAAGAGCACCCCAGAAGTGGCCAGGGAAGGAGGACCCCTTCCCCGCAGAAGCAAAGATCCTTCTGAGCTTCGATGAGGAAGCACGGAGCCCTCCGTCCCAAGATCACTACCGGAGCCAAAACCAAGAATTGCTTCTTAACTGACTGTGTCACCGGGGCACCCCAGAAGTGAGCTTCTTTTAGACAGCAGAGTTAGGTCAGGTTTCTTAGTCTACTCTGCCAATCACTCGCTGTGATTTAACGGATGTGTTTAAGGGTGCCTGACTGGCTCAGTCGAAAGAGCATGTGACTCTTGATCTCAGGGTTGTGCGTTCAAGGCCCATGTGTGGTGCAGAGTTTCACTTAAAGGTGTATTTAGACCATATATATTTTAATGTAGTTACTTCTTCCTAAGGATTTATTTATTTGAGAGAGATTGTGCATGTGGGTGGAGTGTGGTTGGGATTCTCTTTCTATCCCTCCCCTCCTCCTGTTCCTGTGCTCTCCCTCTCTCTCTCTCAAATAAATAAATAAATCTTTAAAAGAAAATAAACTCACTTCAAACATAACGGTACAGGCAGGTTGGAAGTAAAAAGATGGAAGGTATGTATGACACAACCACTGATCAAAGGGAGGAGCAGTAGTCAAATGCCAGATGAGGCCAACTTTAGAGCAAAGAAAACAAGACAGAACATTCTATACTAATGAAAGGGTTGTCCCCCATGAAGGCACAGCAACCCTCACTGTGTGTGTCCCACACCAGAGAGCTGAGAAACAGGACACAAAGAGTGACAGAACTGGACGGAAGAGAGGAATCGACCACTCCTGAAGGGGGCCTCAATTTGACTTCTGTCAAGTGACAGAAAATACGCAAGAGCAGAAGCACACAACCTGTGTGTTCTTCCACACCACCCACAGCACCTACACTGTTCCCAACATGCACACAGCTCTGGCCAGACAGGCCGTGCCGTGGCTCACCAGATCCCGGAAGGAGCGGAGGAACTCCCAACAAACGTGGAAGAGCCAAAAGCACACGCAGCACATTCTTGGATCACAATGCAATCAAACCAGACATCAGGGATAGAAAATAAAGGGAAAATCTCCAAGCCCTTGGAAATTAAACAGCGCATTTTAAAACAATGCTTGGGTCAAAGAAAAAGGGTCAGGGAAATTAAAAAAAAAATCACTGAAATGAATGAAAGTAAAGCTACATCATTACAATCTGTGGGATACAGCCGAAGTAGTTCTCAGGGGGGACGTTCACTGCATGGAAACACTTACATTAAAATTCCTCCATGTGAGGGGAAGTCTCAGATCCATAACCGAAGCTCCCACCTCGAGAACCAAGATCACAAACAGTAAGCAGGCAGGCAGAAGAAACAGTCAAGATGACAGCAGAAATCAATGAAACCAGAAACAGAAATTACAGAGAAAAATCAATGAAACAATGAGCTAGTTCTCTGAAAAGATCACCAACATGGAAAACCTCTAACAAGACTGACATGGAAAAGACAGAAGATACTGATTTCCAGTATCAGAAGTGAAACGGGTTGCGCAGCCAAACCAGACAGATGATAAAGAAAGCGTGAGCACGTCCGCACACATGGATCTGACAAGCTCGAAGGAAGGAGCTGACTGAGAAACACCAGCACCCCCCGCCCATCACAGAGGCAGCGTGCATAGCTCCAGAACCGCTAAGGAAGTCAGGTCTATGATTAAAACACCACTTCCCCTCCACCCCATGAAACCTCCGGCTTCCCACGGTGCCATCAGAGAACTCTACCAAACGTCAAAGAATGAAAACCAATTCTAAACAATCTCCTTTAGAAATCAAGAGTGGACACAACCAGATTTGTCTTACTAACTTAGTATTACCCTGATACCAAACTCAGACCGTTCTCTCCCCAAACGACAGCTACAGAAATCCTTAACGAAATGTAGGTGACCCTTGGACTATGCAGGGGTCAGGGGCACAACCCTCCCCCTGCAACACACACCCCATGTATACCTTCTGACTTCCCCAAAACTTGATGTAAAGAGTTGATGAACACACATTTCATATGTTCTATGTATTTCATGCTGTATTCTTACAATAAATGAAGCAACAAAAGGGACTATTATTTAAAAAAAATAAGAGAAACCATATTGAGGTTACTATACTGTATTTGTCAAAAAAAACCAAATACGTAAATGGACAAGCGCAGTTCAAATTCGTGTTCAAGGGTCAACTGTAAATGCAAATAAAATTTGGCAATATATCCATAGAATATTACTCTGCGACCAGGAGAGGTTCATTCCAGGGATGCAAGACTGGTTCAATATCCACAAATCAACAAATCTAATCCACAACATTAACAATCTACAGAAAATACACGTGACCAACAGCAACAGAAAAAGTTTCGACAAATTTCAACAGCCACCCATTATAATAAAAACTGCAGGAAAACAGGGATCAAGGAACTTTCGCGACTGCATAAAGAGTATTTCCAAACCCCTAAGGCTGCCATGGTCAGGGACAGTGAAAGACTGAATGAACTCTTTCCCACGAGCCCTGGGGACAGGCAGGGACAAGGGGCTCAGCACCGCCTCCCGACTTTGTGCCGGGAGTTCTCGGCGGAAGGAAGCCAGGTCCTGGAACAAAGACATAGACTGGAAAAAAGTAAAATTTGTCTTCATGGGCAGACAGCGTGACTGCATACACGGAAAATCTAGAGCACGCCGGTTAAAAACAAACTGATGCATGGATCCAGCAAGGTCACAGAATCCAAGAGAATCAACAAAAACCTACTGCACTTGTTCTATTAGAAACGAACACTCCTTCTGGAAAAGGACACAGCAGTTTCCCACAAAATAAAACACGCACATACCATACAACGCAGCAAGTGCAAACCTGGGCCTTCCTCCCAGAGCAAGAAGCTGACGCTCCCACAAAAGCCCGCACGCCGACATGTACACCAGCTTTATGCAACGCGGCCCCAGACTAGAAACAAGCCAGAGGTTTCAATAGGGGAGAGGTCAAACACACTGTGGTGAGTCCATGCTGTGGAATCTCATCGCACACAGCAGGACTCGAGCCACAGACACCTGCAAAGCCCGCCACAGCTCCGCTGTTTGCGGACTGAAAACAGTCCCCAGATGCAGGATCCATTTATAAACGTCCGTGGTTGGGCAGCCCGAGGCCAGAGGGACACAGGCCGCTGTCAAGGGCAAAGGGAAGGATGGTTCCGAGGAAGCGCATGGTCCGCATCTTGTGTGCCACACAAACGGGCCGGCCACGACCTTCTAGGTATTTTCACCATACACGACCGCGTAGTGTGATGAGTACAAGGGAGCTCTGTCGTTCCTGGCCGCTGTAGAAGAATGCAATTAACCTCAGACGGAAAAAGATCAACAGCACATTTACGCGTGTGTGCCTGTGTTCACAACAGCACTGCTCACGGGCCGAGATCAAGATGCAGACCAGGGACAAGTGAGCGAAGAGAACTCATCACATACACACCGGGCACTGTTACCTGGCTGACCAAAACACATCACACACACTCTTACCCGGCTGACTAGAATGCGCCAAACACATGCTGTGCACTCTTACCCGGCTGACCAGAACAAGTCACACACACACAGTGCGTGTTATCTGGCTATCCAGAACACATCACACACACATGGTGCAGTATTATCTGGCTGACCAGACCGTGCCACATACATGCCGTGTACTCTTGCCCGGGAGACCAGAACATGCCACACACACACGTGGTGCAGTATTATCTGGCTGCCCAGAACGCGTCACACACACACGGTGCAGTATTATCTGGCTGACCAGAATGTGTCACACACACGCCATGCACTCTTACCTGGCTGACCAGAATGTGTCACACTGGGTAAGAGCTCACTCTTACCCAGCTGACCAGAACACCTCACACCATGCTGTGCAGTATTATCCGGCTGACCAGAACGCCTCACACACATGCCATGCATTATTACCCAGCTGACCAGAACGTATCACATACACGCTGTTCAATCTTATCCAGCCTCAGAAAGGAAGGAAAGCCCATAACGCAAAAGTGTGACGGAACCTCGAGGACACCACACTGTGTGTAACAAGCCAGTCGCGAAGACACAAATGCTGTAAAGGTGTAACTGCACTTGCATGAACTATAGGGAGTAGCCAAATTCACAGAGGAGGCAGAGCAGCCATTTTGCTGGGGGTGTGGGGGAGAGGGGAGTTATTTCCTAACCAGCAAGGGGTTTCCACTTTGGAAGATGAGAAAGTTCTGGAGGCTGTCTGCACAGTGGTGTGAACATACCTACTCTCCCTGAACCCTTAAAGACACTGCTATACATTAAAAATAGTTAAGATGGTAAATTTTATGTAGTATGTATTTTACCACAAGTAAAAATTTCAAAATTTCAAAATGATTCTGAAAAAATTAAGACCTCCGTGATGGTGACTTCCAGTACACTGAGCAGAAACTGTCTTCAGGGGAGCGATAAGATGGTGCTGACTCACCGAAATCCATCTTCCCGTTGTACAGGAGGACGTGGAGACTCACAGGGATACCAGGCTCATCGGACTCTGAGCTCACAGTGCTTCTCTGCATGTCGTACCAGTCAAACATCTCTATCTTTAGTAAGAACTGTGCATTTTACCTTCTCTGGGTCGGTCTGTTCCACAACTATCACGGGACATCGGTGATGTGGGAGTGCACGCTGCACACAAGAGCCCTTGGATACCGTTTGAAGGGAATACACACAACCCAAGCCACATACTCGCCAGTTCCTCCCCACCGTGAGCCGACCCCACTCCCAGGTCCCAAGTCTCGTAGGATGCATGGTGCTGAGGCATACCTGGGACCACCAGACAGTCCTCTATCTGCCAGGTCCACACCTCACATCACCTACTTCTCCACAGGATAAGACCACATTGCCTGCCAGGCAGGGAACACGTCAGGAAAATGGAGGAGGCACGATGAGCCACTGCAGCCAAAGGCAGCAAAACGGCTGGAAAGGAGGGATGGAGACCCCCATCGGACGGGCTCTCTATTGCACGGGGACACGTGAGCAAGGATGCCTTGCTTGGCTGTGTGTAGTACCACATGGGAACACCACGAAAAGTCCTGATGAGCGTGCCTGGCTGTGTACGGTACTGAAATGACATGTGCCTTCTCCCCTCACCTTCTAACACTTCTGGAATATAATCACTGTGACGATTAGGACAGAAACGGATACGCCGTGAGGTCCCCCATCTTTCCCAGGGGGAGCCTAAGGTGTCCAGAGGATGGCGCACATTGACCCGAGGCTGTCTCTGCTCACATAGTGCAGTGGGGGCAGGGAGGGGCAGCACTGGGGAGTTCAAGGGCTCTGGAAGAAGTCACTCACCGGGGGTAGCTGGAGGGCTGTCACAGGCTGTGCATCCCTCAAACTTGCTTCCTGAAGGGGGGTGTCTTGCAGAACTGAAAGACAGGGAAAGCGTGTCTCCTTCCTCGTCCACAGGAGGGGGGAGTACAAGACGATGCACATGAAGAGTACTGCAAAGCACAGGAATCTCTGTCACTGTGCTTTCCGATGTAGCCAGGAGGGGCCTGAGCAGGGAGGGCATGCCTGGGTTCAAGGCAGCTTTCCGTGCATGAGTGACGCCTACTTTCTCTTCTTGTTTGCTGTCCCTCCCAGTACAGTGAACACAGTGTTCTATCTGCTTCAGGAGGACCATCTACCTATTCGAGATTCGACAATCTATTACTCAACACACTCCACTGCCTCCCACAGGTCCAGAGACCCAATCCCAGGAAAATAAAGGTTTAAGCTCTATGGCGTCGAGGTGTCCATAAGAGCTGCCAGCAACGAACACCACTGTGTGACTTGAGGTCACTTATTTACGAGTTGAGAAATCACACAGCTCCGGAAGAAAGACGGCTACCAACCACGAGCAGCTCCCGGCAGAGTCATGGGCCGAACACTTTAAGTGCCAGCAGGCATGGGAGTGTGGCCCACCAGCAACCCGGCCAACCCCTCTGCTCGGCTGCAGGAGGACTCCTCTCCTGCCTACACCACACCGCCTTGCTCAGCGTTGCAGACGGTGAGCCACACACCTGGCCTGCGGGGCTGCCCTGAAAAATGAGTTGTTTTGAAACCTGCTTCTTCCACAGAGGAAGACTTGGAAAGCCGGCGTCTGCAGGGTCAGAGAAAATCCAGGAGAAGCCTACCTCACACGCTGAATCCCCCCACTCCAAGCTGATACCGGCATCCGGTGTGCCTCCCCTTGCAGGGCTGGGACACCAGCCTCCAACACGAGGGTGAGACAGGGCGAGCTCAGGGGCAGTGACAGGTGGCTGCCCCACTGGCCCAGCAGGCTGTGTGTGCTCGGATGTGGGGGGACCGTTGTATTTCCAGTTTCACACGTGCTTCCTTCCGGGTAACTACAGCCCTCCCTCACTTGTCCCCAAGAGAAAGGAGTACAGGGACACCATGAGAATCACTGGAGAGCTTTCAGTCTCCAATGAAATCTACCTTTCTAGGAAGACCTGCAAGACTAGGAACTGTATGGCTTCTACGGGAGGTTCATCCCCCACAGTGACCAATCATGAATGAGTAACTTCAGAGTCTGACTGCACCTGGAGATGAGGTCTTCCAAGGGGTAACTGAGCTACGATGAAGTCCCATGGGTGGGTCCTGATCCAGTGATTCGTGTCCTGATCAAAAGGGATTAGGACACAGATGGACATTCAGAGACAACTCTGTGAAGACGCAGGGAGGAGCCTACAAGCCACAGAGAGGAGCCTCTTGAGAAAGCCACCATGTCCATGCCCTGATGGAGGGCACTGGTCCTCCAGAACTGTGAGAATATGTGTTCCTGTTGTGTGAACTGCCCGGTGGATGGTGCTTGGTCACAGAAGCCCCAGTGAGCCCAAATAGCCAGCACCCCTGACATTAAAAAAGAAAGATGAATACACAGAAGGCAGATTAATTACACACTGAGAGAAATTTAAGATGCTTTTTTTTGGAAACTAAAAACCTTACTACATTACAAAGGACCACTTGTATGAATCACAAGCATGCACTCCTGGCTTTCTCCAGCTGTAATTACAGGACAATGTGGCAAGTCCACCCAAACCGACCCTCCCATCGTGGATATCACCTCCTTCACCCTGAGGGCACTGCAACTCCTGTGATGATCATGGGCAGCTCGGGGTCCCTGCTCTCAGCATTCTGTGGGTCTCATCCTTCAATCCTCAACAAACCCAGGAAGGGTGCTTATTTTGTTACTGGGGATGCACCTCCAGTAAAAGCCATACAGTTCCTAATTGTGCAGATGTCTCTAAAAAATGTCTCTAGATTTCACCGGAAACCGGGACTTGGAGTATGCCCTAGATCAGAGCTCCAGGATTCAAAGCTGTCAAAACCACCTGCCTCCAGCCATTGGCACTCTTCCTACAGATAGCCAAATACATCTAGGTGACATCCAGGCCCTGCACCCTGAAAACACCAGCCCATTCCCTGTGAGGCAATTTTATATTTCCTATGACACATCCTGAGAGCAGCTATTTTGTAGCTGAGGAAAGAGCGGTTCAGGGAGACAAGGCACGGCCGTGCACAGCTGCCCACACAGGCCCTGCTGGGTGATGGTGCCTGGCTGGTCCCCAAGCTGACAAGATCCAGAGATGCACCCTCCAAGAGATGGGCAGTGGTCCCTCTGGGAGGGCCTAGCACAATGAAGAGGACAGACATGCTCATCAGATTCTAACTGAATCGCTCTAGGGAGGGACCCAGACCCCCAACATAGTTCATGGCTCTTCAGTGGATGAGAAGAAAACATGGACACCGAGAGCCGCTGCCAAGGGCACGGGTGGGGTATGCATGCCCCTCCCCCACCCCCCTGGCAGTACCTGGATCCCCACTGAGCTGGCCTGGTGGTCTGCTCGGGAGCCCGGAGCCTGGTGCCAGGGCCATAGACTGCGTGTCCTGGCTCTTCGCAAGGTCGCTCTGGGCTTCTGCTGGCAGCCGCTCCTGCTCCTGGTCCGGAGGGCCATCCCCATCCTCGATCACCACGGGGTCTTCACAGTGCTTGAGCTTCAGTTCCAGAGAGGGTTTTTCAGGGCCAGGTGGAGAGGTCCCTGGCCAGGAGAGAGCTGGCGGCCAGAGACTGAACCAATACCACCCATCCCTGGACCTGCTGAACACCCTTCTGGTGGTGCGCTAGAGGCTCAGACAGGGCTGTCAGGTCAGGCCCTTCAAGGCACAGAACCCGTTTTCTAAGGAAACCGAACTCCAACCTGAGCCTCACTGAAGCCTGCAGCTCCATAAAGAGTCTCTCACCTCCGGTCAGAGAACATGTGATACTGCCAAACATCCAAGGACACGGCTGCCCCTCTCCACAAATGTCGTCCAGACCTGCTCCCTGCCTCTCCCGCCCAGCACGCCCCAACACCCATGAGCCCAGCGTAGCACCCCCCTGCTCACCCACTGCCAGGGTCTCCCTGGCTCCCGCTCCAGTGCCTCCACGGCGGCCACAGCCTGGTCACCACTCTCGGGCTCCTGGGCCCGCACCCAGCCCTGGATCTCCCGGGGCAGGATGGCCAGGAACTGCTCCAGCACCAGCAGCTCCAGGATCTGCTCCTTGGTGTGCCTCTCTGGCCGCAGCCAGCCCCGGCACAGGTCCCAGAGGCGGTGCAGGGCCTCCCGGGGGCCCGCAGCCTCCTGGTAGCGGAAGCGGCGGAAGAGGCGGCGGGAGGACTCAGGGCTGGGAAGCTCCCCCTGGGGGCTAGGGTTCTCTCCCGGTGGGCTCCTCATTTTCCTGGGCTCCTCACTTTCCTTTGGAGCCAAGACTCGGGGGCACAGGGCTGTGGGCATGATGGGATTTGATGGGGGTCAGCAGCAGAAGACGACCCTAATTCCAAACAGAAATCACTGGCTTCAATGTTCTGGTCTCCTGTGGTAGGTTTTTGGGGGTGGTGATGGGGAGTGCGGCAAAACCCACAGAAACCAGCCCTCTGGAGGAGTTCTGGGACATGGGAGAGGGGTCAGCATGGCTGTTCCTTACACAAGGGGGGAGAGGGAAGTACCACTCCCTGCCCCTCAACAGCACCATCACGTGATTCCCCTAGCCCAGTGACCAGACACACAAGGCAGGGTGGGGGGTGGGAAGTCTGGGAGAAAAGCGCTAGCAGGACAGGACACCAGTGTTTCAAGCAACCAGCGTCATGGACGGACCACACGCAGGAGACAGATGGAGTGAAGGTGCTGTGGTACCTTCAGTGGCCAGGTTCTCCTGGATAGGACCTGAGACACACACGCCAAGCAAAACGCTATCTTGAGGCTTTGGAGCCAAAGTCGCTGTCCTTGCCCTTGAGACCTTTGCAAAAAGAGCTGGAAAGACAAAGAGAGACATGCCTGGGAAGAGCCTTCAGAGCAGACCCAGGACCAGAAGTCAACCCCGTGTGTGGCCAGGGCCGAGGACCAGTGCTGGGCCTGCTGGAGTGAGCCCCAGCCAGCAGCACGGAGAGGATGAAGCAGGCAGCCCCCAAGACAGCAGACGAGAGATGCAGCCACATCCTGCGTATAACCGGAGAAAAATAACTGTGTATTTAGAAACAGCAGTGCTGTCTATCAGCCTGTGCTCCTCACCCCCCTGTCATCCCCAAACCATGGTGAAGGCGACAGCACACAGCTCCTGGCTTCCTCAGGCAGGACAGAGGGGCAGTGTTCAGGACACAGGGATTCCGGGGGCCCCCCACACCTCTCCAAGGACATCCGAGAGCAGCCACGGCTACTCTAGACTGGGGGACTCCAGTAAAGTGAAGGGAGCATGGGGCCCACGGCCCCTCCCTCATCCTCAGGCTTCTGCCACGCTTGGACAGCAGACTGCATAAGGCTACCCCCCACCCACGCTTCGCACAACAGCATGCGAGGACACAGTAGCAGCAAAGGCCCCTGACCTGCCACCAGACTCCAGGCTCTGGACCTCTTGGCTTCCCACCATAAGAACAAACACAGTAGGACACCGAAGGGCTCTGAGGGTGTGTATGCCAGCCGCTGGAGCGCCAGCCTAGCCCGACTCGCCCCCAGCTCCCAGGAGCTCAGCCATCCCACAGCTGCAGGGCCTCTAGAGGGCTCAGGGCTGCCCCAGACTCGCGCCCCACCTCCGCCGCTCAGGACGCTGCGGGGCACCCTCAGGCGCACAGCCGGGGCCCTTTTTGTCAACCGGGCACCCGGCACGCAGGCGGCTCGGAGGAGATGCCTGATGAATGAACTCACGTTCGTCCCGGGGGCACTCCCGGAGGGGCGGGGCGTGCGGAAAGCAGCTCCGGGAGGACGCCGCGGGAGCAGCGGCGAGGAAGGAGGACGGCAGGCCAGGCCAGGCGCAGGGGCCAGCTTTCCTCGCCGCCTTCCCGCCAGACCGCAGTCCCGCCAGCTCCCGGCTGCTCACCTCACCGCCCGGAACTCCTGCCCGGCGCCCAACTCGAGTCCCTCCTGCTGCGGCGGAAGCCTCCGGCAGCAGCTCCGCATCCTTCCAGCCCGCTCCCCCGGGCGTCCCTCCTGAGGCCGGCCGGTTCCTCGCAGGGGCCGACGCCGTCCCCGGCTCATCCAGAAAACCGCGGCTGCGCTCGGGAGTGGAGAGGTGGGAGCAAATGGAGGCGCCTGCAAAACAGCATTTGTGTCGCCTTACGGCCCCGCCCGCACCGTCCCCGCCGCACGGCTCCGGGCAGGGCGGCCGGGGCGCGCGGACAGCCGGGGCGCGCGGGGAAGCGAGGCGCGCGGGGAGCCGTGCGCGCGGGGCCGGGGCGCGCGGGGAGCCGGGCAGCCCAGGCCGCACTCACCCCCGCGGCGCGTCCCCGGTGGCGGGCCGCGCGAGCCTGGCCGCCGCGGAGCCCGCCGGACGCGCAGGAAAGGAAAGGCCGGAGCCCTCCGGCTCCCTCCCCTGGGACACTTCCTGCTCCGCTCTAGGACCGGGGAGGTCTCCGCATCTCAGTGGTTCGCTCCCCCGCCCCCCGGCCGAGGTGTGCGCGGGGGGTGACATCCGACACCCCCGGCCCGGCCCGGCCGGCGCGCCCCGCCCCGCCCCGCCCCGCCCCGGCTCCGCGCGCCCGGGCCTGGGCGTCCGGCCGGGGGCTTTGCGGGCCCAGCGCGCCGCGGCGGCCTGGACGACCCGGGGCCCGCGGTGGGGAGGCGCGCCGGGGGCGGGCGAGCGAGCGAGCGAGCGGGCGAGCGGGGACGCGGGCGGAGGCGGCCGGGCGCACTTGTGCCGAAAGGGCCGTGTGGGGGCTCCTCCCGCTGCTGGTCGCCGCAGCCCGGCCTCCCCCGGGACCGCGGGCGCCGGGAACGGCGGAGCGCGACCCCCGAGCCGCGCCCAGATGCTGGAAGTGGGAGGGGGGAGCGGAAGGAGGTGCGCCCCGCTCCCGCGCGCCGTGGGCCGCTTCATCTCCCTGCCCGCCTGTGACCTTTCCGACCCCACGCCCTGGAGGACGCAACCCCGTCGCCGCCAGAACCCCTCCCCTCCGCCCGGCTCGCGGCGGCCCCACAGACCCCTCCTCCCCGCCTCGTCCGTTCTGGGACGCCAGGCTTTCTCTGGGTGAAGCCCGCGCTTTCTTGGGATGAGGCCCGTTTTCGGAGTTCACAGTTTACGAAAGGATGACCGTTGTATGGCCCTTCAGAGCATCAGGACAACGCTGTGGAATGCGCAAAGGGGCTGGGGTCAGTCTCGACCCCAGTGGGTGGGCTGCTGGTTTCAGTGGGGGAAGCAGCTAGACGTTCCTCTTGTGGCAGAGAAAGAGGTTATGGGCCTTTGAAGTCCGGTGGCAGTGAGGGGCAAGCGGGAATCGGGGCCACCGCACTCCTGACAGGGCTACTTGGCCTCTACCCTATGCTGAACATAGTCCAGTGACTCAGCAGGGTCTTCTGGGTCCATCCCGCATCTTCCAGGTTCCCGAGCTTGGGAGAAAGCGTGTTGGGTCCCTGAGCAGGCCTGACTGGCACCAACCCTTCCACATACCCTGCTCCCCTCCGATGCTGGCCTCTCCCACGGAAGAGAAGGCAAAGGAAAGTTTCCATGTCCCAGAGGGGCGCCTGACTGCAGATCACTGTTTGAAGCCAAGCAGAAATAAAACCAGTTCGCCCAAAGACAGTGTGGTCTGGAAGAACAGAGGGGGGAAGGCGAAGGGACGAAAATCTGGACCCTTATCTGTGTATTCTCAGTTGGTGGGCCTGGCCGCCTCCCATTTCGCATAAACTGCAAATAATCGCTCCTGACTAGTGGGGTTACTGGCAACCACCATTTGCCAAACGTCTGGATTCTGACTTCAGCAGGAGATGCACCATAGTGAAGGAGTGGAGCTTTTTGTGAACAGTGAGTGTTCCCCCAAATGACAGACACAGGCAGGGCCGCCGCCTTAGGACTTGACCAGACTCCCCGTGAGCAGGATTCATGCACACCATGAACCTCAGGAGCACCAGCTAGGCACCGTGGTTTGGAGGGGAGATGCCCCCAGGGAGGGACCAAGGGTCACCCCAAAGGTAGGCTGGGCTTGGGTCTCTGGCATTGCTCTGGATATCCACACCCTCAGGGGGAGTCCACATCCTCCTCAGGAGTTCGAGCTCTGTGACTGGCCGCGGAGCCCAGAAATGGCTAGCATACACCATCAGATCAATGCTGCTTAGCCCCATTCCCTCCCCATCCCCGTAAACTGTGCGCCCCCACAGCTAGGAAGAGGCCCTTACTTTGCATGTTCTCTGCATTTCACTCAGCACAGGGGTTTCACCCAGGTTAAACCCCTGGGTGAAATCCTGATCCCTCGCGTCCTAACGGGGTGATTTTGGGCGTCCTCCACCTTTCTGTGCCTAGTTTGTCTTCATCCAGGAGACGGAGATGAAGCTGTCCACCTCACTTAGTGCATTTGGGGTCCTTAAGGCACTCGATAAACACCTGAGCCCCTGCCTGGCACTCGGGGCACATTCATGAACACAATCAGCTCGTAGGGGCACGGTGCAGGCAAGCAGTTAGCAGACTCTGTAACATGATCTGCTGTGTTTGATGTGTGGTGCAGAAGTGAGCAGTGTCAAGGAACGGGGACTGGAGAGGGGCTGGTGGTGCTTGCGGTATTGGAGAGGTCAGAGCAGGATCCCGTGTGACTGGAATATCTGAGTTGGTCAAGCTCAAGCAGGGATGAGAACAGTGTCCCAAGTGGAGGCCTAATGGGGAGCTACAGGGAGGCGGCCAGGGAGCTGGAAGAGTGGGCTCTTCGTGGGGAGGCGGGGCTTGCAGGCAGGGCCACATCTCTTTCTGCCCCAGATGGGTTCGTCAGGTACAATAGGGTGCAGCAGCATGGGATGAGCCTGGGTGGAGACCCTGCTCAAGGAACGTCCACCATCTTGCACCCAATGTGAACGTTTATTTGGTTTCAGGACTGTCGCTGAGCATGTATATGTCTATGAGATACTTTCCATCTGCCACCAATTCTTCCATCCTTGGAGAGACCACAGTGGACAGAAGATCCTGGCTTCTGGAGGCTTGAAGGGAAATCAGATAAAAAATAAAACATTGGTGATAGATGCCATGAAAATGAAAGGTGTAAAATGCAGCGGGGTGAGGAGGAGCCCGGCCAGGGAAGTCTGGAAGGAGCTGCATGAGGAGACGTTTTAACAGAGAGCAGGGAGAGGGCTCAGCCGGTGCTCTGACAGCAGAGGGGGGCTGTGGGGAAGAGCATTCCAGCTGAGGGAACAGTGAGAGAGCAGGGTGCCAGAACAGAGCGACTGCCCTTTATACTCAGCAGGTCCAGTAGGGGTGAGGCTGAAGGGACTTTCATCTTCTGTGGTCGCTGTGCAGAGCCGATTGGAGTGAGATAGAGAAGGCAGGCGCTGGGTGCTGTGTGCTGTGTTCAAAGCTGCCGGGGAAGCACAGGCAGGAAGTGGCGGTTCCCTTATTGGCTGCTGGAGGTGCCTCTGGCCGGCGGTGGCCCAGATTTCCCACTGACATGCTGTAGGATGGTTTAGGAAGGGCTGTGGTTGGGTCTGAATTGAGTGAGGAAAACACCGGCCTGGGGTTGGGTAGAGGTGCCCCTGAGCCGACTGGAGGCCGTGAAGGGCCGAGAGCAGCAGCGAAGGGAAGAGAATTAGGCGGTGGCCTCTGGGCTCCTTCTGGCTCACAGGCTGTGGATGTGTGGCCATCTGGGAGTCCCTGGTGACACATCCCACTAACAGAAGCAGGTGTAATGTCTTATTTTATGTGTCAGCTTGGCTGCACCCAGGTGCCCAGATTGTGATCAAACACTGGTTTAGATTTGCTTGGAAGGTATTTTTAAAGATTTATTTGAGAGAAAGAGAATGTGCCCATGAGTGGTGGGAGGGGCAGAAGAAGAGGGAGACTCAAGCAGACGCTCTGGTGAGCGGGGAGCCCTCGGAACTCCATCTCAAGCCCCTCAGATTATGACCTGAGCCACCCAGGCGCCCCTGTGAAGGTGGTTGTAGATGAGATTCACACTGAAATCAGTAAACCCTGGGTAAAGCAGCTTACCCTCCATAACATGTGGGTGGGCCTCATCCAGCCCCCACAGTCTTGTGAGACAGTCCCCATCTCTCTAAGTCTCTCCAAACACTTACCCTAAATATCTCTACACACACAGCCTAATATCTCTACACACATGGCCTGAATATCTCTACACACACACCCTAAATAGCTCTACATGCATACCCTACATATCTCTCTGCGTAGGTATCCTAAATCACTCTCTTCTACCCCCCACCCCCAACACACATGATGCTGTGGGTCTGTTTTCCCAGAGAACCCTGGCCAACACGGGGTCCTGGGCTTACCAGGAGGGGCAGGAGGGCAGGAGATGTGAGTGCCAGAGGAGGTGGTGTGATATGCTCATTTTGCACACTGGGAGGTGATGGGGATATTGCAAAGGAAGTGATGAATTCCTCCACCCGTGGGATGGAACTGCTCACAGTGAGGCGTGATGCATAGCTCTCCTAAAACCCAACGTCTGGGGGCGCCTGGGTGGCTCAGTGGGTTATAGCCTCTGCCTTTGGCTCAGGTCATGATCCCAGGGTCCTGGGATTGAGCCCCACATCGGGCTCTCTGCTCAGCAGGGAGCCTGCTTCCTCCTCTCTCTCTCTCTGCCTGCCACTCTGCCTACTTGTGATCTCTGTCAAATAAATAAAATCTTTAAAAAAACAAAAACAAAAACCCAGAGTCTGCACACAGCCAGGTCTTCCCTGGGGGCCTGGCCAGTCACTGCTCCACAAGACAGGCCCATGTGCCTACAGCAAATATGGGCATGTGAGGGTGTGCTGCCTCCCCGCAGGGTCTCAGGCCAGCCACCTCCACATTCCCCGGGAGCCCATTAGACATAGAACCCCCAGGCTGCACACGTAGCCCGCATGGTTAACCAGGTTCCGGGGGACCATCCAGCTCTTTGTGGTTTGGAAGCTCTGTTGCAAATGGGCCATCATTGTTCCTGGCATACTAGATGCTCAGTAAACTCTAGCTTTGCAAAGAGGCCTAAGAATAATAGTGCCAGATATCACCGTGACTTATTCCCAGGCTCCAAGGAGACAAGGACAGCAGGGGCCTTGCCATGGCATCCCAGATCCAACAGAGGTCCTATCTTGTGGAGAGGGCTCAGTGAGAGTCCCTTGAGTTCTGGAACTTGGCTTCATTAATTTTGTCACAATACAAGCTGCCCAGCCGTCACAAGAGGGCTGCTCATCCGTGTTTGTGGGGTTCCTGCTTCTTTTGTGGAAGGACCAACATAACCAGCTGCTCAGGGGCTCTGATGAGAACCTCGGGAAAGGCCCCGTTGTCCCTTGGGAAAGATGCCATCCCTTTCCGTGAACTCATGCATTGGGTCCTGTGGTCAGAGAAATGAAACCAAGACCTCCCCAGCATTAGTTTTGGGAGCTGTCTGTGGGGGTGTGGAGGCGTGAGTGCAGGAGGAGACCGTGTGACATGTTCATACCAGGAGACATCTCTGGTCAGCCAGCTCTGCCAGCCCACCAGCAGCCAGCCTGTGGTCTGACACGCTCACACTGAAACAACCAGGGTTTTGTGCCGGTGCCTTGAGAGCTGCAGCCAGAGGAGAAGGGAGCCAGGCTTGATCCAAGGGGAAGAGCAGAGTTGCCCTGGGGTTCCGCTGGAAGCTGAAGGATAGAGGAGGGGGAGGGGAAGGGCACGAGGGAGACTTCCGTGGGCGGGTGCCACTCGAGGCGGGCTCAGGAGAGTGGGGTTCTTGGATAGGAGGATTGCTGAAGAGTAGAGTCACGGCTAGGCACAGCGAGATGATCGGGGGCATCCCAGGTAAGACAGGTGCATGGTGGCATTTCCTGGCTGCCATGAGACCGTGTTTTTTCCTGGGAACGCAACATGGCTGCTCTGCTGGGTCTCTTCCCTGCGGGACCTCCATCCTGCTGATTTTCATGCTTTGGCCCCTGGAAGGTTTCCTTTCTATCTGCTCAAGTCAGGTGGATCCCAGGATGCTGGAATTTCAGGATGGCCCCTGAGACTCAGGGAGAGGAAAGTGGTCAAGGGCCGCACAGGATGGGACAGGGGTGTGTGTGTGTGTGTGTGTGTGTGAGAGAGAGAGAGAGAGAGAGAGAGGAGTGATGAGCAGAGACATTGCATAGGATGTGTTTGGCATCTGCTAGGTGAACCACCAGCATTTTATCATAGTGCTCCCTGGAATCCCAGGAAGCTGGAGCCAAAGAACCACATGGTTTGTCCTGCAGGCCAGGAGGAACCAGTGTGTGTCCTCATTCTTATGTGCATCCTGACCCTCTCAGAGCACAGCCTGATCCTGGATCCCACTCAGTGTGTGTCCTGACCCTCCTCTTACAGCCTAGACCCCATCCTGGAACCCACACCCCGAGAATCCTTCTCAGGGCACAGACCCCATCCTGGATGCCACCCCCTGTGTGTCCCGACCCTCCTCTCAGAGCACACACCCCATCCTGAACTCTCAGAGCACAGACACTATTCTGGCACCTCCATCTTCATCCACCCTGAGCACTGAGTCCAGTAACTGTGGTGTTTTCTTTCAGTCCCAGGACCAGGGAGAGCCGGGACTTGCCCCCACTCTGTGTAAGGTCCTTAAGTGCTGAGAGGTGTAGAGATGTTTCTCCGTGAAGATCTGGTGATACAGCTCCTGGCTTCCATGGATCAAACAACAAAATGTTACCTGAGTGTCCAGCACAAAGCCAGTGATACCAAGTGGGTACTTTTCCTCTCCTCCATGAGCTGCCTGTGAACCTCAAACCCTCTCATTTTAGTGTTTATCTGTTTATTCTTATGCTGTGGAAACCCCTGGATCCATCTACAGAGTTTTGCTCCAGATGTGAATTCTGAATGACTGCAAGGGGAACTTAGTGCTGTGTCTTCCGAAATTTCCTGATACTATAGCTACGAGCCCTTCCAGGTGTGCTGGCCTCTTCCTCAAGCTCATTACCTCATGTGCACGTCCAAGTGACACTGAGGGCAGACTGGGCGCCACTGTGTCTCCCCAGCAAGATAGGTTGGAGCGATGACCCTTCATGCCTATGAATGTGCCTTATTTGGAAATTGGATCCTCAAAGATGTAATCAAGTTCAGAGGAGGTTACACTGAATTACACGGAGCCCTAAGTATTTATTTTTATTTTTATTTTTATTTTTTTATTTTCTTTTATTTAAAGATTTTGTTTGTGTATTCAACAGAGGGAGCACAAGCTGGGGGAGCAACAGAGGCAGAGGGAGAAGCAGACTCCCCGATGAGCAGGGGGCCTGATGCGGGACTCAGTCCCAGGACCCCGGGATCATGAACTGAGCCAAAGGCAGACGCCTCACCGACTGAACTACCCAGACATCCTAGGGTGAACCCTAAGTCTAGTGATGCCTTACACATAGGCCATGTGGGGCGCCTGGCTGGCTCTGATGGTGAGGCATGTGACTGTGGATCTTGGGGTCATGAGTTCAAGTACCACATTGGACATAGAGATTACTTAAATATAAAATAGCTTTTTAAAGTTTATTTATTGTATTGATTAATCTCCACATCCAATGTGGGCTGAACCCACAACCCAAGATCAAGAGTTGGTGCTTTTCCAACTGAGCCAGGCAAGCTCCCCTAAAAATGAAATCTTAAAACAACAACAACAACAAAAGTAAGTAGACCCACAGAAAGCCTCGTGACAACACAGGTGGAGATTGGGGTGATGGGCTTCCAAGACCTGGAAAGACCCCCCACCCACACCAAACACACACCCACTAACTTGACTTGCCAAACTAGGAACTTTGTCTGATTGTCTTTGTTTTATAATGATTATTTCCAGTCTCCTGTGCACAGTCTCTTGTAGATAAATGAGACCCTTCGGTGGGACTTGAAACTTGTTAGTGTCAGCTTTTTCCTGCCCTTTCTTTGCCACATCTAACCAGGCAGACTTGAGAAGTGTTCCCCTGGCCATCTTTGCATTCCTGTCCATCTTGGTTGAGAGCCAACTCTTTGGAACAGGGAGCTAATTGCCAGCACATCTGCTGTCCTCTTTGTCTCTCTCCTCTATGGATTAATTCAGAGCATTTTATGAGTGTCATTTATGGGCATCAACTCAGAGTGGATGACCTGAAAACCTCATAGGCACGACACGAAGATGAACTAAGGGAACATGGGGCCATTAGTTGAGGAGGGCAGTGATCAGTTTTCCTGGAGAGGAACAAAATACTTCCCTGTTGAGGGCTCCTCTTGCCCAACCAGGACAGTCTGCAGAAGCCCCCCACCCCCACCCCCAGAGGTGTTCACAGCCAGGAAGGAACTTGCAGGTGACCAGGGGCCCAGTGTACTTTGAAGTGCACCCCTCCCAGCTTCAGACTTCCCTCCATGGTCGGCCTGCGATAAGTGCTCCAAGGTGGCATCAGTTATGTTTGGTTTAGGGTTATCAGGGGAGCTCACCAGCTTAAAAGTAGGAGGTAGGGGTACCTAGGAAGCTAACACAAAGTTGAGGTCTCCTGAAAACACTTGCTGTTTGGATGGAACTCTGTGACCCGGAGACAAGGTCACCAGGTTAAAGAACATGCATTTCATTCTGCGGGTCAGCGTTTCTCCTGTGTTTGTTTTTTGTTTTTTGTTTTTTGTTTTTTTGCGGGAAGACTAAACAAAGCACATGCCTCATGTTGCATTCTGATAATTTTCATTCTATTTTGCTAGAAAAAGGTTGGGCTGTTGTAGGCAAACATTCTCTCCTCAGTGCAACTCCTCTCAGGCTTCCTGGGCATTATTTCAAGTAGACCTGGCTTCTGGCCTTCCCCGTTCATGTCTGCATTGTCCAATTTTAGCAACTGCCCTGGAGATGCCTGATCACCCCTGAGATGCCTGATGAGGTGTCCCTCGGTGATGTCAGATCATCCTGCTGTGGAAATCCCCTTGGGTCATGTAGCTGTGGCCAGAATCCCCTTTGACTCCTAAAGTTTCCTTTTAGTAACTTTCTATCCACTAACTCCTGCCCTGCTCTATGGCCATAAATTCCCACTTTTCCTTGTTTTCAGACTGGAGCCGGATCTCTCTGCCCCACTGCGAGATTCCATTGCCAGGTCCCTAGAACTATCTCTCTAGTCCTTTGAATAGACTGCCTTACAGTGTTTTAACAAGTGTCATGGATTTTTTTTTTTTTTCCCTTTAACACTGGCACAGACAGTAATGCACCTTTTAATATAATGGGGGTCTTGATGACGGGTTCGCAGAAGGCTGGGAGCATCTTGACAGGTAGCATTTTGGGAAAGGCCAGGAAAAGAGAAGTGTGGGTTGCTGGCTCACTGACAAGAAAATAGACAATTGTCAGCACAGAAATTGAAGGCTGGGAAGACAGCTGCCTCTTAACTGGGACTGAATCCAGCAGTCCCTGAAGGGGCCTCTTACATGTTTCAGCCACCACAGGTTGTGGAAAGACTGTGTCAGGTAAAAATTCTCTCCCAGAACTGTGGGATGCCTGGGAACCAAAACCTCTTTAGCCTTTTGTGAGGGCTGCATTGTGGGAAATGTGGAAGGTCTGGCCCTTAACCCTCACCCAGGTTCTGGATCTGGTCACGGCTGGGGCAGGAGGGACAGATGAACCAGCTAGCTAGCTAGCTATAATGGACTCCGTGTGAGCCATGTCTGCCATGATCCAGGTTTCCAACTCCAGGAATAGATAGTTTAAATGTTCCTTTGCATTCTCATTGTCTTTCTTTACATATTCTTGTGTGGAAGGTGAGAGTTTACTTGTATCCTTAGCCTCTCTCTCACACACACCTGCATGTCTCAAGATCAGTTATTTACGTCCACAACTATGATACAATTTCTTTAAACAGTTTTTTTTTTAAATTTTTAATTTGCTGCTTCTACTAACAGAGTTAATGCTATGATAAATCCTCATCAACTAGCCAAGTATCAAGTTTCTGAATTGTTGAAACTAAGGCCCAGAAAACTTCGAGGGATTTCTGGGGACACACAGTGCCTTTGACTTTCCATTTCCGTCTCTGTTCCGGGATCGTTTCCACGTAGTCTCTCTAGGATTCCAGAACCTTACCCACGTGTTGAGCCAAACCCACCATGACCTTCCTCTCCCCAGTCCTCTCCAAGGGACGCCTGGCTTCGCGCAGTTCCTATGCCATGCGGCCCCGTCACAGCCGGGTCCCTGCCGGGGCTCCAGGAGTTTCTGGGGCCCCGCCCTGCCCGCGGTGCGTCCTAGGGCGCACGGCCTCCGTGGCGGAACCCGCGGCGGTCGGGGCCCGGGGAGCGTCTAGAAGCAGACCTCCTCCGGGGCGCGTCTTCCCTGGGAAGCCGAGGGTCGGCGAGTGGGAGCATCTCTGTAATGTTTGCATCTCTGCCAGGCTCTCCGGAGACTCGGCATCTGGCTGGACCCATCATCAATCACCGACCGACTTCGGTGTCGGGACTGGGCTTGCTCGGCCTCCAGCACCATCCAAGGGCTGGAATGGGAGTCTCAAATAGGTCCTGCCCTCCCCCAGAGACGCGCGGCAGAGGCTTCGGGGGCGCGTGCTTTCTTCCAAATTGTCATGCAGATGTTTGAAATACAAAGTAAACCAAAGGTCAGTCCTCCCATTGCTAGGGCGGAAGGTGGTTTAAATAAAATTGTACAAGCAAATCTTGTTCCTAGGGCATCTCCTTTGGAAGGGAAGCTAGGAGGTCCCTGGCGCGAGATTGTCCCGACGCATTGTTAGCGACCAATTAAAGTCATAAGGGGCGCGACAGGCGCGGAGCGGCGCGGGCTTCCTGTGCCCTAAGAGAAACCGCGCGTTCGCAAATGCAAACTCAGTCCCAGACTGGAGAGCCCTCGCCGCAGGGGGAATCCCCTGCAGGTGCGAACTCTCATCCTCCTGCTTGAACTACAGCTGCTCCCCGGGTTCTGCTAACTAGGGGCAGTGCTGTTTCCCTCTCCTCCCTCTTCCAGAAACATCGCCAAACGCCAAAAAGCGATCCAAATATACATTTCAAAGAGGAGTGAGAGGAGTCTGGGGTTTCTTCAGAACAAAGAGAATGTAAGGAATTTTGTTGTGGTTTTTCAACTCTTGGAATAAGTGGCATAGTTCTGATGTTGGAGGGGCTGCCTTTTCTCCTCAGTGTCAGGGTAGTCCCGGAAATTTGTTCTCAATGGACCCATGCACGCGTTTGCACTTACATAAATACAGTGTGAAATGAGTTTCTTTGGCTTTCAATTTAAGAAGGCGTGAAAGGCAGTAGCCATATTAAACCCCGAGTTCCTAAAGAGCAGTCTGTGGGGTTACCTATATTGTACCCCAATCGTGTGCCAGGAAAATGCTGATTCCTGGCCTTCCCAGTAGGAAACACGGGGAGAGCATGTCAATCTCCATTTCTCAAAACGCAGTGGGCCTGTACTCCCAAGATTTACTTGGTACCTGGAAGTTTGCACCTTCTGGCCACCTTCATTCATTTCAGCCCCTCCCCCCAGCGCTGTACTTTAATGGGTAACAAAAGACAGGCAGGGAGGGGCTGTAAAGCCGGAAGCGTCCTTCTCTGCCCAAACTCCCTTCCTGGACTTGAGGCGCGGTGAGAGGCTGCACCGCCGTGGGCTCCGCAGGAACGCGAAGGCCGATGTGCGCGCCGGTACCCGCAGCAGTGGAGTGGGGCGTGTAGTTTATGAGCTGCCTGCACAATGCCTGCTGACTGCTTATCAGCAACCGCGTACTCTTCTAAAAATAAAGTGGCTTGCTGAAGATCGAAAAATTCTCTTAAAAAAAAAAAAAAAGTTAGTGTCCTGTGCGCCCTGTCTCACCCGGGAGACCCCCTGGAGCCCCCTTTCCGTGCCTCCCGGGCCTGTCGCCGCCGAGCTATACTTTCTTGCAGTTTCGGCCGAAGTTTATCCTGAGGTATTCAGGGCATCAGGGCGCTCCCCGCCGGGAATGTCCACCAGAGGTCCTCCGAGACGAGAGGAAGTTCGGGGTGACAAGGGCGCGACCCTCCGCCCTGCATGGGGTTCAGGCTGCAGAGGGGTTCCAGACGCGCGGGTGCTGAGCGGAACGCGAGGGCACAGCTGGTCCGCTGCGGTGCACACGTGCGGTGAAATGGTGACCGGTTTTTATTTTATTTTTTAAAATATATTTTATTTATTTATTTATTTATTTATTTATCTATTTATCTATTTATTTATTTATTTGACAGACAGAGATCACAAGTAGGCAGGCAGAGAGAGAGAAAGAGAGAGAGAGGAGGAAGTCGGTTCCCGGCTGAGCAGAGCCCGATGGTGGCTCCATCGGAGGACCCTGAGATCATGACCTGAGCCGTGGGCAGAGGCTTACCCACTGAGCCACCCAAGCGCCCCTTTATTTTATTTCTTATACAAATTGCAAGGTCAAGCGTTTCCCGCGGGACTCCTGCATAAATCCATCCGTGCACCCCCGAGGGTAGCGGGTAAACTTGCCCACCAGGTTTCCTTTGCCGTAGCCGCCAGAGGGCGGAGAAGGTGCTGGAGGGTAGTTTGGCCTTTGGGTTCAAAACTGCGCCTTCTCCATTCTGCCGGCTGGAAAGGTGGTTTGGGAAGTGCTGCACTGGGAACCCCGGGGGCTGGCTCCCTTCGCAGTGCTAATAGGGTTCCTCACATCTGAATGGCCAGAGCGACTGGCTAGAGACGCTCATTGGGCGCCCCACGGTTCCCGCGCCCCGGACGCACCCGCGCTCCACCGCCCACGCGCACTGAGGCCCACCCAGCTCAGCGCGGCCGCACACCGACCCTGGGAGCAGCCAGCGTCCCTGCAGCGCCGGGGTGGGTCGTCTCTGTGCCATCCTTTCCTTCCTTTTCCTCTCCTCCCCCCCCCGCCCCCCCCCCCATCTTTCCCGTCTTCCTGCCAAGCACCAGGCTGATGTATGCTTCCCAGGGTGCCTGGGTAGCTCAGTTGGTTAAACATCTGCCTTCTGCTCAGTTCATGATCCCAGAGTCCTGGGATGGAGTCCCCCTGTGGGGCTCCCTGCTCAGTGGGGGTCCTGCTTCTCTCTTTCTGTCTCTGCAGCTCCTGCCTCTTGTGCTTTCTCTCATAAAATAAATAAAATAAAATAAAATAAAATAATAAATGTAAGCTTCCCAGACAAGGTGTAAAGCGCATCATTTGCCAACATTGTGGTCAGTGACAGACAATATCAAACTTTTAAAGTTTTAGCAAATCTGACAGGTGAGGAGTAGGTTCTTCTTGTTATTTGCATTTCCTCATCTCTCTATGGATTAACCATCTTTATGTCGCTGACAGCCAGCACCTAAGGCGGCTCCTGTTCCATGCTCTGCTGCTGGGGCACCCTGGTGGTCCTTCCCCAATGCAGGAGGGTTTATCTGTGTGACCCTTAGCAGCACCTGGCAGAAGAGATGGTGTATCTCTTCCAAGTCGAGGTGACAGAAGACTGCACTCTCCCATCCACTTGTGCGGTCTCCCTCAGTCTCTCCCATCCTTGCTCTGGGGAGGCCAGCTATATAGGAGCAGACTTGGAGGGGAGGGGGGGTTGTGGCCAGAACTGCGGCCTCCTGCCAGTGGCGGAGAGCGGGCGTGGAAGTGGATCCTGGAAGTGGACCCAGACCCAGAGCCAGAACCCCGTCACACCCACATCCGGGAGGCACAGACACATTTAACCCATGCTTGCTCTTTGCAGCCCCTTGTTATACACATGGCAATAGACAGCCAGTAGGGCTTATTTGCTGGCTTATTTTTAGTAGGTTTTTACACACCTTGGATGTTAATAATTTATTGTATAAAATGAGAATATTTTCACAAATAATATTCTGCATTATGTGATGTTTTAACAGTATGGCATCTTTTGGGACACCTGGCTGGCTCCGTCGGTTAAGACGCAACCTTCAGCTCAGATCATGATCCCAGTTAGGGTCCTGGGATTGAATTCTGCATGCAGTTTCTTGCTCAGCGGGGAGCCTGCTTCTCCCTCTGCCTTCGGCTCCCCCTGCTTGTACTTTCTCTCTCTGACAAATAAAAAAAAATCTTAAAAAAAACAAAAACAAAAACAAACTTCATGGCACCTTTTGTCAAATACAACGTTTAGAATCTAGGAAATGTGAAGCCGATTGGGGGTAACCATTTCCAATTGAAGTAGGGAGAGAATGCTGTAGCACTGAAGATTCCTGGAGGTGTGGCGACTGACAGCTCTGAGACAAATTCCCCTGGTTTCAGGGAGTGTTGGGAGCAAGTGCACATTAGCAGCTGGGCTGCCAGCCACACAGTGTGAGCTTCTGTGCGTCGTCGACCTTCTTTGCAGCACAGTTTGCTCACTTGTCCACTGATGGTACCAAATAAGGTTCCTGTGGGAATGAAACATCAGATCGATGTGCTTTACAGTGCAATACATAAACTAATGCACAGTGGTCTAGATTACAGCACGGTACCTCACACACAGTGTATGCACGACTCTGTGGGTACCACACCCCAGTTTAGAATGCTGTCTGCCATATGCACAGGACCACTGCCTACACAAAGCAGGTGTTGTGGTGCACACTGTGATCATTTCCCGGGCTTCAGCGTCCCCGTTGATAGAATGGAAGTGTTGAGCCATCGTGATGCATCTGGACAGGATGGCTGTGAGTGTGTGATGTTAAATGTACATTAGGTCTTTGTTCTGTCTCCTGACAGAATTTCTAGAACCCTTGGAATTTATGGAGTGAGGTGGGTTAGAGGAGCATCTCTTGTTATTCTCAACAAGCCCCCTTTAAACACGCCTGAGTTTAAGCTAATGAGGTGAGTCTAGGTGGGGCCCCTGCATTGCCCTGGGGTGGGGGCTGGTTGGTAGACAAACCCATCATGTGATTAGGGCATTGAAAACTTCAGCCCCATCCTCAGACCCCCTGGGAGGGGAGAGGGCTGGAGATGGAGTTCCATCACCCATGCCCAATGATTGACTCATTCAGGCATGTGTAATACCATCAAGTGAGGGAGTTCGGAGAACTTTCAGAAGGGCTAAGGCGGAGTCGTGGCAGGAGGATGCGGTGCCCACGAGGGTGTGGAAGCTCTGCCCCTGCCCTAACCTCGTCTGTGTGCAGCTGCCATTGGGCCTTTACTGAGTTGTATTCTTTATAACAAACTAGCAAAGTGCTTTTCTGAGTTTTGTGAGCCATTCTAGAAAGGCTTTGAACTCGAGGTGGGGAGTGGATGCGGAAACCCTCGAATCTAGGAGATGTCGCGAGACATCCCAGTGACAATCTGATGAGACTGGCATCTGCGGTGGGGGCTGTCTTGTGGGATGGAGCCCTGAGCCCGTGAGATTTGACGCGGACTCCAGGTATTGTCAGAATTGAGTTATGGGCCCCCAGTCTGAGGTCCAGAGAACTGGGGAATTGGTGAATAAAAGTGAAGGGTTAAATGAAGGGTTAAGTCCTTGTTAGCAAGGACACACAGTCTTCCATGATGGTCTTGAAATTACTGAGAAAGAAGAAACTGAGTCTTTTTTTCTTGTTTAAATCTTCTGTCTTGATTTACACCAAGCCCTCTTTTTAGTTTTTATGTTTCTCCCTGTTTTTATTTTATTTATTTATTTATTTATTTATTTATTTATTTATTTATATTAAAGATGTTATTTCTTTATTCGAAGGAGAGAGTGAAAGTGAGTGAGCACGAGCGGGGCGGGGGGCGGCAGCCAGAAGAAGAAGCAGACTCCCTGCTAAGCCAGGGGCCCGACTCTGAGCCGAGCTCCATTCCAGGACTCCCGGATCATGACCTGAGCCAAAGGCCGATGCTTAACGGACTGAGCCACCCAGACACCCATCATTTTTTATTTTTTTGAAAGTTTACCTCTTTCTTTATTTTTTAGTAATCTCTTCACATAACATGGGGCTCAGATGCACCATCCTGAGATCCAGAGTTGCCTGTCCTTGCGAGGGAGCCGGCCAGATGCCCCAAATTGAGTCCTTTTAAACAAACATATGTTAGTCAATGGATGCTGATCCCATATGTGTATTTGCAGCCCTTGGTGCTGCCTCCTGGAAGACACAGAGACAGTAGCAGTCGTGTGTGACGTGGACTGCAGACATGCCCTAATAGCTGGGAATAAAGGAAAGCTGAGAAATGGGGGAGACAAGACTGTCTGACCTGCCGAGTTGGCAGCCTTTTCCACGTCTCGCTTCCTCTGGGTCATTCCAGAAGAGTGGGCAGCCAAGGGTTAACCATGTGAGGTAGCCAGTGTGAGTGTGTTTTTGGTGGAGGTGAAAGCTCCAGGGCTCGGGGGTGGGTGTGGGGGCTGGGGGGGTAACGGGCTGGGGGGGGGGGATGTGGGACCATGATTCCACCAGACTGCCGGAGACATAGGCATGTTCAAATTGGTGATCTTGGGCTGCTGTAAACACCACAGTGTCCCCATGAGCCTGTGACATGCTGCCTATGAGGCCGTCCCCACGGGGAGCCTGGGAACGCTGCCGGGGAGGCTGTCGCCCATGTCACATGTCTGTCTGTCTGCACAGGAAGGCTGTTGTGAGACTGTGTCAGCATCTCCTGGGCTGTGCAGTGTGGGGCCTTCTGCTGGGAGTGGAGCGCAGCACACAGAACTGCTTAGCCACAATGTGGGTCGGACTCTTCTCTGGGAGGTGCCCCACCCTTGCTCTCCGGTCAGAGTCTTTCGGTGTGGGATGAGGGCCACAAGGATCACATATGGGAGCATCAGTGTGGCTCCTCTGCAAACTCACAGGGGGAATCCTCAAGCTGGGCCTTGTCCTCATCTGCTTCCCATGCGTCCACATGGGTGCCCGGAGTGTGTGCTGGGCAGTGCAGTGAGTGTTTCCAGTTGTCCTGGGGGCTGAGGAACATCACCAGCATTTAGTGAGGGGGAGCCAGGTTCTGCCTCAAGAGCTACATCGTAAAATCCCAGTACTGTCTGCTCCTAGCACCTTGCACCCCTTATTGTGAACATGGGGTGGTGCAGGTAGAAGACACCGGGGTGGCGGTGTGTATGAATTTGCTGCAGTGGCTGTAACATAACCATAGAAATTTGTGTTTTCACCGCTGTGGAGGCTGAAGTCTGAGATCACAGTGTGGGCAGGGCTAGCTTCTCCTGAGGCTTCACTCCTTGGCTTGTTGATGACCATTTTGGGCTCACATAGCTGTCCCTCTGTGTGTGTGGGTGTCCTAGTCTCTTCATATGAAGACATCAATCGTATTGGATCAGGGCCAACTCAAATGACCTCATTTAATTGTAATTACCTCTCCAAAGACCCTATGTCCAAGCGACCTCTCTGACACAGTTGGTGGGAATGAAAGCTGGTACAACCACTCTGGAAATGGTATGAGGTTCTTCAAAAAGTTAAAAATACTGCTACCCTAGGACCCAGCAATTGCATTACTGGGTGTTCACCCCAAAGATACAGATGTAGTGAGAAGAAGGGGCACCTGTACCCCAATGTTCATAGCAACAATGTCCATAATAGCCAAACTGTGGAAGGAGCCAAAACGCCCTTCAACAGATGAATGGATAAAGAAGATGTGGTTCATATATATAACGGAATATTACTCAGCCATCAGAAAGGATAAATACCCACCATTTGCATCAACATGGATGCAACTGGAGGGGATTATGCTGAGTGTAGTAAGTCAAGCAGAGAAAGACAGTTATCATATGGTTTCACTCATATGTGGAACATAAGGAATAGCATGGAGGACCACAGGGGAATGGACGGAAAACTGAATGGGAAGAAATCAGAGAGGGAGACAAATGATGAGAGACTCTGGACTCCAGGAACGAAACTGAGGGTTACAGAGGAGAAGGGGGTGGGGGGAGGGGGTAACCCAGTGATGGAGTTGTGATGAGCACTGTGTGTTACATGCAAATAATGAATCATTGAACACTACATCAAAAACTAATGATGTTCTTTTTTAAAAAAGATTTTATTTATTTGACAGAGAGATCATAAGAAGGCAGAGAGGCAGGCAGAGAGAGAGGGGGAAGCAGGCTCCCCGCTGAGCAGAGAGCCTGATGTGGGGCTCGATCCCGGCACCCTGAGATCATGACCTGAGCCGAAGGCAGAGGCTTAACCCACTGGGCCACCCAGGAGCCCCTGATGCACTGTATTGTGGCTAGTTGAGCATAATAAAAAATTATGGTAATCCCCCCCAAAACAATCACAACAAAAAAACAAAGACCCTACGTCCAAATATGGTCACATTTGGAGGTCCTGGGGATTAGGACTTTAACATAGGAATTTGGGAGGAAGACCAGTGGGTCTGAAACAGAGGAGATGGTATGAAAGCGTTGTATGTTCAAACAGCTGGGAGACATCACGGAGCCTCTCTAGACTATTTTCCGTTCCACTCTTGAAGGCAGGAAATCCCAGAGAGCTGGGAGAACCTGTGCTGTGGCTGAATGAAGCCCCATATGGTGTGTGAGTGAGTTTCGGTTGATCAGAGCACAACCACACGAGTATGGACAGTGCTGCCCTATCCCAGTGCGGTGGGCCCCATTGATTCTGGGAGCTGCTAAGGCATCTCAGAGTAAGCTGTTCATGGTTGGTGATCCCTTGAACTTCCAGGGACGTGAGCATTTTCACTGATACACGTGGGCGTGTGGAGTCTTGGAGGCATCACAGCAGATTTGTGGGTGGCAGGGATATTTGGGATGTGGAGGTGGGGTGTGCTGTCTGTCCTCCTGCAGATGTTGGGCAGGCACTTGGTTGGGGAGGGATGCTGGTTGGCTCAGCCTTTGCAAGGCTGACTGGAGTTGACTGGGAGCTGACTGGGAGCACCACTTGGAGAGTGAGGGATCCCTTCCTGCAGAGGCACAGTAATATCGGATACTGCCCTCTGGCCTCGAGGTGTGCCCACTCTCCCCTTGCCCATAGGGCCCTGCACAGGGCAGGAGAGTATGTGTGCAGAGCAGGAGTCTGAGTGCTCCGGGCTGGTGAACACCTCTGGGCACTGGAGAGGCAGAGATTGATGCACTGGAACTAAGGACATCAACGTCCAGCAGGAAAGCCAGACACAAACAAATGCAACGTGGGGTGCCCCCAGCCACCATGTGCACAAAATGCAGTGCCTGCAGGGGACGGAGATGTTCTCAACCCACCGACGTGCCAGCTCAGGTTTCTAAAATGTTTTAGTGTCCAGAGGGATTAATCTTTCCTCTTCATTCTTTCTTTGCAGCATTTTCTCTTTGCTCATAAAATCCTGTGTGTCCCCATCTCTCCTGCACAGAACCTATTGACTATTGCCCCTGGAGATTGACTTGGCAAGAGCAGTGGTTTTAGGGTCCTGAGTCCTGCTAGCCAAGGGGGGGCTCACGTTTTCTCTAATCCCCTTCTTTTTTTTTTTTTTTTTAAAGATTTTATTCATTTATTTGACAGACAGAGGTCACAAGTAGGCAGAGAGGCAGGTACAGAGAGAGAGTGGGGAGGAAGCAGGCTCCCTGCTGAGCAGAGAGCCCGATGTGGGGCTTGATCCCAGGACCCTGAGATCATGACCTGAGCCGAAGGCAGAGGCTTAACCCACTGAGCCACCCAGGTGCCCCTCTCTAATCCCCTTCTATATTCCATGTCTCTTCATATAGTATTGGCACATTTCTTTCTTTTTTTTTCTTAACTTTATATTAAAAAAAATAACATGCTCATTTTAGACAACTTGGAAAGTATAGAAAAATAGAACAGAACAGGAAAAAAAATCATTATTAAAAATGTCTTCCGAAAAGTTCATTTTTATTACAGTATTTGTAAACATTCCTCTAATGTCTTGTACAGCTTTTCAAATATTTGAGTTTATACTAGTTAATATAAATGCTTTCCTTAATGGTACAAAATAAGCATTTTCCTGTACACTTGGTTAATCTGAGTTTTAATAACTATAGACATTTTATTACTTAGATGTGCCATAAATTTTAACCATTCACATTTTATTGGAATTTTAAGGTGTGTCCAGTTTTTTCACCATCATAAATAAAACTAAAATGAACATACACATGAAGATACAAAATGCTTGCACATTTCTTTCTTTTTAAAGTTTTTAATTTATTTAAATCAATTTTTATTTTAATAAATTTCATCTCATTTATTTTTATTAATTTATTTTAAAAGATTTTATTTATTTATTTGATAGAGAGTGAGCATGAGCAGGGTGAGGGGCAGAGGGAGAAGCAGACTTCCCACTGAGCAGGGAGCCCAATGTAGGGCTTGATCCTGGGACTCCAGGATCATGAACTTAGCTGAAGGCTGTCGCTCAACAGACTGAGCCACCCAGGTGCCCTCATTTATTTAATTTAGAGAGACAGAAAGAGAACATGTGCAAGCGGAGGTGGGGAGGGGCAGAGAGCGAGGGAGAACCTCAAGCAGACTCTCCGCTGAATGCAGAGACTGATGGGGGCTTGATCTCACCATCCATGAGATCACGACCTGAGCTGAAACCAAGAGTTGAGGCTTAACCGACTGAGCTACACAGGTGCCCCTTATGCACATCTTAAATACAGTTCACCTATTTGGTATTTGTTCTTTTGTTTGCGGTTATAGATATACTTTTTTCCTTTTTACCTTTGATTTGCTTATATACATGAAATGTACTGATTTCTACAGGTTTGTGTTCAGCTGTAAATTCTAACTTTCCTGCTTCTTAACAATTTCTGGGTTAATTCTCTGGAAAGGAAGTTAGAGTTCCTCAGGAAACAATCACCTGGTCTGGAAAGAATGACAACTCGATATTTCTGTTTAGTTTTTACAGTGCCCGTTTTTCTCTTACCTGACTGCAGGTCACCACCTCTGGACCAGGGTTAAAAATAATCGTGGGTAGACGTGTCCTGTTCCCACGTGTAATTAGGATACACCTTGCATTTTTCCATTCTGCATGAGGTTGACGTTTGGGGGCATATTTGTTTGCTAGGACTGCCATAAGAAAGTGCTGCAAACTACATGACTTAACAGAAATTTATCGTCTATTCATTCTGAAGGCCAGACATCTGAAATCACTGTGTTGACAGGACCACGTACTTGGACACCCAGGACGGAGCCCTTCTTTGCTTCTTCTAGATTCCGGTGTTTTCCGGCAACCCTTGGTCCCCCTTGGCCTGCAGGTGTGTCCCTCTGCTGTCTGTCTGCATTCTCCCATAGCTATCCATGTGCCTGGGTCCTTCATCTAAGGACTAAGGGTCTGCCCTATTCAAGCACAACCTCCTCTTAATTCACTACCTCTGCAACTAACCAATTTCCGAACAAGGTCACCTTCTGTGAGTTAGGACTCCAACCTATAAATCCCATCCATAGCTAAGTGGTGGTAGATACGCTTATCATCATGGCATGTACTTGGTCCTATGACTGTTACTTTAAGGAGTATTTATTCTTTATTCTTTTTTTTTTTTTTTAAGATTTTATTTACTTATTGGACAGAGAGACACACAGCAAGAGAGAGAGAGTGGGAGAGGCCGAAGCAGGCTCCCTGCCGAGCAGAGAGCCCAATGCTGGGCTGAATCCCAGGACCCTGGGATCATGACCTGAGCTAAAAGCAGACACTTAACAACTGAGCTACCCAGGCACCCCAAAGAGTATTTAAAAATCAAAAATCATTAGCTTTCATGGAGATGACCGTGTGATTGTTTTTGTTTTTTGTCCTATTAATATTAATGAATGACATTAATCAGTTCCTTTCTTTTCCAGTGTTACCTAGGCATCGTTGACACACACACTATTTAAGTTTAGGGTGGACAGCACAATGACTTCTATATCATGAGATGACTGTCAAGAACATCATCACGTATAGATTCAAAAGAGAAAACAGAATGTGTTTTTCTCTTGTGATGAAAACTTACACGAATTACTCTCTTAGCAACTCCCAGCATATCATTGAGCTGTGTTAACTCTGGTCATCATGAGGGACGTCCCATCACTGGTACTTATTTATTGAATAACGGGGAACCTGGAAGTTTGTACTTTGCCCCACCTTCATCCAGTTCTCCCACACCCCAGCCCCTGCCTCTGGTAACCACAAATCAGATCTCCTTCTGCATGATTTTTTTTTTTTTATTGCACATATAAGTCAGATTTTACAGTACTAATTTTTTCCTATCTGACTTATTTCACTCAGCATAATCCCCTCACGGTCCATCCACATTGTTGCAAATGGCAGGATTTCCCTTTTCTAAAATGTCTGAATATATCACATTTTCTTTACCCACTCATGTGTTGATGGACATTTAGGTTGTTTCCACGTCCTGACTACTGGGAATCATGCTGTGATGAACATGGGGGTGCAGACATCTTCAGCATGCTTCAGCATGAATTTCATTTCCTTTTGAAATATACCCTGAAGTCGAATTGCTAGCTCATAGGACAGCTCTATTTTTAATTTTTTGAGGAACTTCCCTATTGTTTTCCCTCCTGGGTGTACTAATTTACAATTCCACCAACACTCCACAAGATTAACCGATTTCTTAAGACCGGAAAGTCTCTCTCCACTCACCCTGCCCTTTTTTTTTTTTTTGGTCTTTTGTGGTGCTACCAGATCCAGGGGTTTGTGGGTGCTCAGCAACTTTGTGTTTGTACTCCTCATATCTGGATTAAAACTGGAAGAAAAGAGCACCTTCCTTGAGTCCTGAAGCAGAGAGATCAGGCAGGAGATGGAGTAAGGCAGAGGAGAAGGGGCTGAGAGGTAGGGAGAGGTGGAGGGAGACAGGCAGCACTCAGATTTGCAGCTCTCCCTCTTCATTCTGTGGGTCCCAGGACGGAGTCTCTCCTCCCTGCAGCAACCTTTGTGGGCTCCCTAATAATGGAGTGAAGGCAAAATATCCTCAACTCCCTGGTTGGCCCTAGCTGCATGAGCCTAAACCACTAACCACCATTAAATGAAAAAGAAAGACAGCAGGAGTATTTTCCACCCTTGGAGAGCATCAGGATGTAGAGTTTCCATAGGGAAGAACTTTCAGTGCCCAAAGAGCAGCTCCTGTGTGCAGAGCCAAGCAGTGGGGAATGTGCTAGCACCGACAGTTTGTGTCCACCGCCCACAGCAATGCTGGAGCCCATCTTCCGCAATTCTTGTTTGGGTTCGTGAAGAGAAAACCGGACATCTTTTTGAGGTGATTCATGCAACTTCTCTTTTCAGTCCAGTCATCCCGAACATATTCTCCAGATTTTTCTATAAAGCTCTAACAGAAATTTTGATTAAAAAAAAAAATAGGGGCGTCTGGCTGGCTCAGTGGGTTAAAGCCTC
This sequence comes from Martes martes, assembly GCF_963455335.1. Taxonomy (NCBI): domain Eukaryota; kingdom Metazoa; phylum Chordata; class Mammalia; order Carnivora; family Mustelidae; genus Martes; species Martes martes. Next base: position 13,036,396 of record NC_137892.1, on the reverse strand, counting down.
TGCCTTCAGCTCAGGTCATGGTCTCAGGGTCCTGGGATCGAGCCCCACATCGGACTCTGCTCAGCGGGGAGCCTGCTTCCTCCTCTCTCTCTGCCTGCCTCTCTGCCTGCTTGTGATCTCTGTCTGTCAAAATAAATAAATAAAATAAAAAAAAATAAAGAGATGACATGATAATGCATAATAGCATCAGAGGATGTCAAGGCAGAAGAGAGTGGTTTGGGAGACACTCCAGATGTCTACCTGCCGTTCTTAAAATGCAGTAGGGGGAACCTCCTGACCCCTGGCAGCCTTTCAGGGGGTCTGCGAGGTTCAAACTATTTTCATAATAGTATTCAGACATTTCTTTTTCACCCTCACAAGGGTGCAGTGGAATTTCAGTAGGCTCCGTAATGTATGGTATTGCAACAGCCAGAATGCAGAAGCAGATGTGAGAATTCACTGTTTTCCACTCAATGAGAAGTTCAGGAGAGGTGCCAAATGTAAAAGAAGGTCACTCCTCTCATGAGGCATTTGTTTGTCAGGGGAAACAGTTATTTTTAAGAAAACTTAAGTTCACATGTTTATTATTATTTTAAAATGAATTAACAGTTACTTAACATTTTCCTCCCTTTTCATTTTTGGCACTGTAAATATTGGTAGATGGGATGCTCCCCCGAAAACCTGCTGGGATTCTCATTTTGGGGAGTGTAAAGGGTCCTTGAGGCCAAACACGTGGAGAACTGGGGCTTTAGACTTTTTAACACTGAGCACACAAATGTCTCCAACCTTGCCTAGTCTCGGTTAAAGGGAGAGCATTAGACGGGATGGTTTCTAGTGTCTCTTCACTTCTGTACAGTTGCAGGCTTGCACGAGCCTTTCTTGTGACTGGGTGTCGATGAGGCGGGGGAAAAGGAGGTGAGGAAGGGGCGGGTGCATGGACAGGAGGGCCTGCCGGCACTGGGGCTCTGCACTGCTCAGGGGTTCAGTGGGTGCAGAGCAGGGATTTGATTTGAACAGGACTCCAGATCTGCGAGCACTGAGGAGTCCAGGAAGGGGCACGTGGGGCGTGGATCACAGCCTGGACAGGGCCTGGAGAGGGCGTGCAGAAGTTCACCAGTTGCACAGGTGCTCAGGAGGGCGCATGGAGCCTTTGGCCCAAGTTCCCAGCAAAGGATGTGCTGGCTCCTGCAGGTTCCTTGAAGGGAGCTGGGGGAAGGGGGTCGCTGGAGGGCTGCCTGGAGGAGGAGTCACATCCTGTCCCTTCTGGAAACAGGGGCGCTCTCCCGGAAGGGAGCTGCGTGGGAGACTTCTAGGATTCAGATTTCAGGACTGGCGGCTGTTGCAACCACAGGACGTTTTTCTCTCCCCAAAATTCAGGATAATCCCTGTATGCCAGACGTACTCCCTCTCCTGTCCTCTCCCACCCCCGCAAGCAGCGACATTCACGTTCATTCAAAGGACATCTTCCACAGGCGTCCTGTCCTCTCTCCGTGCCGCCTGTTCCCAGGCCTCGTGTGCCCTTTCCTCCCTGAGGAACATTCTCCTTTTCCAGGCCTGTGCATGCCCCTCTATCCTTGCTTTGCTTGGGGGTGAGAGTGGGAGGAGCGCCTCTGACAGCCATGAGCAGTAGAGGGCGGCAGGGGCTAGGCCAGGCCTGCTGAGATTCCCCAGCTAAGATGCAGCTGCGCTCAGGTTCTGGAAAGGAGAAGTGCCCGGAACGTTGGCAGGACAAGTATTGCGCCAGCACAGTCAGGCCACTTCCATTTTTTTTTCTTTCCCCTACTTTTTTTTGTGATTTGAAAATCCCAGTGCATTAAAAAAAGGGGAAGAAGGAGGAGAAGAAATGACAAAGCAGAGTTTCAAAACGGGTGTGTTTTCACTGGTTACCTGGAATAAACCTGCATTTGCATGTATTCAAGGTCCCGTGTGATGATATTTTATTTCTAGGCACCCAAAAAGACAATGAGGGGCTCTCTGGCAGGGTGCAGAATTTCAAGTCCTGTTTCTGAACACAGTGATCGCACTAGGGGACTCTAGCTGAGCTGGGGTGTTTTATACAATTAGGAGCTTGAGCAACGGTTGTTCTTAAGGAATAAAAGATCATTCTGACACTTGTTATAGTGGAAAGACTTCACAGGACTGCTCTAACAGAGGTCTTGCAGGAGGGGAGAGAGATCCCTCTCAATGTGAAATACAGTAGAGACAGCTGGGGATTCACAGGCCGGGACAACAGGGAGGAGGTCTGTTGCTGAGGATTCTCCAGAAACCCAGCTAACATGATTCTTACTAAAGGCCAAGGGGTGGGGGTGGGGTGCTGAGCCTTTCAGGGTGGGGGTGAGAAACCTGATGGGATCTGAGGGGGGGTAGGGTGGGGAGGACCTAGCAGAATTCTCCCTGAAGCTGGCGTGACTGTCAGAAGGCAGGATGAAGGCCAATTTTGGGGTCTCCTCAAGAACAGGCTCAAAGGAACCTGAGTGAATTCTGGGCAAGGTGAGACTTCTGTCGCTGGATAACATTACCTGAAAGGCTGATTTTTTTTTTTAATCTCCTACCATACTTAGAAATACCTTCAGTAATATTGTGCTTTGAACATGAGACTTGCAGAAATATGAAAAAAATATTAGAATGTTGTAGTGCAGGGACTATTGATGTAGGAAAGATATTAGGGTTTGAAGCCCATGGCCAAGAAAGAATTCTTGAGACATCTTTGGTGCATAAAGGTGATTTCATTAAAGCATGGGGACAGGACACATGGGCAGAAAGAGTTGCACTGGGGTCATGAGGAGTGGCCCATTATATACTTTCAAGTTGGGAGGGGGTTAGGGAGAGCGTAAGTCTCTAAAGAATTTTGGAAGTAAAGTTTCCAGGACCTTGAGAAGGCTAGCTGTTGTTGGGAAAATGTCACTTATCATCATCTAATGAAACCTTAGTCATGAGACTCTTCAGATGTGTATCAGTGGGTCATATGTTTGGAGTATGATTGCCAACAGTTATCTTTGGGTTCTTAGAGATAAAGAAAGTTTCCAAAGGAATTTTTATGTGTTAAAGTAGACTCACAGGATTCTAGGGGGTGGCGGGAGCGGGGGGAGTTTAGCCTAGGATTGCCTTTTGCCCTTAGCAAAGTATTAACATCAAGGCAGTTGAGTCCCTAGAGGAATGTCACTCTGCTTGTTTCAAGGACTTGTCCGTGGCTGTAGGTAGTAAGGAATTTTAATAATTGTTCCTCTGACTTTATTTCCCACAACAGTATAAGCTGGTGCTTACATTTGTGTGTGTGTGGAAAATTATATATATTTGTATCTCCACACTTTAAATTTTACTTTTATGTTTATTACTTTTTCCAGCTTGATTGAGATACAGTTGACATATAACACTGCCTAAGTTTAAGGAGTACAAATTTTTGATTGGATACATTTATGTGTGGGAATTCACAGTGTCTATCTAGATAGACAAAATCTGACTTGTCAATGCCTCCCTGGATGGGAGTAATTGAAAAGTGAAGGAGGAGTGCCCAGAAAGCTAGCTTTCCTTTGAAGTTTCTTGGCTGAAAGCAGTCAGATTCTTACTGGGGCTCAAGGTTTTCATCTAGGGAGTCAATGTGTAAGTGTTGAAGAAAAACAGGCACCTGTGGTGGTCACGTACTTCATGAACTCCTTGCCTCCTCACCCTAATCACACACTGCCCCATATATTGTCATCCTGACCATTAAGTTTACACTTTCCTCCTCGCCTTGCGCTTGCGTCTGATGTATTGCTATGATCCCAATGAAAGCAGAGACAAAGCGTGGCTTGGGACCTTTCACCACTAGAGTGTCTCCTCCCCAGGCCTCTCCTTTCTCCTACTCAGGTGTCTGGAGTCATCTTTTCATTTGCTGTCTTGGAGTTTGCTGGCCACACCTGACAATATGTTGCAGAAGGGTCACCACCAAAACTTGAGCTAATGCTTCCATCATAGCACATAATTACCATCTCTCTTCCTGGTGAGAATATCTGAGATCTGCTTTTGCAACTTTTGAGTAGGTAATAGAATATCATTGACTATAATCCTTGTGTGCTGTTAGTGGAATTGTAAATTATTTCAATGACTTTGGAAAATAGGATGGAGATTTCTCAAAAAATTAAAAATGGTATGGCCATGTGCTTGCTTCAGCAGCACAGATACTAAAATTGGAACAACACTGAGAAGATTAACAGGGTCCCCACACAAGGATGACACACAAATTTGTGAAGCTGTCCATATTTTTAGAGAAAATTTCATTCCAATGATTTCATATATTATTGGAATATCCGCAATTCAGGGTCAGAATAAATTGAAGTCTTTTGGTCTATGTGGCTTGGTGTCTGAGCTCCACATTAAATGTCATGGCTATCGTTAAAGCATGAAAAAAAAAAAAGGAGAGAATAGAATTACCATATCATCCCACTATACCACTTCTGGGTATATATCCAAAGGAAATGAAAACAGGATATCAAAAAGATATCTTCACTTGCATGCAGCATTACTCACTTTAGCCAAGATATGGAAACTGCAACTGTCCACCAATGGCAAATGAGTGAGTTCTTTTTTTTTTTTTTTTTTTAGTTTTTTTTTTAAATTTTTTATTTATTTTCAGCGTAACAGTATTCATTGTTTTTTCACCACACCCAGTGCTCCATGCAATCTGTGCCCTCCCTAATACCCACCACCTGGTTCCCCCACCCTCCCACCCCGCCCCTTCAAAACCCTCAGGTTGTTTTTCAGAGTCCATAGTCTCTCATGGTTCACCTCCCCTTCCAATTTCCCTCAACTCCCTTCTCCTCTCCATCTCCCCTTGTCCTCTATATTATTTGTTATGCTCCACCAATAAGTGAAACCATATGATATTTGACTTTCTCTGTTTGACTTATTTCACTCAGCATAATCTCTTCCAGTCCTGTCCATGTTGCTACAAAAGTTGGGTATTCGTCCTTTCTGATGGAGGCATAATACTCCATAGTGTCTATGGACCACATCTTCCTTATCCATTCATCCGTTGAAGGGCATCTTGGTTCTTTCCACAGTTTGGCGACCGTGGCCATTGCTGCTATAAACATTGGGGTACAGATGGCCCTTCTTTTCACTACATCTGTATCTTTGGGGTAAATACCCAGCAGTGCAATTGCAGGGTCATAGGGAAGCTCTATTTTTAATTTCCTGAGGAATCTCCACACTGTTCTCCAAAGTGGCTGCACCAGTTTGCATTCCCACCAACAGTGTAAGAGGGTTCCCCTTTCTCCACATCCTCTCCAACACACGTTGTTTCCTGTCTTGCTAATTTTGGCCATTCTAACTGGTGTAAGGTGGTATCTCAATGTGGTTTTGATTTGAATCTCCCTGATGGCTAGTGATGATGAACATTTTTTCATGTGTCTGGTAGCCATTTGTATGTCTTCATTGGAGAAGTGTCTGTTCATATCTTCTGCCCATTTTTTAATATGATTATCTGTTTTGTGTGTGTTGAGTTTGAGGAGTTCTTTATAGATCCTGGATATCAACCTTTTATCTGTACTGTCATTTGCAAATATCTTCTCCCATTCCGTGGGTTGCCTCTTTGTTTTGATGACTGTTTCTTTTGCTGTGCAGAAGCTTTTTATCTTGATGAAGTCCCAGAAGTTCATCTTTGCCTTTATTTCCTTCGCCTTTGGAGACATATCTTGAAAGAAGTTGCTATGGCTGATATCAAAGAGGTTACTCCCTATGTTCTCCTCGAGGATTCTGATGGATTCCTGTCTCACGTTGAGGTCTTTTATCCATTTCGAGTTTATCTTTGTGTACGGTGTAAGAGAATGGTCAAGTTTCATTCTTCTACATATAGCTGTCCAGTTTTCCCAGCACCATTTGTTGAAGAGACTGTCTTTTTTCCACTGGATATTTTTTCCTGTTTTGTCAAAGATTATTTGACCATAGAGTTGAGGGTCCATATCTGGGCTCTCTACTCTGTTCCACTGGTCCATGTGTCTGTTTTTATGCCAGTACCATGCTGTCTTGGTGATCACAGCTTTGTAGTAAAGCTTGAAATCAGGTAACGTGATGCCACCAGTTTTATTTTTGTTTTTCAACATTTCCTTAGCAATTCGGGGTCTCTTCTGATTCCATACAAATTTTAGTATTATTTGCTCCAGCTCTTTGAAAAATACTGGTGGAATTTTGATTGGAATGGCATTAAAAGTATAGATTGCTCTGGGCAGTATAGACATTTTAACGATGTTTATTCTTCCCATCCAAGAGCATGGAATGGTCTTCCATCTTTTTGTGTCTTCTTCAATTTCTTTTAGGAGTGTTCTGTAGTTCCTCGAGTACAGATCTTTAACCTCTTTGGTTAGGTTTATCCCGAGGTATCTTATGGTTTTTGGTGCTATAGTAAATGGAATCGATTCTCTAATTTGCCTTTCTGTATTTTCATTGTTAGTGTATAAGAAAGCCACTGATTTCTGGACATTGACTTTGTATCCTGCTACATTACTGAATTGCTGTATGAGTTCTAGTAGTTTGGAGGTGGAGTCTTTCGGGTTTTCCATATAAAGAATCATGTCATCTGCGAAGAGAGAGAGTTTGACTTCTTCCTTGCCAATTTGGATACCTTTTATTTCTCTTTGTTGTCTGATTGCTGTTGCTAGGACTTCTAATACTATGTTGAACAAGAGTGGTGAGAGTGGGCATCCTTGTCGTGTTCCTGATCTCAATGGGAAGGCTGCAAGCTTTTTCCCCTTGAGGATGATATTTGCTGTGGGTTTTTCATAGATAGATTTGATGAAGTTCAGGAATGTTCCCTCTATCCCTATACTTTGAAGCGTTTTAATCAGGAACGGATGCTGGATTTTGTCAAAAGCTTTTTCTGCATCAATGGAGAGGATCATGTGGTTCTTCTCTCTTCTCTTATTGATTTGTTCTATCACATTGATTGATTTGCGAATGTTGAACCATCCTTGTAACCCAGGGATGAATCCTACCTGGTCATGGTGGATAATCTTTTTAATGTGCTGTTGGATCCTGTTTGCTAGGATCTTGTTGAGAATCTTAGCATCCATATTCATCAGTGATATCGGTCTGAAATTCTCCTTTTTGGTAGGGTCTTTGCCTGGTTTGGGGATCAGGGTGATGCTGGCTTCATAAAAAGAGTCTGGAAGTTTTCCTTCTGCTTCAATTTTTTGAAACAGCTTCAGGAGAATAGGTATTATTTCTTCTTTGAAAGTTTGATAGAATTCCCCAGGGAATCCGTCAGGTCCTGGGCTCTTGTTTTTTGGGAGGTTTTTGATCACTGCTTCAATCTCGTTACTAGATATCGGTCTATTCAGGTTGTCAATTTCTTCCTGGTTCAATTTTGGGAGTTTCTAGTTTTCCAGGAATGCATCCATTTCATCTAGGTTGCTTAGCTTATTGGCATATAACTGTTGATAATAGCTTCTGATGATTGTTTCTACTTCCTTGGTGTTAGTTGTGATCTCTCCCTTTTCATTCATAATTTTATTAATTTGGGCTTTCTCTCTTTTCTTTTGGATTAGTGTGGCCAATGGTTTATCGATCTTATTGATTCTTTCAAAAAACCAGCTTCTAGTTTCGTTGATACGTTCTACTGTATCTCTGGTTTCTACCTCGTTGATCTCTGCTCTAATCTTGATTATTTCCCTTCTTACGTGTGGAGTTGGTTTGATTTGTTGTTGATTCTCCAGTTCTTTAAGGTGTAGAGACAGCTGGTGTATTCTGGATTTTTCAATTTTTTTGAGGGAGGCTTGGATGGCTATGAATTTCCCCCTTAGGACCGCCTTTGCTGTATCCCATAGGTTTTGGAGTGAAGTGTCTTCGTTCTCATTGGTTTCCATAAATTGTTTAAGTTCTTCTTTGATCTCCTGGTTGATCCAAGCATTCTTAAGCAAGGTGGTCTTTAGCTTCCAGGTATTTGAGTTCCTTCTGAACTTTTCCTTGTGATTGAGCTCCAGTTTCAAAGCATTGTGATCTGAGAATATGCAGGGAATCATCTCAGTCTTTTGGTATCGGTTGAGCCCTGATTTGTGACCCAGTATGTGGTCTATTCTGGAGAAGGTTCCATGTGCACTTGAGAAGAATGAGTATTCTGTTGTTTTAGGGTGGAATGTTCTGTATATATCTATGAGGTCCATCTGGTCCAATGTGTCATTCAATGCTCTTATTTCTTTATTGATTTTCTGCTTCGATGATCTGTCTATTTCTGAGAGAGGCGTGTTAAGATCTCCTACTATTAATGTATTCATATCAATATGACTCTTTATCTTGATTAATAGTTTTCTTATGTAATTGGCTGCTCCCATATTGGGGGCATAGATATTTACAATTGTTAGATCATCTTGGTGGATAGTCCCTTTAAGAATGATGTAGTGTCCTTCTGTATCCCTGACTACCGTCTTTAGTTTAAAATCTAATTTATCTGATATGAGAATCGCTACCCCGGCCTTCTTTTGAGGCCCATTGGCGTGAAAGATGCTTCTCCATCCCTTCACTTTCAGTCTGGGTGTATCTTTAGGTTCAAAATGGGTCTCTTGTAGACAACATATGGATGGGTCCTGTCGTTTTATCCAATCTGCAACCCTGTGTCGTTTTATGGGTGCATTTAGGCCATTCACATTGAGAGTGATTATTGAGAGATACGTTTTTATTGACATTGTGTTATCTTTGAAGTCTTTCTTTCTGTCGATTGTCTCTATATTTCTGTTCAATGCTATTCTTAGGATTTTTCCTCTTTTATAGAACCCCCCTTAATATTTCCTGCAGTGTCGGCTTGGTGGTTGCATAGTCTTTCAAGCCTTGCCGGTCTTGGAAACTCTTTATCTCTCCATCCATTTTGAATGTCAGTCTTGCTGGATAAAGTATTCTTGGCTGCATGTTCTTCTCATTTAGTGCCCTGAATATATCTTGCCAGCCCTTTCTGGCTTGCCAGGTCTCTGTGGACAGGTCTGACGTTATTCTGATGGGCTTTCCTCTGTATGTAAGGAGGTTCTTTGTCCTAGCGGCTTTCAAGAGATTGTATCTACAATTATGATTCCTCAATTTTACTATGAGGTGCCTGGATGTTTTTTTTGAATTTATAATCTTGGGGGGGGACCTTTCTACTTCTAGTACATGAACACTTGTTCCATTCGCAAGATTGGGAAAATTTTCATGAAAAATTTGTTCCACTATATCTTCTAGACTTCTTTCTTTCTCCTCCCCTTCAGGGATTCCAATAATTCTGACGTTGGAACGTTTCATGGCATCATTTATTTCCCTGATTCTGTTTTCGTGGCTTCTAAGCTGTTTGTTCCAGGCTTCCTCCTGATCCTTTCTCTCTATTTGTTTGTCCTCCAGATCACTAATTCTATCTTCTGTCTCAGTTACCCTAGCTTTTAGAGAATTTAGATTAGATTGGAACTCATTGAGAGCGTTGTGAACCTCATCCCTGGTGGCCTTCAGCTCTGCCCTAACATTATGAACCTCCTCTCTGGTCGCTTTCAATTCTGCCCTAATCAAATCTGTTTGGTCATCCATGGCTTTCTCCAACCTAGCTATTGCCTGGATAATTGTTAGCCTGAATTCTCTTTCTGACATATTGTCTATGTTGATAGCCGTTAGCTCTGTTGCAGAAGGCCCATCCTCTGTATTTTTCTTCTGTTGGGGATTCCTCCTCCTAGTCATTTTGGTGAGAGATGTCTGGACAGATGTAGCTGGATGTATTGACCGTGGTGCAGTCAAGGTGCACCCTGGAACGCTTCTGAGCACTCAGGATTCCCCACCCAAATGAGAGAAAAAAGAAAAGAAAAAGAAAAAAGAGGGAGAGAGAGAGACAGGAAAAAAAGGGAAGATAAAAGTGAAGGTTCAGCCCAAATGGGCCCCAGGGTAAGGTTTATGACGTATACAAACAAAAACAGACAAACAAAAAGACTGATAAAAGTATATGACGAGAGAAAAAAAATATATATATAAGCAAAAAAAAGGAGGAGCCTCGTCAAGAAGAACCCCAAGTATAAGATTTATATACTATCCAGACAAACATAAATACACAGAGACACTGGCAGAAGAAAAAGATGGGAGCATGGTTATAGATTCTCGGTGTGGGCGAGGAAGGTTATTTTGATTCTTCCTGGATGTATCTTGATATCTTTGTTAAAGGACTCAACTTTCCTAAGAAAAAGGGGGATTAAAAATTGGTTCACCTATAGGGGTAGCATTGCTTGGAGAAAGGGGGTTACCTTGAAGTTTAACTCTATATGAATATTAGAAAATAAAAATAAAAAAGGAATAAACTGGACTAAACTAAATTAAAAATTTTTTTAAAAATTAAGAAAATAGAAAAGCAAAAGAAAAACACATGTGTATGTATCAAAAAAATTCAGGTTAGAAGTTTATCATGGAATTTGATGTACTGGACATCTCACTGTGATGGTAAATAGGTTAAAAAATTATCTATATGAAAAAAGAAAAAAAATGAACCAGAATAGTGGGAAAGAATTAAAAATAAAAGTTGTATCTATGAAGTAGTGGTGGTTGTTCTCTTGTAGTCTTTTTTTTTTTTCTTCCTGATTTGTTTTCTGGGGGAGGGGGCTGCCACGTGGGTTTTCAGTCAATGATGTTCCCTGAGTTAAGTCCTCCCGACCCCCTCAAGGGGGTGGGCTCTGAGAAAAACGTTTTTTTTCAGGTTTTTGTTCTCTGGAGGTTTTTATGTTTGTTCACTTCTTTTCTCTCGCCTTGACAGCTTTTGATGGTTTTTGGAGGTTTAGAGGAAAGAAAACTGCACCCCAACCTCCCTCTCAGAGAGAAGCCTCAGTCTGCTCCCCTGCAGGTGCTGCAGCCGCTGGGCCGCTGGCAGAGCAGGTTCTGAGTCACGGTCCCTGGGGACGCAGGATCTCCTGCTTGTACGCAAAACCAAGGCAGCTGTGGCTGTCTGGGCAGCTCCAGACCGCCAGAGAGGTTCCAAGCAGCGATCGCACACTGAGATTTTCCCGCTGGCTGGGGCTGAGAGCTCAGGGCTTGCGCGCACCTCTCCCAGGGGAGGGTTTGGGGCGCGGCGCCTCCAGCTCTATCGGCTCTATCGCCGCGTGGGTGTATCGCCGCGTGGGTCCCAGAACACCAGGCTGGGCGTTCGTGCACCTCTCTCAGGGGAGGTTGAGGCACGCGCGCATCTCCAGGAAGGTGCGCGTTCTGCCGTCTGGTGTGGCTCCCAGCCCCTCACGGGAGCCGGACTCCACCCGTTCTCGGGCGCACTGGCGGCTCCGGGACAAAGACCAGGTTTCTCCGCCGCACTCTCCGGCTCAGCGCCAGGGGAGGCTGCCCTGGGTCTGGGGACTTAAGCCCCTGTCCCTATCCGCCCCGATTCCCACAATTTCCCCGCGCGAGTCTTTGCTCTTTTGAGTGCTTTCAACAAGACTCCAAGTTAATGCTGGTCCCCAGATGCCGGGCGCTCTCGTATTGGGGTATTATTTTCCAGTCGGTCGCCTCTGGTGGCTCCCTCCCCCTTTTGTTTATCTTCCGATATCAGTCCGACGTTCCCACTCCACTTTACCTGCCCACTGGCGTCTTCTGGCCCCCGTAGAGATCCAGACGTGTATAATTCTGATCTCAGGCTGATTTCATGGGTGATCGGAGTTCTTTGGTAGGTAATCAGCTCACTTTAGGGTGCAGGTTGAAAAGGCGCCTCCTCCTGCTTCCCCGCCATCTTGTCTCACCCAAATGAGTGAGTTCTGATCTAGTCTGAGGCTTCTGATCTCCTGCATTGCCAAGGTGAGGATGCTTGCTTGCATCTTGCCCTGGGAACAAACAGGCACTTTTCTTTCCCTCCTCATCTCTCCTATGATTATTCCCAGTGCATCCTCCTCCAGCCCTGAGGCCTCTCCTTCCCTCTCAACAAGGTTAACCATAGACAAGATCATGGGGCCTTTAGGCTACACCCTCATCCACTCTGATTCTTTCTCTAAACAAAAAATTCGGTGCTTCTTTTTACCAGCACCTGTCCTTAGAGGTGGTGTGGATGGACTTGTTTATGTTACATGCATTTGAGCCTTTGCATTTTTCACATGGGACTAAAAGACCTGTTATCTGAAAAGAAAATCCTAGATGTCTGTGAGCTGACAAGCTTGGGAAAGTATAGTTTAAGGCAGGAGTTCCTCCCTAGTACCCGTGCTGTTGGAAGCAGATCAGTTGTCCCAAAGTCAGTTCACCTAACACCAGTTTGCCCAATGCTCAATCACAATTGTCCTAAAACTCTATGACTCAGACTTTGCTTTCACAAATTTTAGGATCATTTCAGCACCTTTTGTGATTTTGTCTATTAGATAAGATTTCCTATTTGTCTCCAATTTTATCATAAAAAAAAAGAACTATTCAATACCTAACTTGTTTTATTCTCAGGTTACCAATAGGAAATACAGTTTTTCAATACTTAATGTGTGGTTTACTGTATTTTCCTATTTGACCCTTCTCCTTGGGGTTTTGCTCTGTTTAAATGGACATTTATCAGTGTTTTCAGCTTACCTATTAGCATGGATTTTGTGGGTGCCCATTGCTTGCCTGCATGCAGCCGTGATCTTTCTCATCTAGTGGTTCTTGTCTACACCCGGGTTCATGATGCTGGCAAGGGCTCAGAGATGTCCCCATTGTCTTACTGATACCGATTTCTAGAGTTAACCCATTATTATAAGAGAACATGCTCTGTGTGATTTAAATTCCTTTAAATTTACTGAGATTTTTTTTAATGGTCCAAGGCAAGGTCTACTTTAATAAATGTTCTAATGTTCCATGAACCTTTGAAAAAACATGTGTGTTTTGCTGTTTTTGGGTGGAGTGTTCTACATATATATCAGTTCAATCCAATTGGTTAATTTGGTGTTCTGCTCTTTTATGATCTCTCTGAATTGCTATCTATTCTTTTTTTTTTTTTTAATTTATTTGACAGAAAGAGAGACATCAAAAGTAGGCAGAGAGGCAGGCAGAGGGGGAGGGGGAAGCAGGGTCCCCATAGAGCGGAGAGCCCGATGTGGGGCTGGATCCCAGGACCCTGAGATCAGGACCTGAGCCGAAGGCAGAGGCTTAACCCACTGAGCCACCCAGGCGCTGCAATTGCTATCTATTCTATTGATAACTGAGAGTTGAAATCCCAACCGCCAGTTGTACTTCTCTATATTTCTTCTTTCAGCTCCATCTATTTTTGCATTTTCTTGTTAGTTTTTTTTTAAAGTATTAATTTTTGTATACTGTATCTTTTTTTCCTACTTTAGCTTTTCAACCTACCTCTGTCATAGCATTTGGAATGACTGTAGATAGCTGTGGAATCTGAGTATGATGGGGTGATAGGTCGGGTGAAAGAACAACCCTTCTTTGGGCCCCACTGGAACCTTGGAGGGGGAAGGGTTAGGGGTGAGTGTGTTTTCTATTGCTATTAGAGTGGTTTTGCCCTCCCAAATTTCTGTTTTTCGGTCACCCTTTTCTTGGTGCTTTGGCTAAGGGCAAGACATTTTTTTGCAACCTTTTTTTTGGTCGACCGTTGGTGGTTCCAGGTTGGAGATGTGGGGGAAACTTTTTCCCCTACATTTTTATGTTCCCTGATGGGGGACACAGTAACAAAAGACATTAAGAAGAGAAAAACTTACAGATTTATTTAATTCTAATTTTATATGACACAGGAACCTTCATGAGGGAATAAAGATGTGAAGAAGCAGTTAAGTCTGAACATTTTTATCATAGTTCCATGAAAAGTGGAAAGTCATGGAAAGATGTGATAGGGCAAAAATAAGATATAAGATAAACTGCTTGTTATTTTACCAAGAAAAATGGGTTTATTCAGGAAGAGCAGAGAATTGAGGGTTTTATGACCTGCTTCAGGGAAGGTCAGAAAGGCCTTATTGCACCTGCCATTTCTTAATTCCTTCATCCTGAAATATTCCATTATGGCAAGGCACCATATTTGGGGGCAGTGTCCTGAGCTTCATTAGAGGATTCTTTACGGCTCTATCCAGCATGTAAGGGAGACAAGAAAGAAACCCAGGGGCCTTAGTCATCCTATAGTCATGATATCCCAAGGCAGTCTACCTTCTTCTTTAGAACTTTCAGACACTTCCTATGTGTTTTTATTGTGTTGTATCCAGGATTCTTCAGTTATGCAAAGGAGGACCTGGAATCGTGTTACTTCATTTTGGTGGACCGCAGGACCCTACCTCAGACTTTAAAATAACCTGTTTATTAAAATATAAACCACTTCATTCTTTTTAGCAGCACTGGAGCATTCCGTGGTCTGGGTATATCACATTTTATTTAAACTGTAGGAGAGCATTTATTGAAAATAATCTCTGTAACCCCCATTGGGATTTCCATCACTCACTTTCCTTTAGGAACACCAACCCAAAGCAATCTACACATTCAATGCAATCCCTATCAAATTATCACCATCTTTCACAGAGTTAAAACAATCCTAAAAACAATCTTGGAAAAAAAAAAAAGGCAAAGCTGGAAGCATCACAATTCCGTACTTCAAGCTGTATTAAAAAACTTGTAGCAATAAACACAGTATGGTACTGGCACAAAACCAGACACATAGATCCGTGGAACAGAAGAGAAAACCCAGAAAAAGACGCTCAAGTCTATGGTCAACTAATTTTCAACAAATCAGAAAAGAATATCCAATGGAAAAAAGACAGTTTCCTCAATAGAAGGTGCTGGGAAAATTGGACAGCTATGTATAGAAGAATGTAACTCAATCATTCTCTTACACCCAAAGATAAAATCTAAATGGACGAAAAACTTCAATGTGAGACAGGAATCCATCAAAATCCTGGAGGAGAACATACACAGCAAACTCTTCAACATTGGCCACAGTAACTTCTTTCAAGACATATTGCTTAAGGTAAGGAAAACAAAAGCGAAAATGAACTTTTGGGACTTCACCAAGATCAAAAGCTTCTGCACAGCAAAGGAAACAGTCAACAAAACAAAGAGGCAGCCCACAGAATAGAAGATATTTGCAAATGACACTACAGACAAAGGGCTGATATCCAAAATCTATAAAGAACTTCTCAAACTCAACGCTCAAAAAATGGATAATCAACTCAAAAAATGGGCAGAAGACATGAGCAGACATTTCTCCAAAGACATGAGGATGGCTAACAGACACATGAAAAAATGTTCATCATCATTAGCCATCAGAGAAATACAAATCAAAACCACATTGAGATGCCACCTTACACCAGTTAGAATGGCAAAAATTAATTTCAAAATATGAAAGGAAGCTCAGCTCCCCATCATTTTACAGTGTCTTCTCCTTTTGTTACAGATAGGCTTAAATTTGTTCTCTAGCAGGGTTGTTTGTTTGTTTGTTTTCCTCCTTTTCCAAAAAGCAGGCATGGCAATAGTATTTTTGAGGTTCTTATCTGTTTAAAAATGCTTTTCTTGAGTATTTGCTTCAATGAATTAGCTGCATCCACAATTCTTTTTTTCTTTCATTTAATTTTATTTGACCTTGAGGTTGAGTTGCATGTTCCAACAACTGAAGTAGCTAGACCTCCTTGACTAATTTTTATGGATATAATTTATTTATTGCTTTTGTGCTTTAACCTCTGTACCAGTTTTAAAGAGTTTAATCTTCTACTTTTATTGTTTTTATTTGCCTGTGATTTTTTTTCCTTTATTAAATTTCATACACCTGATTTAGACTTTTTCTTTCCAAAGAATTCCCTTTAATATTTCTTGTAAGGCTGATTTAGTGGTGATATGAATTCATTTAATTTTTGTTTGTCCTGAAAATTTTTGTTTCTTTTTCTTTTTTTTTTAATTTAATTTTATTTTTTTCAGTGTTCCAAGATTCATTGTTTATGCACCACACCCAGTGCTCCATGCAATGTGTGCCCTCCTTAATACCCACCACCAGGCTCTCCCAAACCCCTACCCCTCTCCCCTCCAAAACCCTGTTTGTTTCTCAGAGTCCACAGTCTCTCATGGTACTTCTCACCTTCTGATTTCCACCTCCTTTACTTTTTCTTTGCTTCTCCTGATGTCCTCTATGTTATTCCTTATGTTCCACAAGTGAAACCATATGATGATTGACTTTCTCTGCTTGACTTATTTCACTCAGCATAATCTCCTCCAGTCTCATCCATTTGATGCAAAAGTTGGTATTCATCCTTTCTGATGGCTGAGTAATATTCCATGGTATAGATGGACCACGTCTTCTTTATCTATTCATCTGTTGAAGGGCATCTTGGCTCTTTGCACAGTTTGTCTATTGTGGATACTGCTGCTATGAACATTGGAGTGCATGTACCCCTTCTTTTTTATTAATATAATGTAGTATTTGTTTCAGGGGTACAGGTCTGTGATTCATCAGTCTTACACAATTCACAGCACTCACCATAGCACATACACTCTCCAATGTCCATCACACAGCCAACCCATCCATCCCAACCCCTCAGTTTGTTTCCTGAGATTAAGTCTCTTATGGTTTGTCTCCCTCTCTGGTTTTGTCTTGTTTCATTTTCCCTCCCTTTCCCTATGATCCTCTCTCTTGTTTCTCAGATTCCTCCTATCAATGAGATCATATGATAATTATCTTTCTCTGGTTGACTTATTTCGCTTAGTGTAATACCCTCTAGTTCCATCCATGTCATTGCAAATGGCAAGATTTCATTTCTTTGATGGCTACATAATATTTCACTGCATGCACACATGTGTGTATACCACAACTTTTTTTTTTTAAAGATTTTAATTATTTATTTGACTGAGAGAAACACAGATAGAGAGGGAACACAAGCAGGGGAGAGGAAGAGGGAGAAGAAGGCTTCCTGCTGAGGAAGGAGTCTGATGTGGGGCTTGATCCCAGGACTCCGGGATTATGACCTGAGCCGAAGGCAGATGCTTAATGACTGAGCCACCCAGGTGCCCCCCACACCTTTATCCATTCATCTGTTGACAAACATCTAGGGTCTTTCCATAGTTTAAGCCAAACTTTGCTTTAAGATTTCAATCAAATGATGCTGAGATTTTGATCAAGTCTGGGGTAGCTTGATCGGTATGCTTTACCGATGCTTTTCTCAGTTCACTTTTGGCCATAGGATTATTTCTCAGTCTCTGAAAGACATGTCCACATGTTGTACATCACAAATCATTTTTCCTTGAGATGCATTGTGCTTTTTAGCTGGTAGATTCAAGCATGCCTTCATTTTAGGAAAGCTTTCTTTAAGTCTTTGATTTTCTTTTTCTTTTTTTTTTTTTCCTATTGCATTTGCTCTTGTCTTCAGGGACAAGCTTTATGTATATGTTGAATCTCCTTTTTCTTTACATCCTCACCAACACCTGTGTCTTGTTGATTTTATCCATTCTGATTGGTACGAGGTGGTATCTCATTGTGGTTTAACTTTGTATTTCCCTGATGATGAGTAATGTTGCATCTTTTCATGTTTCTGTTGGTCGTCTGGATGTCTTTTGGAGAAAATGTTTATTCAGGTCCTCTGCCCCTTTTTACTCAGCTTATTTTAATTTTATTTACTTTTGGTGTTGAGTTTTACAACTTCTTTATATATTTAAATATTAACCCCTTTTTACCATTGGCAAATACCTTCCCCATGAAGTACATTGCCTTTTTTATTTTTGTGCAAAAGCTTTTCAATGACCATGTTCCTTTCTGGAGGCGCTAGCAGAGGGATTGTTTCTCTGTCTTTTCCAGCTTCCAGACTCCTCCTCACATGGAATCACCGTAAATTCTTTCCTCCCTCCCTTCCCTGTTTAAGGACCCTGTGACGATGTGAAGCCCACCTGAACGACCCAGGGTCCTCGCCCTAACTTAAGGTCAGTGATGACCATGCTTCATGCCCTCTGCTGCCTTAACTGCCCTGGGCCATACACTGTAACATGCTCACGGCTTATGAGAATCAGCGTGTGGACACAGGGTGAGAGCATTATTGTGCCTACCGAATATCCACCCTATTGGAGTGTTCTTCACTATCTTCTGTTGGCCAGATACCTTTCCTCCCTGGGCTCCCCCCTGCCCCAATTATGTTTACACAGTTTTCATGATGGTTTCCTTAAAAAAAAAAAAAAATCACATTTCTTTGAAATAATGGAATTTTTCCTGGAGTAGCTGGCACCTATCCCCAAGCATTCCATGGCTGTAATTTAGGGGTCTTTGAACATGGGTGGGAGAAAGTTGAATCTCAGTTTTCTCTCACAAATGCAGGCAGTACAGCCCAGTGGCATCCATAAGTCATTTGCGCTTGATACCGTAGAAACTGGAGCCTTTCCCGGGTTGGTGTGCATAACAGGAAGTGTCCTTGACTCATGTCGTGCTTGCATGACACAGGTTTTGGGTGACCTCATTGGACTTCTCAGTGACCAGTGTCAGCCTGTGTTAGGTTTTTACTGTCTTATACTTTCTCTCCACACTGGTGACCAGTACTTGCTATTGAAAATACATGTCCCTGCTTCATCGCTACAGCCTGTGGAGCACAGTCTCCAAGCATGTTTGGTGGTTTGCCTGTTCACCTAGACTTCTGGATTCCAAGGAGGGTAGGTCTGGAGGGGCTCCTTCCCACCCATGCATGTCCCCCTGCCTGGCAAAACCCTGGATTCCCTTTATTTCGCTGCAGATGTGCTCCCTCCCTGTGTCCACCAAGCCTCTCCTGCTTGGTGACCTCATCAAGTGGAGGTTCTTTCTCAGTCTCTCTTTCTTGTTGTCTTCAGTTGACTTCAGAGATGACACAGGGTTGACGGCTTCCCTCTGCCTTCTTTAACAGCTTTTCAGCTATTTGCATTATTTATTTATTTATTTATTTTTATTTTAATAAACATATAATGTATTTTTATCCCCAGGGGTACAGGTCTGTGAATCGCCAGGTTTACACATTTCACAGCACTCATCATAGCACATACCCTCCCCAATGTCCATATCCCCACCACCCTCTCCCGTCCCCCCTCCCCCCCGCAACCCTCAGTCTGTTTCTTGAGATTGAGTCTTTTATGGTTTGTCTCCCTCCCAATCCCATCTTTTCATTTTTTCTTTTCCTACCCCCCCAACCCCCCACATTGCATCTCCACTTCCTCATATCAAAGAGATCATATGATAGTTGTCTTTCTCCGATTGACTTATTTCGCTAAGCATGATACCCTCTAGTTCCATCCACGTCATCGCAAATGGCAAGATTTCATTTCTTTTGATGGCTGCATAGTATTCCATTGTGTATATATACCACATCTTCTTTATCCATTCATCTGTTGATGGACATCTAGGCTCTTTCCACAGTTTGGCTATTGTGGACATTGCTGCTATAAACATTCGGGTGCACGTGCCCCTTCGGAGCACCACGTTTGGATCTTTAGGATATATACCCAGTAGTACAATTGCTGGGTCATAGGGTAGCTCTATTTTCAGTTTTTTGAGGAACCTCCACACTGTTTTCCAGAGTGGTTGCACCAGCTTGCATTCCCACCAGCAGTGTAGGAGGGTTCCCCTCTCTCAGCTCTTTGCATTATTATCTTTTTATATTTACTGAAGTCCCTTAGAACAAAGAGGTAGCACAGAACAGTGTGATGTAGGTATATCTTCCCACCACAGTCACCTCTCTAAGGGGGTGACCTGAGAGGCAAAAATATGCATGGTATCTATTTTCCTTTCTTTTCTCTATGCTTATATTCACGTTTTTGTGTTCAATCCATCTGCAGTTTATGTAGGTATATCTTATAAAGTGAAGTATAATTGCTTACTTTTAGCTTTATGAGTGTAAAAAAGTAGCATTTACACTACAGCTCTTATTTACTCTCTTCTGGGCTAAATGTTCACATTATTGTGCAATGATTACCACTGTCCATCTCAAACTGGACCTTGTGCCCACTCAACAACTCCCCGTGTCCTTCCCCTTGGTCCCTGTCAACCAGGATTGTTGGGGAGAACTAACAGGAAGAGGAGGCAACAAGCCACAGTTGGAATCCCCTGACTAGGGTCTCCAAAGTTAATGTTCCTTGTAAAGAGTAATTCTACAGAAAGGCTTAATGACACGGGCAAAGAAGTGGAAACAAAACAATGTTGTAGAAATATGAGGCACAGAATGTTTGAACGGAGGACTTGCCTTTTGTAGATTAGGAACTGAGAACTATTTGTCATGATCACCAGCCAAATATTCTTCAATCCATATTCCCGGTGTAGAGGTCTAAGAATTGGGGGTTTATACAACCATGGAAACCCATCTTTTCTGGGGAGGTGGTGGTTCCAGAGACATGGAACACAGTGGCAGCATTGGGTGCCTTGGCCAGTCTTCTTACTACAAGAACTCATGGACTCAGTCATGAAAAATCACAGCTTTATTTCCCAACCCTGCCTTTGTCTTTATGCAGCACTGCCCCTGCCTGCATATCTCCTTTTCACCATGTGACTTGCTTTGGTTACCTGCATTTACAATGGAGTCTTTTTCAAGGAAAGCCTGGATACCTTGGGACCCCATGTCTCCTGTCCCTTCTCTTGTCCCTGGTAAAGGGAAGGTGCCCAGCTCCTGGGCTGTTCTCTGTCTTTGCTAGACCTCTTGGAGGTCTCCCTGCCCTCAGCTGGCTCCCCATCTTCCTCCCAGCTGCATCTGGCACCATGTCCTCATTGATCTCGGGTGCTCTGGGATTTCTGGTTGTTCCAGAATGCATGCTCCCTCCTTGGGTCTGGTCCACGGAGGGTTTTCTGCATACATCATGGCCTGCCCACCTGGCACCTCACACACCATTTCCTTATTTTTGAAGAGGGACTTCTCTGAGAGGTGTGTGCTCTTTCTGAGCTACATTTGGGATAGTGAGGCATGTTTTCTTTTATTTTCAGACCCCCTCCACCTACTAGGAGCTTCTGTCAAACTCACCCTGGGAATTGCACCACAGTTGTGTGGTTGGGCTCTGGGTCCTTACTCAAGGACTGCATTAGAGTTCTCCAGAGGAACAGCATCTGTAGGATGTGTACATTTATATATGTATATATATGAATGTTGGTGTTACCCCCTGAAACTCATATGTTGAAACTTAATCCCCAATGAGATGACATTTGGAGGTGGGGCCTTTGGGATATCTTAGGTGACTAGACTGTAGTTAGAGGTCTTGTGTAGGATCTCAGGGAGAGCCCTCCCTCCTTCTTCCTTGTGAGGACACAGTACAGAGATGACCTAGAAGCTAGAAAGCTGACCCTCATTAGACAGTGTATCTGTTTGTTCCTTTGTCTTGGACTACATGGCTTCCAGAATTGTGAAAAATAAATGCTTATTTTTTTAGCCACCCATTTTATGGTCTGACATTTTTGTCATAATGTCCTGAATAGATGCAATATATATGTATATATTGTACTTATATCTTATTTATATATGGATCTACATTTCCTTACCAATCATCTATCAATAAATCATCAATCAATCTATCTGTCATCTGTCAATCAGTCTACCTGTCTATCTATGGGGATTTTAAGGAATTGGCTCATATGACTGTGGAAGCTGTCAAGTCCAAAACTGGCAGGGCAGGCTGGAGACCTAGGAAGAAATGACATTGAAGTTTTGAATCTGAAGGCAGCTTACAGGCAGAACTCCTTCTTCCTTGGAATATCACAGTCTTCTTTCTTAAGACTTTCAACTGGTTACACAACTTGATCTCATCTAAAAAGGTACTCTCATAGCAGCATCCAGACCAAATATCTGGGTACCATGGACTGGCTAACTTGACACATTAAATTACCCAATGTAGGGACTCTCCATTTCTCCAATTCAGCCTCATGTTAAAATTTTCACCATAAGAGAATCTTCATCTCATGAAACAAACTGAGGGTTGCTGGGGGGTGTAGGGCGGTAGGGATGGGGTGGCTGGGTTATCGACATTGGGGAGAGTATGTGCTATGGTGAGTGCTGTGAAATATGTAAGCCTAATGATTCACAGTCCTGTACCCCTGCAGCAAGTAACACACTATATGTTAATAAAAAAATTTCGTGTTCTTTGAAAATATCCTTACATCACCTCACAGTCTTCCCTGTGCTATAGTATGAGATTAAATTTATTTCCTGAATTCATGAATGCTTATGCTACTAGGAGCTCAACAAAACTTGTCTCTCTCAAAAAGCCTGTATTTGCAGGGCCCACAGTCTGTCATGGTTCACCTCCCTCTCTGATTTCTCCCCCTTAAGGAGGGCATGTGTTGTGACCAGTGCTGGGTGTTTTATATAACAAATGAATCATTGAATGCTACATCAGAAACTAATGATGTATTATACAGTGGCTAACTGAACATACAAAAAAAGAAAAAAAGCCTGTATTTGACCATAGAAATTCTTTGTTCAAAGTCATCATTCTAACTTGAAATTCAGAGCTGGCTGAAAACTCCTTATTTTGTGACCATGGTGCCCCAGGGAAAACTATGATGAGCAGTTCGTAAAGGGATGCTAGTGGCCTATAGCAGGAGAGTTCTTGAGAAATATTTCATAGTCCTGGGGCACAGACACCCATCTATCAGACAGTCACATTGTCAGCAATATTACATCTGTACCACTAATTCTTAGCTCAAAGTCAGTTCCAGGGAGGTGGAAACTCAAAGAGAATAGTCAAATCTCAAAAATGGCATCTACTCCGTGTGCTGCCTTTGGATATAAGGAACAAAAGGAAATATGAAATTGGCTTAAATATAGAGGCATTTTATTGTTGGACTTGTTGCTTCAGTGGGCATGTTCTGTGCATTCCTGGCTCTGCCATCCTTCTTGTTTTGTGCTCTCTCATAGCCACGAAATGGCCTCAGCTGTTTCAGGCAAAGTTTCATGCCTGATGTAAGTTCTTCTATTAGTAAAGAACCAAACATTATCAAAATTCTTTCATAGGAGCACAGACCTTTTCACCCCTGTGAAGTTATGGTCTTCATAGGACTTACTCAATAGTTGACTCCTTAAAAAATCATTAGGAGAACAAGGTCCAATGATTGCCTTATGTAAATTGGAATACACCCCTGGAGTTAGAGGAAAGAGCTCACTTTTCTTGAGTCTTCTGGGGAAAAAGATGGACAATTATGCAAAACTGGAGTCCTATTACCAAGGAAGAAGACAGACAATGGATGCTGGTCTGACCACCTAAAGGATTTGCTCCACTTCTGTGGAATTCTACTCTTATTTTAGAGTATAGTACACACTTAGACTTTTGTAGTTCAGGCCTTGACATGAATTAGAAAGCAGGAAAGAAAGGATTAGTACTTGCTGGGGTAGAGAAAAAAGACTATGATTAGATAGTGGACTGGTATACTGATGAAGGCTGGAAGAGAAGGGCAGTCCAGTTGTCCCTACCATCCTATACTGAGGTGACCAAAATTCCACCAACTTGATACATGGGTTAGGTAACATTATCTCTTTGTTTTTCTTTTTATATTACAAAATTATAAGGGCATCTGGGTGGCTTAGTTGGTTAAACATCTGCCTTTGGCTCAGGTCATGATCTCAGAGTCTTGGGATTGAACCCCATGTAGTTTCCCTATGTGCCCTCTATCTCCCAAATAAATAAATAAATAAATAAAATATTAAAAAAATAAATTACAAAGTTATATATGCTTGTTGGAAAAAACCAATTAATAAAGAAATGTACAAAAGAATAACATTTTCTACTTTCTTTGAAGATCATTTATTTATTTGAGAGAGAAAGTGAGAGAGCATGAGCAGAGGGAGAGGGGCAGAGGAAAAGGGGCAGAAGCCTTGAGGCAAAGCAAGACTTGATCCCAGAATCCTGGGATCATGACCTGAGCTGAAGGCAGACACTTAACCAGCTGAGCCACCCAGGCACCCTGCATTCCCTATTAGTGTAGAAAATAAATATCCTCTGAAGCTTTCACTTGATATTTGCAGTCTCAAATATAGTTCTTCTAGATTTGTCTACATGTGTACTAGAAAATGCATATATATATATATATATATATATATATATATATATATAAAATAAGTAATATCATGCATACCTTCAACAAATTGCCTAGTGTCTCATAAAATATTCTGCAGGAGATTTTTTTTTTCCTGCAGTAGATTTTTTTTTTAAGATTTTATTTATTTATTTGACAGAGATCACAAGTAGGCAGAGAAGCAGGCAGGGGAGGCGGGGGAGGAAGCAGGCTCCCTGCGGAGCAGAGAGCCGATGCGGGGCTCTATCCCAGGACCCTGGAACCATGACCTGACCTGAAGGTAGAGGCTTTAACCCACTGAGCCACCCAGGCGCCCCTCTGCAGGAGATTTTTTAAGGTTTCAACAGAAGTTAAGCTCCAGGCAGCCCTTCCAGGTAATGAAAAGCGTCATACCAGGGCTGACAAATAAAACTCTGCAGCTGATGCACATGTCCTATTTTGTGGTCTCCCATCATATGGTTATGGAGTCCTGAAAATGCCACTAACACAGTTAGAACTTAACAGTTCATTTTAATTAACTTAAATCTGAAACAAGCAACATCACATAAATACACTCTTAAGAAAATATCCATTTATTTATTTATTTATTTATTTATTTATATTTATTTGTTTATTTTGTTTTTTCAGTGTTCCAAGATTCACTGTTTATGCACTACACCCAGTGCTCCATGCACTACCTGCCCTCCCTAATACCCACAACTGGGCTCACCCATCCCCCCCACCCCCTTCCAAAATCCTGTTTGTTTCTCAGAGTCCACAGTCTCTCATGGTTCCTCTCCCCCTCCAATTTCCCCCAATTCACTTTTCCTTTCCTTCTCCAAATTTCCTCCATGTTATTCCTTATATTCCAAAAGTAAGTGAAACCATATGATAATTGACTTTCTCTATTTAATTTATTTCACTCAGCATAATCTCCTCCAGTCCCATCCACATTGATACGAAAGTTGGG
The DNA here is from genome assembly GCF_963455335.1 of Martes martes. Lineage (NCBI taxonomy): Eukaryota > Metazoa > Chordata > Mammalia > Carnivora > Mustelidae > Martes > Martes martes. Next base: position 13,011,593 of record NC_137892.1, on the reverse strand, counting down.
TATTCATCCTTTCTGATGGCTGAGTAATATTCTATTGTATATATGAACCACATCTTCTTTATCCATTCATCTCTTGAAGAGCATCTTGGCTCTTTCCACAGTTTGTCGGTTGTGACCATTGCTGCTATAAACATTGGGGTACATATGACCCTTCTTTTCACTACACCTGTATCTTTGGGGTAAATACATGTAGTGTAATTGCAGGGTCATAGTGTAGCTCTATTTTTAATTTCCATAAGAGAATATTCTGAAAAACTATATGCTAACAAATGGGACAATTTGGAAGAAATGAATAAATTCCTAGAAACATAAACTATTGAAGTTGAAACAAGAAGAAGAAGAAGGAAAAAAACACAACAACAACAGAATAGACAAATAACCAGCAAAGAAATGGAATCAGTAATTAACAACCTCCCAAGAAACAAAACTCCAGGACCAGATGGATTCACAGGGGAATTCTACCAAACATTTAAAGAAAAATTAATACCTATTGTCAAATTATTCCAAAAAATAGAAAAGGAAAGAAAACTTCCAAATACATTCTATGAGACCAGCATCACCCTGATATCTAAAACAAAGACTCCACTAATAAAACAGAAGTACAAGCTAATATCCCTGATGAACATGGATGCAAAAATTTCTAATAAAATACTATCAAATTGAATCCAAAGGTACATTAAAAGAATCATTCACCATGATACAGTGGAATTTATTTCTGGGCTGCAATGATGATTCCTTATCACAAATCAATCAATGTGATACACCAAAGCAATAAGAGATAGGATAAGGACTATAACATCTATTCATGATAAAAACCCTCAATAAAGTAAGTTTAGAGGGAATGTACCTCAACATAGTAAAAGCCACATATGAAAAACCCACAGCTAACATCATCTTCAATGGAGAAAAACTGAGAGGTTCTCCCCTGAGGTCAGGAACATAACAGGGATGCCCATTCTCACCACTATTGTTCAACATAGTTCTAGAAGTCCTAGCCTCAGCAACCAGACAAGAAAAAGAAATAGAAGACATCCAAACTGGCAAAGAAGTCAAACTCTCACTCTTCAAATATGACATGATATTCTATGTAGAAAACCTGGAAGACTCCAGCAAAGAACAGTTAGAACTGATACACAAATTCAGTAAAGTCACAGAATACAAAATCAGTGTAAAAGAATGTGTTGCATTTCTACACACCAATAATGAAATAGCAGAACAAGCAATCTAGGAATCAATCCCATTTGCATTTATACCGAAAGCAATAACATATTTTGGAATAAACCCGACCAAAGAGATACCAAAGAGGTATCTGTAGTCCAAAAACTATGAAACACTTATGAAAGAAATTGAAGGTGAAACAAAGAAATGGGAAAATATTCAATGCTTATGGATCAGAAGAACAAAAACTGTTAAAATGTCTATACTACCCAAAGCAATCTACACATTCAATGCAATTCCTATCAACATACCACCAATTTTTGGTCAGAGCTAGAAAAAACAATCTTAAAATTAATATGGAACCAAAAAAGACCCCCAATAGCCAAAGTAATCTTGAAAAAGAAAAGCAGAGCTGGAAGCATCACAATGCCAGACTTCAAGCTATATTACAAAGCTGTGATCAACAAGACATCATGGTATTGGCACAAAAAAGACACACAGATCAATGGAACAGAATAGATAACTCAGAAATAGACCCTCATCTTTATAGTCAAATAAACTTCGACAAATCAGGAAAGAATATCCAATGGAAAAAAGACAGTCTCTTCAATATATGGTGATGGGAAAGCTGGACAGTCACATGCAGAAGAATGAAACTGGACTATTCTCTTAAACCATACACAAAAATAGACTAAAAACAGATGAAAGACCAAAATGTGAGACAGGAATCCATCAAAATCCTAGAGGAGAACACAGGCAGCAATCTCTTCAACCTCAGGTACAGCAACTTCTTACTAGATATGTCTCCACAAAGCAAAAATGAACTATTGAGACTTCATCAGTATAAAAACTTCCACACAGGGGAATAAATAGTCCACAAAACTAAAAGGCAACCTGTGGAATGGGAGAGGATATTTGCAAATGACATAACAGATAAAGGGGAGGTATCCAAAACCTATAAAGAGCTTATCAAACTCAATACCCAAACCACAAATAATCTAATTAAAACATAGGCAGAAAACATGAATAGGCATTTCTTCAAAGAAGACATACAGATGGCCAACAGACACATGAAAACATGCTCAACATCACTCAGCAACAGAGAAATACAGATCAAAACCCCAATGCGATACCACCTCACACCAGTCTGAATGGCTAAAATTGACAACTCAGGAAACAACAGATGTTGCAAGGATGTTGGTGGGAATGCAAACTGGTGCAGCTATTCTAGAGAACAGTATTGCAGTTCCTCAGAAAGTTAAAAATAGAGTTACCCTATGACCCAGCAATTGCACTACTAGGTATTTATCCAAAGGATACAGAAGTACTGATTCAAAGGAGCACCTGCACCCCAATGTTTACAGCAGCAATGCCCATAGTAGTCAAACTGTGGAAAGAGCCCAGAAGCCCATGGACAGATAACAGATAAAGATGTGGTTCAGGGGGTAACTGGGTGGCTCAGTCTCTTAAGTGTCAGCCTTTGGCTCAGGTCATGATCCTGGGGTCCTGGGATATATAACCTTGCATCAGGCTCCCCTCCCAGTGGGGAACCTGCTTCTCCCTCTCCACCCTGCTCGTCTTCTTTCTCACTATCTCTCTTTCTCTCAAATAGATAAACAAAATCTTAAAAAAAAAAAAGAATAAAGATGTGGTTCATATACATAATGGAACATTACTTGGCTATCAAAAAGAATGACATTTTGTCATTTGCAATGATGTGGATGGAACTAGAGAGTATTATGCTAAGTGAAATAAGTCAGAGAGAGACAAATACCATATGGCTTCACTCATATGTTGAATTGTAGAATCACTATGTTGTACACCTGAAACTAATATTTCACTATATGTTAGCTAACTAAAATTTAAATAAAAGCTTAAAACTAAAAAAAAAAAAAATCCTTAGAAAAGTGGGGAAAAATAAAGTTGAATCTCAGTAGACACAGGTAGCTAATGGCTTCTGTACTGATCAGTGGAGGGCTGACAGACAGAAAGTAACAGCCATCCTGCAGACTGAGAGAATTTCCCTTCCAGGAAACCAGTGTACTTCTTGCAACCCATGTGGGAGAAGTGAAACTGTCTCCTCTGCCCACCCAGAGGGGATGATTGATGTGGCTTGGTTTTCCCAGGGTAGGTGGAGGGAGCAGGGAGCAGGGTGAGGTTTGGGATGTCCTGCTCTGTTATTATTGCTTTGGTTGGGTTTTCCAATATGATCCTGACTTTCCGTGTTTGGGTCTCTGTCCCCAGGTCTGGTGTGTGGATTTTTGGATCAGAAAAACCTGTGTCGCATTTCCTGGCTCTGCTCCCATCTGCTCAACAAGGGCTTGTCCTGGTCTTGTGGACTATGATGTAGGGAGGGCAAAGCATATCTGTGCTGGCCATATTTCTTTTCCCCTCACATTTGGTAGGCTGCTGTCCCTGTGGCTTACATTATTAGTCATTGGTTTCTCAGAGTTGGTTTATTTTTGTTTTCTTTTAGTTTCCTGTAGTTCATTCAATGAGAAAGAATTTGTGGCAACTTTGGGTTTTCCTTACAGTGGAGCTTCGAGTGTTAAATAGGCTTTTTCTTCAGTTCACTGTGTAAAATTGTGGTTCTCCACTCTGTTTTTCAAGGAGGTATGAATACAAACGAAGAAGAAATTATGTTTTACTTTTGTGACTGGCCATCCTTGCTTATTATTCATGTTGACTTTTCTATTCCCGCATTTGAAAGGGAAAAGGGCATGGACCAGCCAATAGGGATAGAAGGAAATGAGGTTAAGCATTGCGAAGGCTGGAGATCATGTCTTTTCTTCCTCAGCTTCCCAATGACTAATGTCCCTAAGTAATTGCAACTAGTCAAACTGCACCAATTTTCAAATGATTTCTTTAATTTCACTAGTTCCCTACAAACCTGTTACAATGGCTTAACCAAGTACAACACAACTGTTTCTGGCAAGGGGGCAGAGGGACTGGAGTCCTCATGCATGGCTGGTGGTGGAACCACTTTGGAAGATAGTTTGACAGTTCCTTAGCATTTAAACGCAGTCTTCTCACACAATCCAGCCATTCCACTCCTAGATATCTACTCAAGGGAAATGAAAGCATACACAAAAATCTGCATATGAGTATTTATAGTGGCTTCATTAACATTTGCCAAAAATGAGACACAACCCACATGTGCTTGTGTGGAAAATAGACAAACACACTGTGGCTTGTGCACATCATGGGATCCATCCTAGCTGCAAAGGGGAATGGAGATGCAGCAGCAGGGATGAGGTTCATGGGGTCACAAGGAATGGAAGGACCCGGACACAAAAGGCTACATGCCATTGGATTCTGTGTCTGTGACACTCCGGAAACCAAGCCCCCGTGGATGCCTGGGTCTGTGGGTGAGAGAGGGAGGAGAAGAGGTTGGGGGTTGTTGGAAGTGGGTTTTGTTTATTTGTTTTTGCTTTTGAATAATTGTTTTGCAATTATTCTGAGAATCTAAAATCTGGACAAAGAATGTTGAATTTTTTTAGAAAAAAGCCTACACAGGATTTTGTTGTTTCTTCCTAATACGTTAACAAATGTAATAATAAGGGGGAAAGAAAAATCTTTTAAAACAGTATTGCTCCAATTTGTCTGCAGTATAGGATTTAAAATATTTCTGTTCTATTGAGGTAAAAGCTCAATTTTTTTTCAGTGTTCCAAGAATCATTGTTTATGCACCACACCCAGTGCTCTATGCAATACGTGCCCCCCTTAATACCCACCACCAGGCTCACCCAATCCCGTGTGCCCCTCCCCTCCAAAACCCTCAGTTTTTTCTCAGAGTACACAGTCTCTCATGGTTTGTCTCCCCATACAATTTCCCTCAGCTCACTTTTCCTCTCCTTCACCCAGTGTCCTCCATGTTATTCCTTATGCTCCACAGGTAAGCGAAACCATATGATAATTGACTCTCTCTGCTTGACTTATTTCACTCAGCATTATCTCCTCCAGTCCCATCCATGTTGATACAAAAGTTGGATATTCATCCTTTCTGATGGAGGCATAATATTCCATTGTATATATGGACCACATCTTCTTAATCCATTCATCTGTTGAAGGGCATCTTGGCTTTTTCCACAGTTTGGTGACTCTGGCCATTGCTGCTATAAACATTGGGGTACAGATGGCCCTTCTTTTCACTACATCTGTATCTTTGGGGTAAATACCCAGTAGTACAATTGCAGGGTCATGGGGAAGCTCTATTTTTAATTTCTTAAGGAATCTCCACACTGTTTTCCAAAGTGGATGCACCAGCTTGCATTCCCACCAACAGTGTAAGAGGGTTCCCCTTTCTCCACATCCTCTCCAACACAAGTTGTTTCCTGTCTTGCTAATTTTGGCCATTCTAACTGGTGTATGGTGGTATCTCAATGTGGTTTTGATTTGAATCTCCCGGATGGCTAATGATGATGAACATTTTTTCATGTGTCTTACCCATTTGTATGTCTTCATTGGAGAAGTGTCTGTTCATTTCTTCTGCCCATTTTAAAATGTGATTATCTGTTTTATGTGTGTTGAGTTTAAGGAAACCAATGAGAATGAAGACACATCGGTCCAAAACCATGGGATACAGCAAAAGCAGTCCTAAAGGGGAAATACACAACCATCCAAGCCTCACTCAAAAAAAATTGAAAAATCCAGAATACAACAGCTCTCTTTACACCTTAGAGAACTTGAAAATCAACAGCTAATTAAACCAACCCCATGCACAAGAAGGAAAATAAGATTAGAGCGGAGATCAATGAGATAGAAACTAGAGATACACTAGAACACATCAACAAAACTAGAAGCTGGTTTTTTGAAGAATCAATAAGATTGATAAACCACCGGTCAAACTAATCCAAAAGAAAAGAGAGAGGACCCAAATAATAAGATTATGAATGAAAGGGGAGAGATCATGACTAACATTAAGGAAATAGAAACAATCATCAGACATTATTATCAATAGTTTTATGCCAGTAAGTTAAGCAACATAGAACAAATGGATGCATTTCTGGAAAGCTATAAGCCTCCAAGACTGAGACAGGAAGAAACTGACAATCTGAATAGACCAATATCTAGTAACAAGATTGAAGCAGTGATCAAAAACCTCCCAAAAAACAAGAGCCCAGGACCTGACAGATTCCCTGGGGTATTCTACCAAGCTTTCAAAGAAGAAATAATACCTATTCTCCTGAAGCTTTTTCAGAAAATAGAAACAGAAGGAAAAGCTTCCAGACCTTTTCTATGAAGCCAGCATTACCCTGATCCCCAAACCAGGCAAAGACCCCATCAAAAAGGAGAATTTCAGACCAATATCCCTGATGAATATGGATGCCAAGATTCTTAACAAGATCCTAGCTAATAGGATCCAACAGTACATTAAAAAGAGTGAAGATTTCTTTTAGATCTACTCTGAAGAAGTGGTGTCCATTAACTGATTAATTTATTTCTTACTCATATGAGTAATGCCTGGTTATGGCAACAAAATAAAATTCAAATAGTACAGAAAGATAGAAAACAAAAAGGAAAGGCTGTCTCATCCTAAAAAAAAAAAAAAAAAATCCATGCTTCCTGGTCCAGCATGATTGTCTGTGTCTCTGTCCTGACCATCTGAAGTGCTTGCTACTCCTTGGGCCGGTAGAGCTTGGCATTCAGGTCTGGTCTTCTGCCCTTGCCATGGTAGGAGTAGGCAATGTCTCAGGACATTCTGCACACAATTGTATAACAATGGTAGTAGCAGGACTTAGTCACTGACTCCAGCTTCACTGAATCAGGTTGTGCTCATTTAGTCATTTGTTCAATCCCTAGGACAACTCTCTGCCTTCAGGGCCATCGGCACAGAGACAAAACCATTTTCCAGCACCCCTCCCCTGGACATGAAGTCATGTCCCTCTCACTCAAGGGCCCTGCACTGGCCTGGGAAGCTGAGCACCTGTCCTCCGCCATGCTCTGTGAAACACATGACACTGGCACACTCTGGTCCTGCGGCCACCATGAGTGCTGGGAAACGGGGTCTAGGTGCTTCTCTGACCTCCAGATCTTCCTGGGCCCAGCAAGGTGCTTTTCAGGCTTGCAGTCATGCCTGGCACACACCAGGTGCTCTTTAAGTGTTTGTAGAACAAGTGAGTCAGTGAGTCAGGGAGCAGAGTTTGTGTCTGTCCAAAGGAATTGAAATCAGGGTCTCAGAGAGATGCCTACACTCCCAGGTCCATTGTAGCATTACTCACAATAGTTAGATATGGATACAGGCTAAGTGTCCATAAATGGAAGAATTGATGAAGATGATGTGTATATATATATCTGTATCACACAGCATGGATATTATTCAGCCATGAAAGAAAAGGAAATCCTGGTGTTTGCAACAACATGGATAGACCTTGAGGGCATTATGCAAGGTGACATAGTCATACAGAGAAAGATAAATGCTGTATGATGTCACGTATATGTGGAATATGAATTAGTCAAAATCATAGAAACAGAGAGTGGAATGGTAGTGGCCATGGGCTGGGGAAGGGAGGACTGGGGAAGTATCGTTCAGGGTAACCAAGTTTCTGTGATGCAAGATGACCGAGTCCTGGAGATCTGCTGTGCAGCACAGTGCCCATAACTGATCATTCTGTGCTGTGCACTAAATATTTATTAAAAGGTAGATCTTGTATTAAGTGTTCTTACCATACACACAAAAAAGTAATGATAAAATAACAACAATAATACAAGGGTGTTACGAAACTTTGGGAGGAGATAAATGTGGTCTGGTGGAGGTGATGTTTCCACAAGCATATTCTCATTTCAGTAAAGTGGTTACAGACAGTGAGAGGGGATGAGGAGAGCCTACTGCCTGCCAATGGCCTCCATCTGATGGCTTGATGGCTGGTCAGGCTTTTGATCCTCTACTTGCCAGCCCCCACAGGATCCTCCATCCCAGTCTGCTCTCTGCCATTCAGAACCCTCCCATGGCCGCTGTGAGACCCAGAGGGAACATCCCTACCCCAATGGCCACTGAGGACAGTGCAGACATCTCTGGCTACAGCCAGAGATAAGAACACTATTCATTTGGTTTGGAAAATCCAGCTATATGAGTAACTGTTAGTCTCTGGCTTTGTCTGTGATGCAAGCTTGTTCACTCCATGCTGAGGCCACATCCTTCCTGCTCCTGCTGGGCTGTGACCATTATAAACGCATCAAGTTTCCTCTTGGGCTGTTTCTGAGGCTGTCGTCTGGGTGAGTCCAGCTCTGTGGAGCTGCATGGCTGGAAGGGTCTGGGGAGAAATGAGGAGGGGATGTTGAGGGCCAGAGTTGTCTTGGTTAACACACTAAGGATTTCTTCTGACCACTTCCAAGTCTGCGCTTCAACAATGATTCTGGAAATTCCTTTTATGTTTCTCATTATTGGGTTCTGTGCATTTATGCAAGTGTGTGTGTGTGTGTCTGTGTGTGTGTGTGTGTAGGGGCAGGGGGTGAGGGAAGGAGTGTACAGCTTACACCCACAACTGCAGCAGATTTGCCAAGCACCCCCCCCGCCCAAGGAGTGGATGTGTATGAGGAAATACATGTCCTGGACACCAAGGGACACAGGAGGTAAAAGTCAGGATAGGGTGCATGAGACTTAGGGATAGGGGTCACAGAGGAGAGGTAGAGCCCTGGTGCGGGTGGAAAGACTGATGGAGGGGGACCTGGGAAGGTCTGTAAAACCGATGGATCTATCTGGACATGCCCCACCTCCCTTTCAAATGCATAAGGAATGGACTTGGTGGTTGTGTCCATCCAAAAGTGAGAGGCAAGATGAAGGTACAAGGAGAGGTGAGCATGCTTCAGTTTTCTTGCACACTCACTGTGGTCACACTAAATTCCCACATGCACTGTTCCACAGCTCCATAGGCCCTCTCTCTCCTGTTAACATCATTTATGGCTTTGGGTCGGTGTGCTTTCCCAAATTCAGTAATGTGAGGGGATCGAACCCAAACAAAGCCAAAGTATTCATTAATCCAAAATATGGGAGACATAGAACAGAGAAAGACACTGCAGCTGATCTCTGCTCTTTGTGAACCCTAAGTCTATGTAGGAAAACAGATCACGAACTCTGTAACAAGACGCTGTGTGTGGTAAATGCTGGGAAAGTGTTTTTTGCCTTTTAACCGTCTATTTTATTGTCTTTGATCTTGTTTGTTGGTATCTGACTAAGGAACCTAGGTAAGTGGTGGATGGAAGAGTCACACACATTTTCATGCTGTGAAAGTAGTATTTAGGGACATAAGTTCAGAAATCAGTGACCCTGATCTAAATTCTGGTTTTGAACCCTTTTCTTTCTTTTTTTTTTTTTTTGAAACCCTGGGAAACTCACTTAATTTCTCCTAAGACTCAGTTCCTCTTCCATAAAGTGGGTCTAGGCCTATGTGTACCTCCTAAGGCTTTGCAAGAGTTAAGAAAACACATTAGTGGGACGCCTGGGTGGCTCAGTTGGTTAAGCCGCTGCCTTCGGCTCGGGTCATGATCCCGGGGTCCTGGGATCGAGTCCCACATTGGGCTCCTTGCTCAGCGGGGAGCCTGCTTCTCTCGCTGCCTCTGCCTGCCTCTCTGCCTACTTGTGTGTACTCTCTCTCTGACAAATAAATAAATAAAATCTTTAAAAAAAAAAAAAAAAAAAAAAAAAAAGAAAACACATTAGTGCAGGGTCCTGCCCATGAGAGGTTCTCAGTAACCATGAGCTCTAACAATGACTATGATTGTGAATGTTGCCAGGAGATCTCAAGGAAGTGTCATGTGTTTATCATTCCCCCTATGCATCCCAAATGTCATCTCATTTGTTTCTATCTATCAATAGATGGATGGAAGTGCAGTCGAAGACCATCTCCTTCTCTGTGCATGTCTGTCTTCTCCTTTCTCTGTCTAGCCACGTGCTGCTCTATTACCATTATACTTACTCACTTCCTGGGTCAAAACAGAAACAGGGAACCAGAGCCTTTCAGTTAGAAGGAACAGAAAAGGCATATTTTCCATTCTGTCATTTTATAGATGAAGAAACAGACGCCGAGGAAGAGTTTGTCCTAGAACACAGCCCAGGAAACAGTAAGAACAAAGTTCTCCCCATGGTCTGTTGAGGTGACATTGTGAAGCAGTTTGGGCATATAGTACTGTGGACGTGATTGCGTTTGTAGGTTTAACTACTGTTTCTTTCCATAGGGACACCATTATTCCATGGCTCAGGACACACCCCTGAGTCAAGCCAACAGGAAAACGTTGTGGTGGGTATTTGGGTCACTTTTCAAAACTAAAGATGGCATCCCGTTAAAGTTCAGTTATATATATATATATGTATATTTTTTTTTCCTTTGTATTGTGGGTTTTTCATGGTTTAGTTCTCTCTAAAGAGGATAGACTTTTTAGAAGACTTTCCTTACATGTGCACTGTTTTCACCATCCAGCTTCCTGGTGTGGATCTATACGCAAGGACCCTGAGAAGAGCCACAGATGAACATGGCTAGTGTCCGTTGCAAGCTGGCCCGTTACCTGGAGGATCTGGAGGATGCAGACTTTAAGAAGTTCAAGATGCACTTACAAGACTACCCTTCTCAGAAGGGGTGCCGACCACTCCCCCGGGGCCAGACAGAGAAAGCCGACCACACGGATCTGGCCACTCTGATGATTGACTTCAACGGTGAGGAGAAGGCATGGGCCATGGCAGTGTGGATTTTTGCTGCAATCAACAGGAGAGACCTTTATGAGAAGGCTAAGAGGGATGCGCCGGAATGGGGTGAGTGGAAGGAAGACTGCGTATTTTTAAAATCGTGACAAAATACATATGACATAAAATGACCTTTTTAAGCCATTTCAGCAGTGTTAAGCACATTCATGTTGTGCAATCCGTCTCTACAACTTGTCTTCATCTTGCAACACCCTGGGCCCATTAAACAATTCCCCTTTTCCCCTCCCCTGAGACCCTGGAACCACCACCTTCTGTCTCTATGAATTTAGCTACTCTTGGTACTTCTTATAAACCGCATGATGAAGTATTTGTCTGTTTGTGTCTGGCTTACTTTATGTAGTATAAAGTCCTCGAGCTGCTTCCATGCCGTCACGTATGACGTGATTTCAGTCCTTTTTAAGGTAGGATAATATCCTGTGGTATGCGTGTATCACATTTTGTTCATCTATTTATCCGTCAGTGGACATTCAGATTGCTTCTAGTTTATTGTGAATAATGATGCTAGGAACATGAGGGTACAAACCTCTTGGAGACCCTGCTTTCCGTCCTTTTGATTATATGTTCAGAAGTAGAATTATTGTATGATAGAGTGACTCTAGGTTTCATTTTTTGAGGAACCATCATAATGTTTTCTAGAGTGGCTGCCCCATTTTGCACTTCCACCAACAGTGTACAAGGGCTCTAATTTTTCGTCATCCCCACCAATGTTTATTTTATTTTATTTTTGTTTTGATACTAGTTATTCTAATGGGTGTGAGGTGATATCTCATTGTGGTTTTGGTTTGCATTTCCCTATTGACTACTGATACTGAATGACTTTTCATGTGCTTGTTCACCATTTGCTTATCTTTGGAGAAATGTCTATTCAACTTTTCCCCATATTTTAATTGGGTTATTTGTCTTTTTGTTGTTGATTTATAAGGGTTCTTTATATATCCTGGATACTAACACTATCAGATATATGATTTGCAAATATTTTCTCCCATTGCATGGATTACCATTTCATCTGTTGATTGTATCTTTTGATGCAATGAAGTTAGTGTGTTTGTTTTTCGATAATTCCTTTTATCATCTTGGCTTTATCCTCTGTTTTCTTCTCATGATAGTGCTATGAGAAGTTGGAGGAAAACAGTTTTCTTTTTTCTAGTTTCTTTAAAAATGAAACTAGAATGAAACGAAATGAAATTTTCTTTAAAAATGAAAGTCAGGGCTCGTCTACCCCTAGGACTGTGGAGATGCTGGGGGTGAAGTTTTTATTCTTTCGGCTTGGTGTTCAGATCACGGGAAGAGCACAAGCAAGGGCTCAGAGGACTCTAGAGAATCACAGGATGGTGACGTTGAACTAGTGGAAAAGAGGAATAAAAACGAATCAGCAGATTAGGAGAAGCATGGTGAGTGGAGCAGCGATATGGGTGAAATAAGGGAGAGACACACCACATGGAGGCATGAGGCAGGGGTGCACGGTAGGAGGATGTTATAAACAAATTGCATATAATAACACAATTATGATTGTGTCAGTGCTTATATGCTCGCTAACCAAATTTAAGTTACAGAAGTGAGTTTACTAAGCAGTTTTCATGGATTTTCGTCATTCCTCACAAAAACACCACAAAACTGGCATTTTGCCTTTTTTTTTTTTTTTTTTTTTGTAGTCTGTACATGCCAATGTAGGGCTTGAACTCACAACCTCTAGATCAAGAGTTTCATGGCCTACCAACTACACCAGCCAGGCACCTTCAGGCTGCACTTTTGAAAGAACTTTCAATTTCATTACTAAACGAAGCACACCAGTCATGAAAAGACAAATGCAGTATGATTCTGTTTGTAACATGTACTAGAGTAGATAAATTTATAGACAAGAAGCGGTTGCCAGGGGCTGCCGAGTAGGAACTGGGGAATTTTTAATGACTATAGAATTTCAGTTTTGCAAATAAAAGATAATTCTGGAGCTCAACCAGCCACGTAAAGTGAGCCTGAAAGACGTTTTGGTTGCTTGTGGCTCTCTTTCAGTCAGAGCCAAGGCCTGGGTTCAATGCTGCGTGTGTCTTTGGCTGGAGTCTGGCTCTTAACCACTAGGCTGTTTTGGCTTCTGTAACTGGGCTATGAGATGGAAGAATTATACCTAGTAAGAAGTTTGTTTGTCTTTTGCTGGGGAGGACCAGATTATAGGGTAAGGCTTTAGATAAGAATTAAGTCATGATTTTGGCTTGAGTTAATGTTTAGATTTTGTTTTGTAATTGGGGTCACCAATAGCTTTTGCATTCAGACTGAGTAGATGCCTACCAGGAATCCTTTATGTAGATATTGGGTTCATTTCCCAAATATTTCCCCTGGTGCTTAGCACTTGTTCTTTTGTACCTCAGTTTCTCCAGTGAAGTGCCTCCTCTTTAGGATGTGTAATTTAGTGACTGTTTAGATCTATGATTCTTAGCTGTAGATGCATGTTGGAGCTTTCAAAATATAATGGTGCATGTGCACCCAAATGTTTATAGCAACAATGTCCACAATAGCCAAACTATGGAAAGAACCTAGATGAATGGATAAAGAAGATGTGGTATATATATACAATGGAATACTATGCAGCCATCAAAAGAAATGAAATCTTGCCATTTGCGATGACGTGGATGGAACTAGAGGGTATTATGCTTAGCGAAATAAGTCAATAGGAGAAAGACAACTATCATATGATCTCCCTGATATGAGGAAGTGGAGATGCAACGTGGGGGGTTTGCAGGGTAGGAAAAGATTAAATGAAAAAAGATGGGAGCAGGAGGGAGACAAACCATAAGTGACTCTCAATCTCACAGAACAAACTGAGAGTTGCTGGGGGGAGGGAGGTCGCGAGAGGGTGGTGGGGTAATGGACATTGGGGAGGGTATGTGCTATGGTGAGTGCTGTGAAGTGTGTAAACCTGGCAATTCACAGACCTATACCCCTGGGGATAAAAATACATTATATGTTTATAAAAAAATAAAAAAAAATATAATGGTGTTGGTCACCACCTTGGATAGACTGAAAAATATTTACTGGGGGTGGAGCTTTTTTAAAGCCTCCTAGGTGAATTTCAAGTCAGTCGGGATTATGAACCACTGAGTTAGACAAACCAGCTTGACAATTCTGTCTTGAAGACCCAGAATGTGTGTATGATTAATCCAGGCATTTGGGGGCAGGGGAGGAGGAGAATCCTGCTGGCCCTTAGCCATTTTGGGGATATTTAGATTTTTAGTGTGGGGATGGCCTCAAAACCAGGGCACCAAGGGAAGTTTGCCAAAAACAAAGGATAGGAGAAACCTTGCCTGTCTCATGTGTTTGCTGATTGATTTCTGAGCCTGGGAGAGATCCTGAGACTGGATACTGTGGGGACACAATGCTAACTGGGTAAGTGATAGTGACACCCATTGCTTTGAAATTAGGAGTGCACAAATGCCACAAACTGGATGTTCAACTGTACACCTGTCATCTGCAGCTCAAAGCTATGTTTTTGTTTGCAAGATGTCTGGGATAGGTGACTTTGAGCTGTGCCAGGTGTTGAGTACTGGGTCTCAATTACATCAACTTATTCAGGTGTCCTGATTTTTAACTTTGTATTTCTTTTCCTTTTCTTTCTTTCTTTTTTTTTTTTTCTTCCAGATAATGTACATGTGGTATGCCGGGAAGAAAGCCTTGAAGAAGAGTGGATGGGTTTATTGGGGTACCTAACCAGAATCTCTATTTGTAAAAAAAGGAAAGGTAAGCAATGGGGACAGGGCTTCCTATTGCATTTGGAAACCCAGTTTTGGAAGCTGAGAAGCTTGACCATTCTAAATGTTCCTTCTCCTTGGTGAGCAAAGGCCCATTTCAGGGAATCCATTAGAGCTAAAAAACAGATCAGTGTTCACACGGCTCCTTGTAGTCCCAGAACCAAGTGGAGGTGATTGAGTGTCTCGGGTTCTAAAAGGTATGGGCTGCAGACTACCTAAAGGAATAAAACTGAATAAGAAGGATTTTCTGGCAAGTGACAGTGCCTGTGGCACTTTGCTGCTCTCCTGCTCAACTGTGTATAGGAAGATTTTGACATCCTAGATTTTCTGGGGCTGTCCAGACCCACACAGTGAAAAGAATCCGCATCTCCCTTCCCTTAGCTCTGGTCATCACTCCCCCTGGACCACGGATCCTTGTTGATAGCTCATGTATGCTTGGACTTTTTCCAAATTCTACCTTTCTGTCTTTACCCCAGATTACTGTAAGAAGTACAAAAAACATGTGAGGAGCAGATTCCAGTGTATTAAAGACAGGAATGCCCGTCTAGGTGAGAGTGTGAACCTCAACAAACGCTACACCAGGCTGCGTCTTGTCAAAGAACACCAGAGCCAGCAGGAGAGGGAGCATGAGCTCCTGGCCATTGGCAGGACTTCAGCCAGGACGCTGGACAGCCCTGTGAGTTCCCTGAATATGGAATTGCTGTTTGAGCCCGATGACCAACACTCAGAGCCTGTTCACACAGTGGTATTCCAGGGAGCGGCAGGCATTGGGAAAACAATACTGGCCAGGAAGATCATGTTGGATTGGGCATCTGAGAAAATTTACCAGGACAAGTTTGACTATTTGTTTTATATCCACTGTCGGGAGGTAAGCCTCGGGACACGGAGGAGCCTGGGGGACCTGATCATCAGCTGCTGCCCTGACCCAAACCCACCCATACATAAGATTGTGAGCAAGCCTTCCAGGATTCTCTTCCTCATGGATGGCTTCGATGAGCTGCAGGGTGCCTTTGATGAGCACACAGAGACTCTGTGCACAAACTGGCAGAAGGTGGAGCGGGGAGACATTCTCCTGAGCAGCCTCATCAGAAAGAGGCTCCTTCCTGAGGCTTCTTTACTCATCACCACAAGACCTGTGGCTCTGGAGAAACTGCAGCATTTGCTGGACCGTCCCCGTCATGTGGAGATCCTGGGTTTCTCAGAGGCCAAAAGGAAGGAATATTTCTTTAAGTATTTTTCAGATGAGCAACAAGCCACAGAGGCCTTCAGGCTGATTCAGGAGAACGAGATCCTCTTCACCATGTGCTTTATCCCCTTGGTCTGCTGGATTGTATGCACTGGGTTAAAGCAGCAGATGGACAGTGGCAAGAGTCTTGCCCAGACATCCAAGACCACCACTGCTGTGTATGTCTTCTTCCTCTCCAGTTTGTTGCAATCTCATGGAGAGAACCAGAAGCGCCAAGTCTCTGCCAACATCCGAGGTCTCTGCTCATTGGCTGCAGATGGAATCTGGAATCAGAAAATCCTGTTTGAAGAGTGTGACCTTAGGAATCATGGCCTTCAGAGGGCCGATGTGTCTGCTTTCTTGCGGATGAACCTATTCCAAAAAGAAGTGGACTGTGAGAAATTCTACAGCTTCATTCACATGACTTTCCAGGAGTTCTTTGCGGCCATGTACTACCTGCTGGAAGAGGAGGAACAGGGAGGGTTGAGGAACCTGCCATGGAGAAGTTCCAAGCTTCCCAGCCGAGACGTGACTGTCCTTCTTGAAAACTACGGCAAATTTGAAAAGGGATATCTGATCTTTGTTGTCCGTTTCCTCTTTGGCCTTGTAAACCAGGAGAGAACCTCTTACTTGGAGAAAAAACTGAGTTGCAAGATCTCGCAGCACCTCAGGCTGGAACTGCTGAAATGGATTAAAGAGAAAGCCAAGGCCAAGAATCTTCAGATCCAGCCCAGCCAGCTGGAATTGTTCTACTGTTTGTATGAGATGCAAGAGGAAGATTTTGTGCAAAAAGCCATGGGCCATTTCCCCAAAATTGAGATCAGTCTCTCCACCAGAATGGACCATGTGGTTTCTTCCTTTTGTATTGAGAACTGCCACAACGTGGAATCACTTTCCCTGAGGCTGCTTCATAACTCCTCGAAGGAGGAAGAGGATGAGGAGGAAGAAGGGGAAATGCAGCACTCTGAGCTGGATCACTGTGTCCGCCTGGATCCTCATGCTGCCTGTATTCACCGGTAAGGTGATCTGCCTTCAGGCAGGTATCAGAATTGTAGGGCTGCCCTCTGCCATCTAGCCACCTTTCTCTGGGCATTTGTTCTTTCTGCCTGCTTCTCAACTGTCTTTACAATATGGTTGCCACAGCTACATAATAATACCACCCCCCCCCATTTCTACCAGCCTCCTTCAGTGGCAGAGATGGGCAAGTAGAGGAAAGGGAAGTGGATAAACGGATGAGGAGAAAAGCCAACGAAGAAAATAAGCAAGTGTTTGGTAGATGCCAACTCAGTGCAAGGTATTATGTGGGTTAGAGAGTTGAAAAAAATGTTGGAAACTCAAATTTCTTGCAGTCAACTTGGGGCTCTAGGGCATAGTATTCAGTTAACATGCAAGGAGCCAAACAACCCCAGTGACTGTCCCAGGAACACAGAGGACAGAAGGCCTTTAGTTCTGAGTGCTGAGGGAGGTTTATCAGAGGAGTAAGTTCTGAGCCTGCCTTGAAGGACCAGTAGGATGTGGGTGAGTGCAGGAGAAGATAAAGGGATTTTGGCAGTAGAGTCTGGTGTCTGAGGAACAGTGTACATAGGAGACTATGCCAAAGGACATGGCTTCATTGGAACAGATATAATGAGGGAAAATTGAGGGACATAGGGCTGGGAAGGAGAGGGTACTTTTAAGCTCCTGCACTGGGTTTACAACCAGGATGTCACCAACAGCTCCCTCTTTGGGGTCTGTTCACTAATGTAGGAGATCGGAGGCAAGTTGCTGTGTTGGGACAGCAAAGCAGTTCAGTTATCTGACCTCTGAAGTCCCTGCTTGGAAACTGCCACAGCTGCCGTGGGAGGGTGGGTGCTCTGTGAAAGCTTGGGTTTCACCTGCACAGAAAGCACTTGATATGGGATAAAATTGAGGAGAAAGGGGACCAGCCCTTCCACCAAGAATAATGAATTTTCAGCTCCCTCTTTCATCCTTGGCATCACTAGCAGGATGACCTTTTAATTTATCATTTGGTCATCCAGGACCACCTGCTGGGGCTTCAGTGGTGATGAAGACCCAGGCCCTGCTCATAGCAACTTAAGGTTCAATTGTGGGGATAGCTGGGAAATAAGGACAGACAATAGAGAGGATGGGCTATGGCAAGAACACATATAGAATGCACCAGAAACACATGGTGGGAAGCCCTTGAACAGCTGGACTCTGACACACGGAGTATTAGAAACCTGAGTGTGGGCAAGGGACAGCTCAAACAGAGGGAATAGTGGGTTCAGAGGGCAGAGGCTGGGGAAACAAGTATGTCCCTATGATGGCAAATGATTCAGAATACCTAGAGAGGGTGAGAGAAAGGAAATGAGGGAAGGAAGCACATCTGTCTCATAGGTCCCTAAAAACTATGTTGGAAAGAAACCTGACCAAGATTACAGAGCTATAAAGAAGGCTGGCAGAGACTCAAATTAAAACTCCTGATGAAAAGCCTGATGCTCATTTGATTGGGTGGCAGCTACCTTCTTCTGAGGGCAGGAACTTGCTTTGTGTGTTCCAGAACCTTGTGAAGACCAGCAGCGTGGATATCCACCCCATGCTGTCAGAAGTATAGAATTGCAGGCCCAGTCTTAGACACACAGAACCAGAATCTGTACTCTAACAAGGACTGCATGTTGGAACCACGTGGAAGTCTTAAAACTATTGATATTGATATATCGATATATATTGATATACTTGGTCCTGCCTCAGAGATTCTGACTTTAGTCCTATGGTGTGGCCTTGGGACTTTTGAGAGCATTGGTGATGCGATTATGCAGCCAATGTGATATCTGGATCTCACAGTGTAGTCTCTGGATCACTTAACAGAAAACAAGGCCATGGGCAGGACAGCTGTCTGATGACAGAGGGAGGAGAAAGACATCTGAGGGAGGTCCTGGAGGGTGTGCCAAAGCAGCCAGTCACAGACTCACACTGTTTCCATAATAAGGTATGCAGGAAAGTCTTACCAGGGCCCCCTGGTCTTTGTCATTCCTTGGTAGGCAATCTTTGGTTCTGTGAATCAGTTCTTAATCCTTGGGAGGTCTTTGAACTGGTGCCAGACACTCCTGATTTTCTTTTCTTTCTTCCTTCCCTACAATTTCTAGGTTGGTGAATTGTCATGTCACTCTCAGCCTTTGGCAGGGGCTTTTCTCAGTCCTGAGCACTAACTCACTGAACCTCACTGAACTGAACCTCAGTGACAATGCTCTGGGGGACCCAGGGGTACAGGTGTTATGTGAAATGCTCCAGCGACCTGGCTGTAATATTCGGAGACTGTGGTAAGAAACTGTTTGTGTGTGTGTTTGTGTGTGCATGCATATCTGTGAGTGACACAGAGAGCAGAGTGGAGGAAGACCTCTGGGTCCAGATCAGTGGTTTGTTAGTTTTGTAGGGCTGCTGTAACAAAGTACCAGAGACCAAGAAGCTTGAACAATAGAAATTCATATTCCTGGAGAATTCCATAGTCCTGGAGTCTGGAAGTCCAAGCTGAAGGTGTCAGCAGGATTGGTTTCTCCTGAAGCCTCTCTTTTTGGTTTGTAGGTGGTGGTCTTCTCCCTAAGTCTTCATGTGGTCTCTGTGTTCATGTCTGATTTCCTAAAGGATACCAGTTGTGTTGGATTGGGGCCTGTCCTCATGACCTCATTTAAAGGTTTAAAACGTGATCTCCAAACATAGTCACAATTCTGAAATCCTAGGGATTAAGACTTCAACATATGTTTTTTTTTTTTTTTTGGAGGGGTGGACACAGTTCAGCCTGTAACAAGTAGGAAGGAAAAATGGATTGGAGGTCAGTTGTTTAGAAAGTTTCGAATGGGGAAGAATGAAGGGGAACTGAAAGTAAGTTATTCTTGGTGATAGGACAAAAAGTGCATGGCCTTCAATATCTTCTGTTTCCTCACTGGCCATCATCATGGCTGAGAATTGGAGAGTTTCATCATATACAATGTCTACCTGGGCTGGACCCCATCAAAACATTTTGTATAAGTTGAAATGTCACAGAGAATCTCTTTCAGCTTTCTTAAAAAGAGTGCTTGCTCTGGACTCACACTGTGAATCAGACTCACATTCCCCAAGAGAAGACACGAGTGTCTGGGCCATCCCACAAATTCTCTTCCATCACACATCTGCATTTTTGATGAGCTACATAGCCAGCACTAAAGCCCATCACTCCAGGGTGTTTTCATACATCCCTTTCTTGATCATTATACCCACCCCAACACCAACTTTATCAATTTTATCTCCTATACAAACCAGTAGCCCAGGCCCAGTAACCATGACTGGTTGCCATGATATTGTGATACAATTCAAGATCATGGGACAGGATTTGTGTTCATCTTTCCACTGTCCCTACAAGTGGACACTGTTTGGACAAGTGTCTTAGCACACATCAGTGCTCAAAAGTACATACTGAGTGACTACTGACTGTCTGGTCTTCCCACATCCACCTTTACCACCTACCTGTTCTCCATACAGCACCAACCTGTTCTCCATACAGAAGTCAGAGGGTTATTTAGAAAATTCTACTTTAATTATGTCATTCCCTTGCTTGAATGCTTTCTCTTTGTTATTTTGATATATTACAAATCCTCCTCTTGCCTTCAAGGCTCTGGCTGGTTTTGGCTCCTTGCCTGCTTGTATCCCATGCCAGTCTTCCCACTGTCCTGGAGGGTGCCCCTGTGTGATTCCATAGAGTGAGACACAAATAGGGAGACATGGGTGATGATGAGATACTTTGCAAGTTAATAGAGGTTTAGTCATGCATTTAGCTCTAGTTGGTGTGAAGATAGGGGTATAGAGGAAGATGTTTCACAGGCTCTAGGATGATGAAATATTCATCTGGAAAGAAGAATGTTGTTCTAGCTCCTGTGACACAGGGACTCCTAGTTGTTGCTGTTGATGATGGTGAAAATGGTGTCTTTGTGTGTGTGTGTCTGTGTGTGTGTGTGGGGGGGGTTGTAAATCAAATCAAGAAATAGAGCTTCCTGCTAGTTTGGTGTAGTGTAGGTGGAGGGCTGGGATTTAATCATTAAACAGAACAATGGAGACAAGATTGACAGAAAAGTAGATGAGTTGAAAATCCCAGAGAGATCAGTGTCCACCTGAGGGATTTTCACAGTGAAGAACATGTGATACAGAGGTGGAACACACATATTTACCTCCTTTTTCATTTATAAAACAGGGACATGCCTGTATACATTGTAGAGCTGACCATTATTTATGGAGGGAGTTCACTGACAGACTCAGTGGTTGTGGTCTCAGGCTATGAGTTCATAAGCCTGGGAGCTAACTTCACAATAAGTCTCAGCCCGCATATAGGAGTTCCGGTAAGGTCATCCTCTCACCTAACTTCTTTCCTTAAAATTTTCCCTTTGTAACATGAGACCACAAATCGCCCTGTTTGGTGCTGAAAACTAGCATAGACCAGAAGGCAGTGTTAGAGAAGCAGCCTGTGTTCTGATGCTTTCTGCTTCTGTCCTTGGCATGAAGGTTGAGGCGGTGTTGCCTTTCCTATCACTGCTGCTTCAACATCTCCTCGGTCCTGAGCAGCAACCAGAAGCTGATGGAATTGGATCTGAGCCACAACACCCTGGGAGACTTTGGAATTAGACTTCTTTGTGTGGGGCTGAGGCATCTATTCTGCAATTTGAAGAAGCTTTGGTGAGTCTGAGCTCTTTTCCTTCAGGAAACATGAGCTGTGGCTTCAGGGATCTATGATGCGCTATAGTTTTAGCATGAAAATAGCATTTACTGCTCAGAAGATTTCCAGGTGTTTATCAGTAATTCATTCAGTTAGTGTTTGTTGTGGGAAGAGCCATATACTAAGTCTTAGAAAGGAACTTAAGTAACCAAATGAATCATACTCACTTTTAAGGTATTTACAGTCGAGCTGAGAAAATACAACCAGTGTAATGCATTGCTCCAGGAGAGTTTTGGGACTTTATGACAAGCTCTTGGTCTCCACACAGAACAGAAAAGAGGTGTTAACACACTTGATATTTTATGAAGCCCTTCACTAAATGTTTCTGGGAGACTTAAACTTTGAATAAGAGAAAGCACTTGAAAATGGTAGGGCCAATTCGCACCCATTAGGATGGCTATTATAAAAAAACAAAACAAAACAAAACATAAGTGTAGGTGAGGAGAAATTGGAACCATCATAATTGCTGGTGGGAATGTAAAATAGTATAGTTGGTATGTCAGTTCCTCAAAGTGGACATAGAATTACCGTATGATCCAGCAACTTCACTTCCAGGTATATAAAAAGCAGTGTAATCAGGCATCCAAACCTGTATTTGTATACTTGTGTCCATAGCACCGTTATTCACAATAGCCAGAAAGTAGAAACAACTCAAATACCCATGGGTGAATGAATGGATTAAACATGTGGTAAGGGGGTGGGCTTGGGGGTAGAAGAATGTGGTAGATATATGCATACAGCCTTCAGGAGAATTCGGACACATGTTGCAACATGGATGCATCTTGAAAACATTATACTAATTAAAATAAGCCATACACAAAAGGGCAGATATGTGTGATTCCACTTACAGGAATGACCTAAAATAATCAAATTCATAGAGGCAAAAGGTAGAATAGTGGGTCCTGGGGGCTGGGGAGAGAGGAGTGAGGAGTTAGTGTTCAGTGTGTACTAAGTTCCAGTTTGGAAAGATGGAAAACTTCTGGAGATGGATGGTGGTCACAGTTACACAACAAGGAGCAGTACTTAAATGCTACTGAATTGTGCACTTAAGGATTACAATGGTAAATTTTATGTTATGTAAATTTTACCACAATAAAAAAAAAGTGTAGGGAGCTGGTAAGAATGAGTATTGGCATGGGCTTGGAAGGTGTTTACTTGCTATTACACCAAACAAAAGGAAATAAACTGTTAATATACAGTTTGGACACTCTTCCCGTGTGTGGAAAGGACTAGAAGCAGCATCGGAGCAAGTGCTTCCGTGACTCACAGACGGTGAGGTGAGAGAAATGTATGACATTCTGCCATCTTTATGGAAGGTTGGTCAGTTGCTGTCTCACATCAGCATGTTGTGAGGACCTTGCATCCGTCCTGAGCACCAACCACTCCCTGACCAGACTCTACTTGGGGGAAAATGCCCTGGGAGATGCAGGAGTTGGAATTCTATGTGAAAAAGCAAAGCATCCACAATGTAAGCTGCAGAAACTGGGGTAAGTCTTCATCGGTATCTCAGCAGAAATCAGCTTCTCTTCAGGGATGTATTGCTTGGGAAACATGGATGAGGGTTGCTCTATAGTAGGATGATCAGACAGAGTTGAGGGTAGAGAATGGAGGAGACAGTATATAAAGTGGTTGGAATACTAGATACTGCTTTCTACTAGTAAGGTATTTGTGACTATAGAACTGAAAGAAGCCTTAGGGATTGCTCAGCTCAATCTCCCACTGGGGGAAACCATTGTTTCTCAGACATTCACATGGATAGTCACTGGTTTCGTGTGTGGACTCTTCCAGGCACACCAGCCATTGCTGCACATGTGGCCATTGCAGTAGGAGAGAGTTCTTATTTCTACATAACACCTTTGGCTTCTGTGTGTTGGTCCTTGTTCTGCTACCCAGGGCTCTGCTGAGAGGTATTGATCTCAGTTCCCCAGAGACAACACTCACATTCTAGGCCTTCTCCTCTCTTGCCTGGACATCTCTAAATTCTCAAGAAGGATATAGCTTCACGCCTTCACCTACATAGTCACGTTGTCCTAGGGAAGGGTTGTTCTGTTCATGTCCCTGTTTGAAGTACAGTGCCCAGACCTGAACCCGATACTCCTAAAGATGTATGGCGGAATTTTCACCTCCTGTGGCAGGGCCCTGTAACTGTCACAGAGGGAGCCTCTGATTTCCTTGTGTTTTTGGCAGTCACATCAGATCACATGTTCATATTGGAATTCTGCAGTAAATAATAACGTGAAATTCTGGTGTGTTTTCTAACATTAACAACCAAATCTCTGCAGACTTCCAACTGGGTGCCGTACAAGTCAATTCAGTTTTGACACTATCTACTCAGAGGTAGTGCGGACCCCACAGGTTAAGGACCTAGTCCTACATGTTCCCACACTGACAATATCAGATATCAATGCAAGTAGTGGCACAGGTTACTTGCACTTCTTTCTGACTCAGTTATGACCTGGGGGTTTTTACACACCCTACCTCAGGTTTTAAAGTTTGCTAGGACCCCTCACAGAAATCAGGGAAACACAACTTACAGTTACATTTATTATAAAAGATATTATAAAAAAATACATATAAACAGTGATACAGGGTGAAGCCGAGAAGGGTCCGGAGCACAGGGACACTTGTCCCCATGTAGTTGGGTCATTTCACCCTCCCAGCAATGGATGCATTCACCAACCCATAAGGTCACCAAATCTCATTGTTTAAGAGATTTTATAGAGTTTGATCAGCCTTCCTCCTTTCTGCCTCCTCAAGGTTGGTGGATGGGCTGAAAGTTCCACCTCACCAACCGTCTGATCATTTTGGTGACCAGCCCCATCCCAAGGCTATCTGTGGGACTTACCTTCAGTCACCTCATTACTATAAACTTACCTGTGATCAGAAGGGGCTCCTTTGAATAGGAAAAGAGTCTGCTTCACTTAGGACATTCCAAGGGTTTTAGAAGCTCTGTGCAGGAACTGGGGACAAAGACTAAATGTATTTCTCATTATGACACACAAAATATCTACTGATAATCATGTATTTAAACATGTATCATGGCTCTTTCATGATCATTTTACATGGATTATCTCAGCTGACTTCATAAAAATTATGCCAAATAGATATTAGTGTCTCTAATTCAAATAGGAAAAAAATGAGACCAAGAGAGCTTAAGACCTTTTCCCAAGGACACTTGGAGAGAAGGCAGTGGAACCCATGAGGACACAGCCCAGTGTAACCCCCTGCCTGTTCCCTTAACACTAGTGCAACACTGAGTCATGCTGTCTTGCTGTCAGGCTTTCTAGGGGGCATCTACATCCTTGTCTGGGCCTCACAATCTTATCTTTTTTTGGACAGATTGCTTAGGCATTTTTGAATTGTGATTCTGTCAATGTTATCTCTACCTACAACAAGCAAACTGTAAATGTCTTCATTGACATTACTGATATAAATACCAACCATATCAGCACCAAGACAAAATATAACAGAAAGGGTCTTTAATGAGGAATAATACATTAATTCATCATTACAACCTACATATGTTCACAACACTCTGATATTCTTCTACCTGTCCCATCAACCCATCCTCAGATATCACCGCATCTCTTTCCTTGGAAAGCCCTATCTTCAACATCTCCATATCCTCTCCTTCTTACTCTACCTCAGCAATTTGGCTTCTGCTACTCCCTATTTGTTCAACAGACATATTTTGGCCCCTTTATTTCTGGGCACGCTCGAGGCTCACTTGTAGCTGCTGACAGTGGCAGTGAGTAAGACAGACCAAGAGTCATTTTTCACAAACATTGGTAGAGCAGGCAACAGACACTAGACAATAGACAAACAATATACAGTACATGCAAGTGACATAATAAAACTGGAGTTGACAGTGAGGTCTGCTTTCTTGTCCAAGTGTTCATCAAATGCCTCTTGAGTGACGTGGGATCAAGTACCTAGTGAAGTGAAAGTATGAGTGGTGAAGGAGTCAGAGAAAAACAAACAAACAAACAGACAGACAAAAAACAAAACCCAGGGAAAAAATAGAAGGGAAGAGGCCCAGAACATAGACTCTGAGTTGGTCCTCAGTGATCCTGGTTCTGACGTATACATCCTTCCCAGTCTCTTTTTTTGTTGATATCTGCTGCCTTTAATTCTCCTCATCTTCCTGAAACTCTTCTCTCTTGTTTTTGGGGAATTGCTCATTCCTTCCTGTGAATTTTAAAACTTCTCCTTCTCTGGGTTCTGCATTGACCTCTCATCCTGTGGTCTGGGGAATTTCACCACTGGTTTTCTTTTTACTGATGTTTGTACACTCTCTGGGAACTTTTATATGCCACTTAGCTTCAAAAACAATGTGTACAGAGATGGCTCCGAAAAAAGGTCTTAAACTCAGGTATAGTTCATTAACTTTTCTTTTTTAATAGATTTTTATGCCTTAGAGCAGTTTTAGATTCACAGAAGGATTGCGGGGAAGGTACTGAGATTTCCTATATGCCTTCTGCCCCCTTACATGCATAGTCTCCCTGTTATCAACATTGCTGACCACAGTGGTACATTTATTACAGTTAAGGACTTAATGGCATATCATAATCATAAAGTGCTCAGTTTATATCGGAATTCACTCTCAGTTATGTACATCATATGAATTTGGGCAAGTGTATAATGACATGTATCTACTACTGTAGTATCACAGAAAATACTTTCATTGTCCCCAAATCCTTCCCTTTTGCTAATCCTGACCAACCACTGTTTTTTGTTTCTTAATCGAAGGAGAGTTAACATACAATGTTATATTAATTTTAGGTGTACCACAAAGTGATTTGACAATTCTATACATTATGCTATGCTCACCATGATAAATACAGTCACCATCTGTCAACATGCAAAGTTATTACAATTTTATTGACTATATTCTCTATACTGTGCTTTTTGTCCTCGTAACTAGTTTATTTTATAACCAGAAGTTATCCCCTTCACCTATTTTGCTTACCCAACCTGCCCCACCCTCACAGAACCACCGGTTTGTTCCCTGTATTTAAGATTCTGTCTCTGTTTTTTGTTGACTTCTTGTTTTGTTTTGTTTTTTAGATTCCACATATATATCATGTGATATATTAAATAGGATCATTTTCTCAATTTCTCTTTCTGTTCCATTATTAGTGTATAGAAATGCAACCAATTTCTGTATATTAATTTTGCATCCTGCAACTTTACTGAATTCATTTATCAGTTCTAATAGTTTTTTTGTTGTATTCTTTAGGGTTTATAGAATCATTTGATTGGCAAATAATGAAAATCTTTCTTTTTCCTTACCACTTTGGATTCCTTTTTTTTTTTCCCTTGTCTGATTCCTGCAGGTAGGATTTCCAATAATATGTTGAATAAAAGTGGTGGGAGTAGACAATCTTTTCTTATTCCTGGTCTTAGAGGAAAAGTTCTCAGTTTTTCACAATTGAATATGATGATAGCTGTGAGTTTTTCACATATGACCTTTATTATGTTGAAATATATTCCTTCTGAACCCACTTTGTTGGGAGGTTTTATCATGAATGGATGTTGTATTTTGTCAAATGATTTTTCTACATGTATCGAGATGATCATATGTCCTTTCTCTTATTAATGTGACATATCACATTGATTGTTTTGTAAATATTGAAGCACTCTTGCATCCCTGATAAATCCTACTTGACCATAATGAGTGATTTTTTAGTGTATTGTTGAATATTTTGTTGAGAATTTTTTCATTTATGTTCATCAGGGATATTGGCCTGTAGTTCTCTCTCTCTCTCTTTTCTTTCTTTCTTTCTTTCTTTCTTTCTTTCTTTCTTTCTTTCTTTCTTTTTTTTTTAGTGTCTTTGTCTGGTTTTGGTATTGGAGTAATGCTGGAGTCAGGGAATGAATTTGGAAGTTTCCTTCCTCTTCTATTGTTTGGAATAGTTTGAGAGGAATAGGTAGTACTATTTTTCAAATATTTGGTAGAATTCACCGGTAAAACCATCTGGCCCTGACTTTTATTTGTTGGTAATTATATTTGATAACTGATAAAATTTCATTAATTGGTCTGTTCAAATTTTCTATTTCGTCCTGATTCAATTTTGGAAAATTATGTTTCTAAGAATTTATCCACTTCTTATAGGTTGTCCAGTTTGTTGGCATATACGTTTTCATAAAGTTCTCTTATATTCATTTGTACTTCTGTGGTGTCAGTTGTTATTTCTCCTTCATTTCTATTTTCGTGTATCTGAGTCTCCTTTCTCTCTTAATGTGTCTGGCTAAGGGTTTTTAATTTTGTTTATAATTTCAAAGAACCAGCTCCTGGTTTCATTGATCTTTTGCACTGTTTCTTTAGTCTCTATTTAATTTATTTATTCTTGTTTCTTCAGGTAGGCTTGTATTGCTATTAAGTTTTCTCTTAGAACAGGTTTTGCTGCATCCCAAAGATTTTGGATTGCTCTGTTTTCATTTCGATTTGTCTCCATGGTTTTAAAAATTTCTTCTTTGATTTTTTGGTTGACCCATTCATTGTTTTGGAGAATGTTGTTTAACCTCCATGTATTAGTGTTCCTCACAGATCGTTTCTTGCAGTTCATTTCTGGTTTTTTACTGTTGTGGTCAGAAAAGATGCTTGATATAACTTCAAACTTCTTAAATTTATTGAGATTTGTCTTGTGGAGAATGTTTTATATGCACTTGAAAAGAATGTGTATTCTGCTGTTTCTGGGTGGAATGTTCTATATATATCTGTTAGGTCCATCTGGTCCAATGTGTTATTCAAAGCCACTGTTTTCTCATTGACTTTCTGTGTGGATGATCTGTCCATTGGTGTAATTGGAGTGTTAAAATCCCTTATTATAATTGTATTACTGTCATTTTCTCCTTCTATGCCTATTAATAACTGATTTACTTATAGGTATTCCTACGTTGGGTGCATAGATATTGACAATTGTTATATCCTCTTATTGGATTTTCCCATTATCATTATATAGTGCCTTTCTTTCTTTTTTTTTTTTGTTACAATCTTTGCTTTATTTATTTTTTTTTAAGATTTTATTTATTAGACAGAGATCACAAGCAGGCAGAGAGGCAGGCAGAGAGAGAGGAAGGGAAGCAGACTCCCTGCTTAGCAGAGAGCCCATTGCAGGGCTTGATCCCAGGACCCACTGAGACATCCAGGCACCCCACAATCTTTGCTTTAAAGTTTGTTTTGTTAGATACAGGTATTACCACTTTGGCTTTTTTTTTTTCCTTTTTCTATTTGTATGGTATATTTTTCAATCCTTTCACTTTTCATCTGTTTTTGTCTTTTTAAAAAAGATTTTATTTATTTATTTGACAGAGAGAGACACAGTGAGAGAGGGAACAGAAGCAGGGGGAGTGGGAGAGGGAGAAGCAGACTCCCCGCTGAGCAGGGAAGCTGATGTGGGGTTCAATTCCAGGACCCTGGGATCATGACCTGAGCTGAAGGCAGATTCTTAATGACTGAGCCATGCAGGTGTCCCAGTCTGTTTTTTTCTTTAAGTCTGTAGTAAGTTTCTTGCAGGGAACATGTAGATGGGTCTATTTTTTTTTTTTTTCTAAGTTTATTCAGTCAACCTATGTCTTTTGATTGGAGTGCTTAGTCCATTTACATTTAAAGTAGTTATTGATAAGCATGTGTTTATTTACATTTTGTTAATTGTTTTCTGGTTGTTTTTGTAGTTCCTTTCTTGTCCTCTTGCTCTCTTCCCTTGTGATTTGATGACATTCTCCAGTGTTATGTGTAGATTAAGTTAAAAACATTTTGGGGGGGTATTTATTATAGGTTTTTGACTTGTAGTTACCATGAGGTTCATATATAGCATCTTTGGCATTTATCAGTCTATATTAAGTTAATGGTTGCTTGAGTTTGAACACATTCTAAAAACACTAAATTTTTACTCCCCTTCCATGTTTTAATGTATATGATGTCATATTTTGTCTCCTTTTTTAGTATGTGTATCGCCTCACTGATATCTGTAGATATAATTGATTTTACTACTTTCATGTTTTAACCTTCATACTGACTATAAGTGATTAGTCTACTACCTTTACTGAATGTTTGCTATTATCAATTTTTTTTTCTTTTATAATTTTCTTACTTCTAGTTATGGCTTTTTCTTTACATTGAAAGCAACCCGTTTAACTTTTCTTGTAAGGTTGATGTAGTAGTAATGAACTCTTTTAACTTTTCTTCATCTGGGAAATACTGTGTCTCTCTTTCTATTCTGAAAGATAATCTTGCCAGGTAGAATATTCTTTTTTTTTAAATTTTTTTATTTTAATAAACATATAATGTATTTTTATCCCCAGGGGCAGGTAGAATATTCTTGATTGCAGACTTTTTCCTTCCAACATTTTGAATATATCATACCACTATTTTCTGGCCTAAAATGCTTTTGCTGAAAATTAAAAAAAAATTTCTTTATCATTACTTTTTTTTTGTCATTTAAATCGTTATGCATTCTTGTGTGAACCTCTTTAGGTTTATCTTGTTAGGAACTCTCCACTTGTTGGACCTGGATGTCTATTTCTGTCCCAAGATTAGAGAATTTTTCAGCTATTATTTCTTCAAATATGTTATTGCTCTTCTCCTTCTGGGATCCCTAGAATGTAAATGTTATGCTTGATGGTGTTGCTGAGGTACTTTAATCTATTGTAATTTTTTCTTTTTTTTTTTTTTTTCTCATTGTTCAACTTGGTTGGTTTCCATTACCTTGTCTTCCAGATTTTTGATCCATTATTCTATATCCTTAAATCTGCTGTTGATTCCCTCTGGTGTATATTTTATTTCAGCTACTGAATTCTTTATATTTGGCTTGTTCTTTTTTATATTTTCTATCTTTTTGTTGAGGTTCTCTCTGAGTTCATCTACTGTTTTCTGAAGTCCTTTATCTTTATGGCTGTTACTTTGAATTCTTTACCAGGCATATTGGTTTTCTGTGTTTTATTTAGTTCTTTTGCTGTAAATTTGTCTTTTTTTTTTTTTTTTTTCATTTGGGGCATATTTATCTTCCTCCTCAATTTGTGTGACTCTGTATTTGCTTCTTTGTATTAAGGAAGTTGTCTACATCCCCTGGTCTTGAAAGTAGTGACCGTGTGTGGAAAAGATTCTTTGATTCCTTATGGTGCAATGCTCCTGGTTAACAGAATCAAGCATTCCGGGTGTGCTCTTCTATGTGGACTTCATACAACTTCTTGTGCCTACTGTAGGTGCAGTGGATGGATGCAGATGCAGTTCCTGCTCTGTTGAGGAGGCTTCTGAGGCTGCTACAGGCTTATAAGTAGGTGGGGTCAACAATCAGGCTAGTTTTCTGGACTTAGCCTGTCTGCTACAGATATGGGTACGTGGAAAGGCAGGCCATTCTTCCTGTGCAGCCAGCTGAAAGGCTTAGCTGCTGAAACTGGGGCTACACTGGTGTGTGGGGTTATCTTCCTATCTCTGCAGGACAAGAGTCGCCTTGGAGTGGTGCAGGTCCCTGCTGGGCTGGTTTGCTGGTTTGGGTGGGGCAGCCATTTTGGGTGGACACTTGTTGAGGTGGGTGATTTGGATATGGTGGATCCGCAGGGGAACACAGAGTAGGGCATGCAATGTTAGTAAGGTAGGTGGAGAATGTTAGTGCTGGCTCCAGCTAGTTTCCAGCTATCTAGGTGAGGAAGGAAAAGAGAAATGGTGCCAACTAACACTTTTACTCTCAGAAAAATCTTCTGAAGACTACTGCCCCTCCAGAAGGTGATCTTAGATAAGAAAATAAATCATTTTCACATATACCCCAGGCACTTAAAAATTAATTAATTAATGAATTAATTAATTAATTAAAAAGGGGACAAAGGGCAAAGGGAGAGGCAAAGAATCTCAAACAGACTCCCCACTGAGCATGGATCCTGACACAGATCTCAATCTCACAACCCTGAGATCATGACCTGAACCAAAAATCTACTGAACCACCCAGGCTCCTCCCCCCTGACCAGGCACTTTTCAGTTGTGTGTTGTGTTTTGGGCTATATTATCTTTTATGTTGTTTATTTAAAATAATATTTTTAAGTTGGGGCACCAGGGTAGCTCAGTCCAGTAAGTGTCAGACAGTAAGTGTCTGACTCTTGATTTCTAGTCATGTCATGATTTCATGGGTCATGGGATTGAGTCCTGCTTTGGACTTCCTGCTCAGCAGGGAGTCTGCTTGGGGTTCTTTCTCTCTCCCTCCATCTTCTCCTTCTCCCACTGGTGCTCTCTCGCTCTCTCTCTCAAATAAATAAATAAATAAATAAATAAAACATTTTAATTTTTTTAACGCTTTTTTTTTTTTAAATTAGTCTCTGTACCCAACATGGGGCTTAAACTCACAAACCTATCTAGAATCCCACACTCTTCTGACTGAGCCAGCCAGGTACCTCTATTATGTTGGTTATTTTAGGGCAAGGATTACATTTTCTGTTGTCCTCTGGCTCTCCTAAATTTAAGTCTGCTGATTTTTAAAGTGCCCAGAGTTAAGTCCTACTGATTTTCAAAGCCAGATGTTATGGTGACTTGTCTTCACAGTTTGAGTCCCTCATGCTTGTGTTGTCCATCTCATTTGTGGTTAGACTTGCCAGGCATTTTGTTCTTAACTGGGCCTCCATGACTATCTTTTTTCCATGTGGCCTTCTTTCTGTGGAATATCTTTTCCACCAGTTTTCCAATTATTTTCAGAGTTTTGTTTGTACAGATGTAGCTCTTGGTGTGTCCATGGGTCAAGGTGAACTCAGGATCCTCTTATAACACCATCTTTTTAAAAAGTTTTTATTTAAATTCCAATTAGTTAATGTACAATGTACCATTAGTTTCAGATGTATAGTACAGTGATTCAGCACTTCCATACAACAGTCAGTGCTCATCACAAGAAGTGTTCTTAATCCCTATCACCATTTCACTCAACCCCTCACCCACCTCCCCTCTGGTAACCATCAGTGTTTCTCTATAGTTATAAGTCTGTTTCTTGGTTTGTTTCTTTTTCCCTTTGCTCATTTGTCTTGTTTCTTAAGTTTCACACATGAGGGATGCCTGGGTGTCTCAGTCGGTTTAAGTGTCTACCTTCAGCTCAGGTCATGATCCCAGGGTTCTGAAATTGAGTCCCACATTGGGCTCCTTGCTCAGCAGAAAGCCTGGTTCTCCCTCTGCCTACAGCTCCCCCTGGTTGTGCTCTCTGTCTCTGACAAATAAATAGATAAAATCTTTAATTAAAACAATTCGACACATGAGTGAAACTATATGATATTTGCTTTTCTCTAATTGACTTACTTTGCTTAACATAATACTCTTTAGCTCCATCCATGTCATTGCAAATGGCAAGATTTACTTTTTTTTTATGGTTGAATAACATTCCATTACACACACACACACACACACACACACACACACACACACCACATCTTGTTTATCCATACATCATTCTGTGGACATTTGGGCTCTTTCCATCATTTGACTATTGTAGATAATGCTGCTATAAACATCAGGATGCATGTGTCCCTATGAATTAATATTCTTGTGTCCTTTGGGCAAATATCTAGTAGTGCAATTGCTGGATCAAAGGGTAGTTCTTTTTTCCACTTTTTGGGGAACCTCCATACTATTTTCTGAAGTGGCTGTACCAGTTTACATATCCACCAGCAGTGTAAGAGGGTTCCCCTTTCTCCATATCCTCATCAATACTTGTTTCTTGTGTTGATTTGAATCATTCTGACAGGTGTGGGGTGATGTCTCATTTTAGTTTTGATTTGTATTTTCCTGATGCTGAGTGATGTTGAAAATATTTTCTTCATGTGTCTGTTGGCCATCTGTATATCTTCTTAGAAAAAAATGTTTATTCATGTCTTCTGCCCCTATTTTAAGTGGATTATTTGTTTTTTGGGTGTTAAGTTTGAGAAGTTCTTTGTAGATTTTGGATACTAATCCTTTAGCAGATATGCCATTTGTAAATATCTTCTCTAACTCAGTAGGATGTCTTTTAGTTTCTTAAATTAATTTTCTGTCCCATTTTCTCTCTCTTCTTCCAGGACTCCTAAAATACAAATGTTATTATGATTGATGGCAGTCACTGAGTCTCTAAGTCTTTTCTCATGATGCATAATTCTTTCTCTCTTTTGTTCAGCTTTATTATTTTCCATTATCTTGTCTTATATGCCACTAATTCCTTCTTCCACTTCTTCCAGTCTGCTGTTCATTACATCAAGTCTGTTTCTAGTCTCGTTTATTGTGTCCTTCATCTCTGATTCTTTTTAACTTTTATCTCTGTGGTAAGGGTCTCACTGTGGTATTTTATCTCTGTGGTAAGTGTCTTCTTTTCTCAAGCCCAGTCAGTATCCTTATGCTGGTTGCTTTAAATCCTCTACCACACATAACCTATAACTGTTTCAATTAGATCTCTGGCCATCCCTCATCTTGTTCTTTCATTTGGGATAAATTCTTCCATCTTGGCATTTCGTCAAGGAGAGATCATATAGTGTCAAGCATCTGGTGCTTCAGGGGGTATCTCTGGTGTGTGTTGCGTGCACCATGCTGTTGTGTTCTGGCTGCTCTTTCGGGCCAGTCATTTGAAGAAGCGTTCCTTCCCTGCTGTGGGCAGTGTTTGGTCCCTGACTTGCATGTGGTAAGTTTTAATGTGGTGTGTTCTTGTCTGTTTATAAAATGAAACCTGATACCACTTCCATGAGATCAGGGGACACTACAGAACTCTCTGGTCAGTAGATATGGTGTGGGCTGTGGTATGTGTGGTCTTCTTGGGGGAAGGGCCCACCATGCTGAGAGTGAGGCAAACTTTACTGAGAAGGGCAGAGTCTCCAGAGCACAGGGGTGCGGGGCTTGGTGTAAGCAGGTTAGGCAGCCGATGTGAGTTCTGCCTTGCTTTCTGCAGGTGATTTGTGTTTATGCTGAGGGATAGAGGAAGGAAATGGCACTAACTATTTCCTTTGTTCCTGGAGAGGGTCTCCTTGAATGCTTCCTTGAATGGAAAAGTGTTCCAGGAAGAGGGAATAATTGCCCCACTGTGTGCCCCAGGCATTTTCAAATCACTCTTTCAATGTAATCTGCTCTAGGAATAGGGTAGCACCCTCTAGGCTGTATCCCAGCCAAGCCTGCTGACTTTTAAAATCCAAGCTTCAAGCCCTGCTGTTTCTCAAGAACTCACAAAATTCAGTCTTTCTCAGTTTCCCAGCCAATGTCTTTGGTGAATCGTTCTCCTTGAACTTCCCCTATGTGCTCTCCTCTCTTTCACCCTTCTCTGTTACCATGGTTCCCATCCCACCCATGATCCATTTCTCCCTCAAACCACGTCTCTGACCTTCCTATCTTCTTCAATGTGCTCTCTTATGTCCCTTTAGTTCTATAGAGTGCTCTGTCAGTCTTCAGCTCAGTTTCTGGAGGTTTTTAAGATGATTTGTTAGATATCTAATTGTGTTCATGGAAGAGATGAACCTAGGGTCCTTCTACTCTGCAGCCATCTTCTGAATTTCTCCTACTCCGTCATCTTACTGAACCTCTTGTGTTCAAGTTTTGATACGTATGAATTAGGGGGCATACACATCTGTGTGAAGGTTTTTGCATGGAAATAAGTTTTCAGCTCCTCAGGATAAATATCAAGGAGAGATATTGCTGCATTATATAATTAAAGGATGTTTAGTTTTGTAAGAAATCTCAAACATGCCTTCTAAAGACGGTGTGTACCATTCTGCATCCCAAACACTGTGAATGAGCACTTGTGTTGCTTCATATCCTCACCAGCAATTGGCATTGTCAGTTTTCTATCATGGCAATTGTAATATTCATGTAGTCATATTTTGTTTTTCTTTTTGTTTTAACTTGCATTTCTTTGATGACTTATGATGTAGAGTGTCTTTTCATAAACATATTAGTCATTTGTGTGTATTCTTTGGTAAGGTGTCTTTGGCACATTTTAAATCAGGTTTTTTATGTTCTTATTGGGTGTGAAGGGTTCTTTGTATATTCTAAATAGCAGTCCTTTACCAGATATGTCTTTGGAGATATTTTCTCCCAGTATGGCTTGTCTTTTTATCCTCTTGATGGTATTTTACAGAAGATAATTTTAATTTTAATAAAGTTTAACTTACTGATTTTTTTTTCCCCTGCATCTTGCCTTTGGTATTGTATCTAACAACTCATTGTCAAGCACAGGTGATCTAGGTTTCCTCCTGTTATCTTAAGGGTTTTATAATTTTGTGTTTTACATTTAGATCTGTTTTGCATTAATTTAAAATTTTTTTACATAAATATATGAAGTGCATTACGATCAACGTCAAGAGACTTTTTAAAATTTTTTATTTTTTTTCACGTGGATGTCCAGTTGTTCCAGAACCATTTGTTGAAAAGATTAACTTTGGTCCATTGCTTCTTTGGCAAAGATCAATTGATTATGTTTATGTGGGTCTATTTTTGAGCTTTCTATTCTGCTTTGTTGATTACTTTGTCTGTTACTTTGGCGGTACCACATTGTATTCATTATTGTTGTTTTATAGCAACTCTTGGAGTTCAGTAATGTCAGTTCTCTGAATTTGTTCTTTTTCTTCAATATCGTGTAGATTGTTCTGGGTCTTTTGTCCACCCATATAGACTTCGGAGTCAATTTGTCAGTATCTTAAAAACACTTTCTGGGATTTTGTGGGAATTGCATCAAATCTATAGATAAAATTGGGCAGAACTGACATCTTGACAAAATTGAGTCTTCTAACTATGAGCATGCACTGTCTGTCCATTTATTTGGTTTTTCTTTGATTTCTTTCATCAGAATTTTGTAGTTTTTCTCATATGGATCTTGTACATATTTTGTGATATATGTCAGCATATATTTCATTTTAAGAGTTTTTTAGTAAATTCTTTCAGATTTAAAATGTAAAAGATCATGCCATTTCCAAACAGTTTCATTTATTCCTTTCCAATCTGTATATTTCTTTGTGTTTTTCCTTTTGTTGTCATATAGCATTAGCTAGGACTTCCATTAGGTGAATTAAAAAAATTAAAGAATGGGGACATCCTTGTCTTTTCCTGATTTAAGTGGGAAAGCTTTGAGTTCCTCTCCACTATATATGTTGTTGCAGTAGACTTTTTGTAGATATTCTTTGTTAATTTGAGGAAGTTCCCCTCTATTTTTAATTGGCTGAATACTTTGTTCATGAATGAATATTGGAATTTTGTCAAAAATTCTTCCTGCATCTATTGATATCATCATGTGATTTATCTTGTATAGTCTTTTGATGTGATGTGTTACATTAATTTATTTTATTTTATTATTTTTTAAAAGATTTTATTTATTTATTTGACAGACAGAGACCACAAGTAGGCAGAGAGGCAGGCAGAGAGAGAGGGGAAAGCAGGCTCCCCGCTGAGCAGAAAGCCTGACGCGGGGCTCGATCCCAGGATTCTGGGATCATGACCTGAGATGAAGGCAGAGGCTTTAACCCACTGAGCCACACAGGCGCCCCTTAATTTTTTTTTTAAATGTTAAGTAATTTTCAAAGGTAGATTTAGCCTTGTATACTGGGAATAAATCCTATGTGATTGAAGTGTGTAATTCTCTCTATACATTGTTGGATTCAATTTGGTAATATTTTGTTGAGATTTTTGAACCTATGGTTATAGGAGATATTTGTAATTTTTTTCTTTAATATCTTTGTCTGGTTTTGATATTAAGTTAATGTTGGCCTCATAGAATGAGTTTGAGAATATTCCTTTTACTCTTTTCTTTTGAGAGAGATGTAGATAATTGATAAAATATCAAATAATATAAACACATGAAGTAAGAAGCAAAAGTTCTTACCCAGCCCACTTTTGAGAGAACCAATTACAAAGAGCTGATGAGCAAACTTCCAGACATTTTACATGAACATTTATCTGTCTATCTGTCCATCCACCCACCTATCTTTTTTTTTTTCCTTTTCAGTGTAACAGAATTCATTGTTTATTCACCACACCCAGTGCTCCATGCAATATATGCCCTCCATAATACCCACCACCTGGCTTCCCCAAACTCCCACCCCCTGCCCTTTCAAAACCCTCAGGTTGTTTTTCAGAGTCCATAGTCTCTCATGGTTCACCTCCCCTTCCAATTTCCCTCAACTCCCTTCTCCTCTCCATCTTCCTATGTCCTCCATGTTATTTGTTATCCTCCACAAATAAGTGAAACCATATGATACTTGACTCTCTCTGCTTGACTTATTTCACTCAGCATAATCTCTTCTAGTCCTGTCCATGTTGCTACAAAAGTTGGGTATTCGTCCTTTCTGATGGAGGCATAATACTCCATAGTGTCTATGGACCACATCTTCCTTATCCATTCATCCATTGAAGGGCATCTTGGTTCTTTCCACAGTTTGGCGACAATGGCCATTGCTGCTATAAACATTGGGGTACAGATGGACCTTCTTTTCACTACATCTGTATCTTTGGGGTAAATACCCAGTAGTGCAATTGCAGGGTCATAGGGAAGCTCTATTTTTAATTTCTTGAGGAATCTTTTGTGGAGTCTTTTTTATGCTATCTTCTTAAATTCATCAGGAATTTATTACCATGCTGACATATACAGAACTACAGATTTGGGCATAATATTACATAGTATGCATTACAGTAATTTATTTAGGTTCTTACTGAATGATAAACTTTGGGTGACTTTCTCCTTTTTTATTATTACAAGTAACTATGAAAAAACATATTTGTATATATAACTTTATTTATGTGTGGATATTTCTTTTGAGATGGAAACCTATAAACATAATTAATGAAGTCACCCTTTAAGGCATTTTATATTTTGTTAGGTATGGCCACATGTCCTGAATTTTAGGACTCTATTTTTGGTTGCATTTTGCACTACCCCTCCCATATTACATAAGTGCCTCATAGTGAGCAGTTGCAAAATTCTTTAATTCGTATAACTTACTCTCCACCGTCATCCTTTGTCCCCTTCTTGCCTTTTCTTTACTGCCTTGTTGAATACTGGGACTTTCCAGAAGGCTGATTAGCCAGTAAACAGAGGAAAACTGTAGATTGTCTTTACTTTGAGTTCCCTTTACCTGCTTCTTTCTTTTGCAAAACATCAGAGGAGTTTTCTAAAATGCAGATTTGATAATATCACACTTTTTCTCAAAAAAACTTCAAAAGGGGACACCTGAGTGGCTCAGTTGTTAAGTGTCTGCCTTTGGCTCAGGTCATGATCCCAGCGTCCTGGGACTGAGCCCTGCATTTGGCTCCGGGCTCAGCACGGAGTCTGCTTCTTCCTCTCCCACTCCCCCTGCTTGTATTTCTTCTCTAGCTCCCTCTCTATGTCAAATAAATTTAAAAAAACAAACAAAGGGAAAAACAAACAAACTTCAAAAGTTCTTTGAAGTAAGAGTGTAGTTGCTGTGTCTTAGCATAGTATACAACGTTGTCCCTGATCAGCTTTAGATCATTGCTTCTGCCACACTCTTCACTCCATTCTGAGTCATATTTAGTAGCTTTTAATTCTAAGAATGTGACCTCTTTTACCCTTCCTTCCTTTGCTTACCACTTTCCCTTTGCCTAGTATGCAAAGTATTCACCCATCATCATAGTCCATCTAGGAAACTCCTTCTTATTTTTCAAATAATTTCCCAGCTTTTCCATTTAAAAATAAGGACAAAAATGATACCTACATCTTGGTTTTGTTGTAATTCTATGAGACAATCCCATTTTAAGTCATTATTTCAGCCAAATATTATTATTGTGTAGAAATGAAACAGACTTGTTGCATTTTTTATTCCTCAATTTTCTTTCTGACACATTTTTATAACATAAGCATATAATTAGTAATTAAAAAAAACCACAATCATTTAACAATACAGTACATGGCAAGATATCTTTACTCCGTGAATGTAGAACTGAATCGAATGGATTGGTTGAGACCAAGATGTGTTATATTGGTTACATTCCTCTAATCAAGCTGATTGCTGGGTAGAACTTGTTTGATTGCCTAAACATTTCATTATGCACTCCATGCATCCATCACTCCATCTCAATGGTAATTAACATTTTGATAATTGAGATGTGACTTATATTTAACAAAACCACCTTGTACTGCCATTTCCTAGTGCACTGCTAGTCAAACACCTGTTCATAATCCCTTCTAATCATTTTCTGGAAATGATGGCAAAGCTTGCCATTTTGTAGCTTACAAAATATTTTTTCCTTTCCTTTTGGATGAGTATCTTCAGTTTTCTGGAATGGTCTTCATCTTTGCTGTTCTTCATCTTCATCTAGTCTGTTCAGGCTGCTCTAACAAAAATACCATGGTCTGGGTGACTCAAACAACAAACATGACTCACAGTTCTGGAGGCTGGAAGCCCAAGATCAAGGTGCCTGTAGATCATTTGTTCCCTGGCTTTCAAACAGCCACCTTATTGTTGTGTCCTCACATGACAATACTGGCAAGGGAACTCTTTGGGGTCTGTTTTATCAGGGCACTAATTCCATCATGAAGACTCCACCCTGAAGATGTAATTACTTCTTTTTTTTTTTTTTAAGATTTTATTTATTTATTGATAGAGATCACAAGTAGGCAGAGGCAGACAGAGAGAGGGAGGGGGAAGCAGGCTCCCTGCTGAGCAGAGAGCCCGATGCAGGGCTCAATCCCAGGACCCTGAGATCATGACCTGAGCCAAAGCAGAGGCTTAACCCACTGAGCCACCCAGGTGCCCCGAAGATGTAATTACTTCTTAAAGGCTGCACTTCCTACCATCACAATGAAGGTTAAGATTTCAACATATGATTTCAATATGACACAAACATTTGGCTCGTAATAGCTAATAATCTTGCAAATCCCTTCAGCACATTAATTAAGGACCATCTAATGAAATTATTCTCAGCTGGAAATAAAGTTCTTACTAGAAGCCTTGCCCTGTTTTGTTTTGTTTTTAAATTCATCCATCTTGGGATTTATTCCCCTCTTTGTCTTGCATATTCAATTGTTCTTTTTTTTTTTTTTTTAAATTACGACTCATCCCTGACTGCCGAGATGGAAACCAGTAAGTAGATAAGTACTTCTGTTTTCTTTTGATCACCTGCTGGTGCTACATTCTATGTTTCTATTTTTCCTGATTCTAAGACATCTTGGAACTTATAAACATGTTATTGTTAAGGATTTCTGCAGGAAAGAATGTGATTGCACGAGATGTTGTTAAGTCATGGTTTCGTTGAAGGCCTAGCATAAGTGGCTTTCTGTGTACTGTATACCCAGCTCTGAGCTTCTGTGCTAGAGGGATGCAGCTCTCTCTCCTAGAACCCTCATGTTCCTGTTGGGTGAGAGGATATATTCAATTTGACCCAAATGCAGCCACCAAACTTCTTAGTCCTACTGAGTATAATAAAAATCTAGAATTC
Source organism: Martes martes (assembly GCF_963455335.1). Lineage (NCBI taxonomy): Eukaryota > Metazoa > Chordata > Mammalia > Carnivora > Mustelidae > Martes > Martes martes. Next base: position 12,970,682 of record NC_137892.1, on the reverse strand, counting down.
TCTGCTCTGAGAGCCCCCTACCAGTGCAGAAAGAAGGGTGATATGGATAGAAGGGCCACAGAAGAGGGATGGCCCTATAAGGCTTAAATTCATGTCCCTCCCCACTAAACACTTGGTCTTTCACCTTAAGAGAAAGACAGGATTTGATAAACCTGATTTCTAGTCTGCAAAAGACACATAATAGTTACAGCTGCACTGCTGCCTTACTCAGTTAATGTGAGAATCCAATAAGGCAACTCTTTGCAATGTTGTTGGAATTTTCAGTGAAGGATAATCTGGGATGTATTTCTAGAAGGTGTGGTGGTAAAGAGCATACATGGCAGAGAGAATATGTGTAAGAAGGAAGAAGAATGTGTAAGAAGGAAGAAGAATGTGGAAGAAATCTGAATCAGTTTGCTTTTTCTGTCCCTTCCACCAATCCCAGCAAAGCATCTACTGTGACTATTATTTGTCTCTCTTACGGGTCCAGAGACAAAGAGTCATGCTTTCCTCAGATTATATCCAAGAGGCTGGGTCCTGACCTTGAAGGAGAAAAATGCAGCTTTTTTTTTTTTTTAAAGATTTAATTTATTTGAGAGAGAGGGAAAGAGAGAGAGAGAACCAGTTTGGGGTGGGGGGCAGAGAGAGGGAAAAGCAGACTCTCCACTGAGCCTGATGTGGGGCTTGATCAGAGGACACTGGGATAACAACCTGAGCCAAAGGCAGACGCTTCACCAACTGAGCCACCCAAGTGCCCCAAGGATGTACTTTTTAGATGAGATGAGATTCCTGTGCTAAGATAGCTTTGCAGGGTTCAAGAAAGGCTGAATATTGAGGCCTCATTTCCTTGTTCCTTCTCCAGGTTGATGAATTCTGGCCTTACGTCAGCTTGTTGTCCAGCTTTGTCGTCAATGCTCAGCACTAACCAGAAGCTCACACACCTTTACCTACGGGGCAATGCTCTTGAAGACACAGGAGTTAAGCTACTCTGTGAGGGCCTCTTGCACCCCAACTGTAAGCTTCAGATATTGGAGTAAGTCCCTTAGCTAATTACAGTGATGGGGATGCATGGTGGCTAAGGTGGGGAGAATGATGGTGGGATGATTTTTATCTGAGAAGTGATGGTGATCTCCTAAGGTTTGGCTTATTACAGGATCATGGGACCGGGAGGAGTTCTACTTCTTGGTGGTATAAAGGTAAAAACTAGATTTCACCACAAAAGAATAGGGCAATATGGCCCTTGTGTTTAAGGGAAATTTGTAGAGAGCCATAGAATTTGGGAAAAATCAGTTCACAAACTATTACTGATTTGATCTGCACAATCCAGGAGACTGGAAAAAATGCCTTCATCTGAAATGGGGAGAAGAATAACTATGGGCACAAAAAATTGTTCCAAGTTCATTAATCCTGTGCTTTTTGTGCAATTGAAACATTGCAGGCTGAGATCTGGGGGGTCTAGGAGGATAGTTAAGGGGACATTTTCCTTAAATCACCCTCTTTCTTGCAGATTAGATGGCTGTAGCCTCACCTCACACTGTTGCTGGGATCTTTCCACACTTCTGACCTCCAATAAGAGCCTGCGGGAGCTGAGTCTGGGCAGTAATGACCTGGGTGATCTAGGGGTCATGCTGCTCTGTGAGGTGTTGAAACAGCAGGGCTGCCTCCTAAAAAGCCTGAAGTAAGTATGCGTTGCACGGATTCATGTGGCGTGTTCAGAGTACTAAGGACAAGTTGATGAGTCATCAAAACCCAGGATGGCTTCATTTGTATTCAGACTGAGGTTGGGTCTGTGTCTGTTTTGCAGACCTTTTATGATTCACAAACCACATGTTTAACGTCATCCAGACAGTTAGAATAATTAAGATTCAGTTGGGTGTCAAAGAGTTTCCATTCATATTCCTGAAAGAAACCCAAGTCCCAGTGAAAATGACCAAATAAAATTATATGACCCTGTAAGGAACCAAAGGTACTTTGTAGACCTAGAGCAGTCCGTGGATCCTCTTAATTGCAAAGGTCTTTGCACAGTGGGGGTGTTCTTAGGATTTGAAAATGAGAAAAGAAAGTTCCAGAAACGTCAAGATTAGAAATTCCATAAGCCAGCTTATGTGCATTGTGTTGTGTTTCATTACTAGTGATACCACTGGTATTCATTACCTCTCCAGTAAGAGCTTCCTAGTGAGTCCTGTACCTTTGTCAACCCTGACAATCATGTTCTCAACCGAAGAACTTTCCCTCACTTGGCTTTAGGGGCCACACCTTCTCCATGCTGGATTTTTTTCTCCTTCATTTGCTATTTCTGCTCAGTCTCCTTTTGTGGATTCTCTTTATCATCCTGACCTGCACATGCTGAAACACCAGGACTCAATCCTTGAGCTATTTTTTTTTCTCTATACTTTATCCCATGTTGATATCATCCAGTGTTCTGGCTTTACCATATATATGCTGTGCCAGCCAATTTATACCTGCAGGAATTCCATGTCAAAATGTTAGTCTGAACTTTTCATTTGTATGTCTAATAAATGTGCTAAACTTTACATGTCCAAATCCAAACCTGTATTGGCCCCTCTTCTGCTTCTTCCTCATCTCAGTCAATGGTTACTCAGTGAGAATTGCTCAAGCCAAAAACAAACAAACAAAACAACCCCACAAAAACAACAAAAACCCCATCACTCTAGGTCAACTTTGACACCTGTGTTTTCTTACATGCACGTCAGCTCATTGGCATGTCCTGTTTGTTCTGCTTCCATAACATGCCAGCTTCATGACTCCTACCCTAGTTCAAGCCACTGTCCCCCTTGTCTGAATTGTTCTGATGGCATCTGCCAGGCTTCTCTGCATCTATTACTATCCTGACCATGGCAGATGCGGGGTGCAGCTCAAACAGGAGCAAGTGATTATATCATTCCTGCCCACATGCTCTAGTGACTTCCTATCACATTGAAAGTAATATCCACAAATCCACGGCAGTGCCTAAGGCCTCCTGTGATCAAGCCTCTGCTCTTTCTGCAAATTCATTGTCTCCTAATCCATGTTCCTTCTGCTCCACATACACTGATCTTGCAGTTTTGCAAAAATATGGTCACCTCCAGAACTTGGCATTTCCTGTTCCCTCTGCCTGAACCTCTCTCCCCTTGATATCCATGTGTCTTGTTCCCATGTATCCTTAAATCCTCTGCTTGGAGGTCTTCTTCTGTGTCTGTCTCTGGCCATCCTACTGAAAATAACAGTCCAGCATATCCCCTCCTTTTTTCTTATTTTCCTCCATAGTGTGATCACCATCATACATACTTGCTACATCACTTTCTTGCTTATTTGTTATCTATATCTTACACAAATCATATAAATTCTATTAGTCCTGGGCTTCTGTTCTAGTTCATGACCTCAAGGCTGATAACCAGTTGGAATGCAGGCTTGAATAAACAGAAGTGTGCATCCTTATGTAGACACAGTGGAGCACAGGTACTGCAGGAAAAGCCAACATTCTCAGAGTGAAGAGAAGTAGAATGAAAAAGGGAAGAGTAGGCCAGAATGAAGCTGAGACATTACTGTATCTGAAGTCACTGACCTAGCCCTGAGGGACACTCTGCAGATGAGGGACAGGCTCCAAACTGACCAAGGAACCTCTGGATACAATCAACCTGTCTCATTAGCTCAGGGTGCCTTAAACAACAGATATTTATTGCTCACAGATTTGAATATGGGAAGTCTAAGATCACAGTGCCAACCGATTCAGGTTCTGGTGAGAGCTTTCTTCCAGGCTTGCAGGTGGCTGCCTTTTACCCATGTACTTACGTGGAAGAGAGAGACAGAGACAGAGACACTGTGTGCCCTGGCATCTCTTACCTTAGGGGAATGATCTCATTGTGATGACCCACTCTCATGACCTCATCTAACCTTAACTATATCCCAAATGTCCCATTTCAAATACCATCACATGAGGGATTAGGGCTTCTGTGTAGGAATTTTGAAGAAACACAAACATGCAATCCATAACACAACCAAATCAAGATTGGTAGAAATGGTGCAGGACAAATGGTGTGATTTCTTAGCTAAGTTGCAAGGGAAACTTAAGAAAAAAAGGAGACAAGAGGGAAGAAATTATATATCAAAGAAGACTTGAGAGGTATACAAAATGGTTGCAATGTGGGAAGTTTATTTCGCTCTTGATTAAATGAACCTAATATAAAAAATATATCAGGTAATTGAGGAAATTTAAACACTGGGCATATATTGATATTAAGGAATCACTGTTAACTTTTTAAATGTGATATTGGCATTTGTGGTTGTGTTTCTAAAAATCTTCATTTAGTGTCACGTAGTGCAACATTTATAGATGCATGCAATGCTGTGTTTGTAATAATCCATTGATATGAGGAGTAGGTGGGTGATAGATGAAACAAGATTGGCCATGAGTTTTTTTTAAATGTATTTTTTAAAAAGATTTTATTTACTTATTTGAGAGACAGAGATTGAGGGAGAGCAAGAGCATGAGCAGGGAAGGAGGGCAGAGGGAGAAGAATCAGACTCCTCACTGAGCAGGGAGCCTGATGACATGGTACTCGACCCCAGGACCTTGGGATCATAACCTGAGCTGAAGGCAGATGCTTAACTGACTGAGATACCCAAGGCGTCCCTGGCAATGGGTTATTAATTGTCAAATTTGGGTAATAGGCATAGGGATTCACTACCATTCTCTCTAAATTAACATGTTTAAACATTTCCAAACTTGAAGGTTAAAAAAATAACAGAAAAACAATAGGCATGAAATGTAGCATCAGAGAGCTTAGAAGTATGTTAGGTTAAGGGAAGTAAGGAGATGAGGTTTTTAAAGCAAAAACTCTGAGAGTGCTCTTTGAAGAATATAACACAAGGCTGTCAATTTGTTCTTACAGGTTGTGTGAAATGTATTTCAATTATGATACAAAATGTGCATTAGAAACACTTCAAGAAGAAAAGCCTGAGTTGACCATTGTCTTTGAGCCTTTTTGGTAGTGATAGATGCCAGCTGCCAGATGCCAGCATTTTGGCTCCCTGTTATCCAGGTGTGGAGAAGTGAGATTGAGCACTCCTCCAACCAAGGTGAAGACCATAACTCCACGATTCCTCTGGTCCAGGGTTGGACAGTGAAATCTTGCTGATGGTGTGTTTTACAAGAGGATATGAGCATCTCCTTTCCCCTGGCTTGAAGACACCAGGACAATGAAGTCATCCAAATGAGGTGGTTCTCATTATAGAACCTTAGTCAGAGGATATGTTCCTGTTGGTGACCTCATATAACTAACTCATGTAATAAAGCACTTTTTCTGTTTTTCTCTTCTTACTTTCCCTAAATCTCCTTTCCCTCATATCCTTTCATCTTCATCCATATCACCATTATCACCCACTCCTATCTTTCTGACTATAAGAGAACTGGTAAACTATATATTATGTTGCAGTTTTGTAGCAGCAACTTATTTATTTTTAATTTTTGTAACAGTTATATTTTCTAATAAAATAATTCATGTTTATGTAGCTGGTTGAAAAGTCAGAAAATTTAAAACCTTTTTGTATTTATTGATTTAAATAGTTTCTTTCCCTTAATTAATTAATTAATTTTAAATTATTTATTATTATTATTATGTTCAATGATAGTACATCATTAGTTTTTAATGAACAACGATTCATTAGTTGCATATAACACACAGTGCTCATCACAACATGTGCCCTCCTTAATACCTATCATTCAGCTACCCCATCCCCCTACTCCCCTTCCATCTGTAACCCTCAGTTTGTTTCCTGGAGTTGAGTCTTTCATAGTTTGTCTCCCTCTCTGATTTCTTCCAATTCAGTTTTCCCTCCCTTCCCCTGTGCTATTCCTTAGGTTCCACATATGAGTGAAACCATCTGGTAACTATCTTTCTCTGCTTGACTTATTTCACTTAGCATAATCTCCTCCAGTTCTGTCCATGTTGATGCTAATGCTGGGTATTCATCCTTTCTGATGGCTGAGTAATATTCCCTTGTATATATGGACCGCATCTTCTTTATCCATTCATCTGTTGAAGGGCATCTTGTCTCCTCCCACAATTTGAGTATTGTGGATATTGCTGCTATGAATATTTGGATGTATGTGCCCATTCTTTTCACTATATCTTTATCTTTTGGGTAAATACCTAGTAGTGTAATTGTTGCATCCTAAGGTAATTCTATTTTTAATAACCCGAGAAACCTCCATACTGTTTTCCAGAGTGGCTGTATCAGCTTGCATTCTACCAGCAGTGTAAGAGAGTTCCCCTTTCTCTATATCCTCACCAACACTTGTTTCCTGTCTTTTCAATTTTTGCCATTCTAATGGGAGTAAGGTAGTATCTCATTGTGGTTTTGATTTGTATTTCCCTGATGGCTAGTGATGTTGAACACTTTTTTCATTGTCTGTTAGCCATTTGTATGTCTTCTTTTTGGAGATATGTCTGTTCAACTCTTCTGCCCATCTATCCATTTATTGACTGGATTATTTGCTTTTTGGGTGTTGAGTTTGAGAAGTTCTTTATAGATCTGGATACCAGTCTTTTATCCATAATGTCATTTGTAATTATTTCTTCCATTCTGCGGATTGTCTCTTTGTTTTGTTGACTATTTCTTTTGCTATGCAAAAGCTTTTTATCTTGATGAAGTCCCAATAGTTCATTTTTGCTTTTGTTTCCCTTGCCTTTATACATGTGTCTTGAAAGAGATCACTGTGACCAATGTTGAAGAGGTTACTTCTTATGTTCTCCTTTAGGACTTTGATAGATTCCTTTCTCACATTGAGGTCTTTCAACCATTTAGAGTTTACCTTTGTATATGGTGTAAGTGAATGGTCCAGTCTCATTTTTCTGCATGTGGCTGTTCAATTTTCCCAGCACCATTTATTGAAGAGCCTGTCTTTTTTTTCCATTGGATATTCTTTCCTGCTTTGTCAAAGATTAGTTGACCATAGCGATGAGGGTCCATTTCTGGGGTGTCTATTATGTTCCACTGATCTATGTGTCTGTTTTTGTGTTGATAGCATGCTTTCTTGATGATCACAGCTGTGTAATATAGCTTGAAGTCAAGCACTGTGATGCTCATAGCTTTGGTTTTCTTTTTCAATAATCCCTGGCCATTTGGGGTCTTTTTGGTTCCATATAAATTTCAGGATTGTTTATTCTAGCTCTGCAAAAAAAAAATGTCAGTGGCATTTTGATAGGGATTTCACTGTAAGTGTAGATTGCTCTCCACAGCATAGCCATTTTAACAATGTTTATTCTTCTAACCCATGAGCATGAAATGTTTTTCCAACTTTTTGTGTCTTCCTCAGTATCTTTCATAAGCGTTATGTAGTTTATAGAATATATATCTTTTATATCTTTGGTAGGTTTGTTCCTAGGTATCTTATGGTTTTTGGTGCTATTGTAAATGGAATTGATTCCTTAATACCTCTTTCTTCATTCACATTGTTAGTGTATAGAAATGCAACTGATTTCTGTGCATTGATTTTGAATCCTGCCACTTTACTGAATTGTTGTATGAGTTCTAGTAATTTGAGGAGTCTTTTGAGTTTTCCACAAAAAGTATCATGTCATCTGTGAAGAGAGAGTTTGAGTTCTTCTTTGCTAATTTGAATGTCTTTTATTTCTTTTTGTTGTCTGATTGCTGAGGCTACGACTTCTAGTACTATGATCAACAAAAGTGGTGAGAATGGGCATCCCTGTTGTGTTCCTGACCTTAAAAGAAAATCTCTCAGTTTTTCCCCATTGAGAATGATAGTCGTTGTGGGCTTTTCATAGATGACCTTTATGATATTGAGGTATGTTCTCTCTACCCCTACACTCTGAAGCGTTAATCAGGAAAGGATGCTGTATTTCGTTAAATGCTTTTTCTGCATCAATTGAGAGGACCATATGGTTCTTCTCTTTTCTTTTATTAATGTGCTGTATAACATTGATTGATTTGCAAATGTTGAAGCACCCTTGCATCCCAGGAATAAATCCCACCTGGTGGTGATAGGTAATCCTTTTAATGTACTGTCAGATCCTATTGGCTAGGGTCTTGAGTATTTTGGCATCCATGTTCATCAAGGATATTGGTCTGTAATTCTTTTTGATGGGGTCTTTGCCTGGTTTTGGGATCAGGGTAACGCCTCATAAAAGCAGTTTGGAAGTTTTCCTTCTGTTTCTATTTTTTGGAACAGCTTCAGTAGAATAGGTATTATTTCTTCTTTAAATGTTTGGTAGAATTCCCCTGGGAAGCCATCTGGCTCTGGAATTTTGTTTTTTGGGAGGTTTTTGATTGCTGCTTCAATTTTGTTACTGGTTATCAGCCTATTCAGTTGTCTATATTTTCCCATTTCAGTTTTGTTAGTTTGTATGTCTCCAGGAAGGCATCCATTTCTTCCAGATTGCTTAATTTGTTGGCATATAGTTGCTGGTAATAACTTCTAATAATTGTTTCAATTCCTTGCTGTTAGTCATGACGTCTCTCCTTTCATTCATGATTTTATTAATTTGGGTCCTTTTTCTTTTTTCTTTTCTTTTCTTTTTTTCTGGATAAGTTTGGATGGTGGTTTATTGATCTTATTCTTTTATGGAACCAGCTTCTAGTTTCGTTGATCTGTCCTATTTTTTTTTTCTGGTTTCTATTTCATTGAACTCTGCTCTAATCTTTATTATTTCTCTTTTCCTGCTTGTCTTAGGTCTTATTTGCTGTTCTTTCTCCTTTAGGTGTGGGGTTAGCTTGTGCATTTTGGATTTTTCTACTTTTTTGAGAGAGGGCTGGATGGCTATGTATTTCCCCCTTAGGTCCACCTTTGCAGTATCCCATAGGTTTTGGACTGATGTGTTTTCATTCTCATTAGTTTCCATGAATTGTTTAAGTTCTTCTTTGATTCCTTGGTTGACCCATTCATTCTTTAGCATGATGCTCTTTAACTTCCAAATATTTGAATTCCTTCCAAATTTTTTCTTGTGATTGAATTCAAGTTTCAAAACATTGTGGTCTGAGAATATGCAGGGAATAATCTCAATCTTTTGGTATCAGTTGAGACCTGATTTGTGACCCAGTATGTGGTCTATTCTGGAGAAAATTCCATGTGCACTGGAGAAGAATGAATATTCTGTTATTTTAGGGTGGAATTTTTGTATATATCTATGAAGTCCCTCTGGTTCAATGTGTCATTCAAAGCTCTTGTTTCTTTGTTGATCTGCTTAGACGATCTATCTGTTTCTGTGAGTGGAGTGTTTAGGTCTCCTACTATTAATGTATTATTATCAATGTGATCCTTTTTTTGGTTAACAGTTGACTTACGTAGTTGGCTGCTCCCATGTTGGGGAATGGATATTTACAATTGTTATATCTTCTTGTTGGAAAGACCCTTTCAGTATAATATAGTGTCCCTCCACATCTCTTACTACAGTCTTTGGTTCAAAATCTAATTTGTCTGATATGAGAATTGCTACACCAGCTTTCTTTTGAGGTCCATTGGCCTGATAAATGGTTCTCCATCCCCTCACTTTCAATCTGGAAGTGTCTTTAGATTCAAAATAAGTCTCTTGTAGACTATGTAGGGATGGGTCCTGTCTTTTTATCCAATTTGAAATCCTGTGTCATTTCATGGGGTCATTTAGGCCATTCATGTTGAGGGCAACTATTGACAGATATGAATTTAGTGCCATCATATTGCCTGTAAAATCCCTATTTTTATAGATTATCTCTCTAAATTTCTGGTCTATATTACCCTTGGGATCTTTCTTCTTTTATAAAATCCCCCTTAATATTTCTTGCAGGGCTGGCTTGGTGGTCATATATTTTTTCAGTTTCTGCCTATTCTGGAAACTCTTTATCTCTCCATCCATTCTGGATGACAGCCTTGCTGGATACAGTATTTTTGGCTGCATGTTCTTCTCATTTAGTACCCTGAATATGTCTTGTCAGCCCTTACTGGGTTGCCAGGTTTCTGTGGACATGTCTGATGTTATTCTGATGATCCTCCCTCCATATGTAAGAAATATCTTTCCAAAGCTGCTCTCAGGACAGATTCTAAGATGTGAAAGTTTCATTATTATATGCCAGTGTTTCTTTATTTTTATTGATTTTATTGATCTTTATTTTTATTGATTTATTGTTATCAATTTAATAATTGATATTATTATTATATGCCAGTGTTGCTTTATTTTTATTGATTTTATTTATTTTATTGATCTTGAGAGGGGTCCTCTCTGCCTTTTGGACATGATCACTTGTTTTCTACCCCAAGTTAAGGAAGTTCTCAGCTATGATTTGATCAAATATATCTTCTAGTCCTCTCTTTCTCTCCACCCCCTCAGGGATCCCAAGAATTCTGACATTGGAGCATTTCATGACATCATTGATCTCTCTAAGTTTGTTCTCATGGGCTTCTAGCTGTTTATCTCTATCCTCCTCAGCTTCCTTCCTTTCTATCAGCTTATCTTCTAGAACACCAATTTGTTCTTCTGCCTCGTTTACCCTGGTGGTTAGAGTATCCAGTTTAGACTGTATTTCATTCATAGCATTTTTAAGTTTGGCCTATTAGACCACATTTCTGCCCTCAGAGATTCTATATTGTTGCTAATGCTTTTTTTTTAAAAGGATTTTATTTACTTATTTGACAGATAGAGATCACAAGTAGGCAGAGAGGCAGGCAGAGAGAGAGAGAGGAGGAAGCAGGCTCCCTGCCAAGCACAGTGCCCGATGCGGTACTCGATCCCAGGACCCTGAGATCATGACCTGAGCCAAAGGCAGAGCCTTAACCCACTGAGCCACCCAGGCGCCCCTAGTTGCTAATGCTTTTATGAGGCCTGACAATTGACTTCATAATTGCTACCTTGAAGTCTATCTCTGATATCTTGCTTATATTCATATCCATTAGTTCTGTGGCAGAGACCATTGTCTCTGGTTCTTTTCTTTGTTGGGAGTTCTTCCTCCTAGTCATTCTGTTGAGAAATGGTTGAAGGAATGTACAGAGTCCAAAATATCAACCATGACCCAAGCGAAATGCACCCCCACAAAAATCCAAAGTTGTCTAAAGCTACCACAGATACACCATTAAAGCCAAGATGATCCAAAACAATACAAAACAAAGATAAAAGAGAAAAAAAAAGAGGGGGGACAGGGAGAGAGATGATAACCTCTCAGAGTGGACACAGCAGGGTGATTTGCCTGTTTTTGCTTGATTTTTGGTCTGTGCGTTAGAAGACAGTATATCCCTACATTGCAAAAAAATCAAAACTTGCACATATATCAAGATAAAATTGAATAGAGTGAAAAATGGGCCACAAGGTAGGAGGTGCAGAGAAGTGAATCCAAGGAGTATGTTTGGGGTATAAGCCTATAAGAAATCTATAAAATATATATGTGAAAAAAAAAAGTTAAAAAGTGACTTAAGACATAGGTTGGGAAATACAAATCTATTTGAAATGGCAGCAGGGTCAAAAAAAGAAAATAAGAAAAGAAACTATTAAAGAAATATAACATTTTAGCCTAAAGTATAAGCAAGTTGGAAGGGAACACCTGGAGCTCCTTATATTATTTCCCCTGGCACTGGAGTTTTACAGTCCTCTGGGAAATAAGCTTAAAAGCTTATTCATCTGTTCTTCCAGTCAGTCTTGGAGAAAGGCTTGTTGCTTGGCTTCTCAGGTGCTTAGCCTAGGTGGAGTTGCCCCACCCCTTGTCAAGGGGATGAACTTAATGTGAGCTGGTTCGCTGTGTGGCTTTTGTCCCCTGGTATCTTTCTGCTTCTCTCTAGATGGCTAGAGCAAATGTGGCCATGCAGGAATCTCCAGTGCAGAGTTTCAGTGTCCTGGTCCATGCCCCTTAACAAATCATCCAAGTCAATCTGTATCCACCTCTGTCTGTACCAAACTCCATAGATTCACACATCTGCTGTGGGAGGGCCTGTTGTGTTGATTATCAAATAACTTTTCCCCAGATGGAATTGCTGCATCCAGGTGGCCTGGCTAAGTAATCTGCTCTTCTTTGTTTTTTTTTTTTTTTTTTTTAAAGATTTTTATTTATTTATCTGACAGACAGAGATCACAAGCAGGCAGAGAGGCAGGCAGAGAGAGAAGGAGGGGAAGCAGGCTCCCTGCTGAGCAGAGAGCCTGATGCGGGGCTCGATCCCAGGACCCTGGGATCATGACCTGAGCCGAAGGCAGAGGCCTTAACCCACTGAGCCACCCAGACGCCCCTGCTCTTCTTTGTTTTACGTGGCTTTTGCTCCCCAAAATCTTTCTTTGCAGGTTTAGAGGATGAGAATGAAAATGGCAGCCTCACAATTTCTGGGCCTGGAGCTGAAATCTTGGGGCCCCACTCCTCAGTGAGCCCTCTGAGAAAAGCAGTCAATCACTCCTGTCTCCCTGGTCTCTGGCCACAATCTGTGCTCACCCAACCTGTGACTGAACATTTCTATCTCAGGGATATGACCTTGTTTTGAGTCTCCAAACCCAGAAGCCTCCTGTGGTGTGCTACTCACCATTCCTCCTAGAGGAGGAAGGGGGCTCTCCCTGGTTCTGCCACTTTTTGGGCCCCTGCTCCAGGAGTAGGGGCCAACGATTCTGTGGGTCACATTTTATGTCATGCCTGAGCTGAAAGTACACTCCTGGGCTCAACTTTTGGACTGGCTTCCCCATTCTGATACCTGGGAGCTCTGCTGCACAGGGTTTCCTGTGACCCTGAGACTCCTGGGACCACACAGTCCCAGCCAGTGTTCTACCTCTTGCTTGGCTGCCTGAGGGATGCCCTTCAGAGAAGCAGACTCCTAAAAGTTCTGATTTTGTGCTCCTTTGCTCTATCATTTGCTAGTAGCTGGCTGATGGAGGTTGCCTCCCCCTGGAGTCTATCTTCCCATATATCGCCTTGGATTCACTTCTCTGCACCTCCTACCTTATGGAAAATGATCGCTTGTCTTTTTGTATTTGTAGCTATTCTTTTCTCCAATCTCCAGCTGAGTAAGCAGGTGTTCAGAATGATTTGATAGCTATCTAGATGAATTCCTGGGGCCAGAAGAAATTAAGGTCTCCTATTTCACCATCTTGGATGCCTCTTTCCCTTAATTTTAAAAGAAGGTGACTAGAAATCTTTTTACTTTAAACTACTAAAGATAAATTTAGTTGCTTTATGCATTAAAAAAAATCTCTTTGGCAAATGATTCACTTGTAATAAATGGGGGAAAAATCATCTTAACCCTAACTCTGCTGGTAAAAATTTCAGCTCTGATAGGACAGGAAGTTAAAAATCATGCAAAAGAAGGTTTTAGAATACATGGAACCTATACTCATAAATAAAAGCATAATGTAGAAATGCCTTTTGCTTCTGCACAGCAAAGTCAACAAAACGAAGAGGCAACCCACAGAATGGGAGAAGATATTTGCAAATGACAGTACAGACAAAAGGCTGATATCCAGGATGTATAAAGAACTTCTCAAATTCAACACGCACAAAATAGATAATCATGTCAAAAAATGGGCAGAAGACATGAACAGACACTTCTCCAATGAAGACATACAAATGGCTATCAGACACATGAAAAAGTGTTCATCAACATTAGCCATCAGAGAGATTCAAATTAAAACCAAATTGAATGGAGAGGAGAAGGGAGTTCTGGGAAATTGGAAGGGGAGTTGAACCATGAGAGACTATGGACTCTGAAAAACAACCTGAGGGTTTTGAAGGGGCGGGGGATGGGAGGTTGGGGGAACCAGGTGGTGGGTATTAAGGAGGGCACAGATTGCATGGAGCACTGGGTGTGGTGAAAAAACAATGAATACTTTTACGCTTAAAATAAATAAAAAATTAAAAAAAAACACCCAAATTGATATACCACCTTACACCAGTTGGAATGACCAAAATTAGCAAGACAGGAAACAACGTGTGTTGGAGAGGATGTGGAGAAAGGGAAACCCTCTTACACTGTTGGTGGGAATGCAAGTTGGTGCAGCCACTTTGGAGAACAGTGTGGAGATTCCTCAAGAAATTAAAAATAGAGCTTCCCTATGACCCTGCAATTGCACTGCTGGGTATTTACCCCAAAGATACAGATGTAGTGAAAAGAAGGGCCATCTGTACCCCAATGTTTATAGCAGCAATGGCCGTTGTTGCCAAACTGTGGAAAGAACCAAGATGCCATTCAACATATGAATGGATAAGGAAGATGTGGTCCATATATGCTATGGAGTATTATGCCTCCATCAGAAAGGATGAATACCCAATTTTTGTACCAATATGGATAGGACTGGAAGAGATTATGCTGAGTGAAATAAGTCAAGCAGAGAGAGTCAAGTATCATATGGTTTCACTTATTTATGGAGCACAACAAATACCATGGAGGACATGGGGAGATCGAGAGGAGAAGGGAGTTGAGGAAAATTGGAAGAGGAGATGAACCATGAGAGACTATGGACTCTGAAAAACAACCTGCGGGTTTTGAAGGGGTGGGGGATGGGAGGTTGGGGAAGTCAGGTGGTGGGTTTTATGGATGGCACGTATTGCATGGAGCACTGGGTGTGGTTCATAAACAATGAATTCTGGGGAGGAGTCAAGATGGCGGAGAAGTAGCAGGCTGAGATGACATCGGGTAGCAGGAGATCAGCTAGATAGCTTATCTAACCATTGTGAACACCTATAAATCCAACGGGAAATCGAAGAGAAGAAGAGCAACAATCCCAGAAACAGAAAATCGATCACTTTCTGAAAGGTAGGACCTGCGGAGAAGTGAATCCAAAGCGACGGGAAGATAGACCCCGGGGGGAGGGGCCGGCACCCGGCAAGCGGCGGAGCGACGGAGCACAAAATCGGGACTTTTAAAAGTCGGCTCCTCTGGGAGACATCGCTCCAGAGGCTAAACTGGGGGGAAACCCAGGCGGGGTCAGCATAACCCCAGGACCCGCGGGGTCACAGAAGGACTGGGGGTGTCTGAGTGCCGCAGAGCTCGCAGGTATTAGAGCGGGGAAGCCGGCTATAGCGACAAAGCCGAGGAGTGAGCTCTAAGCCCCGGGTTACCTTGTGCCGGTCGCAGGCTGGGTGGGCTCGGAGCGCGGCCGGAGGCCACGGAGACAAAAGCGACCCGGCGCTTTTCTCCAGCTCCAACAATTGACTGCTTTCCTCGGGGCGCGACCGCAAGCCAGGGAGGCGGGGCTATTGGGCGCTTTGCTCTGAGAGTGCACTGAGGAGCGGAACCCCAAGCTCTCGGCTCCTCCGGGCCGAGAGATTGGGAGGCCGCCATCTTCATTCCCGTCCTCCGGAACTCTACGGAAAGCGCTCAGGGAACAAAAGCTCCCGAAAGCGAACCCGAGCGGATTACTTAGCCCGGCCCCTGGCAAGGGCGGTGCAATTCCGCCTGCGGCAAAGACTCTTGAGAATCACTACAACAGGCCCCTCCCCCAGAAGATCAACAAGAAACCATCCAAAACCAACTTCAGTCACCAAGAACAGCGGAATTCCACAGCAGGAGAAAGCAAATCCTACCTGGACAAAATGACAAGGCGGAAAAACTCACCTCAAAAAAAAGAACAAGAGGCCGTACCGAAGGCTGGAGACCTAATCAATACAGACATAGGTAGCATGACAGATCTAGAGTTCAGAATGACAATTCTCAAGGTTCTAGCCAGGCTCGAAAAAGGCATAGAAGATATTAGAGAAACCTTCTCCGGAGAGATAAAAGCCCTTTCTGGAGAAATAAAAGAACTAAAATCTAACCAAGTTGAAATCAAAAAAGCTATTCATGAGGTGCAATCAAAAATGGAAGCTCTCACTGCCAGGATAAATGAGGCAGAAGAAAGAATTAGTGACATAGAAGACCAAATGACAGAGAATAAAGAAGCTGAGCAAAAGAGAGACAAACAACTACTGGAACACGAGGAGAGGATTCGAGAGATAAGTGACACCATAAGACGACACAACATTAGAATAATTGGGATTCCAGAAGAAGAAGAAAGAGAGAGGGGAGCAGAAGGTATATTGGAGACAATTATTGGAGAGAATTTCCCTAATATGGCAAAGGGAACAAACATCAAAATCCAGGAGATGCTAAGAACGCCCCTCAAAATCAATAAAAATAGGTCCATAAACAATGAATTCTGTTACGCTGAAAAAAAATAAATTAAAAAAACAGTATTTTACAAAATTTAATGAGGCATGTTATGTCTTTGCAGTCTTTTAAATTACAGCCTCCTTTTTATAATTAAACTTTTTCTTATAAATTAAAAAAAATGCCTTTTGCCTTCAATTATAAGAGCTTATCTTGGATTTATCTAATCTGAGGAGCAATTCATCTGCCATACTTCATATTTTTTTTTAAAGATTTTATTTTATTTGACAGAGAGAGAGAGATCACAAGTAGGCAGAGAGGCAGGCAGAGAGAGAGGAAGGGAAGCAGGCTCCCCGCTGGGCAGAGAGCCCGATGTGGGGCTCGATCCCAGGACCCTGGGATCATGACCCGAGCCAAAGGCAGAGGCTTTAACCCACTGAGCCACCCAGGCGCCCCTGCCATACTTCATATTGATTAATTTCTTCTCTACACATGGGACAACTCTTGACCTACATGGGATTGTTCAGGATGGAAACACTGCTTCCTCTGTTAAATGAGCCATCCAGACTTCTGCTGCTCAAGCATGGCCTGTAGACTGTTGATATAAGGAACTTGTGCAAGAATGTAAATCAATCACATTACAAAATATGCTTTTTAGATAAGCTTTTTTTTCTTGGTAAGATTATATCAATAAAGGAAGCAGTGTGTGATTTATATTCTGTTGCAAACTTTTTTCTTGTCTAGGACTAGCACTTGGGAGTAACTCTGATGTAGATTTTTGTTTTTTGCATGTTGGTGAAGTGAACTATTGCATAGTGTCTCCCTGCTACATACACTGTGACATGCTGAGTAAAATGTAATTAAAACACATTTAATCTGGAAAGAGAAAAACTTCTGGGCACCAGGAACTTACAACTGAATTAAGAGTTTACCTGTCAACCACCAGAGGAATATCTGAATAAATAAAGATGCTACAGTGTGACTATTAATTTGGAAAAATCCATGAGGCTTTCTATACCAGTAAAACTAAAAAATGAGTAAAGTTTCTGGATAGAAGATTGCTATACAAACATCAACAGCATGCAATTGGAAAACAAATCATTTTTCTCAACTATCATAGTCAAGATTGGATAAGGTATGAAGCAAATGGATGCGAAACTCTAAAGAGAGATATAAGTGAAGAGCAGGATACTTACACAGTTAGAAAGCATCTCTCCACAGTTGGCTAATCAGTTGCAAAAGAAAAATAGTAACTATATAAAGAACAGAAATTAGATAGTGGTCTGACCATCTAATAAAAAATACTGGGGAGTTGGGATGTCTGGTTGGCTCAGTGGGTTGAAGCCTCTGCCTTCAGCTCAGGTCATGATCCCAGGGTCCTGGGATCAAGCCCCACAATCGGGCTCTCTGCTCAATGGGGAGCCTGCTTCTTCCTCTCTCTCTGCCTGCCTCTCTGACTGCTTGTGATCTCTGTCTGTCAAATAAATAAATAAATCTTAAAAAAAAACTATCAGGTACCTGAAGTAAATCTATCAAAAATTGTATAAAAACTATACAAAAAAGAACTAAGTAAATGGAGAACTATTTATGGATGACAAGGTTCCAAAGTTTCAGTAACACAACAATGCAAGTTCTCTCCCCAATTTCCACCAACTAACAAAAATGTAGGGCAATTGTTAGTAACATACTAACAAGGATTTTAATAGATTTGAGCCAGATGATTTTGAAAATGTGTATGAAAAATAGATGGGGAGAGTATTGAGGGGAATTTTGACAACATAGGAGGATCTTCTGTACTAGATATTAAGGTGTTGTAATTGGTCTATGCAGTAGAGGCAGGATAGAGTTCATGTGCTGCCATTGGAATGCATGGAAATGTCATCTGTGACATTGAAAATGATGAAGAAAGGAAGGACTAGTCAAGGAACCTGGTTGTGACAAATAGCCATAAACATGGGAACACTGCTACTCATATCATACAAATAATTTCCCTATGTAGTAAAGACACAGTTTATTTTTTTAAATTATATTGATTTTATTGATTTTATTTTTTTATTTCACGTGTTTATTTAAATTCCTGTTAGTTAAAATATAGTGTAATATTAGTTTCATGAATAGAATTTAATGATTCATCGCTTACATATAACATCCAGTGCTCATCACAAGTGCCCTCCCTGATACCCATCACCCATTTAGCCCATCACCCCCCACTCCTCTCCCTCCATCAACCCTCAGTGTATTCTCCATACTTAACAGTCTGTTTCATGGTTTGCCTCTCTCTTTCTCCTCCCTATGTTCACCTGTTTCTTTTCTTAAATTCCATGTGAGTAAAATCATGTTATTTGTCTTTCTATGACTGACTTGTTTGACTCTAACTTCATCCACATCATTATGAATTGCCAGATTTCATCCTTTCTAAAGGCTGAGTAATATTCCATTATATATATACTATATCTTTATCCATTCATTTGTCCATGGACATCCGGGCTTTTTCCACAGTTTGGCTATTGTGGACATTGTTGCTACAAACATTGGGGTGCAAGTGTCCCTTTGGATCACAATGTTTGTGTCCTTTGGGTAAATACCCAGTAGGGCAATTGCTGGGTCCTGGGGTAGCTCTATTTTTAATGTCCTGGGTAACCTCCATACTGTTTTCCAGAGTGGATGCACCAGCTTGCGTTCCCACCAACAGTGTAAGAGTGTTCTCCTTTTTCCACATCCTCACCAACACTTGTTGTTTCCTGAGTTATTAATCTTAGCCTTTCTGACTGGTGTGAGGTGGTATCTCTTTGTGGTTTTGATCTGTATTTCCCTGATGAGTGAGGTTGAGCATCTTTTTATGTGTGTTAGACATTTGTATGTCTTCTTTGGAGAAATGTCTTCTGCCCATTTCTTAATTGGATTATTGGGGGGGTTAAGTTTAATAACTTCTCTACAGATTTTAGATAGTAACACTTTATCAGATATGTCATTTGAAAATATCTTTGTAGGTTGTCTTTGAGTTCTGTTGATTGTTTCCTTCACTGTGTAGAGGCTTTTTATTTTGATGAAGTCCCAATAGCTCATTTTTGCTTTTCTTACTCTTGCCTTCAGTGATACGTCTAATATAGATGTTGTGTGGGTGATGTCAAAGGGATTGCTGCCTGTATTTTCTAGGATTTTGATAGATTCCTCTAAAAGTAGATCTAAATGTAGAATTGTCTGACTATAGTTAATTATGCTATATTGCACTCTTGAAATTTGTTAAGAAGTTAGATCTTAAGTGTTCTCATCACTCACACACACAGATTCACACAAATGCACAGAGTAAGAGGGCGACTATGTGAAATGATGGATATGTTAAATATCTTGTTGGTGGTGGTTATTTCACAATGCATACTTGTTTCAAAAGATTACATTATATACCGTATATAAACCTGGATTAAAAAAGCCAACAAATTTCATTGCATGTCATGTAAGCATATTGACATTGATCATTAAATTAACAGAATGGAATTACCATAAAAGAACATTGTTTCCATGGGTGCGGGGGGGATAAAGGCATTTAGAAGAAAATAGAGCAAAATATCTAAGATATAAGTTGAATGAATTTCTTGGAATAGACTTAAAATGCACACAGTATAAAGGACAAGTTAGTAAATTAAACTACACTAAAAAGTAAAATTTTTGAGTATTGTAAAGTTAACATTTTAGCCCCAGCTTAAGACTTATTATGCTGGGCTCTGGTCCACATTTCCCTCCAGCCATCATTATGCCCACACATGCCACAAACTGCAGGAGATATAATCTGACAGCATGGCACATCAGTGGGCCGCCTGTGATTCTTCATAGGGTTTCTGTGACACTGCTTAGGGCACATGCAGAACCACTCCCTGTTGCTCAATCTGTCAATACAACAAAGTGAATGTTTGTGGAGCTGCCTTTGACCAACACTGGTGGGGGTCCCATGAAGATTTCCACCCATTTTCTTTTTCTTTTTTAAAAATATTTATTTATTTGACAGAGAGAGAGATAAAGAGAGAAGGAACACAAGCAGGGGCAGAGGGAGAGGGAGAAAGAGGCTCCCCACTGAACAGGGAGCCCAATGCAAGGCTTGATCCCAGGACCCTGGAATCCTGACTTGAGCTGAAGGCAGGTGCTTAATGACTGAGTCACCCAGGCCCCCCTTCACCCCTTTTCTGAGATACATTCTACAAGTCTTTCAGAAGGTCCTGCTGGGACTGAGCCTCTGTATCTAGCTGTAGAGTCCAGTTCATTAGGCTTCCCTTGTATTTGTTTCCTTTTGTTATGGGGTGTAGTGTGTCCCCTGCCCCCCCCCAGGACTTTTCAATTCAGAGGTTAAAATCCTCACCCCTGGTACCTCAGAGTTTGACTTTATTTGGAAATAAAGCTGTTGCAGATGTCATTAGTTAAGATGGGAACACAGGGAGTGGGATGAGTCCTAATTTATATCTAACATGACCTAATGTAAAAGAGTGGAATTTGGACACAGACATGCATGCAGGGAAAACACCAGGTGAGGATGAATGATGACAGAGATGTACCAGCCATTCAATGCTGGGCATTTCCCACAGACCACTTGAAGCTAGGAGAGAGACATGGAACAGATTCTTTCCTATAACCCTGAGAGGACCCAAATCTGCTGGCATACCACAGTCAGATTCCTACCCTCCAGAATTGTGGGATGATACATGTCTATTGTTTAGATTATGCTGTTTGTGGCAGCCCCAGCAAATACATACAATCCGTAATAGCAAAATGTACAGTTGGGTTACAATGGTACCACTCACTCCCAGAATCAAGGTATTCGATTGAAGATTTCCCAGTAACCAAACTTTGAAGAAATACCTGTAGGAAAGGAGGAGGTCCGCTATACGTTAGTATGACCTCATCTTAATTAGCTACAACTGCAATGTTGTTTTTCCAAATAAGGTCATATTCTGAGATTGTATGGATTGGGAATTCAATATATGAATTCTGGGAAACACAGTTCAACTCATAAATGTGATCTCTCCCCACATTCATGTTCTCACATGTAAAATTATTCACTGTCTCCCCAAATCCCCTGAAGTCTTAACTCACTTCAGCACCCAATTTCATTGAACAGCATCTAAATCAGATATAGGTGAGACTTGAGGGATGATTCATCCTTTCCAGCTGTGAACCCATGAAGCCAGACATCTTGCCATGTGTTTCCCAAATATGATGGTGGGGCAGGCATAGGATAGACACTCTCATTCCAAGGGAGAGAAATCAGAAGGGAAACAGGGGCATTGGTCCCAAGCAAGTATGCAACTTGATGGCAAATTTCATTAGATTTGAAGGCTTGAGAATAATCCTCTTTGGTTGTCCTCTGCCCTCCTCGTCTATGCTCTGGGACCGGGGAAAAGACAGTCCCACCTCTGAGACTCTACCCCCTGGGTCCTGATGTCAATGACAGCCTTGTTAAACTAGGACCACCTCTGGGATTATTCTTTCCTTTTCTTGAAGAATAATATATATTTCCAGATATATAGCTCAGTTGGCCCTTTTCC
This sequence comes from Martes martes, assembly GCF_963455335.1. Classification (NCBI taxonomy): domain Eukaryota; kingdom Metazoa; phylum Chordata; class Mammalia; order Carnivora; family Mustelidae; genus Martes; species Martes martes. The sequence goes on along the minus strand of NC_137892.1, from coordinate 12,949,130 downwards.
TGCCAGTGGAATCTTACATTGACAGCCTTCCTTCCTTTCACTCTGTATCTGCCTCCTTACTTTTCCAAGCTGCCAGTGTTTCTGCTGATAGAACATTCACAGAATTTTTTTTTTTTTTTTTGGTTTCCTGTGCAATTCGTAGGGGTCCAAACTTCAAAGAGGGTCCTTTGTAGATCTGTCCCATATAACCACATTTCTATTCCTGGGTTCAGTTGGGTGGGTTGCCTGGGTAGTGTCACTGTTGGATTGTGAAAGTGATTATATATATATATATACACACACACACACACACACACACACACATATATATATATACACACACACACACACACACATACACACATACATATGTGTATATATATATACACACACGTATATGCATATATATATTTATTTATAAACATAAATAAACTACAACTTAAATAGTAAGTTACTATGTAAATATTTACTATTTATCTTTAGTCAAACAGTTATACTGAGATGTCTTAATGTTCTAGTGGTTTGTCTAGTGGATTCATCTAGTGATCTACTCATTTTTCCTATATAGATAATGCCTTCAAATAATAACAAGGTTGTCTCTTCTTTACTCAACCTCCTACATCTTATTCTTCCTTCTTGGCTTGTTACATTATATAGTTTTTAATGTGGGAAACAAAGACAGAAGAAAAATTATTAAATTTCCTTACTACCTACAGCCCATTGACAAGTCCTTCAAACAGGTAGAGTGATATTTCTTGAGGGACCTATTTCTTGAGGGACTGCCTTGATGTTGATACTTTGTTAAGGGCAACTGGCAATCTTAGCCTGACCTCCCAGGATCCTGAAAGTTTACTTTAACATATGAAAATTATTTTGGAAACTTCCTTTATCCCTACCCTCTAGATACATGTTAGCAATCATCCCCCAAGCATATGGCTTACCACTATATATCTGAAGGGTCTCATGACTAAAGTTTTATTAGATAGTAATAAGTGACTTTTCTCAACAATAGCTAGCCTTTCAAGGCTAGCCTAAATTCCTTAGAGACTTATCCTCTCCCTAACCCCTCCCAACTTGAAAGCCATTCCTCATGACCCTGGTGCAGCTCTTTCCGCCCACAGGTCCTGTCTTCGTGCTTTAATAAAATCACCTTTTTATACCAAAGTCATCTCAAGAATTCTTTCTTGGGGGAGTCAAGATGGTGGAGAAGTAGCAGGCTGAGACAACATCAGGTAGCAGGAGATCAGCTAGACAGCTTATCTAACCATTGTGAACAACTACAAATCCAATGGGAAATCGAAGAGAAGAAGAGCAACAATTCTAGAAACAGAAAATCGATCACTTTCTGAAAGGTAGGACCTGCGAAGAAGTGAATCCAAAGCCACGGGAAGATAGACCGCGGGGGGAGGGGCCGGCTCCCGGCAAGTGGCGGAGCAACGGAGCACAAAATCGGGACTTTTAAAAGTCTGCTCCATGGAGGGACATCGCTCCAGAGGCTAAACCAGGGAGAAACTCAGGCGGGGTCAGCATAACCCCAGGTCCCGCGAAGTCACAGAAGGACCGAGGGCGTCTGAGTGCCGCAGAGCTCGCAGGTATTAGAGTGGGGAAGCCCGGTTACAGCAACAAAGCCGAGGAGTGAGCTCTCAGCCCGGGGTTACCTTGTGCCAGTCGCAGGCTGGGTGGGCTCGGAGCACAGCCGGAGGCCACAGAGATGGAAGCGACCGGGCGCATTTCTCCAAGTGCCAGCAATTGACTCCTTTCCAACCAGCGAGACCGCAGGCCAGGGAGGTGTGGCGGTTGGGCGCTTTTCTCTCAGGGTGCACTGAGGAGCGGAACCCCAAGCTCTCGGCTCCTCCGGGCTGAGAGATTGGGAGGCCACCATCTTCATTCCCATCCTCTGGAACTCTACGGAAAGCACTCAGGGAACAAAAGCTCCTGAAAGCAAACCTGAGTGGATTACTTAGCCCAGCCCCTGGCAAGGGCGGTGCAATTCCGCCTGCGGCAAAGACACTTGAGATCACCACAACCCCTCCCCCAGAAGATCAACAAGAAACCCAGCCAAGACCAACTTCACTCACCAAGAACATCAGAATTCTATAGGGGGAGAAAGCAAATCTTATCTGGAAAAAATGACAAGGTGAAAAAACTCACCACAAAAAAAAGAACAAGAGGCAGTACCCAAGGCTGGAGACCTAATCAATACGGACATTGGTAACATGACAGATCTAGAGTTCAGAATGACAATTCTCAAGGTTCTAGCCGGGCTCAAAAAAGGCATAGAAGATATTAGAGAAACGCTCTCCGGAGAGATAAAAGCCCTTTCTGAAGAAATAAAAGAACTAAAATCTAACCAAGTTGAAATAAAAAAAGCTATTAATGACGTGCAATCAAAAATGGAAGCTCTCACTGCTAGGATAAATGAGGCAGAAGAAAGAATTAGTGACATAGAAGACCAAATGACAGAGAATAAAGAAGCTGAGCAAAAGAGAGACAAACACATACTGGACCACAAGGAGAGAATTTGAGAGATAAGCGACACCATAAGATGACACAACATTAGAATAATTGGGATTCCAGAAGAAGAAGAAAGAGAGAGGGGAGCAGAAGGTATATTGGAGACAATGATTGGAGAGAATTTCCCTAATATGGCAAAGGGAACAAACATCAAAATCCAGGAGATGCTAAGAACGCCCCTCAAAATCAATAAAAATAGGTCCACACCTCGTCACCTGATAGTAAAATTTACAAGTATGAGCGACAAAGAGAAAATCCTGAAAGCAGCCCGGGAAAAGAAGTCTGTAACATACAAGGGTAAAAACATTAGATTGGCAGTGGATCTATCCACAGAGACCTGGCAGGCCAGAAAGAACTGGCATGATATATTCAGAGCAGTAAACGAAAAAAACATGCAGCCAAGAATACTATATCGGGCTAGGCTATCATTGAAAATAGAAGGAGAGATAAAGAGCTTCCAGGACAAACAAAAGCTGAAAGAATTTGCAAACACCAAACCAGCTCTACAGGAAATATTGAAAGGGGTCCTCTAAGCAAAGAGAGACCCTAAAAGGAGTAGATCAGAAAGAAACAGAGACAATATACAGTAACAGTCACCTTACAGGCAATACAATGGCACTATATTCATATCTCTCAGTAGTTACCCTGAATGTTAATGGGCTAAATGCCCCAAGCAAAAGACACAAGGTATCAGAATGGATAAAAAAACAAAACCCATCAATATGCTGCCTACAAGAAACTCATTTTAGACCGAAGACACCTCCAGATTTAAAGTGAGGGGATGGAAAACAATGTATCATGCTAATGGACATCAGAAGAAAGCTGGGGTGGCAATCCTTATAGCAGATCAATTAGATTTTAAGCCAAAGACTATAAGAAGAGATGAGGAAGGACACTATATCATACTCAAAGGGTCTGTCCAACAAGAAGACCTAACAATCTTAAATATCTATGCCCCTAACATGGGAGCAGCCAACTATATAAACCAATTAATAACAAAATCAAAGAAATACATTGACAGTAATACAATAATAGCAGGGGACTTTAACACTCCCCTCACTGAAATGGACAGATCATCTAAGCAAAAGATCAACAAGGAAATAAAGGCCTTAAATGACACACTGGACCAGATGGACATCACAGATATATTCAGAACATTCCATCCCAAAGCAACAGAATATGCATTCTTCTCTAGTGCACATGGAACATTCTCCAGAATAGACCACATCTGGGTCATAAATCAGGTCTCAATCGGTACCAAAAGATTGAGATCATTCCCTGCATATTTTCAGACCACAATGCTCTGAAGCTAGAACTCAATCACTAGAGGAAATTTGGAAAGAACGCAAATACATGGAGACTAAACAGCATCCTTCTAAAAAATGAATGGGTCAACCAGGAAATTAAAGGAGAATTGAAAAAATTCATGGAAACAAATGATAATGAAAACACAACGGTTCAAAATCTGTGGGACACAACAAAGGCAGTCCTGAGAGGAAAATATATAGCGGTACAAGCCTTTCTCAAGAAACAAGAAAGGTCTCAAATACACAACCTAACCCTACACCTAAAGGAGCTGGAGAAAGAACAACAAAGAAAGCCTAAACCCAGCAGGAGAAGAGAAATCATAAAGATCAGAGCAGAAATCAATGAAAGAGAAACTAAAAAAAAACAATAGAACAAATCAACAAAACTAGGAGCTGGTTCTTTGAAAGAATTAATAAGATTGACAAACCCCTGGCCAGACTTACCAAAAAGAAAAGAGAAAGGATGCAAATAAATAAAATCATGAATGAAAGAGGAGAGATCACAACCAACACCAAAGAAATACAAACAATTATAAGAACATACTACAAGCAACTCTAAGCCAACAAATTTGACAACCTTGAAGAAATGGATACATTTCTGGAGACATATAAACTACCACAACTGAACCAGGAAGAAATAGATAACCTGAACAGACGCATAACCAGTAAGGAGATTGAAAGAGTCATCAAAAATCTCCAAACCAAGAAACGTCCAGGACCAGACAGCTTCCCAGGGGAATTCTACCAAACATTTAAAGAAGAATTCATTCCTATTCTCCTGAAACTGTTCCAAAAAATAGAAATGGAAGGGAAACTTCCAAACTCATTTTATGAGGCCAGCATCACCTTGATCCCAAAACCAGACAAGGACCCATCAATAAAGAGAATTACAGACCAATATCCTTGATGAACACAGATGCGAAAATTCTCACCAAAATACTGGCCAGTAGGATCTAACAGTACATTAAAAGGATTATTCACCACGACCAAGTGGGATTTATTCCAGGGCTGCAAGTTTGGTTCAACATCAGCAAATCCATCAATGTGATACAATACATTAATAAAAGAAAGAATAAGAACCAAATGATACTCTCAATAGATGCTGAAAAAGCATTTGACAAAGTGCAGCATCCCTTCCTGAGTAAAACTCTTCAAAATGTAGGGATCGAAGGCACATACCTCAACATTATCAAAGCCATCTGTGAAAAATCCACTGCAAATATCATTCTCAATGGAGAAAAACTGAAAGCTTTTCCGCTAAGGTCAGGAACAAGGCAAGGATGTCCGTTATCACCACTGCTGTTCAACATAGTACTAGAAGTCCTAGCCTCAGTAATCAGACAACAAAAAGAAATTAAAGGCATCCAAATTGGCAAAGAAGAAGTCAAACTATCACTCTTTGCAGATGATATGATACTATATGTGGAAAACCCAAAAGGCTCCACTCCAAAACTGCTAGAACTTGTACAGGCATTCAGTAAAGTGTCAGGATATAAAGTCAATGCACAGAAATCAGTCGCATTTCTTTACACTAACAACAAGACAGAAGAAAGAGAAATTGAGGAGCCAGTCCCATTTACAATCGCACCCAAAACCATAAGATACCTAGGAATAAATCTAACCAAAGAGGCAGAGAATCTGTACTCAGAAAACTATAAAGTACTCATGAAAGAAATTGAGGAAGACACAAAGAAATGGAAAAATATTCCATGCTCATGGATTGGAAGAACAAATATTGTGAAAATGTCTATTCTACCTAAAGCAATCTACACATTTAATGCAATCCTTATCAAAATCCCATCCACTTTTTTTAAAGACATAGAACAAATAATCCTAAAATTTATATGGAACTGGAAAAGACCTCGAATAGCCAAAGGAATATTGAAAAAGAAAGCCAAAGTTGGTGGCATCACAATTCCAGACTTCAAGCTCTATTACAAAGCTGTCATCATCAAGACAGTATGGTGTTGGCACAAAAACAGACATATAGATCAATGGAACAGAATAGAGAGCCCAGAAATAGACCCTCAACTCTATGGTCAACTAATCTTCGACAAAGCAGGGAAGAATATCCAATGGAAAAAAGACAGCCTCTTCAACAAATGGTGCTGGGAAAATTGGACAGCCACATGCAGAAAAATGAAATTGGACTATTTCCTTACACCACACGAAAATAGACTCAAAATGGATGAAGGACCTCAGTGTGAGAAAGGAATCCATCAAAATCCTTGAGGAAAATGCAGGCAGCAACCTCTTTGACCTCAACCGCAGCAACTTCTTCCTAGGAACATCGGCAAAGGCAACAGAAGCAAGAGCAAAAATGAACTATTGGGATTGCATCAAGATCAAAAACTTTTGCACAGCAAAGGAAACAGTGAACAAAACCAAAAGACAACTGACAGAATGGGAGAAGATATTTGCAAACGACATATCAGATAAAGGGCTAGTATCCAAAATCTATAAAGAGCTTATCAAACTCAACACCCAAAGAACAAATAATCCAATCAAGAAATGGGCAGAGGACATGAACAGACATTTCTGCAAAGAGGACAACCAGATGGCCAACAGACACATGAAAAAGTGCTCCACATCACTCGGCATCAGGGAAATACAAATCAAAACCACAATGAGATACCACCTCACACCAGTCAGAATGGCTAAAATTAACAAGTCAAGAAATGACAGATGCTGGCGAGGATGCGGAGAGAGGGGAGCTCTCCTACACTGTTGGTGGGAATGCAAGCTGGTGCAACCACTCTGGAAAACAGTGTGGAGGTTCCTCAAAAAACTGAAAATAAAGCTACCCTATGACCCAGCGATTGCACTACTGGGTATATATCCTAAAGATACAAACGTGGTGCTCCGAAGGGGCACGTGCACCAGAATGTTTATAGCAGCAATGTATACAATAGCCAAACTATGGAAAGAACCTAGATGTCCATCAACAGATTAACGGATAAAGAAGATGTGGTGTATATACACAATGGAATACTATGCAGCCATCAAAAGAAATGAAATCTTGCCATTTGTGATGACGTGGATGGAACTAGAGGGTATTATGCTTAGTGAAATAAGTCAATCAGAGAAAGACAACTATTATATGTGAGGAAGTGGAGATGCAAGGCGGGGAGTGGGGGTTGGGGGGAGGTAGGAAAAGAAAAAATGAAAAGATGGGATTGGGAGGGAGACAAACCATAAAAGACTCAATCTCCAAAAACAGACTGAGGGTTGCTGGGGGGAGGGGGGACGGGAGAGGGTGGTGGGGATATGGACATTGGGGAGGGTATGTGCTATGATGAGTGCTGTGAAATGTGTAAACCTGGCGATTCACAGACCTGTACCCCTTGGGATAAAAATACATTATATGTTTTTTAAAATTAAAAAAAAAAAAGAATTCTTTCTTGGTCATCCTCTTTGAACTCTAATGTCTTTTCCTACATCAGTTTTTGCTACTTGGAGTGGTGGTGATATTTCTGTTATGCTCCATGGTTTAACAGGAATTGACCAAAGATCCACAATTCTTGGTTTCTTTTAGAGTAAAATGGTATTTACAGGTTACAATCAGGACTGTAAGTTCTGGGTTACTACTGGGTTATTTTTATAAATAAACAAATAAGTCAGTACTTGAAAGTGATATTTCTTGTTCCAAAGTAAGATTAAAGGATTTTATTTAATTTCTTGGCTTTTTATCTTTATTTTATATTAAAAAAAATCTTGGTTCCTAAACATATTAATCTCATTATAGATTTACTTTATCCTATCATCTATGTATCTGTGTATCCATCATCTATCAACGAACTATATAAATAATTGCAAACTCAAGATACAGAAATTCAAGATTCCTTTTTTTATATGTGTGTGTTATGTTAGTCACCATACAATAATACATGATTAGTTTTTGTAAATTTAATTTTATTTTTTCAGTGTTCCAAAATTCATTGTTTATGTACCACACCCAGTGCTCCATGCAATATGTGCCCTCCTTAATATCCACCCTCAGGCTCACCCATCCCCCCCACCCCCCTCCCTTCTAAAACCCTCAATTTGTTTCTCAGATCTTCATGGTTGTTTTTGTCTGAGAAATTTCGCTCCAGGTCATACAGCAACAGTATGGTTTGACAGCTCATTGAAACTAAATCTTGGTAGAAACCATTTTATGTTAAGATTGAAACCTGTTCTGACTCTTCTTCTCTGTAGTTGAATTGTTTTTCTGATTGGATACATTTAGATTCTACTTTAAAAAAAAAACATATTTTATTTATTTATTTGACAGAGATCACAAGTAGGCAGAGAGGCAGGCAGAGAGAGGGGGGGAAGCAGGCTCCATGCCAAGCAGAGAGCCCGATGCAGGGCTCGATCCCGGGATGTTGGGATCATGACCTGAGCCGAAGGCAGAGGCTTTAACCCACTGAGCCACCCAGGTGCCCCTAGATTCTACTTTTTTATCTTTGAAGCCAAGTAACTTCATTAGGCACTTCTCTTTCAATACTGCATGTTCTATTTCTTTTTGACCTTTTAATCTTCAGATTCAATTCTCTTTCATTTCAGCAACATGCTATGTTTTAATAATTTCCAGGTGCATCTGTTTTGGTGTGTTTTTCTGTAGTGATAATAATTTTGTGTAAAAGGACAGTCATATTCTTCTATGCCTGTCATCATTTTCTATCTGCTTTACTTAATTTATCTTTGCTACTTAGTTTTCTGTAATTTTCTTCTATTTTCACCAGGAGATTTTTTTTTAAAGATTTTATTTATTTATTTGAAAGAAAGAGTGCGCATGAATGCAGGGGAGGAGCAGAGGAAGAAGGAGAAGCAGACTCCCTGCTGAGCAGCCCCCTCCCCCACCCCCACCTGGGGCTGGATCTCAGGACCTGAGATCATGACCTGAGTCCAAAGGCAGAGTTTAACCAACTGAGCCACCCAGGCATCACTTCAGCAGTAAATACTTTGTGCTTCCTCTAAAGTGTTTTATGGTGGTGTTAGAGAGGTCTGGAGACCTTTGAACTCTCAGTTGGCACCTTTGCCACTCGCATCACCACAATGCGTGTTTGTGTCATGTTTCCCACTAAGAGTTGCAGGGCTCAGAAATCAGTGGGTTGAGGGCACTCCCCTCTCCACTTTCTCTTTCCCATCTCACCTCCAGCCAGAGGAATGTCTGATTCCAACCTCTAGGAGCTACCCCACTTTCCCTGTTGCTATAGATGTGGACTGTAGCACACAGAGAGAGCCACACATCACACACAGCTGCATACCACACCCTCAACATTGTCATTGCCATGGCCCATCCCGGGGTCAAGATCACGATCTCTGGACTGACCACACAGGCCAGTACCCCCTCACTATTCATTGACTGTGTGACCATGGGAGCACCTTTATCTCTCTGTGTCTGAGTCCTCATCTCTAACATGACAAAGATCATCACATCTGCTTCAATTTGTGTGTGAGGAAGAAATGAGTTAATATCTGTAAAGCACTTAGAATAATGCCTGGCATGCAACAGGTACCATTGTCTCTTTCAGCTCTAAGTGTGTCTGAGAAATGAGGACTATTCTATTATTGGGATAAGACTACAGGTTCTCATCATGTTCTTCGTCTCCATAATAATGGAGCACTGTGTGACAGTGGATGACCAGCTGTGCATGGGGGTTGGATCTCTGTGCCTGACCCGGGGTAGAGAGATATTTGTGGCTATGAGTGTGATTGGACAACCATGCCTGTTTTCAGTCCTGTGTCTTTACTTATTCCTGCTTAGAACTCTCTTAATGGACATGTGCATTCTAACCTTTGAGGAGCTATTATCTTCCCTGGTATATCCATTCATAGCTGTCTGTTCAGAATATATACTTGAACTGTGCTGTGTTCTCTATGGCTCTGTGTTACAGACTGAATTGTATCCCCCCACCCCTAAATTCCTATGTTGAAACCCCAAGCCCCAGTACCTCAAAAAGGTGACTGTATTTAAAGATAGAGACTTCAAAAAGGATATTAAGTTAAAGCATACTCATTAAGCTAGGTTGTAATTCAGTCTGATTGGGTCCTTATAAGAAGAGTAGGTTAGGACACATACATGCAAAGAGGGAAAACCATAGGCACACACAAGGAGAAGACAGTTACCCACAGGCCAAGGAGAGAGACCTGAGGAGAAATCTACCCTGCTGACATGTTTATTTTGGACTTTGCAGCCTCTAAAACTGTGGCAACATAACTTTCTGTCATTTAAGCTGCCCATTAAGTTGATGGTGGTATTTGTTATGGCAGCGCTAGCAAACTAGTATGCTCTAAATGCTCTAATGCAGAGTTAGTGCAGAAAATCCATGCCTTTTGGCACCAATAAAAGGGTCTAAATTACATATCAACAGTCAAATGGTCATAGGTCCAGGTAAATGCATTCAAAGATCAAATAAGTGATAATGAAATTTCAGCATCAAACATAAAGTGAATCACGGGTTCGAGGAATCAAGTAAAATTTGAAAGCTTTCTTCCATTTCCTCAAGGAAGACTTCACTTAGATGAGATCTAAGGTTGAACATAAAACAGAGTTGTGTCCCCTGAGCATGGAATGGCAGAAGCAGAAAAGTTACAAAAGAAATTGAGGAGCTGTTTAAGAAGAAAGAAAGAAAAAGAAAGTGGGCAGAGGAAAAAGTGGGATGAAGAATGCAAAAGGAAGGGCACCGAATAATTCTGCTCATGAAGATTATAGGCCAATAGAAATGCATGTATTCCATTAATGAATTGGTTTGGTACTCCTCAAGCCTCTTGAGATGAACGAGCAGTTCCCAGGACTGAAGCTGACCAAGCATGGAGAGTGATTCAGTAGGCCCTGAGGCCATGCCGATTGTCTGCATGACAAATTCTAACAAGGGGGAATCCCTTTCTGGGTGATCATACATGGAGCTGTGCTTCCCAAACTGTTCTGCTCATGTATATCATCTGGGAACAGGATAAAAAGCAGATTCAAGCTTAGTGGGTTTGGCTTAGAAGCTGGGATTCTGCATTTATATCATGCTCCAGGTGATGCTGATGCTGTGTATCCCACACTGGAGCAGGGAGGTTACAGGTCCAGAGACACATGCATTTGTCTGGGAAGCAGGGACAGGTCGGCTGAGCTGTACTCAGACAAGTACATGGTTCTCTTTTATTGCAGGATAGAGAGGACTGCATTAGCAGGTTATGCTTTTGTTGACTTCTTTATTTATATCAACATTTAACTAAAAACAGTCCGGTGGAATGTCTTCTCTGAAGATGGATCAAATTTTCCAATGGAAACCTTGCATATTGCATATAAAACAAGTATCAGGAAGCATCTGAAAGAAGAGAGAAGAGGCCAGCTAGGGGCCTCCAGACACAAGGAATGACACTGTGGTGAGGTCCCTGGCTTCTGTTTCCTTGTTTTTTATTCATTCCTCTCCCCCAGTCTTGGAGCTCATGAAGCTCTTTTCAACAAATGATGCTGGAGTAATTGGCTATCCACATGCTGAATAAGCAAATAAACCTCTGCCTAACCTTACATTTTGTGTAGAAATCAACAAAAATGGAATGCACAACTGGCTCGATCAGTGGAACATGAACTCTTGTTCTAGGGGTTGTACGTTCAAGCCCCATGCTGGATGTAGAGATTACCTAAAAATAAAATGAAAAACCACAAAAATTTAAGAAACAACATAGGAGAAAGTTTCTATAGCTTGGACCTACAGCATGGAGAGGTTTTAGAGATGACACTAAATGCATGATCCATAAAAGGAAAACTTGGTAAACTGGATTTCATTAATATTTAAAATGTTTGGGGGCTCCTGGGTGGCTCAGTCAGTTGGGTGTCCCACTCTTCATTTCAGCTCAGGTTATGATCTCATTGGTTCAAATGAGATCAAACCCCGAGTTGGGCTCACTCAGTTCAGAGTCTGCTTGAAGATTCTCTCTCTTTGTCCCTGTCCCCACTAACCCTCTCTCTAGGATAAATAAATAAATCTTTAAACAAATTTTAGAGGTGGCTGGGTGGCTAAGTGTGCTAAGCATCTGCCTTTGGCTCAGGTCATGATCTCAGGGTCCTGGGATCAAGTCCCTCATCAAGCTCTTTGCTCAGCTTGCTTCTGCCTCTCACTCTGTCCCTGTGCTCTCTCTCTCTCAAATAAATAAATGAAATCCTAAAAAAATTAAAATGTTTGCTGTGTGAAAGACTTTGTTAAAATGATGGGAAAAACAACAACAACAACAGCAGCACCAAGCTACGGATAAGGATCAGGTATTTCCAAACCATATGTCTGACAAGAAACTTCCCTGTAGAATATACAAGGAAATCTCAAATTTAACAACAGAAAACAATTAGAAAACAGGCAAAAGATAAGATTTATTGAGGACAATTCACTGATGAAAGATGAAGAATATTCATCATTGATAGCCATTAGAGAAATTAAAATTAAAATCAGTGAGATATCCTTAGGCAACTATCAGAATGGGTAAAATTAAAAAAAAAAAACAACACCACCAAATGCTTGCAAGGATGCAGAGAAACTGGATTGCTCCTATGTTTTTTTGTGGGAAAAGTAAGTTTTACAGCCGCCCTGGGAAGCTTATGGAAGTTTCTTACAACATTAGACAGGTGCTTACTATATGATTCAGTAATTGTACTCTTTGGCATTTGTCCCAGAGAAACACAATTCTAACCATCACACAAATCCTGTTCATAAATGTTCATAGCAGCTTTATTCTGATAGCCCCAACCTGGAGATAGCTCAGAATCTTTCAATGGGTGAATTAGATGAACTGAAGAATCGATACCCTCAAATAATCTTTGGCAATTAAAAGGAAAAAAAAACTATTGATACACACAACAACCGATATATTTCCAGAGAATTCTGCTGAATGAAAAATGCCAGTCTCGAAAGGCTACTTTTTATGTAGTTATATTTGTATAAAATTCTCAAATTGGCCAAAATGTAGAAACACAGCATAGATGGGCTGATGCCAGGATTTAAACAGTTGTGATTGCGGTGGGAGAGAAGCAGGCATGGCTTTCAAAGACAGTGAGAAGGATGCTTGTGTTGGGGGAAATACTCTGTATTTTCTGTTTATCAATGTCAATAATGCTTGTTACATTGTAGTACAGTTTTGCAAGATGTTACCACTGGTGGACATTGGGTAATGGGTCTATGGGATATCTATTAATTCTTACAGTTGCATATGCATCTACAATTACCTCAAAATTCATTGTTTCTTTTAAAATAAATCCAGTGTAGCAGGCACAGTAAGAATGTCTTTATAGTCATAAGATTGTAACAGTTTTGAGATTATTATTTTCTTTAGGGAATTTCAAGAATGAGAACTCCTGTTTTTGTTTCTTATCTTTATTCTGCTCACACATGGAGCTTTTGCTTAACAGAAAGTGATATGTGGGAATTATACTGAGCATAATCTGTAAGATGACCAGGGCTGTACCTTCCTCTTGATTAGATTTGTATTCTGCATTGCTTTCATGGTGTCAAGAGTTATGAGACGTGAAGCCAGTGGTTTACAGTTCTGAACCCACACTTGTATCACCCAGCTTCATGGTGAGGGTGATGCTGGGAGTGTGCATGCCATATTTCTGCTTCACTTGCTCATTTCTTATGAGACTTCATATAAGCAGGTGGACTGCGAGCAGGCTGGTGTTGGGAAGGAAATGCATTCTTCCCTCTTTGCTTTTTGTTTGGTTTCTTTCCTGTTCATTTCATCTCGAGGGGCAGTATATTAGGAAAAAAAAACAGTTGAATGAAGATTCTTCACTAGGTGGTGAACAAAACCTTTCCTCAATGACATCAGCCCCAGCCAGCAATGCTTCTGTCTCAGAAGTAAGAAGTCTGAAAACTTATGCTCCCAGGGGCCTCTTCTCTGGACCATAAGTTTGAAAAATTCCTATTCTTTCTTTTTGTTCCCCTAGTGGTAGGGGGTGCTTCTTTTTGCCTTTTCCTTCCTTCAATATCTAGTTAATAATTCCTCATAATAAATGCTTTCTTTTTGTTTTTATAATGAGAGTGGTGTCTACTTCCTGACAAGTCCCAGTGTTACTCCAGCATCTCTGTTTAAAGATAACAGAGTCAGGGGGCACCTGGGTGGCTCAGTGGGTTAAGCCTCTGCCTTCAGCTCGGGTCATGATCTCAGGGTCCTGGGATCCAGCCCCGCATTGGGCTTTCCGTTCAGCAGGGAGCCTGCTTTTCCCTCCCTCTCTGCCTATTTGTGATCTCTCTCTCTCTGTCAAATAAATAAATAAATAATCTTAAAAATAAAAGATAACAGAGTCAGGTGCATCAAATGTAGATTTCATTAGTCCACTGTACAAAGCAGGCTAACATCCCCTCCACTAGAGGTGAGAGTTGAGAGTTCTCATGCATGGGAATCACACATTTGAGCAAAGGAAGCTGATCTCCCTTTGAGTCTGAGCCCTTTCCTCACTCTTCACTGGCCATTCTGTCTTTCCATAAGAGCCTCTTGAAAGCTCCCTTTATGTCCTTGTTCCTCAAAGTGTAGATGAGGGGGTTGAGAGTGGGAGTCACCACAGTGTAGAAAAGAGTTAGGAACTTGCCTCCCTTCTGGGAAAAGTGACTCCGGGGTCGGATGTAGACAGCAGTGACACTGCAGTAGAAGAGAAAGACAACGGCCAGGTGGGAAGAGCAGGTGCGGAAGGCCTTGGTTCTGCCCTCCCGGGACTGGATGGCCAGCACTGCCTGGGCGATGTGGCCGTAGGAGACAAGGATGAGCAGAAGTGGCCCCATCAAGAAGATGGCACCAATCACTGAAATCTGGAGCTCATTGACATGCGTGTCTCCGCAGGCCAGGCGGATCAGTGCAGGGACCTCACAGACAAAGTCGTCAACCTGGTGGTGGTGGCAAAAGGGGAGTTTCATCGTGGTGGGAGACTGTACCAAGGTGCCAAAAATTCCACTTGCCCAGACCAGGAATGCCAGCTTGTGACACAGGCTTGGGTGCATGATTACTGCATAGTGCAGGGGTCGACACACTGCCACATAGCGATCAAAGGCCATGACCAGCAGCAGGACACACTCTGCAGCTCCAAGTCCCAGGAAGATGTAAAGCTGGACTGCACATCCCAGGTAGCTGATGGTCTTGTCCGAGCCCCAGAAATTGACCAGCATCTGGGGGATGCAGCTGGTAGTAAAGCAGAGGTCCAGGATGGAGAGGTGGGTGAGGAAGAAGTACATGGGGGTGTGCAGGTGAGGGTCTAGGTGAGACAGGAGTATGATGGTGGTGTTGCCCACGAGGGTTACTGTGTAAAAGACAGATACAGCTACAAATAGGGTCATTTCTAGCCTGGGGTTATCTGAGAAGCCCAAGAGGATGAAGCCATCTGGGATGGTGCCATTGGCATTTCTATCCAGCGCCCACCTGGAACTGCAAGGAGCAACCCATCAATTAGAATACCACCTACAAGAGGTAGAGAAAAGCGATTTTTGATTTCAGAAAGTTGCCCTTTCTTCATTAATATTTTCTCTAAGCTTTTACTGACTTTTCTTTTATCTCTATCCCTTTTTGGACATTTTCATGTTAATTTCTTTGAACCTGGCCTGTTCTAGCAAACTTTTAGAACATGAGATTGTGGTAGGTTGTTATTGAAAACTAACTGTTGGCACTATGAGTGACTTATGCCAGCAAACTGGACATCTAGATAAAATGGCAAAAAACTCTAGAAACATGCAAACTGCCAAAACTGAATCAAGAAGACATAGAAAACCTGAATAGATCAATTAATTACTATTATAAAGAGTGAATCAGTAATAAAAAAATCTCCCAAAAAATAAAAGCATAGGACTAGATGTATTCACTGATGAATTTTACCAAACATTTATAAAATAAATGACAACAAACCTCAAACTTTTCCCAAAAAAATCAGAGGAAGGAGCACTCCCAAACTCATTTATCCAAGGCAACATTACCATAATACAAACTCTAGATAAGGACACCACCAAAAAAGAGAACGACAGACCAATACCCTGTTGAATATAGATGCAAAAAATTTCAGCAAAATGCTAGCACATTGAATTCAGCAGCACATTAAAAGGATCATGTCCCATAATCAAGCAGAGTTTATCCCTGGGATCCAATGGTGGTTTAATATATGCAAATCAATCAATGTGATACAACATATTAATACAATGAAAGAAAAACTTATATGATCATTTCATTACCAGTGTAATAAGTATTTGACAAAATTCAGTATCTGTTAATGATGAAAACCTCTTTTTTAAAAATTTTGAGTATAGTTGACAATGTTACATTAGTTTCAGATGTACAACATAGTCGACAAGTTGATACATTATGCTGTGCTCATCACAAGTGTAACCACCATCTGTCCCCATACATCACTACTACAATATCATTGACCAAATTCCCTATGCTGTGTCTTTTATGTCCATGACTTATTCATTCCATAATGGAAAGCCTGTGTCTTCCACTCCCTTTCACCCATTTTGCCCATCCCCTTGCACTCCTCCCTTCTAGCAACTTATAGGTCTGATTCCATGTTTTTATTTATTTATTTATTCCTTTTTCTTCTTTAGATTCCACATATGGGATGATGTGAGTGAAATCATGTGGTAGTTGTCTTTCTCAGTCTGACTTATTTCACTTAGCGTGGTACACTCTAGGTCCATCCGTGTTGTCACAAATGATGCTTTCGCATCCTTTTTAACGTTTGCATAATATTCTATTTATATATATCACATCTTCCTTATCCATTCATTTATCAACCGACACTGGGTTTCTTCTGTATCTTGGCTAATCTAAAGAATGCGGCAATAAAAATAGAGGTGCACATATCTCTTTGAATTAGTGTTTTTCTTTTCTTTGGGTAAATACTCAGTAGTAGAATTATTGGATTGTAGGGAAGCTCTATTTTTCACTTTTTGAGGAAACTCTGTATTGCTTTTGGTTGTACCAATTTGCATTCTGACCAGTAGTTTATGACAGTTCCTTTTTCTCCACATCCTCATCAAAACTTGTTATTTCTTGTGTTTCTGATTTTACTCATTCTGATAGGTGTGAGGTCATATCTCATTGTGATTTTGATTTGCATTTCCTTGATGATTAGGGGTGTTGAGCATCTTTTCATGTGTTTATTGGCCATTTGCATGTCTTCATTGGAAAAAAAAATCTATTCATGTTTTCTGCCCATGAATGGACAATTGATGAGTAGATATCAGATTCTGTTGTTTTGTTGTTGTTCTGATTTGCTGCTTTGTTTTTGGTGCTGACTTGTATAAGTTTTTTTGTATATTTTGGATGTAAACCCTTTATTGCATATACATAATGAATACTTTTGACAAATTAAGTATACTGGGAATGTGGCTTGACATAATAAAGGTTATCTATGACAAGCCCACAGCTAACACCATACTCAATTTTGAAAGGCTGAGTTGAGAGCTTTTTCTCTAAGATCAACAATAAGAAAAAAAGGATACTATCTCATTGCACTTATTCAACAAAGTACTGAAAATTCTAGCCAGATTGATCAGGAAAGAAAAAGAAACAAAAGCCATCAGAATTATAAAGGAAGAAGTAAAATGTTCCTATTTGCAGATGACACGACTTATATAAAGAAAATCACAAAACTCCACCAAAAAACCAATAAATTCAGTAAAGTTTCAGGGTACAAAGTTAACCAACAGAAACCAGTAATATTTCTATACACTAGTGATGAATTATCTGGAAAAAGACTGATTCTATTTACAATATCACCAAAACAATAAAATACTTAAGAAAAAAACAAAGGAGGCGAAAAATCTCTACTCCAAAAATTATAACACACTGATAAGAGTGTAAGAAACAAATAAATGGAAAGGTACCTTGTGTTTGTGAATTAGAAGAACTAATATTCTTGTAACATCAATACTACCAAAAAGCCAAGTATAGATTCAATGCAGTCCTGCAAGAATTCAAGGGCATTTTTACAGAAGTAGAGAAATCAATTTTTTTAATTTATTTATTTGACAGGCAGAGATCACAAGTAAGCAGAGAGACAGGCAGAGGGGGGCAGGGAAGCAGGCTCCTTGCTGAGCAGAAAGCCAGACACGAGACTCGATCCCAGGACCCTGAGATCATGACCTGAACTGAAGGCAGCGGCTTAACCCACTGAACCACCCTGGCGCCCCAGAAAAATCAATTTTAAAATTTATTTGGAAACACGAATGACTCTGACTTGCCAAAACAATTTTGAAGAAGAATAGAGCAAGAGACATTATACTTCCTGATTTGAAGCTGTACTATAAAGCCACAGTAATCAAAACAGTATGATATTAATGCAAAAACAGATAACTACATCAATGGAATGGAATAGAGAATGCAGAAAATAAACCCATGCATATATAGTAAACTAATATTTGATGAGGGAGCCCAAAAACTAACACACAAGTAATAGTTTCTTCAATAAATCATGCTGGGAAGATTGGATATTTTCAGGTAATAGTATGAAACTATAGACTCCTGTCTTTTATCACTGACAAAAGTTAACTCAAATTGGATTAAAAAATTCAATGGAAGATCTGAAACCATAAAACACCTAAAAGGAAAAAAAAATAGAAAAAAAATTCCTTGACATAGTTTTTTTTTTAATATGACACATAAAGCATAAGAGACATAACAAAAAATAAATAAGTGAGCACACACCAAAATAAATGATTTTGCACAGTAAAATAAATCACAAAAGGAAAAGGCAACCTATGGAATGGGAGAAAATATTTGCAAATCTTATATCTGATAAGGGGTAAATGTCCAGAATATACAAAGAACTCATACAACCCAACACACACACACACACACACACACACACACACTTAACTAAAAGTTTAATAAAATTTTTTTTCCAACAAAGATATACAAAAGGCCAACAGGTACAAGAAAAGAAGCTCAACATCAGTATAGAGACACACAAATCAAAACCCCAATAAGAGATCTCATTATTGTTGAAATAATCATTACAAAAAAGTCAAGGGATAAAAAATATTAGTATGGGTGTGAAGAAAAGCGACCCTTGCTTATTGTTGGTGAGCTTGTAAACTGGTATAGCCACTATGGAAAACTATATAGGATCTTGAAAAAATTAAAAATATCCCTACTATATGATGTAGTAATTTCAG
Source organism: Martes martes (assembly GCF_963455335.1). Classification (NCBI taxonomy): domain Eukaryota; kingdom Metazoa; phylum Chordata; class Mammalia; order Carnivora; family Mustelidae; genus Martes; species Martes martes. The sequence continues at coordinate 12,930,208 of NC_137892.1, read as the reverse complement.
CTCTGGGAATTTGTCCAAAGAAAATGGAACGATAACTCTAGAAGATATTTGCTCCTCCATGTGCATACTAGCACTGTATACAATAGCCAAGACACGGAAACAACCTAAACGTCCATTGGCAGATGACTGGATAACAAATTTGTTATATAAGCCATAATTACATATGAGAAAACTGTAGGTAAAAAGATATGAAATATGACACATATACATAAAATAGGGAGGAAGTAAAAAAGAAAGAATTAAGAAAATGTGTTTGAACTTGAATGACCATCAACTCAATATAGAATGTTATATACTTAAGATGTTATATATGAACCTCATGGTAGTCACAAACCTCAAAGTCATACTAAATAGACAAAAAATGAAGGGAAAGAGCCAAATATAACACTTCAGAAACTCATCAGTTATAGTGAAAAAGAGCAGGAGAAGAAGAAAGGAACAGAGAAAAACTACAAAACAATGAGAAAGCAATGAACAAAATGGCAATACATACATACCTATCAATACTTACTTTAGAAGCAAATGACCTAAATATTCCAATCAAAAGACACAGGGTGGTAGAATGAGTTAAAAAAATAAAAATTGTAGGCTGCCTGCATACATCTTAGACCTAAAGACACATATAGACTAAAAGACAAGAGATAGAAAGATATTTACTATGCTAATGGAAGCAAGACAACAGCAACAACAACAAATGGGGTAGCAATGCTCATATTAGGCAAAATAGACTTTGAAAAAAAGACTGTGACAAGAGACAAAGAAAATCATTACATAACAGTAAAGGGATCAATCGAACAAAAGGGTATAACAACTACAAATATTTATGCACCCAAAAAAGGAGCACCTAAATTTATAAAGCAAATATTAATGGAAATAAAGAAATTGATAGCAATACAATAATAGTAAAGACTTTAACATAGCCCTTTCATCAATAGATAGATTATCAATGCAGAAAATCAATAAGGAAATAGTATCTTTGAATAATGTATTAGACCAGATGGGCATAACAGATGCATAGAGAACATTCTACCAAACAAAACAAAACACACATCCTTTTCAAGTACACATAGAACGTGCTCCAGAATAGATCATATATTAGGCCATAAAACAAGCCTCAATAAATTAAAGAATATTGAAATCATACCATGCATCTTTTCTGACTATAATAGTATGAAACTAGAAATAAAATCATAAGGAAAACAAAACTGGAAAAAAAGCAAAAACATGTGGAGGCTAAACAACAAGATACTAAACAACCAGTTTGTCAACACAGCAATCAAAGAAGAAATTTAAAAAATACATAGAGACAAATGAAATAAAAAGACAATGGTCCAAACTCTTCAGAACACAGAAAAGCAGTTCTAAGAAATAAATATATAGTGGTATTGGTGTACCTCAAGAAACAAGAAAAAAGTCCAAATAAACAATTTCAGACCTTACAGCTAAAGAAACTGGAAAAAGAACAAGTAAAGCCCAAGGTAAGTAGAAGGAAGGAAATAAAGATTAGACTAGAAATAAGTGACACAGAGACTAAAAACAATAGAAAAAATAAATGAAACCAAAATCTGGTTCTTTGAAAAGATCAGCAAAACTGATAAACCTTTAGCCAGACTCATTAATGAAGAAAGGAAGAAGGAAAGAAGGAGAAAGAAAGAAGAGAGAAAGGACTCAAATAAATAAAAGCAGAAACGGAGGAGGAGAAATAACGACTGACAACACAGAAATACAAAGAATTATAAAAGAATACCATGAAAAATGGTATGCCAACAAATTGGACAACCTAAAAAAAAAAAAAAAAGGGTAAATCCTAGAAACATGCAATCTTCCAAAACCAAATCAGGAAGAAATAGAAAATCTGAACAGACCAATGACTAGTAACAAAATTGAATTGGTAATCAAAAATTACCAAAAAATAAAAGTCCAGAATCAGAGGGCTTCACAGCTGAGTTTTATTAAAAATGTAAATAAGAGTTAATACCTTTCTCAAATGTAGAAGAGGAAGGAAAGCTTCCAAATTGAGACCAGCATAACCCTGATACTAAAATCAGACAGACTCCACGAAGAAAACTGCATACCAATATCCTTGAAGAACATAGAGGGAAAATCCTCAACAAAATATTAGCAAATCAAATCCAACAATACATTAGAAGGATCATTCACCATGATCAAAGTGGGATTTATTTCAGGGATGCAAGAATTGTTCAATATTCACAAATGAATCAGTGTCATAAGTCACATCAACAAAACAAAAGATAAAAATCATGTGACAATCTCAATAGATGCAGAGAAAGTATTTACAAAATCCAACAGCCATTTATAATGAAAACTCTCAAAAAAGTGGGTTTAGAGGCAACGTAAGTCAATATAATTATTGCCATATATGAAAAAATCTATAGCTACCATCATAGTGCTGAAAAACTTTCCCCTAAGGTCAGGAAAAAAACAAGGATGCTCATTTTCATGACTTTTATTCAACAGTATTGGAAATCCTAGCCACAGAAATCAGAAAAGATAAAGACACAGAGGCATCCATATTGGTAAAGAAGGAGTTAAATAATCATTCTTTGCAGATGACATTATACTATACATAAAAATCCTAAGACTCCACCAAAAACTACTAGGAGTAATAAATGAATTCAGTAAAATTCTAGGATATAAAGTTAACATAAAGAAACAAATTGCATTTCTATACACTAATAATGAAGTCGCAGAAATAGAAATTAAGAAAACATTTCCATTTATAATTGTACCAAAAATAATAAAATACCTAAGAATAAACTTAGCCAAGGAGGTGAAAGACTGTACTCTCAAACTATAAAGAAATTGATGAAAGGAATTGAAGATGACACAAACAAAAAAAAATCCCATGATTGTGATTTAGAAGAATTAATATTGCTAAAATGCCCATAATACTCAAAGTAATCTGTGCATTTAGTGCACTCCCTATCAAAAGACCAACAGCAGGGTGTCTGGATGAGTCAGTGGGTTGGACCTCTGCCTTCACCTCAGGTCATGATCTCAGGGTCCTGGGGTAAGCCTGGCATGGGCATTGAGCTCTCTGCTTAGCGGGGAGCCTGCTCTGCCCCCCGCCCCGCCCCTGCCTCTCTGCCTACTTGTGATCTCTCTCTCTGTTAAATAAATAAATAAAATCCGTAAAGAAAAAAAAAAAAAAAAGACCAACAGCAATTTTAACAAAACTAGAACAAATAATCCTAAAATTTGTATGGAACCAGAAGAGACCTTGTACAGCCAAAGTGATCTTGAGAAGGAAAAAAAAAAATAAATAAATAAAGCTGGAGATACTGCAATTCCAAATTTCAAGATATAATTTAAGGCTATAGTAATAAAATCAGTGTTATACTGGCACAAAATGGATTCAAAGATCAATGGAACAGAATAGAAAGCCCAGAAATAAACCCAAACTTTCATAACCAATTAATCTATGACAGAGGAGGCAAGAATATACAAAGTCAGTCTCTTCAACAAACGGTGTTGGGATGAGATAACTACATGCAATGCAATGAAACTGGACCATTTTTTATACCATACACAAAAATGAACTTAAAATGGATTAAAGACCTAAAAGTAACACCTGAAGCCATAAAAATACTAGATGAGAGCACACACAGTAATTTCTCTGACATTGGCCATAACAACATTTTTCTACATATGTCTCCCGAGGGACAGGAAACAAAAGCACAAATAAACTCTTGGGACTTCCTCAAAATAAAAAAGTTTCTGTACAGTAAAGGAAACAATCAACAAAACTAAAAGGCAACCTACTAATTGTGAATATTTGCAAGTGATATATTCAATGAAGGGGTAATATCCAAAATATTTAAAGAAGTTATACCACTCAACATCAAACAAACAATTCAACACAATTAAAAAAGGGGCAGAGGGGCGCCTGGGTGGCTCAGTGGGTTAAGCCTCTGCCTTCGGCTCAGGTCATGATCCCGGGGTCTTGGGATCGAGCCCTGCATCGGGCTCTCTGCTCGGCAGGGAGTCTGCTTCCCCCTCTCTCTCTGCCTGTCTCTCTGCCTACTTGTGACCTCTCTCTGCCAAATAAATAAAATCCTTTAAAAAAAAAGGGGGGCAGAAATTTGGTGCAGCCACTTTGGAAAACAGTCTGGAGATTCCTTAAGAAATTAAAAGTAGCACTACCCTATGACCCTGCAATTGCACTACTGGGTATTTACCCCAAAGATACAGATGTAGTGAAAAGAAGGGCCATCTGTACCCCAATGTTCATAGCAGCAATGACCACAGTCACCAGACTGTGGAAAGAGCCAAGATGCCCTTCGACAGATGAATGGATAAAGAAGATATGGTGCATGTATACAATAGAGTATGCCTCCATCAGAAAGGATGAATACCCAACTTTTGTAGCAACATGGACAGGACTGGAGGAGATTATGCTGAGTGAAATAAGTCAAGCAGAGAGAGTCAATCATCATACAATTTCACTTAACTTGTGGAGCATAAGGAATAACATGGAGGGCATTGGGTGAAGGAGAGGAGAAGTGAGTTGGGGGAAATCAGAGGGGGAGACAAACCATAGGAGACTGTGGACTCTGAGAAACAAACCAAGGGTTTTGGAGGGGGTGGGTGTGGTGTTGGGAGAGCCTGGTTGTGGGTGTTATGGAGGACACGTATTGCATGGAGCACTGGGTGCGGTGCATAAACAGTGAATCTTGGAACACTGAAAAAATAAAATTAAATTAATAAAAGGGGGGGCAGAAAAAGTGAAAGGCCATTTTCCCAAAAAGACATATAAATGACCAACAGACACGTGAAAAGTAGCTCAAAATCACTCATTGTCAGGGAAATACAAATCCTAACCACAATGAGAGATCATTTTACACCTGTCAGAATGGCTAAAATCAACAACACAAGAAATAACAAGTGTTGGCAAGGATGTGGAGAAAAAGTAACCCTTGTCATACAGTGTTGGTGGATATGTAAATTGATACAGCCAGTGTGGAAAATAAGAAGGAGTTTCCACCAAAAGTTAAAAATAGAAGTACCATATGACCCAATAATTCCACTACTGAGTATTTATCAAAAAACAAAACAAAACAAAACAACAAAAACACTAATTTGAAAAGATACATGCATCTCTAAATTTATTGCAGCATTATTTACAATAGCCAAGATATGGATGCAATCTGTGTCCATTGATAGATGAATGGGTAAGGAAGATGTGGTGTGTGTGTGTGTGTGTGTGTGTGTGTGTGTGTGTGTAATGGAGTATTATGCAGACATTAAAGAAAAGACTGCCATTTGTAACAACATGGATGATCCTAAAGGGTATTATGCTAAGTGAAATAAATCAAACTGAGAAGGACAAATATTAATATGATCTTACTCACATGTGGAATTAAGCAAAACTAAATAAACAAACCAGCAGAATCAGACCCATAAATACAGAGAACACACTGATCGCTGCCAGAGAGGTGGGGGTGGGGGTGTTCAAAATGGGTGAAGGGGAGTGGGTGGTATAGGTTTTCGGTTACAGAATGAATAAGTCATGGGGATGAAAGATATAGCCAAAGTGAATGTAGTCAGTGGTATCATGATAGTTCACAAGGTGACAGACAGTAGCTACACATAACATATAAACTTGTCAAATCACCAAGTTGTACACCTGAAACTAATGTAACATTGTGTCAACTGTACTCAAGTAAAAACTTAAAAAGTAGACTTTACGATATATATACATTATACTATTATTATAATTATTTATTTATGACTATTTATACATTATTATATTTATTCTATATTATCATTAATTATTATTAATTATTATTATAATATTATATTATTATTATAATGTTATTCAGCCATAAAAGGAGGAAATCATGGCAATTATATCAACATTGATGGACCTTGAGGACTTTTTATTAAGTGAAGTTAGACAGAGAAAGGAGGCACTATTGATCTCATTTATATGTGGAATGTAAAAAAAAAAAAAAAGAGAAAGGAAAACAGAAAACCACAAAGTCCTAGAGAAAGAGATGGGATTTGTGGTTATCCCAGATTGGTGGTTAGGGATAAGAGGAATTGCAAGAAGGTGGTCAACAGTTACCAGCTTCCAGCTATAAAGTAAGAAAGCACTAGGGATATAATGCATAAATGATGTTTAATGCTGCTTTGGGTGGGGTGCCTGGGTGGCTCAGTGGGTTAAAGCCTCTGCCTTCAGCTCAGGTCATGATCTCAGGGTCCTGGGATCGAGCCCCACATGGGGCTCTCTGCTTAGCAGGGAGCCTGCTTCCTTTCCTCTCTGCCTGCCTCTCTCCTTACTTGTGATCTCTGTCTGTCAAAAAAAAAAAAAATAATAATAATAATGCTGCTTTGGGTTGTATAGGAAATTTGCTGAGAGAGTAGATCCTAAGAGTTCTCATCATGAGGAGAAAATTTTTCCTCCTTTTTTTTTCCTTTTTTGCTTTTTATTGTATCTATATGAGAAATGGGTGTGATCATTTCATAATATACGTGAGTCAAACCATGGTGCTGTAACTTACACAGTGATGCAAATCAATTATATCTTAATAACCTGGACAATAACCCACCTACCCTTGTCATCCTTTTGGAAATAGCATCATTTGATTCTTCCACCTTTTCTTTAGAATCAAGGATACCCTTTTGTTTCTGTGTAAGTTATTTTAGGTTGAAATTTGTGTTTTCTACCTGGAAAAAAAACCCTGAAACAAATCCTGAGTCATGTCTGCCTTTTTCCTAATGAGCAGAATTTGACTTCCAATGTGTCACTCAGTGGTTGTTCCATTGATCATTGGTGAAGCCACCATGATTTTAAGAACTAATGATGTATTTTATGACAGTGCATGCTCTGTGCTGTCTTACTTGAAGTTGTGACAGAGGTTGGCAGCTAACAGCTATGTAGCTGCTCCCCTCCCATGTGTGGTAAAGCCTAGACCTGTGGATCTTAGAGCATATTAATTTTCCATATTAATTTACCATTTGGCCCTCACTCCATGGAATTGTCTGTGTTTTTGCCTGAAATACATGTCTGTAAGTCTCAGCTTCTTATGCGATTGAATAACAAAATGGTCCTAGGGATATTTTCAAACTGTTTGTAAGGTACAGCTGACTATGCCCCTTCCTTTGGTGAGGATCTCTGCGGGTATGAGGCATTATTACTACTGCAGTGTCTTTCCTGATGGTTTTGCTTGTGCAAGCTGCATTACAGTAGGGCTAAGGACACCTTAGTCCATTCTTTGCAAGTCTTTCCCATGCAATAAGCACTGGGTGGTCTAACAGGTTGTGCTCTGGCCCCAAACTCTGCTAAATACCCCAAGGTATTTGCTAATACCCCAAGGTAATAGCTTTGTGGTTCCTTTTCAGGAAATTGGTCCCTACACTTGCCTTTCCTGCCCCATCTTTCTACCTGTCCAGGTTTGATAATTCATGTAATACCCCAGTTGTAGTTATAGATGGTGATGAGCAGTAGAGAATCTGGGCATAACTTTGGGCAGGCCAGGAAAATCTAAAACAAGCAAAGTCACAACAAAAGGAGTATCTGCTGAGGAAAGAACACTGTCTCACCTTGACTTTGTGCACATTTGGGGGTACTATGAAGTGTTTCTGTGGTGGATATTATGGACCTTACAGTATAATTCAGTTCTCCGTTGCATCCTGCACGGTCATCTTCTGACAATTCCCCCGCCATGCCATTTACTGACCTCACTGAACCTGTCCACATGTACAAGTGCAAGGGCTCCCACTTTCTCCCCAAAGCCCTACAGCAACTCTTATGATGAGGACATCATGACATCTGATACATTTAAGGACTTACATAAATTAGTTTTACTACAGCTACTTGGAATTTAGGGAAGTATTCTCTTGGCTGCTACCTAATGATTAAATATGCTTATTTTTCTCTCCCCATCTGCATCTAAATACTTGAATGGCCAACAATTCTCAGTTTGCACTGTCAATGCATACCTCCTATAGTTTTTATTATTAATTTAAAAAAATATTAACATATTAAATAATTTAACATTTAATCAAATTGATATGAAATATTATTGACAAAATAAATGCATCTTACTTTTCTACTTTTACTCATGTAAATTCATGCCCGATCCCATTTTCATTCTTCTGTGGCACTTGGCTATGTCCTCTTACAGATGGCTAAGCTATATGTCTACATGCTGTGGCAAGTCCCTGGCATTGGACCCTCAGAGCAAATACCAGATTGCTCTGCCCTTAACTGCAGATACCAGTTTCTGAATTTCCTGAAAATGCAGAGAACTGTTTAGCAGGGAAAACACATACACTAATCTCAACCCCTTTTGAGTATGTGCTTGGAATGTGTTCCTTTTTCTCTCCCCACCCCCTCCCCGCCCCGAGTCTATCAAATCTTCGCCATTCCCAAAGACATCACTTAGGTACACACTTCCTTCTCACAGAATTTTAAGGTATGGTATTTCAGCCCAGGTTTGGTCACCACGTGAGCAGTGAGGTAAATGACTTACCTCCAGAACACCATAGTTGTTGACGGGGGGCTGGGATTGGAGACATGCTTTTATTAGCCTCTTGGTGCACAGAATCAAGGAGAAATAATGGCCCTGGAAATTTCCTGCCTATCCCAGAAAGACTCCTCTTGGCTGATGAGGCCACTGGGACTTCTTCCCAGATGAAAATTAGCCTTTCATCTGAGTGTCCTCTGTGGTGGGTTCTCTGTCACCTTGGAGCTTATTTGTGCCTGCTTTGAGAGATCAGTGATGGGGACCTATGGGGTTGTCTTCAAAGCTGCTTATATCAGAATTTTTGTTCATAAAGGAATTCTGTCAATATAACCCTCAATAAATCATATGGGTCTTTGAAGTCTTGTCCTCAGCCTGGCTCCCATCATCATGGTTTCCTCTGGCCAAGGTGTCTGTGTTGAAAATGCAGTGTTTTTCTCCTCATGGACAAAAGACGAAGATGCGCAGAACAGACCCTGAGATCCACGGGAAAGGATTTCTTATGTTTTTTATTCTAAATTTTATGTGTACTTGTAGAAGAACATTCATAATACTAAATATTATATATCCTCTGTCCCCATAGTAGTTACTGTCATGATTTTATGTGTGTTCCTGAGGTCATATGCAAACTCAACCATCTATGTTAATTTTTTTCCCCTAAAGGTGAAGAAAAAATGACAGGCTTGAAATCATCAAGGGGGTAAATCAGTCATTAGGTTTTCACTTTTTTCTTCTACTTACCATCACAAAGATAAAATAGTACAAAAAACAAAAATCACATTATGCTATGGGATCAACATTGTGTTTTTAAAAAGCACAACAATATTTTATAAGTTTTTACCAACTAGCTGTTGAAGATTGAGAACATGATTTTGCCTTTTAGATACTTGGTTTTCTCTTCTTTAACCCTCTGGCCTTGGGTGAGAAGATTAGTTGTCTGCCCATTGACACTTGAGATCTTGCCGTGGTTATTGTGTCATGTGGATTGCTAATAACATTGATGCTTAATGTCTGAGAAGAGACCGCATCTGGTAGTGAATGTAAATTTTGCAGCCATTTGTACAGCTAAGGCTTCTGCCTCTCCAGGGGTGCTCTTGTCTCCGGCATTGTTTGCAGTGACTTCATACAGGTCTTTGCCTCATTCTTTGTGCACTCCACTGCTGGGGCCTCTCAGGAAACATCAGCCATAAGGAGATTATATTTGGGGACCAGAAAAGAGAAGGTAAAAGATGAAAACTCCCTTGAAAAGAATGAGGGGAGTGAGGGGGAACAGGACTCTGTGGGAAGGCTCCTGACATGGGAGAGGAAGTGATGGAAAGTGGACATTTTGATGGGTTTTTTGAATACTGGTGTTGGGGTCCAAAGCCAACAGCCAAAAAATAATTCTTGAGATGGCTTTGGTGCAAAAGGTGGTTTTATTAAAGTATGGGGACGGGATCCCTGGGCAGGAAAAGCTGCTGTCCCAGCATTGTGAGGGGCATCCGATTCGATACCTTGGGGTTGAGGGTGGGGCTAAAGGGAAGGGAAGTTTCAAATAAAGACTCACAGGATCCTGGAGCCTTGGCTATGGTCAAGCTGAGGTGGGTTTTCCCTCTAGAGAGGCACTAACAGGGTTGGGAGCTTCATGAAGGAGCGTGATATTCTGCCTGCCTCAAGTATTTGTTAATGGACTGCATGTTAGAAGGACATTTAATTTTATCTACATTTCCTTCTGCCTTTGTTTCCCACATCAATTTCCTATTGGGTTTTGTTTTCTGCTTCTGGAGTCCTGGGTTTGAAAAGTTTGAACAGGTGTCCTTTTGCTAGCAGCCATCAGGGAGCACCACAACAAGTCAGGGTCCGAGTTGGATTCTGCAGGACAGAATTGGCCAGCTAATCCCAGCTGAGGGAGGCACCCCACAGATGCCAGCTTCAGAGCCACACCCTGGAGTCCACATACATCCCCGACCACAAATAATTGTGAACATGTACTCTGTGTAGGTGCTTAGAAATAATGGTCAGGGTAAAGAATGATTTCTTTGCACCACTGAATGAACAGAAGCTTCAACTGCAGTAGTGAAGCTCCAGGGGCATGAGAAATCACAGGAATGAAAAACACTTATCAGAATATTACAGAAATGTCCTAAATAAGTAAATCTATAGACACAGAAAGTAGCTGATTGCTTAGGGCCGGGGGTGGAATGTAGGTTTGGGGGTGATGCCTGGGGTTGTGGGTGTGTGTACATGTGTGGTGGAATGGGGGTTTGGGGGTAACTCCCAGGGCTGGGTGTCTGTGTGATGGAATGCAGGCTTGGGGGTGATGGCCAGGGCTGGAGTTGTGTGTGGTAGAATGGAGGTTTGGGGGTGATGCCTAAATAGGAGTGGATTTTCTTAAAGGTAAAAAATTCTGAAATTTCATGATGGATTTACAACTGTGTGAGTATTCTAAAACTCATCAATTCTACATTTTACATGGATGGCTTATATGGTATCCAATTACATCTCACTAACACTGTTGTTTTAAGCCTATTTATAGTTACAACTATATCAGATAGTTATCTCAATACACTTTGCTGCCTCAAGATTTAGTCCTTGATTTTTTAAATTAATTTTTTAATTTTTAAATAAACATATAAAGTATTTTTATCCCCAGGGGTACAGGTCTGTGAATCACCAGGTTTACACATTTCACAGCACTCACCATAGCACATACCCTCCCCAAAGTAGTCCTTGATTTTTGTATGTAGTTTTATCCCCTTTTTAAATTTGGATAGGACATGGTAGCTCAGTTGTGATGTTTTTGTAACAGTAGAAATTCTTCTTCAAGCCCCTGCCTTTCCCTGATGTGGGTGAGGACACTTAGTGGTGGGACAGCAGATAGAGCATGGAAGAGGGTGACCATGACTTGTGTCATGGAGGTTTGGGGAGCGATGGAGCAGATGCATTAACAAGGATGTTTTTAGTCCTTCCTCTGCCTTATCTTTCTGTCCAATCTTGACATGTTATGAAGTCTACACTCCATGGCATTGGTCCCACTTTCCTCCTCTGCTCATGATTCTCTGTGCTATATTTGCTCCCTTCGTTTCCTCCTGGGGCACCTCAGGAAAGCGGCAGTGGAACCCCATGGGCAGGAAGACTGTGAATTCAGCAGAGTTCTGCTACTCTGGCATTGACATAGGAGGTAAGATTTTATTTTATTTTATTTTATTATTTTATTTTATATTTTATTTATTTTTAACATCTTAATTTAATTTTATTTTTTATCAGTGTTCCAAGATTCATTCTTTAGACACCACACCCATGAGACAACATTTTAAATGGGAACTTTAAGTGATTCTGACGAAAGGACACCATTGTCCTCCTTTGAGAAAACTAGCTCAGTAGGAGTGGTGGACACGTCCCCAGTGAGTTGCTTATTTGCTGTGCAATCTTGACTCATCTAAATCACACTCCCTCATACTCTCTCAACACGTAAAAAGGAGATGCAAAGATATATATTGTTTAGTGATTTTTTTTAAGATGTTTGTAAAGCTCCAGTCTTGAACAATAATATAGGAGGTGTTCAATAACTGGCTTCTTTCCTCATTTCAGTTTCCACAGGTTTCATATTTACTTCCTTTTCTTCTTGTTTCATATACAACATGGAAGTACTGTGTTAAGTACAGGAACCAGGATTAAATTGTGAAATTGCTATCATCACCGGCATGAATCAGGATTAGTCTGTGAGGTGGCTAACATCACCCGCATGAATCAGATTAGCCTGTAGGTGACTATCATCACCACCATGAATCAGGATTAGCCTGTAGGTGACTATCGTCACCAGCATGAATCAGGCTCAGTCTGTAGTTGGCTATCATTGCCAGCATGAATCAGGATTATTCTGTGAGGCGGCTGTCATCACCGCATGTTTCATAAATGAGGAAGCCATGAACTGAGCCCTAGTCAGCAATGTGCCTTTGATCTTTGCCACTGGAACATGACCGGCCAGACTCTTCATTCATTTGTTCAGGTGACAAGAATTTGTACATGCAGGGCACTGCTCTAAAGGCAAAACAGTAAGTCTCTACCATCACAGAACATTCTGTGCGGAGGAACAGACATTAGGAACAATTGGAAAGAAAACTAATCAAAGGTGGTAAACGGCATGGTGGGAGAAGAAGGTGGGGACACTCTCCCCACAGCTTTATTGAGGACTGATTGACAAACACTGTGTATACATATGGTGCACAGCCTGATGTTCTCATATACATATATACTGTTTGTATAATTTAGATAGACATATATTTTAAAAATTTAATTTAATTTAATTTTTCAGTGTTCCAAGATTCATTATTTATGCACCACACCCAGTGCTCCATGTAATACGTGGTAGATACTGTTTTAGAGGAGAATAAGGAGCCTAGGAGATTTTCTTTACCAGATGTCATAACTGCCATAATGCCACAGCCTCTAAAACCTCATGATCACAGGTTCGAGCCTCCAGTGGTAGATCGTAAGCAGTGGGGTCGTAATGTTCAGCATGGTGACTATAGTTCCCAAGACTGGACTGCATATTTGAAAGTCCTGAGAAGAGTAGAGTTAAAAGTGATCATCCCAAGGAAAAAAACTAACTGTGTGGTGCTGGGATGTTAACTAATCTTATTGTAATCATTTTGAAATATATACACATGTCAAATGATTATGTGATGTGGTATACCTAAAATTATACAATGAATGCTATATGCTAATTCTGTCTTAAGAAAACCAGGAAAAAAAAAATGCCCTGGTGATATTGGTGCAAATAGACCAGTGAAACCAAAGAGAGGGTGACCGATTTCCTGGGTGACTGGAAGTAGAATTGTCATCAGTGTAGGATGAGCAGGTAGAGATGAAGGAGACCAGGGGTTTGCATTAAGTTAGGGCAGTGTTCTGCTCAGACATGGGGTGGTTTCCCAGACTGCAGCAGGCCATGGCACACATCCAGTGCCTGTTCTGAGAGCGGGTCTCGCGTGGCCGGGATCTCCGTCCTCTTGCTCTAATACAAGCAGCGGTGGTGGTAGCTTGCTCTGTTGTCCTTCCACATAAAGCTCGTGTTTAAAACACCGCTTCTCAGCTTGGTGCCGGAGGAATGCCACATTGCCTTTCTGAACAGGGCTGGTTCCTCCTGCTCCCACCATGGGCCTCTTTGAGTCCCTGGTATCTCCCAGAAAATGTTTGCAGCTTACACTATGTCCATGACTTACATTTCCAGCAAGTGAAGGACACTGGTAGGAACTGGGAACAGCACAGAATGGTTTGTACCTTTTCTTTTCTTTCTTTCTTTTTCTTTTCTTTCTTTCTTTCTTTCTTTTTTTTTTTTTTTTAGAAATGCTGCTTAATTAAACATTGCAATCTGGAGAGTAGAGAGGGTGGTACCTCTCAAGTCTGGTATACAGAGCTTGGAGGGAGTCCCGGAACGTGGAAGCCCCACTGTGTACCCTCAGCTTCCCTCTCTGAAAACCTCATTCACCTTTAACTGGAGCAACGAAGCGGCCACGAAGGGTAAGCAAGCTGAGCTTGAGGGAGCACTGGAGACTGCAGGTCAGCCAGGACCTCTGGAGAACATGTGGATTACAGATTTCCTTTCAGTCTGTGCCCACTGGGAGCTGAGCATCAGGATGGAAGAAACCAAGGCCCTCTGGTCTTCTGGATTGCTGGAGTGGAACCAGAGACCGCTGTGAACCCCTGCCTACAGGGGGTGCTCCTGTCTCCAAGGGACTGATTTCTTGGAGACTTTTGAGCTCCTGGGATTTATCCCAAGCCCTTCAGCTGAGGTGTTGAGCCTTTCCTCAGCAGGAGCAAGGTGATGTGCCACTGTGGGAGCCTCATGCTTGGATGTGCAGGGATGGAGGTCTGTCTCTCCCCTCTGTCCCCCTGCAACTGTAGCTCTCACGCTCCAGGCTCATATAGCTTGGGTCCCACAGGGACGCTCTTCACCTCCCCTGTGGATGGATTTGCCCGCTCTCATGCCTTCTGGTTCTCTTTATTTCAAGGTATTGTGACGGAGGAGTTGAGAGTTCTGGAGTCAGTGTCTGTGGTGTAAGAAAAAATGCATATATTTGATCTTTGTCCCTAGTGCTTGATATATAATGTCAAAAACTCTTCAGATTTCCTGAGTGATAAGAGTGTCTTTTGTTGTTCATAAAAAGCCTGTTTTAGTCAGACCTGGACTTATGCGAATGTAACTTATGGTGGGTTTTTCACAGTTTCCAGGGAGGGGCTGGCCCTACCAGAAAGACCAAGCATGGGTTTAGGACATTCAGCTCCATTCCTCCCACCTCTGAGGAGGGGACAGGGGACGGAGACTGGGCCAGTCACATTGTCAATGGGTTAATCAACCATGCCTGTGTAATAAATCCCACGTACGAACTCTGGGCACCAAGGTTTGGCAGAGCTATACACACTGATGAGCTGGGAAGGGACAGGGCATGGAAGCGCTGCATCCCCCGCCCTGAAGCTGACCTTGCCCTGTGCATCTCTCCCACTCGGCTGCTTCCGAGTTGTATCCTTTATTATAAAATGGTCCTTGCAAGCATGGCACTTTTCAGTGAGTTCCACAATTCATTGAACTTGAAGGATGGGCTGTGGGAAACCCAGAATTTATAGTTTAATCATTCCAAATTGTAGGTGGACCCTGGGACTTGTGGTCCTGTGGGACTGAGACCCTTCCACCTGTGGGTTCTGTGGTAACTCCACAGCTTGTGTCTATACTGGATTGGATTGTTGGACACCTGACTGGGGGTGAATGATTGGTCAGCAAACATGCAGGGCCCCAAGCACTTCACTCATCTTGTTACCATGCACAAGTCACTCCACTTTCCTTTTTGTGCAAAAATGCAGGTAATGATTATATCTGTATCAGTTTGATACTTTGAGATTTAAAAGGATTGCTATTGTATTCAGAGTGCTGCCCAGAAAGCAATAAGGTCTATTTTCATCTGTTTCTCTTCTCATTATCTTTGAGGGGTAAATGTCAGAAATAAGGTCATGGGTTAAAGGCTCAATTTCAGTTTCCCGTCTAGTGGGCAACATTCTCAGGTAATTAGGGGACTTAGTTTGGAGTGGAGTCTCTGGAACACAACCTCCCAGGATAGAAAAGTTCATTCTGTGACCATGAATGGGCAAAGGGTATCTCTTTTCCACTTAGTGATTTGTTCTTTAGTTGTATTGAGAATTACCTTAATGGACACATAAGCCTCATTTTAGGACTTATTAGCATTGATTCCTGGAGGACAAGAATGTCTCTAGGACTGTGAACTCACTTTCATTAAGCATCTTTCTGCTCCCTAAACTGCTGTATATTCTAATTAAGGAGTTGTTAGGTACCAGTCATACCTTTTGGTAATCTAGAGCAGTGATATCAGCATCTAAATAATAAACAGGTGTATCAGTCAGAACATAGCCATGTGACAGAAACTAGACCAATTGTTTTAGCTGAAGGAATTTAACATAAAGATTGTGGGGAATTAGAAGTTGGGTCTCTGAAAAGAGAGAGACAACACAAAAGTTTTATGGGGGGAATGACTTCAGCAAACAGGTAGTTGGCTTTATGAGAACGTGGGTATTTAGAGGAGGGTCCCAGGAGAGTGCCCCTGGGCTGCTGTTTGTGTGAAGTGTTGGTCTTGCAGGTGTGCAAAGTGGAGTCAGCTGCTACCGGCAGGGTGAGGAGACCCCGCTGTAGAAGCATCGAAGGACAAAGGGAAGCCGGAGGAAGGACATCGTCTCTCCTTTCCAGCCTGGCAGACTGACTGAGGAACTTCCCACAGGATGTATTTACAGGAAGCAGCGGACAGGCAAAATCATTTTTGCTCAAGTACCAACTTTCCGTCACAAAGAGGAGTACAGAGGGGTCAACTTGCTGTCAAAAGAATAGCTTCATAGATGGCACTGTGATAGTTAGGGTGTGGGTATAAAAAATACTTTTGAGAATCAAGTGTGTGTGTGTCAAGAGATGATTAAGTGAGGTTTCAGGAGGTGGGAGTAAGGAAACAGGTGACTAGGAGAAATCCAGACAGTTAATTTTAGTTTGTCAAGGAAGGCTTTGTCTACTAGTGGGGATGGGAGGTTAAAAGGAAGAAGATGATGGATATATATCACTTCTTTGTCCATTCATCTGTTTGTGGACACTTGGGCTGCTTCCGTATCTTGGCTATTGTAAATAAAGCTGCAATAAACACAGGGGTGTATGTATCTTATTAAATTAATATCAGCCATCACCAAGAATAAGATCAATTAGTAACAACACGAATGGACCCAGAGGGTATTATGCTAAAGTGAAATCATTTAGTCAGAGAAGGACAAATATCATAAGATTTCACTCATATGTGGAATTTAAGAAACAAAACAAATGAGCAAATGGAGAAAAAGAGAGAGACAAACCAAGAAACAGACCTTAACTATGGAGACCAAACTGATGGTTACCAGAGGGGAGTGGGGTGGGGGGATGGGTGAAGTAGGTGAAGGAGATTAAGAAGACACTTGCCATGATGAGCACTGAGGAATGTATAGAATTGTTGAATCACTATATTGTACAACTTAAGCTAACATAACACTATGTTATTATATTTCAATAAAAGATAAATAGAGAAAAAGAAAGATATGATCAAATTCGTGTACTTTACTGATTTTAAAAAAGCAACTGATGATTAGGGTGCCTGGGTGGCTCAGACAGTGTTCAGTTCATGATCTCAGGGTTGTGGGATCAAGCCCTGTATCAGGCTCTATGCTCTGTGTGGTGTCTGCTTTGGACTCTCTCTCCTTCTCCCTCTGCCTCTCCTCCCATTCTCTCTCTCTCTCTTTGGAATAAATAAATAAATAAACCTTAAGGGGCGCCTGGGTGGCTCAGTGGGTTGAAGCCTCTGCCTTTGGCTCAGGTCATGATCTCAGGGTCCTGGGATCAAGTCCCGCATTGGGCTCTTCACTCAGTGGGGAGCCTGCTTCTTCCTCTCTCTGTCTGCCTCTCTGCCTACTTGTGATCTCTGTCTGTCAAATAAATAAATAAAATCTTTTAAAAATAAATAAATAAGTAAATAAACCTTAAAAAAATATGACAATTGTTAATGATGGAAACATGAAAGATAGCAGTAATTCTTCAAGAAAAATGTTGGTATACTTGATTTTGTTTTTTATCATGAACCAGGAGTGACATAATTAGAACTTTGTCTCTGCTAAATAATTAACGTCAGAAAGAGGTGCCAAGAAAGTCTAGAATAAATGTCGTTCTCTTTTCCATACATCTCCCAATGACAAAAGACTCTATAACAAGACAGTCTGGTTAATCAGCTACCTGAATCTTTTACAAACTTGTATTTGCTATGTAAGAAACCTTTATTGACTGAAGGCAGATCCTTTGTGGGTGTCTGAAATTTTTAGAGTATTATTATCAGGTTTTCTTGAGGAAGATCTTGGCTTTCTTTTTGTTGACTTGAAGAGCTATCTACTCAGGTTGGACACCTAGAGAAGGTGGATGCCAGGCCATTTTGACTAGAGCATCCAATAAATGACTTTTAAAGATCTTGGCGTGAGTTTCAACCAGTTATGACATCATCTCTAGTGATCATCCATCTAGTTATCACAAGAAACAATTCCCTCTTACACTGTTGGTGGGAATGCAAACTGGTGCAGCCACTTTGGAGAACAGTGTGGAGATTCCTCAGGAAATTAAAAATAGATCTTCCCTATGACCCTGCAATTGCACTGCTGGGTATTTACCCCAAAGATACAGATGTAGTGAAAAGAAGGGCCATCTGTACCCCAATGTTTATAGCAGCAATGGCCACGGTCGCCAAACTGTGGAAAGAACCAAGATGCCCTTCAACGGATGAATGGATAAGGAAGATGTGGTCCATAGACACTATGGAGTATTATGCCTCCATCAGAAAGGACGAATACCCAACTTTTGTAGCAACATGGACAGGACTGGAAGAGATTATGCTGAGTGAAATAAGTCAAACAGAGAAAGTCAAGTATCATATGGTTTCACTTATTGGTGGAGCATAACAAATAATATAGAGGACAAGGGTAGATGGAGAGGAGAAGGGAGTTGAGGGAAATTGGAAGGGGAGGTGAACCATGAGAGACTATGGACTCTGAAAAACAACCTGAGGGTTTTGAAGGGGCGGGGTGGGAGGGTGGGGGAACCAGGTGGTGGGTATTAGGGAGGGCACAGATTGCATGGAGCACTGGGTGTGGTGAAAAAACAATGAATACTGTTACGCTGAAAATAAATAAAAAATTAAAAAAAAAAAGATTTTGTAGCTAAAAGCAGTAAGCGGTACAGGGAAATAGTTAAGTTATTCAAAGAATGTTACCTTTCTTGCAAGAGTAATTTAAACACAAGAAGATCCTAGGCTTTTGTAAAAGCCTTGCTGAAACAGTGCCCTCTGCTGCTGGAAACCTTTTTCTGCTTACTCTCATTTTTTTTGTGGCTTGAGCTCAGTGACAAGGAGTATGGTGTGGATGAAGCTGGATAATGACTAATAGAATTAGGAATTTGCACAAATGGTAAATAGAACATTATAATTATTTTAAGTATTATTAAACGTTTTCATTTTTTTTTCTTTTTGACATTATTTAAAAAAAAACATTTTAAATATCCTAGAAATGTCTTTAAGGTAATGTCAATTTTAGCTCTCTCTTAACCTTTGGCCAAGGAATTCAGGGCTTTCTGGCTAACTTTAGTGTGATAAATATTTATCAGGCACTGCTCAATTCCTTGAGTTGGAAACACAATTTTAAACATCTAAGACGGGTATAGAATTTGCCAAAGGTAATTGAGTCTATTCTTCTTAAAGAATAAAAAAGTCTTTCTGTTGCCATTGTTGCACAAAGTCTAAGGTACTATGGGTGGAAACACAGCACCTGTGGGGTTCCGTCCAGGCGTGAAGGCAATCCGCCGTGGATGTGAAGCTGGCACGTTTCGGCCCTGTACCGGCTAGCCCTATGGGCAACACTACACTGTGCATCGTCTGTTTGAAAGCCTCCCGTAGCTCCTGCAGCTAAGTGATTGTCTGGTAGCCTTTGCATTCAACAAACTAGCAGGAACCTTTTTCTATCTAAATACTGTGTGATAGACAATTTCAGCTAGCCATATATTGTGTGCATGAGGTTCATAAAGACTTTTCAGTCATTCATTTCTGTTTATCAACTGAAATTTTGTTTAGTGTGTGATTTTTTTTTTTTTTTTGCACTGGTGGCAATTCATCATGAAGCATATTAAAATTAATTTGACTCACCCCCTCAAAAAAAAAAAAAAGAATCTCCTTATATTCACAGTACAGAGCAATAGATTTCCAGAGTTTTCCTGGCAAAGTGATACTTTTAGAAAAGTACCTGAAAAGCACACACCTTATCCTGTTTTCTTCATGAGTGTTTATCAGACTTTTCCACAAAGTACTCAGAAGAGCAGAGGACAGTGAATTTCAGAAACATTACCATAATATAGAACAGTGCATCAAAACACATAAAGTATTTGAAACTTTGGGTTTTATGATAAAAAATTACCTTTATTTTTCTATCTATTCTCTCAGTTTATTATAATGGAAGCATGCTTTCATTTAATTATCAGTTTAATTATTTAAATATCTTCTCAAGCGTCAAATAATATTGATGCATCTGGAAAATACGTCATGTTTACCTTGTGCTTTTATGTAACTCTGATGTAGAATATTCTGGGGTCTCCGGTGTTCCAGCTGCCTGCCAAACCATCCCCAAACTCAGTAGCTTGGGATAACTCACCATTTTGCACGTTGGGAATTTGGGCAGGGCTCAGCTGCAAGGTTCTTTGATTCTGTGCTGTGTCTACTGAGGTCACTGTGTGGTATTGAACTAGTGGGCAGGAGGGGTTCAGAGAGCCCCACTCAGATGTGGTAGAATTGGTTGGAAGCCTGGCAGAGGAAGGATGGCAGGTGATAGTGTCTGCCCACAGTCTTCCCAGCACGGCTATCTAAGGGCAGTTAGCCTTTCTACCTGGTGACTTACAGACCCAGACAGACTGTGTTAACTGCACACTGCCAGATTTCCCATGATCTTGCCTTGGAAGGTCTAAAATATCACTTTTACCTTATTTTAATAAGAAGTACTTTGAGATCATCTTTAATCTAGCACACCTGTTTTGAGAAAAATAGTCTTCAGTCCTCTCAAATGTGTTCTAAAATTAGGTCGGATGAGTACATAGCTTTATGTGTGGACTGACATCTTTGCATCCATGCTAGATTGCTCTCATTGAATTGTGTCCTGGACCTGTGCCATTAGGAGAAGTCAGGAGAGAAAGTTCTTATGCATTATTATGCATGTCACTAAGGTAGTTCTAAAGGGCTTTCAGTTATTACCTGGGGAGGGCAACCCAGGGGAAAATTTCTTTGTGGTTGTGAAAATGGGAAGAGTCGTGATTCTTCTACATTTCTTAAATCAAATGCTATAGCTTTGCGATCTATATATTCTTTTTGCCTTTACTATCAAGAAAATTTCTTCAATTTTCCTTTTGTCCTAATTGTCATATGGTTGTTGTTGTTATTATTATTATTATACTTATTTTCTCTGCTAGGTCATGTTAGTATCTGGGATATGTATGGCAGCAGGATAAAAATGAATAAGTTAAATATAAATAAATACAAAACATGACAAAAATGCAAAAACAGAGTCCTAGTATTGTGGCTCTGTTCTACTAAAGGAGGCAGTCAGTATGGACGTTAGTACTGGTCTCAGTTCCAACAGTTACTGGAGCAACGATGACCACGTTACCGCTCCAATAACCAAATTCTTACATGACAATGGAAAAATATAAAAGTGTTTACCTCCTGGGGATATTTTAAACAAGATAGCATACATAAATACACTTAATTTAGTACCTGCATCTTGGAAGTCTTCTACAAATGTTAGCTGTCACGATGACTTTGAACTTGTTATTTAAACTTATAGTGTCGTTAAATTTGATTGTATTTATATCTTCTATTCTCAACTAGACATTCTTTGTTTAGGTATTATGCTATTTTCGTTTATACCCATAAATCTAATATAGAGTCTTATGCATCCATAATAAATATGCTTGTTTCTGGCCATTGGGGGGAAACTTCATATATGAGAAAACAGACTTTGGCGGGGGGGAAGCATCATCTAAAGTTACAGGAAGAGGAAAGTAATCCCCTTCATTTTTGGAATTTTAAAAAAGTCACATAAAATTTATGGAATTTAAAAACATGGAGACAACCTTACCTCAGTCAGAATGGCTAAAATTAACCAGTCAGGAAACAACAGAAAGGGGAACCCTCCTATACTATTGGTGGGAATGCAAGCTGGTGCAGCCACTCTGGAAAATAGTCTGGAGGTTTCTCAAGATGTTAAAAATAGAGCTACCCCAGGACCTAGCAATTGCATTACTGAATATTTACCCCAAAGATACAGATGTAGTGATCCAAAGGGGTACCTGCACTCCAATGTCTATGGCAACAATGCTCACAATAGCCAAACTATGGAAAGAATCCAGATGTCCATTGACAGATGAATAGATAAAGAGGTAGTATATATATGTATATATATGATGATTACTCAGTCACCAGAAAAAGATGAAATCTTTCCATCTGCAACAACATGGATGAAACTAGAGGGTATTGTGCTAAACGAAATAAGTCAATCAGAGAAAGACAATTATCATATGATCTCACTCATATGTTGAATTTAAGAATTAAAACAGAAGATTATAGAGGAAAAGAGAAAAAATAAAACAAGATGAAATCAGAGAGAGAGACAAACCATAAGAGACTCTTAACCATAGGGGACAAACTGAGGGTTGCTAGAGGGAAGGGGGCTGAGGATGGGGTAACTGGATGATGGATATTAAGGAGGGCATGTGATGTAATGAGCACTGGGTGTTATATAAGTTGGATGAATCACTAACCTCTACCTAAGAAACCAATAATACATTATATGTTAATTAATTGAATTTACATAAAAATAATAAAGAAAAAACAAAAAAATATGTGGAGACAAACAAATTTATTATCATATCAGATTATGATTCAGTTTCACATTATGTATCCTTAGGAGTAATGAAAATGGAAGAGGGAAGATTGGAAAGAGACAATGGGAGAAAAATAAGAAAAAATAGGAAGATAAAAAGGGGCAAGAGTTAGGAAACTAGAAGTGAAAATAATTTGACAAATAACTTATTGAACACCAATTCTGTTTAAACGACTCCTAAAAACATATGGCCTCTGAGAACAAAGACTATTGGGAGAGGTGGGGTTTTAGGCACCATGACCACACAGAAGGTGAAATGTTGGGACAGGGACTTGGGGGGCTCTCAAATCTCTAAAAACACCTGTGCTTTTTGGGTGTCAACTCCTTCAGCACACAACACGCTTGCCCAGGCTTCTGTCACCAACAGGGACTGTCATGTCTCCGAGCCTCATCTCCTGCAGAACCTCCAGGTCCTTGACAGGAGTCTCCTCAGAGCTCCCTTCACATCCTTATTCCTCAGGGTGTAGATGAAGGGGTTGAGGGTGGGGGTGATTATGGAATAGAAGAGGGAGATAAACTTGCCCTGCTCTTGGGAGTAGCTGGAAGGGGGCTGCAGGTACATGTAGATGGCAGGCAGGTAGAAGAGGGAGACCACCACCAGGTGGGAGGAGCAGGTCCCAAAGGCTTTGTGCCTTCCCCTGGAGGACTGGATCTTGAGCACTGCACGGGCGATGAAGCCATAGGAGAGAAGGATGAGGGCTAGGGGCACCAGCACAAAGAAGGCCACCAACACAGCCAGCGTAGCGTCATTCACGGCGGTGTCTGCACACGACAGCTTGATCATGGCTGGCACCTCACAGAAGAAATTGTTCAGCACTTGCCGCCCACAGAAAGGCAACTGCACTGTCAGCACCACCTGAACAAGGGAGTTTCCAAAGCCGCTGAGCCAGGCCACAGCCACGAGCTGCTGGCAGAGAGGGCGGTGCATGATAATGGCATACCGGAGGGGCTCACAGATGGCCACGTAGCGGTCCAGGGCCATGGCGGCCAAGACGATGCACTCAGTGCATCCCAGCCAGTGGAAAATGGCATACTGAACTGTGCAGCCACCATAGCTGATGGTCTTCTTGGAGCTGCCCATGTTGACCAGCATCTGTGGGACTGTGGTGGTGGTATAGCAGAGATCCAGGAAGGAGAGGTGTCTGAGAAAGATGTACATGGGGCTGTGGAGCTGGGGATCCAGGCGGGACACCAGGATGATAGCAATGTTCCCCAACATGGCCAGAATGTAGGACACCAGGAGGACCACAAATAGGGGGAGCTCCAGCCATGGCCTGTCAGAAACACCTAGAAGGATGAAGTCCTTAGGAAGATCCCCCAAGAAGCTCTGGTTGTCACCTCTCATGCTGAGGCATTCTCTGGAGCCTGTGATGAGTAAAAGTGAATGAAACCTGAGAATAGGGATTAGTTGCATTCCTAATGGCTGTGCCTGAGCTTTCCTACAGAGTTGCATCCTGTCTTACCTCTGTGGAGACCTTGAGATGTGGGGGAGTCAGAACCAGGAGGCAGAACAGCTGCCCATGTGTTTTGCTCTGCTTCCTGCTCTGTGACCTTGACTATGCCGTTTAATCTTTCTGAAGTTCAATTTTTGCATCTGTGATGTGGGAAGAAAATACTTGTAAAGTTCTGGGGATGATAGAGCAGTATGATGTTTGTGAAAACGTATCAAAAGTAAATAAAAATTTTCTTCCGGTTTGGTCAAAGTCTGCTACATCGCCTATCACCATTAAAATGTTTGACTTCTCTCTGCAAACTCACTGACAGGGAGTTGACCACTTTCTTTGGTTTTCTTGCTTTGCCTTTTGGAAGTGGTGATAGGAGGGAAGTGAGAAATGGCATCAAGCAAGATAGGAGCACACTCCACTCACCTGCTAAGGTTTACACCTGGCTCTGTCAACATGAAGAGGTGCTCTCTGGTTTCCTGCACATGCTGATCTCTCTCCCAGGGCCATTCACATGCAGGCAGCACTATCATGCACTTTGCCATTAAAAAAAAAAAAAAAAAGAAAAGAAAAGAAAAGAAAAGTACAAAAGAAAAAAGTACAATCCAAGATCCTCTGAGACCCTGGAGTGAAGGAGCTAAGTCACTTTGGCTGTTGATTTGGTCATGGCACCTCATAAGATCCCAGAGCATAGGGTTTTGAGCATCGGGAGAAAGATCCAGGGTTGTGTAAGAACCACAGCCCTTGGAGCTGTCTCTGAAGGATCAGACTGCCTCTAGAGCTAACATTTATCGGACAGTTTGAGTGACATTTATGTTTCCTGCACAACTTTGTTGCCAAGCAGCTGTTTCCTTTTACAATAACAAAACACAGCTGATTTGATTTTTGGACTCTATAGCTTTTAGAAAGCAACTGGGTTACCACTTGCTGATTCATGGGTCCCTTCCACTGAGGTCCATCAGCCCCAGGGCCTACACTCTTCCCAGGACTGCAAACCCTCAAGTTCATGACAGCAATGATATAGTGCATGAGACGCCTGAGAAGAAATGAAATCCCGTGTGCAGGTAATTTATGAAGGATTCATCCTTAGTTCCTTATTTGGTGCTTTATGCATAAACTATAAAATTCATGATCTCTTCAGTGCTGCTGCAATAAACAAGGGCTGCCCTTCCCTCCAAGTCTTGCATTCTTAAGAACCCTGGTGTTACTTGAAAACAGTCCCAACTCTGGGGTTGCAATAGATACCTAAGGGAGCTCTGTTGTTTCAAAACTACACACACTTTCCAATATTCTTGTGAAACACCCAGTTATTACACTTTTGTAATATGGAAACTACGTCTTGGGTGAATCTTAGAGAATGAAGTTATTTTATCTCTAAAGGGAGTTCAGGACATATTTTCGATTCAGTGAGCTGGGTGGGGCAAAATCAGGCTTGTCAACCTTTCAAGATGAAAAGCAATCATATTATTTCCCTTTCTTAGGTCTCTGATTCCAAAGTTTCTTCTCAAAAAAAAAAAAAAAAAAGAAAGGAAGAGGGGCGCCTGGGTGGCTCAGTGGGTTAAGCCACTGCCTTCGGCTCAGGTCATGATCTCAGGGTCCTGGGATCGAGTTCCGCATCGGGCTCTCTGCTCAGCGGGAAACCTGCTTTCCCCCTCTCTCTGCCTGCCTCTCTGCCTACTTGTGATCTCTGTCAAATAAATAAATAAAATTAAAAACAAAACAAAACAAAACAAAACAAAAAAACAAAGTTTCTTCTCAGCCAGCGTCTATACTGGATGAGAAAGGGAAATGTTGCAGGGACAGTAGGAAAGATATATAAGGACGGAGGAACCAGGAATGATAGAGGGTAGGTATGGCGCTCACATTAAATAAGGAATGCAAATCATGAAACACTCACTATGAGCCAGATGCTATGATTACTTGGTGCTTTCATGGCCCGGTAAAGGGGAAGTTTTTACCCCCATTTTGCTGTTGGCAGAGCGGCTTGGAGAAGATGACTGCTATAGATTACTTATATAGCAGCACATCGTAAAGCCAAGGGTGAAAGCTAAGCTCTTGCTCTTAACCATTATTCTCTGTAGTATTTTGCCTTTAAAAATCACTTTGCTAAATCTTAATGTCACAAAACAAACTGAGGGTGGCCGGGGGAGGGGGGTAGGGAGAGGGTGGTGGGGTTATGGACATTGGGGAGGGTACGTGCTATGGTGAGCACTGTGAAGTGTGTAAACCTGGCAATTCACAGACCTGTACCCCTGGGGGCTAAGAATACATTATATGTTTATAAAAAAATTAAAAAATAAAAATAAATCACTTTGCTAGACTGATGAATCACAGACCTGTACCCCTGAAACAAATAATATATTATATATTAATAAGAAAATTTAATCAACAAAATAAATCAATATACGTAATCAAAGAAACCTACAAAAATAACAGTAAACAGAAAACAAACAGAATATAACTCAAAAAATCACTTTCCTTTTTAAAAATGAATAGCATTCATGCAGATCCCTGAGACAGAAAAGAATGACAGAAACAGGAGAGTAATGTCACCTGAGAGAAAGGGGTGAGGGATTGAAGAGGAGACACTGTAATTTCCAGGTCAGTGTACCGGGTGTGCATGGGTGCATGTGCACACACACACACACACACACACACACACACACACACAGCTGGTTGACTGCGAAGCTGGACACCAGCCCAACCTGACCCTTCTTGCTCGACATTGGATGCCTTGTGGCCTCACACTTGGAACTGCTTCGGATAAAGCTTCTGAACTCCTTTGATCTCCTTACCCCTTCGTATCATGCAGATAGAGGTGTTCCCGGGGCACTGCCCTGCTTCCCTGGATAAACACAGCGATTTCCACATCTGCCACAGTCACACTCAAGCAGAGTCCTTCCAGATGTGTGTCTCTAGCTGTCACTTCTTCCCTTTTTGACACTGTTCACTGGAGCATCTCAAATTTACCCTGTTGGTTGTTCCTCCAACTTCAATCCAGCACCTTCCTTCCCATTCCTGGCTGCCTCTGCATCAGTTACCCTGACTCAGTGTTCAGATTATTTCTGATGACAGCCCTCATTGGCCATATTTCATCGGCGACATCCTATCGGCTTCACTAAATAGTGTCAGAGCACACGCTATCAGTTTCCCTGCCTCTGCCATCTTTGCCCAGAACCAACATCTGGATCCCTCTTATCTAACCCATTACTCACATTCCCAATGGAGTCGCTTTTCTAAGACTCAGGTCTTAAGAGCAGAAATACCTTTAAGTGTTCCAGTTACCTAAAAACAGAACCACCATCTCCTTAAACAATTATGTGACAGGAGTACGGTTGTATTCTTCTCACACTGAATCCCCTGGTGCTTCTTCTCACCACTGTCCCATCTCTCTGTCTTAGCAGCTGCCATGGGATATGTCAATGACAGGACTCACACCACACTTACTGTTGGGCTAGGGAGATTTTGAACCCATTGAAAAAACCTGTGATGCGTATCATTCCATGCATGACATAGAACCCATAGATAAAGGCACATGTATAGATGTATCTCCTACTGCTATATATTTTTATTACCAAGAATTCCTCTTGGGAGTCAGCAGAACATGTTCCCATACTAACAAACAGGAGAGAACACCTGGGAAATAAACTTATGAGCTGAGGAAACAAAGACTAGACCACAGGGTTTTATAGCCCTATTAGTCCAAGATCTCTTTCTTCAATCTAAAATTCAGCCTAAAATTTCCACCACCCAGATAAGCCAGTGAAGGCCCCATTTAGCTGTCCAGGTCAGAATGAGGGTATTGAGTCTTGGGGACTTTGTCCTTTCTCTCACACAGCACAAGCACTTCTCTCAGGGTGCGCTTGAGTTTCCAGTTCTGTCCCCATGACATGTGTACCCTTGGGTGGCAGTTCCTATAAGACTACACTCAGGAACTCGTAATCTCACCAAAGAAACTGAGGGTTGCTGGTGGGGGAGAGGGTGTAATGAGAGGGTGGTTGGGTTATGGACATTGGGGAGGATATGTGGTATGGTAAGTGCTGTGAAGTGTGTAAGCCTGATAATTCACATCCCTACACCTCACCTGTACCCCTGGGGCAAATAATACATTATATGTTAATCAAAAAAAAAAAAAGGCTACATTCAGAAAGTGGGTTGGCACAGCAAGGAGGACTCTGAAGACACAGCCTCTGTGTGCTCTGCTAACTGTATTCTGCCAGGTCCGTGTATGCAGTCACCGGTCATCTACCCCCAGGCCTTGCTCGTCCCACACTAGTCCTTTGCCTACCCCAAGTCCTCCTGTCTGGAATGTAGTTTCATATCACACAGGACAGCTTCTGCTTCTTTCAAACCATCTCACTTATGGTTCACTGGATCATGCCCTGCAAGCTCCCATGTACAAAGGGCTTGGAGGAGCGCTGATACCCATATCCCCACAAGGGGGCTGAGATGTACTTCCTCAAAATGCCTTAACCATTGAGATTACACAAGTATTTCATAACAAGCAGTACAAGAGGAAGGGAAGTAAACCATCTCTGAGTGAGCAACCATCACCTCTCCTTTTGCATACCAGGAACCACGCACATGTCATTTCACATCCTCCTTCAGTAACTCTGGAAAACTGAGAAGTCCGTAAAGGTTAGGGACATGCTCTCCATGCAGGTCAGCACCGCACTATGACTCCATGGGGACGGCTATTTAAGTCTCCCTTTTCTGGTTTGTATAGAAGGGAGTTACCTCTCCATAGACCTCCAGATGTCCTAACCCCTGACCCAGGACACCCACACCTTCAAAGTGTCAACCATCCTGTTTTATAGCATGACTTTTTGTTCAACACACCTCTTGCAGAAAACCTCACATACCACTGCCTACTTTTATTCTTTAAATATTTCAATTTCCTGCTAAATTTTACCTCAAAGCTGTCTTTCTCTTGAGGCTGACAATATTTGGCTTGCCTCACCCTATTGCTTTCTTTATAGGGCCATACTGGGCTTGTTTTTGTGACTACGATACAAGTTTGCAAAAAATATTGAATTGTAGTGAAGCACCTGGGTGGCTTAGCCAGTTACGTGGCCAGCTCTGGATTTCTGCTCAGGTCATGATCTCAGGGCTGTAACATCAACCCCTGCATTGGGCTCTAAGCTCAGCATGGACTCTGCTCTCTCTCCTTCTTCCCTCACCTCTTCCACCACTCGTGCACTCTCTCTCTCTCAAATAAGCACGTAAAACTTGAAAAAATACTGAACAGCAGTAGAAACGAGGCTCATATACTGAGGACACTCCTCTCTTCTGATTAATAATGGACAGTTGGTCTACCTACAGTCAGGGGCAGCCTGTTCTGCTCCTAACTGCCTTTTCTAGCTTGAAGTACACAATTTTACATGTGCCGCTTAATTATGGCCACTGTTCATTGACTCACCTTTCCATCTCATTGTCCCCTTTGCTCTCCAGCACAGACTAGTGTTTATGCTGAGGACTTACCTCACCACTTCCTCCGTGGTTTGCTGGCTTCCATAGAAGTCTTGCTTAAGGAATGGTGGTTTTATTGGCTTGTGGTGGCCTTAGCTGGGGAGGGGCATTTAGGAATGGAGGCACTGGAAATGCTCTTTGTATTCCAGGAAGGCATGACTTGTTTGCTGTGATGAGGCTGCTGGGACCTTGCCCTCACCTGAGTTTGACCCTCTGAGCAATGTGGAGAGATTATTCTCAGGCAAGAGGAAGAGTCTGCTTCCTGGGGAGACTCTGCTTTCTGGACTTCTTCTGGGTAATGAGGAGCTCTGTGGATCTGCTCTAGCCACAGTCCCTGGAGTACCTGCAGAGACTTTGATACCATGGACTAGCTAGCTTAAACCTTGTGCAGTGGAGATTACTTCTAAAGATACGTTTCTTAGGTGACAAGCCATCCCTACCCCTTTCATAATTACTCTCAGGTTACCCTTGATGTCATTATTATCATTCATCGCTATAAGGGCTCTGCTCTTTCTCTGTCTCTCAATGTCTGGAAAGACATTGAGAGGAAAAACTTTTCCTCCTTTGCTGAGAAATTATCCCTGATATTCTGGTTAATTAGTGTCTGAGGGGTTAGCTGGTAATTGATGCAGTGTGTGAGCTTGGAGTATTTGTAATTAATGGTAATTCTTAGAAGACCATATGAAATGGACCAATAATGAGGAGTGAGGACTCTGTGTTTTTAACTCTTCGGGGCAGGTGGGTGTCATCCATAAAGTCAGAGTGGATGGGTAACTTGTACAGCATGTACTTCAGTGAGAGTGTGGCCATAGCACAGGCTCAATACCATCGTCAGTGACACACTGTCTGTGTGTCTCTGAGGAGATCACCTAACCTCTCTGTGTGGTACTCATGTCATCAGAAAAGTATAGGAAACAGTAGTCTTGGCCTTCATAGTGTGTTGCAAAGGTAAAATGAGTTGGTTTTTGTTTGTTTTATTTATTTATTTATTTATTTTTATTTATTTATTATTTTTTTTGTAAAGCACCCAGGACAGTGACTGCCACAGAGTAAGAACTGATTTTTTTCTGACTACTACACATGGTCTCAGCTGCCTGGTCCATTTGTCACATGGAAGGGATGACCCTGAGCCTTCTGGTGGACCATCAGCATGAAGTAGTGCATATGTCAGCTCATGAGCTGTAGTTCAAGTGAATAAAAGCTGGTGTTAGAAACCATCATGGACAATGACACCTTTGGGCAACTATTTCTCCTCTCTGTGTTTTTATTCAATGATCTTTGGGTAGCTCTAGATGTTGGAGTAGGAGTAAGATGAGATCATGGCAGTGTCTTCATTTTTATGTTCCAGCATTTTGGGAAGCATTTTGTCTAGTGTTAGATGGAGAGAAAGCCTGACCCAAGGGAAGAGGGGAGACTGTGCTTGAGGGATGATTGGGGGAGTTCCCCTGTTCTAAGCACTGCTCTGCTATGTTCTCTCCCTGGGAGAATGGGACGAGAGATGTGGAATGTCTTAGGAACTGTCTTGAAGTCCAGGTGGGATGATTCCCAGAGACACAGAGGCTTCAATATCTGTGAAGTTGAAAAACAAAGAGATGGTATCCACAGTCTTGTGCCAGAAAATGCTGGCATAGTGTAGATGGACACTCTGGTGACTGAGACTGACACAGGGTCCCTTTCCAGTTATGCAAATCTCAGCTTCTCCACCTCCATATGCCTCTGCTCCCACATATTGTCTACAGTCTCTGGCACTCCATGAGTTGTGTATTCCACGGGAGGAAAAAAAGATAGACACGGGAGGAAAAAAAGACGAATGAGATGCTGGGAAAGCTGCCAGAGATATTTTTCCGTCTTTCTTTCTTCTTCTCCTTCTTCTCCTTCTTCTCCTTCTTCTCCTTCTTCTTCTTCTTCTTCTCCTCCTCCTCCTCCTCCTCCTCCTCCTCCTCCTCCTCCTTCTTCTTCTTCTCCTTCTTCTCCTTCTTCTTCTTCTTCTTCTTCTTCTTCTTCTTCTTCTTCTTCTTCTTCTTCTCCTTCTCCTTCTCCTTCTCCTTCTCCTTCTCCTCCTCCTCCTCCTCCTCCTCCTCCTCCTCCTCCTCCTCCTCCTCCTTCTTCTTCTTCTTTCATATGTGCAATGTATACATGATGGCTGGAGACTTAGCAAACATATTTGACCTTGAAGGAAACTTGAAGGTCAGAGCTGTACCCTAAGAGTGATGGAACATTCAGAGGATCCAGGGTACCTGATGATCAAGGATGTGCATTAGCTGTTGACTCCCTGTTTCCTTAACATGAGAGTGACAACTTTCCATATTGTTTATAGCACTGATTTGGGTTTTATGTTTTAAAAAGCTGAACTTAATCCTGAAAGACCTTTGAAGACTTCCTGAAATTTCTTTCTTAGCATTATTATATTATATTATGGGCTCTTGTATTAGTAATCCAAGCCTCTGGGAGAATGTATCCTGAATCAGTTTGTGTGGATATGGACATAACAGATTAATAATTGAACAGTGAGCATATGGATACATTTAATGATCAAAGAAATTATAGTCAGTGGAGAAGAGAGTCTTGTTCTGCTTGGAGTGAAGAGGAAGTTTCTCTGTGGAGGCAGAGGGTGTGATATGGGTTGTAGTATACATTTCTGGAATTTCTTCTTTTTTTTTTTTTTTTTAAAGATTTTATTTATTTATTTGACGGAGAGAGAGATCACAAGTAGGCAGAGAGGCAGGCAGAGAGAGAGGGGGAAGCAGGCTCCCTGCTGAGCAGAGAGCCCGATGCGGGGCTCGATCCCAGGACCCTGGGATCATGACCTGAGCCGAAGGCAGAGGCTTTAACCCACTGAGCCACCCAGGCGCCCCTGGAATTTCTTCTTATTTTAGCTGTGATTAAGATTATAGTAAAGGAGACAAGAATATATACTGATCACCAGAAGATACACCTCTAGACCAATATTAATTTAACATGAGACCATTAAATAGTGGTGGTGAGAAATGGGCACTGGGGGTCAAATGAATGGGATTCAAATGCCAGCACCCAGGTGTTAACCACTGGACCTTGAATGAGTAAGTTTCCTGAAGATCAGTCTTTGCATCTTTAAAGTAGAAATAACGGTATCTGACCACCAAGTTGTTGTAAGAAAAACTGAAAAAAAGATATGCGAGTATCTTAGTGTGGTTCCTGATACGACATTTTGTAAGTGGTTGTCTAGCTCTCCCTTCCCACCTGTTTTCTTTCCTCCATTGACCTGTTGATAGACGTGGAAGGAATTCTCACCTGGTGCCATGCAATTATGATGGGGATAAATAGAGGGTAAATAGACTGATTTGGCCTTTGAGGAAACTTTTTGGGGTGACTGAAGTGTTCTGTGGCTAGACCAGAGTGGTGTTGCACAATGCTATGTTTGTTACATTGTGTACAAAAAAGGGTGATTTCTGTCGAATGTAAATTATACCTCAGTGGTGCAGAAAAACAGACATTAAGGAAATTATCACATGACAATGGAAATGCAATTGAAAGAAGGATTAAGGAAAGCAAAGAGCAGAGAGAACGATTCAGTCAGGACTTAATCCTAATTGGGAGAGGTGGTGCAAAAGAGCCATTCCTTCTGGACGTGCCATTCACCCTGATCATCATTACCCTCACCAAGCTTAATGCCCTCTGGGATGTCCACTGGCAGATGTGACGATGCACAGCCACATTTTTGAGCTGTATCTTCTGTAGACACAAGGATGTTAACACTGGCTCGTCCTCAACAGGACATGCAATCTGTTTCCTACAGTGGTGCAGTAACTTTGACCTGCCCTGTGCAACAGCCATATCCACACACAGGATCCAGGTCCTATGACTCATCAGCTCAATGTCTGAAGGGTTCCCTATGACCACATTCCTGGATTTATGGGCAAGATCTTTGTTCCAGAATAAAGACAAGATGATTAGATCATAATTCATTGGCATCTATGATTTTGTCTCTTTACAATCTATTGTAATCAACTGAAATGAGAAAGAAACCAAGGTTTTCCTTTCAGATCATCAAATTTGATGTGTCTCAATAAAAGCACATAAGTAGTAAAGTCATCAGATGGTGTACATGGATTAATAATAATTTCAGGCTATCTTATGCCAGAAACTTAGACATGAATCAGTATCTGTGCTCTCACTTCTGCAAGGTATTATAAATTAAAAAAAAAATGGTTAGCTATTCGAAAGAAAAAAGGAAGGATACTTCAGTGGGAAAATGTTTCAAGAATTAAATTTGGTTTATATGGTCAGTGTTTTCAGATTAACCAAACAGGAAAAACTACATGGAGAAAAAAAAATAGAGTTATGTAAGATTTGAAAATGAGGAAATGTAAGCCAGAAAATTTAAAGACTTGAGGCACCTGGGTGGCTCAGTGGGTTAAAGCCTCTGCCTTCCGTTCAGGTCATGATCCCTGGGTCCTGGGATCGAGCCCAGCATTGCTCTCTGCTCAGTGGGGAGCCTGCCTCCCTTCCTCTCCCTCTGCTTGCCTCTCTGCCTACTTGTGATCTCTGTCTGTCAAATAAATATATAAAATCTTAAAAAAAAAAATCAAAGACTCAAGATTTTAAAAAGGACAAAAAGACAATAAAAAACAAGAATGATCAAGTAGTACCCTTGAGAGAGACAGAGTGTGACAGACAACTTATCACAACAGATTTTCATTTGTGTTTGTGAAACATTACACTTTTAAAAACATTTTCACATCATCTGAGTATGATCCTGAGTTATAACTGTTATGTTTGCTGATGGCTTGTCACTCTGAGAGGTTTTGCCAGAATGATTAATTTATAAAAGCTTCCAGAGAGTTGCTGTAATTATTCAGAGCTAACGGGCCATGTAGAGACAGTCAAATGTTTTAGGGGTGTCCTGGAGAAGAAAAATACAGGTAACAAGCATCTTACCAGCTTTAGGATGAATTAACACTGCACCACATGGTCTGTCACTTTTCCTGCTCAGAATCTAATTAAATAAGGCATTAAATTAAAATAAAATAAAATAAACATTGTCCAGATAGATGAGAACACCTTTAAATAAGAAGCCCTATTGTTATGATAAGGTTGTTCTGGCTTCGATAAGATGTGAGAGGTAGGAAGACAATGAGAGGGGGTCAGGAATGACTGCCAGAGGCTCTTGGGATCTCCAGAGTTGATCTCCTCTCTCCCTGCTCACCTTCCGTCCCTCCAGAAATGTGTCCTTCAACATGCATTTGCTGGCATGTCCTTCCATCCAGTTCTCCCCGCTCATAGAATTCTGTACAGTGGCATACGTAAAATATATACTCATTTATACCATACTATAGTAATATATTAACATAATTCTAATAAAATAATATAATCATACATTATGTAAATGCAAAATACAAGTGTATTTTATGTATGTTATAGGATATAAATATAAAATATAAAATTTGCGTACATCACATAAATTACATATCTATTATATAGATAAAGTTTTATCTTTCTTTTATTTCTTATTTCTGTGCAGTATCTATTTCAGGATCGGAATCCAGACCTGGAAAGGATGCCACAGGGATACATATTTAACCCGTGTATTCAATCAGACAGAAATTAAGCAGACTTTTCAAGTGAAAAGTAAATTATGTAATTATGTAATTTACATAATTATATATATCCAGGACTAGGAGCTGTTGTGCATCCATACACCACTGTTCACAAAGGAGCTACTGCTTATGCTGAAAAAAGTAGACAAAGATGAACTTATCAATAGGTAAGTGTAGACCTTATCATTAATTCTATGTCAATTGAGAATAAGACTTGCATGATGCCTGGGTGGCTCAGTGTTGAGCATCTGACTCTTGGTTTAGACTCATATCATGATCTCAGGTCATGAGGTTGAGTCTGGGGTTGGGCTCTATGCTCACTGGGGAGTCTGCTTGAGATTCTCTTTCTAACCCCTATTCACACACCTCTCTCTCGTGCTCTCTCAAATAAATAAATAAAACTTAAAAAAAAGAATAAGACTTCTTAATGCTCCTGTTTTTGAAAAAAAAGGGTCATTTTCTCTCAGTGCTAAGATTTATCAAGAAGTGACCTAAATCATATCACTTATATCATTATAAGTTATATTAACAGGTTCTAACTATAAGTTACACCATATATTCTATCATGTGTAGTATATCAATGTTGTATATACATGTGTATGTCAGTGTGTTAACAGAATGGGCAGTGTTACATAGTTTCTGTGCACCTTGCTTTCCCTCACGTGGGCTGATCAAGATCTCACTCATTCTTTGCTGCTGTAGAGGATTCTTTCACCATCCTGAACAGGACTGAGAAGCACCGCTCTACAGTGCAAACAAACGAGGATTGTTTATGGCAGAGAATTCCCAGAGAGCTTAGGTAGGAATTCCTGAGGGCAGCGCCCCGGGTTTCCTGGAAGCAACAAACACCGCAGACCCCATGCCTTCCCTCTCTCGCTTAAGCACGCCTGTCAGTCTACATCAGTTTGCTTTTCCATGGTGTCTCCTCTCTCCAACAATATCTGTGTCAGGATTAGAATCTGTACTTGACAGGGAGGTTGCTGGGGTGCATTTTTAGCACACTTATTTAATGAAAAAGAAGGAAGATGTGTTTTCTCTTATGAAATATAAATCAAATAGCCCAGTTGGTTTGAAAACAAGGGTTGGATTAGCTGATAGAATTAGCTGGGAGACATTTTCAAAGCCTTGAATAAACTAACCCACAAATCCAAAGTTTGATAAACATGCGTACAACAAATACCTGGTAAATAAAGACTATGCCACAATACACTCCACTGCCAAGTGTGTAAACCAATGATGTCAAATGTAATCGTCTTCACTCCCACCTGCTCTCACAGGCCGCCAGCTTTTATCCCTCACTGGTTTTGGAGCTATGGTGTTTTGAATGTGGAATTTGAGAGTAACTCTTTCAAGTGGTCTTTGCTAAATGTCTGCTTTTGTGGATAGTTTTTCACAACTGCTGGATGAGACCACTGGTGACAGAAATGAACAAAATTAACTCCATCATTAATGCTGTGGGATTGTTGTGGAGGCTGACTTGATTAATATTATTTTGGGGGTTATCTAGGGTCAGAATGTGTGTAATACGAGGCAGTAAGTTTCTAGAGAGCAGGCATTTCTTTTTTTTTTTTAATTATGTTTATTAACATGTAATGTATTATTTGCCCCAGGGGTAGAGGCCTGTGAACCATTAGTCTTACACAATTCACAACACTCACATACCCTCCCTAATGTTCATAACTCAACCACCCTATCCCTCTCCCTCCACCCCCTAGCAACCCTCAATTTGTTTTGTGGGATTAAGAGTCTCTTATGGTGTGTCTCTCTCCCGATCCCAACTTATTTCATTTTTTTCCCTCCCTACCCCACACAACGCCCCGCACTGCCTCTCAAATTCCTAATATCAGAGAGATAATATGATAATTGTCTTTCTCTGATTGACTTATTTTGAGAGCAGCCACTTCTGACAGATTTTATGCACCCAAATTAGCTAAATTTTAATTAATTATTCAGTTTATTTTTTTCCAAGCAAGCTAAATTTTTAAAATGCATAAGCATAGAAACATGAAAGTTCAGATCACTGCAGACCACCTTAGTATCTGTTGGTCACAGGGACACGGACTGATCTGTCACTCATGCCTGTCCTCTCACATCCTTCTCAAACTGTGGTGTCACAGTATCATCTGAGGTACTGTTCAGTTCCTGCTGGCTTATTGTAAGCCTTTGTGGGTTACCTCCTGAAGCTTCCTTTTATCTGCAATGGGAGAGGTATACCTGCTGTGGCCCCTCCCATCTCAGGACATCCCCCTCCCATCTTTGTAGGGAGAGAGAGGTGTCTATAGCCCTTGCACAGGCTGCACAGGGAGTGTCTAAGTCTGGTCGGATTGTCATGACAGATCCTGTACACTGGGTAGCTTCATGGTCTTCTATTTCTCATGGCGCTGGAGGCTGGGGAGTCTGAGATGGAGTTGCTGGCCAGGAAGACCTGGGATTCAGATGACTGCCTTCTCACTGTGTCCTCACATGGCAAAGAGATTGAGAGATATTGAAAGAGAGATATAATCTCTGTAATGTCTCTTGTAAGAACACTAATCCCATCATGAGGGTGGACCCCTTTTGACCTAATTTCCTCCCAAAAGCCCCATCTCCAAATTCCATCGTATTTGTGATTGGAATTTCAACGTACACATTTTGGGAGGGAAGAAACATTTATGCCATAGCAGGATGCTAGGTAAGTCACTCCAAGACTGCAGATAATGTGAAGACAAGCTAGCTCATTCTCTGAGAGTCATTCTAGAAAACTCATCCATCCAACATCCGAGAGGAGATATGGGCTGATGTAATCTACTTTAACTATGATTTATAAGTCATAAATCATTAACATTAAATTAATTAATTATAAATTATAAATCATTGACATTTTAGGGAGACTTGTTGAAGGCAGAGAAAACACTGGCTTGTGGACATGGGATTATAGTCCCACTTTCTGTTACCTTTCCCAATTACTTCTTTTCTTTAAATGCAAGTTTTCTTGTAGGTTTCTAAAATGTGTTGCATAGACCCTGCATATGTGAGTTTCTGGTTTATAGTCAAGGTGCAAATGAATTCCTAACAATCTCCTGTCAGTTCTCTGAGCAGCCAGGTGGTTTTACTCTGATATCTCCCTTTGTAAGTCAAAGCGCAATGTGGTCCAAAAATTCCTGTCCCAGAAATAAACTTCCATTCTTGTCAGGAGTCTCCTGAGAGTACCCTCTGAAAACTATTGTTCATTTTCCATGAAGTAGTTTCCTGGATGCTTCACATGAATGTTTCCCCCTTTTCTCAGAAAAAACAAGTTAGGGTTAATGTCAAAAGCTGAACTGTGGTAGAAAAATAATCTACTGATGACTGATTTTGCTGATATACTGATTTTTCTGCATCCCTTTCCTCCGGAAGGATAAATTTCAAAACTTACAACAGATGGAACATGTCATATTTTCAGAATTTTTGTGGGGGAGGGAGCAGAAATTGAGCCTGCTTGCTCTTAGAAATTTTATAGACAGAGAAAAGTTGTCTATCAAACTGATTCAGATAAGCTAATGAAGTCCTGACTGGTTACCATCCTAGATTGACTTCTGTGTCCTGGGAAAGGTCAGAGAGGGTGCAGTGGTCAAAGTCATCACTGATTTGAAGCAGATGCCTCTCTTTGAGCAAAGTTTTTGTTTCCATTTCCAAAATGTTTGGCTAGGGAGTCAGTTTCTGCTCAGATGCATAGAAGAAAGAAGATATATCAGAAAGGAGGGGATTAAATTAGTTTAGGTAATAAATATATTCAAACAGTATCCTGGAAAGAGAACACAATGACAGTGTTAAATGATTTCATCTGTTAATTAACTGAAATCCAAGAGATCAAAAGTAGGCATCACCCAACAAAGGGAATTGCCCATGGCTTGGCAGATGTCAAGAACAAACTCAGTGGGGACATTATGTGCTTTTGCTCACCAATAAGTGGGGACCACCTTTGTATTCAACTCTTAGTTCAAACCTTAATTCAATCCCTGCTCTATGTCAGATATATCTTGGGCACTTAGAGCCCAATATTTATTGAGCAGTATACAATGGAAGAGGGCTGTCTCTAATCTTCAAAAGCTATATTGAAATAGTGAAATTAGACAAATGAAGGAATTCGTTCGTACATATAGAAGAAATATAAAGGCATATTGAATCATATCTGTCATGAATTAATTGAGAGAAGTGAAGGAAATTTGTTATGGGGAGGTTGAAATTGTTTTTTCTTTTTTTTTTTTTAAGATTTTGTTTTTAAGTAATCTCTACACCCAATATGGGGCTCAAATTTATAACCCCAAGATCAAGAGTCTCATGTTCCACCAACTGAGTCAGCCAGGCACCCCTGAAATTGTTTTCACGAATGAGTCATCGAAGATAGATGGAAAGGGCATTGATGAAGTAAGAATATGATAAATTATAGGTGTTTGAGAAAGGAGAGAGCACCTGAGATCCTCAGAGACAGGAGAGATTAAAAAGGTTTGCATATAAGATGGAACAATCCAATGAATTCTTACTTGAATATCTTGTTGGGATCTGTACAAAAGTTTTTGTCAAATTTTCTTATTTGCTATCTGGTAAATGGGAGCTGTTATAGAAAGGGATTTGAAAATGTTGTGTTGCTTACCCTCCTATGGATGTGTGGAATCTTTCTTTCCACTGAGAACCAGACATTTGGGGAAGGTCAAAGGAGCAGGATTGCTTCACTTGAGATTTCAGAACCAAGCACTTTCTAGTTGGAAGAGTTTCTCTAGGCATTAGGATGGTTGATGTTAAGAGGTGGGAACTCTTTCCTTGGGGCTCATGGACACTCATTTGGAAAAAGACTTGCTGATATTT
The DNA here is from genome assembly GCF_963455335.1 of Martes martes. Lineage (NCBI taxonomy): Eukaryota > Metazoa > Chordata > Mammalia > Carnivora > Mustelidae > Martes > Martes martes. The sequence continues at coordinate 12,890,395 of NC_137892.1, read as the reverse complement.
ACTGAGTTGTGCATGTGATTGACCCAGAAGACAGACAGAGATTACCTGGGCTTTTTTTTTTTTTTTTAATGATTTCTATCCTTTTTAGGATTTTACCTTACTCTGGGGTTGTAGGATCCTTTTCCATGCTCTCTTCACATCCTTGTTTCTCAGGGTGTAGATGAGTGGGTTGAGCAGTGGGGTGATAACGCAGTAGAAGAAGGACATGAATTTGGCCTGGGTGCTATTGGTAGGGGGTTGGAGGTACATGTACATGGCTGGTCCAAAGTACATGATGACAACCACCAAGTGGGAGCTGCAGGTGCTGAGGGCCTTGTACCTCCCGTTAGCTGAAGGTAACTTCCACACAGCCTTGGCAATGAATGTGTAGGAGATTAACACAAGCAGGGGAGCCATCAGTGCAAAAGGGATGGCTCCCACAGCCAAGGACAGGTCATTAACAGTGGTGTCACCACAGGCCAGCTTGATCAGAACAGGTACTTCACAGAAGAAGTGGTCGAGTGTATGGTGACCACAGTGGTGGAGCTGGAGAGTGAGCGTAGCTTGGAGTACTGAGTTGGCCAGGCCACTGGACCAGGCAGCCATTGCCAATTGCACACACACCCATGGCCGCATGATGAGAGTGTACTGGAGGGGCTGGCAGATAGCCACATAGCGGTCAAAAGCCATTACTGCCAGCAGGGCACTTTCAGTGCATCCTGTCCAGTGGAAGAGGTAAGCCTGGGTGATGCAGCCCCAGGAAGTAATGGTCTTCTCTGGCCCCCACAGGTTGTCCAGCAGCTGGGGCACAATGGTGCAGGTGACACAAAGGTCCAGCACAGAGAGATTGTCCAGGAAGAAATACATGGGGGTCTGGATTCTGGGCTCCACCATGGAAAGAATGATGATGGAGCTGTTCCCCATCAGGGTGAAGATGTAAGAGACCAGGACAACACCAAAGAGGGGCATTTCTAGCCATGGATAATCTGAGAAGCCCAGCAACACAATCGTGCTGGGGAAACTCACATTTTCTCCTTCCATGGCAACCATCCTATGTATGGCTGGAAAGAGAGAGACACAGTTTAGAGAGTAAGTGTGACTTTTGTAATTTTTTTAAAAATTTTGTATCTGTACTTTATTTGACATTTATTAAAGCTATATAAAAACCATGCACAGTTTATTTATAATTTTGTACATTATATTTGAAGACTACACAAAAATTTCACAGAACTTACTTATGCAAAAAGACATGTGAGATAGGAGGCTTTAAAATTTTTAGGTATAAAGGTGCCTGGGTAGCTCAGTGGGTTAAGCCTCTGCCTTCAGCTTGGATCATGATCTCAGGGTCCTGGGATTGAGCCCTGAATCAAGCTCTCTACTTGGTGGGGAGCCTGCTTCCCTCTCTCTCTCTCTGCCTGCCTCTCTGCTTGCTTGTGTCAAATAAATAAATAAATAAATAAAATCCTTAAAAAAAAAAAAAGAGTCTACGCAATCTGGGTTTGGTAAAAACAAACACCATGAGGGTGAAACAAAGCTTTTAATGAAGGATGGAAAATGAAAAATTGAGTGAAGGTTTTGGAAAGTGTTAGAAATTACAGTATTATTTCTATTTATGCATTAAATGATAATGGACAAAGGGGTAACAGAATTATTGTTAAATATAGTCAGTGTAATTGGAAAAATAAGTTCAAGTAGGAATTATTTCTGTACCATATTGTCAGGCAACTAGGAATGAGCACCTTGCATTTTGACATATATTTAATTCTTTAGACTCATAGATTACAGCACATAGATTACAGTGTATTGTGTTAGCTTGCAAATGTTCACCATCGTGGACACTTTCCGAGGATCAGAAAAAGTACCACCACATAAGAGAGGCAAATGTAATGCTGTGTTTCAGGAGGAGAGAAAGCAGTATTCTGGGATTGATTATCTCTAAGTGTGATGAGAAACCCTGAAGATACCGGGAGGAGATTATTCTTTCTTTAAAAATGCTATTTTGTAAGCATTTTTAGACAGTGTGTAGCAATCAGTAGTAGCAATATAGGTTAATTTTAATTAAAAAAATGGAAAAATAACATGATTCAGGAAATGGGGTTTAGGATTCTGTTTCAGGGGTGGGCACTGTGTATATGCTTGGAACACCCATTGTAGGGCGATAAGTACAGTGTTTTAACTGGAGAAATTTTTCTGAATCCGCATTCAGCCTATGACTATTCTGGCAGAATGAGGAACTGAGTGAACTGAGGACTTTGGGTGAGTAACATCGACACTTTGAACCTCAGCCTTCTTGGCATGAAAATGCAAAAGATAATGCTCAGCTTTCAGGGTCTGGAGAAAGATCGAGTACCCTAAAGGATGCATGGGGATAGGAGGTATACTGAAATAAATGACTTGTCTATTCTCAAGATGATCATTTTACTAAATAATAATGATAATAATGAACAACAACAAAAAAAAGCACAACAGTACCCACGAAACTCTATGGGAAGAGCAGAAATTTGTTGTCATGGTTCAATTCCCACTTCCTGTATTTTAACAACTAGAGAGTCCTCTACAATTTCCTCATCTCCAGATAGATGATCTTTACACTTAATTTACACACTATTTGCACATAAAAAATGGTGCTAAATAAATGATGAACATAAGTAGTAAGTGGAAAGAAACTGAGGCTCAGGGGGTTATGAAACCTGTTAGGAGAAATCAGAGCTGCTACAGGATAAAGCCAGAGTCTACAGCTGGAGCCCAGAAACCTGACCTTTTCACTCCTCTGCTTCATGAAAAACATGCAAATCTATGGTGATGCAAATCTGGCAGGGATGCCTAATCCACCTTACCCCAACAGGCAAGGAGCTCATTGTAAATAAAAATATGGAGCTTAAATAGGATTTGGTTTAAAAATTCAATGTCACCATTATAAGATAGGGGGAGGGAACTTGGTTGAGAAATTTCATATTTTAAAAAATTCTGGTGTCTTTAATAACATGCTTAAAATGAGGAGAAGAATGGAGAAGTTATGAAAAAAACCTAATGAGTTGGCTTCATTAATGGAAATACGGGTCAGGTTGTAAAAATCTAAAGGCACCATGTTTGAAGCTGCCAAACCACATCTATTTTTTTCTTCGTTCAGGCAACATTTTAAAATTGGGTCATTGATACACTGGGTATTTGGGGGGAGGTTGAGTTGGAATCTAGAAATGCGCTATTGAAAAATCTATTTGAAGGATTTGCTGTTATCAGTATAAGTACCATTATATAGGATAATATCTTTCCTTAAATGTATTCTCACTTGAAAGGGAAGGAAATATATACTGAGGATTTTTTGTTTGTTTGTTTGTTTATTTGTTTTTTCAGTAGGAAAACTATATCACACATGGGAAAGTTACAGAGGGGTCAAATTTGGATAAGTATGTGGAGATTCCTTAAGGAATTAAAAATAGAGCTTCCTTATGATCCTGCAATTGCACTACTGGATATTCACCCTAAAGATAGAGATGTAGTGAAAAGAAGGGCCATCTGTACCCCAATGTTCATAGCAGCAATGGCCACAGTCACCAAACTGTGGAAAGAACCAAGATGCCCTTAAATGGACAAATGGATAAAGAAGATATGGTCTATATATACTATGGAGTATTATGCCTCCATCAGAAAAGATGAATACCCAACTTTTGTATCAACATGGATGGGACTGGAAGAGATTATGCTGAGTGAAGTAAGTCAAGCAGAGAGTGTCAATTATCATATGGTTTCACTTATTGGTGGAGCATAACAAATAATATAGAGGACAAGGGTAGATGGAGAGGAGAAGGGAGTTGAGGGAAATTGGAGAGGGTGACGAACCATGAGAGACTGTGGACTTTGAGAAACAAACTGAGGGTTTTGGAGGGGAGAGGGGTGGGAGGTTGGGTGAGCCTGGTGGTGGGTATTATGGAGGGCACATATTGCATGGAACACTGGGTGTGGTGCATAAACAATGAATTCTGGAACACTGAAAAGAAAAATAAAAGTATTTTAAAAATATTTTCTCCATGCAACAAAACCATTGGAAGTAATTTGCTTGGGTCCCTGGTCTTTGAGAATACCAGAAAAATAATTCTTCACAAAATTCAAGAATGAGTTAAAATGATCCACTGGATGACCTTGCTGACATAATGTGAGACTTCCTATTAATAACTGAGATTGTTATATCCAGTCTAATCCATCCTTCATGTTGTTCTACCCAAGTAATATTCCTGGGAGTAATATCATCCTTGAGTAATATTTGGAAATTACAATGCTCACTTTTTTCTCTCTGTTGCTTAAATCTTCAGAAACCCTCCAAACACCAGGTGTGTACCTAGTGTTATTTCTGTTCTGGTCTGTAATCACATGCTTCCTCTCTCACCAACCTCACCCCCTTCATCTTGTTTGAAAAGCACCCCTCTAGCTTCTATTCCTTTGCATGAGCTAACTTCTCTTTCTCCTACATTAACCTGCTGGGGTTCTATTTACCTATACAGCCAAGATCAAGCATCATTTCCCAGAAACGCCTGCTGATCTCCTCTTCCTTGTGTCTATATTCATCTTCCTATTCTGCTACTACAGTAACTGCCGGCCTCTCCTTCAGCCTGAGAACATTTTAGGAGCTTGCCCTATGCTTGGGTCACTTGCTTCTCTGACATCTAGACTAGTTTTGGCCTGAAGCAGGTATTTAATAAATGTATAAAAGAATAGCTAGATTCTGCACTTACTAAGAATGAGATATCTGCTTCCATAATGTAAATTTAATTCCATTGTTAACTCTTGTTCCACATAAATTCTTATGTTAGGCTGATCTTGTTGACTTGTTAAAATATGGGTATAGTCACTGGTGCCTCCATTCTCTTGTAATTGATATATCTTTCACCCATCATAATAATGTCTTTCTATTTCTTTTCTCAAATTCTACTTAACATTATAGACTTGGTTCAAATTTTTATTTTTTCCTAAGACTTTTGTCTCTCCCATCATGTAATATATGAGGTGACAGAACGTTTATATCCTATGCTCTTAATGTTTTTTCTGTAATATCTCATGCAATGTTTAACACCTGACATGTACTTGGATGATTATTCTTTTCTCTCTTTCCTTTTGGGGAATTTTGTCTTTTGTCCTTCCTTCTGTCACTGACTTCTTGAAATATATATTTTCTTGAGTCTTAATGTGTTCCTGGCTCTGAAAATTATTGTAGTGATGGTGTTAAGGAGGCCATCATTAGGTTTGAGTGTACTATCTTCAATACTATGATTTTCTATGTTTTTTTTTTAATTTATTCATTCATTTAGTTATTTATTTGAGAGAGAGAGTGGGAGGGGGAGCAGAGGGAGAGAGGCAAGCAAGTTCCTCAGTGAGCCCAGAGCCCCACATGCTGCTCCATCTTGTGATTCTCAGATCATGACCTGAGCTGAAATCAAGAGTCAGATGCTTAACTGACTGAGTTACCCAGTTGCCCCTATGTATTAGTTCTTATCACCAAGAATAGCCCACCCTCATTGGGTATATAAGATAACCTCCTTTTGAACCTTTTTGACATTTACCAGAAGAGAAATGAATGCTAACATAAGTACTCAAACCTAACCTGGTCTCTCCCACCCATTTTACCATGAGTTGAAGAAGGGAGAGGTGTAGAAAGGCAAGGAGCTGGCACTTGGATGTTGAGACTGGGCAGGAAAGAGGCAGATTCTCTTCAGAGGGCCTGGCATTCAGTCGAGAGAGGGATAGATAGGATTAACTTGAATTCAGCCACAACAATAAGAACTTGCTGACACTGAAGGGAGTCTCCTGTGATTTATTCTCTTGGATCCTCTGAGACCCAGGCTATGTCACAGAGGTAATTAGTTCAAGGGCTAAGTTTGTACACAAGAGCATTCGAGAGGGATTTCTACTCCTTCTAATTTATTGTCTTCAGAATATCTTCCCCCTGGAGAATATGCCTCAGTGAGCTGAGGGAAAGACCATGAAACAATAAAATTGTCCTAGAATAGGACTGAAATAAAGTCTCTGGCCACATTAGATTATTTCTCTGGGCTGCTTAGGAAAGATGTGCAGAGGTGCAAACTGATGCCAATCATAGCAGACTTTTCTGTTATAAAATTTTACATGCGTGATTCAGTATATATTAAACATAAACTCATCACTTCAATAGAAAATTGAGTATCTCTCAATTTTAGATGAACATTTATATTTTCCTGCCATAGGGAAACTTTATGACATCTTTATGAAATACTGTATTTTACAATACTGTTTTTCTTAAAAAATTTTTTTCCTACAGTATAAAACCATGATTTCATTCCATTCCACCTACTGGAATCATTACCCTTCAGAGATCTTCGGAGATGATAAATCTGACTGGCTTTGTTTTTGAACACCTTACTGATTGCAGAGATTTCCCACACCATGTGATGCTGGTCATGAGCTCATGCAAACCCAGCTTGGAGAGAATTGTCACAAATTTTCGTACTTGAACCTTAGCCCATATGGAAGAAGTATTTACTAATCTCCTTCTATATTTACCTTATTTCATTGAAAAATAACCCAGATTTTGTTCACAAAAGAGGCCATTCTTCATGTCTTATAGATCTACAGCATCTTTCTAGCATTCTCTGGATCACACTCAGTGGTTGGTTGTAAAGAGTACAGACAACCAAAGTTTTACATATGGAGGAATCTGTGTTTCTTTTTTTTTTTTTTTAAGATTTTATTTATTTGACAGACAGAGATGACAAATAGGCAGAGAGGCAGGTAGAGAGAGAGAAAGGAGGATGCAGGCTCCCCACTGAGCAGAGAGCCCGATGCGGGACTTGATCCCAGTACCCTGGGATCATGACCTGAGCCGAAGGCAGAGGCTTTAACCCACTAAGCCACCCAGGTGCCCTGAGGAACCTGTGTTTCTACCAGGGTATCAGTCATGACAGCTTTAGGAAGAAGGAATGACAAAAATAGGATTTGCAAATATGTTGTTTGAGGCAAAAGAACAAAATAAAGCTGCTAGTGAAATGCATCCTCTTGATATTGAAGTTAGAAACCTTTGAGTAAAGAACAAAATCTTCATTTTTTCAACAGTCTTTTGGATTTGACAATTATCTTTCAGTAAAAGCTTTCTTAGTGTTAGTATTAAGCTTTTGTAGAACCAAACTCCTCTGTATCCTGAAAACATTAATACTACTGAAGGCAATGTTTTCCCATTTCAGAAAGAGATGCAAGCTTGTTTCCAGAATTATTAAAGGACAAACATATTTCTGCTCTGCTGTAGGTTGTATATTATACACATGCATTATTTTATTTAGAATTTTTAAATAATCAGGGGACAGAATGTTTTGCCAAGTTGTATTCTTCTAGGAATTTAGCCATTTCTTCTTAGTTATCCAATTAGTTGGTATATATAGTTGTTCAAAATCGTTTTTTATGATCCTATATATTTCTGTAATATCATTTGTAATATACCCACTTTCATTTCTGGTTTTATGATTCTTCTCTCTTCATTAAGATTCAGACATGATTGATATATAATATTATTTTCAGGTATACAACACAATAATTTGATATTTGCATATATTGTGAAATGATTACCAGAATAAATCTAGTTAATATCCATCACCACAGATAGTTATATATTTTTTTCTTGTGAATGAAAACTTTTAAGATTTACTCTTTTAGTAATATCCAAATATACAATACAGTATTATTACCTAGATTCACCATGCTGTACACTGTATCTCTATGACTAACTTATTTTATAACTAAAGTTTGTACTTTTTAACCTATTTTACACCTCATCCCCCCTTGCCTCTGAAAACCAGCAATCTGTTCTCTGTCATTTTGTTTTGTTTTGTTTTAGATTCCACAAACAAGTAAGACCTAAGGTATTTATCTTTCTCTGTCTAACTTATTTCACTTAGCATAATGTCTTCAAGGTCCATCCATGTTGTTGTAAATGGCAATATTATATATTTTTTTAATGGCTGAATGGTATTCCATTGTGTATATATGCCACATTTTCTTTATCCATTTATCCATTGATGGACACTTAGGCTGTTACCATATCTTGGTTATTATAAATTATACTGCTTTGATCACAGATATGTATTTACATTTTTTCAGTTAGTGTTCTCATTTTCTCCAAATAAATAACAAGAAGTAGAACTGCTAGATCAAAAGATAGTTCTATTTTTCAATTTTTTGAGGAACTTCCATACTGTTTTCCAGAATGGCTTAACCAGCTTGCATTCTCGCCAACAGTTTAAGATAGTTCTTTCTCTGCCTCCTCTCCAACATCTGTTTTGTCCTGCGCCATTAGTTTTAGCCATTCTGTGACTAACAGTCACATGAAAAAATATTCAATATCATTATCCATCAGGGGAATTCAAACAAAAACCATATTGAGATACCACCTTACACCAGTTAGAATACAAAATTTAACAAGGCTGGAAAGAACAAGTGTTGGAGAGGATGTGAAGAAAGGGGAGCCCTTTTACACTGTTGATGGGAATGCAGTCACTTTGGAAAACAGTATGGAGGTTCCTCAAAAAGTTAAAAATAGGGCTACCCTAAGACCCAGCAATTGCACTACTGGATATTTACCACAAAGATACAGAGGTAGTGAAAAGAAGGGGCATACATACCCCAATGTTCATAGCAGCAACATCCACAATAGCCAAAATGTGGAAAGAGCTGAATAGGCTCTCTTTTCATCCTGTTAATGAGTTCCTTTGCTTTGCAGAAGCTTTTAGTTTGATGTAGTCTCACCTGTTCATTTTTGCATTTGGTGTCAAATCCAAAAAAAATCATGGCCAAGACTGATGTCAAGCAGATTACCTCCTGATTCTTCTAGAAGTTTTAAGATTTCATGTCTTATGTTAAGATTTTTGATCCACTTTGTGTTAATTTTTATGTATGGTGTAAGATTGTGGTCCAGTTTCATTCTTCTGCATGTGGTTGTCCAATTTTCCCAGCACCATTTGTTGAAGAGAGCATCCTTTTCCCATTGGATATTCTTGGCTTTTTTTCATAAATTGACTGTATAAGTTTGGGTTTATTCTGGGCTCTATGTTCTCTCCCATTGATTTATATGTTTATTTTTAAGCCAAATCTGTAGTTTTTAAATTGTTACGATAGTTTGAAATACAGTTTGAAATTAGCAAGCATGAAGCCTCCAACTTCATTCTTTATCTCAAGATCATTTTGGCTATTTGGGGTCTTTTATGGTTTCATAAAAATTTAAGGATTATTCTCTTTCTGTGCTGAGTCTTCCTTTTTTATCTTACTCTAGGTAAATGTTTGTCAACTTTGTTTTATCCTTTTTATAAAAAAAAGATTTTATTTATTTATTTGACAGACAGAGATCACAAGTAGGCGGAGAGGTAGGCAGAGAGAGAGAGGAGGAAGCAGGCTCTCCACTGAGCAGAAAGCCCAATGTGGGGCTCGATCCCAGGACCCCGGGATCATGACCTTAGCCAAAGGCAGAGACTTTAACCCACTGAGCCACCCAGGTGCCCCCCAAAAAACCCTAAACTTCTTAAGTGGACTACTCAGCTCTCTTGGAATTGTATTTGTTTGTGGTTAGCTATCTGATTGTCGATATTTGTGGAAGGACTACCTTTGGCTCTCCTATGCAGCCATCTTGGTGATACCACTTGGCTTTGCCTTGCTCATTTGGACTAATTAGGTGTTTTTAGTGTTAGTATTTAAGAGTTATTTATGTATACTGGATGCAAGATACCTAATATATTGCAAATATTCTCCCCAATGACTGGCTTGTACTTTCATTCTCTTAATGGGATCTTTTACTGAATGAAAGTTTTAATGTGGATAAAACACAATTTGTTAAGATTTTTACAGACTGTACTTTTGATATCAAGTGTAGGAACTTTCTGTATAATATGTGATCCATTTTTATTTGAGTTTATGATCCGTTACTTTTGCATAAGCTTTGTGTGACTTAAATGGATTTTTTCTTTTTTTTTTTTCATTTCTTTTCTTTTCTTTCTTTCTTTTTTTTTTTTTTGCCAGTGGATGTCCAGTTCTTCCAGCAACTATTGTGGAAAAGGCTACTTTTTCTTCATTGATCTGTTTTTGCATTTTTGTGGAAAATCAATCAGGCATGTTTTATGTCAGCTTATTTCTAGGTTTTCTATTGTGTCCTATTGATCTCTATGTTTATCCCTTCTCTTACAATTCCTACATTTGGTTACTATACCTTTAATAAATCTTGATATGAGGTAGAATGATTCTTCCCTTTTTATTTTTCTTTTTTTTTTTTTCAAAATTGTTTTGGTGTTCTGCCTTTCTAGTTTAAGGACTACATCCAAAGAAAACACTGAAAGAGTGAAGAGGTATGCCACAAATTGGATAAAAATATTTGTATTACGCATAACTGGCAAAGAGCCAATAGCCAGAACACATTAAAAACTTCTACAAATGGTTTGAGTGGGTGGTTCAATCTGACTCTTCATTTTGGCTCAGGTCATGATCTCAGGGTCGTGGGACTGAGCCCCTGCATCAGGCTCCATGCTTCAGCGTGGACTTTGCTTGAGACTCTCTCTTCCTTTCTTTCTGACTCCCACACTCTCTCTCTAAAAGAATACTCTACAAATGGATAAGGAAACAAAAAAGTAACAATTCAACAGAAGAATGGACCAAGTACTTAAAGAGACACTTGTTAAAAGAAGATGTACAAATAGTGAATATACGAGGTGTCCTACTCATTAGTAATCAGTAATACGCACCTTAAAATACACTGAGGTGTCACTAATATGTCCGAGGTCTAAAATTTAAGCCTTGATAAATTACACACTAGGGGAGACATAGAGCACAGGAACTCCACTCACCACTGATGGGAATATAATTGATATTTTGAAAAATATTTTTGAAAAACTTTTGGACATTTTTCTCACTAAATTTGAATATACGCATTTTCTAAGATCATAATTTTCTCTTGGGTGTATAATTGTATAATTTTCTCTTAGGTGTATATTTGCACATCTATACCAAAAGACATGTACAATAATACCCATAGCCTTCATACCTATACCCATAACAGTCTCAGACAGAAAGCAATCTGATAACTATCCATAGGAAGTGAACAAATGAAGTGTGATGTATTCATAAAATGGACACTATATGCAATGAAAATGGATAAAAGCAAAATTGAGCAAACTAATATAGAAATAAAATATATATTTACTGTATGATTACACATATTAAATTCAAAAGAAAGAAAAACTGTCTATAGAGTCAAAACAGATAAGCTCTATCTTTGAAGAGGTGGAAGGGAACAGTTCATGGGGGCTTTGGGGCTGGAAATTTATTTTTCTTCCTTCCTTCCTTCCTTTGGATGGTTACATAGGTGTGTCTACTTTCTTTCTTTCTTTTTTTTTTAAAGATTTATTTATTTATTTATTTATTTGACAGACATCACAAGTAGGCAGAGAGGCAGGCAGAGAGAGAGAGGAGGAAGAAGTCTCCCTGCTGAGCAGAGAGCCCGATGCAGGGCTCAATCCCAGGACCCTGGGATCATGATCTGAGCTGAAGGCAGAGACTTTAAACCACTGAGCCACCCAAGCACCCCATCTACTTTCTAATATAAGAGTATTTCTCTATATATGATACATTCTAATGAAAACTGTAAATATGGGCTTTCAAATACATGCCACCTCTATTTCCCTACCCACTCTCCCAAGAGAACCTAGGAACATTGAATGAAACATAAAATAGAGAAGTGGGAGGCAGATGTAATTTTGGGGGTAAATTGAGTCAGAATGGTATTACAGAGACAAACAAGATGCAAAAGAGAGTATGATTGCCAATAACTACAAAGTCAATGTTAATGAACTACTGATGAATCATCAAAGAAAATCATACTCCTTTCTTATTTCTAGACACCATCTTGGATGTCATTTTCCAAGTCCAGCTTTGAATTTGGGGCCTCCCCAGTGAGAACCATATGACAGAATGCGTAGCCTGGTCCACCTTTACTACATTTTGTTTCTGAAGAAATGTGCAGACTAGAGCACAAAATAGTTTAGTAGTGATTTATAACTAATGTCTATGAGTTTGTCACTATATGTGAGCATCGGGAGAAATATTTTATTATTTTATTTTTCTTTAAAATTTATGTATTTATTTGAGAGATCAGGGGGAGGGACAGAGAAAGAGGGAGAGAAAGAACCTTAAGCAGCCTCCCCATTGACTGTGGAGTCCAGCATGGGGCTGGATCTCACAACCCTGAGATCACGACCTGAGCTGAAACCAAGAGTCAGATGCTAGTTGACTGAATAACCCAAGTGTCCCTCGTGAGAAACATTTTACATGGAATTATTATGTCATTTCATCATCATAGCAATCACTTGAATTGTATTTTATTAATTTTTCCATTTTACTGATAAATAAAGAAGCTTGAGGAAGTGAGACAGCTTGTCAAAATTATAAAGCTATTGAGAAGGACAGTTGGAATCGAAACCCCATTTGGTCTTTCCTGAAGCTTTTATTGAAAAGTAACCAAAAATTGTTGGCCAATTTAGCTGTTTCACATATTTTTCTCTTAAAGATATTCTATCCTGAGCGAGCGGGCTTCTGTGACCTTTCCTGATTATCTTCCCTCTCAACTAATCAGGTTTTCCAGGCATGAGCTAATGTCAATTATTCTTTTTGTGAGTTCCTTCAAAATCTTCATCTTTTCAGGAGTATCTCAAGAAAAGGAAGTCAATAGAAGCATTTATAGCTCGTTGTATTAATTGATATCATTAAAATCCCCCCTGAGACATTGATAGGAAACTTTGAACTTAGAGTTGATAAAAATACACTCTGTACTTCAAACCACACAGAAATCTCACATGGATAATAAAATTTCCCAAGACAATCTATTTAATTGACCCAAATAAAATCTTTCTTTATGACATAATATCTTTAGATTATTACTCAAACATAAACTCATTTAAAGGGGACTTTAAGGATAAAGAGATATAGGCATAGAGCAATGGTTCTCAAACTTGCCATGTATGGACATCACCTGGAGGGTCTATGAAAACACAGATTGTTGGGCCCCACTCAGAATTTCTGATTCAGCAACTCTAAAATGCAGTTCACAAATTTGGAATTTTATCAGTGAAGTTGCAGGATACAAAATCAACATACAGAAATCAGTTGCAGTTCTACATACCAACAATAAAATATCTCAAAAATAAATAAAAAAAATCCCATTTACAATAGCATTAACAATAATAAAATACAGAAGAATAAATTTAACCAAGAAAGTGAAAGATCTGTATACCAAAACTATAAGACTTTAATAAAAGAAATTGAAAAGTTACATATAAATGAAAAGATACTCCATGGTATCTTTCATGGTTCATGGATTGGAACAATTAATACTGTTCAAATGTTCATACTATCCAAAACCATCCATAGATTTAATGTAATCCCAATCAATTGGAATTCCAATGGGATTTTGTATGGAGAGAACAAGCAATCCTAAAATTTAAATGGGAGCACAAAAGACCATGAATAGTCAAAGCAATCTTAAGAAATAGGAACAAAGCCGGAGGCATCACAGTTCCTGACTGTAGACTATATTAATAAAAATGGTCTGACACTTTCATAAAAATAGACACAAAGGCAATTGAATATAAACAAGAGCCCAGAAATAAATGTTTGCATACACATTTGACTGATGGTTGAAAAGGGAGTAAAGAATATTCAGTAGGGGCCCAAAATAATTTCTTCAATAAATGGTGTTGGGAAAAGTGGGTAATCATATACAAAACAATGAGTTTCGATCCCTAACTTACACCATTTAGAAAAAAACAGCTTGAGGGGCGCCTGGGTGGCTCAGTGGGTTAAAGCCTCTGCCTTAGGCTCAGGTCATTATCTTGGGGTCCTGGGATCAAGCCCCGCATCGAGAGCCTGCTTCCTCCTCTCTCTCTGCCTGCCTCTTTGACTACTTGTGATCTCTGTCTGTCAAATAAATAGATAAAATCTTAAAAAAAAAAAAAAGAAAAAACAGCTTGACATGGATTAAAGACATAAAATGTAAGACTTGCCCTTTTAAAACTTCTATGAGAAAACATAAGAAAAATGCTCTTTGATATTGTTCTTGATAATAATATTTTTGGATATGTCACTTGAAAGGATTGGGGTGCCTGGGTGACTCAGTTTGTTAAGTACCTGTCTTCAGCTCAGGGCATGATCTCAGGGTCCTGGGATGGAGTCCAACACCAGGCTCCCTGCTCAATGAGGAGTCTGCTTCTCTCTCTCCCTCTGCCCCTCCTCCTGCTTGTGCTCTGTCTTTCTCACAAATAAGCAAATAAAATCTTTTAAAAAAAGAAAGCATAAGTAACAAAGGCAAAATCAATAAGTGGGACTACCTCAAACTAAAAAGCCTCTTCACAGCAAATGAAACAATTGACAAAATGAAAAGAGAATCTATAGAATGAGAAAAAAAAATTTGCAAACCATATATTTGATAAGGGGTTAATATCCAAAATATATAAGGATTTCATACAACTAAACAACAACAACAAACCCCTTAAAAACACTCCCCCCAAACCCCAAAAACGAAAACCCAAAAATAAACAAAATCCAAATAACCTGTTTAAAATATGCACAGAGGGCCTGAATAGACATTTTTCCAAAGAACACATTCAGATGACCAACAGGTACATTAAAAGGTGTTCAACATCACTGATCATCAGGGAAATGCAAATCAAAAACACAATGAGATACCACCTCACACCTGTAAGAATGGCCAAAATCACAGAGACAAGAGATAACAAGTATTGGCAAGGATGTGGAGAAAAGGGAACCCTCCCTCACGCTCTGTTGGCAGGAATGCCAGCTGGTTCAGTTGCTATGGAAAATAGTGTACAGTTTAAAAAAATTTAAAAAATAGAATTACCATATGATCCATGAATCCCATATATGTGTGTGTATCTGAAGGAAATGAAATTACTAACTTGAAGAGAAATCTGCATGGTCATGGTTATTTTAGCTTTATTCAAAATAGACAATGCATGGAAACAACCTAAGTGTCCATTGGCAGATGAATGGCACATATATATGGAACACAATATATATTCCATTCCAATAATATTCCATTATGTAATGTATACACAATATTCCATTATTACACTGCCATTAGAAAGAAAGAAATCCTGCCAATGCGACAACATGGATGGACCCTTGAGAACATGAAATAAATCAGGCAGAGAAAGACAAACAATGTATGCTCTCATTTATATGTGGAATCTAAAAAGCAACAACAACAAAAGCCATACTCATAGAGGCAGAGAAATAGCAAGGGGCTGAGGGGAAAAGGATATTGGCCAAAGGGTCCAAACTTTCAGTTAAAAGATGAATAAGTTCTGGGCTTTAATATAGACCACAATGACTATAGTTTGCAAAACTGTATTATACTTTAAAGATGCTAAATGTTCTTAGCACATATATGTACAAAAAGTTAATTATATTGGATGATGGAGGGACTAGTCAACCCCATTGTGGTCATCATTTCACAATGTATGTCAAATCATCATGATGTGCACCTTAAACTTAGTCAATGCTATATCTCAGTTATATCTCAATAAAGCTGGAAGAAATGAAGATCCAGGTAATAGGGGGGAAAGAAAAAGAATTTGAAATTCTAACAAATTATCAGGTTAGCTGATGATGTTGATCCTAGGATTACACTTTGGGAATTGCTGGCCTGCAGATTATAAGCATTTGCCCATGTTCTGTGGCTTCCTACAAGGAGAGTCAGGGTCAAACAGAGGGGCCACATATCAGTCCACTCTCTGACTTTTTCTTTGTCTCAGTATTGTTATTACTGTTCAAGGACCAGATAATTTCTAAAATTCCTGTAAGTTCTAAATACGTATAGGACTGTGCTTTTCAGAATTTCATATTCTGTAATGGGAATCCTAAGTGCTTAATTGCCAAGATCTCACATATGTACCCAAACTGAAACAAATGGAAGCAGTCACAAATACCCAAACACCAAGATGCAGACTTCACAACATTAAGAAAATGCATTAACAATTGCAATACTATATCAAAATTGTTGGTGCGCAAAGGTAAGTTACGTTTTATGAATCTCAATCTATTTATAAGTAGATAAAAGGTACTAACATATGCCAAGAGTTGTGGATTCTTCTAGAGTGTTTGGGAGGTCTGCAGGAGGCAAGAAAAGGCAATTTGCCCCTGGAAAGACATTAATCACAGTGACTATGGACAGGAGAGGGGTAGACATTGTTGGGTCACTTGAACTAGACTGGACTGGCTAGACAGCAGCCTCACTATATGGCCCCATGCACGTAGAAGCTGTAGTATACACTGGGTGTTGAAGAAGGAAAAGTGAAGTTTCCCTTGGCATCTCAATATGGCAGTGACTGACCTGAGAGTTTCCTACATATTTTCCCTTACTCCATTCTTTCCCATGTTGGAGGGCACAGATTCAACTATTTGGGGTTCCTTGTCTCCCTAGAGTTTCATGGTTTTAATTTTGTGAATCCAGGACCAAGTGAAGAAATCCGTTCTCTTTTCATGAAAACTTGAGTCCCTTGTTTGGTAACTTTCCATGATGCATCTCTGGGGCCTTTCTACATGAGGGAGTGGGTCAGCCTCTGGATGAGAACACCAGTCCCTAATGTCCTAGCTCCGTAAACAAACTGTTATCTGTCCCAAGGCCCCAGACTATTCTAAATTCCCAAGGGGACAGGATATTACATTTGCCTTTTCATCCCCTTGTGTACCAATAAAATGACACTTATGTAAATTCTTAAAGCTCTTTGAATATATGCTTTCCTTTCTCCCTAGGGGTCACCTGCCATCTCCTTAGCCCTAGGGTACCTGTATATATGTGTGTGACATAAAGCATGCTGATTTGAAATGTGGCACTCTGCCACTTCCCTCCTGAGCTACAGAGGAAACACTAACTCAGGCTGGTCAAGAGAGCTTCAGACCATTGTTAGATATTCATCATGCTGTGCCACTTAAAGATTCATTACCATTTTGATGGGGTAGACCTTACTTCTGTGCTCAATCCTTCATCAGAGTTTTTGTTGGAATTTCTTCTGGAAGACCCAGAAACTAAATGGGAGCAGAATTAGCTGCCTTCTCCCCAAGAAAGCTTCTGGTTGATCTTTGGAATTGAAGTAAGGCGGGCTGGCAGAATCTGGGAAAAACAAGAGTGAGGATGTGGATAGGAGCTTTGTGGTAGCAATGAGTTTCATTTCTGTATCTTCGGTCCCTTGTATCAGGATATATAATTGTCTTGTGTGTTAGTTCTATCAAGGTTTGTGTCTGTTGGAGAAATTGAATACATTTTCTCATTGTCACTTTGCACATTAACTCCAGTTTGGAATAGAGTTACTGCATCAATTCAGAAATGATTGAATGCACCAAATTTGAACAAAGTGGATCTATGACTAGTATATATATGACTATGACTAGAAAGGAGAGAGTATATTCTACTTGCTTCCCCTTTCCTAGCTGGGCCAATCCTAAGCCATCCCCTGACTTGATGCACACACATCATATCATCCTTTCTGATTTCCCCAATGAACAGAACGCCTATGTGTCATTCTGTTTTGGCACAGTGACCAAACAAGCATGGCAAATTTCCCCGGCAATGCTGAGAATGATCACAAACTTTTCTCCATAATGATGGACTTTAGTGTTAGGCCTTTATTGTTAAGCCTATGTGCAGGTTAGTGGAAGAAGCAGGAGGAAATGACCACCTTTAAACAAGTTTAAAATGATAAGAACAGGGGAGGGATGAAGAGGGGGAACTTTGAGTTAATGGGTAGGACTGGCATTATGGACCTCCCTAAGACTGAGATCCTAATGCTTGGCCTACCCAACTTGCAGGGATGCTGTGACAACGGCTCAGAACTGTACATGGAGAAGATCTGGGAAACACCTGACCTATTGTAAATATGGAAAGAATGATGGTTTTTAGGCTGTGCTGTGTATCTGAAATAGACAAAAAATAACTCTACTGCTTGGAATGAAGTCCCACCCAGTGGTCACAGAGTATCATTCAGGAAATTCTCCTCTGAGCATTGGTGCAGAGTCAGAGAATCAAGCCCAGTTCATCAACCTGGCTTCAGCCCTTTAGGCCAGAGCCATAAAAACTGGTGTAGACTTGTAATGTCATGTGAGTACAGGTTTTGGAATAGCTCTATCCTGTTTCAGTTTTCATTTTCAGCAGCTCCATTCCTTTCAATTTCATAGTTCAGACTAGAGAGATGAGCTAAAGCATGTAAAAAAAAATATGGTAATTTATGCTTAAAATTCCTTTTGGGGGAGAAATAGCTGTAGGATGACACAGAGGACAGCCTCTGGATACTGGACATGAGATTGAGCATTGGGTCACCTTGCAATGAAGGAATAGCAAAATGAGATGTGTCACCTATTTTCTCAGCAATTTTGCTAAGTCAGGCCCTCAGTGATGCATGTTGCTAAGCAATTGGTGTTGAGTTTCTCCTCGCCACTCCTGGGAATCTCTGTAGCTTGGAAGAAAGCCATGACAGGTCTGTGGATACAGATGTGCAAGTGATTCTTCCAAGCCAACACCAGCAGAATGTGTGTGGGAATGTCTCTCTTTGAGTAGTCTGTTCATACAGTGAGATCACACAACCTGGTTCTTGGGTGGCTGCTTCTCATCATTCTCTGCCCCCTTCTGTGTCTTCAAGGGGCTTTACTGGGGGTCCTATGCCTGGAGTAATAATTGGGAACTTGTGGAATTCCTGTGTGCAGTCCCAGCTGTGTAGAGTTCATAAATTATTCACGGTCAGGCTAGACAGGAGCTGACATCAGCCGCACAGAGACACACACCTCAGAATGTTTCTGTACTCTTATTTCCACAGCTTCCTTCTTGCATGTTGTACAAAGCTATTTCTTAATGGTTATTGGCATTTGCCATCCCCATGGCTGATACGAGCCCAGTGAACTCTAGTGCTACAATGTGAACCCCCGTAAAGTGGGAAACATGTACAGCTGAAAATGTTCAGGGCCTGTGCTGATACCACCAGTCCTGTAGAGATGTGAGGGGACTTGAGAGGTTCTAGCTTCCTTTATAACATGCACCAGGAAAAGCTAAGGCATAGAGAGAGAAACTGAGTATCAGGATATACATGTGTAGATGTGCTTTTACAGAGGCAGAGTGCAATCTATAATCTAGTCTCTTTCTGAGAGTGAGTGTCAAAGCTTATTGGATTTAATTTCAATAAAATTGTGTGTTGTTAAGGAATTGTGTGACATTCATATTTGTGAACTCCCTGAATATTATCCGTGAATTTGGTTATTTGTGTCTGGGCAAGTACTACTTTCTCTTCTAGAAATATATTTTGCTTAATCTGCCACATGTAAAATTCTCACCAGTGTTTTGGAAAACAACAACAACAACAAAACCCCCCAAAACCAAACCAAACCAAACCAAACCAAACCAAACCTCCCTCAGGTACAGCAGTGTCCCTGAACATAAACTCTTCTATAGGGGGTTCTCTGATCAATTGGGAATAATTTGCAACACACTCAGCTTTTTAACAAATCTTTTAGAGAACTTTTACTTCCTCTCTTCTTTCTAATTATTTGCAATTACTCACCAAACAGGGTAGCTTCTGAGTTAATTCATCCTCTCCCCTCCAGGAGAATCAGACACACCGCTTTGCATACAATAGGTATCAGTAAGTGTATGCTAAGAAAGTATGGAAGAGCAAATGACTCTCCTAACTTTACAGACCCACACATGGAAATTGGAGAGTGCTGGGTGAATCTTCATTTGCTGTCTCATCCAGTACTTGCTTGTGTGTTTCCATAACAGCTGGCAAAGACTATGGGAAGAGACCATGACAGCAATGACAGCTACCAACAAGCATTCATCTTGCTGGGCTTTTCTGATCGCCCTCGACTGGAGATTATTCTCTTTGCTTTTATCTTGGTCTTCTACATCCTGACTCTTATGGGCAACACTGCTATCATCTTGTTGTCAATCATGGATGCTAGACTCCACACGCCCATGTACTTCTTTCTTGGGAACCTTTCTTTCTTGGATCTCTGCTTTACAACGAGCATTGTTCCCCAGCTGCTGTGGAACCTTTGGGGTCCAGAGAAGACCATCTCCTACCATGGCTGTGTGGCCCAGCTCTATATCTACATGGTGTTGGGCTCAACTGAGTGTGTTCTACTGGCTGTCATGTCCTATGACCGCTACGTGGCTGTCTGCCGGCCTCTGCATTACACTGTGGTCATGCACCCACGTCTCTGTCTGCAGTTGGTGACTGTGTCCTGGTTCTGTGGCTTTTTAAACTCCTTTGTCATGTGTCCCCAGACAATGCAACTCTCTCGATGTGGGCACAACACAGTGGACCACTTTCTTTGTGAGATGCCTGCTCTGATTGCCATGTCCTGTGAAGACACCACGTTGGTGGAAGCATTTGCCTTTGTCCTGGGTGTCGCCCTTCTCCTGGTGCCCCTTTCCTTGATCCTCATCTCCTATGGGATGATTGCTGCCGCTGTGGTGAGGATCAAGTCAGCCACAGGGCGCAAGAAAGCATTCAATACCTGCTCTTCCCACCTAACGGTGGTCTCCCTTTTCTATGGGACCATCATCTACATGTACCTGCAGCCAGCCAATAGCTACTCCCAAGACCAAGGCAAGTTCCTCACCCTCTTTTACACCATTGTCACTCCCAGTGTCAACCCCCTGATCTACACTCTGAGGAACAAGGATGTAAAGGGGGCAATGAAGAGGCTCCTGAAGGGAGAGAAGGGGGCCAAGGAAACATGAATGAGAGGAATGCTGGGGTAATATATGATGTTCTGGAGTCTGTCTCTTAGATATGTATGTGACGATGTGGAGAGCAAACTTTCAGAGTAGAGTGAACACAGCTGGACATGATGATTTCGAGTGTGACCTCATCCCTTGGTCTCTGGATGTGAACTTGTTTTCTTCAGTTTAAAGGCATCTACCTTAGGAAATCTCTCCTATACTTGCCTTTTACCCATCTTTGGGCTTCATCCACAACTACAGGGGACTGGTAACACTAATTCACTAAACACAAAACACTAATTAAGTGATGAGATGTCAAATAAAAATGAGACAACACCAGTGGCCTCCTCTTGAAGCTCTTTTTTTTTTTTTTTTTTTAATGACTACGGTGATTTTTCAGAGGTGGGTAAAACAACATCAGTCAAATCATAGGACTCTGCCTAGATGTAGGTTGTTTATTCTTAAGTGAGGAGTTTCCTGTTTTTGTTTTTTTGTTATTTGGCTTTTTAAGTTTTTATTTTAGTTCTAGTTAGTTAACATATGGTGTAATGTTTGTTTCATGTGTACAATATAGTGATTCAACAATTCCATACAACATTCGGTGCTCGTCACAACAGGTACACCCCTTAATCCCCATCCCCTACTTGATGCATCCTCCCACTTCCCCTCTGGTGACCATCAGTTTGTTCTCCATAGTTGAGTCTATTTCTTGGTTTGTGCACTCTCTCTCTGTCCCTTTTCTTTCTTTCTCCCTTTGCTCATTTGTCTTGTTTGTTTGCTTGTTTCTTTCTTAAAAAAAAAAAATTGTATATTTGAGGCAGAGAGAAAGCATGAGAAGGAAGGGGAGTAGAGGGAGAGGAAGACTCCCTGCTGTGTAGGGAGCCAGATAGCTCTTGTGATTTTAGTTTCCATACAGTTAAATTTTGAACTCTTTAGTAGCCATATGTGGCCTGTCTTTATAATTAAAAAAGAACAATTAGGGGAGTTTGGGCAGCTCAGTTGGTTAAGCTTCTAACTCATGATTTTGGCTTAGGTCATGATCTCAGGGTTATGAGCCCTGCACTGGGCTCCATACTCAGTGGGGAATCTGCTTGAGATTCTCTCCATCTACCCCTATCTGCCCCTACCAGCCCCTACCCACACTCGCACTCTCTCTCTCTCTAAAACAAACAAGTAAATAAATATTTTTTTAAAAGAACACTTAAGTTTCCACTTTAAGCTCAAGAAATCACCCAGGTGGCATCATCTTGGAAATAAAGGATGGGAGAAAAAATTTTTAAAAAGATTTTATCTATTTATTTGACAGAGAGAGAGATCACAAGTAGGCAGAGAAGCAGGCAGAGGAAGAGGGGGAAGGAGGTTCCCTGCTGAGCAGAGAGTCCAACGTGGGGCTCGATCCCAGGACCCTGAGATCATGACCTGAGCTGAAGGCAGAAGCTTAACCCACTGAGCTACCCAAATGCCCCAAAGATGGAAGAAATTTTGTTTATTGTCCCAAATTCCAGTCCTTTTTTTTTTTAATCCTTATTCTCTTTGTTGAGTCTCTGTGACATGAGAATCACTAGCAATGCATCCACACACATGTAATGAGTTTATTTCCTGTTGTACTTTTCATCCCCATGATTTATTTATTTTATAACAAGAGGTTTGTACCTCCTAATCCCCTTCACCTATTTCACATGTCCCCCACCAACTTCTCCTCTAGCAACCATCAGGAGTCTGTTTCTGTTTTGTTTGTTCATTTGTTTTGATTTTTAGATTCCACATACAAAGAAATCATATGATATTTGCCTTTCTCTGTCTGAACTGCTTTTAGTAAAAACAAAAAAGATTCAAACAACCTTCTCTACTTAGAGCTTGAATAGTAAGATCAATTCTTGCCACAAATAATTCTCCTTTATTCCTTTTGACACAGTAGCATTTTCTTTAGAAAGTCAAATCCTATCAGTCAAATTAAGAAAATATTTCTTTGGCAGCTGTCCTTCTATGATGATATTTAATTCTTACTTATTATGTTTATTGATTGATTGATTGAGAAAGTGCCTGAGTGGGGGGGGGTGGTGCTTGAGGAGGAACAGAGAGAGAGAGAGAGAAAGAGAATCCCAAGGAGGATTGACACGGGGCTTGATCTCATGACTCTGAGATCATGACCTGAGCTAAAGTCAAGAGTTGAACACTTAACCGATTGGGCCACCCAAGCACCTTGCTCTATGATGATTTTTTTTAACCACTTCTCCTTATTTATTCTTTCATAGTTTAATATTTATAGGATAGTAACAAGTGGAATTTATTTTTATTTTTTTAAGACACAACTGTTCTTTTTATTTTTTTCCTATTAACATATAATGTATTATTTGTTTCAGGGGTACAGGTCTGTGAATCATCAGTCTTATGCAATTCATAGCACTCACCATAGCACATACCCTCCCCAATGTCCATAACCCAGCCACCCTCTCCCTACCCTCTCACCCCCCAGCAACCCTCAGTTTGTTTCCTGAGATTAAGAGTCTCTCATGGTTTTTCTCCCTCCTGATCCCATCTTGTTTCATTACAAGTGGAATTTATTGAGCATTGTCTATGACACTATGGTTAGCCCTTTTCCTATTTTATCTGAGCTAATATTTATAACAACACTGACAGGTAAACACTATTAATATTCTCTATATAAGAAAGCTGAGTCTAAGAGGGTTTATTATAAGAGGCTTAATTTGGGGTTGAATTACTGTTTCCTGGATTGGTACTTACATTGTCAAATGACACTGAGTCAGACCCCAATGACTCAAGTCCAAGAGCATGAGACACGAAAAGGATAGAAGTAGGTTAGTGAGGGAAAGCACATCCATTGATACAATCCTTCATGTCTTAACCTCTCAGACTAAAATAACCAGACAGCTTTATTTTATTTATCTCTTCTGAAGTCACTCCATTAAGGACATTTATCACCAACTCCTGTGCAACAAAGCCAGAGGAAACTGGATGACACCCAATGATGGCCTGGATGCTAAGACCCAATTCTGTTGGCTGAGGCTGCACTGTGCTCTCCTGGGCATGAGGGCTGGGACCAGAGTGTGTGAGGGAAGGAGAGGGGGCTTGTGGACTAGGGGAGTGGGCCAGTGCGCTGTCTTTGCCTTCCTCTTTGGAAATCTATTTTACCAGGCCTGATATAGGCTTATTGCCTTCACAACTCTTTTCCAAATAATGCAAAACCCATATCAATTTTGTCCTTCAGTCTTATCAGTAAGAATCCCCAGAAACTTGTCTCTAATATTTAATTTTTAATAACAAAATCTTTGTTGGTGTTTCTAATGTAGGTATGCAATCAAACTTGGGATTCCATTACCAATACTAAGCCATCACCGCAGCTTATAACTTTGACAAATTTGAAAATTCCTCAAAGGTTTATGGTCAACTTTTCAACACTGACAACATCCAGGTCTTTCTTCTCAAATCAAAGATATTTAATCAATGCTTACTAGCTTGAACCATATTTTCATTGAAGCCGCTATTTTTCCTGCAATTGTGGGATCCTATCACAAGAAAAAATGAATCTTTTACATCTCTAAGTGTAGCTCCCTGCCCTCTTGATGTGAATTTGCTTCGGGAAGGCGAGGAAAATAGACTCCAAGTGTACAGTGTGGTCATGGAGCCCAGGGTTGATGGATTTGACCTTATGTCACCTTTAGAAGAAGAAAAACATCAGATTCCAGGAGGATTTGCATATGGAGCAGACTCTCAGCCACATGTAGAGCTGCAGAGATCAACTTTGATACTATTTAAAATACTTAGAAATGTAAATAAATTATAGTGTCTTCGCAAGTAGGAGCAATGTATTTTTATACTATTTCTCCCAAAAGGATGTTTGGCACAGTAAAAATTATAAATTATAAATACATAATAAATCTTTTGTAAAATATGTTGATTTATAATAAGAATAAAGAATGGTATATAAAGCACAAGTAAGCTTTATTATAACCTCTCATTTTGTAATTTGAAATTATTATTCATTGCCAGTATTTGTGATACTATATCTGATATACCAAAACTCAGGTTTTGAGAAAATAATTAGGGGTATTAATAATGGCAAATAATCATTTATTCAGTGATTTGGGGTTTTGCTCACTTTTTCTTATTCAGCCAGCAAGTATTTACTGAGGCTCTATGGCATGTCACACATGATGCTGGGATGATGGAGATACAAATATGAAACACAAAGAAAAGGAAAGTACAGTCTGACATTGATAATGTGATATGGGATGAATTGGGTGGGCACTTCATTTGATTGTTGAAGTTTGGTTTTCTGCAGGAGATGATGGCTGTTCTGTGTTTGAAAGATGAGTAAGTTTGAAAGGGAAAGAGTAGAAATAAGGTGCTGTAGTAAAGAACAAAATGTATGTGTTAAGGCAAGGAGAGGATGGAAATATCCTGAGCTAGTAGTTTGAGGTATTTGGATACAAGATCCCTAAGAGTAATGGTTGTGGGTAAATATGGAAGTGTGCACAAGAGCCAGATCTTTAAACACTCTCAACTAGTACTCTGTTGGGAAACTTGGATTTTATTTTTCCTCCAATGGAAAGGAAATTAATATACTTGGGAAAGATAGTGACACTGATAGGGTACATTTTAGGCAGATCATTTGCTACAATTTAAAGGATGACACAGAAAATAAAAGGAGGAAAATATTTCAGTAATCTGACTGAGAAGTGATGAGAATTTGAGGAAGGAAATGGGTGAAGATGAAGCAGAGAAACTGGATTTTGGAGATGTTAGAGGGATGGACTTAGGACCAGGGATCTGACTAGAAATAAGTAATGAGCAACAGAGAATACCCTAGATCCAATCCCTGGTGTTTGCTTTGCTTTTCTGGGTGTAGAAGGAACATGTTGGAGCTGGTGGCTGAAGAGCACAATTTCAGTCACAATTGACAGCATAGTTTCCTCCCAAATGAGAAGGATATCAGAAATTTATTTAAGACCAGGAGAAAAGAAAAATCCCATAAAAATAACTATGTCAGACTCATCCTTCATTTTGAGGAAGGAGCTCCTGGCACAGAGGGTCTAATTCTCATCAGGCTTTTGCTCACAGACCCCCAGCTGTGGAAGTGAGTCATTAAGTTTGTTATGATTTTGTCTGAGTCACGCCCCTGAGCTGACAGTTGCTAGTGGGGTTTCCTTGTCATCTCCATCAGAATGAGCGACAGGCCTGGGCAGAAGTGATGATAACCTAATGAGAGATCTGAGTCACAGATCAACTCTTTGAAATCTTACTGCACTGTGCAAAATTGGAGACACTTTAATCCCTCGGGTCCTGCCTCATCTGTCTGATTTAATTCTGTCTGAGAGCAGGAAACTACCTGATGGGTCAGAGGGTCAAGAGCTGATGAATTAATTCAGTAAACTGTCTGCTTAAACTTATTCTTTTAAATTACTCACTTTGTTTGTATTAATTATTTCATTCCTCTACTTGTCACTGGAGGCATAATTACACATAACAATCAAGCAATGGTTTTGCCAGTCCACTCAGGCAAAGGAAATAGGAGGAAGATCATCTAAGATCACCTAAGATCATCTAGATTAACCAATGTTTCTCTGAAATATGAATTTTCTAGGTCATTATTTCTGTTTTTCATATCTTTTTAAAAAATTTTTTTAATTAATTTATTTATTTTAATAAACATATAATGTATTTTTATCCCCAGGGGTACAGGTCTGTGAATCACCAGGTTTACACATTTCACAGCACTCATCATAGCATATACCCTCCCCAATGTCCATATCCCCACCACCCTCTCCCATCCCCCTTCCCCCCAGCAACCCTCAGTCTGTTTTTGGAGATTGAGTCTTTTATGGTTTGTCTCCCTCCCAATCCCATCTTCTTTCATTTTTTCTTTTCCTACCTCCCCCCAAATCCCCCACATTGCATCTCCACTTCCTCATAACAAAAAGATCATATGATAGTTGTCTTTCTCCAATTGGCTTATTTTGTAAGCATCATAACCTCTAGTTCCATCGACGTCGTCGCAAATGGCAAGATTTCATGTCTTTTGATGGCTGCATAGTATTCCATTGTGTATATATACCACTTCTTCTTTATCCATTCATCTGTTGATGGACATCTAGGTTCTTTCCATAGTTTGGCTATTGTGGACATTGCTGCTATAAGCATTCGGGTGCACGTGCCCCTTCGGAGTACCACGTTTGTATCTTTAGGATATATACCCAGGAGTGCAATTGCTGGGTCATAAGGTAGCTCTATTTTCAGTTTTTTGGGGAACCTCCACACTGTTTTCCAGAGTGGTTGCACCAGCTTGCATTCCCACCAACAGTGTAGGAGGGTTCCCCTCTCTCCGCATCCTCGCCAGCATCTGTCATTTCTTGACTTGTTCATTTTAGCCATTCTGAGTGGTGTGAGGTGGTATCTCATTGTGGTTTTGATTTGTATTTCCCTGATGCCGAGTGACGTGGATCATTTTTTTCATGTGTCTGTTGGCCATCTGGATGTCTTCTTTGCAGAAATGTCTGTTCATGTCCTCTGCCCATTTCTTGATTGGATTATTTGCTCTTTGGCTGTTGAGTTTGCTTAGCTCTTTATAGATTTTGGATACTAGCCCTTTATCTGATATGTCGTTTGCAAATATCTTCTCCCATTCTGTCAGTTGTCTTTTGGTTTTGTTAACTGTTTCCTTTGCTGTGCAAAAGCTTTTGATCTTGATGAATTCCCAATAGTTCATTTTTGCCCTTGCTTCTGTTGCTTTTGGCGATGTTCCTAGGAAGAAGTTGCTGCAGTTGAGGACAAAGAGGTTGCTGCCTGCGTTCTCCTCAAGGATTTTGATGGATTCCTTTCTCACATTGAGGTCCTTCATCCATTTTGAGTCTATTTTCGTGTGTGGTGTAAGGAAATAGTCCAATTTCATTTTTCTGCATGTGGCTTTCCAATTTTCCCAGCACCATTTGTTGAAGAGGCTGTCTTTTTTCCATTGGATATTCTTTCCTGCTTTGTCGAAGATTAGTTGACCATAAAGTTGAGGGTCTATTTCTGGGCTCTCTATTCTGTTCCATTGATCTATGTGTCTGTTTTTGTGCCAGTACCATACTGTCTTGATGATGACAGCTTGCTAATAGAGCTTAAGTCTGGAATTGTGATGCCACCGACTTTGGCTTTTTTTTCAATATTCCTTTTGCTATTCGAGGTCTTTTCTGGTTCCATAGAAATTTTAGGATAATTTGTTCTATTTCTTTGAAAAAAATGGATGGGATTTTGATAGGGATTGCCTTAAATGCGTAGATTGCTTTAGGTAGAATAGACATTTTCACAATATTTGTTCTTCCAATCCATGAGCATGGAATATTTTTCCATTTCTTTGTGTCTTCCTCAATTTCTTTCATGAGTACTTTATAGTTTTCTGAGTATAGATTCTTTACCTCTTTGGTTAGATTTATTCCTAAGTATCTTATGGTTTTGGGTGCAATTGTAAATGGGACTGACTCCTCAATCTCTCTTTCTTCTGTCTAGTTGTTAGTGTAAAGAAATGCGACTGATTTCTGTGCATTGACTTTATATCCTGACACTTTACTGAATTCCTGTACAAGTTCTAGCAGTTTTGGAGTGGAGTCTTTTGGGTTTTCCACATATAGTATCATATCATCTGCAAAGAGTGATAATTTGACTTCTTCTTTGCCAATTTGGATGCCTTTAATTTTTGTTGTTGTCTGATTGCTGAGGCTAGGACTTCTAGTACTATGTTGAACAGCAGTGGTGATAATGGACTTCCCTGCTGTGTTCCTGACCTTAGCGGAAAAGCTTTCAGTTTTTCTCCATTGAGAATGATATTTGCGGTGGGTTTTTCATAGATGGCGTTGATAATATTGATGTATGTGCTCTCTATCCCTACACTTTGAAGAGTTTTAATCAGGAAGGGATGCTGCACTTTGTCAAATGCTTTTTCAGCATCTATTGAGAGTATCATTTGGTTCTTATTCTTTCTTTTATTAATGTATTGTATCACATTGATGGATTTGCGGATGTTGAATCAACCTTGCAGCCCTGGAATAAATCCCACTTGGTCGTGGTGAATAATCCTTTTAATGTACTGTTGGATCCTATTGGCTAGTATTTTGGTGAGAATTTTTGCACCTGTGTTCATCAAGGATATTGGTCTGTAATTCTCTTTATTGATGGGTCCTTGTCTGGTTTTGGGATCAAGGTGATGCTGGCCTCATAAAATGAGTTTGGAAGTTTCCCTTCCATTTCTATTTTTTGGAACAGTTTCAGGAGAATAGGAATGAATTCTTCTTTAAATGTTTGGTAGAATTCCCCTGGGAAGCCGTCTGGTCCTGGACGTTTCTTGGTTTGGAGATTTTTGATGACTCTTTCAATCTCCTTACTGGTTATGGGTCTGTTCAGGTTATCTATTTCTTCCTGGTTCAGTTGTGGTAGTTTATATGTCTCTAGAAATGTATCCATTTCTTCAAGGTTGTCGAATTTGTTGGTGTAGAGTTGCTCATAGTATGTTCTTATAATTGTTTGTATTTCTTTGGTGTTGGTTGTGATCTCTCCTCTTTCATTCATGATTTTATTTATTTGGGTCCTTTCTCTTTTCTTTGTGATAAGTCTGGCCAGGGGCTTATCAATCTTATTAATTCTTTCAAAGAACCAGCTCCTAGTTTTGTTGATTTGTTCTATTATTTTTTTAGTTTCTATTTCATTGATTTCTGCTCTGATCTTTATGATTTCTCTTCTCCTGCTGGATTTAGGCTTTTTTTGTTGTTCTTTCTCCAGCTCCTTTAGGTGTAGGGTTAGGTTGTGTATTTGAGACCTTTCTTGTTTCTTGAGAAAGGCTTGTACCGCTATTTATTTTCCTCTCAGAACTGCCTTTGTTGTGTCCCACAGATTTTGAACCGTTGTGTTTTCATTATCATTTATTTCCATGAATTTTTTCAATTCTTTAATTTCCTAGTTGACCCATTCATTTTTTAGAAGAATGCTGTTTAGTGTCCATGTATTGGCATTCTTTCCAAATTTCCTCTTGTGATTGAGTTCTAGCTTCAGAGCAATGTGGTCTGTAAATTTGCAGGGAATGATCCCAATCTTTTGATACCGGTTGAGACCTGATTTATGACCCAGGATGTGGTCTATTCTGGAGAATGTTCCATGTGCACTAGAGAAGAATGTATATTCTGTTGCTTTGGGATGGAATGTTCTGAATATATCTGTGATGTCCATCTGGTCCAGGGTGTCATTTAAGGCTTTTATTTCCTTGTTGATCTTTTGCTTAGATGATCTGTCCATTTCAGTGGGGAGTGTTAAAGTCCCCTGCTATTATTGTATTACTGTCGATGTATTTCTTTGATTTTGTTATTAATTGGTTTATATAGTTGGCTGCTCCCATGTTAGGGGCATAGATATTTAAGATTGTTAAGTCTTCTTGTTGGACAGACACTTTGAGTATGATATAGTTTCCTTCCTCATCTCTTCTTATAGTCTTTCGCTTAAAATCTAATTGATCTGCTATAAGGATTGCCACCCCAGCTTTCTTCTGATGTCCATTAGCATGGTACATTGTTTTCCACCCCCTCACTTTAAATCTGGAGGTGTCTTTGGGTCTAAAATGAGGCAGAATATTGATGGGTCTTGTTTTTTTATCCATTCTGTTACTTTGTGTCTTTTGCTTGGGTCATTTAGCCTATTAACATTCAGGGTAACTACTGAGAGATATGAATATAGTGCCATTGTATTGCCTGTAAGGTGACTGTTACTGTATATTGTCTCTGTTTCTTTCTGATCTACTCCTTTTAGGGTCTCTCTTTGCTTAGAGGACCCCTTTCAATATTTCCTGTAGAGCTGGTTTGGTGTTTGCAAATTCTTTCAGCTTTTGTTTGTCCTGGAAGCTCTTCATCTCTCCTTCTATTTTCAATGATAGCCTAGCTGGATATAGTATTCTTGACTGCATGTTTTTTTCGTTTAGTGCTCTGAATATAT
This sequence comes from Martes martes, assembly GCF_963455335.1. NCBI lineage: Eukaryota > Metazoa > Chordata > Mammalia > Carnivora > Mustelidae > Martes > Martes martes. The sequence continues at coordinate 12,859,659 of NC_137892.1, read as the reverse complement.
CATGCCAGTTCTTTCTGGCCTGCCAGGTCTCTGTGGATAGATCCGCTGCCAATCTAATGTTTTTACCCTTGTATGTTACAGACTTCTTTTCCCGGGCTGCTTTCAGGATTTTCTCTTTGTCGCTCATACTTGTAAATTTTACTATCAGGTGACGAGGTGTGGACCTATTTTTATTGATTTTGAGGGGCGTTCTTAGCATCTCCTGGATTTTGATGTTTGTTCCCTTTGCCATATTAGGGAAATTCTCTCCTATCATTGTCTCCAATATACCTTCTGCTCCCCTCTCTCTTTCTTCTTCTTCTGGAAGCCCAATTATTCTAATGTTGTGTCATCTTATGGTGTCGCTTATCTCTCGAATTCTCTCCTCGTGGTCCAGTATGTGTTTGTCTCTCTTTTGCTCAGCTTCTTTATTCTCTGTCATTTGGTCTTCTATGTCACTAATTCTTACTTCTGCCTCATTTATCCTAGCAGTGAGAGCTTCCATTTTTGATTGCACCTCATTAATAGCTTTTTTGATTTCAACTTGGTTAGATTTTAGTTCTTTTATTTCTCCAGAAAGGGCTTTTATCTCTCCAGAGAGGGTTTCTCGAATATCTTCTATGCCTTTTTCGAGCCCAACTAGAACCTTGAGAATCATCATTCTGAATTTTAGATCTGTCATATTACCAATGTCTGTCTTGATTAGGTCCCCAGCCTTCGGTACTGCCTCTTGTTCTTTTTTCTGTGGTGAGTTTTTCTGCCTTGTCATTTTGTCCAGATAAGATTTGCTTTCTCCTCTTATAGAATTTTACTGTTCTTGGTGAGTGAAGTTGGTCTTGGCTGGGTTTCTTGTTGATCTTCTGGGGGAGGGGCCTGTTGTGGTGATTCTCAAGTGTCTTTGTGGCAGGCAGAATTGCACCACCCTTGGCAAGGGCTGGGCGAAATAATCCACTCGGGTTTGCTTTCAGGAGCTTTTGTTCCCTGAGCGCTTTCCTTAGAGTTCCAGAGGACGGGAATGAAGATGGCGGCCTCCCAATCTCCAGCCCAGAGGATCCCAGAGCTGGGGTCCCGCTCCTCAGTGCACCCTCAGAGAAAAGCGCCAAACCTCCCCTGCCTCCCCGGCCTCCGGTCGCACCTGGAGGAAAGCAGTCAATTGCTGGCACTTGGAGAAATGAGCCCGGTCACTTCCATCTCCGTGACCTCTGGCCACACCCCGAGCCCACCCAGCCTGTGACCAGCTCAAGTTAGCCTTGGGCTGAGAGCTCACTCCTTGGCTTTGTCGCTGTAGCTGGCTTCCCCGCTGTAATACTTGCAAGCTCTGCAGCCCTCAGACACCCCCGGTCCTTCTGTGACCCCACAGGACCTGGGGTTACGCTGACCCCGTGTGGGTTTCCCCCCGGTTTAGCCTCTGGAGCGATGTCCCTCCATGGAGCAGACTTTTAAAAATCCTGATTTTGTGCTCCGTTGCTCCGCCACTTGCTGGGAGCTGGCCCCTCCCCCCATGGTCTATCTTCCCGTCGCTTTGGATTCACTTCTCCGCAGGTCCTACCTTTCAGAAAGTGATCGATTTTCTGTTTCTAGAATTGTTGCTCTTCTTCTCTTCAATTTCCCTTTGGATTTGTAGGTGTTCACAATGGTTAGATAAGCTGTCTAGCTGATCTCCTGCTACCCGATGTTGTCTCAGCTGCTACTTCTCTGCCATCTTGACTCCTCCCCCTCCCGGTTTTCATATCTTAATGGCCTTGGAAATAGTATATTCCAGAGAGAAGAATGAATCTAAAATTTGATAATCATTTCTACTTGATAGCTGATGTGAGGAACAAAGGCAAGAGAAAAACAAATTAAGTTTCCTTATTACTTATAGCCCATTGACAAGCCCTTTAGACAGGTAGAGTGACCTTCTTCTGGGACCTCAGCTGCCTCAATGTTAATACTTTGCTAAGGGCAAAAGACAATCTTGGCTTAACATCCTGCCCTCCAGGATCCTGTGAGTCTGTAACATATAGAAATTCCTCTGGAAACTCCCTTTATCTCTATCCCCCAACATATGTGTTAACAATCATCCTCCAAACATATGACCCACTGATGGTTCTCATGACTAAGCTTTTATTAGATAGTAATAGACAGTAGATAGTAATAAAGGACCCTTTCCTAACAACATCTAACCCCTCAAGGTCCTGGAAACCTTGCTTCCAAATTCCTTGAGACTTATGCTATCCCTAACCCCTCCCAACTTGAAATGGGCCACTCCTCATGACCCCAGTGCAGCTCTTTCTGCCCACAGGTCCTGTCCCTGTGCTTTAATAAAAATACTTTTTCTTGCACCAAAGACACCTCAAGAATTCTTTCTTGACCATTTGCTCCAAATCCAACAATTCCACATCAACAGCTTTTCAAATAAGAGTAAAAGAGTCCCTGTTAACTTAAAAAATATATACTTTAATTTGGATTATCTTCAACTATATTTTTTAATTTTTCATAAAGTCAAGTTGTAATTCTTGGTGAATAGTTCTATGAGTTTTGTATACGTATATAGATATATATAACTACCATCAAGATCTGAATATAAAACAGTTTTGTCACCACTGAAAAACTTCCTTGTCTTATGCCATCATTGAGAGTCTTCCCAAATCTAAATTTTGGCAACCACCATATTTTTGTCATTTTGAGTCTTGAACAATCTACGAATGAAATGATACAGTACCTTGGTTAGTTTTAAGATTGGCTTCTTTATGGATAAAGAAGATGTGGTACATATATACAATAGACTATTACTCAGCCATCAAAAAGAAATGAAATCCTGCCACTTGCAATGGCATGGATGGAACTAGAGGATATTATTCTAAGTGAAATAAGTCAATCAGTGAAAGAAAATTATCATATGATTTCACTCACATGTGGAATTTAAGAAACAAAATAGACAAGCATAGGGGAAGGGTGGAAAAAATAAAATAAGTTGGAAACAGAGAGGGAGACAAACCATGAGAGTCTTTTAATTGTGGGAAACAAACAGGGTTGCTGGAGGGGAGGTGGGGGGATGGGGTAACTGGGTGATGGGTATTAAGGAGGGCATTTGATGTAATGAGCACTGATGAATCACTAATTCTACCTCTGAAACTAATAATACACTTTATGTTAACTAATTGAATTTAAATACACTTTTAAAAATTTTATTTATTTATTTGATAGAGAGGGAGAGAGAGAGAATGAGTGGTGGGAAGGTTAGAGGGAGAAGCAGACTCCCCGCTGAGCAGGGAGCCTGATTTTGGACTCGATCTTGGGACTATGGAGCCACCCAGGCACCTCTGAATTTAAATAAATGAAAAAAAAAAAAAGAAAAAACAAAGAAAGAGGGGAAAAAAAGATTGACTTTTTTCAATGAGCAGAATGTCTTTGAGATTTAAACAAATTGTTTGTCAGTAGTACATTCTACCTTTTACTGAGTAGAATTGCATTGTGGGGGTGACATCAGTTTATTTGTTCACTCACTTGTTGAAGGATATTTGGGATGTTTCCACTGTTAGATAATTATAAATAGAGCTGCTATGAACTTTTGGATACAGGTTTCCAAAGGAACGTAATATTTCATTTCCCTGGGTTAAGCACTCAGGAGTGGGACTACAGGGTCGTAGGGTAAGGATATATTTGCTTTAAAAAGTGCAAAACCATTTTCCAGAAAGGTATGGCATTTTGCATTTTCAAAATCAATGTATAAGAATTCCAGGTGCCAAGTTCATCAGCACTTGGTAGTGTCAGTTTGAGTTAGACTAATAGGTGTGCAATGACATTTCATCGTGGCTTTAATTTTCCTAACGTCTACTGAGGTTGAACATCCTTTCATGTGCTTGTTGGGTACCTAAATGGGGCATCTCTTCATCAGAAAGGGGCCCCCAAATGTGGGATGATGATCAGGTGGAAGCTTGTGCATGCAATGAAAGAATTCACCTGAGACAGAACAAAGGAGATAGAAGTTTACTGAATACATTGCAAGGGAGTGTTGGACAGGACAGCAGAGAGAAGTTGTCTGCAATGAGGCAGTGGTGGGGGTTGGAGCTAAGGCAGAAGGTGAGGAGGAATGGGGATGTATGAAGTCTTCCCTTTTTTGGTACCTGTGCTGTGTTGTAAGTAGCCTGTTGGTCAGCTAGGGTGTATGAATATTCTGAGGGGGATCACCCAATGGTCTCATCTGTATTCCATTGCTCAAGCTTTTTTGCCTAAAAGTGACTTCTACACTTAGGTTCACCAATATATCCTTTTCATTAAATCAGTCTCTTGTTTTGCCCATTTTTCAGAATTGGGTTAATTGGTTTTTCTTTCTGAAGAGTTTTGAGTGTTTTTTTTTTTTAATTTTAAAACTTATTTAAATTTATAATTTTTTAGAAAGAGCGTGAATGTGTGTGCATGTGTGGGTGGGGAGGGGAGGAGTAGAGGGAAAGGGAGGGAGAGGAAATCCTAGGCAGGCTCCATGCTCAATACAGAGCCTAATCTGGGGCTCATCTCACAACCCCGAAATCATGATCTGAGCTGACATCAAGAGTCACACTTAACTGACTAAGCCACTCAAGTGTCCCAAGCTCTGAGTGTTCTTCAACAATCATGGAAGGAAGTCACTTGATGGATATATAATTTGTAAATATTTTATCACAGCCTCTAACTTTGCCTTTTATTTTCTCAACAGTGTCTTTCCGAAAGCAAATTCCCGTTTGGATAGAATCCAATGTATCATTTTTTCTAACATATTTGACTTTATGGTGTCATGAATTTTTTGTCTAACTCCAGCCCCAAAAGATTTTTCTCTATTGTTTTCTACTAAAAGTTTTATGATTTTACATTTTACATTTGGATCTGTAATCCATCTGAGTTATTTTTATGGAAGGTGTGGAATTTAGTCAGATGACCACAATTTTTTGTTTTTGAATGTCCAGTTCCAACAATTTGCTGAAAATGCTTGAAGAATTGCTTGTGTTTATTTGTCAAAAATCAGTTAGCTACTTTTCTGTGGGTCCATTTCTCAGCTTGTGTTCTGTTCTGTTGACCTATGTGTTTATCGCTTAATAATGCTATATTGATCATTTCAGCTTGACAGTAAATCTTAAGAACAGGTACTGGGATTTCTTTAACTTTAATATTAATTTTAAAATTTGATCTAGATTTTCCTTTTCCTTTCCATATAAATCAGAATTAACTTGCCTGTATCACCAAAAATGTTGCTGAAATTTTTTATTGGAATTGCATTAAATCAATGGATCAAATTGAAGTGAATTGGCATCTCTACCATTTTGAGTCTTCTTATTCTTTAACATAAAGTTGTTTTCTTGTATGGTTTCAGCAGCTTTTTCAGTTTTTAACATACAGATCCTTTTTGCCATATTCTAGATTCTGTGATAGAAATATTTCTTTGGGGGGTGCCTGGGTGGCTCAGTGGTTTACACCTCTGCCTTCAGCTCAGGCCGTGATCTCAGGGTCCTGGAATAGAGGCCTGCATCGGGCTCTCTGCTCAGCAGGGGGCCTGCTTCCCCCCACCCCCCTCTCTCTGCCTGCCTCTCTGCCTGCTTGTGATCTCTGTCTGTCAAATAAATAAATAAAATCTTAAAATAAAATGAAAAAGAAATATTTCTTTGGAAGTACGTCAATCAGAAAAAGAAAATTATAGGATTTCACTCATATGTGAAATTTAAGAAACAAAACAGAGTAACATAAAGGAAGGGAAGGAAAAGTAAAATAAGAAGAGATTAGAGAGGGAGGCAAATCATAAGAGACTCTTAACTGTAGGAAACAAACTGAGGGTTATTGGAGGGGAGTGGGGTGGGAGGAGGGGGTAACTGGGTGATGGGCATTAAGGAGGGCATGTGATGGAATGAGCACTGGGTGTTCTATGTAACTGATGAATCACTCAATTCTACTCTTGGAACTAATAATACACTATATGTTAATTAATTGAATGTAACTAAAATAAAATTAAACAAACAAACAAACAAAACAAAAACCAAACAAACAAAAAAAGAAATATTTCTTTTGAGTGTTTAACTTAAAAAGTTCATGAATTCATTGTCATTAAGCAAAAACAAAATAAGAGCTTTGATCTAAATAAATGATTTTATCGTCTGCAAAAGAATTTGTGAACGAGGAGAGCTGGTAAGAGAGGCCCGATTCTGAGATACGATGCAACTGTTAACCCCAAAAGAAGGTGGGAGCAGAAATTGAAGGACGGGAGGAAACTTAGTTTGTCCATAGTCACACAGGTTGCGGGTGGTACAGTCTGGAAATGAATCAAAACCTGCAGGAATCTTGCCTGGCCTTTCCCTGTTCTATCATTGGATGAGAACGCAGTTGAGTAAAGAGTCTTTGAATGCTTAGGCTATTGCCAGCACATAAAACAGGAACAAAAACACAAACTGCATTGTTTTCTCACTGAAAGCAGAGAGTTGGTTTTGTTAACATTGCTTGCTAATTAGTATTTTTTTAAAGGCACATCCCTGCCTCTTCTATTTAATGACACCCTCTTCAGTGTCAATAACGTTTTCAAGATCCAACTAAAGAATTATGTCCTCTCACCATTGTTGTAGTAAGGTAATGATTACGTTCTCTCTATTTTTTCAGCAGTATGGATCAAGTTTGTAAAACCTAGTCTGCTAATGATGGCAGTCTTCTTTGTAATTTATGCTAATGCTCAGGAATTATGTGGGTGAATATACAAGACAGCAACTCTGCCTTGTGAACTTTTGCAACTGAAGTATCAAACAAGGTCAGAATCACAGCTTGCTTATATAAAAGCTTATGTTTTTAATATTTCCCTTTTAAATGCAATGCAACATTTTCAAATATAGTAGAAATTTTAATCAAATTATTTTGTGACTCCAGGCACACAAGAACTCAATCTGTCTTTTGCAATTTACCAATTAATATTTAGGAGGACTACTTTTCTCCTCTCTAAATTTGAGTCATCTTAGTGATTGTTCTGATGTAAAATTATTGTTTATATGATTTGCCTTCCTCTACAGCCTCCAGAGAAATCTCTTGAGAGTTGTTTCCCTTTAGGATCTTCTATCTCTAGAGGATGGAAGACCTAAGAACTCAGGCAACCTAATAGCATAAACAACTTAAGCTCATTCTAAGAAATCTACAGGGGCTTATGCTAATTTTCTAACCACTTGAAAAGCTTTAAAAGTCCCTGCAGTTTAGTGTGTGAGAGGAATGCTGGGATAGTGGTGGGGGACCAGTGTTGTCTCCTCTCTCTGGGCAGCAAGGGGAGGGATGACTTTTTCTGGGATGGCAGTTTCATCCCCCTTGTAACTAAGCTTATATTTAAGCTGAATGCTTACTTCCTCTCCTGGGTCAGTATTTCAGAGAGATTACTTTCCTTCCTCTCTTCCTTTCCAACTTATATATGAAAAGTTACATTAAATCTGATGCCAATATTGATTTGGTCAAATAATTCAGTGGTGCACCAGTTTGACCACGTTCCTCATTGTTCCCTAGAGACTTGCTATTTTAACTAAACAGGGGTTTCCCAGTCCACATTTTTTTTTTCCAGAAAACCTTGTTACCTTTTCTGCTCCCCAAATTACCCACCCATGCTTTCCCAAACCGTCATATTAATTTAGGGAAGAATGAATGGGTACAACCTCTCAGGTTTAACCAGATGGTGCTAAAAATCATCTGTATATGGGCTTATGCTACTAGCAATAAATGGAATCCATTAATTTTATTGATACAACAATATTCGAAGAACTGTGCTTTGTACACTGTACGAAGTATTCTAAAATCTTGTCTTCAGCAATTTTGCAGTTTGTTTTTCCTACAAGAACTCTAGATCCTTGGTCAGGGCTTCTTTTCCTGTTGTCTATCTCTGGCTAGAGAATGACGTATTGTGCAGGTTTAGGTGTTTCTGTTTGCCTTGTTTTGTTTCTTATCTGTGGACCAGCGTCATTTGTCTTCTGTCATCTGTACTAACCATTCGTTATACGTCCAGATTTACCCTTCCAAAACTGGAACACAGGCATTGCTCAAATGTAGACAACCCAGGCAGGAGCAGGGTGTTGTTGATCTGCCACAACAGCAGGACGAGTAGGAGAGCCACAGCTGGTTCTCTGTAGCCCGGGAACTCAGCTGACCCTCCTCTTCAAACTCTGGGTGAGGATGAGGGCAAGCTCCACCCTTGGTCACTGCTTTCCTTCTTGGAGGAAGCTCCCCTCCTCTACCACCTGACCCCATGGACACAAGGGGATGAGTCTGGGAAGAGGCTTCATCAATCTAGGGACAACATCTCATCCCAGACCTACTCATCATTTCTACTAAGAACTTGGTGCAGGTCAGTATAAACAATGATGGTGCTGCAGTGAGGGGGAAATGTTACCCAAAAAGACCTGCCGGACAGTGTATTTCATTTGAGATCATGGGCTCCCAGAACACTGTCCTAGAACACTGATGCTTTTGTAAGTTTAAGCATATGAGTCTTATATTTTAGGAATTGTTTTGTTATTCTTTCCTAACAAATATTATGATTTTCATTTAAAAAAAGAAACATTTGAGTGCCTTTAAATACAAGTGTTTTAAGGTGCTCTGAAAACCCCCATGATGTAGTCATTAATATTTCCTCCTAAGAGGAAACCAGTTCTTGTGGTCATACTGGAATCCAGGGAGTGTGTGGATCTACATCTCAGATCTACATCTCAGATCGCAGGACAAAGGGCTTTAAACCCTGCTGCAGTCTCACAAACCTGCATTTCTGTAACAGGTAATCAGCGAGGTGGATGGTTAGGCAAATGTATTTTTCAGATGTTTGATAAGCTTTCTAGATTTCTATGCACATTTCTCAATATTTAGCAGTCTGTGTTTGAACGTAAATTTCAGGAAGCTTGAGAGTGTTCAGAACAACCCATGCAAACTAATACAGTACTCAGAAAAATCCCGAGAGCTGTGGTAGAGGATGTGGACACAGAGAGCTGGAATTCAATCAAGTAACCTTCCTGAAACATGTGACCTCTAAGGTGTGGTGACTAGGCTCAGGTCATATGGACTCCTCAGCCCCATTTCCAATGACCAGTCCAGTAGAAAACAAGTCTGACAGTACTGGGGCTCCTTGGGAAGCAGGCTGCCATCGGGAAATGGGCGGCTTATCTCCCTTCCAGACATCTGACTTCTCCTGAAGTCACAAAGATCTCCCCTCCCTGTGTAATTGTTCCACCTCATCTGCAACATCACCACCCCTAGATGGGAAGAGCTAATGATGAGGGCATGTGAAGGAAGCAAAACCTCTCTAGACCTTTGCCAGATGGAAACGTACCCCTGTGTGAAGTTCATGGCAGAGGCTTTCTTGGTCTGTGGTGAATCTATAAATACACCTAAATACTGATTGGTGGGTCACCTTGGGCAGCTCAGTTGGTTTAGTGTCTCCCTTTGGTTCAGGTCATGATCTCAGGATCCTGGGATCAAGCCGCATGTCGGGCTCCCTTCTCAGTGGGGAGTCTGCTTCTCCCTCTGCCCCTCCCCCTGCTCATGCTCTCTCTCAAATAAATGAATAAAATAAAAAAAAAATTAAAAGATCGGTTATGAAAAGCAATGGTAACATTATAAGGATGTTTGTACCTGTTGAGATCACCGTAGGTCCAAAACCTTTTTGTGTTCATGGACCTAATGTTCAGATCACCCAATGGCAATTGAGACCAGGAAGCTTACTGTTCCTAAGCAAACCTACAGGTATTTGGTGGGCCCCCAGGAGGGCTGGACTATTGTCATTGAGGGTATGGCATTCAGGACAGCAGGTGGGAAGCAAGGACAGCAGAGCAGGGTGGACAATGTGAGGACTGTTAGCTGGTCCGGGGAGTATGGGAGGCCCGCAACTTACACGACAGGAGTGCCTGCACCCTACAGGAAGATCTCCCACGCCAGTGAGGTGAGACCACTTCTTTCTGGCATATTTTTGAAAATGCACAAGGGGATAATTACGTCTCCACTTTCTCTTTCTTAAATTCCATTCAGATAATTTGTGCGACCCTGCTGGGATCATGGATTTTGGTTTAGTATCTTAAAGATACCAGACTCCAGACCTGGAGCAAAACTATGAGTGAGCACACGGAGCAAGTACTGAGTGGTTTCTCATGCTAAGAGAGTAAAATGCTCTTGCATACACATAAACACATGCACACATCATGAACATGCGAGTTAGATAGAGTCTGTTCCTTTCACAGACTGTATATGTATCTAATTACCATGGTGTACACCTTAAATATCTTACAATTTTATATGCCAACTCTACCTCAATAAAGCTGACATATATACATATATATAATTCATATACACATAAGTTCTAAAAACCTGGAAGAAGAAAGTACAGAAAACAAGTACATATATAAATTTATCAATAGCTATTGTCTATGAGTAGATGGGATTATGCAATTATTTATTTCTTCAATAGTCTTTTTTTCTGTAACAAACATGAATTGCTCTTATGATGAGTTGTTTTAAAGTAACTAACTAAATAGATAACAAGTTCCTGTCTTTGGGGTATCACTCTTCAGCTAAAAACAAGAAAGAAGAATAAAAGTGTTGTCCCCTTTATGTGTGGTGATTACAAATCAAATTTTATGTCTCAATGCAACATGGTTTTTAAATTTAACTTTAAAAAAATTAATTTAAGGATTCTTCTACTAAAAAAAAAAAAGAAGAAGAAAAAGGAAATATTCCTCATGTCCATATTATATTTTCCAAACTTGCAATTCAAGCTGACCTACTCTAGTTCTTGGTATGCATTTTCACTTGGACATCTGCAGAGATGCTGCGCTCATAATATACTCCTTCTCCAAGCCATCCCTTAAGCTGGTTTGTCAACAATTTCCAAGTTGTTTTTTCAAAACGCTAGCTTACATGGTCCTTTGTGTATGGTTTCACCTCAGACAATAACTTCTTCCCAAGTTTAGGGTCTGTACCTTTCTGTTTGGACTGCAAGTGGACATGCCCCTCGGGTAGGCATGCATTTACAGACTCTCCATTTATACCGTATTCTAAGTTCTCCAGCAGCTGGATCCTTGTCAGTCCCAAACAAGTTGATGGCAGGAAACTGTGTCCATACAGCTAGCATTTAATTGTTGATATGGAGGACATACGCCTTTTTCTGTTAATTTCTGAATGCTGGAAGTGCTCATAAGCCAAATATTCGATTGGTGTCTATTCAATAGTGTAAATATTTAGTCTGCTTTCACTGAAGCAATGCAGGTAAATCCACCCCCCCCCCCCCCCCGCCGGCCACCGGGGCAGATCTCCCAAAGCTGCTGCAAAAAATAACGCTGCGCAATGCTTCTTACTATTTCCTTTAACTGACCCATTGAGCATAGTTTTAGGTTGAGCTGGAATGTGAAAAAGAATGTCCCTCATTTCTGCTCATTCTGTGAATGCTCATGGGAGGGAAGAAAATCCCCTCACCTCTGCACAATCAAATCTGCTTTTGGTTTCTTGGATAACTTTACCTTCATCACTGGCTCAGGAGACTGGACCAAATCATTGACAGCTCAGAGTCAAGTAAATTCGAGGCTGTTTTATTTCAAGGGCCCCAAGGCTGTTACTTTCTTGACCGCATATAGGTAATTCAAGTATTTTATGATAGACCCTGTCTCTCATTCCTGTCTATATCCGCAGCTTAGAGTTCAGAGTCCAGCACAGAGTAAGTCACCAATACATTTTTTTCTTCCTCCAGTTGAGTTTATAATCATGAAACATGAGAGTTGATCATACTAATTGAAGCCATTGTTCCACAAATTTTAGCAGGTAATTTGTCAGTTAGCAGAGAAATAGGCTTAAAGTTAGTGGATTCTGACAAAAGCATTTGCTTTTTCCCCCCTAAATTATTTTATTACTAATTATATCATTGAAAGCTTATTTTTTAAAAAAGATCTATCCACTTTCTCACTTAACCAGATTATAAAATATTGAGGCAAAAGTTATGGCTTTCATCGCTTTACAGACAAATATATTTTTAGTACCTCAGCCTCCAGTTCCAGGAATGGGCAGGCAGGTGACCCAGTTCAGGTGTGAGGGGGCTCAGTGAAATGCATCCACTGTTGGGACCAAACGAGGTATACCATTTTCTGCATGAGTGATAGCACAAATGTTAACCTCTGCAAACAGGTTTATCAAGCTAAGAGTGATGGAAAGAAGTAACGCGAGCTCTGGAGGAGACTTCATTCTGCTGGGGTTCTCTGACCGCCCAAAGCTGGAGACCATTCTGTTTTTCATTAACACAGTTTTTTACCTTCTGGCTGTGGCGGGGAACTCGACCATCATCTTTCTCTCCCTGGTGGACCCTCGACTGCACTTGCCTATGTACTTCTTCCTTTGCAATCTGTCCCTCCTGGACCTCTGCTACACGACTAGCAGCATACCTCAGATGCTGGTCAACCTCTGGGGGCCACGCAAGACCATCACTTATGTAGGTTGTGTTGTCCAACTCTTTGCTTTCCTGTCTGTGGGGGGCACTGAGTGCATTCTCCTTTCAGTCATGGCCTATGACCGCTTTGTGGCTGTTTGCAAGCCACTCCACTACATGGCCATCATGCACCCACAGTTGTGCCTGCAACTGGCAGCCTTTGCCTGGCTCAGTGGGATCGCCAACTCCGTGCTCATGTCCCCACTGACCATGACCCTGGGGCGCTGTGGCCAGCGCCGCATCAACCACTTCGTGTGTGAGATGCCAGCCATCATCCGCATTTCCTGTGTGGACACCAGCCGCGTTGAAGGCTTAGCTTTCTTCCTGGCCATCCCCATCGTGCTGGTGCCTCTCACCATGATCCTCGTGTCCTACGGCTACATTGCAGCTGCGGTTGCACGCATCCGGTCTGCAGCCGGGAGGCGCAAGGCTTTCAACACCTGCTCTTCTCACATGGCGGTGGTGTCCCTGTTTTACAGCAGCATAATCTACATGTACATGCAGCCTGGGAATGTGGCCAGCCAGGACCAGGGCAAGTTCCTCACACTCTTCTACTGTCTAGCGACCCCCACTCTGAATCCTTTCATCTACACGCTGAGAAACAAAGACGTGCAGGGGGCCGTGCGCAAGGTTCTCGGGAAAGACAGTGGCGCATTGGGCACGGGAGCGCACTGAGGGAGGCTGGCCTCCCAGCGCTCAGGTGCTTCGGGTCCGGGGAGACTGAGGTGCTCCAGAGCAGGGACGGTGCGCAGGGTGGCGCACAGACGCTGAAGTGTGGGTGCAGCGGGTCTACTCTCTTTCAGGAGTCCTAAAGCAGTGTCTCTGCTTGTGGGGGCTGGACAGAACCCCTGTCCTTCCAGGCGACAGAGTTAACCGCGGGAGATAGTGTGCTGGGGGAATGGGGATGCTACTTCCTCTCTGCTCAGTGGGGACAGGCATGACTTGTGGCTCGGATTCCAGGGGCCTGTAATGTCACTCCCAAATCAGCCATCAGGGAAGAGACAGCGGGGTTGAAGAAGTGTGCGCGCGTGTGTGAGGGCGAGACTGGGGTGCTGACGGTCAATAGTTCCGGTCCATAAACCCTTTTAGTACAAAAGTTCTAGACCCTCCTGGAGATGGTGCTGTTACTTCTGCAGGCTGATGTTGCCTGCTAACTCCGGCCCTGCGCAAGTAATGTGTAGCTGCTTCTCCAACAACAGTGGTTATTTAAAATTTCAAGTCCTATGACACTTGTCGATCTAAATTAAGTCAGCTTAATGAGCATTCAAGGCAACTAGCATTTAAAAGTTAGTTGGGTTAACATGAAAGGGAATAGAACATTTCAGAGATGATTCCATAAGGTAGGGCAAGTCAGTTGTGTATGTGTGTGTCAAATGTTTTCCTTACAGTGAACCATTGACACAGAAGTTTGAAGGTCACTGCCTTAAAGAGTCTTTACTGGAACAAGCTCCCAAGCAGACAATACATCTGTAGTGAGGGGAAAAAAAATAGGGATAGAATTATTTTTTCCTAAATACTCTTAAAAAAGTTTTTAAATTTCAGTTTACAGTATAATAATAGTTTCAAGTGTAGAATTTAGTGATGCATCACTTCCATACAATAGCCAGTGATCAAAAGTGCCCTCCTCCATCACCTGTTTTTCCCATCTCCCACCCTGCCCCTCTAGTGACCATCAGTGTGTTATCTAGAGTGAAGAGTCTGGTTCTTGATTTGTCTCTTTCTCCTCTTTTCCCTCTGCTCATCTGTTTTGTTTCTTAAATTCCCATGAGTGAGATCATACAGTATTTGTCTTTCTCTGACTGACTTAACATAATACCCTCTAGCTTCATCCACATCCTCGTGCTTCCATACAACACCTGGTGTTTATCACAAGTGCACTCCTTAATGCCCATCACCCGTTTAACCCATCCCCCAACCCCTGCCCCTCTGGTCACCATCAGTTTTTTCTCTGCAGTTAAGAGTTTGTTTCTTGGTTTACCTCTCTCTCTTTCTCTCTCTCTAGGGATACCATTCTTACTAATTGAATTAATGATCTGAAGGTCACAGAAGGAGATAGTGGTGTGGGAGCATGTGGACAGGAATGGACAGCTGCACAGTATGAAAGAGTTTGCTAGGATAAATGATGATCATGGTGAGGATGATGATGCTAATTATGATGAAAATGAATCTGTACTTCATTAACTCATGTATTTTCACCTTCTAACAATTCTGAAGTAGGAACGATTCAAGATTTAATGGCAAGGCAAAGTTTACTTTACAATACTTTTTTCTCATATTTACAGCAAAAGGTGAACATGAGTACCTTTAAGTTGTAAAAATTAATGAAATCAATAAAATTTCAATGAATTCTAGGAACTAATTAGTGTCTGTAATGGTGAACTTGCTCTGTCAGTCTGACTAGGCCACAGTACCCAGGCATTTTTTCGAACACCATTCCTGTTGTGGCTATGAAGGTATTTCTTAGAGGAGATTATATTTAGATCATTAAACTTTGAGTAAAGCAGATTGCTCTCCAGTGTGTGGGTGGGCTGTATCCAATCAGTTGAAGGCCTTAGGATAAAACAGAGATCCCCCTAGCAAGAGGGAATTTTGCTTTTAGACCACTGCTGGACTTCAGCTGCAACATCTACTCTTCCTTGGATTTCCAGTCTGTCTTGCAGATTTTGAACTTGCCAGCCCCTCAAATCATGAGTCATGTCCTTAGAATCTCTCTACCTATCTACCATCTATCATCTATCTATCTGTCATCTATTTATCTATTATCTATTTATCATTTATTTAACTATCTATCAATCATCTATCCATCTATTATCTATATCTATATGATCTATTGATTCTGTTTCTTTGGAGAACCCTAATACTTTCCAAAAAGTAATAAAAAATTAAGTATGTATACATTAACTTTTGCATAGGTTTTACTTATTTTTTTAACCCTAGATCTTTAGGTTCACACACAGTTTTCATATTTCTTTCATATTTCAAACAACCATTTTCTTGAAGAGAAGCTTTGCTTTTATTTTCAATCCAGACTTCGTCACTGGATTTATAGAAATTTAAAAAAAATGTGGATATTGCAAAGATCAAGGAAGGCAAGTTAGTTTGTATGTATACTACTTTATTTTAGGATCTCCAGGTAAAAGGAAGTTTGTTGTAACCTTTGTGTCTTTTATGAAATCTCTGAAATTTTTTCATGGTTTTGTCTTTTGGTGGTTTTGATACATTTATACTTGTATGTACTTGATATTGCAAGTTGTAAGGATAGGCACATGTACTCTGGGCAGCTTCTGGTGCAATGTCGCATGCATGTCCTGTGGGACTATATAAACAACAGTATTAAAACAAGGTTTTAGACTACATGGAAATGAGTCATTTAGGATTACTAGTTTACTTGTTTTCACTTATATTTTTGGCCAGGAAACAATCTTATAGCACCATTCTAACTATTTAGAGAAAACACCCAGGGTTTTTTTAAAGACTTTTTTTTTTTTTTTTAAGATTTATTTATGTGTGTGAGAGAGAGACAGAGAGCTTGAGAGAGAGCATGAGTGGGGTGAGGCACAGAGGGAGGAGCAGACTCCCTGCTTAGCAGGGAGCCCAGTGTGGGGCTCCATCCTGGGACCCCAGGATCATGACCTGAGCTGAAGGCAGACGCTTAACCAACAGAGCCACCTAGGCACCGCACCCAATTTATATGCCTGCCATATTAATTATAACAAAATTGATAAAAGTCATTTAGGATAAGGTCATAAGATTTTCAGCCATTTGTGAAAAACATCATTTATAAATATCAGTGAACATAAATAATTTCATTTAATAAATACTCTGACATACACAACTTCCCATAGCTAATGTACAGAGGAGTTAAATATTAAAAACTTTTGTGTTTTACCAAAAAGTACTTGGAAGATTTTTAGTAAATGTATGTAGACACGAATTTTTCTTTATTATGACTCAATACAGATTTAGAATAGGTACATTGTTGGGTCATTTTTAATTATTCTTTAAATGTATCCCTTTCTCTTCTAAACAAAGGAAATCTCTATGCCGGCCTTTTTCCATCACAAATGTTTTCATGGCAGAGAGTTCTCGTAGTTTGACTTTAAATGTGGTTCCAGTTTGTACACAGGGTTCCCGATAGGATTTTAGTTAAGGCCAATAATATATTTAGTCCATGCAGCTAACTGCACCATTCTATCTTGCTTCCTTTTGTTTCTTTCAGTATATTTATTTAATATGCATATTCAAGAATAATTACCATGCAGTGATATATTGGTTTCAGATGTACAGTATAGTGATTCAACAGTTACATACATTACTCAATGATCATAAGTGTGCTTTTACCTTTTCCCCTTTACCTATTTCACCCATCCCCCCACACACCTGCCCTCTGCCACCCATTACTTTGTTCTCTGTATTTAAGAGTCTGTTTTTAATTTGTCTCTTTTATCTTTGCTATTGGTTTTGTTTCTTAATTTCCACATGAGTGAAGTCGTATGGTATTTGTCTTTCTCTGACTGACTTAGTTTGCTTAGCATAATACACTCCAGCTCCATCCACGGCATTGCAAATGGATTATGGTTTCACATGTCATATTTAGGTCTTCAATTCATTTTGAGTTTATGTTTGTGTATGGTGTAAGAAAGTGGTCTTTTGGGGCACCTGGGTGGCTCAGTGGGTTAAAGCCTCTGCCTTCAGCTCAGGTCATGATCTTGGGGTCCTGGGATAGAGCCCCGCATCAGGCTCTCTGCTTGGCAGGGAGCCTGCTTCCTCCTCTCTCTCTCTGCCTGCTTCTCTGCTTACATGTGATCTCTGTCTGTCAAATAAATAAAAATAAAATCTTAGGGAAAAAAAAAAGTGGTCTTTTATTCTTTGCATGTAGCTGCCCAGTTTTCCCCCACATCATTTGTTGGAAAGACTTTTCTCCATTGTATTCTTGCTTCTGTTTTTGTAGATTCACCATAAAAGCATGGGCTCATTTCTGGACACTCTGTTCAATTCAGTTGATTTATGTGTCTATTTTTGTGCCAGTACCATTTGTTTTGATTACTAGAGCTTTGATTTTCTAGAGTTATATGTAGTATGTCTTGAAATATGGAATTGTGATCTTCCAGTTTTGTTCTTTTTAAATATCATTTTGGCTATTTGAGGTCCTTGGTAGTTCCACATAAATTTTAGGCTTATTTGTTCCAGTTCTGAAGAAGAATGTTCTTGGTATTTTAATAGGAATTGGCTTAAATCAATAGAATGCTTTGGTTAGCATAGACATTTTAACAATATTTGTTTTTTCAATTCATGAGCATGAAATATCTATTTGTTCTTGTCATCCTCAATTTCTTTTGTCAGTGTTTTATAGTTTTCACAGTACAAGTTTTCATCTCCTTGGCTAAGTTTATTCTTAGGTATTTTATTATTTTTCTGCAATTGTAAATGAGATTGTTTTATTAATTTCTCTTTCTGCTGCTTCATTATTGGTGTATAGAAATGCAATAGATTTTCTTCTTTTCACCAAGTTTATTACTTTTTTAAATTAACATATAATGTATTATTTGCTTCAGAGTTTGTGCATCACCAGTCTTACACAATTCACAGCACTCACCATAGCAAATACCTTCCCCAATGTCCATCACCCAGCCACCCCATCCCTCCCTCCCCCTCCACTCCTGCAACCCTCAGTTTGTTTCCTGAGATTAAGAGTCTCTTATGGTTTGTCTCCCTCCCTGGTTCCATCTTCTTTCATTTTTTCCCTCCCTACCCCCCACTACCCCCTGCTCTGCCTCTCAAATTCCTCATGTCAGAGAGATCATATGATAATTTTCTTTCTCTGATTGACTTGTTTCATGTAGCATAATACCATCAAGTTCCATCCACATCACTGCAAATAGCAAGATTTCATTTTTGATGGCTGCATAGTATATATATGTATATGTATATGTGTGTATATATATATATATATATAAATATATATAAAATCTCACATCTTTATCCATTCATCTGTTGATGGAAATCTATGTTCTTCTCATAGTTTGGCTATTGTGAACATTGCTGCTATAAACATTCGCATGCACGTGCCCCTTTGGATCACTACATTTGTATCTTTAGGGTAAATACCCAGTAGTGTGACTGCTGGGTCATAGGGTAGCTCTATTTTCAACTTTTTGAGGAACGTCCATACTGTTTTCCAGAGTGGCTGCACCAGCTGTCATCTGTAGATAGCAAAATTTTACTTTTTCATAACCAATTTGGATGTCTTCCCTTACTTTTTCTTTTTCTTTTTTCTTTTCTTTTCTTTTCTTTTCAGTACTAAGTTGAATAAAAATGTTGAGGTGACATCCTCATCTTGTTCCTAGCTTCAGGGGAAAAGGACTCAGATTTTCAGCCTTGAATATATAGTCTTAGCTGTGAGTTTTTCCTATATGACCTTTCTTATGTTGAAGTATTTTCCCTCCAACTCCACTTTGCTGAGTTTTTATCATTGAATCTTGTCGAATGTTTTTTCTGTACCTGTTGAGATGATCATGTGTTTTTTTTTTTTTTTTGTTTTTATCCTTTCTGTTGTTAATGCAGTAGATCACATTGACTGATTTGTGAATATCAAAATATGCTTGCATCCCTGGAAATTATCCTACTTGATTGTGGTGAAGGACTTTTTAATGAATTATTGGATTAGGTTTGCTAATGTTTTGTTAAAGATTTTTACATCTATGTTCACAAGATATTGGTCTGTGTTTTTCATTTTTTTGTGTGTTATCTTTATTTGGTTTTGATATCTGGGTAATGTTGCCTAATAGAATGAATTTGGAAACTTTCCTTCATCTTCTATTTTTTGGAATAGTTTGAGAAGAATAGGTATTAACTCTTTTTAAATGTGAAACCATCTGGTCTTGGACTTTTTTTGTTGGGAGTTTTTGATAACTGATTCAACTTCAAATTAATTTGTTCAGATTTTCTATTTCTTCCTGATTCAGTTTTTGAAGGTTTTGTGTTTATACAGATTTATCCATTCTTCTAGGGCTGTCCAGTTTGTTGGCATATAATTTTTCATGATATTGTATGTCTCTGGTGTCAGTTGTTTTTTCCTCCTCCTTCATTTCTGATTTTATTTGAGCTCTCTCTCTTATTCTCTGTGTCTCTGTTTTATGAGTCTGAGTAAAGGTTTATCAATTTTGTTGATCTTCTCAAAAAACCAGTTTCTGGTTTCGTTGATCTGTTATATTGTTCTCTTAATCTTTATTTCATTTATTTCTACTCTGATCTTTATTATTTCCTTCTTTACACTGAATTCAGGTTTTGCTTTTTCTCTTTTTCTCTTGCTTTAGTTTGCATTTAAAGTCTATTTTGTCTGATATAAGTATTGCTACCCCTGCTTTCTTTTCACTTCCATTTGCACAAAAAGTGTTTTCCCATCCCTTCACTATCAATCTGCTGGTGCCATTAGGCAGCTTATAGGTTGGACCTGATTTTTATCCATTTAGTCACCCTATGTCTTTTTTTTTTTTCACCCTATATGTTTTGATTGGAGAATTTTCTCTTTTTATATTCAAAGCAATTATTGATAGATATGTTCTTATCACCGTTTTGTGACTTTTAAAAAAATATTTTATTATTTATTTGTCAGAGATAGAGAGAGTGAGCACACGAGCTGGGGGAACAACAGAGGCAGAGGGAGAAGCAGATTCCTTGCTAGCAAGGAGCCAGATGAAGGGCTCAATCCCAGGACTCCAGGATCGTGACCTGAGCTGAAGGCAGATGCGTAACTGACTGAGCCACCCAGGCATCACTCTTGTTGGTTTTTTATAGTTGTTTCTGTAGTTCTTCTCTGTTCCTTTCTTCTCTTGTTCTCTTCCCCTGTGGTTTGATGGCTTTCTTTAATATTATGTCTAGATTCCCTTCTATTTTTTGTATACCCATACAGGTTTTAATCTGTGGTTACCAGTGGTTTTAATGTGTGGTTACCAGTTATATATATATATATATATATATATATATATATATATCTCCTTTACATATAGAAGTCTGTATTAAGTTGATGTTTCTTAAGTTTGAACCCATATTAAAAACACTAAATTTTTACTCACTCCCTGCTATACATTTTGAATATATGATGTCATACTTTATGTCTTTTTATATTGTGAATCCTTTGGCTGATTTTTGTATTATAATTGATTTTACTGCTTTTATGCTTTAACCTCCATACTGGTTTTATAAGTCATTAACCTACTACATTTATTATGTTCACATTTACTGTGGAATTTTTGTGAATTCTAATTTTCTTACTCCTGATTATGGTCTTTTCTTTCCACTCAAAGAATTTCTTTTAATATTCTTTGTAAGGCTGGTTTAATAGTAAGGAATTCCTTTAATTTTTGTTTGGGAAATGTTGATCTTTCCTTCTATTCTGAATGGTAACCTTGTTGGATAGAATATTTTTGGTTGCAGGGTTTTTTTTTCCCCCCCCTTTTAACAGGGATTTTATCATGTTACTCCCTTTTGTCCTACAAAGCTGAAAAATTAGCTGAGAGTTTTGTTGGTTTCTCCTGTACATAACTGTTTATTTTTTTTCTTCTGCTTTTAATATTCTCTCTTTATTGCTACTTTTTGCCATTTTAATTATCATATGTCTTGGTGTGGACTTCTTTGGGTCAATTTTTTGGGGCCTTTCTGGCTTGCCAGATCTCTGTGGACAGGTCTGACGTTATTCTGATGAGCTTTCCTCTGTATGTAAGGAGCTTCTTTGTCCTAGCGGCTTTCAAGAGATTGTATCTACAATTATGATTTCTCAATTTTACTATCAGGTGCCTGGATGTTTTTTTGGAATTTATAATCTTGGGGGGAGACCGTTCTGCCTCTAGTACATGAACACTTGTTCCATTCGCGAGATTGGGAAAATTTTCATGAAGAACTTGTTCCACTATATCTTCTAGACTTCTTTCTTTCTCCTCCTTTTCAGGGATTCCAATAATTCTGACTTTGGAATGTTTCGTGGCATCATTTATTTCTCTGATTCTGTTTTCGTGGCTTCTAAGCTGTTTGTTCCAGGCTTCCTCCTGATCCTTTCTCTCTCTCTGTTTGTCCTCCAGATCACTATTTCTATCTTCTGTCTCAGTTACCCTAGCTTTTAGAGAATTTAGATTAGATTGGAACTCATTGAGAGCATTGTGCACCTCATCCCTGGTGGCCTTCAGCTCTGCCCTAACATTGTGAACATCATCCCTGGTGGCTTTCAATTCTGCCTTAATCAATTCCATTTGGTCATCCATGGCTTTCTCCAACCTAGCTATTGCCTGGATAATTGTTAGCCTGAATTCTCTTTCTGACATATTGTCTATGTTGATAGCCGTTAGCTCTGTTGCAGAAGGCCCATCCTCTGTATTTTTCTTCTGTTGGGGATTCCTCCTCCTAGTCATTTTGGTGAGAGATGACTGGACAGATGTAGCTGGATGTATCAACCGTGGTGCAGTCAAGGTGCACCCTGGAACGCTTCTGAGCACTCAGGATTCCCCACCCAAATGAGAGAAAAAGAAAAGAAAAAGAAAAAAGAGAGAGGGAGAGAGAGACAGGAAAAAAAAGGGAAGATAAAAGAGAAGGTTCAGTGCAAATGGGCCCCAAGGTAATATTTATGAAGTATACAAACAAAAACAGACAAACAAAAAGACTGATAAAAGTATATGACAAGAGAAAAAAAATATATATACATATATACATATATATCTATATATACATATAAAAGCAAAAAAAGTAAGAACCTCATCAAAAAGAACCCCAAGTATAAGATTTATATACTATCAGGACAAACACAAATACACAGAAACACTGGTGGAAGAAAAGATGGGAGCGTGGTTATAGATTCTCAGTGTGGGTGAGGAAGGTTATTTTGATTCTTCTTGTATGTATCTTGATATCTTTGTTAAAGGTCTCAACTTTCCTAAGATAAAAGGAGATTAAGAACTGGTTTACTTATAGGGGTAGCATTGATTGGGGAAAGGGGATCACCTTGAAGCTTATCTCTGTATGACTATTAAAAAAATAAATAAATAAACTAAACTAAAATAAAATTTAATTTAAAAAAATTAAAAAATAGAAAAGCAAAAGAAAAAGACAGGTATATATATCAAAAAGTTCAGATTAAAAGTTTATTATGGAATTTGGTGTAGTGGATATCTCACTGTGATGGTAAATAGGTTAAAAAAGTTATATATATATATATAAAATGAACCAGAATATTGGGAACAAACTAAAAATAAAAGTTGTATCTATGGGGGCACCTGGGTGGCTCAGTGGGTTAAAGCCTCTGCCTTCGGCTCAGGTCATGGTCTCAGGGTCCTGGGATCGAGCCCCGCATCGGGCTCTCTGCTCAGCAGGGAGCCTGCTTCCCCCCCTCTCTGTCTCTGTCTGCCTCTCTGCTTACTTGTGATCTCTGTCAAATAAAAAAAAAATTAAAAATCTTAAAAAAAAAAAAAAAAAAAAAGTTGTATCTATGAAGCAGTGGTGGTTGTCCTCTTGTCTTTCTTGTTTGTTTGTTTGTTTGTTTTTTGGTTGGCTTTCTTGGTGAGGGGGCTGCCATGTAGGTTTTCAGTCAATGATGTTCCCTGAGTTAAGTCCTCCTGCCCCCATCAAGGGAGTGGACTCTGAGGAAACCGATTTTTTCAGGCTTTTGTTCTCTGGAGGCTTTTTTGTTTGTTTGTTCATTTGTTTTCTCTCACCTTGACAGCTTTTGATGGTTTTTGGAGGTTTAGAGAAAAGCAAACTGCACCCTGACCTCCCTCTAAGAGAGAAGCCTCAATCTGTTCCCTCTGGGTGCTCCAGAGCACATAAATTCCCCCTCTGCTGCTGGCAGAGTTCATTCCCAGTCATGGCCTCTGGGGTCACAGGAACTCCCACTTGTGATAGCTGAGGCTGTCTGGGCAGCTCCAGACCTCCAGAGAGGTCCCAAGCAGCAATAGAGCACTGAGATTTTCCTGCTGGCCCAGGCTAGCAGTGCTCAGACTCTCTGGGGTCCGAGAGAGCACCAGCTGGTGCCTGCATGCACTTCTCTCAGGAGACGGTGTGGGGCGCAGCTCAGTCTCTGGTAGCGTGGTGCCTGCATGGAGAGTACAAAAGACTGTGGTTCTGCCAGCTGGAGAGGCTCCCTCACCATCATGGGAGCCACCACCCAAACACTTTCAGGCGTTTAGGCGACTCAGGGACCAAGACCTGTCTTCTTCACCGCACTCTCTCTGGCTCAGCGCCAGTGGTGGCTGTCCTGGGTCGGTGACCTTAAGCCCCTGTCCCTAACCACTGATTCCCACAATTTCCCTCCACGATCCTTTGCTCTTTTTGAGTGCTTTCAACCAGACTCCAAGTTAATGCCGGTCCCTGTAAGGACCTATTTTATATTTTTATATTTTAGCAAGAGGCTTTCATTGAGGTTAAACAAAAACCTTGTTGTTTTACCCTTAAACTGTCCCTGCTCCCCTTCCCCCAGGGGATTCACTTAAAAACAATTCCCAGAAACCAGCTCCAGGTAACAAAGCCCAGATACAAGGGTGGGTCAGGCCAGGTGGAGACATCGATCAGTGGGGGGGTTGCATACTGTCTCCCTAGCTACCAAGGAGTATGGGCCCCCGCCCTTTGGGAACCTTTTTGGCGCCAATCCTAATCAAGGTGTAATAAGCTGGTTCAAATGTCTATTAGGGTAAATTGTAATTCAATTGGTCACCTAGCATTACTGTGGAGTTTCCTGTGTGTGTTACAATCTCATTGGTCACCTGTGTGTTGCCAGGCCCAACGGCATGGCCTTTGCCCTTAAAAGCTAGACTGTGAAACAGAGAAGGGTCGCCCTCTCTCATAAGAGGTGTGTCCCCGAATGTTCAGTTAGATTCTTGATGCTTGGCACGGAATAAAGCTTTGCTTGACCTTTGTTTTGTATGAGTCTCGCTCCTTTAGTCACGGACCCGTTATTGGGGCATAACAGTCCCCAGTTGCAGGGCACTCTCGTATTGGGGTATTACTTTCCAATGGGTCGCTTCTGGTGGCTCCCTCCCCCTTTTCTTTATCTTCCGATATCAGTCCGATGTTCCCACTCCACTTTACCTGCCCACTGGCATCTTCTGCCCCCATAGAGATCCAGACGTGTATAATTCTGATCTCAGGCTGATTTCATGGGTGATCAGAGTTCTTTGGTAGGTAATCAGCTCACTTTAGGGTATAGGTTGAAATGGCGCCTCCTCCTACTTCCCCACCATCTTGTCTCCCACCCACTGTGAGGTTTTTGTTGGTATGTATATCCAGCCGTCAGATCAGATGTCTGCTTCCAGCCCACTGCTGGGACTGCAGTCAAACTGATGTGTGTGGTTATCTCTCCCTCCCCCGAGAGCAGCTGTCACTTTGGAGTGCTGCTGCTCCCTGTCAGGGCTGCTTGCAGGATGAGGTGTGTCAGGAGGTGCTTTGGAAGGATTCCTGCAAAGTGAGTGGGTTGAATGGGGTAGACCCATAGGACAAAGCAGGGACTGAGCAAGAGGTATTAGTAAGTTAGATGGGGAGTGTTTGTGCTGGTTCCTACAGGTCCAGGTATCTAGGCTAAGGTAGGAGGAGAAATGACAGTACCAGGTTTTTTACTCTTAAAAGCATCTCCTAAAGATCTCTGTCCCTCCACCATGTAGAAAATTAGTAATAAATCTTTCTGTATACCCCAGGTGTTTTCCAAACTGCTACTTTGGATTTTTTAAAGTACTTTTTTAAAGTACCTGGATTTAAGCTCAGGTGGTTGTGAAAAACTCATGATGTTAAGCCTCATTGGTTTTCAAAGCCAAATGTTAAGGGGACCTGTCTTTCCAGTGCAGGGGTTCTGAGGCTGGTGCACCTGCTGTGGGGACAATTTCTCTTCTCCGTGCTTGTGGTGTCCCTCCCATTTGTGGTTAGTCTTACAGGTTAGTTTGGCTCCTGACAGGGTCTCTGCTCCTCCTTATACCCTTTCCAGTGTGGCCTCCTCTGTGATTAACCTGGAGGGTCTATTCTCTCAGTCTTTGGGTTGTTTTCTGGGTTAGTTGCACCAATGTGGTTAATATCTAGGTGTGTTCATGGGACAAGGTTTCCTTTCTGTTCTTTTCTTCCTCTTTTCTTTTCCTTTCATTTTCTTTCATTTCATTTCCTTTTCTTTTACCTTCTTTTCTTTCTTAAGTCACCCAAACCACATAATATTTGGGCCTGGCATTAAGGAAAACCCATGGAAAGTGGGAGCATGAAGTGTGGAGTGAGTGAAATGTCAAGTATATGATCTAAACAAGGATCAAGTGATCTTTTCTAGAGACTAAGAGTAATCTGACAGTGGTCACATCTAAGTTTGTATTTTAGAAATAGTGTTAATTGCCAGTTAAGGAACCTACATCTACTACTTGTCAGTAGTTCTTGCTTTGCCCTTGGTGGCTCTCAATCTTGTACATCAGAGACACCCTTTCCACCTGTACAAACTCAAACTTTATCAACCTTGAGCCACTTACTGCTCATATTGACAGTGCAACTTATACCTTAAATACTAATAAAAACCTAGATGAAGAAACATTTTCCGAAGAAATAAAGGGCTACATTCATTTACAGAAAATCATAATCACTTTTTTAAAACTTTGTCATACACTATATTGAGTTGTTTACCCACTTCTCCTTACTTAATTCTTTCGAGCAATCCTATGAGGATGGTGTTATTGCCCCACATTGAAGATGAAGAGAACAGGGTTCAACAAGGTGGATTTATTAACTGAGAACACATAGTCACTAAGGAGCCAGATTCCACAGCAAGTATGACCTGACGTGACGCCATACTCTCAAGCCATATGCTCCATGGCCTTTTTTCATTATGCACACAGTGGTCTTGGTCATATAAAACTGTGAATACTCTTCAAATTAATTTACAAATTTAGTACAAAAAATCAAAGTTCCAGTGAAACATTTTTGAGGTTAGTGGTAAGGCATCCTGTTAGGACATTTAATCTGGTAAAACAAAACGTTGTAACTACCACAAAAAGTCTAAATTGAAAAAAGAAAAAAAAAAAGAAAGAACAATGATCCATTCTTTGATCTACTAAATGATAAAATATCCTATAAATCTAAAATATCCTATAAATCTACAGTTACTAAAAGCATGTTACTCATATAGAAACTAACAAATATTACATGATCAGAATTTATATTCTCCCAAATAAATGTATATACATTGGAAATTTAGTATGTGGCAAAGGTATAGTTTCAGGACAGTGGGGAAAATATAGTTAATAAAATTAATTGGGAACTCTTCAGTAAAATTCAGAAATATTAAATATTATCTCTTCTTTCTCTCAGTCATTGTAGATGGACTGGATTAAAAAGTTAAGCATAAAACAGAAAACTATAAAGGAACAAGATAAACATAATCTCTAAGTATATCTTCAGACATCAATCTATAAAATCATGTCCTTTCCCAAATAGTCTGAAAACACAAAACAGTATTCATCTGGAGTCTCTAAGACCATTTATTACCTAAGACCACTGGGATCCCTCAGAACTCACTTCTCACCACTCTTCTTTTCACTACCTCCCAGCCATACGAGACCTTTCCACATATGAATCTCTTTTTCCTCTAAACTCTTTGCACTCCATCCTCTTGTGATTTCCTCTACACCCAAGTTGTGTGTCTCTCTCCCTCATTTCATCAGGGAGAGCTCACATAGCAGCTCCCAGATCTCTTGTTACTTCCTCTAGTCTCACCCTTTAGACTGTTGGTCTTCTTCACCTATATTCTCCATCAGCTTGCTCACTTGGTGAAACTTGTACATCTCTTAAAAACAGTGACATCATTTCTTTGCTCTTGCATCTCCAGACAAGCCGCATATATAAAATATGTTCAAATAATAATAATTCACTGAATTGAATGAAATAAAGAACACAGAAAGTCACACATGCATGATTGACAAAGTTTGAAGCAAAAAATGAAAACTTTTGTACCACAAAGTAAATAAAACAAAAATAACCAAAGGATAAACATCCCACTGGAAAGATTATTCATTACTTATATAATGACATAGCAGAATAGATTCATACAGCAAAAGTTAAAAAAAAAAGAAAAAAGAAAAGAAATTAATCAAGTACAAATAACCACAGAACATTTCAGAAGGTGTTAAAACTCACTCTTGATCAAGTAAATTGATAATATGTAAGATTGACAAGCAAAGACTGAAATGATTTACAATCCAATGTTAGTGAAATTGTGACTATATGCCTTTCTAAATGTGGTTGGTAAAAGTATAAATTTATGGTTTCTGAAGGAAAATTTAAAGATGTCTACAAAATATATGAACATCATTTGTTTTAGTATTCTAAGATCCATCTTCTAGAACTAGTAGTTAAGTTTGCAAGGATTTTAACATGTGCAGCTTCATTTGTAATGGTGAAAATGGGAGAAATGCCCTTGGTAATTAGGTTTTCAGGATACATGTGCACAACATATATTGATATGAAAAATACATTGATGATCTTGTCAGAACAAAAATTGCCAGGAGGTCCTCAACCTGCTCTTCTCTGGTTTGGTTTCTCAATTCTTGCCTTCTCCTCTTGGAATGACAAGCTTGTTATGCTGAGTGTGCTTATAATTTTTAACCTTCAAATTTTTCATAACATCTGCCTCCTGACACTTTACCCACTGTTCTGTCCCAAGCTGGAAGACAAATTGCTGTGTACTGAGATTGAGGAAAACACCTTAGTGTGGGTGTCCTCAAGGCAGCACCTGTGACTAGGGGAGTTGTTCTGTGATCCCTAAGAGCAGGGATGCAGGGCAAGGGCAAAGATGGATTTGACCATAACTAAGAGCTATGGCCCAAGGGTGTCAGAGAGATGAATGAAATTGTGATATTATGATGTAATAAGAAGCATATATATTGGTTTTTGTCTATAGTCCACAATTCCTTGAATATAACTCTTCAAACCCTTGTAATTTCCTCAGTGATTAGAGAAATAATCTTTCATTATGAAATTGTTTTTTACCCTTGGTTCTTGAAATATTTACAATGATAAAAGTTCGATGGCTGTCATTTGTTATTTATATTAAAAAAATCCCTTTCAACCACACTTGAGTTTATGATAATGAAATGACTTTTAAAAAAACTCTTGACAAACACCAAATCAGGGTCATTGCCAGGTGACTCACTCACATGATCAGAAAATTGGAACTTTCAGTCTCTACCTCAGCCCTGATATCTGGGGTGGGTATAGTGCCTGGAGGTTGAACCAATTACCAATGGCCAATGACTTCATATACTCAAATCTCAAAGGAATTAAAAAGGATGAAGGTAGGGTTCATCTCACCAGGTAAAGAATCCCTTTCCAGTTCAGATGCTGGAAAGAGGTTAGGGGGACATAGTTAGGGTGGTGGAAGAAAATAGTTGTGATTAAAAGCTCTTAGCTCATACTTATCAAGAGTAATGGGAATTGTTAGCAGCTATGTTTTATCTTAAGTTATTGCCCCCCTTCTATTTTACTAATTTATGTAAAAAACAAAAAAAAAAAAACAAAAAAAAACAATGGTGGTAGCTAACCTTTTAGATCTCAAAGGGCTTATTCCTAAATTGATAACACTTCTTGTGATATGGTAGCCAATAGGAGTTTCTATGTCCCTGAAGTTGGAGATGTGAACTTTTACCAAAAGACCAGGATAGAGATAGAGAGCAATGGATATGGACTCTGCCCCAGTAGATTTTCTCTCTACTTTCTCCAAATTCCTCTGTGCTCCATCTGCAGGGACAAGCCTTTATTCTGTGGTTGCATTCAGCTTTTATTCTGTGGTTGCATTCAGCCAATGGGGGGCCATGCCAGGTGGTAGTAAGGATGGAGTAGAGTTAGGTCAACATCTTGACTCCTGTTTTTTCTTCCTAGGAGTGCATCTGGATGTTTTTCTCCCCTAAAAAATATGGCTACTGTTGAACATCTGTCCCCACACAGCTCTTCTGTCTGCAGGTTCCTGTAACTGCTCCTCTCCTCTTGCCTTTGTCAACAAGTAGCAATCATACCCACTGGTACTACCCCTGGAAAGTTCCTTAGAGTCTGTCTACAATGTAGGTGATTTTCTCTTTATTAAATATTATTCAAATTGCCCCACTTTTATACCTGTTCCCCAATGAGACCCTGATTAATATAACTTCCCTGTAATTGGTTGACAAGTTTAATTATAAACCCAGCTCTTTTGGTTCAAATCCAGACTCATTTCCATTCTTCCTCATAGCTGTGGTGGGGTGGCTGTTGCCGGTTAGCTGCAAGACCATTTTGGTTTCCATTACCTTATTAACTTAAGGAAGAGGAGTACACACCCTCTTCTTCATTTCAGAGGGAGAAGTAGTACCTGAGTACCACTCCTGAGTCTGGTACCTGAAGTGCTTTATAGAGAAGTATAATGTAGTACAATATGAAATAAAGAATCAATGAAAACAAATGAGTATGATGTAATATTTGATATGCAGGTGGATTTCATTTTTTCAGGCAGATTTGTAAAATAAATTGAATTGTATCAACAATATGTTTCCGTCCCCAGCTGCTAGTGTGTGGGCAATGTTTGTAAAAACAATACACTTCTTGTAATATTTCCCCCCATGATATATATTCTGTAGAGTATTTGAAGAAAATGATTCAGTATAAAAAAGAAACCTGCATACATTCCATAACAACAAAACATAAAATAAAAATAGCCAGAATGTCTACAAGTAGAAAGAGCTGGAAATTAAAAAATACCTACTGATCAGATTGTTACATATTATTTTCATAAAACATCATGAGACTCAGTGTGAACATTTTATGTCATTTAATGTAGAAAGTACTTAAGAAGCAGCAGGGCACTCTGAAGCTGATGTCTGGATTAAAATATGAGCTTCCTGTATCCAAGCTCTGTTGATTTTGGCCTCAGTTCCCTCATTTATAAAATGGGGACAATGATGGTGCCTAATCAATAACTTCACTGTGAAAATTAAGTGAGTGAAGCCAGGTAATTTTTTTAGAAATGTGCTTGGCAATACTAAGCAGCTACGTTGTCCCAGGGTCCTGGGATCAAACCACACATCAGGCTCCAAGCTCAGTAGGGAGTCTGTTTGAGATTCTTTCTCTCCTTCACCCTTTGCACCCCCTCCCACTCATACACATGCCTGCTCTCTTTCAAATGAATAAATAAATCTTAAAGAAAAAAAAAAAAAGAATGAATGCATGCATGCTTGGACGTAAGAGAAAAGTAAGCAAATGTACCAGTGAGTGAATGAAAACATCTTTACATATCCTAAAAAGGAAGGCATAGGATTGAACAGGAAAATCAATATTTCAGTAGTTACAGATTAATCAGTGTAGCATATTATTGATGAAACCACTGATTTTCTGGAAATCTGATTGCAGTTCTACTCTTGAGATTCTTGTATTTTCCAATTCCTCCTCTGAAAGTGGTATGAACTGTTTTACTCCCAACACTTCCGACACTAAATGTGTGAGATTTTTCCCACCAAAAACTAACTTTCCAACTCTCTGGATGCCTATATTAAATGAAATTCTGACACTAATACTCAGAGTTAGCACAGACCACCCCAAAGTTTGAGGGCTCATTGATATAAATCAGATATGGTAGAAATGGCCTCATCATGAATAACAAAAGATGTACCTCTCACCCATGTCACTCAGGAAATCCCAAGAGTCCTAGAAACTCTGTGCCATCAGACAAAAAGAGTGAATTTATATATATTCCTTATGATATTACTAGGAGTCACAGGCAAATGGGGACTACGTGTATGGATAGATAGATCTAGAGTTAAATCTCAGCATAAAATATTAATAGTTTTATAATCGGTTAACCTTTATGAGATTAATAATATTTGCCTTGTGGAGTTATACATATTAGGGAAAAAATGTAAAAGACTTCACACAGATCATTTCCAAAGGCAATTACTCTAAACAATGAACAAAATAATAACTAAGATATTTGACTATACAACCAATTAACAATAAGACAGCATATATATTACATGTGTATATCAATATG
The DNA here is from genome assembly GCF_963455335.1 of Martes martes. NCBI lineage: Eukaryota > Metazoa > Chordata > Mammalia > Carnivora > Mustelidae > Martes > Martes martes. The sequence goes on along the minus strand of NC_137892.1, from coordinate 12,828,250 downwards.
AACAACTAACAAAACAATAGGATTATTAGCAAAAAATAAAACAGAAAATACTTTCTTTTTACCTTGGCCTGAAAAATGATGCATGAGCACATTCATGTCAGATTGTCACCTACCTTGAACTCAAGCAATATTGGAAGAGAAACTACTTCCCAAGTATCCTGCCCCTCAAATCAATTTTGGTATCTTTCAATCTTTTCTTTCTCCTCACAAATTACTAAAGTCTCTAAATATTCCCCCTTGACCCTGTAAAGCCACAACAATTCTCTAACACAATGCACCTGAGAGCCTTCTTCACATCCTTGTTCCGTAGTGTGTAAATCAGGGGGTTCAGCATTGGGGTGACAACAGTGTAGAAGAGGGCTATGAACTTGCCCTGTTCATGAGAGTTGCTCTTGGCTGGCTGGAGATACATAAAGATGATGCTCCCATAGAACAGAGCCACAACCGCCACATGGGAAGAGCAGGTGTTGAAGGCCTTTCTTCGTCCTTCTGCTGACCCAATCTTCATCACAGCTCTGGCAATGTGGCTGTATGAGACCAGGATGAGACCCAGAGGCAAGACAACAAAGATAAAGCTGGCCACATACATCTCCACCTCATTGAGGCTGGTGTCCACACAAGCCAGTTGCATAATGAGGGGCATCTCACAGAAGAAGTGGTCAATGTGATTGTTCCCACAGAGTGGCAGGAGCATAGTAAGTGTGGAGCCCACCATGCTGGTGGTCAGACCCCCAAGCCACGAGGCAAGGGCCAAGCTGAGGCAAAGCTGTGGATGCATGATGACAGTGTAATGTAGTGGCCTACAGATGGCAACATAGCGGTCATAGGACATGACTGCCAGGAGGACGCATTCAGTCGCCCCCAGCCAGTGGGAGATATAGAATTGGACCACACACCCTCCATAGCTTATGGTTTTCTGTGGTCCCCAGAGGTTGACCAGGAGTTGTGGGACAATGCTTGTGGTAAAGCTAATGTCCAGGAAGGAAAGGTTGGCAAGAAAGAAGTACATAGGGGTATGGAGATGCACATCCATGCAGGAAACCAGAATGATGATGCCATTGCCCAAGATAGACACCACATAAAACCCTGAAACAAGGATGAAGAGGATAGGTTCTAGCGAGGGTCGTGTGGAGAAGCCCAGGAGTACAAAGACTTCTGGAGAACTTACATTGTCTATTTCCATCATCATGTGTAGCCAGGAGTGGGACAAAAAGACCACCTGTGGTGAGTGGGGGGCACAGAATATGGGGCCTCAAGTGACTATATCAGTTAACAGAATTTAGACATAATTTTATACCCATTTTCTTGAAAGCACGTACTCAACTGCTCCATGCATGATGTTGCATCATCTTCCTGAAGGCCAGTTTGGAGAGGCATGAGAATATGCATAGCCTGGGGAAAACGGACATTCATGCAATGTTCTTGGTACTGATTATTTTGTTGAAATATTACTTATAGTAGCAACATCTGGAGTCAGCCTGAATGTTTAGTGGTGAGGTTTTCTTGGGTAAAAGATTTCATGTGATGAAACACTGCAGAGGCAATAAAATCATGCCCATGTTACTCCCTTTTTCAGTTAATGGCCACATGGAGTCCACTATGATATTTCCCTTTTAAATCCCACAATCAGCAAATTTTTTTTAAAGATTTTATTTATTTAATTGACAGACAGAGATCACAAGTAGGCAGAGAGGCAGGCAGAGAGAGAGGAAGGGAAGCAGGCTCCCTGCTGAGCAGAGAGCCCGACGTGGGGCTCAATCCCAGGACTCTTGAGATCATGACCTGAGCTGAAGGCAGAAGCTCAACCCACTGAGCCACTCAGGCACCCCCAGCAAATTTTTGCTTTAACATTAAATTCATATTCTCATCACTTCTTGCAGCTCCTTGCTACCATCTTGGCCTACATCACCATCATTTATCATCTGGATTATTGATCTAGTATCTTAAGTTGACTTCCCGCTTTCCCCATTTGTTCCCTTCAGAATGTTCCCAACACAGAAACTAGAAGATTATCTTAGGATACAGTATGATCATACTGCTCTTAACAGCCCTGTTGTCTTATAGCAAGGCTTTCAGTGACTTTCCCCCAAGACATCCATCCACAAACTCAATTCTTACCTCCTTCAGGTTATTGTTTAGAAGTTGTCTTTCATTGAACAAAAAATAGTATTTTTTAAAGTGCTTATTTAAATTCCATTTAGCCTACAGTGTAACGACTGAACACTTCCATACACTGAAGCAAATGTGCTATTTAATTTCGAAACCCCTCCCAACTCCCTTCTCTTCCTTTCCAGTTTTGTTTTTATCCAGAGTATTTATCACTAAGGAACAAATATGCTATACTAAGTTACTATGTTTGTAACTGTCTCACTCTGCTAGAGTTTAAATTCCATGGACTCCTAGCTTTCTGTTTACTTTGTTTGCTTCTGGGTCCCCAGTGCCTAGCTCATGTCTGGTACACAAAAATCCTTTCATCAACAGTTACTGAATGAGCAAATTGTGAAAAAGGTCATTATAATGGGTACATGGAGCAGAACAATATAAAGGCATAGTTAAGGAATGCTCAGTGTAATCTCACAGCAGTGGTATCAGGAAAGAACTCTTGGAACTTTCAGAGTCATGCACTCATGACCCAGATTATTCCATCCTCTTATGAGGTGGAAAAAAACAAACTGTGGGACAATGTGATACACCAGAAATCCCCATGGAAAAAAAAATATACATATGTACAATCTTAGTGTCCTTCAGATGTCCTTGAAAAGCTCTGGGGTCCTTCTTACAAATACATTGATTTTTTTCTCCCTTGTCTTTTAAAAGGAAGAGTAAATTCATCATAATTAGAACCCATCCAGGTGTGAAGAACAGAGCAGCTATAAACTCAAAGGTCTGCCTTTCTAAATCCCAGGGAGTGTAATTCATTCATCTCTAAAACGGGAAGTTGACCAAGGAAAATAGACTTGAACACACATGTTTTTTCACAGATTTTCAAAATATGTGTAGAGTTTCCATCATGCATATGTAAAAATGGGGCTCAGAGGGCTTCAGACATTTGCAAAATTTATACATAGAAGCTGTACCAGTGTGGACCTCACTGAGCCACAATGCTGAGACAATTGTCTGCTTTGCATGTAGCAGAGCAGTGCAGCACTGATGCTCTGAAAAAGCATCTGGGAAATGAATTCTGACCTCCTGTAACCTGGGGAAACATGGAGAGCTGTAAGGATATGGGTGGCTTCAAAATGTGGATGTGAGAGAGGAGAAGTGAATGAGGACAGATATGAGCAACTGAGTCATGACACAATGAGGTGATTACCCCATATTGAGAGTCATCTCAGATGAGCTGATGACATAGAAAAGTAAAAGGCAAAACCCAAAACCATATTGTCCCCGGTGGATATAATCACCCCCTCTGTGGAGATATGTACATTTTGTGGGCTCACATACGAAGAAAATGTAGGAATGTCACCAAGAGATGGCCACCATAAGGTCAGTCATGAGGTAGAATTTTTGAGGAAGTAGAGACTTTTGTGGAGATCTGATCTATTTCTAGAAATGTTCAGTGGTTTACCCAAAGTCCCAGAGATGCTCAGTGCCGGCACTGGAGCTATACCCAAGGCATTCAGATTCTTAGTACAAAAATAACATTCCCTTTAAGTAAAGGAGGAGGTTTTCTCATTCTCAGAGATTCACCAAAACTGTCACAGTAAATAATTATTCTTGAAAATGTGATCTCACCCCAAGTCCTGTGACATCATGACAAAGAAAGATAGCATGGAGACAGTTGTGAAAACGTTTTGAGTTCAAATTTTAAATCAATTATGCAGTCACAAACTCTACTCCTGGCTGTAGGTAACCTGCCAAAATACCAAAGACCTCAAGAAGAGCAAGTCAGATTATTGAAATGCATCCGTGTTCATCAAAATTAACTGGAATTACCAGAAACTTTGTGATCCCAGTTCATCATAAATACCATAAAAAACAAACAAATGAACAAACAAATAAGCAAACCTAAGAATGTCACTTACTGATGGTGAGCTAGCAGCAGCATCTCCCTGTAGGGGTGTGGAAATATCAAATAATGCAGAGTATTTTATTTCAAATATTGTTAAAACCCATGAATTCATTGGATGTGACATTAAAAAGTAGGAAGGTAGCCATGGGATTTGAGAAGTCCTGAAAATATTGGAAATCTCCAAGTCGTTGGTGGCAGATGTGTTAGATTCTGTTCAAATATATGTCTAAAGAACACTTTCTTAAATTTTAAAATCAGAATAGGTTTTAGTTAGAGAGAAACACTATTTTTTTTTTCCTATGGAAACTGTTAGCAAAAAGAGGATGGCTCATAGTGTTTCCAGAATGAGAAATATATACCCACTCTCAAAGGACCTAGTGTGTCATAAAACCTGTGTAATCACAAGACACTCATTTTATCCTCTGGAGCATTCAGGAGGGAGAAAGAAGGTGATGTATGTATCAGGGGAGTGAAATTGGTGGGAAGGAAGCTTTGGAGATTTTTTCTTCTATTGGATAATTATAATTTCATTGTTATCAAACAAATGGTTATTTTTATGAATAAAACACCATTTTAAGTTTTTATACTGCTAAACACTGCTTACAGAACATAGAAATCAAGGCTCTACTCAAAGATTTATCATGCAGTGGAAGAGAGTCTGAAATATTTGCTCATTACAGTACTTTTGGTACATGTTGCTATAGATTTTCTTCTTTTTTTCTCAAGAGAGAAGAAGACATTAAAAATTTTATTTTTTATTTTTGTTATTTAAATTCAATTAGCCAAGATATAATACATCATTAGCTTTAGTATAATGTTCAATGATTCATTAATTGAGTATATCACCCAGTGCTCACAGATTTTCTTCAAAATTCAATCATATAATTATTGGTGTCCAACACAGCAATGAACTAACATCTTTTCTTTAAAATGAACTTATTTTATTGTATTAAAATACACATAATGAATTTAGCATAACAATTTTTACATACACAAATCAGTGAAATTAAGTGCATTCACAAAATATTGCAACCATCACCATCTAGTTCCAGAACTTTCTCATTGCTCCAGATATACCCCCTACATAGTCACTCTTCATTTGCTTTCTTTCTCCAGGCCTTGGCAACAACTAATCTCTTTTCTCTCTCTAAGGATCTACCTACTGTGAATATTCCATGTATATGAAATCATGTATTTTGTGGCTTTTTGTATTCGGTTTCTTTCACTTAGCATAATGTCTTCTTCATCCACCTTGTAGCCCGTGTCAATATTTCACTCACTCTAGTAGCTGCATACTAGTCCGTTGTGTGCCTTCACTGTATTATATTTACCTATTCATTTGCTGATGAAGACATATTTCCTCACAGTTTTGATTCGTACTTCCCTAGAGACTGATGATATTGTGCATCTGTTTATACACTTTTGGATTTTTTGTGCTTTTGTGATTCTGGAGAATCAAAGTTCTGGAGATCTTTTTTGGAGCAGGATTTATTCAGATCCTTTGTCCAATTTTCATTGCGTTATTTGTTTGTTGTTGTTGTTGTTGTTAAGAAAAGAGTTCTTTATATATTCTGATTATTAGATCCCTTATAGCCAGATCATTTGCAAATATTTTCTTTCATCTGTGTGCTGTTTTTTTTTCACTTTTTTCATATTTCATAGTGTCCTTTGACAAAGAAATTTTTCTTTCATGTAGTCTAATGTATTTATCTTTTGTTTCTTTTGTTTGGGGTATCACATTTAGGACACCATTGCCAAATCCAGACTCATGAAGTGTTCTTTCTGTATTTTCTTTTAAGAGTTGCATAATTTTAGCCCTTGTAATAAGGTCCCTGACCACGTATGTATGTATGTTTTAATATGGTATTAGATAGAAGTTCAGCTTCATTCTTTTATAGGTACATATTCAGTTGTTCCAGGAACATTTGCTGAGGAAACTATTCTTTCCCCATTGAATAGTCTTGACACCCTTGTCTAAAATCAATTGCCACAGATGTATGAGTTTATTTCTGTACTTCCAATTCTGTAGCACTGATCTATTTTTATGTTAGGACCAATTTTGATTACTGTAGATTTGTAATAAGTTTTGAAATTGGAAAATATGAGGTCTGTTATTTGTTTTTTTTCCCCCATTACTGTTTTGGGTATTCTGGGTCCCTTGTAATTAAAAATGAATTTGAGAATTGGCTTTTCTGTTTTTACAACAATGAAAACAAAAACATTGGGGTTTTGATAGGCATTGCATTAAATCCATGGATCACTTTGGGGAATGCTGCCATCTAAGCCATATTAGGTCTTCCCAATCAGAGACATTGATGTCTTTCTATTTATTTAGGTCGTCAATATTTTCATTAATATTTTATTGTTTTCAGTGCATGAGTTTTAAACATTCTTAAATTATTCCTAAGTATTTTCTTTCTTCCATGCTATTATAAATAGAATTACTCTGTTAATTTCCTTTTGGGATATTTATTGCTAATGTACAAAAATACAACTGTATTTTGTGTTTTGATTAAACGTCTTGCAACTTTGGTCAATTAATTTATTAGCTCTAACAGTTTTGTGGATTTTTCAGGATTATATGCATTAAAAATCATGCCATTTGTGAATAAAGATCTTTTTACTACTCCCTTTTCATTTTGAGAGTGTTTATTTCTTTTGTTTGCATGATTACTTTGGCTAGAACTTCAGCATAATGTTGAATAGAAGTGGTAAAAGTGGATGCTGTTGACTTGTCCCCGATTTTAGGGAGTAATCTTAGTTTTTCACAATTGAGATGTTAGGTGGGTTTTTAAAATTATACCACCTTACCATGTTCAAACAGTTTCCTTCTTGAATTACAAGAAATTGATTTTTGTATGCTGAGCTGTCCTTGCACTCCTATACTAAATCTCACTTTGTCATCGTGTATAATGCTTTTAATATGCTCTGCAGGATTTGATTTGCATTTTTTTGGATGACTTCTGTATCTATATTCACAAAGTACATTGGCCTGCAATTTTCTTTCCTTCAATGTCTTTAGTTAACAGCTGTACATTTTTACATATATTCTGGAATAACTTCACTAGATAGTATTTCTTATTCCTCTAGCACTGGTCCCTAATTGAGCCATGATTAATTTACTCTTTAATTTGTGTAAAGATTTGGGCAAGTGTAATTACTAAGAATTTGGCCTTTGAAATTTGTCAAGACCTAGTTTGCACATTGCACTGGAACTAGCTAGTTCTGGCTATTAGTCAAGTCTCTTAAATTTACTTATCTTCTATTTTTTAATATGCACGTTAAAAGATTTGCAGAATATCATTCTAATTTTTACCTCGGTAAAGGTAAGGTCTGTGTCTATCCTGGTAACTATTATATTTTCCATTGTCCCAATATATGTCTTGATATGATACCTGGCATATTGACAACACTCAATACATATTTATTATTATTATTATTATTATTATTCAATGAATGAAAGATTTCAAATCTATTCTGTTAATGAGTATATGATGCTTTTGATATAACATAGAGATGCAGACATTGGAATATGTATTTGACATAATTTATTCCAATATGAGTCATTTTACACCAATTATAGTTTTATCTAAATTTTGAATTATCCCTGAATTATGAATATTACTCCTAATTAACTCTGTAAAGAGCTATTATGAGTGCCACCTTAAAGATGAGGTCAGTAGGGCTTTGAGTGGGTTTGCTCAAGGTCATGTCTACAAAATGGCAGGACAAGGATGGCATTTAGTTTCTGCTCCTAAGTAGCATTCCTTTCCTATTTCACACATTCCCTTATTGACCTCCTCTAGTCCAATGGGTTCAAATACTAAATCCAGAAGACTTTCCGTGTTATATCTATGGTCAGCACCTCTATCACAAAGTTCAGATTTCTATAGCTAATTGCCTGTACCGTTATGAACAGAATTGTGTCCTCTCCATTTATATGTTGAAATCTCAATCTCCAATGTGACTCCCTGCAACAGGTGAAAGATATACACTTTTAATTTTTCTTTTTTCATGTGTTTGTGTCTGTTAGTGAATGTGTGTGTGGCAAGTTGTGATGGAAACAAATGTATTAGTTTGCTAAGGCTGATATAGCAAAATACAACAAAACAAAACAAAACAAAACAAAAAAAGCAACACAATTGTGTAGCTAAAATAGCAGAAATCTATTTCTCACAGTTCTGGAGGATACAGTTTTGTAAAGATCAAGGGGCCATCAGGGTTAGTTTCTCCTGAGGCATCTCTCCGTGGCTTGTAGATGGTACTTCTGTGTCTTCACATGTCTGTGCATCCCTGGTGTCTCTGTGTATTCAGATCTCCTCTTATTATGACACCAGTCATTTTGAAACAGGGCCTACTCTAATGGCATCATTTTAAGTTAATTATTGCTTTAAAGAGCCTATCTTTAAATATGCTTTCTAAGGTAATGGAATTAGGGTTTCAACATATGAATAGGGTGAGGTCATAATTCAGTCCAAAGCATTGTGATTTTTCTATTCTGAAAGTTCAGAACTATGGTCAATGCCCTAACAGGGAAGAACTCATTTAACTTCTTCCCTGACTCCTTCTTTTTTTAGTTTTATTGAGGTATGATTGACAAATATTGTATATATTTAATATGTACACAGTGATGTTTTTACTTATGTATACATTGTGAAATGATGCCCCCAATTAAGCTAATTAACCTGTCCATCACCTCACCTTTCTTCCGTTGTATGTGGTGAGAACAGATTTATTCTCTTAGCACATTTTGAGTATATACCACACTATTGTTAACTAGAGTCACCAGGTTGTATATTACTTCCCCAGAACTTATTAATCCTCCAGCTGAATGCTTATACCCTTAATTCAGTTAGCTCTGACAAGATCTAAAACTCCTTTTTCTGCAATACAGAAACAGAGTCACAAAGAGCATCTTGTAGGCTAGCCTGCCACCTCTTACATGCCTTCCAGAGCCATTCCTGATACTTTGCTTAGGCAAAGATGCATGACATCTGTGTGAACAGCTGCATATGCTCACACACACATACACATACCGAAACACACTTGCTAAAACAGTTTAATAACTGACTATTCAGACTGATTCAGACTGACTGATTCAGGCTACCTACAAAAATACAAAAGAACTTAGAAAAGTTTTGAAATACACATTAAAATGCATACCACAGGGGGCACCTGGGTAGCTTGGTCATTAAGTGTCTGCCTTTGTCTCAGGTCACGATCCCAGGATCCAGCCCCCCCGCATAGGGCTTCTTGCTTAGTGGGGAGCCTGCCTCTCCTTCTCCCTCTTCCTGCTGCTTCCCCTGCTTTGCTGTGTCTTTCACATAAATGAATAAAGTCTTAAAAAAGTAAAATTTAGGGGTGCTTGGGTGGCTCAGTTGGTTAAGCGTCTGCTTTTGGCTCAGCTCATGATCCCAGGGTCCTGGGATTGAGCCCCACATCAGTCTCCCTGCTCAGCCAGGAGTCTGCTTCTCCCTCTGCCCCTCCCACTCTGTCTGTCTGTCTCTTCATCTGTGTCAAATAAAAAATAAATAAATAAAATCTTTAAAAAAAAAGTAAAATTCATAACAAAAATCCCATCAGAGCAACTTGGCAGTTTGGGAAAAACAAAAGCAGGATGTTACTTGACTTGGTTATTTATTTATTTATTTTTATTGCTTTACTTAACTAATAAGGTTCTATTGAATAAATTGAGGTTTAAACTCAGAATGCTGAGGGATCTCCACACTGTTTTCCACAGTGGCCATACCAATTAGCAGTCCCACCAATACAGGTTCCCTTTTCTCCAAATCCTTACTGTCTTTTGTTATCTTTTGTCATTTTGAAAATTGTGACATGACATCTCATTGTGGTCTTTATTTGTATTTCCTGATGGCTAGTGGTATTAAACATCTTTTTATGTACCTGTTGGCTAATACCTGTATTTCCATGTTTACTGCAGTGTTAGTCACAATAGCCAAAATATGGAAAAAAAACAGGTGTCTGTTGAAGGATGAATGGATAAAGATAAAATGGAACATTATTCAGTCATAAAAATAATGAGATCCTTTCATTTGAAACATGGGTGAGACTGGAGTGTGTTATGCTAAGTGAAATAAGTCATACAGAGAAAGAAAAATACTACATCATTTCATCTATATGTGGAAAGAAGGAAAGAGAGAAGGAAAAAAGGAAGAAAGAAAGAAGAAAAAAGAAAGAAAGAGAAAGAAAAGAGAGAAAGAGAAAGAAATTCAACTTCTGGAAACAGAGCGTTGGATGATGGTTTCCAGGAGCTGGGGAGTGGGAAAAAATGGGGACATACTGGTCAAAGGGTACAAACTTTTAGTTATTAAATATTTAATTTCTGAGAATCTAATGCACTGCACAGTGACTATTGTTAGTAATACTGCACTGTATTTTTGAAATTTGCTGAAAGTAAATCTGAAGTGTTCACATTACAAAAAAAAAGAAAAGTCTCCATGAAGTGATAGATGTGATAATTTACTTCATTTCACTGATCATTTCACAATGTGTATGTATATCAAAATCATCAAGTTGTATACTTTATTTATTTATTTTTTTTTTGGTGGGGGAATTTGGGGTAGAACATTTTACTTTATTTTTAAATTTTTTATTTTAACTCCAGTCACTTAACATACAGTGTAATATTAGTTTCAAGTATGCACTATAGTGAGTCAACACTTCCATACAGTAAGTAACTCATGCTCATCAGCTCATCACAAGCTCTTCTTAATCCCCATCACCTGTTTTCCCCTATCCCCCTACCCGCTCCCCTTGGGTCACCACCAGTGTGTTCTTTATGGTTAACAGTCTGTTTCTTGGTTTGTCTTGCTCTCTCTTGTTTCCCCCCTTTGCTCCTTTGTTTTCTTAAATTCCACATATGAATGAAATCATATGAAAATTGTCTTTCTCTGACAGACTTACTACACTTAGAATAATAACTCTCGAGCTGCGTCCATGTTTGCAAATGGCAAGATTTCATTCTTTCTTATGGCTGAGGAATATTACATTCTATATATATACATAGAATATTATACATAGAATATTACATTCTATATATATAGTCTATATATTTTTTCTATATATATTCTATATATATATGTATTCTATATAAACTATATATTCTATATATATTCTCTATATATATTCTATATATATAGTCTTTTTTTCTATATATATTCTATATATTTTCTACATATTTCTACATATTCTATATATATAGAATATATATATACACACACACACACATATATATATATATATATATATATATATAGTCTTTTTTTTTTTTTCCCCTCAGAACTAGAATTAAGGTTAGGTTTAGGGCTACAATAATACAATAATGGTTAATGTAATACAATAATGTAATGTTAATTGTAATTGTAATTGTAATTGTTAATGTAATACAATAATGGTTAAGGTTTAAGTTTGAACCCATTCTTTTTTTTTTAAATAATGATATTTATTTATTTGTTTATTTATTTTTTGTGTAAGCTTGGTTTTACACTTATTTAGGGCAGATCTATTCAATGCCAAAGGTATTTTCCAAGCCCCTCCAAACTTTACCTTTTTTTTTAAAATTTAATTTAATTTTATTTTTCCAGTGTTCCAAGATTCATTGTTCATACACCGCACCCAGTGCTTCATGCAATATATGCCCTCCTTAATAACCACCACCAGGCCCTCCCAACCCCCGACTTCCTCCCCTCCAAAACCCTCAGTTTGTTTCTCAGAGTCCTCAGTCTCTTATGTGAACCCATTCTTTACTTCTCTCCCAAATTTTAGGCATGTTGTTATATTTTGTATCCTTTTGAGTTCCTTGGCTGATTTTTTACAGAAATATTCATTCTTATTGCTCTTATGTTTCCTACCTTTATACTGTCAATTTTGATCTCTCCTTTCCATTCAAAGAGTTCTCTTTAATATTTCTTGCATTTCTGGGTTACTGGTCATGAATTTCTTTGGTTTTTGTTTGTCTGCAAAACTCTCTCTCTCCTGTTCTGAATGATAGCCTTGCAGGTGCAATATTCTTAGCTGCAGATTTTTCTTTTTCAGCATGTTGAATAGATCATGGCACTCCTTCTAGCTAGCAAAGTTTCTGTTGAGAAATCTTCAGCTAGCCTCATGGGCCTTCCTTTGTAAGTTGCTGCCTTCCTTTGTTTTGCTGCTCTTAAGATTTTTTAAAAAAGATTTTTTTTTCTTTACCATTATATTTTGCCAGCTTAATTTTAATATATCTCAATGTGGATCTGCTTTCTTTGATTTTGGTGAGACTTGTCTGCCTCATGGATCCATATGTCTGTTTCCTTCCCCAGACTAAGGAAGTTTTCAGCTATTATTTTTTCAAATAAATTTTCTGCCCCTTTGCTCTCCCTTCTTCTGGGTCTTCTATAATATGGATATTATTATGTTTGATGGAGTCAGTTCTCTAAGCCTATTCTCATTTAATGTAATTCTTTTCTCTCTCTTGTGCTTAGCTTGATTACTTTCCATTACTCTGTCTTCTAGATCACTATTTTGTTCCTCTGCTTCTTCTAGCCTGTTATTTATTCCATCAAGTTTGTCTGTCATTTCATTTATTGTGTTCTTCATCTCATAGTATTCCTTATCTGTGTGATAAAGGCCTCATTCATGTCTTCCACTCTTTTCAAGTCCAGTGACTATTCTTATGATCATTATTTTAAATTCTCTATCAGCCATATTACTTATATCTTTTTTTTTTTTTTCATAGATCTCTGTGTATGGCCTTGTCCTGTTCTTTCATTTGGGATACATTTCTGTGTCTCTTCATTTTGTCTGCCTCTGTGTGTCTGTTTCATTGTGTTAAGAAAGTCAGCTACATCTTTTGCTCCTTAAAGTAGTGACTTTAATAAAATAAAGAGGCAACCCATGGAATGGGAGAAGATATTTGAGAATGACACTACAGACAAAGGGCTGATATCCAAGATCTATAAAGAACTTCTTAAACTCAACACCCAAAAAACCAATAATCATGCCAAAAAAGTGGGCAGAAGACATGAACAGACATTTCTCCAATGAAGACATACAAATGGCTAATAGACACATGAAAAAATGTTCATCATCATTAGCCATCAAGGAGATTTAAATCAAAACCATATTGAGATACCACCTTACACCAGTTAGAATGGCCAAAATCAACAAGACAGTAAGCAAGTGTTGGAGAGGATGTGGAGAAAGGGGAACCCTCTTACACTGTTGGTGGGAATGCAAGTTGGTGCAGCCACTTTGGAAAACTGTGGAAGTTCCTCAAAAAGTTCAAAACTCCCTTCACCTATTTTTCCCACCCCCAACACCCCACATAGTGGAGCCAGATGTGATGCTTGATCTCACAATACTGAGATCATAACCTGAGCTAAAACCAAGAGTCAGATGTTTAACTGACTGAGCCACCCAGGTCCCCCAGCTTTTATAATAATTTAAAATGTGAAAGAAAAAAATCCAGGAAACTCCTAAAGCTAGAAAGCATTTTTAGGAGTACAAATGGCAGGCTATCTTACAAACTTGTCTTATATTTTTATTTTCTTCCTCTTCTTCCTTTTTTTTTTTTTCAAGTTTTTATTTAAATCCCCCCCCCTTTTTTTTTTTGTTTTAAGTTTTTATTTAAATTCCAGTTAGTTAACATACGATGTAACATTAGTTCCTGGAGTAGAATTTAGTGATTCATCACTTACATATAGCACTCAGTGCTCATCACAAGTGCCCTCCTTAATCCCCATTCCATGTTTAACCCATCCCCCACCCCTCTGGTAACAATCAGTTTGTTCATCAGTTGATGGACATTGGGGATCTTCCCATAATTTGACTACTGTTGATAGTGCTGCTATAAACATCAGGGTGCATATATACCTTTGAATCAGTATTTTTGTATCCTTTGGGTATATACCCAGTAGTGCAATTCTGGATGAGAGGGTAGCTCTATTTTTAACTTTAAAAAAATAAAATTATGTTATGTTAGTCACCATACAGTACATCATTAATTTTTGATGTAGTGTTCCATTATTCATTGTTTGTTATAACATCCAGTGTTCCATGCAATCAGTGCCCTCCTTAATACCCATCACCAGGCTCACCCATTACCTTTCCCCCTCCTTCTAAAACTGTCAGTTTGTTTCCTGGAGTCCATAGTCTCTCATGGTTCATCTCCTACTCTTATTTCTACCCCTTTCATTTTTCCCTTTCTTCTCCTGATGTCCTTCATGCTATTCCTTATGTTCCACAAATAAGGGAAACCGTAGGATAATTGACTCTCTCTGATTGACTTCTTTCTTTTTTTTTTTAAGATTTTATTTATTTATTTGACAGACAGAGATCACAAGTAGGCAGAGAGGCGGGCAGAGAGAGAGGAAGGGAAGCAGGCTCCGTGCTGAGGAGAGAGCCCGATATAGGGCTGGATCCCAGGACCCTGGGATCATGACCTGAGCCAAAGGCAGAGGCTTTAACCCACTGATCCACCACACCCCATGATTGACTTATTTCACTCAGCATAATCTCCTCCAGTCCCATCCATGTTGATACAAAAGTTGGGTATCCATCCTTTCTGATGGAGGCATAATATTCCATTGTATATATGGATCATATTTTCTTTATCCATTCATCTGTTGAAGGGCATGTTGGCTCTTTCCACAGTTTGACTATTGTGGACATTGCTATGAACATTGGGGTGCATATGGCCCTTCTTTTCACTACATCTGTATCATTGGGGTAAATACCCAGTAGTGCAATTGCAAGGTCTTAGATAGCTCTATTCTTAATTTCTTAAGGATTCTCCACATTGTTTTCCAAAGTGGCTGCACCAACTTACATTCCCACCAACAGTGTAAGAGGGTTCCCCTTTCTCCACATCCTCTCCAACACATGTTGTTTCCTGTCTTGTTAATTTTGGCCAATCTAACTTGTGTAAAGTGGTATCTCTGTGTAGTTTTGATTTGAATCTCCCTGTTGGCTAATGATGATGAACATTTTTTCATGTGTCTGCTATTCATTTGTATGTCTACTTTGGAGAAGTGTCTGTTCATGTCTTTTGCCCATTATTTTTTAACTTTTTGAGAAACCTCCATACTATTTCCAGAACTACTGTATCAGTTTTCATTACCACCAACAGTGTAAGAGGATTCCTTTTTCTCTGCATCCTCACCAACATTTGTTGTTTCCTGAGTTGTTTCCTCACTTGTGTGAGGTGGTATCTCATTGTGCTTTTTATTTGTATTGCCCTGATGTTCAGTGATGTTGAGCATCTTTTCATGTGTCTGTTGGCCATCTATATGTTTTCTTTGAAAAAAATGTCTATTAAAGTCTTCTGATTTTTTAAAATTATTTATTTGAGATGAAAGAGAACAGAAGTGGGAATTTTGATAGTTTCCTGTCTCAAATTTAGGTCTTTAATCCATTTTGAAATTATTGTTGTGTTTGGTATAAGAAAGTGGTCCAGTTTCATTATGCATATTGCTGTCCAGTTTTCCCAGCACCATTTGTTGAAGAGACAGTTTCCCATTAGATATTCTTTCCTGCTTTGTCCAAGACTTGTTGACCATATAGTTGTGGTTTCTGGGTTTTCTATTCTGTTTCATTAATCTATGTGTCTGTTTTTGTGCCAATACCCTGCTGTCTTGATGATTACAGCTTTTGTAATATAGCTTGAGGTCAGGAATTGTGATGCCTCCAGCTTTGCTTTTTTTTTTTTAAAGATTGTTTTGGCTATTTGTGGTCTTCTATGGTTCCATACAAATTTTAGGATTGTTGGTTCTAGCTCTGTGAAAAATATTGGTGATATTTTGTTAGGTATTTCATTAAATGTATAGATTGCTTTGGATAGTGTAGACATTGTAACAATATTTGTTCTTCCAGTCCATGGTATGGAATATCTTCCCATTTTGTTGTGTCAGCCTCAATTTCTTTCATCAGTGTTTTATAGTTTTCAGAGTACATATCTTCTACTCCTTTGGTTAGGTTTTTTTTTCCCCTAGTTATCTTATGGTTTTGGTGCTTTTGTAAACTGGATCAATTCCTTGATTTCTCTTTCTCCTGCTTCATTACTGATATATAGAAATGCAACAGATTCCTATACATTGATTTTGTATTCTGTGACTTTACCGAACTTGTGTATCAGTTCTAGCAATTTTTTGGTGAAGTCTTTTGAGTTTTCTATACAGAGTATCATGTTATCTGCAAAATATTTGACTTCTTCCTTGCATTTAGGACACCTTTATTTCTGTTTGTTGTCTAATTGCTAAGATCAGGTCGTCTAGTACTATATTAACTAACAGATGTGAGAGTGGACATCTCTGTCTTGTTCCTAACTGTAGAGGTAAAGCTTTCAGTTTTTCCCCATTGAGGATGATTATAGCTCTGGGTTTTTGTATATGACCTTTTTTATAATGAAGTATATTCCCTGTATCCCTACTTTGTTGAGGATTTTTCATGAATGGATGCTGTACTTTGTCAAACGCTTTTTCTGAATGTGTTGAGAGGATAATATTTTTTTTATCCTTTCTTTTATTAATATGGTATATCATATTGACTTGTGAATATTGGACCACCCATGCAACCCAGGAATAAATCCACCTGATCCTGGTAAATAAGTCTTTTAATGTACTGTTTGATTTGATTCATTAGTATTTAATTGAGAATTTTTGCATCCATGTTCATTAGGATATAGTTCTCTTTTTTAGTGGAGTCTTTGTTTTTTGGTGTCAAGGTAATGCTGGCCTCATGGGATGAATTTGGAAATTTTTCTTCTTTTTCTATTTTTTGGAAAATTTTGAGAAGAATAGGTATTAAGTCTTTAAATATTTGGTATAATTCCTCCTGTTAAGCCATCTGGTCCTGTACTTTCATTTGTTGGGAGATTTTTGGCTACTGACTCAATTTCTTTGCTGGTTATTATTCTGTTCATATTTTCTATTTCTTCCTGCTTCAGCTTTGGAAGTTCATATGTTTCTGGGAATTTATCCCTTTCTTCCAAATTGTCAAATTTGTTTGCATATAATTTTTCATAATATTCTGTTTGTATTTCTGTGGTGTTGGTTATTTCTCTTTTTACCTTTGTGATTTTATTTACTTAGATGCTTTCTCTTTTCTTTTTGATAAGTCTGGCTTAGGGTTTATCTATTTTATTATTTATTTATTTATTTATTTATTTATTCAAAGAACCAGCTCCTGGTTTCATTGATCTCTTCTACAGTAGGTTTTTTGTTATTTTTGTTTATTTCTATATCATTTATTTCTGCTCTAATCTTTGTTATTTTTCTTCTGCTGCTGTCCATAGGTGTTTGTTGTTGCTGTTTTCGGCTCCTTTAGGTACACAGTTAGGTTGTTTATTTAAGATTTTTAGATCTAACTTGAATTCCTTCCAGGCAGCTTATGGATGGGCCTTGTTTTGTTATTCATTCTGACAGCCTCTGTCTTTTGATTGGGGCGTTTAGTCCATTTATATTCAGAGTAATTACTGATGATTATTTAGTGTCATTTTATTACTTATTTTTTCTTTGTTTCTACAGGCTTTCTCTGTTCCTTTGTAGTCTTTGGTGTTTTTTTTTTTTTTTTAATCTTTCCCATTCAGAGTCTGCTTAGTATTTCTTGGAGGGGCTGGTTTGGCAGTCACAAACTCCTTTAGTTTTTGTTTGCCTGGGAAACTCTTCATGTCTCTTTCTATTCTGAATGACAGCTTTGCTGGATAGTGTGTTCTTGGCTACAGATTTTTCCCATTCAAAATTCCTGACTTTAAAAGCCCAAACTGAGATGATAGTTCTTTGAGTATCAGAGTCACCAGATAGTTTTTTGTGTAAAACCTGAACTTGTTGATAGGCAGAAGGCTAAGTAGTGAGACCAAATAGATAGCAAACAAGTAGAGGGTATTAGCAGAGAGCTCCTGTAGAGATATAAAACTCTTGCATCCAGTGGGTAGGATGAGACACTGGTATTGAAAGGACTTCTTTTTCTCCTATATGGCACTGAGAGTTCAAATGGAGTTGGACATGTGCCTGTCTATTGTGGTTAATGAATAGTCACTGCCACCATCCCTGTGAATACTTTCAGTATGCTAAAACCCACTTCCTTATATCTTATCTATCTTACAGAAGAAGATGAGTTCCAGGATGTTCAGTGGTTAAACATTGGTAGTGGAATTAACGTTTTGTCCTTTTCCAGATAGATTCATGCTAGTGTGAGCAGAAAGGGGAGTTAAAGAGGATGAAGAAACTAGAAATGTTCTGAGTAACATATTTCTGTCATTTAGTGTCTTAGATCCAACAGGAACCTACTTAACTGAGCCTTTGTGGATTAATGACTTTATTCATGAGTAATCAGAACAAGCAAAAGCTGGTTGCAGTGCTTCTCAAATTTTAACAAGCAACAGGAGGAATCTGCTCCCAGAGATTCTGATTCAGTAGGTGTGGGTGAATTAGGACCTGAGGATTTGTATTTCTAATAAGTTCAGGTGAAGCTGATGATGACAGTCTGGGACCATGCTTTAAGGATGGCTGGCCTAGTGTCTAGCTACTCAAAGGAAGAGCAGGAGTGATATACCCTGGGAGCTTATTAGAAAGGCAGAACGTTGAGAATTAGCATTTAACAGAGTCCTCTGAGGATCAGTAAGGCGTGAAAGTTTGGGACATAGGGTTTTAGTACGTAGGTTCTCAAATATGAATTAGATTAATCATAAACCCAGCATGGTTTTGTGACACTCCTCCTTCAAATATTTTTTCCCATACTGTGATTAAACATAAAATAGTAATACAAATTTCAGAAATGACTGCAAAGCATTTGAAACCCCTGAGCACTAACAAACTTCCTCAGGCTTGGTATCTCCATTTGGTTTAAAAACAGAACAAAACAAAACAATGGGATAGATAAGCATATAATTCTGACTTCATCAAATCAATTTCATGTTGGATGAAAAGTGAAGAAGTTTTAATCTGTTCTG
This sequence comes from Martes martes, assembly GCF_963455335.1. Taxonomy (NCBI): domain Eukaryota; kingdom Metazoa; phylum Chordata; class Mammalia; order Carnivora; family Mustelidae; genus Martes; species Martes martes. The sequence continues at coordinate 12,809,297 of NC_137892.1, read as the reverse complement.
CACTCCATTGGGTGAGAGACAATATGAATAAACTGTTTCATTCCCCTAACAGCAACAACTCAGGGTCAGCAGTCAGCTAATCGCCGGCATGAAATTATCACTGAGGCCACCTTGCCCTCTGTGGCTCTGGCGGGTAGCGTAAGGGAGGAAGTGGGGGACCAGATGGTGGAGATGGGTCTGTCAGACCCCATCTCCTTCCCCATTGCAATGGTAGCCTTGGAACAACAACAGGAAGAACAATTAGTCCTTTACCTAGCTTGTATAACATCAATACTCTTCTATTTCCATACTCTTTTTCTCTTTCTTTCCCATTTTATTATTATTATTTTTTGAAGTATCAGACGTTTTAGGAGAGACATTTACACTTGATTTAATGTTTATAACCTGGGGGAAAAACACATTTTATTTCTAACTTTTTTTTTTTAAAGTTTCTCTACAAGAGGATTTCTTTTTGTGTGTTTGGGAAAGGACAAAATATTGGTATTCTGGAGATCAAAGATTTATGAAGAATCAGAAAGTCCCTGTCTCTTCTGATTCTCCAATCCTGGAGTTTCCTTGAAAGCAAAGTGAACCCAGACTGTTAGATTTATTCTCTCTCTCTCTTTTTTTTTCCATGTGACTTTCTTTTCCCCTCCCCTTCAGAATGTTTCCTGCCTTCTCTACCATGCCCATCCCTTGGCAGCTCATGGTTAGTAGGAGCACAAGCCAGTGGTCAGATGCAACATCCTGTCTCATATTGTGCCCATCATTGCCAAAAGTGGAGTGAAACTCAGGAGCTGAAAAGCAGAGTCACAGTGAGAGAATGGGGAATTATCTCCTGAGAGAATTCAGGTGAGTCTGAAGCTGGGCAGGGGTCCTTTTTGGAAAAACAGGGAGAGGTAGACTGGGTGTATGCATTTGGAACAGTGACACAGTGATGTTTTAAGAGGTTTGAATCTGATGACAGCATTTTTAAGAACACACAGTGTCCCATCACCACCTCAGTTTACTCAGCCCTTTTACTTTCTTTGGAACCACGGTAGGTTGCCAGTTTTAGAAAATAAAAATACAGGTTTTTAAGTTAGATTTTAATTTCAGATAAACATTTTTTTTAAGTGTAAATATGCCTTATGCAATTTTGGAACATTATTGCACTGTCATACTTATACTAAAAAAATTGCTGTTTAAATGAAATTCAAATTTAACTGTGCATTTTGCATTTTATCCAGAAACCCTAGTCTGTAATCACTTGAATTTTTCTATACCTTTTTATCCTCATCTGGGTATACAGTTTATCTTCCCATTCTTCAACTTCATGGGGTCTGGATGAGAACAAACAGTCAGGTTCTTGAAAATTATGGATGCAAAATAATGTACTCAAATGCTTTTGAATTAACTAGTGCCTTCTCTTGGTGATTTTTAGCCTTCTTCACCTTCTAATACTTTTTAAAAAGTATTTTATGTATTTATTTATCTATTTATGTATTTGACACACAGAGAGAGAGAGAGAGAGTGCACAAGCAGGAGGAGTGGCAGGTAGAGAGAGAGGGAAAAGCAGGCTCCCTCCTGAGCAGGAAGTCCAATTTAGAGCTTGATCCCAGGAAGATCATGACCTGAGCCAAAGGAAGACACTTAACTGACTGAGCCACCCAGGTGTACCTTGAATGCTTTTGAAGTTGTAGAATAGATATGGATAACAGACATTATTCTTCTTACAGCTTGCTTAATCTTAAAGGACTGTTTTTATAGCACCCCACTCTTCCACCTACTTACCTTAACTCCTTCCAATCTTATTATATTATGTTACATAATAAGACAAGATTTTTAAAAGCAAGATATAATTGACATATAACAGTATATGCTTAAAGTGCACAGCTTGTTGATTTGATATATTTATATATTGCAATATGATTACTACCATAGTATTAGCCAAACACATCCATCACATCACATAAATTATCACTTCTTTTTTGTAATTGGAATAATTAAGATCTAGTTCCTCAGCAAGTTTGAAATTTATAATACAGTGTTGTTGATTATAGTCACTACTTTGTGCATTAGATCTCCAAGACTTAACTATCTAGTAGTTGCAAGTTTGTACCCTTAAACAATAGCTTTCTAATTTCTCCACCTCCAGCCCTGATAACCACCATTCTACTCTCTGTTCCTAAGAGTTCACCTTTTTAAAATCGACATAGAAGTGATATTTGTCTTTCTCTGTCTGACTTATTTCACTTAGCATAATACCCTCAAGTTCATGCCATGCCGTGTTGTCATAAATGGCAGGATTTCTTTTTTCTCATGGCTGAATAGTATGTACGGACCTATTCTATCCATCATCTGTATCTATCTTTCTATTATCTATCTATCAATCTATCATCTATCTGCTCTATCTATCATCTATTTGCAACATCTTCTTTATTCATTCATCCATTGACAGACCCTTAGATTGTTTCCATATCTTGGCTATTGTGAGTAATTTTGCAATAAACATGGTAGTGCAGATATCTCTTTGATATCTTGTATTCATTTTCTTTGGCTGTATATCCAGAAGTGGGATTGTTGGATCATATGGTAGTTCCGTTCTTAATTTAAAAATGGTTTTCCATGGTGCCTAGATCAATTTATATTTCTACCAATAGTAAAATGTTTCCCTTTTCTTTACATCTTTGCCAACACTTCATACCACTTCTCTTCTTGGTGATAGCCATCTGACAGGCACCAGGTGATATTTAATTGAGGTTTTGATGTGCATTTCCCTGATGATTAGTGATGTTGAACACCTTTTAGTATACTTTTGGCTATTCATTTATGTTCTTTAACACAACTAGATTCATCTGCTCATGACAGAGCTCTATTCACATTACTCCTGTGTTTCAGGGTACATCCATTTCCCACTACTTAACATATGAAGTGTAGACCACTTATTTTGGAATTTAAGGTCTTATACATTGTGTTTTAATAACTCCCTGACAAATGAAATAAAATAAAATAATAATAACAATAACTCCTTCCTTCTTGTTTTCTTTTCACTTGGGGCATTGCCTTCACTGCATGGCTTAGCAATGAGCCTCTGATCAATTATTTCAGTTTAGTAGAGAATCTCTCAAGGATAACAGATGTCTTGAATATATTTTTGCAGTCCCTATATCTCCCTAGAACTTAACACAAAGCAGGGATTTAAATAAAGTAAAATTAATTTGGTTAAATATATTTTTTTCTGCCCTTTCTACCATAAGTATGTTGCATGGACTTTATACCCTTATCAATTTGACCACTGGTTCATCTTTTGATTTCAAGCCTGTGTGCACTGGCTATCAAAACTCTTACTCCTGAGTACTTTTCCAACCATTTTTACTTGTCAAAATATTCATTCTGCAATGCCCTGGCCTAATGTGACATCTTCCTGATCTTTACCAGAAATTATTCTTTCACATTTTTATGAGTTATAAATGGTTTATATGCATTTATGACACTAGCCACATTCTACCTAGTGTCATGATTACTTATATACAAGTCTTTTAGATTATGGATCCTTCGATTACAATGACAATACTTTAAAACTTGAGCATCCCTGAAACTTGTGCTTATGCTCTATGGAAAGAAAGTTCTCTATAAGTGGTTTTTTGCTATTACAAAAAAGCCTATATAGTTCTTATTTGAGGGAAGTAGAGGTCAAAATGATCTGCTTTGTAGTACTGAGACTTAAAGGAACTTTCCATTTTTAATTATATCCCTTTTTGAATTGATTAAGTTAAATTTTCTGACATACATCTGCTACCATATTCTGATAGAGATGACAGTCTTTGGAAACAGTCATGGACTTTTACTTTATAAGTATTAAAGCAGTAGGAGGATGTTGCTTCAATTCAACCATGCTGTAGTGAAGCCATTTAGACTCAGAGAGATGGAAATGTTTTGGTTTGGTCACATTTTCACTTGCAAAGACCTCCTTCTCATTCTGCTCTTTAGCCATTGCTCTCTGCTTAAAATTCTAGGCCTGACTTTCTGGAGAAGTCCATTTGATGGGTTTTGGTTTTATTTGTTTTTTAAGTTTTTATTTAAGTTTTAAATTTAAATTTTATTTAAATATATTTAAAATAAATAAAGTATATTTTATTTATTTAAAATATATTTTATTTATTTAAATTTAATTTGTTTAAATTAAATTTTATTAGTTAACATACAGTATGATATCATTTTCAGTTCTATTTTAAAATCTATACAGATACAAAGAGGAAAGAAGAGGACATTGACTTAGGAGATCTCACTGTGGGTATCTGTGAATGAGACCTCCAGGGTCCAGCATTTTCCACACACTTTACAGCAGTCAAATTCAGTGACACTCAAAGAATTCACAGGGCTGAACACAATATTCAACTTTCATTGATAATAACAAGTGATGATTATTTCAGGCTTTCTCTCTGAACACATAATGTTAAGAATTTCACAAGATTGTCTCATTATTTTTCCACAACTATTATATGACATGGTTGTTCCTATTACTCTCATGTACTATAATTGTAGAATCAATCAATAAGTGAGTAAATAAATAAATAAATGTGAGTTGCATAGTTGGATATGTTTATTGATGGGTGATAGAGATATTTTATTCCCAGTATGTAAAATATGAATAATTTCTGTCCAAAGCACTCTTTTCTTTGGTGAACCTTATTATTATTATCATTATTTGATTGGTCCCCAGTAATTTTTTTTATATTATAAAACTATTTTATTTGTCAGTTATATCTTAATAAAGTAGGGGAAAAATAATGTGTCTTCTGAGGAAAGTCCACAAACACCTATGGAATATTCTTCTCCCCCAACTCAACACTGAACTTGATCAAGTATCTAGATAGAATCAATCATGACTTACAAGAATATTTGAAACAGTTTGAAATTTTTATTTGAACCATATTTGAAACAATAGCACGTAAATGCAACCAGAAAAATCCAGAACATTTGTTCAACAGAAAAATTCCAAGGAAGATAAACAAGAGGGGAAAAAAAATCCTAGAGTTTAAAAGGACTTTAGGCAGCTATTAATTAACTGGAATATATTGATATTGTTTGGATTTTTTAAAAGTTTTTATTTTAGTTTCAGTTAGTTAACATACGGTGTTATATTAGTTTCATGTGTAAAATATTGTAATTCAGCATTCCCATACATCACCCTTTGCTCATGACAAGTGCTTTCTTTAATCCTCATCACCTGTTTAACCCATCCCCTCACCCACTTCCCCTCTGGTAACCATCAGTTTGTTCTCTTATTAAGAACATGAATTCAGAATCTGTTTCTTGATTCGTCTCTCTTATTTATTTATATATTTTTTACCTTTGCTCATTTGTTTTGTTTCTTAAATTCCACATATGAGTGAAATCATATGTTATTTTTTTGCTCTGACTGACTTATTTTGCTTAGCATTATATTCTTTAGCTCCATTCATGTTGTTGTAAATGGCAAGAATTCACTCTTTTTTACGGCTGAGTAATATTCCATTGTACATACATACCACATCTTCTTTATCCATTCATTAGTTGATGAGTACTGGGCTGCTTCCATAGTTTGATTGTTGTAAATAGTGCTGCAATAAACAGGGGGGGGGCATGTATCCCTTTGAATTAGTGTACTTTTATTCTTTGAGTAAACTATTGGTGAACTTTGGAAGGCAGGTTAGCAGCATTGCTTGGAGCTCATACAATTAGATAAAAGGGAAATGGATAGTTTCCATTAAAAGCTCACTTGGGAAGTCTCAACCTGCTTTTCCTGTAGCACTGGATACATTTCTTGGTTTCTCTGATTCCATATTCCCATGCCCTAAGTAAGAATATGAATATTTCCAGATCCTTGATTTTGTGAAGCTAAAATGAAACAATGTATTTATGTTAGCAAGAATATGGTAGGCGATTAATCAGTATTAGCTGTTATTTAACTACTTATAGTGCTCTGAAGTTGAGCTTGTTTTCAGGTTCTTGAACTATATATTTTGTTTCAATGAACCACTCATAGGAATTATGTGGTTCTCAAGGAACCTCGTTCAATGCACTGTAGATATGATTGAGAACAAGATGGAAAAATTCCACCTCATGGAACTTATTCTAGCAGGATGAAGGAGTTGCAAAATGTTATATAAATCATGTAATTCAGTTGGTCATAAGTACTACAAAATAAAGCAGAAGGAAGGGTATGATATTATGGAGACCTGACTTCTGCAGAAAGACCTGTATAATTAAGAGTGAGCAGGTTAGGCAAAGATCTGTGGAATTAGCTTCCAGACAAAAGATCATATGTAAAGACCCTGAGAAGGGTCTGAGCATGGAGTGTAGTGGGACAAAAAGGACAAGAGTACATGAGGTTAATGAAATGAGTTGGTTCATTACTTGGCCGTTCCACAACCCAGAGCTGGTTATCTTTTTTGTTGTTGTTGTTGTTAATTGTTTTGTTGTTGTTTTCCCTCTAAGTTTTATTAAGATATAATTGGCACACAAAAAATTACTCATAGTTAAAGTATACATTTGTTAAGTTTAGACATATGTGAACTCCTGTGATATAATCACCACAATCAAGGTACTAAACATATCCATTACTTGCAATTTCCTTGTGTTTGTGTGTGTGTGTGTGTGTGTGTGATAAGAACACTCAACATGAAATCTATCCTTTTAATGTATTTTGAAGTGCACAGTGTTCTAAATTATAGGCACTATGTTATATAGCAGATCTTTGGAGACTATTCATGTGACATAAAAATCTTTGTATACATTGGGCAACAGCTCCCTAGTCCCTGGTAGCTACCACTCCATTTTCTGCTTCTAAGAGTTGATTATATTCAAATTCATATATAAGTGAGGCAATTCAGTATTTGTTCCCCAGTTATTAGATTATCTCATTTAAGCATAATATCCATAAGGGTCACTCATGTAGTTGCAAATGGTAGTATTTCCTTCTTTTTTATGGTTGACTAACATTCCACCGTATGTTTATGCAATATTTTCTTTATCCATTGAACTCTGGAAAGACATTTGGTTTGTTTCCACATCTTGGCTATTAGTAAATAATGCTATAGTGAACATGGACATGTGGGTTGGTCTTTAAGATCTTGATCTTGATCCTTTGGATATATACTTAGGAGCGGGATTGTTAGTTTATATGGTTATTCTATTTTTAATTTTTGAGGCTTCATGACGTTTTCCATAGTACCTGTACCATTTGCATTTCTACCAACAGTGCACAAGAATTTTAATTCCTTCATACCATTGCCAACACCCATTTTTTAATTTTTTATTTCATTATTATTTTTATTATTATTTTAAAATTATTTTTATTATTATTTTATTATTTTTTTATTTTTAAATTTTAGGATGGCAGCCCTCCTAAAAGGTGTGAAATAATAACTCATTGTGGTTTCAATTTTCATTTCCCTCATAATTATTAATGTTGAGTATGTTTTCATGTACCTGTTGGCTATCTATCTGTATGTCTTCCTTGGAGATGGAGGGAAACATAATTTTGCTTAAAGAGTTGAATTCAGGGGCACCTGCATGGCTCAGTGGGTTAAAGCTTCTGCCTTCATGATGATCATGATCCCAGGGTCCGGGGATCTCCAGGTGGAGATCAAGACCCACATTAGGCTCCTGCACAGTGGGAAGCCTGCCTCCCTTCCTCTCTCTCTGCCTGACTCTCTGCCCACTTGTGATCTCTGTCTGTCAAATAAATAAATAAATAAAAATCTTTAAAAAAAAAAAGAGTTGAATTCAAACATGTATTTTTATGGAAAATGCTTTCCTCTCTTTATGGTTAATCAATAATTTTGGAAAACCCATCTGAACACTCTTGGCATTAAGGAAAAAATTAAACTGAAAAGAGACTTCAGTGAATGTTGATTTAAAAAATAAAATTAATTAATTAATTAATTAATAATAAAATAAAAATACATAAAATAATAATAATAATAAAAAGCCCCTTCAAGAAACACTGCACTTAATTGCTGTGTTGTAGCTTGAGAAAAATTACAAAGTTAAGAGAAAATAAAAACTTACCAAGCTCTTTTTTCTATTAAGTGTTGAAGTTACAGTGTAATTTCTGTCTTCCCCTTTTTTTCAGGGTTTATGGCATGATAACTTAATATAATATGTAATATACTATAAACCGAGTATGGGGGTAAAATTTCTGATGTCACATGTCATTTCCACTGTACCACAATAGCCTCTTTTTCAAATAGGGCAGAAGTTAATATGTTGATGCCCATCACCCAAAAAAAAAATAGATAATTGAGATGAGCAAAATTTGAAACTTCTGTTCTTTGAAAGATGTAGTAAGATTAAAGAGCAAGGCACAGGATGCCTGGTTGGCTCAGTCAGGTAAGTGTCCAACTCTTGGTTTCTTTGGCTCAGGTCCTGATCTTAGGGCCCCAAGATTGAGTCCAGGGTTGGACTCCATGCTCATCACAGAGTCTACTTGGGATTCTTTCCCTCTTCCTATCCCTCTCCCTCTGCCCTTTGCCATGCTTTCTCTATTTCTCTTCTCTCAAATAAATAAACAAATAAAATCTTTGAAGGGCAAAAAAAAAAAAAAAAGAAGAACTTAATGTATTTTAGGTAGAAGTGTAAAGAATGTGGTGTAGAAACAAGAGGAAAAAATGAGTGCAATTGTGATCCAGAATGGCTTAAAGGAAGGTCATGTTTGAGGAATTGTTGTATGGATTGTGCTGGACTGTTTAACAAACCAACGAAATTCAGAAAAGACTTTCCAAACTGAAGGGACAATATGTGAAAATGTATAAGAGTTTGAAATATCTGGTGGCTCCAAGCATATTGTTCAAGAATAGAGCCAATAGGAAAAAAGGAGATGGAAATGAGGTTTGGTTGATGATGCAGTCTTCAAAGGCACAAAGGAACTTGTGATTCAGTGGATATTTGTGAATTGGGGAAAGATGTAATGTGGCTCATATTTTAGAGAGAAATGTCTGTCCTCTGTGCATTAGATGGAATGGCAGACAAAAATGGACAAGTTAAGAGACTTAAAATATAGCAAGCAATAGATTGTAAAGAGCTGAGATGTGGCAAGAACAACCAAAATGAAAAAAAAAAATGTTCAACAATAGCCAAACTATGGAAAGAAACTAGATGTCCATCAACAGAAGAATGGATAGGGAAGATGTGATATATATATATATATATATATATATATATATATATATATATATAACATATATATGTGATATATATATATATATATGGAAGATGTGGTGTATATATATATACAGAAACACACATATGGTGTATATATATATACACACACACACAAACATACACACACATGCAATGGAATACTATGGAATACTATGCAGCCATCAAAAGAAATAAAATCTTGCCATTTGCAATGACATGGGTGGAACTAGAGGGTATCATGCTAAGCAAAATAAGTCAATTAGAGAATGACAATTACCATATGATCTCTCTGATATGAGGAATTTGAGAGGGAAGGTGAGGGGTCATGGGGGGAAGGGAGGGGAAAATGAAACAAGATGGGACTGGGGAGGGAGACAAGTCATAAGAGACTCTTAACCTCAGGAAACAAACTGAGGGCTGCTGGGGGATGGGTGGGCACAGGGATAGGGTAGCTGGGTGATGGACACTGGGGAGGGTATGTGCTATGGTGAGTGCTGTGAATTGTTGAAGACTGATGATTCACAGATCTGTACCCTGAAACAAATAATACATTATATGTTAATTAAAAAAAAAGGTTCAGTAAAAGTAAACACATTTCCAATAATTCATCCTTTTTTAGAATTTCTTTTCAGTGTAACAGTATTCATTGTTTTTGCACCACACCCAGTACTCCATGCAATATGTGCCCTCCCTAATACCCACCACCTTGTTCCCCCAACCTCCCAACCCCTGCCCCTTCAAAACCTTCAGGTTGATTTTCAGAGTCTATAGTCTCTCATGGTTCATCTCCCCTTCCAATTTCCCTCAACTCCCTTCTCCTCTCCATCTCCCCATGTCCTCCATGTTATTTGTTATGCTCCACAAATAAGCAAAACCATATGATAATTGACTCTCTCTGCTTGACTTATTTCACTCAGCATCATCTCTTCCAGTCCCATCCATGTTGCTACAAAAGTTGGGTATTCATCCTTTCTGATGGAGGCAAAATACTCCTTAGTGTCTATGGACCACATCTTCCTTATCCATCCGTCCATTGAATGGCATCTTGGTTCTTTCCACAGTTTGGCGATCGTGGCCATTGCTGCTATAAACATTGGGGTACAGATGGCCCTTCTTTTCACTACATCTGAATCTTTGGGGTAAATACCCAGGAGTGCAATTGCAGGGTCCTAGGGAAGCTCTATTTTTAATTTCTTGAGGAATCTCCACACTGTTTTCCAAATTGGCTGCACCAACTTGCATTCCCACCAACAGTGTAAGAGGGTTCCCCTTTCCCCACATCCTCTCCAACACACGTTGTTTCCTGTCTTGCTAATTTTGGCCATTCTAACTGGTGGAAGGTGGTATCTCAATATGGTTTTAATTTGAATCTCCCTGATGGCTAGTGATGATGAACATTTTTTCATGTGTCTGGTAGCCATTTGTATGTCTTCATTGAAGAAGTGTCTGTTCATATCTTCTGCCCATTTTTTAATATGATTGTCTGTTTTGTGCGTGTTGAGTTTGAGGAGTTCTTTATAGATCCTGGATATCAACCTTTTGTCTGTACTGTCATTTGCAAATATCTTCTCCCATTACGTGGGTTGCCTCTTTGTTTTGTTGACTGTTTCCTTTGCTGTGCAGAAGCTTTTGATCTTGATGAAGTCCCAAAAGTTCATTTTTGCTTTTGTTTCCATCGCCTTTGGAGACATATCTTGAAAGAAGTTGCTGTGGCTGATATCAAAGATGTTACTGCCTATGTTCTCCTCGAGGATTCTGATGGATTCCTGTCTCACATTGAGGTCTTTTATCCATTTTGAGTTTATTTTTGTGTACGGTGTAAGGGAATGGTCGAGTTTCATTCTTCTACATATAGCTGTCCAGTTTTCCCAGCACCATTTATTGAAGAGACTGTCTTTTTTCCACTGGATATTTTTTCCTGTTTTGTCAAAGATTATTTGACCATAGAGTTGAGGGTCCATATCTGGGCTCTCTACTCTGTTCCACTGGTCTATGTGTCTGTTTTTATGCCAGTACCATGCTGTCTTGGTGATCACAGCTTTGTAGTAAAGCTTGAAATCAGGTAACATGATGCTGCCAGTTTTCGTTTTTTTTTTTTTTTTCAACATTTCCTTAGCAATTCGGGGTCTCTTCTGATTCCATACAAATTTTACGATTATTTGCTCCAGCTCTTTGAAAAATACTGGTGGAATTTTGATTGGAATGGCATTAAAAGTATAGATTGCTCTAGGCAGTATAGACATTTTAACAATGTTTATTCTTCTATCCAAGAGCATGGAATGGTCTTCCATCTTTTTGTGTCTTCTTCATTTTCTTTCATGAGTGTTCTGTAGTTCCTCGAGTACAGATCTTTAACCTCTTTGGTTAGGTTTATTCCAAGGTATCTTATGGTTCTTGGTGCTATAGTAAATGGAATCAATTCTCTAATTTCCCTTTCTGTATTTTCATTGTTAGTGCATTGACTTTGTATCCTGCCACATTACTGAATTGCTGTATGAGTTCTAGTAGTTTGGGGATGGAGTCTTTGGGGTTTTCCATATAAAGAATCATGTCATCTGCGAAGAGAGAGAGTTTGACTTCTTCCTTGACAATTTGGATACATTTTATTTCTCTTTGTTGTCTGATTGCTGTTGCTAGGACTTCTAATCCTATGTTGAACTAGAGTGGTGAGAGTGGGCATCCTTGTCGTGTTCCTGATCTCAAAGGGAAGGCTGCAAGCTTTTTCCCATTGAGGATGATATTTGCTGTGGGTCTTTCATAGATAGATTTGATGAAGTTCAGGAATGTTCCCTCTACCCCTATATTTTGAAGTGTTTTAATCAGGAACGGATGCTGGATTTTGTCAAATGTTTTTTCTGCATCAATTGAGAGGACCATGTGGTTCTTCTCTCTTCTCTTATTGATTTGTTCTGTCATATTGATTGATTTGCGAATACTGAACCATCCTTGTAACCCAGGGATGACTCTCACCTGGTCATTGTGGATAATCTTTTTAATGTGCTGTTGGATCCTGTTTGCTAGGATCTTGTTGAGAATCTTAGCATCCATATTCATCAGTGAATCCAATGATTCATCTTGATGTTTGTCATTTGGATCACAGATGTGCTATAAGAGAAGGCTAAGATTATTTCCCCAAATGAAATTTAAAGTTACTCCTGGTATCTCCCAGAGAGCTCTCCATTGTTAGAGAATCTTGGAATATACTGTACTTATAAGGAGATAGAGGAGACACAGAAGCAGGGAAAGCAGGAATGGGTTTTATGTGAGGTGATACTGAGTTGGGAAATTACCAGTTTCCTCCTTGGCCATCAGATCCTCAACAAGTATACCAGATGGAGGAAACAGAACTGATAAGATATAGACACTCACTCTACATCACAAGTCACTTTCCTTTACTACGATAAAATATTTCACTGTCTCCAGACTTAACCATTAACCAGTACCCCTGCGGGGTCAGCCAAACAACAAAAGAGCCACAAGACTTGTACCAAAGACTCTCCAGATTTTATTCTCAGACATTCCAGTCCAGTGGAATTAATGGGGAAGGGAAATGACATTTATGAATCTATTGAAGGGTGCCAAGCATGTTATGTAGTTGGCCTTAATCCTCCTAATTATACTATAAAGGAGACATTGTTATTCCAATTTTTGCAAGTTTTGAAATTTAGGTTAAAAGATTGTAGTTTCATCATAAGAAAAGGTAATTTAAATCACTAGACATGAAACAAGCAAGATTCCAAAGCTCACTGGCCTTCTCTATTTACTTAAGGAGGTCTTCTATAGGACTCCTTTCCAAGTTGAAAGTGAGTTCATGCTGTTCCCAGGACCTTCTAGTTGTTCTCAAAGGGGACTGAGGGGATGCAATGCAGTGTTCTAACTCCTGCTCATCTATGGGATTCAACACTAAATGAATAATGAGGAATGTTCCTTCTTCTAGAAACCTACAGCTTGTATACACATTACATGTAGAATGCATAAATTCTTCTCTCCATATATCCATTGATGGATTTCAGGATCCACTACCCCTAAATATGGTGCCTTGTTGTACTGAATATCTTACACTGAAGGAGTTTGAGAAATGGCAGAAGCAGAAAGGTCACTCTGATCTCCCTAGCCCCTCATCCCTCTCCCTGAAAACACATGATAAATCTCCCACATAAAGGGTGTTCTTCCTGTACCAGAAGGAGAGGAGACATCCTCATTACCAGAGACAGGGAATTTAGGGTTGAGAAGACTGCATAAACAAACCTTGTTAATTCACCATTTACCACCTCTAGTGCAAACCCCTCTGCCTTGTCAATTCTTCACAAATTTATTGTTTCTTTGTCTAAAAGGTATGAAAGCTTTCTTCTCTGGTCACTTTTTTGGGTCTCCATCCTCTTGTGAAGGCTCCTACATTTTCTTCTACTGTTATGTGACAAAGATATTTCTCTAAATTTTTTGTGACTGACTTTCTTATTTAGATTTTTATTCCCCATTGAATATAGCATGAAGTAGGGGGTTTCCTTTTTTCCCCCTCTCTCCAAATAGTGAGTCAGACTTTACAACTTCATCAATTAAAAATACACTCTTTTCCCATTGATTTATGGTTACTTCTTTATTATATATCAAGTTTTTACATATAGATATATGTAAATAGATCTGTTTCTTTGTACTCAATTCCTGTATATTGACTTATTTCTTGTTTGTCTTTACTAGCAGCATACTGTTTTTATTATTATGACTTTACAGCATCATTTGGTATCTGGTGTGTTGTCATCCTCTACGACATCACAGAGGCTTGGCACAGGAGATATAAACCATGGCAGATTTTTTTTTTTTTTTTAAGTAAGATGGTTTCAATATAAAGAATTATGTGCTTACAAAATCACTGGAATTGCTGAGGGTGCAGGTTTGAGGCTGGGCTATTGTAAAGATATCTTCACCCTACAGAATTGATCTAGGAAGCTACTGCTGCCCAGGAGGCTTTTTGAGTGACTCCACATTCAAGAATTCACCACCAGCAATGTCTGCAAGGTTGGAGAATGGAAAACAGAATGCTGATGCAGAAAAACTTCCCACCTCTGATGTTAGGGTCCATAATCAAAGGAGCGAGACAGATACAAAGTGAAGGTCAAGAAAAGCTTTATTTCGTGCCAAGCATTGAGAATCAAATTGACCAGTCAGGGCCATCTCTCGCAAAGAGGCGACCCCTCCCAGCCTCACAGACTAACTTTTATAGAGGTTTAGCTGGGCTATACACAGGTGGTCAATGAGATTGCAATACACAGAGAAAACTGCACAGTCATGCTAGGTCTGCCACACACAGGAAAAACTGCTAGGTAACACATGGGTGGCCAATTGAATTTCAATTTACCCTAGTAGATATATGTGCGCCCCACTGATTGGATGTCTTCACCTGGCCTGAGCTGCCCTTGTATCTAGGCTTTGCAAGTAAATTCCTCTGGGAGGGGCGGGGTCAATCTAAGTTCACTACATAAACACAAAATGACTCCCTCTGGCCAACCAGGCCCTTACACTCTGAGCCTGACTGTCAGAGGAAAAGCCACAAAAGTCCTCTGGGTACTTTAGACAGCACCTAATTTGCAGCCTGAATATTGACTGCAAGTGAGTCAGAGAAAATTAGCTAGCTGTTGCTTTCCTCTCTGACAAGAAAGAGCGTGGAATGGACATTGACATTGCCTGTTAACAGTTTCCAGGACATGCTTCTTTGTTCTTTGTTTCAAAACTAATTTAGCTTTTTGAGGACTTTCCCTTCCCACATTTATTTAAAACTGAATTTTTTTATTTTATCAAAAGTACAAGCTTAATTTTGATTGGGATTACTCTGACTATACAGATTATTTTGAAGGAAAAATGCTATATATACACAAATACATTATTCAATAAAAACAATTATTTAATGGCATTTATTCAAGTCTCCCCCCATGTATTTTAGTAGGGTGATAATTTTTGTTTTACATTGTTAGGTTGATTCCTAGAAGTCACTTATAACAGTCATTCTTTTATTTTCTAGACTACTATTGTTGAAATGTTACTAAGTTTTGTAAGATTATTGTGTATCTACCACCCTTGTTGACCTCGTTTCTTTTAATACTTTGTTAATTTTATTGGACTTTCTATATAGTTAACATATTTTCTATAAAATTTTTTCTCTCCTTTCTCATCATACAACTAATACCTTTTTTCTTGTTTTATGTCATTATTATGTTTAAGCTATCAATATTTTTGGGTGTCCTTGTGAATAATCTTAGATTTTTTTTTTTTTTCCTGAATTGTTCCATTAAGTTTGCTGTATGTTTTTGGTATATTGATCTTATCACAATAAGGAAATTTCATCTTATAATAAGTTTTATTGTTTAATTTTTATTGTTAATGGGACTAGATATCATCAAATACATTTTTTTTGAAACTATTAAGATAACCTTGTAATTTTTCTCTTAGCCCTCTAAGGTGGCAAATCATGGCAATGGGTTTTTTTTGTTGTTGTTGATGACTTATCTTTTAATTTCAGGGATAAAACCCACTCAGTTGCCATGTGTGTGTTGTTTTTACTGAACTTTTAGAATTAGTTAATTCATATTGAGGATTACTGTGTCTATTTTCATGAGTAAATTGAACTTGCAATTCTTTTCTCCCACTTATTTAATTTTGGGCCAAAGAGTCTTCTAATCTCATTAAGTGGATCTGACATTTTCTGTTTTTCTATTTCTGAAACACCTTTCATAAGAGGATATATTTGTCAATGAAGTTTGGTAAGACGTTATACGGAAACATGTTGGCTAGAATATTTTGAGGTATGGATGATATTCAAGTGACAACTTTTGCATTTTGTTTTTGTCAGATTTTAAGTCATCAGATTTATTATGTAACTCTTCATAGTACTTGTTTTTTTTTTTTTTAATCTCTGTAATACTTACGCTGAAATTGGTTTTGATGTTAGATTTGTTCCCTTTTTCTTTTTACTTGAATATTCCTGCCTGATTTTTGCCCATCTTGCCAATATTACTCTTTTCTAATATTTGGTTCTCACATTCATTTCTGCCTATAACTTTCTTTGTTTCCTTTTTTTTTTTTTTGTCCCAAGCAGAGATATATGCTTACTTTGTCATTGCCAATCATTTGTGTTTTCTTATGAAAACAACTCATTTTCTTCACATTTCCCTCTATCTATATCTTGAAAATTATCTTCTGTGGCTTTCACTATCATTTTATTAGAGTTTTAGGATATTTGCTTTATGTTTCTTTCCTTAAAATAAGGTTTACTAAATATATATATATATATATATATATATATAAATAAAATAAAATAAGGTTTACTTATTATATTACTTAATGTCTAGACACATGTGCATTTTTAGGTACTTCATTGTTGATTTTCAGTTTTATTACTTGATAAAGAAATAGAATGTAAACTGTTGATTTTTTGGTATTTAGATTTCCTTTGTGAATTTGTAATGTCTTAAGTTAAAAAAAAAATTTTGGGAAAAAAAAAAGGCAGGAAGTTTAGAAAAATCACCCATGATCTCAACACCTTGGCCAAAACACGTTTTTAAGATTCATTTAATGTCTATTGTTTTAATGACAGAATATAAGATGATACATTAATTCAGCCAACAAATATTTGTACATCACCTATGACCTGACATTGTTTGAGTTCTGCCTGATAAAAAAATTACTTTGTGTACAGCAGAATTTAGTGTCCATTTATATTCAGTAATAATGACATGGAATTCCAATTAGGCTCCTACTAATGTTAAGGATTTTATGTTCCTGCTTTTTTTTTCTTTTTAAGATTTTATTTATTTATTTGACAGAGAGAGAGATCACAAGTAGGCAGAGAGGCAGGCGGGGGGGGCGGGGGGGGGAGAAGGCTCCCCACTGAGCAGAGAGCCAGATGTGGGTCTCAATTCCAGGACCCTGAGATCATGACCTGAGCCAAAGGCAGAGGCTTAACCCACTGAGCCACCCAGGCTCCACCTATGTTCCTGCTTTTAACTTTAAAATACAAACATCCCTTTCAAGGGGAAGTTAGTGAATCAATAACTCCAAGGAGAATTATTTTAGCATATTCTGTTTTCATTGACCAGTTTAAAAAAATGGAATATTGAGAAAGCTGGATGCTAGGGAACTAGAAGAGAACACATGGGACACTGAAATTAGATTTTGCTTGATTTACAATCTACGCTATGAAGTAATCATTACATCCAAATTTAATCATTTGTGAATATTATCCAGAAATCTCTGCATCTGAACTCATCTCCAAAAAGGGCCTTTCCGGGGTGCCTGGGTGGCTCAGTGGGTTAAAGCCTCTGCTTTCGGCTCAGGTCATGATCACAGGGTCCTGGGATCGAGCCCCACATTGGGCTCTCTGCTCGGCGGGGGGCCTGCTTCCCTTCCTCTCTCTCTCTGCCTGCCTCTCTGCCTGCTTGTGATCTCTGTCTGTCAAATAAATAAATAAAATCTTTTTTTTTTAAAAAAGGGGCCTTTCCTCCTCAAATTTGATTTACTTTATATTTAGCAAATTATTTTCTTTCCTTCCTGGCCCAATACATCAATATCTAACTGTGTTCTTGAACTTTTAACACCAACACTGAGGAAATGTCTTCTCCAAATACTGATGGTGAGGATAAGTGAGGCTCATAGTCAGGATATTTTGCATGCAATCCTACATAGAAGCAGGAGAATAGACAAGTGTTGGGAATGCAATAATAGAAGAAAAATAACACTCAAAAAAGTACTGTTTGGATAACCAGTGTAGTGACAAATTTGATTAATGCAATCATGTGCTTGGGTCTGTAGCTCACTTTTGTAGAATCTTGAAACCCCCTGATTTCACTAGCTTCAATTCCATCACTCAGTGCTTGCTTGATTCTTCCTTATAAGATAATAATTGTTGGGACAATACCAAGAGTAATACACACAACAAACTTCTCTATATGTAGGTGTGGGTTATAGTGTTTGATATGTGCATGGATGGTCAAACAGCAGGGTTTAAACAATCTTGCTCTGGCTCAGAGGTCCAAAGTTAATGGGACAAGTATTCCATGGGGATGGATGCATGGGAGCTCCTGGTCTCCTCTGGGCTCACTGGAGAAGACATACCTTCTTGTTGTTAAGATCTTTCGCTATTCTTGACCCCTCCCACCTCTTCTGGAGAGGTCAGAGTATAGGCATTCCAAACCATTGTGAGCCTGGTCTCTATGGTTAATTTGTGAACTGCCTCTATATTTGTGACTGCCTGCCAGCTCTGAAGGACAGAGAAGTTTGGCAAAAAGAAAAAGCAGGCTTTGCTTTAATGGTAAGGAAAGCAAGAAAAGGGGATAAAAACTTGTGAAGGAAATAAGACTTTCTTTTCTTTTTCCATCCAGTTGCCTGAGAAACAACCAAAAGAAGCTCAAGAAAGTAAACCAAGATGTAGAAAGAAAACGGTAAGCACACAGTGTATCATAGCATTTTTCTCTGAGATTACCTCTGTCTCACAAGGGACTGAGAGTCTCTCATAAAAGCTAGCATCTTATTTTAGACCTCATAGAGGTACAATCACAGAATTCTTTGGTGATTACTTCTAAGACTTGGGAAAAGGTTAGTTGGAGGTTCTAAACAAAAGAAATAGGCTATTAGTGCACATGTTTCATTGCTTCATGGTTATATAAAATACATGTACAAACCTATAAGTGAAATAAAGGGTGCTTATTTTAGGTTGGTTGTTTACAACGGCCACACCTCCAATTTATTCCTCACAGAATAATCCTTGGGAAATATAAATCTCATCATGTCTTTCCCTTGAGACCCTTCAATTGTTCTCCAATGCATCCAGAAAAAATCCAAACTTCCCTGGGGACTACAATCCTGAAAGGATTGACCCTTGCATAGTTCTCTGATTTTATGCCACACCCTCCATCCTCACCCACCATTTTCCAGGAATTCTGCGTCATTTCATGTTCTTGAAGCCACTAAGCTCAGCCTGAACTCAGTGCCCTAGTGCGCACTGCTCTTTTAGCACTCATGATATTTATTCTCCATGCTTATGCTTCATAGCATCTCTTCTTGGAAATTCTGACTCTCACAGTCTCCTCCAGCAAATATCCCTGAGTACACAATATGAAAACATTGCTTCCACACCCCATGGATTTCCTGCACTGCCCACTAAGTCTTTCTATCATCTAGTAACTTTTTATTAGTTAGTTTAGCATTTTATAGTTCATCTTGCTTTATAGACTGTGTGGTCTTTGAGGCTCTGACCACCGCTTGACTTGCCTATCTGTTGCCCAACCCTTACAAGATACTCAATGGAAAAAAAAGAAAAAAAAAGTGGAAAAACAACAGCTATCTGAACACTGATATCTTACCCCAGCTCAGATAAACACTGCCCTGCTTGCTGACTATGGGATTTCTATATCTTTGCACTCAACCTCTTTCCTAATCATTGCATCTCAAGAATTTTTTTTTTTTTTAATCTGAGATGGTTCTTCCTCTCTAAATGTGAAAGGGTGAGGGATTGAAGGGAAGGTCCATATTTATCGCTGATATGAAATGGTGTTTGCAGGGATCAGCCATTACCGAAGTATTTTACTTACATTTTCTCGGCAGAAAGGAAAAGGTAGACAGTGGGGTGGCTATGCCATCGTTGTAACTAACTCCCCTTTACAATGTGTGGCTGAAGAGGTGATGTTATTGAACCAAGGTCCTTTTCTCAGGCTGCCGCAAACCAGTTCTGTACAATATAAAGTCATTTAAACTTGGCTTTTGCTTTTTTGCATCTAAAATCAGATCTGTGCTAGGCGATGTTCTTCAATTCTTCCCTTTTAAAGGAGCTGAAGTGTTGACATTGCCAAATACAACCAAGTCTTTATTAAAAACAGACAGGAAATAAATGAGAAATTAAATGTCTCCAGGGTGTCCCTATCCAGACAATTTCAAAAAAAATTTATTTTAATTTCAGTGTAGTTAGCATACAATATTATATTAGTTTCAGGTATACAACTTAGTGATTCAACACTTAATATAAAACACCCAGTACTCATCATGGTAACTGCACTTCTTAATCACCATCAGCTACTTCCCCCATGTCCCTTCACACTTTTCCTCTGGTGACCATCAGTGTGTTCTCTACTGGTAAGAGTCTATATATTGGTTCCTCTCTCTCTTTTTTTTTTTTCCTTTGCTTGGTTTTTTGCTTCTTTTTAAACAATCTTTATTTAATTTAATTTTTTTTTTTTTTTTTTTTTTTTTTTTTAGATAGAGAAAGCATGAGCAGTGGGAGAGGGGCAGAGGAGGAAAGAGAGAGAGAGAGAATTTGAAGCAGGCTCCCAGCACAAAGCCTGACCCAGGGCTCAATCTCACAACACTGAGGTCATGACCTGAGCTGAAATCAAGAGTTGGAGACTTAACTGACTGAGGCACCCAGGCATCACTGTTTTCTTCCTTAAATTCCACATATGAGTGAAATCATAATGATATGCATTTTTCTCTGACTGACTCTAGTTCCATCCACAACATTACAAATGGCAAGATTTCATTCTATTTAGTGGCTGAGTAATATTCCATCGTGTATAAACCAGTTCCTTATCCATTTATCAACTGATGGACATTTGGGCTCTTTCCATAATTTGACTATTGTTGATAATGCTGCTATAAACCAGGATCCATTTATCCATTTGAATTAATGTTTTTGTATCCTTTGGGTAAATACCTAGTGGTGAAATTGCTGGATCATGGGATAGATCTATTTTTTAACTTTTTGAAGAATCTACATACTGTTTTCCCCCAGTGGCTGCTAATTTTATGAATGGGACTCACAGATTTTTAACCAGTTAGTTTGGTGAGGAAGAACTCAACTCTTCTGACTACCTGAGTCAATTGCAATCAATAATATATGTAAGACATACATGGGCTAGAATTAAATTCAGTTTCATTTTGGCTAATTTGATTGGATCATGTTCTTTGAATAAAGTTACTTTTGCTATATCTTCCTGAGTCAGTTTTGGTTATTTCATTTTCACTAGAATATTATCAATTAGTTCATGATTTTAAACATCTTTACCAAAGGTATTGTGTGAGCTCTTTCAAGTCATTTAGCCTTTTAAAATTTAGGTTTATAGACATATAGCACAGTAAAATTCATCCATTTTAGGTAAATTATTTCATAGGTTTAGAAAAACATACAGTCATGTGACCACCATCTCAATCAAGATATGGAATATTTTTGTCACCCTTCCTTCACCGACAACCCCTGGCAACCACTGGTCTGATTTCTGTTTTGCTTTTTTTCCAGGATGTCACAGTATCATTGCTTTTATGTTTATTAGGTTCTTATTTTCTCTGTCCTTAGTTTTTTTCATTGTTGCTATTCTAATTACTTTAAATTGAAACTTAATTTTTGTGTTTTCAGTTTTTTCTTGTTTAAAAATGGGGACATGTAAAAATATAACTTTTTCTCCAACAGTGTTTCTCTTTTATTTTTTTTATTTAAATTCAATTTAATTGACATATTGTGTATTATTAGTTTTAAAGGTAAAGTTTAGTGATTCATCAGTCGCATATAATACCCAGTGCTCATTACATCTAGTGCCCTCCTTAATGTCCATTACTGCCACTCACTTAATGTCTCATACCCCCACTCACCTCACCTCCAGCAACCCTCAGTTTGTTTCTTATAGTTAAGAGTCTATTATGGTTTCTCTCTCTGTCTGATTTTGTCTTCTTTTGTTTTTCCTTCCCTTCCCCTATGTTCATCTGTTTTGTTTCTTAAATTCTGCATATAAGTGAAATTATGACATATTTGTCTTTCTCTAGCTGATTTATTTTACTTAGCATACTACATTCTTGTTCCATCCACATTGTTGCAAATGATAAGATTTTACTCTTTTTATGGCTGAGTAATGTTCCACTATATATTACTTCTTCATGTATTCATCTGTCAGTGGACGTCTGGACTCTTTCCATATTTTGGCTATTGTGGGCCTTGCTGCTATAAACATTGGGGTGCATGTGCCCCTTCAAATTACTACATTTTCATCCTTGGGGTAAATATCTAGAAGTGCAATTGTTGGGTTATAGGGTAACTATATAACATTAAAAATTTTATCTCACCCACTTCCATTCAAGTACTAAGCACAAAGTTGTAAACATGAACTAGATTAAAAAAATAATAATAATACAAAAAGCAGAAAAAAATCTATTAAAGTCAGATGTAATTATCTCTTAATAATTATTGTTAAAAATACTTAATAAAAAAAGAAAGGAAGTGGCTAGCATAAAGAATGAAAACAATGGAAAAGAATGATAAAATCTTTAGAGATTAAAACAACATTGAAAGCATCAATAAGTACAACCAAGTCTTTATTTTCTTTTTGTTAGTTTCAGAAGTAGAATTTAATGATTCATCAATTTCATACAACACCAAGTGCTCATTAGTTCAAGTACCCTCCATAATGCATGTCATCCAATTAATCCTTTCCCCACCCACCACCCCTCCAGCAACCCTCAGTTTGTTCCCTATAGTTAAGAGTCTCTTATAGTTTGTCTTCCTCTCTGTTTTTATCTTATTCTTTTTCCCTCCCTTTCCCTATGTTCCTCTATTTTGTTTCTTAAATTCCACATATGAGTGAAATCATATGGCATTTGTCTTTTTCTGACTGACTTATTTCTCTGACCATAATACCCTCTAGTTCTAGTCAGGGGGCATGCAGGTTTCTCCCACTCTGAGGGTTCTGCACAGTGCCAAATAGCACGTTTTCCTCCTGGGTGGCAGCCAGAGTCCTGGGTTGTGAATCAGGGATCCCCAATCTGGAGGGCTTGGGGGCTAGGCCTCTGGGGATGGAAGCTTGAAAACCCAACCTAGGGTTAGGGTTAAGGCCTAGGGACATGACAGATCTAATCTGCCAGCGCTGAGGCAGGCTCCCCCAATGGCTGAGTGGAGGGCGGGTGTCTGGAGGATAATCAGGTCCCTGGCTGGTGGTCCTGGGGGGCGCCTACACTGGGGGTGGCCTCATGGGAGCATGCAGGTTTTTCCTGCTCTGAGGGTTCTGCACAACCCCAAATGGCACAGTTTCCTCCTGGGTGGTAGTTGGAAACATTGTTGCAAATGGCAATATTTCATTATTTTTGCTGGGTGAGTAGTAATCCACTCTGTCTCTATCCCATGTGTTGTTAAAGAAAATAGTATTATTGTCCAATATTTTGTTATTTTGCTTTTTGTGTTTTCTTGGACTTGAACTGTTTTTAATTCCAAACATTTAAAAAATATTTTTATAATAAATTCTAATTTTATTGCATTATCAGTATCAGTATCTATGTTATTTCTGTTTGTGAATTTTATTGAGGTTTTTTGTCATATATTGTGCATTGACTTCAAAATAAGTTATTTATAGTCTTTAAATTGTTGCTTCTTCATATGGAGAATAGTTTTACAATTAAAAATACTGCAACTTTAGATTGTGGTTGTAAAGGAAACATTTTAAAAATTAACATTCAGACATTAGCACATCCTTGGATGCAACCAGAATTTAATAAGTGTAAGCTAGCAATTTGTCTATTATGTTCCATAGACTTTGGAAGTTCCAATGATAATTTTTTTAAGGATCATAATTTGAAATTTATCTATTTGGGAAACCTGATTAATTATGTATTTTAGATATTCTATGTCCTTATTTTTCTTACTTTTTGTTACTGTTTGAGAGAAATTAATCTACTATTTCATTTGAGTTAATGTTCATTTTTTTCTTTGCTTCATATTGATTCTAAATATTTCAGTAAATAACATTTCATAAGAGTTGCAGGCATTTGTGGTTTTGTCTTTATCATGTCTTCTCCTGTCCATCTTTGTTCTGAAATGAGAGGAGGGAAATTTGTTAGTCTTTATCTTCCAATGTGTATGAAGACCAATGTGGTGGAAGGGTCAAGATAGGTGGGGGAATGGCAGACAACTCCCCTTCAGGAAGCAAAGAGAATGAGGGTGATTAACATACTAACATAATATTGTCTGAATTAGTTTTTACATATAAGGCTGCATTGGTTTCCTTGGATTGCCTTAACAAAGTACCACAGACTGGAAGATTTACCAGAAATTTATTTTCTCTCAGTTCTGGAGGATCTAAGTCCAAGATCAAAGTGCTGGTAGGGTGGGTCTCTTATAAGACCTCTCACCTAAGCTTATATGCCTGTCTTCTCTCTGCATCTTCATATCATCTTACTCTATGCCTGTCTGTGTCCAAATTTCCTCTTATAAGGGCAACACTCAAATTAGATGAGGGCTCACCTCAACAACCTCATTGTAATTTAATTCCCTCTGTAAAGGCCCTGTCTCCAAAAACAGTCACATTCCAAGATACTAGGTATTAATCTAGGAATACACCCTTAAATCCATAACATAGGTCAGTAAATAACAACAACAGGAAAAGAAAACAAGAAAGTAAGCAAGAAAAACAAAGGAAAGAAAGAAAGAGAAAGAAAGAAAGAAAAAGAAAGAAAGGAAAAATCAATCAATCCAGGGATATTTCCAGTCTGCAAGTTACAGCTAGCCACAGTTCCCAAAACTATCTCACTGTGTTTAAGACAGGCAGTCAGTAGGAGATAGTGATAACCCACAGCATGAATTTAGACAGATTTGGATTTTTATGACCAGATCCCCAATGACAGAGCTGGCTGAGCAAGTTTAGATTCATCATGCACCAACTTCTTTGTAACATGACTTTGCATTCTAATATTCAAATGAAGTTTACAGTCATCTTCTGATTTGTTCTTTTCCATAAAGAACTCATAGGTTTTATAATTCCTGGTACTAATGTCCTTGACAGTACATTTTCACTTCTTGGTGAGTCATAGAATTCATGTTGTCATCCTATTTTCCTCACCACTTTGTGGACTTGACTTCAGATGGGAAGTCTGGGCTACCTTAAGCTAGGCTCATTGATGAATTAGTTTCACAGTAAGTGTTTTCTTCATGGATGTTTTAGAATTTATTATTTATTCTTGAAGTTCAGAAGCTATTACATATCTCAAGGTTCCATGTGATTTGCAGGGTTTTTTCCCCCATGAAATACATTTTCAGATTGAAGTCTTTATTTCAGGTATCTTATTACACCTTTCAGTACTTTTGTTTCATTTATGTAGTTCTCATCTCCAAGATTAACAACTGTGTATATGATGATTTCTTTCCATTTTATTATTCTTTCTCTAACCATACTACATTCTCATTTTCTATGACTTAGTGTTCACTTCAAGCATGCATTACATGTTGCCAGCTTTTTAGAAATGCCCTTTGCAATGACATGGAGGGAACTAGAGGGTATTATGCTAAGTGAAATAAGTCTGTTAGAGAAGGACAAATACTATTTGATTTCACTCATTTGTGGAATTTAAGAAACAAAATAGAAGAATATAGGTGAAAGGAACTAAAAATAAAACAAGATGAAAATAGGGAAACAAACCATAAGACTCTTAACTATAAGGAACAAATTGAGGGTTGCTGGAGGGGAGGTGGTGGGGAGATGGGGTGATTGGGTGATGGGCATTAAGGAGGCCACTTGAATTAATGAGCACTGGGTGTTTTATGAAACTGATGAATCACTAAATTCTACTTCTAAACTAACCAAAAAAATAAAAAAATAAAAAGAAAGAAAGAAAGAAAGAAAGAAAGAAAGAAAGAAAAAAAAAGAAAGAATTGTTACTTATGGATGCTTTTAATGTTGTTTTAATCTCTGAAGATTTTATCATTCCTTTCCATTGCTTTCCTGCTTTATGATAACCACTTTCTCCATTTATTATTATTTTTAACAATAACTGTTAACAGATGATTACATCTATATGCCTTTAATACATTTTTCTGTTTTGTATATTATTATTTTTTAATCTAGTTCTTGTTTACAACTTTGTGCTTAGTACTTTGACTGGAAGTAGATGAGATAAAGTGGTGTGTTCATACTTTTGTGTATTTGTTTGGGGAAGATACAGAGAAGAATATAAGTTAAGATTCAGGTTTTGCCGCTTCAAAGTATAGGGATAGAGGGAACATTCCTGAACTTCATCAAATCTATCTATGAAAAACCCACAGCAAATATCATCCTCAATGGGAAAAAGCTTGCAGCCTTCCCATTGAGATCAGGAACACGACAAGGATGCCCACTCTCACCACTCTTGTTCAACATAGTATTAGAAGTCCTAGCAACAGCAATCAGACAACAAAGAGAAATAAAAGGTATCCAGATTGGCAAGGAAGAAGTCAAACTCTCTCTCTTCGCAGATGACATGATTCTTTATATGGAAAACCCGAAAGACTCCACCTCCAAACTACTAGAACTCATACAGCAATTCAGTAATGTAGCAGGATACAAAGTCAATGTCCAGAAATCAGTGGCTTTCTTATACACTAACAATGAAAATACAGAAAGGCAAATTAGAGAATCGATTCCATTTACTATAGCACCAAAAACCATAAGATACCTCGGAATAAACCTAACCAAAGAGGTTAAAGATCTGTACTCGAGGAACTACAGAACACTCCTAAAAGAAATTGAAGAAGACACAAAAAGATGGAAGACCATTCCATGCTCTTGGATGGGAAGAATAAACATCGTTAAAATGTCTATACTGCCCAGAGCAATCTATACTTTTAATGCCATTCCAATCAAAATTCCACCAGTATTTTTCAAAGAGCTGGAGCAAATAATACTAAAATTTGTATGGAATCAGAAGAGACCCCGAATTGCTAAGGAAATGTTGAAAAACAAAAATAAAACTGGTGGCATCACGTTACCTGATTTCAAGCTTTACTACAAAGCTGTGATCACCAAGACAGCATGGTACTGGCATAAAAACAGACACATGGACCAGTGGAACAGAGTAGAGAGCCCAGATATGGACCCTCAACTCTATGGTCAAATAATCTTTGACAAAACAGGAAAAAATATCCAGTGGAAAAAAGACAGTCTCTTCAATAAATGGTGCTGGGAAAACTGGACAGCTATATGTAGAAGAATGAAACTTGACCATTCTCTTACACCGTACATAAAAATAAACTCAAAATGGATAAAAGACCTCAACGTGAGACAGGAATCCATCAGAATCCTCGAGGAGAACATAGGGAGTAACCTCTTTGATATCAGCCACAGCAACTTCTTTCAAGATATGTCTCCAAAGGCGAAGGAAACAAAGGCAAAGATGAACTTCTGGGACTTCATCAAGATCAAAAGCTTCTGCACGGCAAAAGAAACAGTCATCAAAACAAAGAGGCAACCCACGGAATGGGAGAAGATATTTGCAAATGACAGTACAGATAAAAGGTTGATATCCAGGATCTATAAAGAACTCCTCAAACTCAACACACACAAAACAGATAATCATATTAAAAAATGGGCAGAAGATATGAACAGACACTTCTCCAATGAAGACATACAAATGGCTACCAGACACATGAAAAAATGTTCATCATCACTAGCCATCAGGGAGATTCAAATCAAAACCACATTGAGATACCACCTTACACCAGTTAGAATGGCCAAAATTAGCAAGACAGGAAACAACGTGTGTTGGAGAGGATGTGGAGAAAGGGGAACCCTCTTCCACTGTTGGTGGGAATGCAAACTGGTGCAGCCACTTTGGAGAACAGTGTGGAGATTCCTCAGGAAATGAAAAATAGATCTTCCCTATGACCCTGCAATTGCACTGCTGGGTATTTACCCCAAAGATACAGATGTAGTGAAAAGAAGGGCCATCTGTACCCCAATGTTTATAGCAGCAATGGCCACGGTCGCCAAACTGTGGAAAGAACCAAGATGCCCTTCAACGGATGAATGGATAAGGAAGATGTGGTCCATAGACACTATGGAGTATTATGCCTCCATCAGAAAGGACGAATACCCAACTTTTGTAGCAACATGGACAGGACTGGAAGAGATTATGCTGAGTGAAATAAGTCAAACAGAGAAAGTCAAGTATCATATGGTTTCACTTATTGGTGGAGCATATCAAATAATATAGAGGACAAGGGTAGATGGAGAGGAGAAGGGAGTTGAGGGAAATTGGAAGGGGAGGTGAACCATGAGAGACTATGGACTCTGAAAAACAACCTGAGGGTTTTGAAGGGGCGGGGTGGGAGGGTGGGGGAACCAGGTGGTGGGTATTAGGGAGGGCACAGATTGCATGGAGCACTGGGTGTGGTGAAAAAACAATGAATACTGTTACGCTGAAAATAAATAAAAAATTAAAAAAAAAAAAAAAGATTCAGGTTTTGCTCTTGGTGTGTTGTCTCAGACTACCTCCTCACCAAATACTGTCTTCCCTCTGCAGTGGGAACATTTCTTTTCCATGTATATTGCCCTCTTTGATGTGGGCAGGCCATTAGAAGATTCTTTGTCTATCTTTCCCCTCAAGTTTGGGAGTCTGGGATGCAGAAATAAAAGCTGACATGTTGGCTACTCCATCCTCTCTTAACCACTCACTCGCTGTTGTGGTGTAGAATTGTGTCCATGTAGAGATAATCTATATTTCTCTCATCACCAGCCTACACTTAATAATATTGGTCACTGTAAATTCATGTTTAGAATTTTTGGAATTTTCTCATTTACCTTTAAAGATATAGACACCCTCATCAAGGACAGCAGAAAAATAAATTGACTTTAAATATTCTCCATTAAATTGTTCCAAATTTTAGGGGTGCCTTAGTCAGTTAAGTGTCTGCCTTTGGCTCAGGTCATGATCCCAGGGTCCTGGGATCAAGCTCCATGTAGGGCTCCCAGGTCAGTGGGGAGCCTGCTTCTCCCTCTCCCTCTGCAGCTCCCCCTGGTTGTGAGTGCACTGTCTCTCTCCCAGTCAAATAAATAATTAAAATCTTTAAAAAAGTAAATTGCTTCAAATTTTATTATATTGCACATCTCTTCTTCATACACATGGTATTGTACATAGTATGATAATCTAGTAATTCCTTCAGCTTCATAAAGTATGGAATTTTATTCTATGCTTCTTATTATTTTCTTAGATATTTTTAAAGAGAGAGTGCACACATGTGAGAGAAAGGGGGGAAGGACAGAGGGAGAAGGAGAGAGAATTTCAAGCAGGCCTCACACCCAACCCACTGCAGGGTTCCCTCTCATGACCCTGAGATCATGACCTCAGTTAAATCAAGTTGGACACTTAACTGATGGAGCCACTCAAGCACCCCTCTTTTTCTAGATTTTTATTTTTTATCTTTATTTAGTTATAATTGACAAATAAAATTTTAAAATATTTAAGGTGGATGTGGTGATATATGTATATTTTGTGAGTAGAATTCCCCTCATCAGGTTGACTCCCACAGTGTTATCAACTATATTTCATGGTTTTTCAGAATCAACTTGAGTAAGGAGGCTTTTAATTTTAATTAACATTTGAATTGCAAGTCTACCAATGACATTAGGTTAATAGCAATGAAATCTTTCTTTCAAGTGTGTTTTCAGCTTCAGATGACTGGGCTGTGTCATGTTATTATCTCTTTCCTTTGCAGGCAGGAAATGACTACATTTGAGAGACAAAATCAAGTACAGGATAAGAAAAGTAAGTCATTGCTTCATAATATTTTTCATACAAGGGAATTTGTAAATTTAACATCTAAATTAGTTCTGATACTATCTTAGGTTTGAAGGAAACACAGCTTTAAGCCCTTATAGGGATGTCTTAGTCCTTCATTTTTATTTTTGTCTAACAAAATTGATCTCATTGCTTTTTGCATGAAAGTAATATCTGTGTGTGATTTATTTTATTTTCCTTAAATTTTTAAGTTTTTACAAGTCTATTATTCACTTTTTGTTAGAGGTAATAATTTATTTATCTTGTTAAAAAATCTAATAACTCAATAGAGTGTTAACCAGATGATATGTAAAATACAGAAAAAGAAAGAAGCTAGATTCTTAGCTATTTGTCCTATTAGAAATATTCCATTCTTTCCTGGGCAGCCTGAATTTCTTCTTTTTTTCTTGTGAATTATACATTTTTATCTATTAAGTTTTTATTTTAATTTAATATAGTTACCATAAAATGTTATATTAGCTTCAGATGTATAATATGATGATTCAACAATTCAAAACATTACTCAGTGCTCATCACAAATACATTCCTTAATCCCCATCACCTATTTCACCCAATCCCCTCCAACTCCCCTCTCAGAACCATCAGTTTGTTGATGTGTTTTGTTTCTTAAATTCCACATATGAGTGAAATCATATGGTACTTATATTCCTCTGACTGTCTTATTTTGCTTAGCACTATACTATGTGGTTCCATTCATGTTGCATATGAAAGATTCATTCTTTTTTTATTGCTGAATAATGTTCTGAGCTGTGTAAGTTCTTAACACATTTTAAATATTAACTTCTTAGCAGATATATCATTTGCAAATATCTTCTCCTATTGAATAGACTTCATTTTTGTTTGGCTGATGGTTACCTTTGCTCTGCAAAAACTTTTTTATTTTGGTGTAGTCCCAATAGTTACTCTTACCACTTTTATTCAACATTATATTGGAATTCCTAGCCACAACAATCAAAGAAGAAAAAGAAATAAGAGGCATCAAAGTGGTAAGGAAGAAGAAAAACTTTCATTTGCAGATGACATAATACTATACATGGAAAACCCTATAGACTCCACCAAAAAACTACTAGAACTGATAAATGAACTCAGTAAAATTGCAAAAAATAATACTATACAGAAATATGTGGCATTTCTATACACAAATAATAAAGTAGAGGAAAGAGAAATTTTAAAAAATCATCTCATTTACAATTGCATCAAAGAGAATAAAATACTGATTATACTGAACCAAGGAGGTGAAAAATCTGTACCCTGAAAACTATAAAACATTGATGAAACAAACTGAAGACAACACAAATAAATGGAAAGACATTCTATGTTTATGGATTGCAAGAAACAATTTATTAAAATTTTCACACTACCTAAAGCAGCATACAGATTCAAAGCAATCCCTATCAATATGCCAACATTTTTCACAGAGCTAGAACAAATAATCCTAAAATTTGCATGGACCACAAAACACTCTGAAGAGCCAGAGAAATTTTGAGCCAGAGAGCAGAGAAGTTAAGAGCAAAGCCAGAAATATCACAATGTCCGATTCTGAGTTGTACTTCAAAGCAATAGTAATCCAAACAGCATGGTACTAGCACAAAAATAGACACATAGATCAATGGAACAGAATAGGAAAATCAGAAATGGACCCACAACTCTATGGTCAATTAATCTATGACAAAGGAGGCAAGAATATGTAATTGGAAAAAGTCTTTTCAACAAATGGTGAAATTGTGTCTGGAAAATGGAACAGCAACATGCAAAATAATGAAATTGAAACCTTTTTTTACACCCCATCCCCAACACACAGATCAAAATGAATTAAACACCAAAATGTGAGACCTGAAACATAAAAGTCCTACAAGGAACATGGGCAGTAATTTCTTTGACATCAGTTGTAGAAGCATTTTTTTTAAAGATATATCTTTTTTTAAAAAATATTTTATTTATTTACTTGTCAGAGAGAGGAGGAGCAGGCAGAGCAGGGAGAAGGAAAAGCAGGCTCCTGGCTGAGCAAGGAGCCCAATGAGGGATTTGATCCCAGGATCCCAGGATCATGACCTGAAGTGAAGGCAGATGCTTAACTGAATGAGCCACCCAGGCATCCCTAAAGATATGTCTTATTTGGCAAAGGAAACAAAGCAAAATTAAACTAATGTATGTGATTTATTTTGAGCAACACCTTATAAACTCCCATGGAAGGAATTAACCCAAATACTGCTTATTTAAATTTCAATATAGATGTTTTAAATATAAATTTTATAAATAAAAATTTTTATATAGATGTTTTGATTAAAGAGGACATGTACTGCATGGAGGACTGGATGTTAAATGTAAACAAGTAATCTTGGAATACTACATCAAGAAGTAATGACATATTTTATGGTGACTAACATAACATAATAAAAATTTTGAAAATCGTAAATAAATAAATAAATAAATAGGGCCATTTTGAAAATTAGCTGTGTTAATTATTTCTTTTTTCCTTTCCTTTCCTTTCCTTACTCTTTTTCTTTTTTTCTTTTTTTTTTCCTGCTCTAGCACTCCCCCCCACCTTTTTTACATAGTCACCAGGTGTAGTAATCATGTAATTACCCAGAATGAGCAATTATGAACAACAATGTTTGTTTCCTGGGGACAGACATATATGAAAGAAACTCTCTTCTTATCGCTATTGCTTCAACTGTCTTCTCATCTTACAGCAAGGTGTATTGAAAAAATGTGTAGCCTCATTATTTGGAACTTTGCATTTATCACCTCTCATCTCATGGTGGCTTGCTTCTGGCACTACGGTTTCATTGAGCACATTTCATGGGCCATGCAGTAAAGGTATTTCACCAAACATCATCACATCCATAAACAGAAAAATATATTTTAAAAGCATCATAGCTTATTGCACATTAAATTTTCACATAAGACAATTATATTGATTGTATTTATGCGAATATTATTGTACTAAAGCATGGTAGAAAATATATTTCTAACTGTGGGTTTAGTTTAAAACAAAACCAAAACCAAAAACAAAAACACCTCTGCCAAAATGTAACCACAGACTCTAAAAGACAGTTGTTAATCTTAATTTTAATTACCCTGTCTCTAGCACTTACAAATATTGCTCAATATCTCCTTCCTAAAATTGTTTCTTTCTCCATTTCTTTGACTTCTACATGTTACTGTTTATGTCCTAGGTCACAGCCACTTTTCTGATACCTGACTTGCCCTTTTTTTGGCAGACACCTAAAGTGCTGGTGTTCCTCAGTAATCCAGGCTTGGGTTTTTTTCTACTTTCCCAAAGAATTTGTGTCTGATTAATCTTTCTTCTTTTAATCTCTGATAAGATTTTCTGGTAAGGCTATCTAGGGGAGATGACATTTATTAAGAAATTTTTTTAATATACAGATGAAAATACTTCTCTAGTTACAAACAATTACTATTTTATGTTTCATCTTGTTTCACAAGATCCATTTCTCATTAAATTTGTCCTTTTCAATTAAAATTTTAAAGTATTAAGACTTAAAATTGTTCATTATATCCCTGAATGTATTTAATGTTTTGAGGATCTACAGTGATGCCTTCTTGTTCATTCCTAACATTGTTTCTGTGTGTGTGAATGTATGTGTGTGTGTGTGTGTGTGTTTTCTATTTTATAATTAATTAGTCTTGCTAGAGTTCATTCACTTCATTCATATTTTTACAGAATCAAATTTTGATTTTTTTAGTTCTCTATCACAGGAGAATCTCTTTTCAGGTCCAACTCCAACTGGTATATGGCTTACTCAAATTCTACGAGATTCCCCAAACACTGTGCTGTTTTACAGGAAAAGGAGATGCAAACTGATTTGGATGGATCTACCCTGAAATACCTCAGACTACTAAATCACCTGAAACTTCACTGACGTGCTGACACTTTAATTTTCCTTAGACATGCTGTGTATTTAAAGTAGGCTAGGGATCCTGCTCCTTGCTGTTCACCTGGACTTAGTTTATGATCTCCATGTAGTAGACCATTACTATGTCCTGTGGATATATGAAATGATCAATATTCCTGCAAAGCAGATTTTGACAGAGAGACAGAAATGGACAATGCCCCAAAAAACACTACTATAGCTGTGCTTGTGTTTCTTCCTGTAAAATAAAGGCATCTTAGATGTCTGTCATTATATTACTTTAGTCGAGTAAACACACCCATTCACAATAGTAAATGTGATTGAATTTGCCATTTAAATTTGTGAAACTGTCCAAAAGGGGAAATTAAATGAAGAAGTTGGTGGGTAAGGAGTGTACTTGTGATGAGCACCAGGTGTTGAAAGGAAGTGTTGAATCACTGTATCGTATACATGAAACCAATGGAACACATTAGCATGTTAACTATTTGCAATTAATTAATTAATTAATTAATTTTGCTTTATTTAAATTAAAGCTTGTTAACATATAGTGTATTTTATTTCTTTTTTTTTTAACTTTGTTTTTTCAGTATTCCAAGATTCATTGTTTATGCATCACACCCAGTGCTCCATGCAATAAAAGACCTCTTTAATACCCACCACCAGGCTCACCCCACCCCCCACCCTACCACCCCTGCCAAAAAACCCTCAGTTGGTTTCTCAGAGTCCACAATCTCTCTTGCTTCATTTCTCCCTCCAATTTACCCCAACACCGTTCTCCTCTCCTTCTCCCAATGACCTCCATGTTATTCCTTATGTTCCACAAGTAAGTGAAACCATATGATAATTGACTCTCTCTGCTTGACTTATTTCACTCAGCATAATCTCCTCCAGTTCCGTCCATGTTGATACAAATGTTGGGTGTTCATCTGTTCTTATGGAGGTGTAATATTCCATTGTATATATGGACCATATATTCTTTATCCATTCATCTAGTGAAGTGCGTCTTGGTTCTTTCCACAGTTTGGTGACTGTGGCCATTGCTGCTATGAACACTGGGGTACAGATGGCCCTTCTTTTCACTACATCTGTATCATTGAGGTAAATAACCAATAGTGCAATTGTAGGATCTTAGTTTCTTAAGGAATCTCCACACTGTTTTCCAAAGTGGCTGCACCAACTTGCATTCCCACCAACAGTGTAGCAGGGTTCTCCTTTTTCCACATCCTCTCCAACACATGTTGTTTACTGTCTTGTTAATTTTGGCCATTCTAACTTGTGTAAGGTGGTATTGCAATGTGGTTTTTATTTGAATCTCCCTGACGACTAATGATGATGAACATTTTTTTCATGTATCCATTAGTCATATGCATGTCTTCATTGGAGAAGTGTCTGTTCATGCCTTCTGCCCATTTTCTGACATGATTATCTCTTTTTGGGTGTTGAGTTTGAGGTGATCTTTACAGATCTTGGATATGAGCCCTTTGTCTGTAGTGTCATTTCCGAATATCTTCTCCCATTCTGTGGGTTGTCTCTTTGTTTTGTTGACTATTTCCTTTACTGTGCAGAAGTTTTGGATTTTTTAAAAATATTTTTATCTATCCATTTATTTATTTATTTGACAGAGAGAGAGATCACAAGTAGACAGAGAGGCAGGCAGAGAGAGAGGGGGAAGCAGGCCCCCCGCTGAGCAGAGAGCCTGATGTGGGGCTCGATCCCAGGACCCTGAGGTGAAGGCAGAGGCTTTAACACACTGAGACACCCAGGCACCCTCAGAAGTTTTGAATCTTAATGAAGTCCTGAAAGTTCATTTTTGCTTTTGTTTCCTTTGCCTTTGAAGACGTGTCCTGAAAGAAGTTGTTGCCGATGTCAAAGTGGTTACTGCCTATGTTCTTTTCTATGATTTTGATGGATTCCTGCCGCACGTTGAGGTCTTTTATACATTTCAAGTTTATCTTTGTGTATGATATAAGAGAATGGTCAAGCTTCATTCTCTAATACATAGCTGTCCCATTTTCCCAGCACCATTTATTGAAGAGACTGTCTTTTTTCCACTGGATATTTTTCCCTGTTTTGTAGAAGATTATTTGACCATAGAGTTGAGGGTCCATATCTGGGCTCTCTACTCTGTTGCACTAGTCTATGTGTCTATATTTATTCCAGTACTATGCTGTCTTGGTGATCACAACTTTGTAGTAAAGCTTGATATCAGGTAACGTGATGCCCCCAGTTTTGTTTTTCTTTTTCAACATTTTCTTAGCAATTTGGGGTCTCTTCTGATTCCATACGAATTTTAGGATTGTTTGCTCCAGCTCTTTGGAAAATTCTGGTGGAATTTTTATTGGAATGGCATTGAAAGTTTAGATTGCTCTAGGCAGTACAGACATTTTAACAATGTTTATTCTTCTGATCCAAGAGCATGGAATGGTCTTCCATCTTTTTGTGTCTTCTTCAATTTTGTTCACGAGTGTTTTG
This sequence comes from Martes martes, assembly GCF_963455335.1. Lineage (NCBI taxonomy): Eukaryota > Metazoa > Chordata > Mammalia > Carnivora > Mustelidae > Martes > Martes martes. The sequence continues at coordinate 12,773,235 of NC_137892.1, read as the reverse complement.
TAGTTCCTCGAGTACGGATCCTTTACATCTTTGGTTAGGTTTATTCCCAGGTATCTTATGGTTCTTGGTGCTATAATAAATGGAATCGATTCTCTAATTTGCCTTTCTGTATTTTCATTGTTAGTGTATAACAAAGCACCTGATTTCTGTACATTGACTTTGTATCCTGCCACATTACTGAATTGCTGTATGAGTTCTCATAGTTTGGGGGTGGAGTCTTTGGGGTTTTCCATATAAAGTATCATGTCATCTGCAAAGAGAGAGAGTTTGACTTCTTCATTGCCATTTTGGATACCTTTTATTTCTCTTTGTTGTCTGATTGCTGTTGCTAGGACTTCTAATCCTATGTTGAACTAGAGTGGTGAGAGTGGGCATCCTTGTCATGGTCCTGATCTCAAAGGGAAGGCTCTCGGTCTATTCAGGTTGTCAATTTCTTCCTGGTTCAAGTTGTGAAGTTTATAGTTGTCCAAGAATGCATCCATTTCATCTTGGTTGCTTAGCATATTGGCATATAACTGTTGGTAATAATTTCTGATGATTGCTTCTATTTCCTTGGTGTTAGTTGTGATCTCTCCCTTTTCATTCATAATTTGATTACTTTGGGTCCTCTCTCTTTTCTTTTGGATTAGTTTGGCCAATGGTTTATTGATCTTACTGATTTTTTCAAAAAAACAGCTTCTAGTTTCATTTATGTGTTCTACTGTATCTCTAGTTTCTATATCATTGATCTCTGCTCTAATCTTGATTATTTCCCTTCTTGTGTGTGGAGTTGGCTTAATTTTCTTTTGATTCTCCAGTTCTCTAAGGTGTAGAGACAGCTGGTGTATTCTGGATTTTTCAATTTTTTTGAGGGACGCTTGGATGGCTATGTATCTCCCCCTTAGGACCGCCTTTGCTGTATCCCATAGGTTTTGGACCAATGTGTCTTCATTCTCATTGGTTTGTTGAAGTTCATGAATTGTTGAAGTTCTTCTTTCATTTCCTGGTTGATTCAAGCATTCATAAGCAAGGTGGTCTTTAGCTTCCAGGTGTTTGAGTTCCTTCCAAACTTTTCCTTCTGGTTGAGCTCCAGTTTCAAAGTGTTGTGATCTGAGAATATGCAGGGAATAATCTCAATCTATTGGTATCGGTTGAGCCCTGATTTGTGACCCAGTATGTGGTCTATTCCGGAGAAGGTTCCATGTGCGCTCGAGAAGCATGAGTATTCTGTTGTTTTAGGGTGGAATGTTCTGTATATATCTTTGAGGTGCATCTGTTCCAATGTGTCATTCAAAGCTCTTGTTTCTTTGTTGATTTTCTGCTTGGAGGATCTGTCTATTACTGAGTGGCGTATTAAGATCTCCGACTATTAATGTATTCATATTAATATGACTCTTTATCTTGATTAATAGTTTTCTTATGTAATTGGCTGCTTCCATATTGGGGCATAAATATTTACAATTGTTAGATCTTCTTGGTGGATAGTCCTTTTAAGAATTATGTAGTGTTCTTCTGTATTTCTGACTACAGTCTTTAGTTTAAAATCTAATTTATCTGATATGAGAATCACTACACTGGCCTTCTTTTGAGGCCCATTGGTGTGAAGGATGCTTCTTCATCCCTTCACTTTCAGTCTGGGTGTATCCTTAGGTTCAAAATGGGTCTCTTGTAGACACCATATGGATGGGTCCTGTCGTTTTATCCAATCTGCAATGCTTTGCCATTTTATGGATGCATTTAGGCCATTCATGTTGACAGTGATTATTGAGAGATAAGCTTTTATTGACATTGTGTTATCTGTGAAGTCTTTGTTTCTATAGATTGTCTCCATATGCTGCTGTTCAATTATATTCTTGGGTTTTTTCCTCTTTTATAGAACTCCCCCCTTTAATATTTCTTACAGTGCCAGTTTGGTGGTCGCATACTCTTTTAAACCTTGCCAGTCTTGGAAACTCTATCTCTCCATCCATTTTGAATGTCAGTGTTGCTGGTAAAGTATTTTTGGCTGCATGTTCTTCTCATCGGTGTCCTGAATACATCTTGCTAGCCCTTTCTGGCTTACCAGGTTTCAGTGGACAGGTCTGGTGTTATTCTGATGGGCTTTCCTCTGTACGCAAGGAATCTCTTTCCCCTAGCTGCTTTCAAGAGCTCCTGCCTACAATTATGATTCATCATTTTCACTATCAGGTGTTTTGACATCTTTCTAGATTCTATGATTTGGGGGGCAAACCTTTCTGCCTCTAGAACATGAATGCTGGTTCCATTTGCCAGACTGGGAAATTTTCATGGAGAATTTGTTCAACTACATCCTCTGGTACTTTCTTTCTCCTCCCCCTCAGGGATTCCAATAATTCTGACTTTGGAATGTTTCATGGTGTCATTTATTTCCCTGATTCTGTTTTCATGCCTTCTAAGCTGTTTGTTCCAGGCTTCCTCCTGATCCTTTTTCTCTCACTTTGTCCTCCAGATCACTAATTCTATCTTTTGCCTCAAACCCTAGCTTTTAGAGAATTTAGATTAGATTGGAACTCATTGAGAGCATTGTGAACATCATCCCTGGTGGCTTTCAATTCAGCCCTAATCAATTCCATTTTATCATCAAAGGCTTTCTCCAACCTAGCTATTGCCTGAATAATTGTTAGCCTGAATTCCCTTTCCAACATACTATGTCCATATCCAAAAGCTCTGATGGAGAGGGCCTCGTCTCTGAATTTTTCCTCTGTTGAGCATTTCTCCTCCTAGTCATTTTGGTGAGAGACGGCTGAACAGATGTGTAGCTGAATGTATCTACCGTGGTGCAGGCAAAATATACTTTGGAACGCTTCTGAGCAATCGAGAGTCCCCACCAAAAAGGAAGAAAGAAGAAAAAGAGACAGAGAGAGAGAGAAAGAGGCAGGGGGAAAAAAGAAAGAAAAATTAAAAGAGAAGGCCCAGCCCGAATGGGACCCAAAGGTGAGATTTGTAAAGTATACAAACAAAAACAGACCAAAAAAAAAAAAAAAAAAAAAAAAAACCGACAAAAGTAGATGACAAGAGAAGAAAAAAAAAAAAAAAACAACTTAAAAACCCAGTCAAAATGAACCTCAAGTATAAGATTTATATAGTACCAGAGCAAAAACAAATACACAGAAACACTGACAGAAAAAAAGGTGGAAGAGTGGTTATAAATTCTTAGTGTGGGCGAGGAATTTTATTTTGATTCTTCCTGGATGTATCTTGATATTGTTGTTAAAGAACTGAACTTTCTTGAAATAAAAGGGGATTAAAACTGGTTTACATATAGGTTTAGCACTGATTGGGGAAAGGGGATTACCTTGAAGCTTTTCTCTATATGAATATTAAGTAAAATAAAATAAAATAAAATAAAATAAAATAAAATAAAATATAGAAAAATAGGAAAGCAAAAGAAAAACACAGGTATATGTATAAGAGAAGTTCAGGTTAAAAGGTTATTATGGGGGATGCCCAGGTGGCCAGTCGGTTAAGTGGCTGCCTTCGGCTCAGGTCATGATCCCAGCATCCTGGGATTGATTTCTGCATCGGGCTCCTTGGTCTGTTGGGAGCCTGTTTCTCCCTCTGCCTCTGCCTGCCACTCTGCCTGCCTGTACTCTCTCTATCTCTCTGACAAATAAATAGATGAAATCTTAAAAATAAAAGGTTATTATGGAATTTGATGTACTGAACATCTCATTGTGTTGGTAAATAAGTTAAAATGTTATATTAAAAAAAAAAAGAAAAGAACCAGAATAGTGGGAACGAATTAAAAATAAAAGTTGTATCTATGAGTAGTGGTGGTTGTCCTCTTGTTTTGTTTTTTTGTTTTTGTTTTTTTTTTTTTTTGGTTGGTTGGTTTGTTTGTTTTGGCTGGCTTTCTGGGGGAGGGGCCTGCTGCATGGGTTTTCAGGGAGTCTTGCTAGAGTTGAGTCCTCCTACCCCCATCGAGGGACTGGACTCTGAGGAAACCGGTTTTTCAGGCTTTTGTTCCCTGGAGGGTTTTTTGTTTGTTTGTTTGTTTGTTTTTTCTCCTCTTGGCAGTTTTGGTGGTTCTTTGGAGGTTTAGAGGAAAGCAAATTGCACCCAGACCTCCTTCTTTGAGAGAAGCCTCAGTCTGTTCCCCTCTGGGTGCTCCAGAGCACATAAATTTCCCCTCTTGCGCTGGCAGAGCACATCCCCAGTCATGGTCTCTGGGGTCACAGGAACTCCCACTTGTACCCAAAACCACAAGAAATACTAGCTGCGGCTCTCTGGGCAAGTCCAGACCACCAGAGAGGTCCCAACCAGAGATAGCACACTGAGATTTTCATGCTGGCCCGGGCTGAGAGTGTTCAGAATCTCCCAGTCCTAGAGAGCACTGGCTAGCGCTTGCATGGGCCTCTCTCAGGGGAGGATGTGGAGCACGACTCAGACCATGGTCTCACAACACACATGTACAGCGCAAAAGGCTGTGGTTCTAGAGAGTGCCGGCTGGCGTCCACACCAGACTCCCTCACAGGTGCTGCCACCCAGATGCTCTCAGGCAGGCCGGTGGCCCAGGGACCAAGACCTGGCTTCTTCACTGTATTCTCTGGTTCCCTGCCAATGGTGGCTGCCCTGGGTCAGTGGGCTTTATTCCCTGTCCCTAATCTCCCAGTTCCACCAATTTCCCCTTAAGATCTTTTGCTTTTTTGAGTGCTTTCAACCAGACTTCAAGTTAATGCTGGTCCCCAATCATAGGGCACTCTCATATTGGGGTATTACTTTCCACTGAGTCGCTTCTGGTGGCTCCCTCCCCCTTTTGTTTATCTTCAGATATCAGTCGATGTTCCCATTCCACTTTACCCGTCCACTGGTGTCTTCTGTCCCCACAGAAATCCAGAAGTGTATAATGCTAATCTCAGGCTGATTTCATGGGTAATCAGAGTTCTTTGGTAGGTAATCAGCTCACTTTAGGGGACCGGTTGAAACAGTGCCTCCTACTTCTCTGCCATCTTGTCTCCTCCCACTTGGTGGAAAATCTTTTTTAATGTACTGCTGGGTCCCATTATCTAGAATCTTATTGAGAGTCTTGGCATCCATATTCATCAGATATAATTAGATATTAGATAGATAATGCCATTAGATAGAGATTAGATATTACATAGATAATATCATTAGGTATTGGTCTAAAAATCTCCTTTTTGCTGGGGTCTTTGCCTGGTTTGGGGATCAGCCTAATGCTGGCTTCATAAAAAGATTCTGGGAGTTTTCCTTCTGTTTTTATTTTTTGAAACAGCTTGGGAGAATAGGTATTATTTCTTCTTTGAATGTTTGATAGAATTTGCCATGAAATCCATCAGGTCCTGGGCTCTTGTTTTTTGAGAGGTTTTTGATCACTGCTTCAATCTCACTACTAGATATTGGTCTACACAGGTTGTCAGTTTCTTCCTGATTCAGTCTTGGAAGTTTGTAGGTTTCCAGGAATGCATCCATTTCTTCTAGGTAGGTTAACTTATTGTCATATAACTGTTGATAATAATTTCTGATAATTATTTATTTTTCCTTGATGTTAGTCATGATCTCTTCCCTTTCATTTCTTATTATATTTTATTATTTTGTTATTTTATTTATTTATTTATTTTATTAATTTGTGCCCCCTCTCTTTTCATTTGGCTTCATTTGGCCAATGTTTTATCAATTTTATTGATCATTTCAAAAAACCAGCTTCTAGTTTCCTTGATGCGTTCTACTGTATTTCTAGTTTCTATCTCATTGATCTCTGCTGTAATCTTAATTATTTCCCTTCTTGTGTGTGAGGTTGGCTTAATTTGTTGTTGGTTCTCCAGTTCTTTAAGGTGTAAAGACAGTTGGTATATTCTGGATTTTTCAATTTTTTTTGAGGGAGGCTTGGATGGTTATGTATTTCTCCCTTAGGACAGCCTTTCCTCTATCCCATAGGTTTTGGACCAATGTGTCTTCATTCTCATTCGTTTTCATGAATTGTTTAAGTTCTTTGATTTCCTGGTTGATCCAAACATTCTTAAGCAGGGTAGCCTTTAGCTTCCAAGTGTTTGAATTCCTTCTACACCTTTTCTTATGGTTGAGTTCCAGCTTCAAAGCACTGTAGGTCTGAGAATATGCAGGGAATAATCTTAATCTTTTGGTATTGGTTGAGCCCTGATTTGTGACCCAGTATGTAGTCTATTCTGGAGAACGTTCCATGTGTGCTCAAGAAGAATGAGTATTCTGTTGTTTTAGGGTGGAATGTTCTGTATATATCTTTGAAGTGCATCTGGCCCAATGTGTCATTCAAAGCTCTTGTTTCTTTATTGAGTTTCTGCTTGGATGATCTGTCTATTACTGAATGTGGTGTGTTAAGATCCCTTACTATTAATGCATTCATATCAATATGATATGTATTTTTTATCTTTATCTTGATTAACAGTTGTCTTATGTAGTTGGCTGCTCCCATATTGGGGGCATAAATATTTACAATGGTTAGATCTTCTTGGTGGGTAGACCGTTTAAGAATGATGTGTGTCCTTCTGTATCTCTGACTACAGTCTTTATTTTAAAATCTAATTTATCTGTTATAAAAAAATCACTACCCAACCTTCTTTTGAGGCCTGTTGATGTATAAGATGTATCTCCATCTTTTCACTTTCAGTTTGGATATTTCTTTAGGTTCTACATGTGTCTTGTACACAGCATATGGATGGGTCCTGTCATTTTATCCAGTCTGCAACCCTGTACCCTTTTATGGGAGCATTTAGACCCTTCACACTGAGAGTGATTATTTAAAGATAAGTTTTTACTGACATCATGTTGCCTGAGAAGTCCTTGATTCTGTAGATTATCTCTGTAAATTTCTGTTCTATGTCACTCTTGGGTTCTTTCTTCTTTTATAGAACCTCACTTAGTATTTCTTGTAGATCCAGCTGGGTGATTACATAACTCTTTTAAACCTTGCTGGTCTTGGAAGCTCTTTATTTCTCCATCCATTTTGCATGCCAACCTTGCTGGATAAAGTATTTTTGGCTGTATGTTCTTCTCGTTTAGTGCCCTGAATATGCCTTGCCATCTCTTTCTGGCTTGCCAGATTTCTGTGGATAAGTTTGACATTATTCTGATGGAACTTCCTCTGTACATAAGAAATCTCTTCTCCCTAGATGCCCTCGAAGCGCTTTGGGTCTAAAATTATGATTCGTGATTCTTCCTATCAAATGTGTTGAGGTCTTTCCAGATTCGTTGATCCAGTGGGTGTTCTTTTTGCCTTTATGACTTGAATGTTTGTTTCACTCCTCAGGTTGGGAAAATCTTCATCCAGAATTTGTTCAACTATATCTTCTAGTCTTCTCTCTTTCTCCACCCTCTCAGGGATCCCAATAATTCTGATGTTGGAATGTATCATGGGGTCATTTCTTTCCCTGATTCTGTTTTCATGGCTTCTAAACTGTTTGTTCCATGCCCCCTCCTGTTCTTTTTTCTCTATGAGTTTGTCCTCTAGATCACTAATTCTATCTTCTGCCTTGATTACCCTAGTTGTTAGAGTATTTAGATTACATTGGATCTCATTGATAGTGTATTTAACTTCTGCCAGGTCAGCTCTCATTTCTGCCCTTAAAGATTCTATGTTATCACTAATGGTTTTCTCCAACCTAGCCAATGCCTGGATAATTGTTACTCTGAATTCCCTTTCCAACATACTGTTTATGTCCATATACACCAGTTCTGTGGCAGAGGGCACAGTATTTGAATTTTTCCTCTGTTGGGTGTTCCTCCTTCAAGGCATTTTGGTGAGAGGTGGTTGAAGGGATCTACAGCTGAATATATTAACCATGATCCAGGCAAGGTGCACCCTGGAACGTTTCAGAGCATTTGGAAGTCACTGCCAAAAAAGAAAGAGAAAAGAAAAAGAGAGAGAGAAAGAAAGAGAAAACCCAGGCAGAATGAGCCCCCAAAGTAAGATTTATAAGGTATGGAAACAAAAACAGACAAACAAAAAGACCGACAAAAGTAAATGACAAGAGGGGGTGATCCACAAAGATAAACTCGAAATGGATGAAAGACCTCAACGTGAGACAGGAATCCATCAGAATCCTCGAGGAGAACATAGGCAGTAACCTCTTTGATATCAGCCACAGCAACTTCTTTCAAGATATGTCTCCAAAGGTGAAGGAAACAAAAGCGAAAATGAAGTTTTGGGACTTCATCAAGATCAAAAGCTTCTGCACAGCAAAGGAAACAGTCAACAAAACAAAGAGGCAACCCACAGAATGGGAGAAGATATTTGCAAATGACAGTACAGACGAAAGGTTGATATCCAGGATCTATAAAGAACTCCTCAAACTCAACACACACAAAACAGACAATCATATTAAAAAATGGGCAGAAGATATGAACAGACACTTCTTCAATGAAGACATACAAATGGCTACCAGACACATGAAAAAATGTTCATCATCACTAGCCATCAGGGAGATTCAAATCAAAACCACATTGAGATACCACCTTCCACCAGTTAGAATGGCCAAAATTAGCAAGACAGGAAACAACGTGTGTTGGAGAGGATGTGGAGAAAGGGGAACCCTCTTCCACTGTTGGTGGGAATGCAAACTGGTGCAGCCACTTTGGAGAACAGTGTGGAGATTCCTCAGGAAATGAAAAATAGAGCTTCCCTATGACCCTGCAATTGCACTCCTGGGTATTTACCCCAACGATACAGATGTAGTGAAAAGAAGGGCCATCTGTACCCCAATGTTTATAGCAGCCATGGTCACGGTCGCCAAACTGTGGAAAGAACCAAGATGCCCTTCAATGGATGAATGGATAAGGAAGATGTGGTCCATATACACTATGGAGTATTATGCCTCCATCAGAAAGGACGAATACCCAACTTTTGTAGCAACATGGATGGGACTGGAAGAGATTATGCTGAGTGAAATAAGTCAAGCAGAGAGAGTCAAGTATCATATGGTTTCACTTATTTGTGGAGCATAACAAATAACATAGAGGACAAGGGTAGATGGAGAGGAGAAGGGAGTTGAGGGAACTTGGAAGGGGAGGTGAACCATAAGAGACTATGGACTCTGAAAAACAACCTGAAGGCTTTGAAGGGGCGGGGGGTGGGAGGTTGGGGGAACCAGGTGGTGGGTATTAGGGAGGGCACAGATTGCATGGAGCACTGGGTGTGGTGAAAAAACAATGAATACTGTTGCTGAAAAAAAATAAAAAAATTAATAAAAAAAAAATAGGGGGTGATCCATGGTGGATGTTTTGAGGGCAGCTGACCTGCAGCCTGCTCGTCCCAGACCGCCTCCCATGGAAGAAAGGCTTCCATGGAAGCTTGAGCTTAAGCCCATGCCCATCACCACCCGATTCCACCAGTTAGCTCTTAAGATCTTTTGCTTTTTTTGAGTGCTTTTAGCCATACTCCAAGTTAATTCTGGTCCCCAACCACAGGGCACTTTTGTATTGATGTATTACTTTCCAATGAGTCACTTCACTTCTGGTGGCTCCCTTCCCATCTGTTTATCTTCTGATATCAGTCCAAGTGTTCCCTCTCTACTTTACCTCTCCACTTATGTCTTCTGCCCCCGTAGAGATCCAGAAGTGTATAATCTTACATCTCAGGCTGATTTCCTGGGTGTTCAGAGTGTTCTGTTTGATATTTAGCTCAGTTTAGGGGAGCAGTTTAAACAGAGTCTTTTACTTCTCTGCCATTTTCCCCCTCCTCCTCAACATATAGTGTATTTTAATTTTGGGCTAATGTTTAGTGATTCATCATCTGCATAAAATACCCAGTGCTTATTTCATCAAGTGCCCTCCTTAATATCCATCATCCAATTACCTCTTCCCTCCACCCATGTCCCTTTCAGCAACCCTCAATTTGTTCCCTATAGTTAAGAGTCTCTAATAGTTTGTCTCCCTCTCTATTTTCATCTTATTTTATTTTTCTTTCCCTTCCCCCATGTTCCTCTGTTTTCTTATATTCCACATATGAGTGAAATCAAATGGTATTTGTCTTTCTCTGACTGTCTTATTCTGCTTAGCATTAATACCCATAATATCTTAGCATATTTTTTACACGCACATCATTGCAAATAGAAAGATTTCATTCTTTCTAATGACTGAGTAGTATTTCATTGTATATATTCATCACATCTTCTTTAACCATTCATTTGTTGATGGACATCTTGGCTGTTTCCATATTTTGGCTATTGTGTATGTTGCTGCTGTAAACATTGGGGTGTATGTGCCCCTTCAAATCACTATTTGTATCCTATGGATAAATACCAAGTATTCTAATTGCTGGGTCCTAAGGTCATTCTATTTTAAACTTTTTGAGGAACCTCCCTACTGTTTTCCAGAGTGGCTTCACCCGTTAACATTCCCACCAACAGTTTAAGAGGATTTCCCTTTTTCTGCATCCTCCCCAACATCTCTTGTTTTCTGAGTTGTTAATTTTAACAATTCTGACAGAAGTTAGGTGATATCTCACTGTGGTTTCGATTTGTATTTCCCTAATGATGAGTGATGTTGAACAACTATTATGTGTCTGTTAGCCATTTGTATGTCTTCTTTGGAGAAATGTCCTTTTGTGTCATCTGCCCATTTATTGGTTGGATTATTTGTTTTTTGGGGTGTTGAGTTTGACGAGTTCTTTATAGATCTTGGATACTAGCCCTTTATCTGATATGTCATTTGCAAATATATTCTACCATTCCATAGGTTGTCTTTTAATTTTGTTCATTGTTTCCTTTGCTGTGCAAAAGCTTTTTATCTTGATGAAATCCAATAGTTCATTTTTGCTTTGTTTCCCTTGCCTTTGGAGACATGTCTAGTAAGAAGTTGCTGCACCTGAGGTCGAAAAGGTTGTTGCCTGTGTTCTCCTCTAGGATTTTGATGGGTTGCTGTCTCAAATTTAGGTCTTTCCCATACATTTTGAATTTATTTTTTGTGTATGGAGTGAAAAAGTAATCTCTTTTCATTCCTCTGCATGTGGCCATACAATTTTCCCAAAATCATTTATTGAAGATACTGTCTTTTTTCCATTGGATATTCATTCCTGCTTTTTTGATGGTTATTTGATGATAGAGTTGTGGGTCCACTTCTGGGGTCTCTATTCTGTTCCATTGATCTATGTGTCTGCTTTGTACAATTACAGCATTGTAATATGGTTTGGATAGCCTGGTATTGCGATGCCTTCAACTTTGGTTTTCATTTTCAACATTACTTTGGCTATTTGGGGTCTTTTTTGGTTTTATACAAATTTTAGAATTGTTAGTTCTAGCTCTGTGAAAAATGCTGCTTTTATTTTTATAGGGATTGTATTAAATGTGTAGGTTCCTTTGGGTAGTATAGACGTCTTAACAATATTTGTTCTTCCAATCCATGAGCACAATATGTTGTTCTGCTTCTTTGTGTCCTCCTCAATTCCTTTCATAATTCTTCTATAGTTTCCAGAGCACAGATGTTTTACCTCTTTGGCTAGGTCTATTCCTAGGTATCTTATGGTTTTTGGTACAATTGTACTTAGGATCAATTCCTTGATTTCTCATTCTGCTTCTTCATTGTTGGTGTATAGAAATGCAATAGACTTCTGTGTGTTGATTTTATATCCTGCAACTTTGTTGAAATTCTGTATCAGTTCTAGGAATTTGGGGCTGAGGTCTTTTGGGTTTTCTGTATAAAGTATCATGTCATCTGCAAAGAGTGAAAGTTTGACTTCTTCTTTGCCAATTTGGATGTCTTTATTTCTTTTTGTTATGTGATTGCTGAGGCTAGGACTCTAGTACTATGTTGAACAACAGTGATTAAAGTGGACATCCTATCATGTTGCTGACCTTAAGGGAAAAGCACTCAGGTTTCCCCATTGAGAATAATATTTGTCGTGGGTCTTTTGTCTATGGCCTTTATGGTGTTGAAGTATGTATCCTCTCTATCCCAACTTTGTTGAGAGTTTTTATAATGAAAAAAATGCTATATTTTTCTCAAATGCTTTTACTGCATGTATTGAGAGGACCATATGGTTCTTATCCTTTCTTTTATTTATGTGGTGTATCACATTTATTTGAGGATGTTGAACCATCCCTGCAGCCAGGAATAAATCCCACTTGGTCATGGTGAATATTCCTTTTAATGTACTGTTGGATCCCATTAGCTATTATCTTGGTGAGAATTTTTAATCCATGTTCTTCAGGGATATGTGTCTGTAATTCTCCTGTTTGGTGGGGGCCCTTGTCTCATTTGGGGGTCAAGGTAATGCTGTCTTCATAGAATGAGTTTGGAAGTTTTCCTTCCATTTCTATTTTTTGGAACAGTTTCAGAATAGTTATTAATTCTTTTTCAAAGGTTTGGTAGAATTCCTCTGCAAAGTCATCTGTCCCTGGACTCTTGTTTGTTGGGAGATTTTTATTGATTATTGATTCTATTTCTTTGTGGGCTATGGGTCTGATTTTCTATTTCTTCCTGTTTCAATTTTGTAGTTTGTATCTAAGACTGTATCCATTTCTTCCATACTGCCTAATTTGTTGATATGATTGCTCATAATATTCTCTTATAATTGTTTGTATTTGTGTGGGTTATGATTTCTCTTCTTTCATTTATGATTTTATTTCTTGGGTCCTTTCTCGTTGATAAATCTGGTTAGAGGTTTATTAATCTTGTTAATTCTCTCAGAGATCCCACTCCAACTAATAGAATTTAAATAAAAGAAATGAGAAAAACAAAAACAAAAACAAAGAACCAGCTCCTAGTTTTATTGTTCTATTCTGTTTGTTTTTATTTCTATATCATTAATTTCTGCTTTAATCTTTTCTAAATTATTTTTATTAACATACAATGTATTATTTGCCCCAGGGGTACAGGTCTGTGAATCATCAGACTTACACATTTCACAGCACTCACCATAGCACATACCCTCCCCAATGTCCATAATCCAACCACCCTATTCCTACTCTCCCACCCCCCCAGCAACCCTCAGTTTGTTTTGTGAGATTAAGAGTCTTCTATGGTTTGTCTCCCTCCTGATCCCAACTTGTTCCATTTTTTCCTTCCCTACCTACCACTATTCCCCATCCTCTGAAGTTCCTCATATCAGAGAGAACATATGACAATTGTCTTTCTCTGATTAACTTATTTCACTCAGCGTAATACCCACTAGTTCCATCCATCTTGTAAATGGCAAGATTTTATTTCTTTTGATGGCAACATAGATTCCATTGTGTGTATATATATATATATATACATATATATATATATATACCACTTCATCTTTATCCATTCATCAGTTGATGGACATCTAGGTTCTTTCTATAGTTTGGCTATTGTGGACATTGCTGCTATAAACATTCAGGTGAACATCCCCCTTCTAATAACTACATTTGTATCTTTAGGGTAAATACCCAGTAGGGCAATTTCTGGGTCATAGGGTAGCTCTATTTTCAACTTTTTGAGGAACCTCATGCTGTTTTCCAGAGTGGTTGCACCTGCTTGCATTCCCACCAACAGTGTAGGAGGGTTCCCCTTTCTCTGCATCCTCACCAACATCTGTCATTTCCTGACTTGTTAATTTTAGCCATTCTGACTGGTGTGAGGTGGTATCTCATTGTGGTTTTGATCTGTATTTCCCTGGTGCTGAGTGATGTGTAGCATTTTTTCATGTGTCTGTTGGCCATCTGGATGTCTTCTTTGCAGAAATGTCTGTTCATGTCTTCTACTCATTTTTAAATTGAATTATTTGTTTTTTGGGTGTTGAGTTTTATAAGTTCCTTATATATTTTCAGTACTAATCCTTTATTAGATGTGTCATTTTCAAATATTTTCTCTTATTCTGTAGATCACCTTTTACTTCTGTTGATTGTTTCCCTCATTGTGTAAAAGCTTTTTATTTTTTTTTTATTTATTTTTTTTTTTAATTTTTTAAAACAAATATTTTTTTTTAAATTTTTTATTTATTTTCAGCGTAACAGTATTCATTGTTTTTTCACCACACCCAGTGCTCCATGCAATCTGTGCCCTCCCTAATACCCACCACCTGGTTCCCCCACCCTCCCACCCCGCCCCTTCAAAACCCTCAGGTTGTTTTTCAGAGTCCATAGTCTCTCATGGTTCACCTCCCCTTCCAATTTCCCTCAACTCCCTTCTCCTCTCCATCTACCCTTGTCCTCTATATTATTTGTTATGCTCCACCAATAAGTGAAACCATATGATACTTGACTTTCTCTGTTTGACTTATTTCACTCAGCATAATCTCTTCCAGTCCTGTCCATGTTGCTACAAAAGTTGGGTATTCGTCCTTTCTGATGGAGGCATAATACTCCATAGTGTATATGGACCACATCTTCCTTATCCATTCATCCGTTGAAGGGCATCTTGGTTCTTTCCACAGTTTGGCGACCGTGGCCATTGCTGCTATAAACATTGGGGTACAGATGGCCCTTCTTTTCACTACATCTGTATCTTTGGGGTAAATACCCAGCAGTGCAATTGCAGGGTCATAGGGAAGATCTATTTTTAATTTCCTGAGGAATCTCCACACTGTTCTCCAAAGTGGCTGCACCAGTTTGCATTCCCACCAACAGTGTAAGAGGGTTCCCCTTTCTCCACATCCTCTCCAACACACGTTGTTTCCTGTCTTGCTAATTTTGGCCATTCTAACTGGTGTAAGGTGGTATCTCAATGTGGTTTTGATTTGAATCTCCCTGATGGCTAGTGATGATGAACATTTTTTCATGTGTCTGGTAGCCATTTGTATGTCTTCCTTGGAGAAGTGTCTGTTCATATCTTCTGCCCATTTTTTAATATGATTATCTGTTTTGTGTGTGTTGAGTTTGAGGAGTTCTTTATAGATCCTGGATATCAACCTTTTATCTGCACTGTCATTTGCAAATATCTTCTCCCATTCCGTGGGTTGCCTCTTTGTTTTGATGACTGTTTCTTTTGCTGTGCAGAAGCTTTTTATCTTGATGAAGTCCCAGAAGTTCATCTTTGCCTTTGTTTCCTTCGCCTTTGGAGACATATCTTGAAAGAAGTTGCTGTGGCTGATATCAAAGAGGTTACTCCCTATGTTCTCCTCGAGGATTCTGATGGATTCCTGTCTCACGTTGAGGTCTTTTATCCATTTCGAGTTTATCTTTGTGTACGGTGTAAGAGAATGGTCAAGTTTCATTCTTCTACATATAGCTGTCCAGTTTTCCCAGCACCATTTATTGAAGAGACTGTCTTTTTTCCACTGGATATTTTTTCCTGTTTTGTCAAAGATTATTTGACCATAGAGTTGAGGGTCCATATCTGGGCTCTCTACTCTGTTCCACTGGTCCATGTGTCTGTTTTTATGCCAGTACCATGCTGTCTTGGTGATCACAGCTTTGTAGTAAAGCTTGAAATCAGGTAACGTGATGCCACCAGTTTTATTTTTGTTTTTCAACATTTCCTTAGCAATTCGGGGTCTCTTCTGATTCCATACAAATTTTAGGATTATTTGCCCCAGCTCTTTGAAAAATACTGGTGGAATTTTGATTGGAATGGCATTAAAAGTATAGATTGCTCTGGGCAGTATAGACATTTTAACGATGTTTATTCTTCCGATCCAAGAGCATGGAATGGTCTTCCATCTTTTTGTGTCTTCTTCAATTTCTTTTAGGAGTGTTCTGTAGTTCCTCGAGTACAGATCTTTAACCTCTTTGGTTAGGTTTATTCTGAGGTATCTTATGGTTTTTGGTGCTATAGTAAATGGAATCGATTCTATAATTTGCCTTTCTGTATTTTCATTGTTAGTGTATAAGAAAGCCACTGATTTCTGGACATTGACTTTGTATCCTGCTACATTACTGAATTGCTGTATGAGTTCTAGTAGTTTGGAGGTGGAGTCTTTCGGGTTTTCCATATAAAGAATCATGTCATCTGCGAAGAGAGAGAGTTTGACTTCTTCCTTGCCAATTTGGATACCTTTTATTTCTCTTTGTTGTCTGATTGCTGTTGCTAGGACTTCTAATACTATGTTGAACAAGAGTGGTGAGAGTGGGCATCCTTGTCGTGTTCCTGATCTCAATGGGAAGGCTGCAAGCTTTTTCCCATTGAGGATGATATTTGCTGTGGGTTTTTCATAGATAGATTTGATGAAGTTCAGGAATGTTCCCTCTATCCCTATACTTTGAAGCGTTTTAATCAGGAACGGATGCTGGATTTTGTCAAAAGCTTTTTCTGCATCAATGGAGAGGATCATGTGGTTCTTCTCTCTTCTCTTATTGATTTGTTCTATCACATTGATTGATTTGCGAATGTTGAACCATCCTTGTAACCCAGGGATGAATCCTACCTGGTCATGGTGGATAATCTTTTTAATGTGCTGTTGGATCCTGTTTGCTAGGATCTTGTTGAGAATCTTAGCATCCATATTCATCAGTGATATCGGTCTGAAATTCTCCTTTTTGGTAGGGTCTTTGCCTGGTTTGGGGATCAGGGTGATGCTGGCTTCATAAAAAGAGTCTGGAAGTTTTCCTTCTGCTTCAATTTTTTGAAACAGCTTCAGGAGAATAGGTATTATTTCTTCTTTGAAAGTTTGATAGAATTCCCCAGGGAATCCGTCAGGTCCTGGGCTCTTGTTTTTTGGGAGGTTTTTGATCACTGCTTCAATCTCGTTACTAGATATCGGTCTATTCAGGTTGTCAATTTCTTCCTGGTTCAATTTTGGGAGTTTATAGTTTTCCAGGAATGCATCCATTTCATCTAGGTTGCTTAGCTTATTGGCATATAACTGTTGATAATAGCTTCTGATGATTGTTTCTACTTCCTTGGTGTTAGTTGTGATCTCTCCCTTTTCATTCTTAATTTTATTAATTTGGGCTTTCTCTCTTTTCTTTTGGATTAGTGTGGCCAATGGTTTATCGATCTTATTGATTCTTTCAAAAAACCAGCTTCTAGTTTCGTTGATACGTTCTACTGTATCTCTGGTTTCTACCTCGTTGATCTCTGCTCTAATCTTGATTATTTCCCTTCTTACGTGTGGAGTTGGTTTGATTTGTTGTTGATTCTCCAGTTCTTTAAGGTGTAGAGACAGCTGGTGTATTCTGGATTTTTCAATGTTTTTGAGGGAGGCTTGGATGGCTATGAATTTCCCCCTTAGGACCGCCTTTGCTGTATCCCATAGGTTTTGGAGTGAAGTGTCTTCGTTCTCATTGGTTTCCATAAATTGTTTAAGTTCTTCTTTGATCTCCTGATTGATCCAAGCATTCTTAAGCAAGGTGGTCTTTAGCTTCCAGGTATTTGAGTTCCTTCTGAACTTTTCCTTGTGATTGAGCTCCAGTTTCAAAGCATTGTGATCTGAGAATATGCAGGGAATCATCTCAGTCTTTTGGTATCGGTTGGGGTCTATTCTGGAGAAGGTTCCATGTGCACTTGAGAAGAATGAGTATTCTGTTGTTTTAGGGTGGAATGTTCTGTATATATCTATGAGGTCCATCTGGTCCAATGTGTCATTCAATGCTCTTATTTCTTTATTGATTTTCTGCTTCGATGATCTGTCTATTTCTGAGAGAGGCGTGTTAAGATCTCCTACTATTAATGTATTCATATCAATATGACTCTTTATCTTGATTAATAGTTTTCTTATGTAATTGGCTGCTCCCATATTGGGGGCATAGATATTTACAATTGTTAGATCATCTTGGTGGATAGTCCCTTTAAGAATGATGTAGTGTCCTTCTGTATCCCTGACTACCGTCTTTAGTTTAAAATCTAATTTATCTGATATGAGAATCGCTACCCCGGCCTTCTTTTGAGGCCCATTGGCGTGAAAGATGCTTCTCCATCCCTTCACTTTCAGTCTGGGTGTATCTTTAGGTTCAAAATGGGTCTCTTGTAGACAACATATGGATGGGTCCTGTCGTTTTATCCAATCTGCAACCCTGTGTCGTTTTATGGGTGCATTTAGGCCATTCACATTGAGAGTGATTATTGAGAGATACGTTTTTATTGACATTGTGTTATCTTTGAAGTCTTTCTTTCTGTCGATTGTCTCTATATTTCTGTTCAATGCTATTCTTAGGATTTTTCCTCTTTTATAGAACCCCCCTTAATATTTCCTGCAGTGTCGGCTTGGTGGTTGCATAGTCTTTCAAGCCTTGCCGGTCTTGGAAACTCTTTATCTCTCCATCCATTTTGAATGTCAATCTTGCTGGATAAAGTATTCTTGGCTGCATGTTCTTCTCATTTAGTGCCCTGAATATATCTTGCCAGCCCTTTCTGGCTTGCCAGGTCTCTGTGGACAGGTCTGACGTTATTCTGATGGGCTTTCCTCTGTATGTAAGGAGCTTCTTTGTCCTAGCGGCTTTCAAGAGATTGTATCTACAATTATGATTCCTCAATTTTACTATGAGGTGCCTGGATGTTTTTTTTGAATTTATAATCTTGGGGGGGGACCTTTCTACTTCTAGTACATGAACACTTGTTCCATTCGCAAGATTGGGAAAATTTTCATGAAAAATTTGTTCCACTATATCTTCTAGACTTCTTTCTTTCTCCTCCCCTTCAGGGATTCCAATAATTCTGACGTTGGAACGTTTCATGGCATCATTTATTTCCCTGATTCTGTTTTCGTGGCTTCTAAGCTGTTTGTTCCAGGCTTCCTCCTGATCCTTTCTCTCTATCTGTTTGTCCTCCAGATCACTAATTCTATCTTCTGTCTCAGTTACCCTAGCTTTTAGAGAATGTAGATTAGATTGGAACTCATTGAGAGCGTTGTGAACCTCATCCCTGGTGGCCTTCAGCTCTGCCCTAACATTATGAACCTCCTCTCTGGTCGCTTTCAATTCTGCCCTAATCAATTCTGTTTGGTCATCCATGGCTTTCTCCAACCTAGCTATTGCCTGGATAATTGTTAGCCTGAATTCTCTTTCTGACATATTGTCTATGTTGATAGCCGTTAGCTCTGTTGCAGAAGGCCCATCCTCTGTATTTTTCTTCTGTTGGGGATTCCTCCTCCTAGTCATTTTGGTGAGAGATGACTGGACAGATGTAGCTGGATGTATTGACCGTGGTGTAGTCAAGGTGCACCCTGGAATGCTTCTGAGCACTCAGGATTCCCCACCCAAATGAGAGAAAAAAGAAAAGAAAAAGAAAAAAGAGGGAGAGAGAGAGACAGGAAAAAAAGGGAAGATAAAAGAGAAGGTTCAGCCCAAATGGGCCCCAGGGTAAGGTTTATGACGTACACAAACAAAAACAGACAAACAAAAAGACTGATAAAAGTATATGACGAGAGAAAAAAAAAATATATATGGAAAAAAAAGGAGGAGCCTCGTCAAGAAGAACCCCAAGTATAAGATTTATATACTATCCAGACAAACATAAATACACAGAGACACTGGCAGAAGAAAAAGATGGGAGCATGGTTATAGATTCTCGGTGTGGGCGAGGAAGGTTATTTTGATTCTTCCTGGATGTATCTTGATATCTTTGTTAAAGGACTCAACTTTCCTAAGAAAAAGGGGGATTAAAAATTGGTTCACCTATAGGGGTAGCATTGCTTGGAGAAAGGGGGTTACCTTGAAGTTTAACTCTATATGAATATTAGAAAATAAAAATAAAAAAGGAATAAACTGGACTAAACTAAATTAAAAATTTTTTTAAAAATTAAGAAAATAGAAAAGCAAAAGAAAAACACATGTTTATGTACCAACAAAATTCAGGTTAGAAGTTTATCATGGAATTTGATGTACTGGACATCTCACTGTGATGGTAAATAGGTTAAAAAATTATCTATATAAAAAAAGAAAAAAAATGAACCAGAATAGTGGGAAAGAATTAAAAATAAAAGTTGTATCTATGAAGTAGTGGTGGTTGTTCTCTTGTAGTCTTTTTTTTTTTTTTCCTGATTTGTTTTCTGGGGGAGGGGGCTCCCACGTGGGTTTTCAGTCAATGATGTTCTCTGAGTTAAGTCCTCCCGACCCCCTCAAGGGGGTGGGCTCTGAGAAAAACGTTTTTTTCAGGTTTTTGTTCTCTGGAGGTTTTTATGTTTGTTCACTTCTTTTCTCTCGCCTTGACAGCTTTTGATGGTTTTTGGAGGTTTAGAGGAAAGAAAACTGCACCCCAACCTCCCTCTCAGAGAGAAGCCTCAGTCTGCTCCCCTGCAGGTGCTGCAGCCGCTGGGCCGCTGGCAGAGCAGGTTCTGAGTCACGGTCCCTGGGGACGCAGGATCTCCTGCTTGTACGCAAAACCAAGGCAGCTGTGGCTGTCTGGGCAGCTCCAGACCGCCAGAGAGGTTCCAAGCAGCAATCGCACACTGAGATTTTCCCGCTGGCTGGGGCTGAGAGCTCAGGGCTTGCGCGCACCTCTCCCAGGGGATGGTTTGGGGCGCGGCGCCTCCAGCTCTATCAGCTCTATCGCCGCGTGGGTCTATCACCGCGTGGGTCCCAGAACACCAGGCTGGGTGTTCGTGCACCTCTCTCAGGGGAGGTTGAGGCACGCGTGCATCTCCAGTAAGGTGCGCGTTCTGCCGTCTGGTGTGGCTCCCAGCCCCTCACGGGAGCCGGACTCCACCCGTTCTCGGGCGCACTGGCGGCTCCGGGACAAAGACCAGGTTTCTCCGCCGCACTCTCCGGCTCAGCGCCAGGGGATGCTGCCCTGGGTCTGGGGACTTAAGCCCCTATCCCTATCCCTATCCGCCCCGATTCCCACAATTTCCCCGCGCGAGTCTTTGCTCTTTTGAGTGCTTTCAACAAGACTCCAAGTTAATGCTGGTCCCCAGATGCCGGGCACTCTCGTATTGGGGTATTATTTTCCAGTCGGTCGCCTCTGGTGGCTCCCTCCCCCTTTTGTTTATCTTCCGATATCAGTCCAACGTTCCCACTCGACTTTACCTGCCCACTGGCGTCTTCTGGCCCCTGTAGAGATCCAGACGTGTATAATTCTGATCTCAGGCTGATTTCATGGGTGATCGGAGTTCTTTGGTAGGTCTAAAAGCTTTTTATTTTGATGAAGTTACAATAGTTTTTGTTTTTGTTTCCCTTCCTCAGGAGACATACCTAGAAAAAATTTGCTATAACAACTGTCAGAGAAGTTACTCCCTGTGTTCTCTTCTAGAGATTTTAGGTTTCAGGACTCATATTTAGGTCTTTAATCCATTTTGCAATTTATTTTTTGTGTATGATATAAGAAACTGGTAAGTTTACTCTTTTGGATGTTGCTGTCCAGTTTCCCAAAACCATTTGTTGAGACTGTTTTTTTCTCATCAGATATTATTTCCTGATTTTGTGAGAATAATTGGCCATATAATTGCAGACTTATTTCTGGGTTCTCTGTTCTGTTCCATTGATCTATGTGTCTATTTTTGTGCCAAAACCATTTTACTTGGATTACTGCAGCTCTGTGATACAACAAAGTCCAGAATCGTGATGCCTCCAGCTTTGCTTTGCTGTTTCAAGATTGCTTTGGTAACTCAGGGTCTTTTGCAGTTCCATTTAAATTTTAAAATTGTTCTAGTTCTGTGAAAAATGTTGTTGTTATTTTGATAGGGATTTCATTAATTCTGTAGATTGCTTTGTGCAGTATAGACACTTTAACAATATTTGTTCTTGTAATCCATGAGGATGGGATGTCTTTTCATTTTTTTCTGTCCTCTTCAATTTATTTCATCAGTATTTTGTATTTTTCAGAGTACGGATCTTTTACCTCTCTGGTCAGGTTTATTCCTAGGTATTTTATTTTCAGTGCAATCTTATTTCAGTGAAATTGTAAATGAGATTGATTCTGCTGCTTCATTATCAATGTATAGAAATGCAACCAATTTCTGTACATTGATTTTGTATCCTGTAACTTTATTGACTTTGTTCATTAGTTCTACCAGAATTTTGGATGAGTCTTTCAGGTGTTCTATGTAGAACATCATATTATCCGCAAGTAGTGAAACTTTTACTTCTTCCTTACTGATTTGCATGCCCTTTATTTCTTTTTGTCTGATTATTGCAGCTAAGACTTCTAATACCATGTTGAATAAGAGGTGAGATTGAACATCCTTCAATTTATGGTTATAAAACAATATTAATATTGACATTTTATTTAATTAAATCATTTTATATGAATACATTTATAAATAAATAAATGAATAAATAAATCAGTCAGTCCCATATATGAAATGGGTGCATGGAACATGACATTTTATTTTTTAAAAATAGTGAGCTATGAGAAATTATTAACATATTGTTGTTTTACAGAATCTGTTAAATTTATCTAGTATATACAGAGGGTCACTATCAAGGTTATTAATGGTAAATTTCAGAATTACTCAATATTCCTCTTACAAATTGGTATTTTTGCTGTATTTAGTGTTCTGTGACAACCCTCATTCTCAATTGTTAGATAACAAGCAAATCATCCTAAATACCCCAGAAATAGACTTGAACACTGATGGGACAAATTCAACAACTAAAAGGAAGGAAGAAGCCACCTTTAAGAAGATAGGAAGTGCAAAGATGTAGTTTAGGGAAGAAACAGATCATGGGTGCTGTGGAAGGGAGAGGGCCATGGTCATAGACAAGGGCAAGAGAGAGAGAGGATCAAATAGAGGAACCCACAAGAAGAATGTTTCCCCAAAGCCATTGGCTTGGAAAACGGGAGTACCTGAATATCATAGGTTCTTGCAACCAGCAAGGCTTAAAGCTTGGAGTTTTAAAGGCCAAGTCTAGGCTGGAACTGGCAGACACTGTGCTGCTCTTGAAGAGAAGGCAGGCAAATAACTGGGCAGCAGACAGCATGGAAGCAGCAATCTGGAGAACACCTAGGGCCCACAGGTGGGAGATTATTTGCTCCTCTCCTAGCACTTCCCTGAGAAGCAGCATTCATGGACATACCTTTCCAGGGAAAATGGAGGATGTCAGTGCCATTTCTGTCCTCTGCACCTCAACATACATACAGATCTATCTGTGGGAAGCAGAGCAGTCCCAATGCAGGCTGCTTAACTTGCTTACCCCAAGACCCATACACCTGTACTCTGGTGGAACTGCACTTTTCAGTCACACTTACCTCAGTCCCAGTGCAGTGGGCTCTTCCCCAAAAGACCAGCAAAACCCCTCCCCACACCATGTCTCCTAACTAGAGAATTTTGCAGGGCCTCACTTCCAGTGGAGGCGGTGTCAAGTCTCATTACACAAGCAGATTAGAGCACACCCAGTTAAAACTCACCATATTCAAGTCAGGGACCAAACACTGCCCACAACAGGCAAGGAGAGCCTCTGCAGGCAACTGGCCTATAGGACAGAGCAGCCAAGAACAGAATAGCAGAGCATACACAGCACACACCAAAGACATTTCATGAAGTGCCAGATGCTACATGACCTCTTGTTCTCAAGGCCATTATTTTCAGGAGCAGGAGACAGAACTGGCTTTTCTAACAAACAAAAGAAGACAGAGACTTAGACAAAATGCAAAGACAGAAGAATTTATCCCAAAGGAAAGAACAATGTGAGGACTTATCCAGAGATCTAAGTAAAATAGATACAAGCAACATGCCTGATAGAGGATCCAAGGCAATGATCATACAGATACACACTGGGTTGAGAAAACAATAGTAGATATCAGTGAGACCATTACCACAGAGACAAAAGGCATAAAAATGAATCAATCAGAGAACATCAGCAAAGCCTAAAAAATAGAAAGACAAGAAATGATCAGAGAAAGTTTCCAGAAACAACCACAAAACAAGTAATAAATGAGACTAAATACATATCTATCACTGATTACTTAGAATGCAAATGGACTAAATGCTCCAATCAAAAGACATAGGTGTTGGAATATTAAAAAAGAACAAAATGACAACAAAAACAGAAACAAAAAAAACAAGCCCCATCCCTTTCCACAGTACCCAGGGAGGGGTCTTTATGGCATTGTCTGTGTTCCCACCATAACTTACAGGGAAAAATTCACAAAGACCAGAGCCCTTGATGTCTGAAAATAAATGAAGAAGATGTCCTCAAATTCCTTGCAATGGGAACCCTTTTATGTGGCACCAACCTTGATTTCCAAATGCAACAGTACATCTACAAAAGGAAAAGTGATGACATCTACATCATGAATCTGAGGAGAACATGGAAGAGGCTTCTCCTGGCAGCTCAGCCTATTTTGCCATTGAAAACCCAGCTGATGTCAGTGTCTTAACATCCAGGAATACTGGCCAGTGAGCTATGCTGAAGTTTGCTGCTGCTACCAGAGCCACTTTTATTTCTGGTGGTTTCACTCCTGGAACTTTCACTAACCAGATCCAGGCAGCCTTCTGGGAGCTGAGACTTCTGGTGGTTACAGATCCCAGGGCTGACCACCAAGCCCCTCACAGAGGTACCTTATGTTAGCTGCCCTGTGTAACACAGACTCTCCTCTGTGCTATGTGGACATTGCCATCCCTTACAACAACAGTGGAGCTCACTTGGTGGGTTGATATGGGGGATGTTGGCCCTGGGGAAGTTCTGCACATATGTGGCACCATTTCCCATGAACACCATGGAAGCCCGTGCCTGATCTCTACCTCTACAGAGATTCTGAAGAGTTTGAAAAGAAAGATCAGGCCACTGCTGAAAAGGCTGTGACCAAGGAGGAATTTCAGGGTTAAACACACTGTTCCAGTTCCTGAGTTCATCACTACTCATCCTGAGGTCCCAAACTGGTCTGAAGGCATGCAGGTGCCCACTGTTCCTGTTCAGCAGTTCCCTACTGAGAACTAGAGCACTCAGCCTGCCACTGAAGACTGGTGTGCACCTCCCACCGCTCAGACCACTGAGTGGGTATGAACACTTTGTGGTCTTAAGCTGCTCCTCCACAAAGCCAAAATTGAAATAAGGTTGACAGAAAATAGTTTCTAAAAGTGAGAAAACAAACCAAAACAAAAGACCTATTTATATGCTGCCTGTAAGATACTCATCTTAGACCTAAAGATACCTGGAAATTGAAAGTGAGGGGTTGGAGAAACATTTATCATGCAAATGCATGTCAGAAGAAAGCCAGAGTAGCAATATTTACACTGGACAAACTATACTTTAAAATGAAGGCTAACTTTTTGAGGAACCTCCAGACTGTTTTCCACAATGGCAGCACCAGATTGCAGTTCCACCAACAGTGAGAGAAGGTTCCCTTTTCTTGACATCCTCACTAACACCTTTTGTTTCTTGTGTTGTTGATTTTAGCCATTCTGACTAGTGTGAGGTGATATTTCACTGTAGTGTTTATTTGCTTTTTGCTAAAGATGAGTGATGTTGAACATCTTTTCGTGTGTCTGTTGACCATCTACATGTCTTCTTTGGACAAATTTCTGTTCATATCTTCTGCCCATTTGTAATTAGATTATTATTTTTATTTTGTTTTTGAGTCTTATAAGTTCTTCATATATTTTAAATATTAACCCTTTATCAAATATGTCATTTGCAAATATCTTCTACGATTCCATATATGCCTTCTAAGTTTTCTAACCTCTTTGACATTGTCCATAGCAGCTTCTTTCTAAGTATGTCTCCTGAGGCAAGGGAAATGAAAAAGAAAATAAACTTTAAACAATGGATATGAACAAATAAATAATTATCTAAAAATTACTAGTAGTGTATTTCAGATTAATAACAAAAATATAAATTACTTTAGCACTTATAGATGCTATTAACCTGAATCTTTATATTTGTATTTAATTTGAAATAGTTAACCTCGTTACTTCAGTATCTACCTCTGTAATGATTGTCTTTAAGAATTAAGACTTTCCTATGATAGCTCTATAGAATTTCTATCATAAATTACATATGCGATTGTTCTTTCTTTGAACTTGCCACACTTTATTGTCATGACATGTTTGTGAAGAAAATTTCATTACTCAATTCTGAAATCTGCTTTTATTTGGCAAATTTACTTTATTTTAGCAAATTACACAGAAACATGACATTAATGCTTCCTGAACATATATTCACATATATTCACATATCTTCTTTCCTGATTTTGTCATTCAGCTTGAGAATGTCAAAATAATATGAGATGTCACATGCTTAAATGGTGGACTTCCTTGCAGTTTTATCACTGTATTTTATCCTTTTCCCCATTTTCCTCAACTTGTTATAGTAAAAAAAAAAATATATATATATATATATATATATCTGTCTTAGGGTTTTTTTTTTTTTTTTTTAATCCTTCAGGTAAAGATGTTTCATCTACTTCTAATCAGGTAATAAAAAACTAATTTGTGTGATAAATGTCAAAATATAGATCATTTAATTTAAAGATAGCTGCAAGATTTCTTTTAATTTCTGAATGAGCTTATCAAAGTATTTTATGCTTTAAATAATTTTCTTTATAATTTTAATGGAGAAATAGAGAAAATTAAAAAAAAAGTATTTTAACTGATTTTAGTGACGAGTAAATTCTTATTGTTGACCCAATTCTACTGAAGTTTATGATTTTAATTTTCAAAACTATCATAACAAAAATAAAATTAAATAAATTTACACTTACAATTTGATGACCATAAAACATTAATTCTTTTCAGTTTTCCATGTTGCCTTCTAATATTTAAGCCCAGGAATTAGCATTTATATT
Source organism: Martes martes (assembly GCF_963455335.1). Lineage (NCBI taxonomy): Eukaryota > Metazoa > Chordata > Mammalia > Carnivora > Mustelidae > Martes > Martes martes. The sequence goes on along the minus strand of NC_137892.1, from coordinate 12,746,745 downwards.
TACAAATATGGTGGAAATTAACAGACATAAAAATGTTTATTCCTTTTAATAGTACATCACAAGCATTGTATTGATTTAATTACAGTAGAGTATCTTAATGTTTTCATTTTTCTTTTATGGTCAGTGCAGCTGAGAATGCATTTAAGCTCAAAATTTTAATTTTAATTTGTCTTATAAAACTTTATTTTTATGTAGTTTGATTAATTACTTATTTGAGGTATGATTATTGCATATATTATGTCTGAATATGTGTGACTTAATGTAAACAACTACTTTTTTTTTAGATATTCAGAAGGATAATAATATCCTTCTTTTCTCTTTTATTATTTGAAGTGAAATGAAAACATAATGAATAGTAGCTTGGAGCACAGTACATATTTGTTAAAATGAAGTCTGTAAGATATCAGGATTTGGAGAAAGGGTTTTGGACACTCGATGTGTAAAATCACTGTCAGACAAGAAGAAAGGAGGAGCAGTCACTTAATTCAAATTTGATGGATGGTCCTAGATCCTTGATTTTATATTATTAATATTATTTTTGTGCTTGGCAGGAAAATGAAAATGGTTCTGAGGAACTGTGCTACTCCATCATTAGTCACAGACCTTGTCGGAGGCCCTCCCTGAGCTCCAATGATGATGGTTATGAAAATATTGACTCTACCACAAAAAGAGTGAAGCCATTTAGAAATGGGTCAGAAACAGAATATGCCCTTGTTAAGATGACTTGTGTTACTAGGCCTTCTTCCTGTACCCTCGAGCATGATTATGAACTTGTGCTTCCCCACTAGAAATCTCATGCATCATCATTTTACACTAATAAAAATGATACAAAATACTGACCTCCAGGGTATTGCTTCTGCATCTTTGGAACATGACAACTCTGTGGTTTGGGTTAAGCCATATAAATTGACAAAAATACATAGAGTATTCTATATCTTTTTGTTTATAAGGTTTAAAGACATGGAGATGGTGGAACCTCCTAGGGCAATGTACATCCATAGATATATGACCTAATATCCAATTCCAACACAGTTCCCCAAATTTCAATTGCCTAATATTTCCACTCATAATTTTCCATTTCACTTTTGAGGTGTAATCTACTCAATAAACTTTTAAAATATAAGACCCTTGTTAACCTGATTTTTACTTAAATTTTGATGTTTTTCATGTATTAGTAATTCTTGTTTGTAAATTGTGGTAAGAGTTCCAAGAATCAATAGGTTTTGATACTGACCTTCCTGAGAGGGGAAGTTGAAAGTCATTAAAAAAACGAAAAAATGCGCCAAATTTAGTTACCCACTGTCTTTTTCTCCAATGGTGAATCAGAGGATTCTGTTAAAAGATTAGTAAAAACAAACAAACAAACCAATAAAAAAGTAAATTTTGTGCATACAACTTTGTTTACAACATACTAGTTAATTTAATCTATTACTAGTTAACTCTGCTGAAGGATTGTCAAGAGTGTTTGGTCTTAAAATTCAGGCATATTGGGAGTTCTGGGAAGATGGTAGTGTAGGAAGATCACCTCACTCCACAAATACACTGAGATAATAGACACATTCGTGTAACTAATTCTGAAAAGGACCTGGAAACTGGAAGAACAAATTTTCCATAGTTAATTATCAAGAAAAGATCATATCAGAAAAGGTAGGAAGGGCAGATACATTGGGAAATAAGTACCTGGCAAGACTAACCACAAACAAAGAAGGCATCAAAAGTATGGTGAAACTGTAAGGGCCTACTTAGCCAGAGGGAGCCATTTTGTAGTTTACGCAGTAAACTTAGATTGACCCTGCCCCTCCCAGAGGAACTTACTTAAAAGCAAGTCCGGGAAACCAGTTCTAAGTAGCAAAGCCCAGATACAAGGGCGGGTTAGGCCAGGTGGAGACATCCAATCAGTGGGGAGTGCATACTGTCTCCCTAGCTACTAAGGAGAGTGGGCCCCGCCTTTTGGGTGCCAATTCTGACCAAGGTGATAGGCTAGTTCAAATACCTACTAAGGTAAATTGAAATTCAATTGGCCACCTGTGTGTGACCTAGCATGAGTGTGCAGTTTTCTCTGTGTGTTGCAATCTCATTGGCCACCTGTGTGTGGCCAGGCTTAACCACATGGCCTTTGCTGTATAAAAATTAGTCTATGAGTCTAGGAGTGGTTGCCTCTTTGTAAGAGACAGCCCCGGTGGGTCGGTTTGATTCTCGATGCTTGGCACAAAATAAAGCTTTGCTTGACCTTCACTTTGTATCAGTCTCGCTCCTTTGATTACAGACCTAACAAAGCAAGCAGATAAGACTTCCACACCAGGCACTCCAGGTATGGGGGACCTACACTAAGACCAGCCCCCATGATATTGGGCCTTAATTACAAGTGGGGCTAAATTTGTGAGTGGTCCTTAACTCCAGGAACTTTAAAAAAACAGTGGACTTAGCTCCAGGAGAGCTGGAGGACAATAGAAAACTGAGTCTCCACCCTTAAGTAACCCTGCTGAGATACAGCATAGAAGCAGCAGGTTGAAAAGTGCCTGGAATACACAAGAGGATATTTATTTTCTAATCTCCAGTAAATAAATACTTCTCCAGGAACAAAAAGGCATCATATTCTAGATAGCCAGACATTTCTGAGGATCAACAGGAATGCTCTCCACCTACCTTGCTAACACCATGCACCTTACCCACATTTTCCCCTGTAGATGCACTCCATTCAACCCACCCCACTCTGTAGGCCTCCCTCCAAAGTGACTACTGCCACAACATACCCTGGAAGCAACCCCAACAGGGACCAGCACCATTTGGAAGGGACTCCTGCCCTGGGGAGAGGGAAAGATAATCAGACCAGTGCACCAGCAGTCCAAGCAGCTGAATCTTATAGCTGGCTGCACAGAGAGAGCATACTGCTAATCCGTGCAGTTGCAGCCCTGGTGGATGAACTGGGGGCAGGCATCTGGTCTGACTGGTTCCACCCAGCAATGAAAGAATTTCAGGCCACAATATCAGGAAAGGCAATCTTCAAGATGGTGTGACTGCAGTCCCAATAGATGGACTGGGAGTAGGCATCTGGTCTAATGGCCAGATTAGCCCAGCAACAAAAGTCTCTTAGGGGGCGGCATAGTGAGAGAGTCCTGCAGTTCAGTGTGACTGCAGTCCCAGCAAACAGGCTGAGACAGGCATCAGCTCTGACAGGTGACATGGCAACCACAAGCTCATGGTGGCTCCAGACAGGCCCATTAACAGAACAGGAACAAAACACTGCTTAGTGTGTCAGGCCATTGCAGCCAACTGGACTGAAATAAACATGGCTCAGCCACAAGAGTGGCTAAATAAATAAATAAAATAAACATGGCTCAGCCACAAGAGTTAGGCACATACAACATAGGAGACACACCTTGAATGGTTAGTCTGGTGAATAGGGGATGTTGTATGACAGGGCACCATAGGATCTCTTCTTTATAAGGCCACCATTTTCAAGATCTGGAACATAGCTGACTTTCCTAATACGTAGAAACAAACAGAGAGTTAGACAAAATGAAGAAACAAGAATATTTCTCAAATAAAAGAACAGGGCAAAGCCACAACAAAAGAGCAAAATGAAATAGGATATACCTGATAAATAATTCAAAGTAATGGTCAGAAAGGTACTCACTCACTTAAGAGTGGAGAATCTTAGTGAAATCTTCAATAAGAATATATGAAAATGAACTAGAATTGAAGAATATGATAACTGAAATTTTTTTTGAGAAGTACATTAAAGGGGATCAACAAAACATTAGAGGAAGCAAAAGAGCAAATTGGTGATCTGGAAAGCAGTGTAATGGAAAGTAATAAAGCTGAATAGCAAATAGAAAAAAAAAATACTAAAAAAAAAATTTTAAGGGAGCTAGGTGACATCATCAAACCTAATAACATTAGCATCCTAGAAGGAGAAGACAGAGATATGGGGACAAAAAATTTATTTAAATAAATAATAGCTAAAAGTTTCCCTAACCCGGAGAAGGAAACAGATACCCACATCCAGGAGGCACAGAGAGCCTCCAACAAAATCAACCCAAGGAGGCCCACACCAAGACATGTAACAATTAAACTAGTAAAGAGTAGTGATAGAGGACACCTGGGTGTCCAGTTGGTTAAGTATCTGCCTTCAGGTCAGGTCATGATCCCAGGGTCCTGGGATTGAGCCCCACATTGGGTTCTGGGATTATCCCTCTGCCTGCCACTCCCCTTGCTTGTGCTCTCTGTCTCTGACAAATAAATACATAAATAAAACCTTTTTTAAAAAGTAGTGATAGAGAACTCTAAAAGCAACAGAGAAAAGCTACAAACAAGGGAAAACCCATAAGGTTATCAACTGATCTTTTAACAAAAATTTTATAGCAAAAAGAATGTGGCATATAGGTTCAAAGTGCCCCCCCCCCCAAGAAAACAGTAAAAGAAAAAACTTGCATCCAAGAAGTCCCAGCAAAGTCATTATGAGAGTAGAAGGGGACATAAAGTTCCCCAGACAAACAAAAGTTAAAGGGGTTTATCACCACTAAACCAGAATCACAAAAAAATTAATGTGGATTATTTAAGTAGAAAGAAAAGACCATAACCAGGAGTAAGAGTATTATAAAAGGAAAATATTTAAAAAGTTATGCAGACATATAAAAAACAGTAGTAGACTAATGATTATAAAATCAGTAGGTGGTTAAAACACAAAGACAGTAAAATCAATTATAAATACAAAATCAGTCAAGGATGCACAAAATAAAGAACATAAACTATGAGATTATATTTATAGAAGATGGGGAAGGGAGTAAAAATTTAATGCTTTTAAAATTAGTCCAAACTTAAGTGACCATCAACATAGCATAGACTGCTATCATCATAAGATGTTACATGTGAACATAATGGTAAACAAAAATAAAAAAAAAAAAAAACCTATAACAGATACATAAAAATTTTAAAGGATTCTTAGGGGCGCCTGGGTGATTCAGTGGGTTAAAGCCTCTGTCTTCGGCTCGGGTCATGATCTCAGGGTCCTGGGATCAAGCCCCGCATTGGGGGGGGGGGGTCCTCTGCTCAGCAGGGAGCCTGCTTCCTCCTCTCTCTCTGCCTGCCTCTCTGCCTACTTGTGATCTCTGTCTGTCAAATAAATAAATAAAATCTTTAATACAAAAAAAATTAAAGGATTCCAAGCACATCACTAAAGAAAGCCATTAAACCAGAAGAGACAATAGCAAGGCAACATAAAGAACAGGGAAGAATTACAAAACAACCACAAAACCAGAAATAAAATTACAATAAGTACATATCTACTGATAATTACTTTGAATCTAAGTGAACTAAGTGCTCCAATTAACAGACAGGGTGTTTGATAGAGACATTAAAAGCATTTCTCCAAAGAAGATGTACAGATGGTCAACAGGCACCATGAAAAGATGATCAACATCAGTCATCATCAGAGAAATGTAAATTAAAACTACACACCTATCAGAATGGCTAAAACACACACACAGATACACACACACAAAGGAATCAAGTGTTTAGGATGTGAAGAAAAAAGAAATCTCATGTATTGTCAGTGGGAATGGAAATTGGTGTAGCCAGTGTGAAAAACAGTATAGAGTTTCCTCAAATACTAAAAATATAATACCATATGATCCAGTAATTCCACTACTGGGTATTTACCCAGTGGAAAAACACTAATTTGAAAAGATATGTGCACCCTTATGTTTATTACATTTTTTTTAATAGCCAAATTATATAAGCAGCCCAAGCGTCCATCCATCAATAAATGAATGGATAAATATGATATATATATATGTATATATCATATATATCATATGTGTATATATATGATACACACATATACATATATACATATATGTATATGTGTATATCATATATCATATGTGTATATATACATATATACATACATGCATGTATATGATATATACACGCATGTATGTATATACATGTATGTATATGTGTATATGTATATGTATATATACAGTGTATGTATATATGTGTATGTGTATATATGTGTATATGTATATATACACATATGGTATATATGATATATACATATATACATATATATATATAAAATCCATAAAAAAGAATGAAATCTTGCAATTTGCAACAACATGATAGCTCTAGAAATTATAGTGCAGAGTGAAATAAGTTGGTCACTTATTTGGATGCTGAAAACTGCAAATAATCCATAATCCAATAATACATTGCTAAGTAGTAAGATTAGACTGACAAAAATTTCTATCCTACAGGCATCCTTTTCCCCAAGCGATTCCTGATGAACTATACACTACTGAGCACATATCTTAATTACTTCCTTGGGGTTCTTTGCCCCTGTGACCTCAGCCAAGTAAACAATACTATATATCCCTCTTCCTTACTTCCTTATATTCTCATTTTAGAAACAAAGGAGAGTCTACTGGAGTAGACTCCAGGAGTAGACTCATTTTCTCTTTGCTGGTGTCTGCTTTTTGACCTCAGGTAACAGTGTCAATAACAATGCCCTTATTTCTCTTCATATGTATGTGTCCATTGATCTTGCAACAAGAGGCTCTATGGAATATAAAGCAATATTTTTTATGGCTCTTTTGTAATAAATACATAATTGAATAAAGTTTTCTGTTGTTTATTAGATTTAAGGGAAGCTAATATGATTATTTTTCAGTATTTTACTAGACAGATATATGTTTCTCTTATGTCTGTTAATTGAATGAATTATTTGCACATAGATCCAAAACTACCAATTTGTTCACTCTCTGTCATGGAGGAAGTGCTAACTTGAAAACAATGTTACTTGAATTTCATGTAAATATTTTCAATAATTCTGTCCTTTTCCAGTATATGAATGTTATTATGTAGACAAAATGTGTCATACAACACATAGTTCAATTAAATTTTCAGAAAGTATAAGCCAATTAAAAAAATTAGGAAATTAAAATATGGATGATGTTCATTGTGAGTATACCAACACAATACATTTTAAAGTGGCCAAATGCACTTTCATTCTCCTGCCTATTCTATATTATGATCATGCTTAAGGAATTTCTTTGGCAGTAAGGATCTGACAGATGGAACCTTCCGACAAAGCTCCAAGCATGCTACAACATGTATGAAGTCATTATCTCGGTTCAGAATGAAAATTTCTGTTCTCAATTTTCAAAATAGGGGAGATAGATGCATGTTTGAAGGTAGAGGTAACAAAAATGGGAGTAGTCAAGCTTCCAGACAATGGAAATATATTAAATAAGCAAATGGTGAAAATTCTAAAGAAGGCAGGAAGAAAATATTAATGTAGGCATAAGAGAAGGGTGAGGGTTTAAATTTTAAGTGATTATTTATGGTTCAGAAAGGAATGTGCTCTCTTTGCATGTTTTAGGTTGGCACCCAGGAAAGATGATGATGGTATAGATTTCTATTCAGTCTCATAGATGCAATGAAAAGTAATGGTTATTCCTAATGCCAGCTCCTTTGGTGGATTTTTCCTGTTGGGCTTCTCTGAGCAGCCTCTGCTAGAGATGACCCTTTTTGCTATCATTCTGGTTTTCTACTTGCTGACTCTGCTTGGCAATATGGCCATCATTATACTGGCTCATCTGGATCCCCGGCTCCACACCCCAATGTATTTTTTCCTCACCCACTTGTCTTTAATGGACCTCTGCTATACCACCAGCACAGTCCCGCAGCTGCTGTTTAACCTGCAGGGCCCAGAAAAGACAATAAGCTATGGTGGCTGTGTTGGTCAGCTGTATGTGTCCTTGGCGATGGGTTCCACAGAATGCATCCTCCTCGCAGTCATGGCTGTAGACCGCTATGTGGCAGTATGCCGGCCTTTGCACTACACTGTTCTCATGCATCCACACCTCTGCTGGCAACTGGCAGCCACCACTTGGCTGACTGGCTTGGTTAGCTCACTGGTACAGACTGTGCTCACCACACAGGTTCCCCTTTGTGGAAGGAACATCATAGACCATGTCTTCTGTGAAGTACCAGTTCTCCTCAAACTCGCTTGTGTGGATACCACATTTAATCAGGTGGAACTCTTCCTGGTCAGTGCACTTTTACTTTTGGTGCCTCTCACTCTCATTCTTATTTCCTACAGCTGCATTGCCCAGGCTGTGTGGAAGATCGAGTCTGCTGAAGGTCGCCAAAAAGCCCTAGGGACTTGCTCTTCCCATCTGGTGGTGGTGTTTCTCTTCTATGGCACTGCTATGGCCACTTACCTGCAGCCCACTGCAGATAGCTTCCAGAACCAGGGCAAGTTCATGGCCTTACTCTATGGAATTGTCACGCCAACTCTAAATCCCTTCATCTACACACTACGTAACAAAGATGTGAAAGAGGCACTAATGAAGATGATAGGGGAGGATTTTTTAAAAAGAGTGTGAAAGAAATGATGGAAACTGGAGAATTGCTTAATGCAAATGATTCATGAGATGTTTTTAATTCTGAAGAAATGACCAAGTTTATTTTATTTCTGATTAGCCAAACTCCTGTATCAGAATGCATTTTATAATGTTGTATTTTTACAGTTTATTTACAAGGAATAGGTAAATGAGTTTAGCTACATCTACCTTCACTCTACTATCTACTAGCTACATAAAAATGCTCAACTTGTAATTTCTTTTATTGTCATTATTATTTTTAATGGGTATGAAAATACCCATCCTATTGAGTTGAGAGTCTATTTTGAAGATGGAGTTAGACAAAGTAATGTTTTATAACCTGAAAATATAAAACACAAGTTATCTTACATAAAATTTGGAGGGATTACTGTTAGTTTTAGATAGTTTATTTAAAAGTATACAATCTTCAAGTTGGTAGGGGCCTTAGAGTATATCTGGCTTTATCTAGTATAAAAATCCCTGTCAAATGCTTTTGAGTAGTGGTCATTCAAGTTTGTTTCAATATTCCCACAAAATCTGTTTTATCCAAGGTATATAACCCACAGTTTGAAATATATACTCATTAAGGTGTTTTTTTTTTTTTTAATTAGATTAAGCTTGATATTTGCCTTTTTACGAATTCAATCTTATTGATTTGGCCTTTGGCTAGCAAAGCCAGAAAAAAAAAAAATCTCTTGAAAATATAATCTTCCCTTTACCTAAACATTTTCAACATATGGAATAAACCACAAATCTTCCTCAATTTATGATGGGCTTACACCCCAATAAATCCATTATAAACTGAAAATATTTTAAGTAAAAAATGCACTTTATGCATTTAACGTATTGGACACTATTGGACATCATAACTTAGCCTAACATTCCTTAAGCACACTCAGAACACTTACAATAGCCTACAACTGGGTGAAATCATCTAACGTAAAGCCCATTTTATAATAAGGTGTTAAATATCTCATGTAGTTTATTTGATACTACACTGAAAGTGAAAAACAGAATGATTATATGGGTACAGAACAGTTGTGAGTGTATCAGTTCTTTACCTTCATGATCACAAGGCTGACTGGCTTCTATGCCACAAGCTATGCCTTGACTTCTTGTTCTGCCCAGCATCATGAGGCTAATGTACCACATGTTGTTATCCTGATAAATACCAATAAGCTTTGGTGACTGTGTTGGTCAGCTGTATGTGTCCTTGGTGATGGGTTTTGAAATGTGAAATATTTTGAAATATGGTTTCTATGAATCACTCTGGCACCATTGTAAATTCAAGAATTTGTAAGTCAAATCAGTGTAAGTCAGGGATTGTCTGCACTTGGTATAAAACTTCTTTCAATGAATGCATAATCATTTAAACTATTTCTTTGGTATCATGATGCCAACTCTTCTCATAATCCTAGTATTTATATTTAAATTTAATTAAAATTTTTGAAAAATCTGCTTCAACAAATCAACTTTTTGATCAAGTTGATTTATATGGACATAGTAGGGCAGGCTGAATTTGTATTTTACATTCCATGAATATATTTTGCTAAAAGCCAACCTGATTTAAAAACTGTGAGGTTACTTTCTTAATTCGTATAGGCATTCCTCTCTGTTTCTGTAGAAAGTAAAATGGCTGTAATATCATTGACAGACAGTAATCTGCCACATCCACTAAGAATAAGCAGTGGCCATTATAAATTATACCCCTACTCCATAGAAATAGTACTTTCAGAACTGTTCATAACTCTGAAGACTACACATATTACTGAAGTCCTTTTGTCACTTTCCCACCAAGTATTCTTTCTCAGTATAGAAACCATTATATTACGTCCCTGTAAAATACACAATAAAGCAAGAAAAAACACTTGAAATTTTCTTCCGCTTGGCTGCCTCAATTGGAAACATATGAGACATCTGTGAGTCCTCTCTTTTCCCACTTTCCATATCCAATCAACCATTATATCCATGGATATGTCTCCTTATTGCTCCTCAAATTAGTTTACCATCATATCTAGTCTAACTTAAAAGAGTGTCATTTGCTTACAATAGGCTGTACAAATACTTGCTGAATAATTGAATGATTCAAATAAATAATGTTTAGCTTCAATAAATTGCTTAGGTAACAATGCTATATTAAACATAAATAATCATCTATATAACAGTGCTATGTTAAACACACTCCTCCTTATATGTCAGCAATAAAAAGTTAAGGGTAAAACTCAATTATTTCATAATTTTGAATTGTGTATTAACCATGTTTTTCTTTATCTTATATTGACCTGGGCCTTTGTAGGGAGCAGTAATGGCAGGTAATTTTTTTTTAAGTCTTTAACGCATTCAAGTTTTTTCCAATAAATATATTATTAAAAGCTGGTTTTGGCATAGAATTCTTAATAGATATAAGAATTTCCTTTTCAATTTTGGTTCTCTGAGATTTAAAAAAAATCACATGTTGCTGTTGAACTCTACCAGATGCTTTTCCCTGCTTTATATTCTTATATTTACTGTGAATGACTCATCTTTGGAAAGCTTGTATAAACTCTATTTGATAATAATTTAAAAATGTTTACCTCGATTCATAAATATTTTATTTATGTTTTCATAAATTTTCAGTGTTAATAAGTGCTTGTTATTATTCTGAAATACAATTTTGATGATCAGTGAAGAATACCAAGAACAATCTATTTCTGAAGACAATTCAAATGAGAGAGAGAGAGATTACAATGGGGGTTTACAGGCAATGCAAAACTGACAGTATTGAGAGGAACTTATTCCCAGAGAAGTTGCATTTAATATAAAACCTGTATAGGACAATGGAGTGAGTTTTGGTGCAAGGAAGAGGAAATCTGTGCAATTACAGCTTAAATGTCAGATGGGCTATGTTTCTTAGGCAAAAAAAAGTAGTCTGGAAGGTTGGTGGCTCAATGATATCATTAGAAATCATTTAAGTATGGAGGGGAGAGGGACTTTACATATAAGATAAATCATCCTGGATGGTTTAGATAAAATGAATCTAATGTCCAATGAAGATATACCTACAAATTTGAGTGGGAATCTGGGAATAGAAAAGGGATGATAAGGGATCAAGAAATTAGGCTCAGGGGGAAGCATGGTCCATAATGTCTGAAAGACAAATGGAGGGAGAAAGAGTCATCCATGTAGAGGGCTACTGAGAATTGTGGATGGAGCTGCTTTGAGCATGCTGTAGGAATGTTGCCACTCTCAGAGATGCATTTAAACAGAGACAGAGTCGGGAGAAATTATCCTGAAGGCTTTCCTTCTAAATTTGTTCATGTCTTCCTAGTGCTTTGAATTGCTTAGATTCAGGAGCTCCAAATAGAAGTCAGTAAGAAGGTAAATCTGAGATACAGTCCATAGGGATCAGCTTTCCTGCAACTGCCCCTCAGAACAATGTATTACTTAAAATATAACCCCTGAGAAATTTTACTAGTTACCAAGCACATTTAGATACAGCCTTAAGAAAAACACATACTGGCAACAGGCCTTTGGGGGAGAGCACAATATACAGCCTTGAAGCTGAGCAGCTGGGAAAGCCTGGCCTGCTCAGGGGTGGGGGGCGTTTTTTTTTTTTTTTTTTGGTTGTTTTTTTTTGTTTGTTATCTCCCCTTTCTCCTCCCAAAAGCACCTGTGGCTACTTAGATAAGTTCTTTGAATGTGCTTGTTCAACTATAAACTTTATACCTCTTGTACAGACATATTTTGCCCTCCTTCTTGTTTGTCTACAAGGCATATGACTAATGTTTGACCTTCATCAGCTCTTCTGTTGGTTATTGTTTCTGTCTAATAAAAGCGAGACTGAGGAGTGGCTCGGGGCAACTGTCTTTTCGACTGTTGTCCCCTGCTCTCTTTGTCTTGCAGCTGACTTGTTTGTGCCTCATTCTTCTCCCATTCACCGACTGGAAGCGGCATTTCCCTAGCAGAGAGGAGAGATTAAAGAAAGGAAGATAAATGACATAAGGCCAAGTGGAAAAACAGTTTTCCACAGTGGCCCACCAATCTGGCATTTCCACCAACAGTGTATGAGGATTCCTTTTTCTTCCCATCTTCCCCAACACTTGTTTTTTCTTGTCTTTTTGATTCTCGTAATTCTGACAGATATAAAGTGTTATCTCATTGTGGTTTTGATTTGCATCAAATTTGCATTTGCAAATTTGCATTTCCCAGATGGAAAGTGATGGTGAACATCTTTTCAGGTGTCTGTATGTTTTTGGAGAAATGTTTGTTCATATTTCTGCTCATTTTTAAATTGGGTTATTTGGCTTTTGGGTATTGAGTTGTATAAGTTCTTTCTGTATTTTAGACACTGACCCTTTCTCAGATAAGTCATTTGCAAATTTCTTCTCCCATTCCATAGGTTGACTTTAAGTTTTGTTGTTTCCTTCACTATGCAGAAGCTTTTTATTTTGATGAAGCCCCAATAGTTTTATTTTCCTTTTCTTCCCTTGTGTCAGGAGGCATATCTAGAAAGAAGTTGCTACAGCCAATGTCAAAGAAGTTACTGCCTGTATTCTCTTCAGGGATTTCAATGGTTTTAGGTCTTTCATTCATTTTGAATTTATTTTTGTGTATGGTATTAGAAAGTCATCCAGTTTCATTCTTTTGCAGGTTGCTTTCCAGTTTTCCCAACGCCACTTGTTGAAGAAACTATTTTCCTTTTGTTATTCTTTCCTGCTTTGTTGAAGATTAATTGGCCATATAGTTGTGTGTTTCTTTCTGTTTTTTTTTTAAATTCTGTTCTATTGATCTATGTGTCTATTTTTGTGCCAGTACCATACTATCTTGATTACTACAGCTTTGTATATACCTTTAAGTCTAGAATTGTGATGTCTCCAGCTTTGCTTTTCTTTTTTGAGGTTGTTCTGGCTATTTGGAGTCTTTTGTTGTTCCATACAACTTAGAGAATTGTTTGTTCCAGTTCTGTGGAAAAAATGCTGGTGATATTTTGTTAGAGATTGCATTAAGTGTGTAGATTTCTTTGGCTAATATAGAATTTTTAAAATTTTTTTCTTCCAATCTATAAGCATGGAAAGTCTTTCCATTGTGTCATCTTTAATTTCTTTCATCAATTTTTTTTACCTTTCAGAGTACAGGTCTTTCATCTCTTTGGTTAGGATTATTCTTAGGTATCTTATTATTTTGGGTGCAATTGCAAATAGCATTGTTTTCTTATTTTTTCTTTCTGCTGCTTCATTATTGGTGTATAGAAACACAACATATTTCTGTACATTGATTTTATATCCTGCAACTTTACTGAATTTTTTAATCAGTTCTAGCAGTTTTTTGGTGGAAAATTTCAGGTTTTCTATATAGTGTCATATATCATATGTCATCTGCAAAAAGTGAGTTTTACTTCTCCCTTACTGTTTCAGATGCCTTTTATTTATGTATTTGTCTGATTCCTGGAGCTAGAACTTCCACTATTATGTTGAATATAAGTGTGAGAGTGGATGTCTTTGCATTTTTCCTGATCTTAGGGGAAAAGCTCTCATTCCTTTCACATTGAGGATATTAGCTGTGGGTTTTCACAAATGGCCTTTATTATGTTGATGTATGTTTCCTCTAAATCTACTTTTTTGAGTTTTTTTTTAAATCATAAATGGATGGTATACTTTGTAAAGTGCTTTTTCTACTCTATAGAAATGATCAGGTGGTTCTTATCTTTCTCTTACTGATGTGATATATTACATTGATTGATTTGCAAATATTGAACCACCTCTGCAACCCAGGAATAAATACCACTTGATCATTGTGAATGATGTTTTTAATGTATTGTTGGGCTTGATTTGCCAGTTTTTTTTTTGAGAAATTTTGTGTCTATGTTCATCAGGATTATCAGCCCGTAGTTTTTGTTTGTTTGTTGTTTGTTTTGTGGAGTCTTTGTCAGTTTTGGTATCAGGGTAATGCTAGCCCATAGAATGAATTTGGAGGTTTTCCTTCCTTTTCTATTCTTTGGAACAGTTTGAGAATAATAGGTATTAACTCTTCTTTAAATGTTTGATAGAATTCTCCTGTGAAGATATCTGGTTCTGGGTTTTTGTTTGTTGGGGATATTTTTGAGTACTCATTCATTTTCTTTGCTAGTTATTGATCTGTTCATGTTTTCTATTTCTTCCTGTTTCAGTTTTGGTAGTTTATACATTCCTAGGAGTTTATCCATTTCTTTTAAGTTGTCCAATTTGTTAGCATATTGTCATGTGTAATCAAATTCTTTCTCGTTTTTTCTTGATACATCTTGCTACAGGCTTATCAATTTTATTAATTTTTTCAAAGAACCACCTCCTGGTTTCGTTGATTTTTTAAAAAAAGTTCTGTATAATTTATTTCTGCTCTAATCTTTATTTCCTTCCTTATACTGGTTTGGGGTTTTGTTTGTTAATATTTTTCTAGCTGCTTTAGGTACAAGATTAGATTGTTACATGTGATTTTTCTTCTCTCTCAAGGTAGACTGATATTGCTATGTACTTCCCTCTTAGAGCCACTTTTGTTGCATCCCAAAGTTTTGGGACCATTGTGCTTTTTAACTTTTTCTTTTATATCCTGGTTGACTCATTCATTGTTTAGTAGTATGATACTTAACCTCCATTTATTTATTGTTCTTCCAGATTTTTTTTTGTGGTTTTTCTTCTAGTTTCAATGTGTTATGATCAGAAAAGATTCATGAGATGACTTTGATTTTGAATTTGTTGAGGCTGGTTTTTCAGGCTAATATGTGATCTATTCTGGAGAATGTTCTGTGTGCACTTGAAAATAATGTGTATTCTGCTGCTTTAGGATGGAATGTTCCAAATATATCTGTTAAGTCCATTTTGTCTAATTGGTTATGCAAAGCCATTGTTTCATTGTTGATTTTCTGTTTAGATGATCTGTCCATCAATGTAAGTGAGATGTTGAAATTCCTAACACTCTATTGGTTAGTTCCTTTATGTTTGTTATTAAATGTTTTACATATTTGGGTGCTCTTATGTTGGGTGTGTGAATATTTACAGTTGCTATATCTTCGTGTTTGATTGTCCCCTTTATTATTTTATAGTGTCCTTCTTTTCTCTTGTTACAGTCTTTGTTTTAAAGTCTATTTTGTTCAATATAAGTATTTCTACTCTGGCTTTCTTTTTATGTACATTTTCATGATAAATGTTTCTCCATTTCCTCATTTTCAATATCCAGATGTCTTTAGGTCTAAAATGAGTCTCTTGTAAGCAACATATAGATGGGCCTTGTTTGTTTCTTCTTCTTCTTCTTCTTCTTCTTCTTCTTCTTCTTCTTCTTCTTCTATCTATTCTGCCACCTTATTTCTTTTGATTGGAGTATTTAGTCAATTTACATTAAAAGTAATTATTGATAGATATGCATTTATTCTCATTTTCGTATTTGTTTTGTGGTTGTTTTGAAGATTTTATCTGATTCTTTTTTGTCTTTCTATCTTTCATATTTGGCGATTTCCTTTAGTGATATATTTTGATTTTTTTTCTCTTTATTCTTTGTATTTTATGAGTAGTTTTTGATATATGGTAACCATTAGGTTTGTACATAAACTTTTCTGCCTTTATTAGTCTATACTAAGTTGATAGTCATTTAAATTGGAACTCATTCTTTACTCTTCCTCTCACATTTTATGTTATTATATTTTATAATTTTTAAAACATTTTAATTTACATTTATTTTTATGTTCTTTTATTTCATAAGTTCCTTGACTGATTTTTTACAGAAGTATTTCTTTTTACTTCTTTTGTGTTTCCTAATTTTATTCTGTCATTTTTGGACTCTCCTTTCTATTCAAAGACTCCCCTTTAATATTTCTTGCTGGTCTGGTCTAGTGGTCATGAACTCCTTTAGTTTCTGTTTGCTGGGAAACTCTTTATCTCTCCTTCTGTTTTGAATTATGTGCTTGTTGGATAGAATATTCTTGGCTGGAAATTTTTCCCATTCAGCATTTTGAATGCATCATGCCACTCCCTTCTGGCTTTCAAAGTTTGTGTTGAGAAACCTCCAGCTAACCTTATGGGTTTTCTCTTCTAAGTTACTATCTTCTTTTGTCTTGCTGCTTTAAAACTTTTTCTTTATTGCTACATTTTGCCATTGTAATATATCTTTGTGTGAATCTGCTTTTGTTGATTTTGATGGGAGTTCTCTGTGGCTCCTGGACCTAGATATCAGTTTCTTCTCCAGATTATGGAAGTTTTCATGAAACATTTATTTAAATAAATGTTCTGCCTCCTTTTCTCTCTCTTCTTCTGGGACTCCTATAGTATGGATGTTATTATACTTGGTGGAGTCACTGAGTTCTCTATTTTTGTTTTACAAATTGTTTTTCTCTTTCTTTCTTCTTTTCAGCTTGATTACTATCCATTGTTCTATATTCTAGACCACAAATCTCTGCTTCTTCCAGCCTACTACTCATTCCATCAAGTTTATTTCTCAGTTTGTTTATTGAGCTCTTTATCTCTGTTACATTATTCCTTATCTTTGTGGTAAGGGTCTCACTCATGTCTTCCACTTTCCTCAAGTCCTTTGAGTATCCTGATGACCATTGGTTTAAATTCTCTGTCAGGCTAGTTACTTATATCTGTTTTGCTTAGATCTCTCATGGCCTTGTCTTATTCTTTCATTTAAGATAAATTTGTCTCCTTATTTTATCTGCCTCTCTGTGTCTTTGTCTGTGTTAAGAAATTCAACTGTGTCTTCTGCCTTGAAAGTTCAGATTTTATGCAGAAGAGGTCATGGAGTGCTTTGTAGTGCAGTGGCTCCTGTTTATCAGAAACTAGCTCTTCAGAAAAGTATGCTATGTGTGTTGTTTACACCCTGCTGCTGTGTCTGAGTCATTTCTTCTTTCAGAGCAGTAATCTGCACTGATTCTTTGCTTGTTTCAGTCTCTGTTTGCCCTTTGTGATGTTAATGGGACCCAGTTATATCTACTCTTGGAGGGTGTGCCTGCTGGGGAACTTTTAAGAAGGCCTTCAATGTTAACAAAATTTGTGTTGGGGCATCAGTACTATGCTGGATCCCCTGAGGTGCTGCAGTGGCTGGGAGCTACACACTAGGTGGCCTGGCACAGGAGTCTTGGTGTGGCATGTGGTGACAGCAGTATACCTGGCAGCTGGGCTGTATACATATCTTTAACAAAATTTGTCCTCAGCCCATGCCCAAGGCTATCAAGCTTGGAGTATTTGAGTTCCTAGGAACACTTGTGGATGTGACATAGTGCTAGCAGGATAGGTAGCAAGAGTCTGTCCAGTACCATTTACTACTTATGGTCTTGTGTTTATGCTGGGGGCAGGGAAGCAAAATGATGCCTTCCTTCTCCCTCATTTTTGGAGCAGACCTCAACAAGCTCTAAAATCAGTAAGACAGATTTGTCTCTCATTTGCTCCCAATAGTGTGTAAATTGCTGTTTGCACGTTACCTCCTTGCGCAGGCTGCTATCTTTTTAAGAATGGTAACTTAGCTCTCATTCACCCTCTCTGCTTGCCCACTGCTGAGTCAGCTGACACTGAAAGCTCCAGGCTCCATGTCCCACTGGATATACAAAATCATGGAATTCAGCCCCTCTGGCTTCTGAAGTCTTATCTTATGGAATTAGTCCTCTCCAAGTGAGCTCCCTGGTGTGAGGGCCCATTTCTCTGCTCTTTCCATGCATGCAGCTCCCTCCCTCCTTCAAGCATTCTCCCTTTGTCTTTCTGACCTTTCTAACGCTTTTTTTTAAAAGATTTTATTTATTTATTTATGAGAGACAGAAAGAGAGAGAGAACAGAGGGAGAAGCAGGCTCCCTCTGTAGGGATTCCGATGCAGGACCTGATCCCAGGACCCTGGGATCATGACCTGAACAGAAGGCAGACACTTAACTGCCTGAGCCACCTAGGCTCCCCAATCTTCCTTACCTTTTAAATGCAGCTTCTTCTTTATATTTAGTTGTGGAGTTTGTACTTCCAGTCTTCAGATTACTTTCTGGTTCCTTGATTTGGATATGGATATCTACTTATAAATGTGGGACAGGTTGAGCTCAGGGTCCTCCCACTCAAGTTCCCAGGTTCCTTTCTATATTGATTTAGTGAAATATTTAAACTAAGACTCTGATATCGGATTTCTAAAATTCCACAAATAAGTGAGATCATATAGTATTCATCTTTTTCTGACTTATTTGGCATAATGCCCTAAAGGTTCATCCATATTGTCATCCATATTGTCACAAATGGCATGATGTCCTTTGTCCTTATGGTGGAATACTATTCCATTGTATATATGCAATACATGTTTTGTGTGTGCATGTGTATATGTATATATATATGTGTGTGTGTGGGTGTGTGTGTCCATATATATTATATATACAATATAATAAATATATATAATATATGAATATATATGAATATATGAATATATATTTATTATATGATAATATATATATAAATTTAGGAAATCAAATCATTATCTCAAAGAGTTCTGTACACTCCTAACAAATAGATCATATATTATATATTTTATATATATAAGTATATATATAAAATATATATAAAATATATTTTATATATAATATATATTTTGTATATATATATACACATACATATACATATATATATACACATATATATATACATATACACATGCACACACAAAACATGTATTGCATATATACAATGGAATAGTATATATATAGAATATATAATATATATTCTATATTATATATATTTATATATATAGAATATATAATATATGATCTATTTGTTAGGAGTGTACAGAACTCTTTGAGAGTTCTGTATTTATTTATATATATATATTATATTATTATATTATTTATTATATATTATATATTATTTTATATATTATATATTATTTATATATTATATATATTATATATATATTTATATATATAAAATATATAATATATGATCTATTTGTTAGGAGTGTACAGAACTCTTTGAGATAATGATTTGATTTCCTCCAGATAAATACCTAGACATAGGATTGCTGGATCATAGGTGGTTCTATTTTTTTTTTTAAACAATATCCATACTATTTTCCATAGTGGCTGCACCAGTTTACATTTCCACTGACAGGACATCAAGTTTCCTTTTTCTCCACATTCTTGTCAACAATTATCTCTATTCTTCATGATGATAGAAATACTAACAGGTGTCAGGTCGTATCTCATGATTTTGATTGGCTTTCCCTGATGATTAATTATGTTGAGCAAATATTCATATACCTATATGCCATTTGGATGACTTCTTTGAGAAAAAAAAAATATCTATTCAGGTCTTCTGACCATTTTTTAAATGAGTTCTTTATTTCATCATGTAGTTCTATAATTTCCTTATACATTTTGATATTAACCACTTATAAGATACATGGTTTACAAATTTTCCCCCAATTCTGTAGATTGCCTTTTAATTTTGTTAATTGTTTCTTTTGCTATGTAGAAACTTTTTACTTTGGCATTGTCCCACTTGTTTAATTTGTTTTTCTTGCTTGTGCTTTTGGAGCCATATCCAAAAAGTAATTGTCAAGATTGATATCAAGGAAATTCCTCCCTATGTTTTCTTTGAGTAGTTTTATGGTTTTAGATCTTATATTTACGTTTTAAAAGATTTATTTATTTTTATCTTAGAAAGAGAGTGGGGGGAAGGTCAGTGGGAGACAGAGAGAAACTTAGGCAGACTGTGCTAAGTGGAGTCCTATGCAGGGCTCAATCTAATGACCCTGAGATCATGACTGGAGCAGAAACTAACAGTCAGACATTTAACCAACTGCACCACCAGGCACCCCCACTTACATTTTTAATACACTTAAAACAAATTTTTATTAATGAACTTTTCCAAATATAAATCTTGTATATATTTTCTTATATTTATACTTAAGTATTTCATTTTGTGGGGTATTAATATAAATGGGATTGTCTTTTGAATTTTAAATTATATTTCTTCATTGCCGGTTTAGGGGAAAGTGTTTGACTTGTATATTAGCCTGCGTATTATAACATTGCTCTACTCACTTATTTGTTCCAGGGGGATGTTTTTTCTTTTTGAATATTTTTTCTTATTGTTAATTTGTTTGGATTTTTTAGGTAGATGTTAAGTCATTTACAAACAAAGAAAGTTTTATTTCTTCCTTTCTAAGGCTTACATCTCTTATTCCCTTTTCTTGCCTTATTGCATCACCTAGGATTGCCAGTACAATGTTTAAACAGAGTTTTGTTCCCAATTTTAGTAGGAAAGTTTCTTGTTTCTACCTATTAAGTAGACTGTTAGCTGTAGATTTTCCATATATACTTTTTAAAAAAATTAACATATACTGTATGATTTGTTTCAGTGCTACAGGTCTGTGAATCATCAGTCTTACACAATTCACAGCACTCACCATAGACCATACCCTCCCCAATGTCCATCACCCAGTCACCCTATGTCTCCCATCCCCCTCCCCTCCAGCAACCTTCAATATGTTTCCTGAGATTAAGAGACTCTTAATCCATAGATTTTATTTATAAAGTAATGAAACTTTTCCTGTATCCCTTGTATACTGAGAGTTTTTATTAGGAATGGGTGTTTGGTTTTGTCAAGTGTATTTTTATTTCCTGCATCATTTTTTTTTAAAGATTTTATTTATTTATTTGACAGACAGATCACAAGTAGGCAGAGAGGCAGGCAGAGAGAGAAGGGAGGAAGCAGGCTCCCCGCTGAGCAGAGAGCCTGATGTGGGGCTCGATCCCAAGACGCTGGGATCATGACCTGAGCCGAAGGCAGTGGCTTTAACCCACTGAGCCACCCAGGTGCCCCTTCCTGCATCATTTTATGTAATTTTTTGACTTTTTTTCTTTTGCTTCTTGATATGATGCATTGTATTAGTTGATTTTTAAAAGGTTGAACCAGCCCATCAAGATGTCAGTTCTTACCAAATTGGTATATATATTAAAAGCAATCTAAATAAAAATCTCACCACATTGTTTTATGGATATCAACAAACTGATTAAAGTTGATATTGAGAAGCAAAAGACCCAGGAAGGTCACAAATCTCGAAGGAAAAAGAAAAAGCTGGCAGACTCACATTATAAAACTTTAAGACATAATATAGAGTTATAGTAATAAAGAGTTATTGTGTGGTGTTGGGTGTTGGTTAAAGAATAGGTAAAATAGATAAATTGAGCAGAAGATAGTTCAGAAATAGACCCATACAAATATAGCTAAATCAATGGAAACTGATAGTCATTTCCACAAATAGTGCTGGAAGAACTGGTTATCTATATGTAAAAAGAATAATGTAGACTGAAATACTTGTTATAAAAATTAACTCAAAACAGATCATAGATCTAAATATTAAATGCAGAACTATAAAACTCCTTGAGTTTAACATGGCAAAAAATTTAGATGACTTTGGGTTATCCATGACATTTTAGGTAAAATAACAAGTCACGATTTCTGAATAAAAAAAAATGATTGGCATTGCAGCTAAAAACTTGTCTTTTGTAAGAGGTAATTTCAAGAGTATGGGGGCATAAGCCAGAGGCCAATATTCTAAATATTCCAAAATACAAATCTGGTAAAGAAAGCACTGCTTTCTAAAACACACACACACACACACACACACACACACACAATTCTTAACTTTCTTTCTTTTTTTTAAAGATTTATTTATTTGAGAGAGAGTGTGTGTGTGTGAGTGCAATCAGGAGAGTGACAGGCATAAATAGAGAGAGAAGCAGACACCACACTGAGCAGAGAGTTTGATACAGGGCTTGATCCCAGAATCCTGGGATCATTACCTGAGCCAAAGCAGATGCTTAACTAACTGATCCACCAAGGCATCCCATTAACTTTCAAAATGAAACAATGAACAACCTAATTAAAAAAATAATAAGCAGAACCCTAGTGTTTATAGCAGCACTTTCAACAATAGCAAATTATGGAAAGAACCCAAATGTTCATTGACTGATGAATGGATAAAGATGTGGTATATACAATGGAATATTAGTCATAAAAAATGAAATCTTGCCATTTGCAATGATGTGCATGAGTGAGAGAATATTATACTAAGTGAAATAAGTCAAACAGACAAAGACAAATACCATAGGATTTCACTCATATGTGGAATTTAAGAAAAAACAAATGAACATGGAGAAGAGAGAGAGAGAGACATAAATTAAGAAACAGTCTCAATTATATAGAACAAACTGAGGGTTACAAGAGGGGTGGGGGATGACAGGATGGGTTAAATGGGAGATGGGGATTAAGGAGTGCACTTGTGATGAGCACCAGGTGTTGTATGAAAGTGTTAAATTACTAAATTTTACACCTGAAACTAATATTACACTGTATGTTAACAAACTGGAATTAAAATAAAAACTTGGACAAATAAAAAAAGTGAGTAAAAGATCTGAACAAACATCTCACTAGAGAAGACATGCATGTACATAGGGGTATCTGGGTGCCTTAGTCAGTTAAGCGTCTGTCTTTGACTCAGGTTGTTGCAGAACCTGGACTGGATGCTGGCCGAAGAACCAAGTGGTACTTGGAGACTTTGGAGTATTGGAGGATCACTGGTTTATTTAACACCAGTGGGCTCAGACGAGGTTGTTCTCCAAAGGTCTGAGCCCCGAGCACAAGTAGGGAGGGGGATTTATACCCTTCTACTTCCACATACTTGGTATTTTGGCAAGCGCAGGGAAAAGGGGTAGGAAAGAAGAACCTGGAAGGGCTTTGAGACAGGGACTAGAATTCCCTTGCTTGTTTGGTCAGCCATTTTAGAGTATAGTTTTTCCCCAATCAAGGTCATGATCCCAGATTCCTGGGATAGAGACCCTGCTTAGCAAGGAATCTGCTTTCTGCTTCTCTTTCTGTCCTTTCCCCCACCACTCATGTTCTCTATCTCTCGTACTCTCTGTCTGGAATAAATAAATAAAATCTTAAAAAAAAAAGAGACACGCATTTAGATAGAAAATATAGGGGTAGATGCTCAACATCATTAGATGTATTATTAGATAATTGCAAATTAAAACACCAATGAGTACCACTACAAACTTACTAGAATGGCAAAATCCAAAATATGGATGATACAAAATGCTTGTGAGAATATGTAGAGTAACAGGAACTCTAATTTGTTGCTGATAAAAGTTCAGAATGACATAGCCACTTTGAGAGACAATTTGGCAGTTTCTTACAAGAGTAAACATACTCTTACCATACAGCCCAGCAATCATGCTGCTTGATATTTACCCAAGGAGTTGAAAACATGTCCTCAGAATAACCTTCACAGAAATGTTTATAACCACTTTGTTCTTAGTAGTGCAAATATGGAAATAACCAACATGTCCTCAAGTAAGTGAAAAGATATATAACTGGTTTATCTAGACAGTGGCATATTATTCAGTGCTAAAATTAGATGACTATCGAATCATGAAAACCATGGATGAATTTTAAATGTGTATTACAACGTAAAGAAGCCAGTCTGTAATGGCTACACTACTGTGATTCTAATTTCATGATACTATGGAAAAATATTCAGGCAATGAAATATCAGTAGTTTCCAGGGGTAAGGAGACAGGGGGATGTATACGTGAAACATGATATTTTGGGGGGTTGCAAACTATTATGCAGAATATTATAATGGTGATGAATGTTATTATATATTTGTCAAAATTCAATACCAAGAGCAAATGATATTATAAACTATGTACTTTGATTGAAAAACAAACAAACAAACAAACAAATATCCTGATCCAAGATGGTGATGTAGGAAAACTCTGAATTAACATCATCTGTGGAAACATCAAATATACACCTATTTATAGAACAATTCCTCCTGAAGAAGAACCAATCAACTGAACAGCTGCTCAACAAAAGAGATAGAGACTGCATAAGGAATAGGAGGAGAGATGGAGACACAGGAACAAAGGGAATGCTCACGCCTGCTGCAAACTACAGTGGGGAGTGATAGTACTGATAGAATAGGAGCAGATTCATCTCCCCTGAGACACAGAAAACAGCCATGGTTTAAAAGAACAATTGAACAACAACAACAAAAAGACCCAGCTCCAGATTTCTGCCAAATGGTAGAGGAGTTACTTAAACTCTCTCTGGGTCAGAGAAGCTGGTGAGTATGATGGTTTATGTTCCCCTTCCATACTGACAGTGCAGACAGGAGCAGGATCTGGATGCTATGGGCAGCATGCCATGTAAGCAAACTCTAGGCTTCTAGACCATAGCAGCCTCAGATGCCTTGGAAGACAGAAAGAGAAAGCCATGGATTAAAAGAACAACTACACTATGAAGGAACCAGCCCCAAACTCTGACAAATGGCAGGGGAGTGGCTGGAACTCACTCTGGGTCAGAGGAACCAGTGAGTGGTATGATTTACATTCTCCTATGATTTTGACAGCATGGATGGGAGCAGAGTCCAGATGCTCTATTTCACCTACAACCTCAGTAAGCCTCAGAATACTACCCCATACCAGACCCAGCCATCCTTAGCATAGTGCATACAGGGACACACTTGGTCAGTTCCTACTATAGCTCCAACCCTCTTGCCAAGGTGACAAATGTGCAAAGCACCCTGAAACACTCCAGGCCTGCACCAGTTAGGCTCCAGATATCTTTCTAAGGCATCCCTTCCTCAGAGCACTCAGGGTATTCCCAGCTTATGCCTGCTTCAGCTCTAGACAATGTTCAGAGCACCCCACATATTTCCAACCTTTGTCCATCTCAGCTTTAGCCACAATACCAGGGTGCCCCCAGCACCACACATGCATTCAGCCCACACCAATTCCAGTACCAGCCACAATGCCAGGGTGCTCACTGCACTGAACACAGTGTGCATGCACTTCAACGTGAGCTATTTTTCCAGGGTGTCCTCGTGTGAAGAGACCTGGGACCACCCCTGCTTCCACCCACTTGGTAAAGTGCTGTCCACAGGGCACCCCCCTATGTGGAGTGTACTGGGACCCCCAGGACATTAATCCATCTCGAATCCAACCACCCTGGCAGGGTTCCCCACCCAAAGAGCATCTCATGATGCCCTAGCCCACATCATGCTTCAGCCCCAGTGAATCTCCATATGTTCCCTATATGGAACAATCGAGGAACTACAGCTGTTACCCACATTTCCTTCAGCTATCTTGCCAGGTACCCTCTGTACAGATCCTTGGGTTCCCCCGCTTGCATCTGCACAAGCTTTAGCTGTTTTGCTAGGTTGTATTCTGCATGGACAGCCCAGCAACCACACTGGCCTATGCCCACTTTACCTCTGGCCACCCTACCATGGCAACTCTGACATAGAGTGTCCTGGGAACCCCAGGAACCCCAGCTCATATCAGACACAGCTCCATTTAGCCAACCAAAGTCCCCAGGCACAGTCTAAGCAGGGGGTGACTATAGACCCCATTTTCTCCAAGTCTAGAAGAAATAGCAGTATCACCTTATTCATGAAAAAACAAAGACAGAAAGGCAAGCAAAATGAGGAGATAGAAACATATGCTCCAAATGAAAGAACAAGATAAAACCTCAGAAATATAACTAAGTGAATTAGAGATGAACAGTATGCGAGGTGAAGATGTATGATTATAAATGATCATAAAGACGTTCCCTAGACTGGAAAGAAGACTGAAAGGACTCAGTGAGAACTTTAAAGAAGAAATTAAAAATATGAGAAAAACAGAGTTGAACACAATAACTGAAATGAAAAATACACTAGAAGGATTCATCAGCAGATCAAGATGCAGAATAGGTCAGTGATCTGGAAGACATGGTAATAACACCCAAGCAGAACAGCAAAATGAAAAAAAATAATAATAAAAAATAAAAATGAGACTAGGCCAAGAAACATTTGGATGATATCAAGTAAAAAAACATTCACATTATAGGGGTCACAGAAGAAGAGAGAAAGAAGTACCAAAGAGATTTGAATAAATTATAGCTGAAAATGTCCCTAACCTGGAAAAGGAAAGAGACATCCAAATTTAGGAAGTGCAGTGAGTTCCAAGTACCATAAACTCAAGGAAATCCAAACAATGACATAATAATTAAAATGTCAAAGATTAAAGGTAAAGGGGAAAAAATAAGATTTTTTTTTTTTTTTAATTTGAGAGAGGGACAGAGAGCACAAGCAGGAGCAGAGACAGAAGGAGAAGCAGAATCCCCACAGAGCAGGGAGCCCGATGTGGGGCTCAATCCTTGGACCCTGGGATCATGATATTAGCCAAAGGCAGACACTTAACTGAATGAACCACCCAGGTGACCCAGACCTATGATTTTAATATTTATCACATAAGTGATCTAATGTTTATGCTTTATTTTTCTTACCAATATTTCAAGGTTTTTTTAAAATTTTAGTTAGTTAAAATATAGTGTAATATTAGTTTCAGGAGTAGAATTTAGTGATTCCTCACTTACATATAACACCCAGTACTCATCACAAGTACTGTCCTTAATATCCTTCACCCATTTATCCCACCGCCCTCTCTCAACCCTCAGTTTGCTCATTGTAGTTAAGAGTCTCTTATGGTTTGTCTCCCTCTCGTTATTTTTCTTTCCCCTTTGTTCATCTGTTTTGTTTCTTCAATTACACATATAACTGAAATCATATTTGTCTTTGACTGACTTATTTTGCTTAGCATTGTACAATCCAGCTCCATGTATGTCATTGTGAATGGCAGGATTACATCAGTTTTGATTTCTGAGTAATATTCCATTCTGTATATATACCACATCTTCTTTATCCATTCATCAGTTGGTGGACATTTAGGCTTCTTCCATCATTTGGCTATTGCCATAATGCTACTATCAAGATGCATGTGTCCCTTCAAATCAGTACTTTAGAAGCATATTTTATATTTTATTATATTAAGATGATCAATAAGTATTAATCTACTATGTTCCAGACAACATTATATTATTTTAATGGTGTTCTTTTAAAAAAATTTTTATGATTAAGTTCAATTAGGCTACATATAGTGAAACACCCAGGGCTCATCACAACATGTGCCCTCCTTAATATTCATCACCCTGTTACCTCATCCTCCCACCCCCGCCCCCCCATTCTGTAACCCCCAATTTGTTTCCTGGAGTCCAGAGTCTCTCATGGTTTGTCTCCCTCTCTGATTTCCTCCCATTCAGTTTTCCCTCCCTTCCCCTATGGTCCTCTGCATTATTTCCTATGCTCCACGTATGATAATTGTCTCTCTCCGCTTGACTTATTTCAGTTAGCATAATGCCCTCCTGTTCCATCCATGTCAATGCAAATGATAGGTATTCATCCTATCTGATGGCTTTAATTATACTGATAGTTTCCTTTTTATCTAGATAAAGTCCAAATACTTCATTTTTGCTTTTGTTTCCTTTGACTCTGGAAAAGTGTGTAGTAAGAAGCTGGTACAAATGAGGTCAAAGAGAGTGCTGCCTGTGTTCTCCTCTAGGATTTTGGTGGTTTCCTGTCTTACATTTAGGTCTTTCATCCATTTTTAATTTATTTCTGTGAATAGAATAAGAAAATGGTCCTGTTTCATTCTTCTGCATATTGCTTTCCCGCTTTCCCAAAACCATTTGCTGAAGAGACTGTTTCCCATTGGATATTCTTTACTCCTTTGTCCAGGATTAGTTGACCTATAGTTGTGGGTCCCTTTCTGGGTTTTATATTCTGTTCCATTGTTTTATGTGCCTGTTTTTGTGCCCAAGCTGTACTGTCTTGATCACTGTAGCTTTGTAGTAGAACTTGAAGTCCAGAAACATGATGCCTCCAGCTTTGCTTTGTTTTTCCAATATTACTTTGGTTATTTGGGGTATTTTGTGGCTCCATGCAAATTTTGGGATTGTTCTAGCTCTGTGAAAAGTGCTGGTCATATTTTGATAGGGAAAGCATTAAATGTGTAGATTGCTTTGGGTAGTATAGATATTTTAACAAAATTTTTTTTTTCAATCTATGAGCATGGAATGTTTTCCTTTTTCTTTGTGTCATCTTCAGTTTCTTTCATAAGTATTCTGTAGTTTTCAGAGTACAGATTTTTTTATATCTTTGGTTATGTTTATTACCAGGTATCTTTATGGTTTTTGGTGGAATTGTAAATGAGATTGATTCCTTGATTTCTTTCTCTGTTGCTTCATATTTGGTATATAGAAATGCAATTGATTTCTGTATGTTGATTTTATATCCATTTTAAGCAATTTCTTTAAAAAAGATTTTATTTATTTATTTGACACAGAGAAAGAGCACAAAAACAGGGGCAGTGGCAGACAGAGGGGCCAAGCAGGGAGCCTGATGTGGGGCTTGATTCCAGGACCCCTGGAATCATGAGCTGAGTAGAAGGTAGACACAACTGGCCGAGCCATCCAGGCACCCCAAGTTCTAGCAATTTTTGATGGAGTCTTTTGGGTTTTGTATATATATCATGTTGTCAACAAATAGTGAAAACTTGACTTCTTCCTTGCCAGTTTGGGTACTTTTTATTTCTTGTTTTCTACTTGCTAAGGCTAAGACTTTGGTACTATGTTAAATAACAGTGATGAGAGAGGACATCCCTATCTTATTCCTGACTATAGAGGAAAATTTCTCAGTTTTTCCCCATTGAGGATGATATTAGCCATGGGTCTTTCATGTATGGTCTTTATGATGTTAAGGTTTGTTCCATCTCTACTTTGTTGAGGCTTATTATGAAGAATGGCTGTTGTAATTTGTCAAAACCTTTTTCTGCATCTATTGAGAGGATCATTTAGCTTTTATCCTTTTTTGTTGTTGTTAATGTGGTGTATCATGTTAAGTATTTTGTTGAATATTAAACATCCCTAAAGCCCAGTAATAAACCCCACTTGACCCCAAATAATTCTTTTAATGTACTGTTGGATTTGATTTGCTAGTATCTTGTGAATTTTGCATCCATGTTCATCAGGGATATTGACCTGTAATTCTTTTTATTGGGCTCTTTGGTTTTGGCATCAAGATAATGCCGGCCTTGTAGATTGAATTTGGAAATTTTCCTTTCATTTTTATTTTTCAGAACACTTGAGAATAATAGGTATTAACTCTTCTTTTTTTCTTCCTTGTTTCACTTTTAAAATTTAAATTCAATTAGCCAACGTATTAGTTGGCTAGTTTCAAAGTAGAGTTCCATAATTCGTCAGTTCATATGACACCTCCTGCTCATCACATCATGTGCCCTCCTTAATGTCCATCATCCATTTACCCCATCCCCCAATCCACCTCCCCTCCAGGAACCCTCAGTTTTTTCCTATAGTTAAGAGTCTCTCATGGTTTTTCTCCCTCTCTGTTGACTTCCCATTCAGTTTTCCCTCCCTTCTCCTATGATCTTCTGTGCTATTTCTTATATTCTCTCATGAGACCATATGATAATTGTCTTTCTCTGATTGACTTATTTCACTCAGCATAATACCCTCCAGTTACATCCATGTCGATGCACATGGTAAGAGTTATATTCCATTGCAACAAAGCAGGAAAGAATATCCAATGGAAAAAAGACAGTTTCTTCAATAAATGTTCCTGAGAAAATTGGACAGCCACATGCAGAAGAATGAGACCAGACCATTCCTTTACACCATATACAGAAATACTCTCAAAATGGATGAAGGATCTAAATGAGAGACAGACATCCATCAAAATCCTAGAAGTGGACACAGGCAACAACCTCCTCAACCTCAGGTGCAGCAACTTCTCACTAGATACATCTCCAAAAGCAAGGGAAACAAAAGCAAAAATGAACTATTGGGAATTTGTCAAGATAAAAAGCTTCTGCACAGCAAAGGAAACCTTAAACAAAACTAAAAGGGAACCTATGGAATGGAAGAAGATATTTGCAAATGACACTATAGATAAAGGACTGGTATCTAAGATCTATAAAGAACTTCCCAAACTCAACACCTGAAAAATAAGTAACCCAGTCAAGAAATGGGCAGAAAACATGAGCAGACATTTCTGCAAAGAAGACATACAAATGGCCAACAGACACATGAAAAAAAATGCTCCATATCACTTGACATCAGGGAAATACAAATCAAAACCACACTAAGATACCACCTCACAGCAGCCAATTTGGCCAGGAAACAGCAAATGTTGATGAAGATGTGGAGAAAGGGGAACCCTCTTACATTGTTGGTGGACATGCAACAATGGAGGTTCCTCAAGAAGCTAAAAATAGGATATTAACTTTTCTTTAAATATTTGGTAGAATTCCCCTGGGAAGCCATCTGGCTCTGGACTTTTGTTTGTTGTTTTGATTACTGATTCAATTTCTTTGCTGGCTATGTCTATTTAAATTTTCCATTTCTTCCTGTTTCAGTTTTGATAATTAATATGTTTCTAGGAATTCATCCATTTCTCCCAGACATAAAATTTCTATAATGTTTTCTAATAATTGTATTTCTGTGGTTTTGGTTGTAATCTCTCCTTTTTCATTCGTGATTTTATTTATTTAGGTCCTTCTCTTTTCTTTTTGATAAATCTGGCAGGGATTTACCTTTTTTTTTTTTTTTAAAGATTTTATTTATTTATTTGACAGAGAGAGATCACAAGAAGGCAGAGAGGCAGGCAGAGAGAGAGGAGAAAGCAGGCTCTCCAGTGAGCAGAGAGCCCAATGCGGGGCTCGATCCCAGGACCTTGGGATCATGACCTGAGCCGAAAGCAGAGGCTTTAACCCACTGAGCCACCCAGGCGCCCCGGGATTTACCTTTCTTATTAATTCTGTCAAAGAATCAGTTCCTAGTTCCATGGATCTGATTCACTGTTTTGTTGTTGTTGTTGTTGTTGTCATCTCTATATCATTTATTTTGGCTCTAATTTTCAGTATTTCCCTTCTGCTGGCTTTAGGCTTTATTTGCTTTTCCTTTTCTCCTTTAGGTATAAGGTTAGGCTGTTTATTTGAGATTTTCCTTGCTTCTTGAGTCCTGTATTACTATTTGATTCCCTCTTAGGACCACTTTTGCTACATCCCAAATGTTTTGGACAGTAGGATTTTCATTTTTATTTGTTTCCATGTATTTCTTTATTTTTTCTTTAATTGTCTGGTTAAATCATTCATTCTATAGTAGTATGTTCTTCAAACTCCATGTGCTATAGTCCTTCCAAAAATTTTTTTTATGGTTGACTCTAGTTTCGTAGTATTATGGTCTTGAAATATGCATGTTATGATCTAAATCTTTTTGTATTTGTTAAGGACTAGTTTGTGACTCAGTTTGTGATCTATTCTGGAGTATATGCTATGTATATTTGAAAAAAATGTGTAGCCTGCTGCGTTAGGATGAAATGTTTTGAATATATCTGTTAATTCCATCTGGTTTAGTGTGTCACTCAAACCCATTGTTTCCTAATGGATTTTCTGTTTAGATGATCTGTCCATTGGTGTAACTAGGATGTTAAAGTCCCCCACTATTATGGTATTATTAGCAATGAATTTCTTTGCGTTTGTTATTAATTGATTTATGCATTTGGGTGCTCCAAAGTTTGGGACATAAATATTTATAATTGTCACATCTTCTTGTTGGATTGTCCCCTTTATTGTGATGTAGTGTCCTTCTTCATCTCTTGTTACATCTTCGGTCTAAAATCTAATTTGTCTGATATAAGGATGGCTACTCTTCTTTCTTTTGACATATATGACCATGGTAAATATTTGTCTATCCCTTCACTTTCAATCTGCAGGTGACTTTAGGTCTAAATGAGTCTTTTTATTTATTTTATTTATTTTTTTTAAGATTTTATTTATTTGTTTGTCAGAGAGAGAGAGAGAGAGCGCACAGGCAGGCAGAGTGGCAGCAGAGGCAGAGGGAGAAGCAGGCTCCCTGCCGAGCAAGGAGCCCGATGTGGGACTCAATTCCTGGACACCGGGATCATGACCTGAGCCAAAGGCAGCCGCTTAACCTACTGAGCCACCCAGGTGTCCCTAAATGAGTCTTTTATATCCAGAATATTGATGGGTCTTGTTTTTTGTCCATTCTGGCACCCAAGTCTTCAATTGAAGTACTTGGTCCATTTACATTCAGAGTGATTATTGGTAAGTATGAATTTAGTGCCATTGTATTACCTGTAAATTCATTGTTTCTGGAGATTTTCCCTGTTCCCTTCTAGTCTTTGTTGCTTTTGGCTACTGACTGCCCCCCCCAACCACACACACACTCTCAAAGAGTCCCCGTTAATATTTCTTGTAGGGATTGTTTAGTGGCCACAAATTCCTTTAGTTTTTCTTTGGGAAACTCTTTATATTTCCTTCTTTCTGAATGATAGCCTTGTTGGATTAAGTATTCTTGACTGCATATTTTTCCCATTCTGCACATTGTATACATCATGCCACTCTCTCTGGCTTGCCAAGTTTCTCTGGATAAATCTGATGATAACCTGATGTGTTTTCCCTTGTAACTTAGGGATTTCTTTTCCTTTGCTGTCTCAGGATGTTTTTCTTATGTCAGTATTTTGCAAATTTTACTACAGTATGTCTTGGTGTTGGCCTGATTTTGTTGATTTTGATGGGAGTCTTCTCTGCCTCCTGGATTTGGATGTTTCTTTCCTTCCCCGGTTAGCAAAATTTTTAGCTAAAATTTGCTCACGCAAACCTTTTTCCTATCTTTTTCTTCTGGGACTATATGGTATGAATGTTATTATGCATTATGGCGTTGCTTAGTTCCCTAAGTCCACTTTCATGAGCTAATATTTTTCTTACCTTCTCCTTTACAGCCTCATTATTTTCCATAATTTTATCTTCTGTATCACATTAATTCCTCTTCTTCTTCTTCCATTTTTGTGGTCATTACATGCAATCAATTTCACATCTCGGTTATAGCACTTTTTATTTCAGCTTCATTAGTTTTTATGTCTTTTTATTTCTGTGCTAAGTGATTCCTTGGTGTCTTTTTGCCTTTCTTAAGCCCAGTTAGTAACCTTATGGTTGTTCTTTTAATTCTGGTTCAGGCATATTACTTATATCTTGATTAGATCCCTGGCTGTGCCCTTTCTTATTCTTTCATTTGGGATGAATTCTTCTGTCTTGGCATTTTGCCTAGGTCTGTTTTCTGTGTGTTAAGAGAGTCTGTATTTCTTACTCTTGAGCATAATGTCTATATTACAAAGATGTCATATACTGATAAAGGTCTGGCATAAGAATGTGTTTCTGGTATATGCTCTGTGTTCTCTGCTGTTATGTTTTGGGTGTTCTAGCCGTCAGATTAGTCCTCTTCAGAGTTTTCCTTGCCCACAGTGGGAAGTGTGTGGACCTTGTCTAGAGTGGGGGGGGGGGGATTTTAACTAGGTGTGTTTTGGTCTGCGTGTTAAAAGAGGGTAGACAAAATTTCCCCTAGAGCTGAAGTTGTACAATAGTCTGGGTCACTTCGGGAGAAACAGTTCCCCTTCTTGGAGGGCATTTAGGAGGGGTGGCACTGCCTCTCAGGGGACAAGAAGGCTACTGAGTGCCATTGACCTAACCCACTCATTAGCATAGTCTCAGAGGCACTGCTAAGGACAACTAGCCTGGATGCTGGCTTTTTGGTGTGTTTCACTATAAACTCCAAGCCCCTGAGCATTCGTGCTGCTGCCACTCTGGGACAAACTAGCACCCACCAGAGAAGGGAGAGACCCTTGCCCAGAGGATCAGTGCAGGTCCACACCATGCTGGGTCCCTAAAATTTAGGGTTTTGAAACATAGCCAGCACACATGACATAAAACACAGGGACACAGCACCACCAGGTGGTCAGATAGCTTGGATAAAGACAGGATGAAGGCAGGGATACGAGGGATACCTGGAACACACAAGGGGAGATAGTTCACTCTTCTCTGAGGGCTTCCTGAACAGCAGTGGATGCAAATTCCCCTCTCCAGGGATGATAGAACAGGCTAATACCATTTTTATTCCCTGCCAGTCAGTACAGACCGACTTCAATGACCAGTACAGTGCCCATAATGGAGGCTTGAGCTGCTTATACCAAGCCCTATCCCCTTCACTCTGCAAGTGCTTTTTAACTAGGGAAACTCAGCCTGAGAGCCAAAACAGCAAGAGACCCCTTCTCCAGAAGACCATCAGAAACCACCACCACCCCCTACACACACATGCACCATGTCTACTGTCATAGAGTCCTGCTCAACTTCAGCTCTAGTGGAAATGGGATCTAGCCTCTTTAAACAAGCAGACCAAAACACACTTAGTTAAAATTACCCACACACTCTGAAGAGGACTCAGACAACACTGTCTTCTCCTTGGGACCTGTCCTCCTTTTCCATAGGAGTACTGCTGTGCCTGCCGGGGCACACCCCAGCAGTGCAGACTTCTAAACTTTGAACTTTGACCTCTGGCACTTATAAAAACTTGGAATAATCAGCTTTACTTATTTTCCCTGTCAATGGCTTTGGGGAAGTGTTTTTCTTGTGCAATCCCCAGGATGTTAATCTCTCTCCCTCTTTTTCTCTCTCTTATCCCCTGATCCAGGTTTCTTTCCCTCCGAAGCACTCATTTTTTTTTCTCCCCCCAATCACCTCTCTGCACCTCCTACCTTCCATCATGTGGCCTCTTTTATTTCTCTAGTTGTGTAGTTTGTTCTCTCAGTTCTCAGATCAACTTCTTGGGGTTCTCAGAGTGATTTGATATTATCTAGCTGTATTCAAGGGAAAGTACAAGCATAGTGTTCCCCTACTACTTTGCCATCTTAACTATTACACAACTCTAGCTGCTTTTAAGATTTTTTTTCTACATCAATATATTTGGCAAATTTAATTACAATATGTCTTGGTGTTGGTTTGGTATTGTTAATTTTAGCAAGAGTTCTCTGTGCCTCCTAGTTCTGGATGTCTGCTTCCTTCCCCAGATATGGGATGTTTCAGCTATCATTTCTTCAAATAAATGTTCTACTCTTTTCTCTCCTTCTAGGATTCCTAGAATACGAATTATATTACATCTGAGTCACTGAGCTTCCTAAGTCTACTCTCATTCTGCTTAACTCTTTTCTTTCTCTTTTATTCAGCTTGTTCATTTTCCATTAATCTGTTTTCTAGGTCACTAGTTCACTACTCTGCTTCTTCCAGACTTCTCATCATTCCATCAAGTGGGTTTCTCATATCATTTATTGTGCACTTTATATATGCCATGTTATTGATATCTTTGTGTTAAGTGTCAATTATGTCTTCTACTCTTGTCTCAAGTCTAGTGAGTATCCTTATGATCATTGCTTTAAATTCTCTATCAGGCATGTTACTTATATCTGTTTCACTTAGATTTCTGGCTGTGACCTTGTCCTTTTCTTTTATTTGGGGTAAATTTCTCTGTCTGCTTAAATTTCTGCCTTTGTGTGTTTCTGCAGGTAGAAAGTCAGTGTTGATTTTATATTTATACTCTGCTGAATTCATGTGTTAGTTCTAGTAATTTTTTGATGGAGTCTTTCAGGTTTTGACTGAAAGTTTGACTTCTTTTTTGCCAGTTTGGATGTCTTTTACTTTTTTTTTGTTGTCTGATTGCTGAGGCTAGAGTTTCCACTGTTAAATAACAGTGATAAAAGTGGACATCCCTGTCTTGTTCCTGACCATAGAGGAAAAGCTCTGTTTTTCCCCATTGAGGATCTTATTACCTGTGGGTCTTCCATATATGGCCTTTGTGATGTTGAGGTATGTTCCCTCCATCCCTGCTTTGTTGAAATTTTTACCAAGAATGGATGCTATGTTTTTTCAAATATGGAAAGAGGCCAGATGTCCATTGACTGATGAATGGATAAAGAAGGTGTAGTGTACTATGGTGTACACCACGTCTTCTGAGTATGTATGAGTATGTGTGTATGTATACATACACACACACACATATATATGTATATGTGTATATATATGTATATGTGTGTATATATGTATATGTGTATATATATAATTATACGTATGTGTGTATATATATAATTATATGTATACATATATATGTGTGTATATATATACATATATATATAATTTCAGCCATCAAAAAGGATGAAATCTTGTCATTTGTGAGGACGTAGATAGAGCTAGTGGATATTAAAATAAATAAGTGAAATAAGTGAAATAAATCAGTCAGAGAAAGAAAAATACCATGCAATCCACTCATAATGTGGAATTTAAGAAACAAAACAGATGAACATAAGGAAAGGGGGGGCGGAGGAGAAAGTAAACTAAGAAACATTCTCTTAACTATAGTGACCAAACTGAGGGTTGATGGAAGGAAGGCAGGTGGGGGATGGGCTAAGTGGGAGATGGGCTAAATGGGGGATGGGTATTAAGGAGGGCACATGCGTTGAACACTGGATGTTATATGTAAGTGAAGTATTGTTAAATTCTACTTGTATGTTAACTGACTTGTATGTTAACTGTTACTTATACGTTAACTGAGTAGAATTTAAACAAAATTTAAACAAAAATTTGAAAAAGAAAGCAAAAAAGAAAGTGAGCTTTGTCTTATTTTCCTGAATTTAGTGATTTTATGATGAAGAGGTACTGGATTGCCCTGCAGTACAGTTTCCCCTCTTTGACAGAACCCGACACTTTTGGAGAATATCCTACAAGTGCTGTGAATGTTGTGCTATTTTGTTTGTTTCTCTTTTACTTTCAGTGTGGTTTTTTGCACTGATTTTTTGCTTGTCATGGGATATTTTTGTTCTCTGTAGGAGGCAGACAAGGCAAGACTGCTGTGGAAGCTGGATGCAAGGCAGTGGTGTTAAAAAAATTTCCTTGGGGCCACTAGTCCTATGCAGGATCCTCTGAATCTCTGTGTCAGCTGGGGGCTACATGTTGGGGTAGATGAGGGCATGAAGCTTGGCACAGCATAAAATGATGGCTGGGTATTGTTGCACCTGTTGCACGACATTGTTTGATGGCCCATGACTGAGCTCTATGCAGTGGGTTGGTCTGGCAGGTCAGCTGGGCATGGCACACACCAGCAGCTGTGTACCTGTAAGGTGTGTGCATTGTGCAGTGATGGCTGGGGACACATACCTGAGCCCTGCACAGCAGATGTGTACAGCACACAGGGACAGCTATGGACCCAGCATCTTCATGGTGTGCACACACAGTTTTAACAAAATTTGTACTGAACCCAAGTCCCAGGCTAGCAGGTTTGGAGTGGGCAAGTCCTCAGGAGAATTCATGGGTGTGAAACACTTCTAGCAGGTCTGTAGTAAGTGTCTGTACACTCATCTCTAGAAGGTGTCTCTGTGTTTGTGTTGTTGACAATGGAGGAAAACAGAGTCTTCCAGCTCCCTCATTTTCAAAGAATTCCCCCAACATCCTCTAAAATCAGTATAACAGATCCATTTCCTGTTTACCCTTGATGTTTTGCAAACTGTCACTTTCATGTTTTCTCTTTGGGCAGGCTACTATGTCTTTAAGGGCAGTGACCCACCTATCACTGACCCTCCTGGGTGACCCAGTGCTAAGTCAAGTTATTTTTAATGCTCCAGGTTCCAAGTCCCACTGGTTTTACAAACTCATGGAATTCAGCCCCTCTGGTTTTTAAAGCCAAATATTATGGGGATCAGTCTTCCATGTGTGGGCTGTCTGGTGCAAGGGATGTTTTCTTTGCCCTCTGCATGCATGCAACTTCCTCTGCCTTTCTGACCTTCCTTGCCTTTCAGAGGCAGCTTCATTTATTTAGAGAAAGGGTTTTGTTTGGCCAGTCTTTGGGTCACTCTCTGGTTTTTTGACTTGGATGTGGATGATAGTTCATTGTGAACATAAGACCAGGTGAGATCATCTGCCATCTTCCCAAGCTCCTTCCCTGCCATGTTTCTTTATTGATTTTCTCTCTGGAACATCTATTCATTAATGTAAGTATGGTATCGAAGTCTCCTACTATTACTGTATTGCTATCTATTTCTTTTTTTAGGTCTGTAAAGATTTGCTTTCTATATTTAAGATTTCCTATGTTTGGTGCATATATATATATATATATATATATATATATATATATACATTTGTTGTATCTTCTTGGATTGGCCTGTTTAACATCATACAATACCCTTCTTTATCTGTTTTTTTTTTAAAGGGGGGCAAATTATTATATTATTACTTAAAAATATGGTTACAACCAATTTTGTTGGCATTAAAATTAGAGGTTACTTTAAATTTGAATGGATAAACCAAAAACCAGAAATTAAGTTTGGTAAAAATGGGACTAGTTTTCCAGTAATTACAGATTAGAAGCCAGAAATCAATTTAGAGAAACACAGACAAACCCCATGTTTACAATGATTGTGCCACAGATTTAAAATTCAGTAGTGTATTAGTAAACTTTTCACATTTAGATTTTCATCTTGAGATTATGGTGAAGTTTTAGAATATAGGTGAGGTTTGGTGGGGTTAGGTCCAGAGCCCATGACCAGGGAAGAATTCTTGAGACACCTTTGGTACAAAATGGTGGTTTATTAAAGCACAGGGACAGGACCCATGGGCAGAGAGAGCTGCTGCTGCTGCTGCCGCTGCTGCTGCTGCCGCTGCCACCCCAGGTTTGTGAGAAGTGATCCATTATATACTTGCAAGTTGGGGGGGGGGGTTAGGAATAGCATAGATCTCTAAGGAATTTTGGAAGCAAGGTTTCCAGAACCTTGAGGGGCTAGCTGTTGTTGGGAAAATGCCATTTATTGCTGTCTAATAAAACTTTAGTCATGAGACCCTTCAGATATATATCGGTGGGCCCTATGCTTAGGGATGATTGCCAGCGTGTATCTTGGAGGGTTTAGAGATAAAGTAAGTTTCCAAAGGAATTTTTGTATGTTAAAGTAGACTTACAGGATCCTGGTTGGGGGTGAAGGGCAGTCAGGCTAAGATTGCCTTTTGCCCTTAGCAAAGTATTAAGGTAGAGGCAGGTGAGTCGCTAAAGGAATGTCACTCTGCCTGTTTCAAGGACTTCTCAGTGGGCTCTAGATAGTAAGGAATTTAATAACTTTTCTTCTGCCTTTGTTTCCGACATCAATTAGATAGCTGTTTCTTAAAAAATAAAAGAAAACAAAACAAAACTCCATACCTTATGCAAATAAGTCAATCTTCCATGTACCTTGGCACACTTAAAATTTCTTCATTGTATATATACAAAACACTTACCAATTGGTAGGACAAAATACATACTTTCATAACAAAACTATAATATATCTCTCAAGTATGAACAATATACCCATAATACATGGTATACAGTATTTACAAAATATAAAATGTAATACAACTTGTTTACAATTTTTTAAACTCATCTTTTGCACTTGTATGTTACAAGGCAAATTTCCATTTCTTTCTTTTTTTTTTTTTTTTTTTTAAAGAAGGGAAGTTGTTTTTTTTTTTTTTTTTTTTTTTTTTTTGACAGAGATCACAAGTAGGCAGAGAGAGAGGAGAAAGCAGGCTCTCCACGGAGCAGAGAGCCCGATGCGGGGCTTGATCCAAGGCCCCCAGGATCATGACCTGAGCCGAAGGCAGAGGCTCTAACCCACTGAGCCAACCGGGTGCCCCGCAAATTTCCATTTCTGTACCAATTTTCAAGAGTCCAGAGATTTTGAAAAAACTGTTTTACAGGACATACTGTGATCTGAGATCTAAGTGTGAACTTTTAGGAGCATTTTTTAAAGATTTTATTTATTTATTTGAAAAACAGAGATCACAAGTAGGCAGAGAGTCAGGCAGAGAGAGAAGGGGGAAGCAGTCCCTCTGCTGAGCAGAGAGCCCCATGCGGGGCTCGATCCCAGGACCCTGAGATCATTATCCCAGGACCCTGAGATCATTACCAGAGAAGAAGGCAGAGGCTTTAACCCACTGAGTCACCCAGGCACCCCTTTAGGAGCATTTTTAAGTATACGGCCATCAACTCCCTATTTTGGTTAGAATTTCCAATAGTGTTTCCCATCCAGTGACTGGGAGCCTTTGGAAGAAAACTAGGAGAAGTCTGATCACTAAATTTTGCCCCAGCATAATTTTCCTTTTGGTTCACTTCAGTTAGAAATGCTGATTTCCTCAAATGTGTATTTTTAATGTTCTCAGTATTTTTAAAAGGCTTTCTTTTTTTCCTGCTTCTGGAGTTGTCAGATGAAGCAGAATCCTGCCAAAAGTTATTTTCATTTCTTTTTGAATAGTGATTTTGGTTAGTGGTAAGTTATATTTGCTTTTCTGTCTGCTTATCTTTGGCTGTTCACACAAGTGTATACCATGAACAAACTGGACATAGGGAATGGCAATTTTATCCAATTTTCCCATTTTTTAATGTAAAACCTCTCTTCTAAACGAGGGTTGGCTGGGCGCGGCGGGCAGCAGCTGCCCAGGGAAAAGGGCTCACTTCCTCAATTTGGGTTGCTGCTGTAGGACTGGACCGGGGGCTAAATTGGCCAGCTGGTGTGGGACTTCCTGTGCTGCGCTAGGCCGGTTGAGGGGCTCTGCCCACCCTCCAGGACTGGCCAGTGCCCATGGTACTGATGGAAGCGGCTGGCCCCAACCCTCTTCTTCCACCGCTTCTTTTGCGCTGCCTGAGGCGTACCTCCCACTGGAGCTAGAATACAGCTGGACAGAGCTGCAGGGGCACGAGACTGTGGGGTCAGCCCGGGACCATCTCACCCTAGGAAGCGAGAGAGGTAAAGGGTGCCGGGCAGTGACCAGAGGTCCAGGATTCAGGGTCCTGGTGGCGGGTCCATGGCCACCATCAGGAGGGCCCCGAAGTAACCATGGGTGGGAAAGGCCAGGGACACCAGGCAGCCACCCAGACAAGCAGCTCCCACTGTGCTGCAGGACAGAGATGACAGTCCTAGTGATGAGGGGACAGAAGGCTGGCTGAGAACAAAGCGAAAGCTGATACCTTTCAACCCCCCATCCCCCACCCCCTACCCAGCCACTCCTGGGTGGGACATATGTGACGTTCTTTAGGAATCTCCCACCCATCTTAATGTTAATACCTTGCTAGAGGGCAAAAGGACTTTGGTATTGGAAAGGCCTCTCATATCCAGTATCTTGCAGGTCCTCTTTAGCATATGAAAGTTCTATTGAAACCTCCCTTTTCCTTACTTCCCCCACCCCCATGGTACAAAA
Organism: Martes martes; assembly: GCF_963455335.1. NCBI lineage: Eukaryota > Metazoa > Chordata > Mammalia > Carnivora > Mustelidae > Martes > Martes martes. The sequence goes on along the minus strand of NC_137892.1, from coordinate 12,705,371 downwards.
CCTGCTACCTCTCACAACCCCAGGCAGCAGCTCGTCCTGCCCAGGAGTCCTGTCCCTCTGCTTTAATAAACCACCATTTTGCACCAAAGATGTCTCCAGTATTCTTTCTTGGTCATCGGACCTCACCCCACCGAACCCAACCTATATTCTAGAACTTCATCACTAGCTCCAGGAGAAAGCTCAGCAGGGAGAGAAGGGAGAGGCGAAGTCTGAGACCACCCCCAGCAGGGCTGCTAAGAGAGCCCAAGGGGAGGGCAGACCGCAGTTCTGGCACTGGGGGAGAGGCAAATCTGTTTCTACAGTCCTTGTTTCCAAAATCTGTTTGTCTGCTATAAACATTTCCCAGCTTTCATTTGTTTTCCCTTTGTATGGAGTATCTTCCACTCTAAGGCTCTTATAAACAGCATCTTTTTTTTTTTTTTTATCCCATTTAGCCACTGTTTGTCTTTCTAAAGTCCAATTTACTCCATTTGCATTTAAATAATCACTAATAAGCCTGTACTTACTGCTTTTTTGTTAATTGTTTTCTGGATGTTTTGTACTTTCTAACTCTTGTTTTATTGTTCTGCTCTCTCTTTGTGGTTTGATATTTTTATTTAGTTAGTGGTATACTTAGAGTCCTTTCTATCTTTTAGGATTTTGCTTTGATGTTACAATGAGTCTTACCTGTAACAACTGGTATGTATAACAGACTACATAAGTTAATAACAACATAAATTTGAATATATTCTGAATCTCTATATTTGGTTTATTCCTCCATATTTTTTTGTTTTTGATGTTACCCTTTACATCCTTTTACCTTGCATATTTCTCAACAAAGTATGTAGTTCTAGTTATTCTCGCTACATTTTTCATTTAAACTTCATACTTGACTTACAAGTGATTAATTCACTATTTTTTCTATATAGTAACCTTTCCTAGTGACATTTACACTTACATTTTTTTTCTTTTGTTACAAATTATAATCCTTCTTTCAGCTTAAATAGTCTGTATATAATTTATTGTAAGGCCAGTCTAGTGATGATAATTTTTTTCCACTTTCGCTTGAGGATACTTTTTGTATCTCCTTCAAAGATAATTTTTTCCACTTTCACTTGAAGATACTTTTTATATCTCCTTCAATTCTGAAGGACAACATTTCTGGATAGAGTATTTTTTGTTGGAAATTTTTCTTTTTTTCCTTGCACTTTGAGTATATTATGCTACTCTTTGGGGGCATGTCAAGTTTCTGCTAAAAAGTCAACCTATAGTCTTTTGGGGGTTTCCTTACCACAAATTATTTTTCTCTTGCTGTTTTTAAGATTCTCGGCCTTTAACTCTTGGCAATTTAAGCACAATGTCTTTGTGAGAGCCTTTTTGGGTTTATCTTATTTAGAACTCTGAACTTCCTGGATCTGGATGTCAGTTTCCTTCCTCACATTGGGAAGTTTAAGATATTATTTCTTCAAATAAGTTTTCTGCCCATTTTGTCTTTCTCTTTTCCTTTTGGGAATCCCTATAAAGTAAATGTTGGCTTTCTTCATGTTGTTCCATAAATCCTTTAAGCTATTTTAACTCTTTCTTAATCTTTTTTTTTTTTAAGATTTTATTTATTTATTTGACAGATCACAAGTAGGCAGAGAGGCAGGCAGAGAGAGAAGGGAGGAAGCAGGCTCCCTGCTGAGCAGACAGCCCGATGCGGGGCTCGATCCCAGGACACTGGGATCATGACCTGAGCCAAAGGCAGTGGCTTTAACCCACTGAGCCACCCAGGCGCCCCTCTTAATCTTTTTTTTTGTTCTCTTTCTGCTCTGATTGAATGAGTTCCACTGCCATGTTTTCAAACTCATTACTCTTTTCTTCAGCTTCATCTAGACTGCTCTTGAAACCCTCTATTGTATTCTTTCAGTGCAGTTATTCTATTCTTCAACTTTATGATTTCTGTTTGGTACTTCTTCATATTCTCTATCTCTTTATTGAAATTCTCACTTTGTCTTGAATCGAATTTTTCAGTTCATTGAATCAAAGTGATTGTTCATCTGGCCTCTGAGGATCTTTATGAACTCCCTTATCAGGTTTATTAGTTATCTCCATTTCATTAAGGTATTTTCTGAGGTTTTTAAAATCTTTTTTGGGAACATATTCTTTTATATTGTTTTTCATTTTTATTTAATATCTGTGTTTGTTTCTGTGTACTAGATAAAGCAGCCCTTTTCCGTAGTCTTATGAGGAATGGCCTCATGTAGAAGGTGAATCTTAATATTCAACCTTGCCCTAACTTTGGTTGTCTCTCAAACCACTGTAATTGTCCAAGCAGTTTACTTTGATTTACTGGCTCTCAGTAGCTGGGGATATGCGAAGACTACTCGGTGTGCCAAAGGAGAGAATCTCAGTGAGAACCTTGCTTCAGGCTAACTGAAAACTGGACCCTCATGCATTGTCTTTTAAGGTATGCAAATATTCTTTCAAAGAAAGACTTAAGAAGGATGTTTTCCTCTCTCTTCTGCACTAATTTCTGAGGTGATAGCCAGTTATGAACTATTTGTTTGCTACCATCTTGTTAAACATGTGAACACAGGCCCCACTAACCATCTGAACCAGGCTATTAAAGGATGTGTCCTCTGGGAGGCACCCACAAAAACTGTGTCACCCACTGTCCACACAAACTCCTTTCTTGAAGACACTGGTAACCTGAGGCAGAGCAGAAAGAGAACATGAAGATGGTGTCTACTGGCCTTCCCAGTTTCTGGATGTGTGTTTAATTAATATATGTTTAATCCCTAGATGTGTGTTTAATTAGAATCCTCCTGCTCAAACTACAGCTATGAAGGTACAGCTATGAAGGTAAGAAATGGGAAGACCCCATTTCTTCTGCTGCCTCTGTGCTGTGCCCTGAGGTAGTAGCTGGTTAAGATGTGTTATTCTGTTTGTTTCAGTCTTGAGGGACCATAAACAAAAGCTTCATTGGCCACTAGAGTCAGGCAATTAATGGGTACTCCTTGGGTGGCAGCTGCAGACACTAGGACTCTGGAATGTGTATAAGCTCCTTTCTGGGAAATACTGGTACCCTGTGGTGAGGCAGAAGAAGAATGTGAAGATGGTATCTGTCCTCCAAAGTCTCTGGAGAGGATTACCCTTGGCCTTTAGATGTGTGCTTAATTAGAAACCCGTCTCTCCGGCCACAACTATGAAACACATGTGACCTGGAGCAAGACAGAGGGAAAGTATGAACATGGTTCTGTTGGGCTTTGCAGTCTTTAGAAAATATTTCAGTTGGTCTCTAGATATGTGTTAAATTACATGCTTGTCTGTTATGCCAAAACTTTTGAGATAAGCAAAGAGTCCCTTTCACAGGAAAACTACATGCAGCTGCCTCTGTGCTGTGTCCTGAGAGGTTGGCCAGGGTGAGTCTGCTGCAATGCTTTAAGAAATGCTTCTCTGTTTACTAAAACCTTGTGGATCTCATGGATGCAAACCCTATTGGCTTTCAAAGGTAGATGTTTTAGAAGTCCATCTTTTGGATGCATGTCTTAAAATTTGGGGTGTCTGATGTGAGGTTAAAACCCTTCAGTCATCAGGAAAAACCTAGATGTTGTGAATTTCACCCCAACTGTGGGTCACCAGGGCAAGGATGAGATTTATGACTTTGTTTCAGCCTTTCCTACCATCTGTGATGTGAGTTTTCTTTCTTTTGCCCAATGTGTAAGCATCACTTAGCTAGTTCTTAGATTTATATTACAGGAAATTGTTTCATGTGTAGTGACAGATTTGGTATGTCTGTGGGAGGAGGTGAGTTCAGGACCTTCTTAATTTTCATCTTGAATCAGAGCTCCTATCCCTTCAACTTTTGATAAACAACTGGCTTTTCCAGTTTTTAATGGTTTTGAACAATCCTGCTATAAATGTGTCCATGTGTATTCTTGTGCATATGTGGCCACATTTTTCTAGGACTCTTAGATATAGAATTCCTGGGCAATCATGTTTACCAATGTTCAACTATACTAGAAAATGCCTAAATGATTCCTAAATGGCCATAGTAAGTCTCAGTATCATTATATCACATTTTTGATGGATGCTCCACATTGTTGTCTGCCCCTCATGTTGTCAGTCTTTTAACTTTTGGTAAATATTATAGATAGATCATGTTCCTATTTTAGATAGATATTTTAGATAGATATTATAGATAGATCATGTTCCTATTTTAAATGATATTTCCCTTGAAGACCTTTATTTTATTGATTGATTTATTTTACAAAGTACACATTTAATTATTTGGAACATATTTCCTATGGATTTTATGTTTGTGTTGATTTCTAGGATGTGTTTATGTATGCTGGATACAAGTCATTTGCTGTGTATTTATGTTATAAATATCAAGTCAAATAGCTTTCCTTTAACTTTTTTAATGAGCAGAATTTCTTGATTGTCCTGTCATTAAATGTCTCAATCTCAGTTTATTTATTATTTTTTAAAATCTTAATAAATAAAATGTAATAATAAATTCTAGTATTTGTTGTATTTATTGCATTTTCTCTCAGATTTATAGCTATATAGGGTATTTTAGGCATACTGTTGATAGCTGTGCAATTTTATTTTTATGAAGGTAAAATTTACAAAATAAAATTTTTGAGGTAAAGTATATATAAATAAGAAATGTACATTTATAAGTGTATAATTTAGTGATACTAAGAAAAATCACAATGTTGTGCAACCATTATCTCCATCCTTTTCCAGACTTTTTCATCATTCCAAACAAACTTTTTAGCAATTTCATTATTATTTATGTATCCAATGGGACTAGAACTATTCATTCAAAGGATAAAAAAAAATCCCTTACTGATCTCCATTGTGCACTTAACATATCGTGGATGCATGTTCTTGTGTCTAAGTTTTTTCTTCCTTCTGTTGACCTATTTAGTTATCAGTGCTCTGATATTGCAAACTCTTGATTACTATTTTAAGAGGTCTTAGTAATATGGTAGAATGAATTTCTTTTTTGTGAATGAATTGTTCTGTGTTTTCAAAAATTTCTTGACTTTTTCCATCCTACTGAATTCCCATATAACTTTTAGAATTACCTTGTCATGTGTCAATAAAACTTGTTAGGGGCGCCTGGGTGGCTCAGTGGGTTAATCCCCTGCCTTCAGCTCAGGTCATGATCTCAGGGTCCTGGGATCGAGCCCCACTTTGGGCTCTCTGCTCAGCAGGGAGCCTGCTTCCCCCTCTCTCTGCCTGCTGCTCTGCCTACTTGTGATCTCTCTCTCTCTGTCAAATAAATAAATAAAATCTTAAAAAATAAATAAATAAAAATAAAACTTGTTATATTTTATATTAAATCTAAAATTTTTTCTCCCTTCTCCTTGAGCTTTTTGGTTAAAATTTTAAAATGTCTTAATTACTATCATGGAAAGTGGGTGATAAATTTATTCTCTTAATCTGTCATGTTTTCCTATAGTCCTGTGTATTTATCCACATTTCTATACATACACTATCTTTCTGGCCCCTTTATCCCTGATCTTGCAAAGCTACTAGCAGAAAACTAATTTTTTTTCTGAGATTTTGTCCATTCTGTATATTTTTCTTGCACAGTTCCTCACTTTCTTTCCTCATATCTTTGGATTGCTTCTTTTTTCAAACTCAGAGTGAACATTCCTATTTCAAATAGCTCTTTTGTCTTTTTAGAGTCTAGATTAAATTTTTGTTCTTTTTTTTTTTAACATGATAATATGACATTGTATTGGCTTTCTACAATAGATATAATCTTTCTTCTGCTATCCCATGATATGCCTGAGAGCATGTTCATTGCTACATATTCATTTTTTGGTGCAGAGACTAAAAGATAGATACTCAAGAAATAACCATGGAATGAAATCTTGCTTCATAACACCTGAATCAGTTTCATTCATTTGCTACTCAATTTAATTCAGTATGCATTTATTACTATAGAAAGTTTAAAAGATTAGTAAGACATGATACCTGTCTTTAATAACATAAGGTATATATGATTATTAAGTATATATGCTTACATAAAATTATTTCAAATGTGAAGTAAATTTTGATGGAAATTATGCAAGTATAGAAAGGTAAATTAAAATGATTATCCCATTTAAGAGTATTTTTTGCACAACTGCTATGTGTCAAACAGTCAATTAAATGCTAGTGCATTTTTTTTTTACAATTATTAAGACACCATATCAAAGTTCAGAATCTAGGATCATAGCCAGGAATTTAAAAAAACAGGTTGGGCAATTTTCTAATTGTTTTAGATGCTCTAAAAAAAATAAAGAGCATGACAAAAAAGAGATTTGTTTCAGATTGGTACTATGGAAAAAGTATGTAAGGAATAAAGTGTAAAGAATAGATAGACTGAGAAAAACATTTTTGTGTTAAGTAAGTGCAGTTAAAAATGTTCTAAAATAAGGAACAAATTAAAATGTGAGAAATGTAAAACAAAACAAAGCAACACAAAACACCGGCAAATGGAGTTGAGTAAGCAAGCTAAGACAAATCATGCTGGGCCCTGTACTGTGTTAAGATGTATCCATAATTTTTCCCTTTTTATTTGTTAAATGATATTTTGTTGTATAGAAATATGAAGTCTTATTGGTTATTTGCATTGTTTCCCATTAGCTATTAACAAACAGAACTTTGGGAGGCAAACCATAAGAGACCTTTGACAATAGAGAACAAACTGAGGGCTGCTGGAGGGGAAGTAGGTGGGAGGTGGGGATAGGTTAAATAGGTGATAGGTTTTAAAGTATTCTCCTGTTGTGTTGAGCAATAGGAGTTGTATGGAAATGATGAATCACTAAATTCTACACCTGAAACCAATAGTCTCCTATATGTTAACTAACTAGAATAAAAAAGTATATATATATTTTATTTCTTCAGGTGAGAGAGAGAGTGAGAGAGAGCATACAAGCACAGAGGGAGAGGGAGAAACAGACTCCCCACTGAGCAGAGAGTCTGATGTGGGGCTCAATCCCTGGACCTCAAGGTCATGACCTGAACTAAAGGCATATACCTAACTGACTGAGCCATCCAGGTACCACACCTAGCTAGAGTTTAAATAAAAACTTGAAACAACAACAACAAAAGTAAAAAACAAAAACAAAAACAAACACAAACAAACAAAAACCCTTTGGCATATTTTAGAATCTAATGAGAAATCATTAAATGAAATGTTAACATGACAAGATGGACAGAGGGCTCATTGGCTAGCTGGCTGGCTGGGTGCATGCAAGACTGCCTGTGTTTAAATTGTTTTGAGCACTTCCAGAAATACTACTGAAATTTCCTAGGCTGTAATGGTTCCTGGTACCCAGAAGACCAACCCATGACCTCTCTTTAGAGTATGCAAGAATCCACACTTCAGGGAAATTGACATTTTCAGAATAAATTTTGTCTATCCTCTGAACATCAAGGAGGAAGGACACCATTACCTACTACAAGTGTTGTACTGCTCTGAAGATGGATTATTCTAAAAGTAGCATTTTTTTGAAATTCTTCAAAATTAGGTATTATGTCATCTGAAAGGATAGCTTTTAAGTATGTTTCTTAGAATTTTTCTGGTTGGACTACCGTGCTGACCAAAGGGAAAGTTTCATGTTTTTAGAGTCGGATAACGTGAGGGAGTTCATTAAATTGCAACCAAATTATGATCATAACTTTATTGCTTCAGAGACAGCTTTCTAAAGCATTTGCAGAATCTCCATTTGTGACCCATAAATTTATATATAATGTGTAGTTCATTGAGTTACAATAACTTTGCAGTTTTAAAAATGAAATGATTTTAGTTTTTCTTTAAAGCATATGCAGAAATTGTTTTAATTTTCATTTTCTTTTTCCAGAGTTGAAAACAGAAGCATAGAGAGTTGAAACTAGGAGTCTAAGAATCTACAATGAGTTGGTGGCAGATTGTTTGGATTCACGTTGCCATGGAGCAGAGAAAAGGTAACTGGGTAATGCATTTCCAATGGAAAAATGCCAGCAGGTTTGTGAGAGACTGCCTACTGAATGGCTTCCACAGTCCCATTCCCTTGGTAAACTTATGAAAATATAAAGTCCTCTTCTTATGTTTTGTGGGCTTAAAACACTGTATTTTATTGATTGATTGATTTAGGTTTTATTTGAGAGAGAGAAAGAGAGAGTGACAGAGAGCACAGGTGGGAAGAGAGGGAGAAACAGGCTCCTCGCTGAGCAAGGAGCCTGATGCAGGGCTTGATCCCAGGACTGTAGGATCATAACCTAAGCCCAAGGCAGACACTCAACTGATTGAGCCACCCAGGTGCTCCAAAACATTGTGTTTTAAATTGTATGTCCTTTATAGTAATGTATACCATTTAGATGAGATAGTAGCAAAGATTCCTTCTGCCCTGGCGAATGCTTAGGTTTGGGTTCTGATAGGAATTAAATTTTTCTTTTTTTCTTTTTTTGAGGTTTTTGTTTTTCATTTTTATTAAGTTCCAGTTAGTTAACGTACAGTGTAATATTAGTTTCAGGCGTAGAATTTAGTCATTCTACACTTACGTACAGCACCCAGTGCTCATCACAACAGGTGCCCTCCCTAATGCCCCTCACCCATTTAACGCATCCAGCCCACTCACCTCTGTTCTGGTGACCATCAGTTTAAAGAATTAAATTTTTATAACTCAGTCCTCGCACAATTTTATTCTCTATTCTTTTTTTCTACTTAAGGAAAGAAGGGGGGGGTGGTCAAAAAAAAAAAAAAGAAAGAAAGAAAGAAAAAAGAAGAAAACTAGTTACTAAGATTAGACCAAATGTTTCTGGCAGGAATGATGAGAGTCTCCTATCACAGCAAGGGTCAGCTATGAGCTTCACACTGGGAAGCTCAGAGAAACAATTATACATGAAGTCTTTTTTTTTTTTTTTAAGATTTTATTTATTTACTTGAGAGAGGAGAGAGAGAGTGAGAGAGCATGAGAGGGGAGAGGGTCAGAGGGAGAAGCAGACTCCCTGCCGAGCAGGGAGCCCGATGCGGGACTCGATCCCAGGACTCCAGGATCATGACCTGAGCCAAAGGCAGTCGCTTAACCAACTGAGCCACCCAGGTGCCCCTACATGAAGTCTTTTATCATTAGGTTTCAAGAGTTGACTTTGCTGATTTTTCCAATACCGCTTTCTCCCATAAGTAATGTTTAAGTATTTTGCAAAATCTAACCATATAACCCCATTATATATTAATTTGAGTAAAATATGCTTAGACATTGTGATTAGGGTCCATTGTGTGGAACAACAGAAACATTTTTTGGACTGCCACCCCTCTCCAAGCATTGTCCTGTGATGCACACTTCTGAACCTAAATACACACCTTGAGATTAAACCCTAAACATAAGCCTTATTCATGCCAGAATTCCTCAGCTGATTAGGCAAGTATCTTCAGCTCCAGAAGATGCAAACTATATCTGCCAGTTATTTCAAGATTATATTTCTTATGCCCTTAGTTCCTTTTCTGCTGTCACTGGCCTTTTCCATATATTCTTTTATAATCTTTCTTTCTCTCTGTAACCCAAAACAGCACATTTGGATATGCGTATTTTAAATGAGAATTGCTACGTCACCAAGGAGACACTGTGTCCTGTCTGCAGTCTTGCTGTATAAATGACAAGTGTTTAAACATGAAATATCTGAGAGCTCTCTAAGTGACCAGCACAACCTTGGAAGCTCAAAGCTGTAATTCAAATCAGAACTATCATTCACTGAAACAAATAGCTTACGGGGAAGCAAAGTACTATGAATAGCATGACAAAGAGATGATTTAGAAGGTACTGGTTCTTGCACAGCATTTATAAGTATGTCCATTTCTTCCATCTCAGCAGGAATCTAGGAGGCCAGAAAAGTGCAAGGGGCTTGGGAATGCAAGCACCTGGGCTCAGATTCTGGCTTTGCCTGTAAAGTCAACGTCACTCAGAGTCTTAGTTCCCTCATCTGTGTTGATAGGAATAGTAACACCCCCACTTTCATTGTGGAGAGATTCAGTGGGTTCATAGAAGATAGGTCCTTGGAGCAGAATCTGAGGTGAAGACTGAGCCCTCTGTAAGTGTGCCTAATACCACATCACCATGAGCTCAGGGCCAGACTGTTGACTCTCAATGCAGATGCTCAGGTATTTATCATTCTTCATGACAACATGTCTTAAGTGCTTGCAGAAACCGATGTTACTATCCTTGCTTTACATAGGGAGATACTTAGTTTTAGGGACATGAAATCCTTTCCCAAGGTTAATGAGGGAGTCAGTAATCAACCTTAGCATGGATTCATGGCTCATCATTCATTTAGTGAATCCCTGGGCAGCAGCACAGATTGTAGTCCCAGCATTCTCTCAGGATAAATACAGCATTAACAGTCCAGAACACCTTTCTTCTGTCCCAAAAGAAACGTAAAAGCTGGTGGAAAATTTCTGCAGCAAAGCATGGAAACTGCATTGTTATGCAGAGGGAAAATGTTCAGCAATGTGAGGTGCACCAATGGGTTTCTTCTTCTTTTAAATTTAAATTCAATTAGCAAACATATAGTACCTCATTAATTTTTGATGAAGTCATTGACTCATTAGGCATATAACATGCAGTGCTGGGCTTATTTCTGAGTGCCTGATTTGCAGTTAGACTTGGACGTTTGCCCTGGAGGTTCTCTCCATGCCTCAGACTTCAGAGGGATATGCTATTGACTGCTTCCCTCAGACACAGACCAGGCTGTCCCTTCGCTTTCAGGTCACTTTCCAAATGGATATGGGTTGTACCCAATTGGTAGCACTCCCCTGGATAAACTCACATGTTCTTCCAGCAAGGAGGAAAATGTAACAGGGTATTTGAGTTAGGTAGGGAATGCAGACAAACATTGATGTACACAGCTGGGAAAAACTGTTAATCTGAGCTTTCTAGTTATGGTATCTTGAAGAGCCCTAAAAAGTTTAAGAACAACTGCATAAATTATGGTTTAACTCTCAGAAATGTATCATATGTTCTTCTCTCTGTACTGCTATTGATGATACCTGTTAAACCATTGTTACATTTTTATTGTTTGCCTTATGTCTAGTACCTTTTTCCCCCTAATTTTATTCTCCTTCCTGCATACTTCTTTACTTGTCTGTGTGTGACTATGGTGCAGGGAGCATTCATAGAAATGACCCGAGGCTGTTTTACACCTAATTACCTTCCTACTAGAACTTCTGAAGAGTGACATCCTTGGCTAATATTTTATTTACATGTGGTTGGGAGAGCTAGACGTTCATATTGGTAGATAAACAGAAAACCCACTCAGAATTCTCATATCAGAATGTCCTGTTCAAAAGCAGCAATGAGATGCATTTATTTTTAGAAAAAGACATACACTGGGTCAGAGACAGTGAGAAATGAAACTGGAGGTCAATAGTCCCTATATCCATATCCTTCCCATCCTGTTATTTCAGATCCCATTAGTCTCACTCAGCCACTGATGTCTTTAAAGTCATTTCGTAACATTCCTTTTGGTAAAATTTTCTGTATAGTTTTCATTGTAAAATGTTGTTTGGATTTCTAGTCCTAAAGAGCATGACCTAATATCAATCTTAGTTGGTTTTAGTCTTCCCTTTTTCCTCTCCATCCCTTATAATCTCAGTTCCAGCAGCACACACAACCTCCACGAGTAATGGAAGATGATGCCCAATTATTTTAAGACTTTGCATCATCAGTAAGACTGCTTTTTCCTCCTGGGACAACCTTGTCCAACTCAAGAACACTTCATAATCTTAAAAACTCAAATCTGCTTTCTGAGGCCTTTCTTTAATCTCCTTTTTTCTCCCTTCTATTAGTCATTGTAGAATGGAATAAGATTTGCCATTTAGTTGCACTTAAAACTTACTATTGTGCTTATATATTTTTAGTTTCCTTCTGTTTTGGATAGCCAAGAAGGTTCTTGATAGCAAAATTCATGCCTTTTTATTTTGTTTTTAGAGAGTGTGCATGAGCAGGGGGAGAGGCAGAGGGAGAGGGAGAAACCCAAGCAGGCTCCACACTGGGTGTGGAACCTCATGTAGGGCTCCAGTCTCATGACCCTGAGATCATGACCTGAGTTGAAATCAAGTCTGAATGCTTAACTGACTGAGCTAACCAGGCACCCCAAAATTCATGCCCTTCTAATATCATATGCCTGATACCCATCAGAGGTCCTGGAACACCGTATGTATCCAATAAATACTGATGGATACATTAATTGACAAACTGTCCAATGGGAAATAGTTAAGTTATAGTTATCCATCTAATATCTATAATGTACCTTAAAACCTGTTGTTGAAAAGATGGAAAAACACGTCCTCCCACAGAGGATAGAGTGGTGTAGGCCAATCACATATAATTTTACATACATATATATGTATATATAAATTATATATAAATACATTTGACAGTGATGAAAAAGTAGGGAAGACCTTAACCTAAATGTGTTATTTTATTTTATCCTTATATTCTCTATTTTAACCTCTTCTCTTTAGCTATTTCCAAAGTTTTATTTCTCTACATCTATTATCTGTTATTTTTATCGTTTATTTTACTATATATAAAATACATATTATATATTCATTACATTTATTTTAATATAATATAATGTACATATGGCTATATATTAATATGTATTTAAATAAAATATGTGCACATGACTGCATATCATACTTTTTTATAGATATTTCATTTTTATCATGGATTTCTTATATATTCTATTATTATAATATATTTTATATATTATATTATTAGTTGTATATTGTATTTTTAATGAAATCCATGATAAAGGTAAAAGATCAGTATTCATGTTGGAAGATAAAAGACATATATAATGAAATAAGTGAAAAAATCTTCATTTTTATTTTCATTTATTTATACACATATTATATACATATTGATTTCACAATCATTTTTTGGAGACTATGCTACATTTAAGGTCATCAAGATAAGTGAGATATAGCATTCAATATCCTTTAATTCTACAATGTATATAGAAATACCTACAGAGCGATGTGGAAATGAACTGTAAAAGGTGACTTTTCTATAAAGATTCCCAGAAAGTGTTATTTGAACCAAGTCTTAAAGGATGCATAAAAATGTCTGAGCAGATGCCATGAGTGAATGCTATGAAAATCACAGCCAATGACAGAACCTAATAATGGAAGACCATACTCTGAGTTTGGAGAACTGGAAGTATTTCCTTCTGTGGCTTGGAAGGAGGCATCAAAAGTTGGGAAGCTAGGTTTAGGCAAATATTGACGGGCTTATAAGCTATATAAAGGACTTACATTTAATATCCTGATCCACACACTGAATACACTATTTATGAGTCTTCATGCTCAACTCTAGCCCAGGTATTGTTGAGCTGCCATCTCCTACAGTCCTAACACTATCCCTATAAATGGTAACTATTTATCATCTCCATGTTACAGACAGACAAACCAAAGCTCAGTGGTATCTACTTATTTACTCAAGATGCACAACCGAAAGGTGGAGTACCAGGAATTAAACCAAAGCTTTTTCTGTTACCAAAGTCCTTGATTTTTCATCATGCTTTATAGAATTCCATCTATAAATGGGGAGTGGCAATGATTGCATGTGTATCTAAACACAATAAATATGGCTTCAGTTGTGTTCCGGTGGAAGGACACTAGTTTTAAGTTAATTTTCACACCATAAAAGACAAAATTTTAAAACCTGAACTGAGATGGCAAACTTGGTGGTATAAAGAAATATAGTCAGCAAAAATTTAAAATCTTAATAGGATGTTGAAACATAACTTCAGAGTAAAGACTTAGGACCCTAATGAACTTAATGAACTCCTTTCAACTGTATTTGCTTTTTAAAAATTAGTTATTTTTATTAACATATAATGTATTATTTGCCCCAGGGATACAGGTCTGTGAATCATCAGGCTTACACACTTCACAGCACTCACCATATCACATACCCTCCCCAATGTCTATAACCCAACCACCCTAGATCGCAATTATTGATTAGCCATATTATTCTTCAGACATGCAGAGTTTTGACTGGGAATAGTCCTTATGTTAATTGAGCTTCCTTAATTATGTTTTTATGCAATTTTTGTGGTTATATAAGATATATATGACTTACGTGTTTTTATAGAGTCTAAGTTGTTGGAGGTATCAAATGAGTAGCTGCTACCAATGCGTCACAGCTTAAGTGAGACTCTGGGTCCAAGTCTTTATACCAAGGAGAACATCAAAACAATGGTAATGAACCCTATTTTAGGGCTCTGTAGAAACTATCAGTCTGATTCTTCCTGGAATCACCAAGTGATTGGGTGATTGGGACTGAATGAATGCAGGCTGCTCTTAATTATTAGATCTCTCTTTTTCATCATATGTAAAACTTTAGTAATTTAACTTCTTCCTATGCATTTGTCTTATATCCCATTAGTAGTTAAATCTGAATGATTGTCATTTAACTGTGCAACATTTCTTGCATTCTATTTACATCGCCTTTATTCTATTCCAAACTTGTAACATGGTGTTGTTCACTGTTACATTGGCTGCCTACATAGTTTCTGGACTAGAGGGTCTTCTTTTTAAAAATCTTCTATATTGTTTCTTTCTTTGTCCCAAGTTTTTATTTAAATTCTGGCTAGTTAACATATAGTATAATATTAGTTTCAGGTTTAGGATTTAGTAATTCAACACTTCCATACAACACTCAGTGCTCATCATGAGAGGTGCACCCCTTAATCCCCATCACCTATTTCACCCATCCCCCTTCCCTCCATCTCTTTAGTTACTTCCCCCAAATCTATATTGTGTAGCCATATTTATCTTGAAAATAACAATTCAAATCAAACAAAAACCCCCCTAACAAGAACCTCTGCTATCCAAATAATGCTTACTGATGTTTATGGTCATTGAAAAAGTGTGGGGTGGCTGCGTGGCTCAGTGGGTTAAAGCCTCTGCCTTTGGCTCAGGTCATGATCCCAGGGTCCTGGGTTCGAGCCCTGCATTGGGCTCTCTGTTCAGCAGGGAGCCTGCTTCCCTTCCTCTCTCTCTGCCTGCCTCTCTGCCTACTTGTGATCTCTGTCTGTCAAATAAATAAATAAAATTTCTAAAAAAAAAAAAGAAAGAAAAGAAAAAGTGACTCAAATTTACCTTGTAAATATCATATTCTATTATATGGCATAGACAGTATATGCAATAATCACACCCTAAATTTAGTTCCTTTCTTTTTGATGACACTCTATAGTGTACTCTCCATTTCTATACTTATTTCTTAATATCATGAAATTCTATCATTTTTTATTGCTCTCATTTTTAAAAATAAGATGTAACCTAATCCTTGAACTTAATCTCAACCCTCCCTCTGTAGATTCTGCTCCCTGCTCTACACTCTCATACCACACTGCTGACCCAGGTGATGTCTTGTACATTCTGACATGTTTCATAATGTTCCTCCCTAATTTATCCACCCATATGATAGATTCTGAGAATTCAGTATGGTGTTTGCAATTCCCATATTTCCTACACAATTCTGTTACCTTTACACTGAAAAAAAGGTATTGACAAAACAGTGCGATAAACCTGATCTTTGATGTATTTTAACTTTTGTTTTGCCCTCAAGGTAGATGGAAAACCTATGATCAACACACCAGGTATGCCACTTCGTGGGATAATCAATGGCATCTCATTTGATATTCTCTCTACCTACATCCAAAGTCTTATTTTTCAACACTTAGATCTTAATTATGAAGGAATTTATGTAAAATCCTTGCAGTTTCTGTTTAATGTGACTTTATCACTCTGGAGTTAATAATCAAAGAGTAATGTGGTGGACTAATGATAGCACACTCCCTGGGTTCATTTTGGTAGGCTTCTCTGACCGGCCTCAGTTGGAGCTGGTTCTCTTTGGGATAATCTTTTTTCTTTATCTGATGACACTCCTAGGCAATACCACTATCATCCTAGTATCCCTCTTGGACTCTAAACTGCACACTCCCATGTACTTTTTTCTCTCCCATCTCTCCTTCCTTGACCTCTGTTTCACCAGCAGCATTGTTCCTCAGCTTCTAGTCAACCTGGGTGGTTCAGATAAGTCCATCACTTATGGTGGCTGTGTGGTTCAGCTCTATGTCTCTCTTGCCCTGGGATCCACAGAGTGTGTCCTCCTGGCTGTGATGTCCTATGATCGCTACATTGCCGTCTGCCGTCCTCTACATTATGCCTTTGCCATGCGCCCTGGACTCTGTCACATCCTGGCATCTGTGGCATGGCTCAGTGGGGTTGCCACCACCCTCATACAGTCCACTCTCACCCTGCAGCTGCCTTTCTGTGGGCATCGCCAAGTGGATCATTTTTTCTGTGAGGTCCCTGTGCTCATCAAGTTGGCTTGTGTGGACACCACTTTCAACCAGGCAGAGCTCTTCGTGGCTAGTGTTTTATTCCTAGTGGTGCCTTTGTCACTCATCCTGATCTCCTATTGGCGTATTGCCCTAGCGGTTCTGAAGATCAAGTCAGCCATCGGACGGCACAAAGCATTTGGGACCTGCTCCTCCCACCTGATGGTTGTCATAATCTTCTATGGAACCATCATCTTCATGTATCTGCAGCCAGTCAAGAGTAGGTCCAAGGACCAGGGAAAGTTTGTTTCTCTCTTTTACACTGTGATGACCCCCATACTCAACCCCCTCATCTACACCCTGAGAAACAAGGAAGTGAAGGCAGCACTGAAAAAAATTCTTGGGGGAACTTTGACTTAGTGAAAAGTGATTATCAAGAATTTTTTAGAAGGCAGTTATTATGACTGATTAATTTAATGGATGATGACTCAGTAAATTATTTGGTTATGTTCATAAACCTATAGTGGGTTTCATTAGAAAAAAAAAATTAATAGCACTTGAATTTCTGAGTTGGACAAACCTGAGTTTGAATGCTCATTTCATGACATAATAGCTGTGTGAACTGAACAATTTGCATAACATTTCTACCATCTATGACCTGGAAAGTGTAATATTGAACAACCCAAATTAAAATTAGATCACTATACTAAGCATTTGATTTTAAATAAGGTTTGTTTGTAAAGTCTATTGTATTTAATAGACACAACGGTATGCTAGATGGGTATTGTTATGCCTTATTTTGCAGAGATCAAGGTATTTTAACTATTTGCGCAAAACAGAAAGAAGAAATGTTGAACTTCAGTGGTATTGCTCTTTCAACAGACTGTGGATTGTTGGATCCTGAAGTTGTGGTCAAGTCTCCATCACACACTGAGCTCATTTCTATTCTAGCACTTTCCCTCCTGTTTGACAAGTTTCTGATTTTTTGTATTTTTCTCCTTAGTAGGTTTTTGAGAATGGCAACTACATTTTGACTTAATAATGACTTAAAGTAGAATATATTTACAGGTGACTCCTGGATTTGTATTTTCTATCTATATTTTCATCTTCAGCTATGTGTTTTACTTCTCCACCTGGGTGTATTAAAACAACTTCAAAATGAGCACATGGTAACTAAGTCAAAAGCTTCTCTGCTTTTGGCTCTTTCTCACTATTCTCAATATCACAAAATGAAGCATGCACCATCCTAAATCCTGCCCTTTCTTTCACCAACTGTATGTAACCTATACACAATTCCGTAGATTTTACCTTTTAATTATCTCTCTAGTTTACCCACTTCTTTCCATTTTAATTTCCTGCTACCTGCATACTGTGGAGATGGCTTCTTTACTAGATGGAGAGATATTTATTTAATTACTTGCTCACATCTTCCATTATACCCTCTATCTTACATTACTAGGTGCACATAATTTTTAATGCACTGTGGAACATATGCTTGCCTTATCTGCTTTAAGAAATGCAATTATTTGTCCAACAATTATTGAGACATTGAGAGCACAGATGTGAAGGAAACAGTACCTTTATATGCTAGTGGTTCAATTCAGTTAATTGGTAGATTTTCACTTTGTGATAGTATCTATTACTTAACAAAATAAGTCATTAATGGGGGAAAAAGTCACTTTCAGAAAGTTGGTTGCAAAAAATCAAATCTATCTCAAGCTATAAGCTTAATGGCTATGTGTTTTTATTTTACTTGGATATTTGTTACTAAATTGATGTGGTTGCAAATTAACTTTATCTAAACAGTGGCACATCAACTTGAAAAAGGAGGAAAGAGTTTATATTGTTCTTTGTTAAGTTACAAATAAGTTAATATGTGTATAAGAAAGAAAAGGATCCATGGGTGAATTTTAAAGACTGACAGCTTATAACAGAAGCCAAATAGTCTTCAAATGGTACAATACACTTTAGATAACTGAGAGGCCGTTTTATTTAAAATTATTAGAAGAGCCAGAGGATATATAGAATATAAAGACATGGTTGGAAATAGAATGTTTTTCTTTGTGCTCAGGAGTGCACAAACATCTCTGAACTCCAAGTAAACTGGGGCTTAATGATTTAGAAAAACATATGGGAAATGAAAAGATTTCTTAGGCAGAGTTTGGGAATTGTTGATAAGCATGATCAGAGACTTAGATAACCAAGGAAAAATGGGGACTCTCCTATTTTGAGTAACAATAAAGCAACAATTCTTTTTTACTTCTATAGGGCAATTAAAGTGTTTAAGTGTAGATGCGATAAATAAGAATAGAATTATTAATTTCTCTGCTCAAAATTGTAAAGGGACAGTTTACTAGAGTGAGAATAGCACAATGCAATAATGTCTGGCATTTGGTGTCCCAATGGAACTCAGTCCATAGACACCATGATATTGTGAGCCGGTTGCTCAAGGGACTTACTCTTGAGGTTATTTCTCTGAATTCTGTGTGATTACTGAAAGATAGCATTTTTCTACTGCCTCTTGCATTACAATGGGATAATCAGGATGAATTTAATTGGTAATGTTTTGGAAAGTAATGTTTTGGTAAGCTCCTGATGTCTTAGTGAATCCTTACATGATAGGGGGAAATTATGACCGCAGGGCTCTTGTGCGTGACCATGTCCCAGCATCCTCTCCTACGGACATTTTAACGAGTTACACATTTTCCATAGAGGGAAGATGGTAAATCTCTAACCCTTCTGGGGACATGATTAAGTCACATCAACAGGACTTTTTTTTTTTTTTTTTCTCTTTCCTAGCTTAAGCCATTTCTTCATTGCAGAGGTAAGTCACTGGGTTTCTAACTTCCAAGTTCTTTCTCTTAGAAGTGGAGTCACCTAGGTTAGCTCACTTTCTTCTGACATGTTTCCAGGCAAGTCCTGACATCTAGTCTAGAAACCATCTAATTTTTTACCTTATTTGGCATGAACATTTCCATGTTGTACCACATACGGCATGGATCAGGATTAACCACTTTTGGAGCTGTTGCAGAGAGATTCAGGGCCCAGAGAGGTAGCTTTCGAGGTGTTGTTTTACTTTGCAAGTGAAACTGAGGGTCAGACTTCACCTGTGGTCCTAACTCTCAGCCATAGCTTCAACATTTTTGCATACCTTTCCAGACAGTGGTAAGAGCTAGGTATTATTTTTCTAGGCATATTGCTATCCGGTTTAGGGGGCAGTCAGTGACTGGAGTCTACAACAACCCAGACTCCTCTTTTCTTAGAATCTTACATGTGGTTCCCAGCTAGTCCTTTCTGGGATCTTAACCTGGGGACACCTTTTTATTTCCTCTCAAGACACAGGCAGCTGAAGATACTGCAGACAAGAAAGTAACTCCTGAGGCCAGAATGAATGTTCTTGGACTGAAATAGGTATATTTACATTTATGGTCAGGTCCTATGTTTTATGGCACATAGACCAAACTGAAATTAAAGCAACTCAGAATCATGGAGTCTGAATTTCAGACTAGTCTTTTCATGTTGTCTTTGACTATTCACAAACAGGAAATATCTCATAAAATTCTTTTTATTTTGTTCTCTCCCTCTTTCTTCCATCCAAGTACTGATCAGGCCCGACCCTGCTTAGCTTCCGAGATCAGACGAGATCGGGCGCATTCAGGGTGGTATGGCCATAGACTCTCTCCCTCTTTCTTATACCCAATATTCCTTCTGCTCAAAGGCAGCAAAGACTGGGTTTAAATTGTTCACCCCTGATTCTTCTATATTCTTCATACCGAAAAAAAATAACCATTCCCACCCAAATATTTTTGCATTTAATAAACATTTGTGACACATCTTACCAGGGTATGGTGACAATCTCATTGAATTAAGAGGGAATTAATTGAGGATATACATTATTTGCTCAACCAATTCATCTTAATTCTGACTACAAATAAATTCTCAAAAAAATTGGCTCTGAAAGGAGATCAATATATGACAGGTATGTCCACTTACCACCCTCTTTGCTGCTTTGTCTACTTGCAGCTGCAGTCTCCTGAACTGCTCTGGGGCTGTCTTTGATTCTATAGACAATGAAGATGCTTGTATTTTACATCAGCACATTCCCTCCTTTCATGGCACATATCATAATTATCTTGTTTTGAGAGAACATTTGAATTCAATTTTTTAAAAGAGTTTTTAATTAATAAATTATTTTAGAGAGAGTGGGGGAGGAGTAGAGGAAGGGAAGCAGACCGACAGCCCACTGCATGATGCTGGGGCAATCCCATGACCCCAAGAATACAACCTGAGGCCAAACCAAGAGCGGGTTGCTTAACCAACTGAGCCACCCAGGTGCCTCCAAACTCAATTTTTTTTTTTTTAAAGATTTTATTTATTTATTTGACAGAGAGAGAGAGAGATCACAAGTAGGTGGAGAGGCAGGCAGAGAGAGAGGAGGAAGCAAGCTCCCTGCTGAGCAGAGAGCCCGATGTGGGCCTTGATCCCAGGACCCCGAGATCATGACCTGAGCTGAAGGCAGAGGATTATCCCACTGAGCCACCCAGGCGCCCTCAATTTTTTTTTTTTAAGATTTTATTTATTTATTTGACAGAGAGAGAGAGAGAGATCCCAAGTAGGCAGAGAGACAGGCAGAGAGAGAAGAGAAGCAGGCTGCCTGCTGAGCAGAGAGACTGATGTGGGACTCGATCCCAGAACCCTGAGATCATGACCTGGGCTGAAGGCAGAGGCTTAACCCACTGAAACACCCAGGCGCCCTGAACTCAATTTATTAAAAAATTGCTTTTGAGTGCAAGTTTTCCTGTATTAAAAATTACATCTAGTTAGCCGACAATATTTGTGTCCTTTGGCCTAGATTTATTCTATTTGGATGAGAAAGTTGCTTTTAGTATGTTTAAAGTAAGTTTCTGTTTTGTGTTTTGTAGTTGGGTCTAGAAAGGAATAAAAGGGGTGGGGGGGGGGGGTCTACCAGAACAGTAGCAGGTTAAATAGTTCATAGCAACATTTAGAATACATGGGCTCATCATTACAATAGCATTTTCAACTCATGCCCTACAATCACACAGTGAAATAATGGAGGGCACACTATTCTCAAAGTGAGAATAATTCCACTTAGAGAAGGAGGTAAGATGTAGGAATTCACAAAATCCAGTAATCCATGTAGCATTTCTGATAGGGTCAACCTAGAATAGCAGACTGGGAAAGTGACTCTAGAGCTGGAATCTGGTGAGTAGGTTTTTAAAGGAGGAAAAGCTCCAAGTGGGAATGAGCAGCTATGGGGGTGTCCAGCACAAGCAGGGGGCATGGGCTTTATCAATGATAATCAGATATGATAATCAGGCTGGACCCTGTGTGATATGGAAATACCCAGAAGTTTACTATATCCTAAGGCAGATAGAAGAGAGGTATATCCAAAATAGCATTGATTAGGATCATTTCATGTTCTGAGGTTGGCACTATTAGTGGTCTTTAAAAGTGGTGAGTGACTGTGGAGACACAGAAAGCATTATCTGCAAAGGTGTAGAGAACCCTGTCCCATGGGCTGCTGCATGTCACTATGGGTAGGTTCTAGACAAAGGGACTAAAAATGCTCATGTTAAAAGGTCTTTTCAGTTGTCAAATGCAAAATTCAGCTTTATATGATAGTTTAGAGCCCAGGCTATAGTGTGTTTGAATGGCAAGGAAGACTAGTCTGCACAGAAAGGAGACACTGAAGCATAATGGGGGGTGGTCAGCATCTGGGGGGACTGGAAGGGAAGTTGGTTGGACTTTGAAAGAAACTTCTTCAGTATTGGTAAAAGAGGCAACAATTAGCATGATTTATTTGGTTCCCAAATAGACAATCTCATTGTTTCCATTGTATCCCTGCATATTTAAGGAAATGTGTCTTTCTTTATAGATATTTTCTGCTTTAATTAAGAAAACAGCGATAGTATTTTGTAATGCAGGTGTTTTAGTTTTGTGAAAAAATATACAAATAGTTTACAATATAGCCTCTTAATTTGCTGTTTTATATGAAAATTATTAAATTATTAAACTGTTTCTGAAATATTTTTAAAAATTATCTTGTTACTTTTGTGTTACTATAATATGCTATTTTTATACTTTTGGGGGATGTTATATTAATATTCATGATTACTTTTGTTTAGTATGCTATGTAAAATATTATCTTTATTTTTACTAGATTTTATTTTCTGGCATTTTTCTAACTTATTTATCTTATTTTTTTCTCATTTTATCTTATTTAAAGGAAGTATTAAAAACTCTGTTCACATTTTAATATTCAAATAAAAAAATCATTTAATAATCCCCAATTGAAATTTTGGCACCCTCTTTCACCTAAATTTCTATTATATATTTAAGTTTCACAGCAATGAGTTAGAGAATATAATGAGAGAAATTTCTATTCTCCACATAATTGAGTTTTTCATTAAAGCTTAATACCTGGTCAATAACACAAACTTTATTATATGACCAGTGTGTTGTGTATTGTATGTTTGTTTTATGGAAATTTAGTAGGGCTATGTCTCATTGTAGATTAACATATAGTTATAAAGTAACTGTGAGAATTAGAACTTTAGCTTGCATGTTAGCTTTTATAATGTTAAACTGTGAGTGTTTGATGTCAAAATTTACTAACTTTGGGGGCACCTGGGTGGCTCAGTGGGTTAAGCCTCTACTTTCAGCTCAGGTCATGATCTCAGGGTCCTGGGATGGAGCCCCGCATCCAGCTCTCTGCTCAGCAGGGAGCCTGTTTCCCCTTCTTTCTCTGCCTGCCTCTTTGCC
Source organism: Martes martes (assembly GCF_963455335.1). NCBI lineage: Eukaryota > Metazoa > Chordata > Mammalia > Carnivora > Mustelidae > Martes > Martes martes. The sequence continues at coordinate 12,682,292 of NC_137892.1, read as the reverse complement.
TACTTGTGCTCTCTCTGTCAAATAAATAAAATTTTTGAAAAAAATTTTGAAAAAAATTTACTAACTTTGAAAATCTTATGATATATTATGTTTTTAACTCATTCAAGTCACCTTTCATTGTAACTCCCTCTTTCTCCTTTATTCCATTCTGGGCAAGTTACTCAGGCATATCTTTTACTCAGCTTTGTTTTCACTTCCTTGGTACAAATTAAGACGCAATTGCTCTATATGTCCTTAATCGTTTTCTACAGCCTGTTTACCTTTTAAAATCAACTGTTGTTTTGAATCATTTGTTTTAGTAACACCCTTGTCTTAAATTTATTGAGTGTGAAGAACTACTGTTTGCTTCCCAAATATTTATACTGGTTTTTGGAAAAATTCTTCTGAAAGTATATGTTCTTCATTGAACTTTTGTTTCTTGAAGGTCACACATTTTCCTTTTTGTCTCTATCCTTGGTCTTGTTTTGTATTTTACTTGTTTTTTGAGATGTTCAAAACCTAGGTCCAGTGTTTTTATATTTCTTAAATATCCACCTTTGGATGTAGGTAGTGATCTAGGCTTATTGTTTCCTGAATAAACAGAACCATTTGTCTTCCTTTCTTTCTTTTTTTATTTTTTCTTCTTTTCTTCTCCTAGATGCTTTTTTGTGTTTTCCTCATTAAGCACATTTATTTGTAGTGAACATTGCTTAATATATATTAAATACACTTTTATATACTTTAAAACGGAGGCATGTTTTATTAAACTACTTGCTAAACATGATCTTTTTTCACTCCATCTTTTTAAAATAGGAAAAATATTTATTCATATTTGAACAATTACTATTTGTGTTACAGAAGTCAAAACAATAAAACAGTGAATGGCAAAATCTCATCTCTCTCCCAGAGGTCTACCACTCCTATAAGCCACTGCTCTGAGCAGCTTCCTGTGTATCTGCATATATAGGGACATATGACTATACAGAATTCCCCTAATTTAGGCACATATACATGGAATGTGATACATATGTTTACACATTCCATAGTTTGAGAATTGTTCCTGTTTAGAATATTCTCTTTCTACTCCCTGTTTGATATGTTGAAACTATAAGATTTGAAGAGAAAAGTTGTAGGAATACTGCATTCACTGCCAATATTTACAGCTTAATAATTTTTCTATAGAACTAATTTAAAAACCTTCAAAGCTTAGTAATTTATGATGCTCTTAATGAGTAATGAGGATTTCTAACTTGATCAGAAAAATTGCTATGATTAAAAGGTCCAAACTCAGTGTTATCTGAAGTGGAATTAATTGCTTTCTGTAAACTCTGCAATGCATCTTTGTCAGGTAACTGGACACTGCTGTTCTCTGTGAGTCCACTTGTGGATGTGTAGAGTGAAATCAATAAAGGTTCAGAATGACAAGGAGGGTAGACTGAGGCAATGTTTATTCCCCATGCATATTAAAGGTAGTGGTTTCAGGGTTCACCAGTGAAGGGGCTGGGGACATTTTGCAGGGCTCTTACATGAAGTAACAAAGACAGAACTAAAAACAATTAATTCTGCATAATATTTACTCAAGAAAAAAATGAATTTGAAAAAGGAAGCATTTGCTTTTGTAATAGACATATATTTTCTTTAGTAATACATAAAGTACATGAAGTTTCCTACTGGGAAAGAATGGGGCAAATAGACAAAATAGTAATGAAGATATTACAGGATGGTTCCATTTTGTAATTACAAGATTGAGGTGGAGTTCATCAAAACCAAGAGGACTTTGTGTGGTCTGACTCCTACTTATCATGTTATAAGTTCCCCTATCAAATTCATGCCTTTTAATACTTGTATTTTATTTCATTTAATTTCACTTTTTAATTTTATTTTGTCTTTGTAAGTTTTTATTTAAATTCTAGTTAACATACAGTATATTAGTTTCAGGGATAGAATTTAGAGATTCATCACTTACATACAACACCCAGTGTGCATCCCAATAAGTGCACTCCTTAATGCTCAGCACCCATTCAAACCATCCCTCCACCTACTTCCCCTCCAGCAACCCTCAGTTTGTACTCTATCATTAAGAGTCTTTTTTGTGGTTTGTCTCCTCTTTTTTCCCCCTCCCATATGTTCATCTGTTTTTTTTTTTTAATTCCACATAAGCGTGAAATCAATACAGTATTTATCTTCCTCTGATTGACTTATTTTGCTTAGCATAATACACTTTAGCGCCATACATGTTGTTGAAAATGGCAAAATTGCATTCTTTTTGATAGCTGAGTAATATTCCATTGTGTGTATCTACAACATCTTCTTTTTTTTTTTAAGATTTTATTTATTTATTTGAAAGACAGAGATTGCAAGTAGGCAGAGAGGCAGGCAGAGAGAGGAAGGGAAGCAAGCTCCCCACTGACCAGGGAGCCCAATGCAGGGCTCGATCCCAGGACCCTGGGATCATGACCTGAACTGAAGGCAGAGGCTTTAACCCACTGAGCCACCCAGGCACCCCCACATCTTCTTTATCCATTCATCAGTCCATGGACATTTGGGTTCTTTCCATAGTTTGGCTGTTGTTGACAATGCTGCTATAAACATCAGGGCATATGTCCCTTTAAACCTGTGTTTTTGTATCCTTTGGATAAATACTTAGTAGTACAACTGCTGGGCCATAGAGTAGCTCTATTTTTAACATCTTGAGGAACCTCCAGCCTGTTTCCAGAGGGCTACACCAGTTTGCATTCTCACTAACAGTGTAAGGGGATTTTCCTTTCTCTGCATCTTTGCCAATACCTGTTGTTTCCTATGTTGTTGATTTTAGCAATTCTAATATAGCCATGTTTAAATAGATGGCAGAATAGCATGTGTTTGAGGTAGCTCCAAGGTGGAGGAAGATTGGTAAGGCCTGCTTATTCATTTATTTGGTAATAGTATCTACTAGTAACTCTACTATTGACTAGAGATGTGTTAGTCTCTTTAGGGAAAACGAAATAGGTATGAAATGGTGAATGCAATTTAGATGAATTGCTGACTAATTTTTGGGAGAATACTTTGTGCTGAGCCACCTAAGGACCGGGTGCTACAAAATTACATTTTATATGACCCTTGGCCTCATGACTCTCAGAAGTTGTTGTGAACAGATACTTGCACAACTTAATCATGTGAGCAAATAGAGAAGATGTTGTATATTATCTAGTCAAGTGCAAAAAAAAAAAAAATTACCCCATTAGCTAGTTTCCCATTCAAATAAGGACAAAGGTTTTGGAGTGTAGTATTAAAGTATGATACTGAGGAAAATTTCATTGGTAGCTGCAATGTAAAAGAAGGACTCACCTTTTTATGATGAAATCATAATTACTAGTTTGCTAAGTATCATTATTTTATAAATTGGATACAGTGCCATCATTGGAAATAAAATATCCCCTTAATTAATTGTTTCCAAAACAAGAGCCACATTTTGTATTCACACTTTGAGCTGATGACTAAAGTACACATGATTCCAGGAAAAAGAAATCTAAAACCATATGGATAGGATTTCACTTCCTAAAAAAAATTGATTATAGAGCCTGGAGTATCCTGAGTCTCTGGAAAAAGGAGTAGGCAAAACAAACAAACAAACAAACAAACAAACAAAAAAACCCACCACGACCACCACCACCACCACCCAAAAACCCCTAAGAAATAAACATAATGAGAAGGAAGAAGAAAGGTAGTGGAGAGAATTAACTGGAGGAAGAAATAGACTTGTTAAGTGTATATAATACACTATATATATATACAAAATACACTATGTATAATATATACACTATATATAATACACTATATATATAATACACTACAGTATTATATATTATATACACTACATAGTGTATATAATATATTATATAATACTATATTATGTAATAAAATACTATATTATACTATATAACAAAGAATAACTATTATACTATAAAATACTATATTATATAATAGTTTAGTATTATATAGTACATTATATGCACTATGTAGTGTATATACTATATATATACGTAGTATGTATACTATGTATATATATACTATACTACATATATATACTACGTATATATACTATATATATACTATATATACTATATATACTATGTATATACTATATATAGTATATATACACGTAGTATATACATAGTATATATATAGTATTACTATATTATATTATATATATTATATATATTATATATACTATATTATATTATAGTATTACTATATATATACACTACGTATATATATGTAGTATATACGTATATATACTATACTATATATACTACGCATATATATACGTTATATATACATATTATATATGATATATATAATATAATATGATATATAATAGATATGATATATATACTATGTATATATATAGTATATACACTACATAGTGTATATAATATATCATATAATACTAATATAATACATAATAATATACACATTATATACACTATAAAGTGTATATAATACACTTGTTAAGTATATGTGTGCCTTTGACTGGGTCACATAAGCTCTCAGGACTTAATTTTTAAAGTAATGCCATTTAAAAAAATGTAATGACTATTACGTCTGCTATATTTTTAAAAATATAAATATAAATATAAAATATATAATAAAAATAAAAATAAAAATATAAATTTATAAATGGCTTCCACTATTTTGGGTGATGAAAAATGGTTTTATTTCCTCTTGATTGAAAATTGCTTAAAACAAACCTGTTTTTTTCCTTCTATTGAAATTAGTTGTATTTCCCATCTTTCTGTAACTAGAAAGAGGTTAATATAAACAGGTAAATTTGATTGGATGGAAATGATGGTCTAATTTATTTCCTGCAATAGATAATATTGCTTCCCTCAATACACACACAGTTTTATTGACATATAACTGATACACAAAAATCTTCACATATTTGAAGTGTAGAGTTGATGAATCTGGACATATTTATGAACTATTCCCCTAATCAAGGTAATAAACTACCTGCAAAAGTTTTCTAGTTTACTTGTGTCCGTGTGTGTGTGTGTGTGTGTGTGTTAAGAATACTTAACATAATTTGCCCACTTAACACATTTTAATTGCATAATTGAATTTAATTGCATAAGTGTATTGTTAAATTCAAGCAATATGTGGACAGTAGTTTTCTAGAATTTTTTCATTTGTATGACTGTAATTTTATAATCATTGAACAACTTCCTATTTTTCTCTCCTCCCATCCTCTGGCCACCACACCATTTTATTTTTTTGTTTCTGTAGGTTTAACTGTTTTATATACCTCATGTAAGAGGAGTATTTTTCCTTCTGTGTCTTGCTTATTTCACTTAGCATAATGCCATCAAGGTTTATCCATATTGTGCATTGCAGGATTTCTTTTTTAAAACTGAGTAACATTACATTAATATCAAATGATATAATATTCATTAAGAGTGAGTAATAAATACCATCTCAATTCACCCATAGATGGACACTTAAGTTGGCTGTTGTAAATAATGCTGTAATGAACACAAAAATAAAGATATTTCTTTGAGATCCTGATCTCAGTTCTTTTGGATATATACCAAAAATGGGATTGTTAGGTCATATGGAAGTTTTGTTTTTAATTTTTGAGGAACGTTGATTCTGTTTTCATAATGACTGTACCATTTTACACCCCCACCAACACCATACAAGGATTCTAATTTCTCCAAAACCTTGTCAACATTCCCTATCTTTTTTGATAATATCCATATTTACAGGTATGATGTGATATTGTATTTTTCATTGCATTATCTTGATGATGACAATGCCAAGCACCTTTTCCTATACCTATTCAACATCTGCATGTCTCATTTGGAGAAATGTCCATTCAAGACTTTGCCTACTTTTTAATTAAGTTTTTATTTATTTATCTATCGATTTATTTATTTATTTCGCTATTGTTTCATTTGTGATTCTTATATATTTTGGATATTCACTCCTTATTGAATATTTTCTTCCATTTCCTAGATTTACCTTTCGTTGCCTGTGGTTTTGGTGTCATATCTATAAAAATATTGTCAAGACTAATGTCATGAAGCATTTCCTTTATGTTTCTCCTAAAAGTTTATGTTTTAGATCTTACGTTTAAGTTTTCAGTACATTTGGAGTTGATTAATGGTGCATATAGTGTAAGCTAGACGTCCAACTTCCTTCTTCTTTTACATGTAGATATTTAGCTTTCCCAGCACTGTTTATTGAAAAGACTATCTTTTTCCCATTATGTATCCGTGGTAACTTTGTTGATGATCCAGTGGTTGTATATAAATGGGTTCTATCTGGGCCCTTCATTTTACTCCACTGATACATACATCTACATTTATGCCAGTACCATAGGTTCTAATTATTGTAGCTTGATGATGATGTTTTTACATATGTCTACTCTTCTCTATTTGAGAGAGCATCAGAGGAGAAGATGTGTATTTCTTTACAATGCACATAGTAGGAAAAAAGATCTAAGCTACTAGATGTAAGGACATAGGTTCTAAGAACTTAACATAGGATACTTTTGGGGGAAGTATACTGTCTCATTTGACCTTATATAATATGTCATCTTTCTCAACTGTAACAGCCTTTGGGAACACACTTTGCATATGGGGATGGCGAGGAGTACCAATGAGACCAGACTAACAGGTTTCGTCCTCTTGGGGTTTTCTGATTATCCTCAGTTACGGAAGGTTCTATTTGTGGTCATTTTGATCTTGTATTTATTAACCATTTTTGGGAATACCACCATCATTCTGGTATCTCGTCTGGAATCCAAGCTTCATACGCCAATGTATTTTTTCCTTTTTCATCTCTCCTTTTTGGATATATGCTTTACCAGCAGTGTTATTCCTCAGCTCTTGGTAAACTTGTGGGATCCTATGAAAAACATCACCTATGGTGGCTGTGTGGTTCAGCTCTATGTCTCTCTTGCCCTGGGATCTACAGAATGTGTCCTCCTAGCTGTGATGTCCTATGATCGCTACATTGCCATCTGCCGTCCCCTCCACTACACTGTCATAATGCATCCTCATCTTTGTATGGCTTTGGCATCTTTGGCGTGGCTCAGTGGGGTGGTCACTACTCTAGTACAGTCCACTCTCACCTTGCAGCTACCTTTCTGTGGGCATCATCAAGTGGATCATTTCATCTGCGAGGTCCCTGTACTCATCAAGTTGGCTTGTGTGGACACCACTTTCAATGAGGCTGAGCTCTTTGTAGCTAGCATTATCTTCCTTATAGTACCTGTTTCCATCATCCTGGTTTCCTATGGCTACATTGCCCAAGCAGTTTTGAGGATTAAGTCAGCTTCTGGAAGAAAGAAAGCATTTGGGACCTGCTCCTCCCACCTGATGGTTGTCATAATATTCTATGGAACCATCATCTTCATGTATCTGCAGCCAGCCAAGAGTAGATCCAAGGACCAGGGAAAGTTTGTTTCCCTCTTTTACACCGTGGTGACCCCCATGCTCAACCCTCTTATCTATACTTTGAGAAATAAAGAAGTTAAGTGGGCATTAAGGAAAGTTCTAGGAAAGATTCTGGGAATAAAGTTTACATGATTATTTAAAAAAAAGGTTTTTTAAAAAGCACTACTGTGATGAACATCTATTTGTGTGTGGTAAAAAAAAATTAAACTTTTTTTAAAAAACATTAAACTTTTTAATAAGAGCCTATTTGGGTCATTTTCTCCCATTTTCTTTTGGTTAATTATTTATACAATATTCTATAATATACTGTGGAATATATGTGTCTAGTACCATCTTTGCCTTTACCCAATAGCAACAAAAAAATAGCAAAAAAAAAAAAGTCAATACTTCAATCTATTCTTAAATATCTTTCCTCCTGAAATATATCATCTATGAAACCCCTCTGAAATTGTTGTTTTTCCATTTTGAGAAAAAAAAAATTGAGAAATGTTTTAAAATAGTCATTTCTTTTTTCTTTTTTTGTGAAAAACTTATTTAGTCTCTCAGCTTTCATGTATTTCTAGTTGGACCAGTGTCTTCCCTTTTTCCAAAGTTGTGCCTAAGATGGAGGAAATTGAGGCAAACTGTTATGAGGCAGAATTTTTATTTTCTCCTACACTCTATCCTCTTAGAATGTGATATCAATGTGTAGAAGAGCATAATCCACATGGGAACAAAAACCATACATTCAGGTAGAGGATAAAGTAGAAAGAATGAACCTGGTTCTATTATTTTGTAGTTGAGCCAATAAAAGCAGTTCTAAGTGACTGACAAAGGTAGGTGAGCCAATAAACCAGTTCTGACTAAATGACTGACTAAGTGATTGACAAACCACATTTATTTTCTTTTTTAATGTTTTATTTTTTTATAAACATATACTGTATTATTAGCCCCAGGAGTACAGGTCTATGAATTGCCAGGTTTACACACTTCACAGCACTCACCATAGCACATACCGTCCCCAATGTCCATAACCCCACCACCCTCTCCCGACCCCCCTCCCCCCAGCAACGCTCAGTTTGTTTTGTGAGATTAAGAGTCTCTTATGGTTTGTCTCCCTCCCGATCCCATCTTGTTTCATTTATTCTTTTCTGACCCCCCAAACCCCCCACGTTGCATCTCCACTTCCTCATATCAGGGAGATCATATGATAGTTGTCTTTCTCCGATTGACTTATTTCGCTAAGCATAATACCCTCTAGTTCCATCCACATCATCGCGAATGGCAGGATTTCATTTCTTTTAATGGCTGCATAGTATTCCATTGTGTATATATACCACATCTTCTTTATCCATTCATCTGTTGATGGACATCTAGGTTCTTTCCATAGTTTAGCTATTGTTGACATTGCTGTTATAAACATTCGGGTGCACATGCCCCTTTGGATCACTATAACAAACCACATTTCTTTTCTGGAAATGACTAACAATGAAGTCTGATTCATAAGAAAAAGTTTAGTTATATAATATTCTAGGCCTTGCAAATACATATAAATAAAAAACATTCACTATTGTTAGGTAACTCTACATTTCTATATTTAAACACATTTTCTTAACTTGGAGATTTATATTCCAGATGAGAGTTTAGTCAAACTAGTCTTGTTGTTTATGCTATAGCACTCATGATTTGTTTCCCAGGACTTCATTCTAAATGGCCTTTGCTTAGAACATTTATTTTCTGGGTGTTATACACAACTAATGAAACATTAAACACTACACTACATGAAAAGCTAGTGAGGTACTGTATGTTGGCTAATCGATTTGAATTAAAAAAAAAACATAAAACATTTCCTTTCTGGAAATGAGTGACTTTTGCTTCTTGATTCTTGGGAATTTGTTTGTAAACACTCCATTTCACTGAGTTTTTTGTAAACACTATTTCACTGAATTGTAGCAAACATTGATTGTATGGTCTTTAGCTTTCAAAAATGCTGTGTGTTTAAACATGCATCAGAATAAATATATAAATTCAATGAAATGAGGAAGAATTTTGTGATAGTATCCTGCAGGTCCAGATGTGGTAATAATTTCAAATAAAGAATAAGAAGTCAGGGAATGAATTATCACCCCTAACTCTTCTAATACAGAGGTGTAATTACAATGATAATGCTCTTCCTAGATTCTATCTGTGTGTGTGTGTGTGTGTGTGTTTTAATTTAAGTACGATTAACATAGTGTTATATTATTTTGGGTGTACAATATTCAAACATTCTATAGATTATTCAGAGCTCTTTAAGACAAGTATACTCTTAATCTCCTTTATCTATCTCACCCATCATCCCATCCATCTTCCCTCTGGCAATCACCAGTTTGTTCATTATATTTAAGAGTCTGGGTCTTTATCTCTTTTCTCTCTGCTTCTTCATTTGTTTTATTTCTTAAATTCCACATATGTGCACAATCGCATGGTATTTATCTTTCTCTGAGTGATTTATTTCACTTAGATGATACCCTCAATGTCCATCCATGTCATAAATGGCAAAATCTCATTATTATGTATGACTGTATAACATTCCATCACACACACAGGAAAACACACACACACACATACACCATGTCTTTCTCCATTCACCTGTCAATGGAAACAGGACCTGCTTCTATATTGTGGCTATTGTAAACAATGTTGCAATAAACATAGGAATACATCTTTTCAAATTAGTGTTTTTGTTTTCTTTGGGTGAATATCCAACAATGACATTACTGGATCATATGGGAACTCTATTTTTTTAAAAAGATTTTGTTGATTGATTGATTGATTGATTGATTATCTCTTTATTATAACATAAGTGGGGTGAGATGCAGAAGGAGAGGGAGAGAGAGAATCTCAAGCAGATGTCCCACTGAGCTCCCAGAGCCTGACTCACTCCAGAGCCCAATAGGGGGCTCCATCTCAGGAACCTGAGATCATGACCTAAGGCAAAATCAAGAATCAGACACTTAAGTGACTGAGCCACCCAGGCGCCCCTCTATTTTTAATATTTTGAAAGACCTCTTTACAGTCTTCCACTGCACCAACTTGAATTTCCACCAACAGTGCAGGAGTGTTCGTCTCCTCGTATTCATCAGCAGGTGTTCTTTCTTTTGATTTTAGGCATTCTGACAGGTGTGAGGTGATATCTCACTGTAGTTTTCATTTGCATTCCTTGATGATTGGTGATGTTGGCCATCTTTTCATGTCTTTTCATCATTTGTATGTCTTCTTCAAAAATGTATATTCATGTCTCTTGCCCATTTCCTAATCAGATTATTATTATTGACTATTCTTATTGATGTTGACTTGTGTAAGTTCTTTATATATTTTTGGATACCTTTTATTGGATATATATATATATATATATATATATATTTCTCCCATTTGGTAGGTTACCTTTTTTTTTCTTTTACATCCTTTTACATCTTTGTCATAAGTATGATTTTATTTTGATCTATCTATTATCTATCTATCGAGAGAGAACACAAGCAAACGAAGTGGCAGACAGAGTGAGAAGCAGGCTCCCTGCTGAACAAGGAGCCGATGCCAGACTTGATCCCAAGATCCTGGGATCATGACCTGAGCTGAAGTCAGGACTCAACCTGCTGAGCCACCCAGGTGTGCCATGTCTTTTTGTTTTATTTATAGTTTCCTTCACTGTGCAAAAGCTTTTATTTTGATGAAGTCTAAGTAGCTTTTGGTTTTATTCCCCTTGCCTGAGGAGACCTATCTAGAAAACTGTTTCTATAGCTGATGTCAAAGGAACTACTTCCTAATGTACTCTTCTAGGAGTTTTTGATTTCAGGTGTCATATCTAAGTCTCTAATACATTTTGAGTTTATTTTTGTGTATGATGTAAGAAAGTGGTCCAGTTTCATTCTTCTGCATGTAGCTGTCCATTTTCCCCAGCATGACTTGTTGAAAAGACTGTTTTCTCCCCATTGTATATTCTTGCATCCTTTGTGGTTAATTGGCCACTTAAGTGTGGGTTTATTTCTGGGCTCTCTATTCTGTTCTACTGATCTGTGTGTCTATTTTGTACCAGTATCACACTGTTTTGATCACTATACTTGAAATCTGGGATGATAATATCTCCAGTTTTCTTATCATTTATTTATTTTTTCAAGATTGCTTTGGCTAATTGAGGTTTTTTATGGTTTCATACCAATTTTAGTTTACTTCTAGCTCTATAAACAGTGTTTTTGGTATTTTCATAGGCATTGTATTTAATCTATAGATTGCTTTAGGTAGTATGGACATTTTAATAATAATGATTCCTTCTGTACATAAGCATGGAATATCTTCCCATTTGTTTGTTTCATCTTCAATTTCACCAATATTTTATATTTTATAGTTTTCTAAATATAGGTTTTTCATCTGTTTGATTAAGTTTATTCCTGGGTATTTTATTCTTCTTAGTGCAATTGTAATGGAATTTCTTTCTTAATTTCTTTTTCTGCTACTTATTATTAGTGTATATAAATGCAACACATTGTTTTATATTAATTTTGTATCCTGTGACTTTACTGAATTCCTTTTTAAGTTCTAGAAATTTATTGGTGGACTTTAGGGTTTTCTACATGTAGTGTCATGTCATATGCAAATAGTAAAAAGCCCTTAATTTGTGCCCTAATGATGTACTACATACTGGCTAACTGAATATAGTAAAATAAATAAATATAAAAGTGATGAGAGCGGACATTTGTGTTTTTTAAATTTATTTCAAAATATTTTTTTTAAAAATTCTTTATTTAAATTCAATTTAGTTAACATATACTGTATTATTAGTTTCAGGGGTAGAATTTAGTGATTCATCAGTTGCATATAATACGTGGTGCTCATTCCAACAAGTGCCCATCATCCATTTAGCCCATCCCCCCACTATCTCCCTCCGTCAACCCTCAGTTTTTTCTCTATAGTTAAGAATCTTGGAAACCTGGGTAGCTCAGTTGGTTCAGGGTCTTTTTTTTTTTTTTATGTATTTATTTATTATTCTGTTATGTTAGTCACCATACAATACATCATTAGTTTTTAATGTAGTCTTCCAGAATTCATTGTTTATGTATAACATCTGGCCCTCCATGCAATACATGCCCTCCTTAATACCCACCACTGCCTTTGGCTCAGGTCATGAAGCCAGGGTCCTGGTATTGAGTCCTGTGTCAGACTCCTTGCTCAGCGCAGAGCCTGCTTATTCCTCTGCCTGATGCTCGCCCTGCTTGTGGTATCTCTCTGACAAATAAGTAAACATAATCTTAAAAAAAAAAAAAAGAATCTCTTATGGCTTGACTTTCTCTCTCTCTCTTTTTCTCCTTTCCCCTATGTTCATGTTTTGTTTCTTAAATTCCACATATATGTGAAATCATATGGTATTTGTGTTTTACTCTTAATCTTAGAGGCAAAGCTCTCAGTTTTGCACCATTAAATATGAAATTGCTGTGGGGTTTTCATAGATGCCCTTTATTATGTTGAGTTACGTTCCCTCTAATCCTACTTTGTGAAGAGTTGTTATCATGAAAAGATGTTGCACTTTGACAAATGCTTTTTTCTGCATCTATTGAAATGATCATGTGGTTTTTATCTTCTCTCTTTGATTTGTGAATTTGTGAATATTGAACTATGTTCGTATCCTAGGAATAAAATCTACTTGATTATGGTGAATTATTTTTTGTGATCCATTGTTAGATTTGGTTTGCTAACATTTTGTTGAGGAATTTTGCATCTATGTTCATTAGTCTTTATTTCATTTTGGTTTTATGATAATGCTGGCTTGATAGGATTAATTTGAATTTCTTTCTTCTTTTATTTCTTGGAATAATTTGAGAAGAGTAAGTATTATCTCTTTTTAAAATGTTTATTAGAGGGGCGCCTGGGTGGCTCAGTGGGTTAAGGCCTCTGCCTTCGGCTCAGGTCATGATCCCAGGGTCCTGGGATCGAGCCCCGCATCGGGCTCTCTGCTCAGCAGGGAGCCTGCTTCCTCCCCTCTCTCTCTCTGCCTGCCTCTCTGCCTACTTGTGATCTATGTCTGTCAAATAAAGAAATAAAATCTTTAAAAAAAAAAAAAAAAAAAAAAAAAGTTTATTAGAATTCACATTTGAAGCCATCTGGTTCTGGACTTGTGTTTGCTTGGAGCTTTTTGATACTGATTCAACTTTATTACTAATAACCAGTCTGTTCAAATTTTCTATTTCTTCTTGATTCAGTTTTGGAAAGTTATATGGTTCTAAGAATTTATCAATTTCTTCTAGCTTGTCCAATTTGTTGGCATATAATTTTCCCTAGTACTATTTTATAATCCATTGTGTTCTGGGATGTTAGGTGTTATTTTCCCTCCATTTATGATTTTATTTACTTGACTTGTCACTTTCATTTTTTTGATGAGTTTGGCTTATCAAAATGTTTATGAGTTTCATTTTTGTTTAAAGAAATATGATGTTGGTTTCATTGATCTGTCTTATTTGTGATTTTAGTTTCTATTTCATTTATTTCTGCTCTAAACTTTATAATTTTCTTCTTTCCACTAATTTCAGGCTTGTTCATACCACCTTTAGATGTAAGTTTAGGTTGTTTTTTAGAGATTTTTCTTATTACTTGAGGTAGACCTATATTACTGTAAACTTCTCTCTGAGAACAGGTTTTGCTGCATCACAATGATTTTGGACTGTTATGTCTTCTTTTTATAAAATTTTTCTTGTGTTATGTTAGTCACCATACATCATTAGTTTTTGATGTAGTGTTCTAAAATTCATTGTTTATGTACTATTTTCACTCATTGTCATGCATTTTTGATTTCCTGCTTAATTTCTTGGTTGACCTATTCATTGTTTAGCAGCATTTATTTAGCCTTTTGTATTTGTGTTTTTTCCCAGACTTTTTTCTTGTGATTGATTTCTAGTTTTATAGCATTGTGGTTGGAAAAGATGCATAATACAGCCACACGCCTCCAGGAACTATTGCATGATTTGCCCATTCATGCACCCCAGCAGTCATAGCATACCATGTCCAGACATGCACCCCCAGCCACCATTGCACAGGGCCCAGCTGCACATGCCTCCCACACACTGCACCCTGCACACAACCCCCAGCCACTGCAGTACTTTGAGGGATAAGGCATAAGACTACTGTCTCAGCACTTATTTCACTAATAATGCACTCCACTCCCAAGTCCCTGGTGGGGTGCCACCTCAGAGCTGGTCTGCTTTAATCCCATTAACACCACAGAGAGCAAGTGTAGCCCAGAAAGGGCAGAAAGTCAGTGCAGACAACTGCGCTGAAAGGAAAAGTGACTCAGACAAAACAACAGTGCATAAGCAACACATAGGATACTCCCCTGAAGTGTCAGGTTCTGGTGAACAGAATATATTGCACTGCAGGACACTCCAGGAACTCTTCTTCATGAAGTGACTATTTTCAACAGCAGAAGACACAGGTGACTTTCTTAACACAGAAAAACAGACATAGAAAGGGAAACATAAGGAGACAGAGAAATTTATCCCAAATGAAAGATTAGGACAAGGCTACAGCCAGATATCTAAGTGAAATAGATATGAGTAACATGCCTGTTGGAGAATTTGCAATTATTGTAAGATTACCCACCAGGACTTGAGAAAAGAGTGGGAGACATGAGATCCTTAACACAGATTTAAGGAATATCATAGCAGATATAAAAGGTACACTGGACAAAATGAGACACATGTTTGATGGAATGAATAGCAGGATGGAAGAAACAGAGGAAATAATTAATGACCTAGAAGACAGAGTAATGGAAATAAATCAAGTTGAACAAAAGACAGAAAAATAGTTATGAGAATAGACTTAGGGAACTCTGCAACACCATCAAACATAATAAAATTCAAATTATAGAAGTCCCTGAAAAGAAGAAGTGAGAAAAGGGGGCAGAAACTTCATTTGGAGAAATAATAGCTGAAAACTTCCTCTGTCTGGGGAAGGAAACAGATATCCAGATCCAGGGGGCACAGAGAAACCCATCAAATTCAACAAATACAGACCCACACTGAGACATAATTAAATTGGCAAAATATGGTGCTCAAGAAAAAATCTTAAGGGCACCAAGATATGAAGGAATTTACAAGGGAAAACTGATAAGGCTAACAGGAGATTTTTCAAAGAAAACAAACCAGAGGGAGTGACAGGATATATTCAAAACACTAAATGGAAAAATCTACAGTCAGGAATACTTTATCCAACAAAGTTATCACTCAGAATGCAAAAGAGATAAATAACTTCTCAGACAAACAAAACTAAAGAAATTAATGAACACTAAACCAGCTTTGTCAGAAATATTAAAAGGGAGACTTCAAGTGGAAAGGAAAGAAAAATGACATTGTGTGGGTAGGAATCACAAAAGTAGTAAAAATGAATATTTCTGTAAAATATGAGTCAAGAAACTCACATGAAAATGGAGTGCCTGGATGGTTCAGTCGGTTAAGTGTCTGCCTTCAGCTCAGGTCATGGTCTCAGGGTCTTGTGATTGAGCCCTGAATAGAGCTCCCTGCTCATTTGGGAGTCTGTTTCTCCCTCTCCCTCTGCCTATCCTCCCTGATCCTGTTCTTTCTTTTGTGTGCACACATACACTCTCTCTCTCTCTCAAAAAAAAAAAAAAAAATAATAATAATAATCTTTAAAAAAAGGAAACTCACAAGCAAATAATATAAAATATAATAACATATACTTAAAGCCTGGGGGAGAGGAGGAAAGAATGGGTCCAAACTTAATGACCATTAAGTTAATATAGATAAGTATATGAAGAAGAGGTTATATACAAACCTGATGGTATCCATATATCAATAAAACCCCACTAATTAATATGAAAAGAATTAAAAAATCCAAATATATTGCTAAAGAAATTCAGCAAATTATAAGAGGAAAACAAGAAAAAATCAGGGGAAACTTCAAGAAAAAAACACAAAATAAATAACAATTTGGCAATAAATACTTTGCTATCATTATTATTTTAAATATAAACTAAAAGCTCCAATCCATATATAAAGTAACAGAATGTATTAAAAAACAAGACCCATCAATATATGCTGTCTACAAGAGACCTATTTTAGACCTAAAGTTTTTAGAACTGCAGATCAAAAGTGAGGGGAAATATTTTTCACAAAAATCGATGTCAAAAGAGAACTGGAGTACTAATATACATATTAGGCAAAGTAGACTTTAAAACAAAGACTGTATAAAACAGTGGCAACACTCACTGCCTCATTGTTTTACAGTAAGTCCCCACAGCACTGTGCACTGGTGGACCTACCATTCTCAGTCAAGCTTGTCTCAGTCCCAGTGCCAGAGCCTCCTCTCCCAGAGGGCCAGCAGAAACCCCTGTGCACCATGTTTACTAATCAGAGAGTTCTTCAGGGCTTCATTTCTAGTGTAAGTAGAGTCAGTTCTCATTTACAAAGCAGACAAGAGCACACCTTGTTAAAACTTGACACAGTCTGACCAAGGATCAAACACTGTCCACAACAGTCAAGGAGAGCCTCTGCACATGAGAGGCTTGAAGGATAGAACAGTCAAAACACAACAGCAGAGTGCTTGCAGCACACACCACTCCCTGACACTCCCTGAAGTGTCAGGCCCTGGACACTGCATGACTTCTTCAAAAAACCATTTCTCTCAGGAGCAGGAAACATAATGGACTTTTCCAACACAAAGAAGAAGGTAGAGACTTAGACAAAATGTCAAGTTGGAGGAATTCATTCCAAATAAAAAAAAAAGGAAAGGACATGACCAGAGATCTGGAAGACACATACATAAGTAATATGACTGATGGAGAATTTAAAGCAACAATTAATACTTGCTGGGTTTGAAAAACAGAATGGAAGGCTTCAAGGAAACCATTACTACAGAGATAAAGTAATTATAAGTGAGTCACTCAGAAATAGAGAATGCAATAACTGGGATTGGAAACAGGCTTGATGCAATGAAGAGTAGGCTGGAAGAAGTGGAGGAACAAATAAGTGGTATAAAAAAACAATGAAATACAATGAAGCTGAACAAAAGCAAGAAAGAATTATGGAACATAATGAAAAGAGTCTTAGGGAACTCAGAGACGCTATCAAATGTAATATACACATTATAGGAGTCCCAGAAGAAAAAGAGAGTGAAAAGCAGGCAGAAAAATTATTTGATGGAATAATAGTTGAAAACTTCCCTAATATGAGGGAAAAAAGAGACTCCCAGATCCAGGAGACACTACTCCCATTAAAATCAACAAAAGCAGACTGACAAGACATATTGTTATTAAATTTGCAATAGGATGTCTGTTTCCTTCCCCAGGTTAAGGAAGCTTTCAGTTATAATTTCCTCAAATAAACCTTCTTCCCTTTTCACTCTCTTCTTCTGGAACTCCTATGATATAAATGCCATAATGTTTCATGGAGTCATTGAGTTCCATAATTCTACTTCCATGATCCAAGATTTTTCTTTCCCTCTTTTGTGCAACTTCATTATTTTCCATAATTCTATCTTCTATATCACTTAGTCATTCCTCTGCTTCTTCCATCCTTGTAGTCATTACATCCAGTTGGTTTTGAATTTTGGTTATTGCATTTTTCATTTTGGCCTGATTGGTTGTAAACTCTTTTATCTCTGTAGTAAGAGTCTCTCTGATGTTTTCTATGCTTTTCTCAAGCCCAGATAGCATACTCATGATGGTTGCTTTAAATTCTGGATCAGGCATATTACTTATATCTGTTTTGACTAGATCCCTCTGTGACATTTTCTTGTTCTTCCTGTTGGGATGTAAAATAATGATAAAGAAAAAAAAATCTTAAAAGCAGAAAGGCAAAGGAAGTCCATACCTTACAAGGGAAGACCCATAAAGCTAGCTGCAGATCTCTTAACAGAAACTTGGCAAGAAATGAGAGGCATGATATATTTAAATTGCTAAATGGGAAAAATCTGCAGCCAAGAATACTACATCCAATAAGAACATCGTTCAAAACAGAACAGATAAAGAGTTTCCCAGACACAAAAACCAAAGGAGTTTATGACCACTAAACCAGCCCTGCAAGAAATATTTTAATATTCTCTGAATGTAAAGGAAAGGCCAAGGTGGCAAGGACAAGAAAAGAACAGAGGAAAATCTCCAGAAACAATGACCAAAAAGTATGGCACTAAATACCTATCCATCTGTAATTACCCTGAATGTAAATGGACTAAACATTCCAATCAAAGTACATGGGGTTGGGATGCCTGGGTGACTCAGTGGTCTAAAGCCTCTGCCTTTGGCTCAGGTCATGACTCCAGGGTCCTGGGATCAAGCCCCACATCGGGATCTCTGCTTAGCAGGGAGCCAGCTTCCTCCTCTCTCTCTCTCTGCCTGTTTCTCTGCCTGCTTGTGATCTCTGTCTGTCAAATAAATAAATAAAAAATCTTTTAAAAAAATTCATAGGGTGTCAGAATGGATAAAAACAAACAAACAAACAAAAACTTTTGTGCTACCTACAAGAGACTCATTTTAAGATTTTATTTTTATTTTTATTTTTATTTTTTTACTTATTTGACAGACAGAGATCACACGTAGGCAGAGAGGCAAGTGGAGAGAGAGGAGGAAGCAGGCTCCCCACCGAGCAGAGAGCCCGATGCGGGGCTCGATCCCAGGACACTGGGATCATGACCTGAGTCGAAGGCAGAGGCTTCAACCCACTGAGCCACTCAGGAGCCCCAAGAGACTCATTTTAGATGAAAAGACATCTGTAGACTGAAAATGAGGGGAAGAAATATTTATTATGCACATTGTTGTCAGAGGAAAGTCAGCATAGCAATATTTATATTGGACAAACTAAACTTTAAAACAAAGACTGTAACAAGAGATGAAGACAGACACTATATCATAATAAATGGAACAATCCAAAGAGAAGATCTAATGGTAATAAATATTTATGTACCCAACTTGAGAACATCCAAAAAAATAAAACAATTAATAACAAACTTAAAGGTACTCACTGATAATAATACAGTAATAATATTGCATTATTGTATTGTGTTTTTATTGTATTATATATTGTGTTATTGTATTGTAATAATAGTTAAGTGTTAGTGTAACAGTAACAGCAATGTACAGATCATTTAAGCAGAAAATCAACAAGGAAACAATACTTTTGAATGACACATTGGACCAGATAAACTTAATATATTCAGGACAATTTCATCCTGAAACAGCAGAATACACATTCTTTTCAAGTGCACATGGGATATTCTCCAGAACACATCACATAATAGTTTACAACCCAGGCCTCAAAACTATAAAGATTGAGAACCTACTATGCACATTTTCAGACCATAATACTGTGAAACTTGAAATCTACCAGAAGAAAAAAAAATTGAAAATAACACAAATATATGAAGGTTAAATCACATGCTACTAAACAATGAATGGTCAAACAGGAAATTAAAGAACAAATAAAAAATACATGTAAACAAATGAAAATTAAAAAAAAAAAACAAAAACATTGGTTCAAAACCTGTGGGATGGACCAAAAGTCATTCTAAGAGAGAAGTATGTAGCAATTTGAACCTACCTCTAGAAGGAAGAAAAATCTCAAATGAACAGCCTAACCTCACACCTAAAGGAACTAGAAAAGGAATAATAAACAAATCCTAAAGCCAACAGAAGGAGGGTTATAATGAAGATTAGAGCAGAAATAAATGATATTGATACAAAACAGTAAAACCAGGAGCTGGTTCTTTGAAAAAAATATCAATAAAATTGACAAACCCTTAACCAGACTTATCAAAAAGAAAAAAGACCTAAATAAAGAAAATCACAAATGAGAAAGGAGAAATAACAACCAACACCACAGAAATATAAACAATTTTAAGAGATTATGAAAACCTGTATGCAAAAAATTGAACAACCTGCAAGAAATGGATAAATTCCGAGAAACATAAATTACCAAGACAGATATAATAAGAAATAGAAAACTTGAACAGACTGATATTGAATCAGTCATTCAGTATGAATATATGTTTTCCTACCAGTAGTGTAAGAGGATTCCCCTTTCTCCACATCCTCACCAACACCTTTTGTATCCTGTTTTGTTAATTTTAGCCATTCTGACAGGTATGAGAATATATATGTGGAATATTACTCAGCTATGAGAAAGAATGAAATCTTGCCATTTACTATGGTGTGGATGGAACTAGAGAGTAGAACCCTAAGTGAAATAAGTCAGTCAGAGAAGAACAAATATATATGATTTCACTCATCTGTGGAATTTAAAGAACAAAACAGATGAGCATATGGAATGGGGAAAAAAAAGAGAGGGAGGAAATCCATAAGAGAGACTCTTAACTATAGAGAATGAACAAATGGCTACCAGAGGGAAGTGGGTAGAGGGATGGGTTAAATGAGTGTTAGAGATTAAGGAGTCTAGTTGTGATGATCAATGGGTATTGTATGGAAGTGATGAACCACTAAACTCTACTCCTGAAATTAATATTACAATATATGTTAAATAACTGAAATTAATATTTTTTCCCCAAATCTTATTTTACTTCTAGTAGTCAATATGCAGTGTAATATTAGTTTCAGGAGTAGAATTCAGTGATTCAGCACTTCCATACAAAACCCTGTGCTCATCACAACAAGTGCCCGCCTTAATACCCATCATCCACCTAGCCCATCCCTCACCTATGCCCCTCCATCAACCCTCGCATTTTCTCTATAGTTAAGAGTTTTTTATGGTTTGTTTCTCTCTCTTTTTTCCCTTCCTATATATTCATCTGTTGTGTATTTTAAATTCCACATAAGAACTAACTGGAACTTAAATTAAAACCTGAAATTAAAAAAAAAAAAAGATGTGGTATATATATACAATGGACTAATGCTCAGCATCAAAATAGAATGAAACCCTTCCATTCACAATGAAGTGCACAGAGCTGGAGTGTATTATGTTGAGAAGTCATTCAGTCAGAGAAAGATAAATGCCATACGATTTCACTTAACAAAGAAAGAGATCGTAGTGGGAAAAAGAGAGAGAGAAACCAAGAAATAGATTTTTAACAGAAAACAAAGTGAAGCCCACCAGAGGGGATGTGGGTTGAGGGGATGGGTTAATTTGGATAAGGAGTAAGGAAGGCTCTTGTTTGATGAACACCAGGTATTTGTGTAAGTGTTAAGTCATTAAATTATTCACCTGAAATTAATATTTACTGTATGTTAACTAACTGGAATTTAAATAAAAATTAAAAAATAAGAAGTAACTTGTGTAAATGGATCTGGTCTTCATAGAGGTATATATGCATAATTAATATAGTCATTAGCAGATGGGCTCAATTAGGGAGACATTAAATGTGATAAGAGAAGAGAACATTGGACTGGGGTTGAGAAATCCAACATTAAAACTTTGAGAAAGTTGAGATTGCAAAAAGTTAGTAAATTTATACATTTTCCAGATCCCTTTTTTATAATGTTACTTTGTTCTAATAGGGAACAAACTTTTATAATGTTACTTTGTCTAATAGGGAAAGGTGCTTGAAGTTACATTGAGTAATATGATGCAGGAAATTCAAAATACAGAAGGAAGGTTTAGCTCCAAAAAGATAAGACTAATTTTCTCTCTTATAACTGGAGTGGAGTTGAAAGAATCCAATACAAGTAGGCTGTTTTAATCAATTAATAAAATCAATTAAAAATAACTTGTTTTTATGTTGTGCAAGTCTAATGGCTTCTATTTCCTTTATGAAGTAGATGGTCCCAAAGCAGTATTCAAGAAAGAATGGAACACTTCACACTAGGGAAATATGTGTATCCATTTTTCTTGGATGATCTCCAGAAGTTAGTCCCATGGCTAATTGCCTGCTGGGGACACATGTTTTCCCCAGATGACTTAGTAACTGTAAACAAGCCATGGCCTTTTCAAGACATTGACAACTTCCCCATTCTAAGATCCCCCTATATCACAATTCTCATTATTGCTAAAATAGTTTCCTCAGGATTTGCTTGTGTTAGAAATTTGAATATTTAATAGACATATTTTAGAAATCAGTCATCTTATGCGTCAGGGGTTGGTTAGACCTGTAAACACAATTTAAGAAAATGTTATATAAAGTGCTTCCTTGAAGATGTGAGAAACTTTGACACATTTAAATAGCTCTGATAGTAAGTAAAAATTTAGTCTGTTGGTGTTAATTGAGTGCATTTGTACTTTGAAGGGGTTTTCACAAATTAATGAGGTAGCAACTTTACAATTTCTATCACAGTTGGGCTTGTTCTATCATTAAAATAGTGGCATCTGATGAGACAGATAAACTATCTAAACTTCAGATTCTGCCTATTAAATAAGAGCATAGAGAAATTTTGTTATTCTTCATAAGTCCAAGTTGGTGCTATGCAAATATTTAGGATAACTAACTTTTTGAATTAATTTTTTATAAGAACACCATAGACTGTGAACATTGAGAAACAAACTGAGGGTTTTGGAGGGGAAGGGGTAGGAGGTTGGATGAGCCTGGTGGTGGGTATTAAGGAGGGCACATACTGCATGGAACACTGGGTGTGGTGCATAAACAATGACTCTTGGAACACTGAAAAAAATTATATTAAAAAAAAAGAACACCATAGATGATTGTGATGATGATGATGAAGATGATAGATAAATGATAGATGGAAGATAGATGATAGATAAATAGATGACAGATAGATAGATGATAGATGATAGATGATATATAGACAGATAGATGATAGAAAGATAGATTAATAGATAGCTATACACACACTCATTTCCACATCGACACAATTCCACAACTCAACCAGAGCACTTCAGTTCAAGGTGATTTCAACTTACTATAAAAAATACTTGAGAAATGCCATAAATGAACCTTAATTAACTCGTGTATCATTGCAAGCCCTTGAACTCTGAAGTTCAAACAGAGGAGTAGTGTAAGTACAATTTAACCAAAATGATTAAAGATTTGAATTTTGGGGTTAGATTTTGTTGAGAAGGAATAAAATGTTCTCTAGAAGACCATTTTTTTTTCTTGACTGACCGATATTATGGTCTCATTTTTTTTTTTTTAAGGACATGGTTGTATTTTACTGAAAATTTGAGGATTAGCAAGAACCAGAATATGTATGGGTAGAGAACACTTGCTTACAAGTCACATTAGGCACTTCACGACTCAGGTGGGCAACTTCTAATCTAGACTTAGAACAATTGAACAGATAATGGGTAATCTATAATCATTGGTCTTCTATTTTCACCAATAGACACAGAAGTTATGGAGGACCAAAGCATACAGGTAATATACTAGAACATAAAAAAATATCTGTCTTACATTGTTATTTTCAAAATTGAGGGAGGACAAAATAATGATGTTTCCACCTGCTCCAAAGATTTGTACAGTCAGGTCCTTGGGATAATAAACAGGGTCGTGTGGTACAAAAGCATAAGTAGCTGAGGAGTTGGCTGCTTGAAAACCTATGTGTGTGTGTTTCTTCAGTCTTGACCACAAGGAATTGCACAAAGCTTTACTTGGAGAGCTGCCCTCCCTGCACTGGACTTGTCCTACAGCCAGGGCATTGCAGTCTGTGAAGGGTGTTGAGGTCAAGGATTCAAACACCAGTCCTTCCTCATGTTCTTACACATTTTGGTATTTCTATCCTAGGCATCATCATTCCCAGTTCTCTTCCTCAGGTGTTTCTGCCCAGTGCCCCTTGTGGAGGGGAGGAGAGGAAAATCTTTTTTTTTTTTTTTTTTTTTTTTTTTTAAAGATTTTATTTATTTATTTGACAGACAGAGATCACAAGTAGGCAGAGAGGCAGGCAGAGAGAGAGGAGGAAGCAGGCTCCCTGCTGAGCAGAGAGCCCGATGCGGGGCTCGATCCCAGGACCCTGGGATCATGACCTGAGCCGAAGGCAGAGGCTTTAACCCACTGAGCCACCCAGGCGCCCCAAGGAGAGGAAAATCTTAAAGACAAGTTTCCCCACTCTGATACAGTACTCAGTATGTCCCCACATTTAGCTGTCCACTTCTCTCCCTCCCCTTGGTTACAGGACCCATAAAACTTCAGAAGCCATTTTTTCAAGGTAGCCTCTACAGAGATACAATTTCCCCACCCATTCTAATTTACTTCACCTTCCCCAATGCACCATTCCATGGAGGATAAATGAACAGGGATTGTTGATGCTTTCTACAGTTTTAGACTTTTCCCATGCCTTTAGAGTACATGGCCAAATGTTTTATTGTAACTCTTCTGTTGGCTGCTTGCTTTAATTGTCTGCTCCAACAGAGGCAGTTCAGTTCTCCATCCAAGCTCAGCTGAACTGACCATAACCACTTTTGTTTCCTCATCATTTCCTCAGGGACAACCAAAACAGAGACTGACTGTGGGAAAAGGACACCTCAAAAATGCATCCTTTCTTTCATAAGGCAGTTATTGATCTATGCACCAGGCACCATAAAAATTACATATAATATCAGTAAAACATGACTTCAGTTTAAGAAGTAGCTTATAGCTTGGTAGAAATATACAGATGTAAAAATTAGGTCAGTAGTATCTTATAGTTTCTATGATAGAAGGAGGTTCAGGATGTGGCATGGACACTTAATCTTGCAGCACAAAATGACATGGGGTGTAAAGGGTCAATGTCCTTCAGGGTCCAAGAAAGCTTTGTACATAAATGACTAGTGCTGAGTCTTAAAAAGTGTGTAGATAATTTTCAGGGTGGTGGGTACTGGAGGAGAAAATATTTTTGCCAGAGGAACAGCATGGAAAAAGGTACAGCTGAGTGACAAAAAGTTAGGATATTGCAAATTGCTCGGTATGGCAGGGTGATAAATTAGGTATGAAAGGGTGGAGACAGATGATGGGGGGGCATGGGTCAGCACAAGTAGGGCCTTGAGAACTTGTTCATAGTGCCTGTCACTCTGCCCAGTGGTTGGGGCTTAGTTTGAATTAGAATTAGAGGTGAAAAGATAATATTCACTATTGCTTTTTTCAACTGAAACACATCATTTGCTATATCTTTCTTCATTATTGTTTACCCAATCAGTTCTACACAGTCAGATATTTTAAAACAGCCTTATTCAAAACCATTTCAAAGTCCTTAACAAACTAACATACAGAGTTCTTTGTAATCTTTTATTATTTCTCCTATCATGCATACACAGTAACTTAGTATTTGTTATTTTAGGAAAACACAAAGAGAATCCTCATTTTAAGATTTCTCACACAATTTGGCCTTATTTCAAACATCTTTACTACTTGTTACTTACTCATTTATATCTGTATTGAAAGTCAGCCTGCTGTCTGCCAGCTTTTTAAAGTGTGGTTGTAACATATCCTTTCTTTTAACTGATACTAATATTTATATTTTATCCATTTCTATTCCTTTTGTCATATTTAGTGTGCTAATTCTCAATTATAGGGACAAATTTGACATTAGAATTTTCTAAACATAAAAAAGTCATTTGAGATCAGCATGGACATTCTCCTTACTACCTATAGAAAGGGAAAGATTACATTTGACTCATATCTTGCTCTGTGCTTAAAATATGCCCACTATATATAATCACCTTATTTGAATTCTATTACTATTATTTCACAATCAGGAAGAATAACTTTAGCCAGTGGGAAAGTGGAACATATTTTGAACTGGACTCTTGGTAAATCAGGCAAACTCTTTGAGAATGGGAAATATATTTTGACATTCTACATTTCCTAGTTTTCTCATTCTGAAAGGAATACATGTGATTGTCTTATAGTACTCATTTTATCCCTCTTTTCATTAAAAACTTAGTGTTCAATTTTGTCTTTTTAATTTATTTTCCTCCAATTAATTTTTATTTAAGTAATATTATCATTTTCAGTAATGCTGTCTACTCACACTACATAATCCTACTTTGTGAGGAGAATGGAAACATCTTTTTATCCTTTTTGTTAAGTTTTTATATTAATTTGAGTTAGTTAACATACAGTGCTATATTAGTTTCAATATAGTGATTCAAAACTTAATACAACACCCAGTACTCATCATAGAAGTGCACCCTTTAATCTCCATCAGCCATTTAACCCATCCCTCACCACCTCCCCTCTGGTAATCATCAGTGTGTTCTTATAGATAGTCTGTTTCTGGTTTGCCCCCTCTCTCTCTCTTCTTTGCTCATTTGTTTTATTTCTTAAATCCACATGTGAGTGAAATCATGTGGTATTTGTTTTTCTCTGACTGACTTAGTTTGCCTGGCATTATATTCTCTATTTCCATTCATGTCGCTGTAAATGGCAAGATTCCACTTTTTTTTAATCACTGAATAGTATTCCATGTATATATATATATATATATATATATATATATATATACACATTTTAAAAAGAAAATAGTATATATATATACTTAAAATAATATATATACTTTAAAAATTAAATAGTATATATATACTATTTTCTTTTTTAAATATTTTAAATATTTTAGTTAAATTCTAGTTAGTTAACACACAATGAAATATTAATTTAGAGTGTACAATACACTGATTCAACGCTTTCATACAACACCCAGTACCCATCACAGGGACACTCCTTAATTGCCCTTACTTATTTCACCCATTCCCTCACCCACCTCCCTTCTTGTAACCATCGATTTATTCTCTATAGATATTCTGTATCTTGGTTTGTCGCTCTCAGTCTCTCACTCTTGCTTTCATTCCCCCCCAATTTGCTCATTGGTTTTGTTTCTTAAATTCCATATATAGTGAAATCATATGGCATTTGCCTTTCTCTGACTGACTTATTTCACTTAGCATAATATTCTCTAGTTCCATCAACATAATCGCAAGTGGCAAGATTTAACTATTTTATGACATTTACATATATAATATATATGTCATAAAATAGTTAAATAGTATATTATATATATTATATATATTACATATATATAATATATATATATAAAATCTCATCACATCCTTTTTATCCTTTCATCAATTGATAGTCACTTTGCCTGCTTCCATTATCTTGGTTATTATAAATAATGCTATTATAAATATAGGGGTGCATGTATCCATTTGGATTAATGTTTTTGTATACTTTGGGTAAATATCCAAGACTCTGATAGTTGGATCAGAAGGTGATTCTATTGTTAACTTTTTGAGGAACCTCCATAATGTTTCCAGAGTGGCTGTACCAGTTTGCATACCCACTAACAGTGCATGAATGTTTCTTTTTACCCACATCCTCACCAATGCCTGTTGTTTCTTGGTTTGTTAATTTTAGCCATTCTGACAGGTGTGAGGTGGTATCTCATTATGGATTTGATTTGTACTTCCCTGATGATGAGTGCTGTTGAACAGCTTTTCATGTGTATGTTAACCATCTGGATGTCTCTTGAAGAAATGCCCATGTGTTCTGCTCATTTAATTGAATTATTATTGGGAGTTGAGTTTTATAAGTCTTTATATATTTGGGGTACTAGCTCTTTACAGATACATCACTTGCAAATATGACCCATTCAGTAGGTTATCTTTCAGTTTTGTTGACTGCTTTCTTTGCTGTGCAGAAGCTTTTTATTTTGATGAAGTCCCATTAGTTTATTTTTGCTTTTATTTCCCTTGCCTCAGGAGTTTACTAAATGGCAAGATTCCACTCTTTTTTAATCACTGAATAGTATTCTGTGTGTATGTATGCGTATATATATATATATAATATATATATATTTAATATATTTTATTATATTTAAATTTATATAACATAAATATGTTATATTTAATATATTTAATATGTTGCCTAGATAAGTCAGGAGACTTATCTAGGAAAAATTTACTATAGCAGATGTTAAAGAAGTTATTGCCTGTGTTCTTCTCTAGGATTTTGATGGTTTCAAGTCTCACACTGAGGTCTTTCATTCATTTTGTATTTATTTTTGTGTATAATGTAAGAAAATGGTCTAATTTCATTCTTCTGCATTTGGCTGTCCAGTTTTCCCAACACCATTTCTTGAAGGGACTGTCTTTTTCTCACTGGGTATTCTTTCCTGCGTTGTCAAAGACCAGTTGACCATATAGTTGTGGATTCATTTTGGGGTTTTCTATTTTGTTCCATTGATCCATGTGTCCATTTTTGTGCCAGTACCATGCTGTCTTGATTACTACAGCTTTGTAATATAATGTGATGTTTTCAGTGCAATTGTAAATGGGATTGTTTTCTTAATTTCTCTTTCTCCTTGTTCATAATTGGTGTACCAGAATTGCAACAGATTTCTGCACATTGACTTTGTATCCTGCGACTTCACTGAATTCATGTATCAGTTCTAGCAGTTTTTGGGTGGAGACTTTCAGGTTTTCTATATCGAGTATCATATCATTTGTAAATTGTGTTAGCTTTACTTCTTCCTTGCTGATTTCAGTGTCATTCATTCATTCATTCAATTGCTGAGGCTAGGACTTCCATTACTATGTTAAATAACAGTTGTGTAGTGGACATCCATGTCTTGTTCATGACCATAGAGGAGAAGCTCTTAGTTTTTTTCTAATTAGGGATAACATCAGCTGTGGGAATTTCATGTATGGCCTTTATTATGTTGAGGTACGTTCCCCTCTAATTTTTACTTTGTTGAGAGTTTTTATCAAGAATGTATGTTGTGGGGGCACCTGGGTGGCTCAGTGGGTTAAAGCCTCTGCCTTCAGCTCAGGTCATGGTCTCAGGGTCCTGGGATCGAGCCCCACATTGGGCTTTCTGCTCAGTGGGGAGCCTGCTTCCTCCTCTCTCTCTGCCTGTATCTCTGTCTACTTGTGATCTCTGTCTATCAAATAAATAAATAAAATGTTAAAAAAAAAAAAAAGAATGGATGTTGTGGGGCACCTGGGTGGCTCAGATGGTTAGGCATCTGCCTTCGGCTCAGGTCATGATCCCAGAGTCCTGGGATCGAGCCCCGCATCAGTCTCCCTGCTCATCAGGGAGTCCGCTTTTCCCTCTCTCTTCCCATTCTCTGCCCTACTTGTGTTCTCTCACTCTCTCTGTGAAACAAACAAATAAAATCTTAAAAAAAAAAATGGATGTTGTACTTTGACAAATGGTTTTCTTGCACCTATTAAAATGCTTAAATGGTTCTTATCTTTTCTTTTATTGATGTGATATATCAGGTTAACTGATTTGGGAATATTGAACCACCATTATGACCCAGGAATAATTCCCATGTAATTGTGGTGAATATGTTTTTAATATATTTTTAAGTGGTGTTTGCTAATATTTTATTGAGAATTTTTACATCCATGTTCATCAGGGTATTGGTCTATAGTTCTCCTTTTTAGTGGAGTACTTACCTGATTTTGGTATCAGGGTAATGCTGGTGCCATAGAATGTATTTGGAAACTCTTTTTTTCCTTTTATATTTTTTGGAATGGTTTGAGAAGAATAAGTATTAAGTCTTTAAGTGTTTGGTAGAATTCACCTATGAAGCCATCTGGCCCTGGGCTTTTGTTTGTTTGGAGATGTTAGATTGCTGATTCAATTTCCTTGCCATTTTTGATGTACTCAAGTTTTCTATTTCTTCTTGTTTCAGTTTTAACAAGCTTTATGTTTCTGAGAATTTGTCCATCTTCTAGGTTGTCCAGTTTGTTGTCATCTAATTTTTCATAGTATTTTTTTATAATTGCATTTCTGTGGTGTTAGTAGTTATTTCTCCTTTCTCCTTTATCATTTTATCTATTTCAATTCTTTTTCTCTCTCTTTCTCTCTTTGTTTTTCCTTCCTTCCTTCATTCCTTTCTTCCTTCTTTCCTTAATATGTCTGGCTAAAGGTTTATCAGTTTTATTGATTTTTTTTTCAAAGAATCACCTTCTGGCTTCATTGATTTTTTTTTTTTTTTGCCTTTTTAGTTTCTATAAAATTTATTTCTGTTCTAATCTTTATTTATCTCCTTCTTCTGGTTTCAGGCTTTGGTTGTTCTTTTTATAATTTCTTTAGTGTAATGTTTGTTTTTCCATCAGAAATTTTTCTTGCTTATTGAAGTAGGCCTGATTCCTATAAACTTCCCTCTTAGAACAACTTTTGTCGCGTCCCAAAAGTTTTGGGTCATTGTGTATTTATTTTTTCCCACGCAGTGTTTGGTTCTCCTTTTATTTCCTGGTTAACCCATTCATTGTTAGCAGAATGTTATTTAACCTGCATGAGTTTGTTTTCTTTCCAGGTTTTGTGTGTGTGTGTGTGTGTGCTTGACTTGTAGTTTTACAGAATTGTGGTCATAAAGGATGAATTGTATGCCTTTGATTTTCTTGAATTTCCTGAGGTTTGTTTTGTGGGCTACTATGTGATCCATTTTGAAGAATATTCAGTGTGCACTTGAAAAATATGTGTATCCTGCTGTTGAAGGATGGGATATTTTGAATATCTCTATTAAATCCATCTGGCCCAGTGTTTCATTCAAAACAATTATTTCTTTGTTTTCTATTTAGATATTTGTCCATTGATTAAAGCAATGTGTTAAAGTCCCGTAGGTTTATTGTATTTTTCAATTAGTTCCTTAATGTTTGTTATTAAACATTTTATGTATTTGGCTGCTTTCATATTGGGTGCATCTATATTTGTAATTGGTATATCTTCTTGTTGAATTGTCCCCTTTGTGATTATATAGTGTCCTTCTTTGTCTCTTATTACATCTTTGTTTTAAAGTCTATTTTGTCCAATATAAGTATTGCTATCCCAGCTTTTTTTTTTCTTGATATCTATTTGAATGATAGATGATTCTCCATCTCCTCACTTTCAATCTGCAGGTGTCTTTAGATCTAAAATGGGTCACTGTTAGGCAGCATACAGATTGTGTTTTTTTTTTTTTTGATCCATTCTGTCATGGTATGTCTTTTGATTGGAACATTTATTCCATTTACATTCAAAGTAATTGATAGATATGTATTTATTACCATCTTATTACTTGCTTTGTGGTTTATTCTGAAGATCTTTTCCAATGTTGTCTTGTCCTTTCATGGCTTGCTGATTTTTTTTAGTGATATTTTTGAAATTACTTTTCTTTATTCCTTGTGTATTGATTAGTAGTTTTTGATTTATGGTTACCATAAGGTTTGTATGTAAAACTTCTTCATAGAGCAGTCTATATTAAGTTGATGATCATTTAAATTTGAACATATTTTCCTCTCTCCTTTATACATCTTAGGTATATGTTAATTCATTTCATATTCTATTTTTTGTGAGCTCACTGATTTTTTACAGAAATATTCATTTTTACTGCTTTTGTTCTTCCTACTTTTACATTGTCTCTTTTGATCAGTCCCTTTCACTCAAATAATCCACTTTAATATTTCTTGTAAGGTTGGTTTAGTGGTCACAAACGCCTTTAGTTTTTGTTTGTCTGGAAAACTATCTTTCCTTCTATTCTAAATGATAACCTCGCTAGATAGAGTGTTTTGGGCTACAGATTTTCCCATCCAGCCCTTTGAATATAGCATACTACTCCCTTCTGGCTTGCCAAATTTATGTTGAAAATCTCATGCTAGCCAATGTGCTTCCATTGCAAGTTAATGACTCTTTTTTTCCTGCTGCTTTAAATTTTTCTTATGTATTTTGCCAATTTAATTACAACATATCTTCATGTGTCTCTGGTTTTGTTGCATAGGATGGGTTTCTCTGTTCCCCCTGAATCTCAATATCTGTGTCCTTCCCCAGACATGGAAAGTTTTCAGCTATTATGTCTTCAAATACATTTTCTGCTCTTTTTCTCTCTTCTTCTTCTCCTGACACTCCTTTGGTATGAATGTTATGTTTGATAGACTCAATGAGTTCCCTAAATCTATTCTCATTTTGCATAATTCTTTTCTTCTCTTTTATTCAGTTTAATTACTTTCCATTATTCTGTTTTCTAGATTGCTAACTCATTCCTCTGCTTCTTCCAGCCTACTCTTCATTCTATCAAGTATGTTTTCATTTTGTTAATTGAACCTTTATCTCTGCAACATTATTCCTTATCTCTGTGGTAAGGGCTTCCCTCATGTCTTCCACTTTTCTCAAGTCCAGTGGTGTCTTTATGATCACTGCTTTAAATTCTCTGTCAGATATGTTACCTGTATCTGTTTCACTCAGATCACTGGCTGTGGCCTTGTTCTGTTCTTTCATTTTGGATAAATTCCTGTGTCTTCTCATTTTTCTGTCTCTGTGTGTCTGTTTCTCTGTGTTAAGAAAGTCAGCTGTGTCTTCTCTTCTTGAAAGTAGTGACTTTATGCAGAAGAGGTCCTGGAGTGCCCTCAACACAGTGTCTGCTGTTCCCTAGAACCTGACATTTCAGGAGAGTCTTCTTTGTGTGTTGCTTATCCCCTGCTGTTTTGTCTGAGTCACTTTCCCTTACAGTGCAATTGTCTGCACTTCCTCTCTGCCATTTGTGGGCTATCCTTACTCTCTGTGGTGTTAGTGGGACAAAGGCAAGCTAGCTTGAAGGGTTGTGCTCACTGGGAATCTTGGAAGTGCAGCAGTTCATGATGGACCTCTAGTCATATCCCAGGTCCCCTGAAGCACTGCAGTGACACCTTGCTAGGATGGCTGGTGATATGAGGCTGGGTGTGCATGTCAGAATGGCTGGCCATAGCTGGGTCTGGTGTGCGATGTTGGCTGGGAGCACATGGCTTACCACATCCTGGTGGCAGCATGGAGGTTGGAAATGATGTACCAGCTGAGTATGGTGTGGCAGCTGCATGGAATGCATAGTGACAGCTGTGCACCTGGTAGCTGGGCATGGCACATGATGGCAGCCACAAAACCAAAAATTTAATTTAAAATAAAAATTATTAAATATTTAATTATTCAACTTTATTTTATAATATCTAGATAAAGTTTTAAAACCATGAGTATCTTACTTTTCTCTGTTGATATAGTGTACACAGAGGACTGTGTAAGAATGTGTTATAAAGAGGAAAGATGAGGAGAGATTTCCCATCCCCATTTCTCCCTATGTTAAGAACTGAATATTGTATTTTGCATGCATATTTTTGTTGACAGTTAAAAACCATGGAGATGACACTTGCTTCTTTATTTTGAGAGATAGTTAATTTCAGTAGAAATGATCTCATGTTTTTTGATATATGTACAAATTTACACTTGATTGGTTTTAGCAATTAGTATCCAGACAACTCCAAAGTTGAAAACACTCAAAAGTTTCGGAGAGTCATTGGACTTGATCGATATTCTGAATCAACTACAGATTGAGGGTAAAAAATTAAGTTGCACAAGTTAGTTTCCGTCACCCCTTCAACTTGTACATTGTGATTCTATGATAAATCGTTTCACATGTACCTGTTCTCATTTCCCTCTTAGCAGAAGCAGTTCCCTCCGTAGAAATGGAAAGGGCCAATGACAGTTCCCTGATGGGTTTCATCCTTCTAGGCTTCTCAGACCACCCTCACCTGGAGGCTGCACTCTTTGTATTTGTCCTTTTTTTCTACCTCCTGACGCTTGTGGGGAACTTTGCCATCATCGTTATCTCATACTTGGATCCCCTTCTTCACACCCCTATGTACTTTTTCCTCAGCAACCTCTCCCTGCTGGACCTCTGCTTCACCACTAGCCTCGCACCTCAGACCCTAGTTAACCTGCGAGGTCCAGAGAAGACTATTACTTATGGTGGTTGTGTGGTACAACTCTATATTTCTCTAGCACTGGGCTCCACTGAGTGTATCCTTCTGGCTGTAATGGCTTTGGACCGCTACATTGCTGTTTGCAAGCCCCTTCACTATGTGACTATTATGAACCCACGGCTATGCCAACAGCTAGCATCCATCTCCTGGCTCAGTGGTTTGGCTAATTCCCTGATCCATGCTACTTTTACCTTACAATTGCCTCTTTGTGGCAACCATAGACTTGATCATTTTATTTGTGAAGTACCAGCTCTTCTCAAATTGGCTTGTGTGGACACCACTGTCAATGAGTTGGTGCTTTTTGTGGTTAGTGTCCTGTTTCTTCTAATCCCCCCAGCACTCATTCTTATCTCCTATGGCTTCATTAGTCAAGCTGTGCTGAGGATAAAGTCCCTCGAAGCAAGGCACAAAGCCTTCAGCACTTGCTCCTCCCACCTTACAGTGGTAATTATTTTCTATGGCACCATAATCTACATGTACCTGCAACCAAGTGACAGCTATACTCAGGACCAAGGCAAGTTTATCTCCCTCTTCTATACCATGGTGACCCCAACGTTAAATCCTATTATCTACACTTTAAGGAACAAGGACATGAAAGTAGCTCTGAAAAGACTTCTGTCAAAAAAAATGTGCTCCCTACAAACATGAGGTTCAAGGAAGTGTTTCCAAGACATGTAGTCAGTCACCCAGCTTCTATTTAGCCAAACCACATTACCATATTTCCCAATTTCAAGCCAGTTAAACCTACATTTACTTAAACAAGGGAGATTTTCCTCTTCTATGGGTAACTAAACAAAATATATGCTTATTTAAATTCAGAGCTTGAGCCATGGGGAAGAGAGTTTTGTGTAGATTGTAGCCCTCAACACAAAGTTTATATTTTATTTCTGACATTTATTCTAAGGGAGTCAATAAAAGTAAATAATTACATATTAACCAATTGTCTGGGTTGCAATTTACTTTTTGTTGTTGTTTTCATGTTGATGAATTATTTAGTGTTTTAACATCTTAAATTTACTTTATAATGTCTCTTCATTAAAGCGTCATGTTGGAAAATAAGCACTTTATATATGTACTTCACCTACCAAGTCAGAAAAACATATTCTCATACTATCAATTTATTAAAAACAAGGATATCATAATAACTGTTCTTTTCCATATTTTCATTTATAAACAACTACCAAGAAAGACTAAGAGAAACAAAATATACTAAGCATATTATTTTTTCTTTTTTGTTTTACCCCAAAAGATGCTACCTTATTCCCATTTCCAGGCTAGATTTCATTTCAGAAATAAGAAGCTGTGCCTTATCACTAGGTGACATTATTCTTGACATTGTTTGTAAATAGAACATAAAAAAAATGGCAGTTTTCACAGTCACTCATTTTATTGATATTTTCTCAGTTTAATGTGAATATTCAGTGAATACTCAGTTAAATGTGAATATTCAGATTCTAAAATACATGTAGTAATTTTTATTTTTTATTTATTTTATTTTTTTAAAGATTTTATTTATTTATTTGACAGACAGACATCACAAGTAGGCAGAGAGGCAGGCAGAGAGAGGAAGGAAAGCAGGCTCCCTGCTGAGCAGAAAGCCCAACGTGGGGCTCTATCCCAGGACCCTGGGATCATGACCCGAGCTGAAGGCAGTGGCTTAACCCACTGAGCCACCCAGGTGTCCCAGTAATTTTTATTTTTATAGTATTTTTATTTTCACTGTAACTGCAAAATAGAAGTGCCTACTGGGAAAAGGCCTGATGTAAGATGGTAAGGTAGGAAGACCCTAAACTCACATCCTTGCTAAACTCACATCATGCTAATGGACATCAGAAGAAAGCTGGGGTGGCAATCCTTATATCAGATCAATTAGATTTTAAGCCAAAGACTATAAGAAGAGATGAGGAAGGACACTATATCATACTCAAAGGGTCTGTCCAACAAGATGACCTAACAATCTTAAATATCTATGCCCCTAACAAGGGAGCTGCCAACTATATAAAACAATTAATAACAAAATCAAAGAAATACATTGACAGTAATACAATAGTAGCAGGGGACTTTAACACTCCCCTCAATGAAATGGACAGAACATCTGAGCAAAAGATCAATAAGGAAATAAAGGCCTTAAATGACACACTGGACCAGATGGACATCACAGATATATTCAGAACATTCCATCCCAAAGCAACTGAATATACATTCTTCTCTAGTGCACATGGAACATTCTCCAGAATAGACCACATCCTGGGTCATAAATCAGGTCTCAATCAGTACCAAAAGATTGAGATCATTCCCTGCATATTTTCAGACCACAATGCTCTGAAGCTAGAACTCAATCACAAGAGGAAATTTGGAAAGAACGCAAATACATGGAGACTAAACAGCGTCCTTCTAAAAAATGAATGGGTCAACCAGGAAATTAAAGAAGAATTGAAAAAATTCATGGAAACAAATGATAATGAAAACACAACAGTTCAAAATCTGTGGGACACAACAAAGGCAGTCCTGAGAGGAAAATATATAGCGGTACAAGCCTTTCTCAAGAAACAAGAAAGGTCTCAAATACACAACCTAACCCTACATCTAAAGGAGCCGGAGAGAGAGAACAACAAAGAAAACCTAAACCCAGCAGGAGAAGAGAAATCATAAAGATCAGAGCAGAAATCAATGAAATAGAAACTAAAAAAACAATAGAACAAATCAACAAAACTAGGAGCTGGTTCTTTGAAAGAATTAATAAGATTGATCAGCCCCTGGCCAGACTTATCACAAAGAAAAGAGAAAGGACACAAATAAATAAAATCATGAATGAAAGAGGAGAGATCACAACCAACACCAAAGAAATACAAACAATTATAAGAACATACTATGAGCAACTCTACGCCAACAAATTTGACAATCTGGAAGAAATGGATACATTTCTAGAGATGTATAAACTACCACAACTGAACCAGGAAGAAATAGATAACCTGAACAGACCCATAACCAGTAAGGAGATTGAAACAGTCATCAAAAATCTCCAAGCCAACAAAAGTCCAGGACCAGACAGCTTCCCAGGGGAATTCTACCAGACATTTAAAGAAGAATTAATTCCTATTCTCCCGAAACTGTTCCAAAAAATAGAAATGGAAGGAAAACTTCCAAACTCATTCTATGAGGCCAGCATCACCTTGATCCCAAAACCAGACAAGGATCCCACCAAAAAAGAGAATTACAGACCAATATCTTTGATGAACACCGATACGAAAATTCTCACCAAAATACTGGCCAATAGGATCCAACAGTACATTAAAAGGATTATTCACCACGACCAAGTGGGATTTATTCCAGGGCTGCAAGTTTGGTTCAACATCCGCAAATCCATCAATGTGATACAATACATTAATAAAAGAAAGAGTAAGAACCATATGATACTCTCAATAGATGTTGAAAAAGCATTTGACAAAGTGCAGCATTCCTTCCTAATTAAAACTCTTCAAAGTGTAGGGATAGAAGGCACATACCTCAATATTATCAAAGCCACCTATGAAAAACCCACCGCAAATATCATTCTCAATGGAGAAAAACTGAAAGCTTTTCCGCTAAGGTCAGGAACATGGCAGGGATGTCCGTTATCACCACTGCTGTTCAACATAGTACTAGAAGTCCTAGCCTCAGCAATCAGACAACAAAAAGAAATTAAAGGCATCCAAATTGGCAAAGAAGAAGCCAAACTATCACTCTTTGCAGATGATATGATACTATATGTGGAAAACCCAAAAGACTCCACTCCAAAACTGCTAGAACTTATACAGGAATTCAGTAAAGTGTCAGGATATAAAGTCAATGCACAGAAATCAGTCGCATTTCTTTACACTAACAACAAGACAGAAGAAAGAGAAATTGAGGAGCCAGTCCCATTTACAATCACACCCAAAACCAAAAGGTACCTAGGAATAAATCTAACCAAAGAGGCAAAGAATCTATACTCAGAAAACTATAAAGTACTCATGAAAGAAATTGAGGAAGACACAAAGAAATGGAAAAATATTCCATGCTCATGGATTGGAAGAACAAATTTTGTGAAAATGTCTATTCTACCTAAAGCAATCTACACGTTTAATGCAATCCCTATCAAAATCCCATCCATTTTTTTAAAAGAAATAGAACGAATAATCCTAAAATTTATATGGAACCAGAAAAGACCTCGAATAGCCAAAGGAATATTGAAAAAGAAAGCCAAAGTCGGTGGCATCACAATTCCAGACTTCAAGCTCTATTACAAAGCTGTCATCATCAAGACAGTGTGGTACTGGCACAAAAACAGACATATAGACCAATGGAACAGAATAGAGAGCCCAGAAATAGACCCTCAACTCTATGGTCAACTAATCTTTGACAAAGCAGGAAAGAATATCCAATGGAAAAAAGACAGTCTCTTCAACAAATGGTGCTGGGAAAATTGGACAGCCACATGCAGAAAAATGAAATTGGATTATTTCCTTACACCACACACGAAAATAGACTCAAAATGGATGAAGGTCCTCAATGTGAGAAAGGAATCCATCAAAATCCTTGAGGAGAACGCAGGCAGCAACCTCTTTGACCTCAACTGCAGCAACTTCTTCCTAGGAACATCGCCAAAGGCAACAGAAGCAAGGGCAAAAATGAACTATTGGGATTTCATCAGATCAAAAGGTTTTGCACAGCAAAGGAAACAGTGAACAAAACCAAAAGACAACTGACAGAATGGGAGAAGATATTTGCAAATGACATATCAGATAAAGGGCTAGTATCCAAAATCTATAAAGAGTTTAGCAAACTCAATACCCAAAGAACAAATAATCCAATCAAGAAATGGGCAGAGGACATGAACAGACATTTCTGCAAAGAAGACATCCAGATGGCCAACAGACACATGAAAAAAATGCTCCACATCACTCGGCATCAGGGAAATACAAATCAAAACCACAATGAGATACCACCTCACACCAGTCAGAATGGCTAAAATTAACAAGTCAAGAAATGACAGATGCTGGCGAGGATGCGGAGAGAGGGGAACCCTCCTACACTGTTGGTGGGAATGCAAGCTGGTGCAACCACTCTGG
Organism: Martes martes; assembly: GCF_963455335.1. Taxonomy (NCBI): domain Eukaryota; kingdom Metazoa; phylum Chordata; class Mammalia; order Carnivora; family Mustelidae; genus Martes; species Martes martes. Next base: position 12,643,181 of record NC_137892.1, on the reverse strand, counting down.
AAAACAGTGTGGAGGTTCCTCAAAAAACTGAAAATAGAGCTACCCTATGACCCAGCAATTGCACTACTGGGTATATATCCTAAAGATACAAACGTGGTACTCCGAAGGGGCACGTGCACCCGAATGCTTATAGCAGCAATGTCCACAATAGCCAAACTGTGGAAAGAACCTAGATGTCCATCAACAGATGAATGGATAAAGAAGAAGTGGTATATATACACAATGGAATACTATGCAGCCATCAAAAGACATGAAATCTTGCCATTTGCGACGACGTGGATGGAACTAGAGGGTATCATGCTTAGCAAAATAAGTCAATTGGAGAAAGACAACTATCATATGATCTCTTTGATATGAGGAAGTGGAGATGCAATGCGGGGGGGGGTTGAGGGGAGGTAGGAAAAGAAAAAATGAAAAGATGGGATTGGGAGGGAGACAAACCATAAAAGACACAATCTCAAGAAACAGACTGAGGTTTGCGGGGGGGAGGGGGGACGGGAGAGGGTGGTGGGGAAATGGACATTGGGGAGGGTATGGGCTATGATGAGTGCTGTGAAATGTGTAAACCTGACGATTCACAGACCTGTACCCCTGGGGATAAAAATACATTATATGTTTATTAAAATAAAAAAAAAGAGGAGATGTAAAAAGTGACACCACAGAAAAAGAAAGAATTGTATGAGAATATTATGAAATATTATAGGACAAAAAATTATACAAACTTAAAATAAATGGAAAAATTTCCAGAAACATAGTTGTCCAATACTGAATCGGTAGGAAATAAAAAAGAACAATTACTAGAAACAAAACTGAATTTGTAATAAAAATACTCACAGCGGCAAAATTCTAGGACCATATTATTTCACAGTTGAATTCTACCAAGCATTTAAAGAAAATTTAATACCTATTCTCCTTAAACTGTTAAAAAAATAAAAGATGGAAAGAAGCTTTCAAAAATATTTTTGAGGCCAGAATTACTCTAAAAAAAGACATTAAGGGGCACCTCGGTGGCTCAGTGTGTTAAAGCCTCTGCCTTCGGCTTGGGTCGTGATCTCAGGGTCCTGGGATGGAACCCAGTATCAGGCTCTCTGCTCAGCAGGGAGTCTGCTTCCCCTTCTCTCTCTCTGCCTGCCTCTCTGCCTGCTTGTGATCTCTGTCAAATAAATAAATAAAATCTTTAAAATAATAAAAAATAAAAGAAGACATTAATTACAAAAAAAAGAGAGAGAAAACTACAACACAATATTCTTAGAGAACATAGATGAAAATTCCTCAATAAAATATTAGCAAATCATATTTAAAAATATATTAAAATCATTACTTAGTGTGGAAAGTGGGGTTTATTCTGGAGATGCAAGGACAGGTTAAGTATTTGCAAGTCAAACAGTGTGATACACTATATTAACAAAATAAAGGATAAAAATCATTATTATATTAATCCATGTAGGAAAAGCATTTAGCAGAATTGAACATCCATTCTTTTTTAAAAGATTTTATTTATTTATTTATTATCAGAGAGAGAGTGAGAACAAGCATGTGGAGAAATGAGCAAAGAAGAAGCGAGAGGGAGAGATAATCTCTCAAACTGACTCTGCTGAGAATGGAGCCCAATGTGGGGCTTGATCTCCTGACCCTGAGATCGTAACCTGAGCCGAAATCAAGGATCAGATGCTCAACTAACTGAGCCACTCATGTGTCTTTGAACATCCATTCTCAATAAAAAAACTCTCAGTAGAGTGGTTTTAGAGTTTAAAAAATGTTAGCAAGGATGTGCAAGGAACATACCTCAACATAAGAAAGGGAATATACGAAAAATCCCCAACTAATATTATCTTCAATGGGGAAAGACTGAGAACTTTCCTCTAAGGTCAGGAATAAGACAAGGATGCCCCCTTTCACCACTTTTATTCAGCATAGTACTGGGAGTCCTAAGCCCAGCAATTAGAGAAGAGAGAAATGTGAAAGGTATCCCCATTGATGAGGATGTAGATAACATACTATATATAGAAAACCCTAAAGACTCCACAAAAACCTGTCAGAATTGATAAATGAATTCAAGAAAGTTGTAGGATACAAAATTAATAAATAGAAATTAGTTGCATTTCTATACACTAGTAATGAAAAGCAGAAAGAAATTTTTAAAAATCCATTTACAGTTGTACCAAAAAGAATAAAATAGAAATAAAATGTTTAAATGAGGATTAAGACCTGTAATCTAAAAACTATAAAAAAAAATAGATGAAAGAGCGGTGCCTGGGTGGCTCAGTGTCTTAAGCCTCTGCCTTTGGCTAAGGTCATAATCTCAGGGTTCTGGGATCGAGCCCTACATCAGGTCTTCTGCTCAGCAGGGAGCCTGCTTCCTCCTCCCCTTCTGTCTGCCTTCTGCCTACTTATATCTCTCTCTCTGTGTCAAATAATAAATAAATAAATAAATAAATAAATAAATAAATAAAATTTTTTAAAAAATTGAGGAAAGAAATTGATCATAACACAAATAAAAATATATGACATGCTCATTGATTACAAGAACCAAATTGTTAAAATTTCTATACTACCCAAAGCATCTACAGATTTAATGTAATTCCTATCAAAATACCAAAAACATTTTTCATAGAACTAGAACAAATAATACTAAAACTTGCATGAAACCCCAAAAGAACTTAAATAGCCAAAACAATCTTGAGAAAGAAAAACAAAGCAGGAAGTATCACAATCCTAGAATCCAATATATACTACAAAGCTTTAGTAATCAAAACATTATGGTACTGTTCAGAAATAAACACGTAGACCAATGGAAGAGAAGAGAGCCCATAAATAAGCCTATGCCTATATGGTACAATTAACTATGGCAAAGGAGACACAGATATCCAATGAAGAAAAGACTTTCTTTATAGAGACAGTTTCCAACAAACGGACCTGAGAAAACTGTACAACAATGTGCGAAAGAATGAAATTGGGCCCTTTCTTACACTCTATAGAAAAAAAACTCAAAATGAATAAAGGACATAAATGTGAGACATAGAACCATAAAACTTCTAGAAAATATCATAAGCAGTAAGCTCTTTGATTGGTCTTAGCAACATTTTTCTAGACATGTTTCTTTATGCGAGGTAAACAAAAGCAAACTACATCAAATTAAAAAACTTCTGGGGGCGCCTGGGTGGCTCAGTGGATTAAAGCCTCTGCCTTCGGCTCAGGTCATGACCCCAGGGTCCTGGGATCAAGCCCCACATGGGACTCTCCGCTCAGCAGGGAGCCTGCTTCCCTTCCTCTCTCTCTGCCTGCCTCTCTCCTTACTTGTGATCTCTATTTGTCAAATAAATAAATTAAAAAAAAATTTAAAAACTTCTGTATGGCAAATGAAGCTATAAACAGAATAAGAAGACAACTTACTGAGTAGGAGAAGACATTTACAAATGTTATATCTGGCAAGTGATTAATATTAAAAAATCTATAAAGAATTTATGCAAATGCCTTGCACAAAAAAAATATTGATCAAAAAATGGGCAGAAGACCTGGGTAGACATTTTCCTAAAATGTCTAACAGACACGTATAAAGATGCTCATCATCATTAATCATGAGGGAAATATAGATCAAAATCACAATGAGAAACCACCTCACACATCTTCAAAATAGTTAGAATTAGAAAACAGAAATTAACAAGAAAAACAAAAATTAACAAGTGTTGGCAAGGATGTGGAGATAAAGGAACCATTACATACTGTTGGTACAGCCATTATGTAGAACAAAAACAAAAACCAGTATGAAGTTTCATCAAAAAAATAAAAATAGAAATACCATGTGATCCAGTAATTAATTATACTATTGGGTATTTGCCTAAAGAAAACAGAAACACTAAATCAAAAAGATACATGTACCCCTATGCTTATTGCAGTATTATTTATAATAGCCAAATACAGCAGCAACAAAATGTCTATAGAAAATGAATGGATAAAGAAGGTGTGCGGTGTGTGTATGTGTATGCATGTGCGTGTGTGTGTATACATGCATATACACAATGGAATGTTACTCACTCATTAAAAAGTGACATTTTACCACCTGTAAATACATTGATAGACACAGAGGGTATAACGCTAAGTAAAAGAAGTCAGATAGAGAATGACTAATATTAATGATTTTACTTTTATATAGAAAGAATCTAAAGAAAAAAAAAGAAACACAAAGCAGAAAAAGAACCATCAATGTAGAGAACGAACAGTTTCTGGGGTGAGGGGTGGACAACATGGGTGAAGAGAAATGAGAGATATATGTTTCCAGGTATAGAATTAATAAATTATGGGATTAAAAGGCACAGGGAATATAGTTCGTGGTATTAAAATAAAATTTTATGAAGACAGATGGTAGCTACACTTGTGGTAAGCATATCCTAACATAGAGAGTTGTTGAATCACTATGAAAGTAATGTCATCTTGTGTGCCAACTCTACTTGATAAAAAATAAATAAAAATAATATTTCTAAAATGATTTCATATGCTATTGTGAAAGTTCAGTATTGTATAAGAGTCTGATCTTTTAATTTGATGGGGAAAAAACGAAGAATTAATTTGAGAATACTCTGTAATATCCTTTAATTTGCTGTAGTAGCTATACCTTGATTTTTCTGTGAGGAACATCTCCTCTGTCCCTTCACTTTCCATAACGCATCAAAGGATCCTAACCACACCTGGATGAAAGATTCTTTTCTCTTAACTGGAAGCATGTGTCTCCGAAGAATGCCGTGTGACAGAAAATGTCTTGAATTTTATCAAATTCTTCCTTGAACACCGGCATTGTATTTTTCTGGGTCCTGCTTCATTGCGTGCTTAGTAGGACCTGCTGTTAAATTTTCCCTTCGGTTTTATAGGTTACTTTCACATTTGCTGTTAACTAACTTTGATTTGTGTAAGGACATTTTCTGCTTGCAACCATATAATGTTTACAACCATTTGTGTTTTATTTTGTAAATGGGTACAGATAATGTGCCAAACATTTAAGGTACTCAGAATAATAAAATCACTTATTGGCTTTTAGAAAGTTTAGAGAAGATGGTATAGTACATGCTATAATGGGAGGTTTCCATTAGAAACCACTAAAAATAATAAAATAAAAATAAAATAAGTAAAATGATAAAATAAAATCTCATTTTTAAAACACATTGTTTTTTCATAAGTTATAGAGTACATTTCCATTTAGTGTCTGTAAGTCACTGCATGTCTTGTAGATAAAGCTTATTAAATAATGTAATTCAACAATTTTGTTCCTGTTTTATACATTAGGTTGATAAGAGTAATTACACTTTAAAACATTCTACTTTTCAGAGACAGAGGCAAAAATGTGAAGATAGAGGAGTTTATTCCAAATGAGAGAACACGATAAGGCCGTGGCCAGAGATTTAAATGTAACAGATATAAGTAACATGATTAATAGAAAATTTAAAACAAAAAAATCATAAGGATACTCAGTGGGCTCAAAAACTGATACAGGACAACAGTGAGATCCTTACTACAGAGATAAAAGAGTTTAAAAAAAAAGAATCAATCAAGGATGAAGAGTGCAATAAAGAAAATTAGAAACACACTCGATGCAATGAATAGCAGGCTGGAAGAAGCATAGAAATGAATTAATGGCCCAGAAGACAAAATAATGGCAGTAATAAAGCTGAACAAAAGAGAGAAAAAATAATTATAGAACACAAGAATAGATTCAGGGAACTTAGTAACTCCATCAAACATAATAACATTTGTATTATAAGAGTTCCAGAAGAAGAATGGAGAGAAAAAGGAGGAGAAAATATATTTGAGGAAATCATAGCTGAAAATATCCCTTATAAAGGGAAGGAAACAGAGATCCAGATCTAGGAGGCACAGAGAATTCCCATCAAAATTAACAAAAGCAGGCCAACATGAAGACATACTGTAATTAAGTGTGCAAAATATAGTGATAAAAAATCTTAAAAGTAGCAACACAAAATAAATCCTTAACTTACAAAAGAACACCCATAAGCCTAGCTGCAGATTTCTCGACAGAATCTTGGCAAGCCAGAAAGGAATGGCATGACATATTCAAGGTGCTGAATGGGGGAAATATGCAGCTATGAATATTCTATCTAACAAGGCTATAATTCAGAATAGAAGTAGAGATAAAGAGTTCTCAAACTAAAAAGACTAAAGGAGATTATGACCATTAAACCAGCCTTGCAAGAAATATTAAAGAGGACTCTTGGAGTGAAAAGAGAGACCAAAAGTTACAAAGACAAAAATGAATCAGAGGAACTTTCCAGAAACCACCACAAAACAAGTAATAAAATGGCAAAAATTAACACCTGTCAATAATTACTCTGAAAGTAAATGGACTAAATGCTCCAATCAAAATACATAAGGTATTAGAATGGAGAAAAACTAACACTCACCTATATGCTGCCTACAAAAGATTCATTTTAGACCTAAAGATACCTACAGATTGAAACTGAGGGGATGGAGAAACATTTAGCATGCATATGGTTATCAAATGAAAGCCACAGTATCAATATTTATGTCAAAAGAAACTAGACTTTAAAGCAAAGACTGTAACAAGAAAAAGAGAAGGGCAATATATAATCATAAGAGAGACATTTTCACAAGAAGATATAACATTTTTAAATTTTTACGCACCAAATATGGGAACACTCAAACATATAAAATCATTAATGCCAACCATAAATGAACCAATAATAATACAATAGTAGTAGAGGACTTGAATACATTTACACCAATGGATAGATCATCTAAGCAGAAAATCAATAAGGAGACAATGCCTTTGAATGAAACACCAGACCATTTGGACTTAACAGGTATACTCAGAGCATTTCATCCTAATACAGCAGAATACACATTCTTTTTAAGTGCACTTGGGAAATTCTTCAGAATAGATCACATATTAGGCCACAAAACAGGCCTCAACAGATTCAAGAAGATTGAGAACATACCATATGCCTTCTTTCACTACAACACTATGAAACTTGAAATCAATCACAGAAAACAAACAAACAAAACAGCAACAACAAAAATAGGAAAACCTGGAGAGACCACAAATACATGGAGGTTAAACAACATATTACTAAACAATGGAAAGGTCAACAAGGAAATAAAAAAAGGCATAAAAATATACATGGAAACAAAAAAAAATACAAACACTGGGGCCAAAACCTTTAGGATATAGCAAAAGTGGTACTAAGGGGGAGTTATATAGTAATACAGGCCTACCTCAAGAAGAAAGAAAAATCTCTAAGGGGCAATTTAACCTTATATCTAAAGGAGGGGAAAAAAAAAAAAAGCAAGTGAGCCTAAAGCCAGCAGAAGGAAGGAAATAATAAAGCTTAGTGGAGAAATAAATGATATAGAAACTAAAAAGCAAACAAGCAAACAAAAAAAAAACCACAAAAACCATAGAACAGATCAATGAAACATCAATGAGATGTCCTTTCAAAAATTAATAAAATTGAAGAGCTCTAGCCAGAATTATAAAAAATAAAAGAGAAAGGACCCCAAATTAAATCTCAATTGAGAGAGGAGAAAGAACAACAAAGACCACAGAAACACAAGCAATTATAAGAAAACATAGTAATTAAAAATATACCAACAATTTGGACAACCTGGAAGAAATGGGTAAATTCCTAAGATCATATAAACTATCAAACCTAAAACAGGAAAGAATAGAAAACTTGAACAAACCAATAATCTGCAAAGAAATTGAATCAGTAATCAAAAAATCCCCCAACAAACAAAAATCTCAGAACAGATAGCTTCACATGGGAATTCCACCAAACCTTTAAAGAAGGGTTAATTCTATTCTTCTCGAATTATTCCAAAAAATAAAAAAAAAAGGAGAACTTCCACATTCTTTCTATAAGGCCAGCAATAGCCTGATACCAAAATCAGATAAAGACTCCACTAAAAAAAAAAAAAAAAAAAAAAAAAAAAGAACTACAGGCCAATTTCCCTGATGAACATGGATGCAAAAATTCTCAATAAAATACTAACAGACTGAATCCAACAATACATTAAAAATTCACTCATGATGACTGAGTGAGATTTATTCCTGGGCTGCAAGGTGGCTCAACATTTGCAAATCAATAAACATGATACACAGAGCCAGAGACAAGATGGCGGGGAAGTAGGAGGAGGCGCCTTTTCAACCTGTACCCTAAAATGAGCTGATTACCTACCAAAGAACTCCGATCACCCATGAAATCAGCCTGAGATCAGAATTATACACGTCTGGATCTCTACGGGGGGCAGAAGATGCCAGTGCGCAGGTAAAGTGGAGTGGGAACATTGGACTGATATCGGAAGATAAACAAAAGGGGGAGGGAGCCACCAGAGGCGACCGATTGGAAAATAATACCCCAATACGAGAGTGCCCTGCATCTGGGGACCAGCATTAACTTGGAGTCTTGTTGAAAGCACTCAAAAGAGCAAAGGATCACGGGGGGGAAATTGTGGGAATTGGGGCGGCTAGGGACATGGGCTTAAGTCCCCAGACCCAGGACAGTCTCCCCTGGCGCTGAGCCAGAGAGAGTGTGGCGGAGAAACCTGGTCTTTGTCCCTGAGCTGCCAGTGCGCCCGAGAATGAGTGGAGTCCGGCTCCCGTGAGGGGCTGGGGGCCACACCAGACGGCAGAACGCGCACCTTGCTAGAGATGTGCGCCTGCCTCGCCCTCCCCTGAGAGAGGTGCACGAACGCCCAGCCTGGTGTTCTCGGACACACGCGGCGATAGAGCCGATAGAGCCGATAGAGCCGGAGACGCCGCGCCCCAAACCATCCCCTGGGAGAGGTGTACGCAAGCCCGGCGCTCTTATCCCCGGCCAGCGGGAAAATCTCAGTGTGCGGTCACTGCTTGGAACCTCTCTGGCGGTGTGGAGCTACCCAGACAGGCACCGCTGCCTTGGTTTTGCGTACAAGCAGGAGATCCAGCGTCCCCAGGGACCGCGACTCAGAACCTGCTCTGCCAGCGGCCCAGCGGCTGCAGCACCTGCAGGGGAGCAGACTGAGGCTTCTCTCTGAGAGGGAGGTCGGGGTGCAGTTTTCTTTCCTCTAAACCTCCCCAAACCGTCAAAAGCTGTCAAGGTGAGAGAAAAGAAGTGAACAAACATAAAAACCTCCAGAGAACAAAAACCTGAAAAAACTGTTTTTCTCAGAGCCAACCCCCTTGAGGGGGGTGGGAGGACTTAACTCAGGGAACATCATTGACTGAAAACCCACGTGGCAGCCCCCTCCCCCAGAGAACAAATCAGGAAAGAAAAAAAAAAAAAAGACTACAAGAGAACAACCACCACTACTTCATAGATACAACTTTTATTTTTAATTCTTTCCCACTATTCTGGTTCATTTTTTTTCTTTTTTTATATAGATAATTTTTTAACCTATTTACCATCACAGTGAGATGTCCAGTACATCAAATTCCATGATAAACTTCTAACCTGAATTTTTTGATACATACACATGTGTTTTTCTTTTGCTTTTCTATTTTTTAATTTTTTAAAAAAATTTAGTTTAGTTTAGTCCAATTTATTCCTTTTTTATTTTTATTTTCTAATATTCATATAGAGTTAAACTTCAAGGTAACCCCCTTTCTCCAATCAATGCTACCCCTATAGGTGAACCAATTTTTAATCCCCCTTTTTCTTAGGAAAGTTGAGTCCTTTAACAAAGATATCAAGATACATCCAGGAAGAATCAAAATAACCTTCCTCACCCACACCGAGAATCTATAACCATGCTCCCATCTTTTTCTTCTGCCAGTGTCTCTGTGTATTTATGTTTGTCCTGATAGTATATAAATGTTATACTTGGGGTTCTTCTTGACGAGGCTCCTCCTTTTTTTGCTTATATATGTATTTTTTTCTCTCGTCATATACTTTTATCAGTCTTTTTGTTTGTCTGTTTTTGTTTGTATACGTCATAAATCTTACCCTGGGGCCCATTTGGGCTGAACCTTCTCTTTTATCTTCCCTTTTTCCCCTGTCTCTCTCTCTCTCTTTTTTCTTTTTCTTTTCTTTTTTCTCTCATTTGGGTGGGGAATCCTGAGTGCTCAGAAGCATTCCAGGGTGCACCTTGACTGCACCATGGTCGATACATCCAGCTACATCTGTCCAGTCATCTCTCACCAAAATGACTAGGAGGAGGAACCCCCAACAGAAGAAAAATACAGAGAATGGACCTTCTGCAACAGAGCTAACGGCTATCAACATAGACAATATGTCGGAAAGAGAATTCAGGCTAACAATTATCCAGGCAATAGCTAGGTTGGAGAAAGCCATGGATGACCAAATGGAATTGATTAGGGCAGAATTGAAAGCCACCAGGGAGGATGTTCATAATGTTAGGGCAGAGCTGAAGGCCACCAGGGATGAGGTTCACAACGCTCTCAATGAGTTCCAATCTAATCTAAATTCTCTAAAAGCTAGGGTAACTGAGACAGAAGATAGAATTACTGATCTGGAGGACAAACAGCTAGAGAGAAAGGATCAGGAGGAAGCCTGGAACAAACAGCTTAGAAGCCACAAAAACAGAATCAGGGAAATAAATGATGCCATGAAACATTCCAACGTCAGAATTATTGGAATCCCTGAAGGGGAGGAGAAAGAAAGAAGTCTAGAAGATATAGTGGAACAAGTTCTTCATGAAAATTTTCCCAATCTTGCGAATGGAATAAGTGTTCATGTACTAGAAGTAGAAAGGTCCCCCCCCAAGATTATAAATTCCAAAAAAAATCCAGGCACCTCATAGTAAAATTGAGGAATCATAATTGTAGATACAATCTCTTGAAAGCCGCTAGGACAAAGAAGCTCCTTACATACAGAGAAAAGCCCATCAGAATAACGTCAGACCTGTCCACAGAGACCTGGCAAGCCAGAAAGGGCTGGCAAGATATATTCAGGGCACTAAATGAGAAGAACATGCAGCCAAGAATACTTTATCCAGCAAGACTGACATTCAAAATGGATGGAGAGATAAAGAGTTTCCAAGACTGGCAAGGCTTAAAAGACTATGCAACCACCAAGCCCACACTGCAGGAAATATTAAGGGGGGTTCTATAAAACAGGAAAAACCCTAAGAATAGCATTGAACAGAAATATAGAGACAATCGACAGAAAGAAAGACTTCAAAGATAACACAATGTCAATAAAAACTTATCTCTCAGTAATCACTCTCAATGTGAATGGCCTAAATTCGCCCATAAAATGACACAGGGTTGCAGATTGGATAAAACGACAGGACCCATCCATATGTTGTCTACAAGAGACCCATTTTGAACCTAAAGATACACCCAGACTGAAAGTGAAGGGATGGAGAAGCATCTTTCACGCCAATGGGCCTCAAAAGAAGGCCAGGGTAGCGATTCTCATATCAGATAAATTAGATTTTAAACTAAAGACGGTAGTCAGGGATACAGAAGGACACTACATCATCCTTAAAGGGACTATCCACCAAGATGATCTAACAATTGTAAATATCTATGCCCCCAATATGGGAGCAGCCAATTACATAAGAAAACTATTAATCAAGATAAAGAGTCATATTGATATGAATACATTAATAGTAGGAGATCTTAACACGCCTCTCTCAGAAATAGACAGATCATCGAAGCAGAAAATCAATAAAGAAATAAGAGCATTGAATGATACATTGGACCAGATGGACATCATAGATATATACAGAACATTCCACCCTAAAACAACAGAATACTCATTCTTCTCAAGTGCACATGGAACCTTCTCCAGAATAGACCACATACTGGGTCACAAATCAGGGCTCCACCGATACCAAAAGACTGAGATTATTCCCTGCATATTCTCAGATCACAATGCTTTGAAACTGGAGCTCAATCACAAGGAAAAGTTCAGAAGGAACTCAAATACCTGGAAGCTAAAGACCACCTTGCTTAAGAATGCTTGGATCAACCAGGAGATCAAAGAAGAACTCAAACAATTTATGGAAACCAATGAGAACGAAGACACTTCACTCCAAAACCTATGGGATACAGCAAAGGCGGTCCTAAGGGGGAAATTCATAGCCATCCAAGCCTCCCTCAAAAAAATTGAAAAATCCAGAATACACCAGCTGTCTCTACACCTTAAAGAACTGGAGAATCAACAACAAATCAAACCAACTCCACACGTAAGAAGGGAAATAATCAAGATTAGAGCAGAGATCAACGAGGTAGATACCAGAGATACAGTAGAACGTATCAACGAAACTAGAAGCTGGTTTTTTGAAAGAATCAATAAGATCGATAAACCATTGGCCACACTAATCCAAAAGAAAAGAGAGAAAGCCCAAATTAATAAAATTAAGAATGAAAAGGGAGAGATCACAACTAACACCAAGGAAGTAGAAACAATCATCAGAAGCTATTATCAACAGTTATATGCCAATAAGCTAAGCAACCTAGATGAAATGGATGCATTCCTGGAAAACTATAAACTCCCAAAATTGAACCAGGAAGAAATTGACAACCTGAATAGACCGATATCTAGTAACGAGATTGAAGCAGTGATCAAAAACCGCCCAAAAAACAAGAGCCCAGGACCTGACGGATTCCCTGGGGAATTCTATCAAACTTTCAAAGAAGAAATAATACCTATTCTCCTGAAGCTGTTTCAAAAAATTGAAGCAGAAGGAAAACTTCCAGGCTCTTTTTATGAAGCCAGCATTACCCTGATCCCCAAACCAGGCAAAGACCCTACCAAAAAGGAGAATTTCAGACCGATATCACTGATGAATATGGATGCTAAGATTCTCAACAAGATCCTAGCAAACAGGATCCAACAGCACATTAAAAAGATTATCCACCATGACCAGGTAGGATTCATCCCTGGGTTACAAGGATGGTTCAACATTCGCAAATCAATCAATGTGATAGAACAAATCAATAAGAGAAGAGAGAAGAACCACATGATCCTCTCCATTGATGCAGAAAAAGCTTTTGACAAAATCCAGCATCCGTTCCTGATTAAAACGCTTCAAAGTATAGGGATAGAGGGAACATTCCTGAACTTCATCAAATCTATCTATGAAAAACCCACAGCAAATATCATCCTCAATGGGAAAAAGCTGGCAGCCTTCCCATTGAGATCAGGAGCACGACAAGGATGCCCACTCTCACCACTCTTGTTCAACATAGTATTAGAAGTCCTAGCAACAGCAATCAGACAACAAAGAGAAATAAAAGGTATCCAGATTGGCAAGGAAGAAGTCAAACTCTCTCTCTTCGCAGATGACATGATTCTTTATATGGAAAACCCGAAAGACTCCACCTCCAAACTACTAGAACTCATACAGCAATTCAGTAATGTAGCAGGATACAAAGTCTATGTCCAGAAATCAGTGGCTTTCTTATACACTAACAATGAAAATACAGAAAGGCAAATTAGAGAATCGATTCCATTTACTATAGCACCAAAAACCATAAGATACCTCGGAATAAACCTAACCAAAGAGGTTAAAGATCTGTACTCGAGGAACTACAGAACACTCCTAAAAGAAATTGAAGAAGACACAAAAAGATGGAAGACCATTCCATGCTCTTGGATGGGAAGAATAAACATCGTTAAAATGTCTATACTGCCCAGAGCAATCTATACTTTTAATGCCATTCCGATCAAAATTCCACCAGTATTTTTCAAAGAGCTGGAGCAAATAATACTAAAATTTGTATGGAATCAGAAGAGACCCCGAATTGCTAAGGAAATGTTGAAAAACAAAAATAAAACTGGTGGCATCACGTTACCTGATTTCAAGCTTTACTACAAAGCTGTGATCACCAAGACAGCATGGTACTGGCATAAAAACAGACACATGGACCAGTGGAACAGAGTAGAGAGCCCAGATATGGACCCTCAACTCTATGGTCAAATAATCTTTGACAAAACAGGAAAAAATATCCAGTAGAAAAAAGACAGTCTCTTCAATAAATGGTGCTGGGAAAACTGGACAGCTATATGTAGAAGAATGAAACTTGACCATTCTCTTACACCGTACACAAAGATAAACTCGAAATGGATAAAAGACCTCAACGTGAGACAGGAATCCATCAGAATCCTCGAGGAGAACATAGGGAGTAACCTCTTTGATATCAGCCACAGCAACTTCTTTCAAGATATGTCTCCAAAGGCGAAGGAAACAAAGGCAAAGATGAACTTCTGGGACTTCATCAAGATAAAAAGCTTCTGCACAGCAAAAGAAACAGTCATCAAAACAAAGAGGCAACCCACGGAATGGGAGAATATATTTGCAAATGACAGTACAGATAAAAGGTTGATATCCAGGATCTATAAAGAACTCCTCAAACTCAACACACACAAAACAGATAATCATATTAAAAAATGGGCAGAAGATATGAACAGACACTTCTCCAAGGAAGACATACAAATGGCTACCAGACACATGAAAAAATGTTCATCATCACTAGCCATCAGGGAGATTCAAATCAAAACCACATTGAGATACCACCTTACACCAGTTAGAATGGCCAAAATTAGCAAGACAGGAAACAACGTGTGTTGGAGAGGATGTGGAGAAAGGGGAACCCTCTTCCACTGTTGGTGGGAATGCAAACTGGTGCAGCCACTTTGGAGAACAGTGTGGAGATTCCTCAGGAAATTAAAAATAGATCTTCCCTATGACCCTGCAATTGCACTGCTGGGTATTTACCCCAAAGATACAGATGTAGTGAAAAGAAGGGCCATCTGTACCCCAATGTTTATAGCAGCAATGGCCACGGTCGCCAAACTGTGGAAAGAACCAAGATGCCCTTCAACGGATGAATGGATAAGGAAGACATGTTCCATATACACTATGGAGTATTATGCCTCCATCAGAAAGGACGAATACCCAACTTTTGTAGCAACATGGACAGGACTGGAAGAGATTATGCTGAGTGAAATAAGTCAAACAGAGAAAGTCAAGTATCATATGGTTTCACTTATTGGTGGAGCATAACAAATAATATAGAGGACAAGGGTAGATGGAGAGGAGAAGGGAGTTGAGGGAAATTGGAAGGGGAGGTGAACCATGAGAGACTATGGACTCTGAAAAACAACCTGAGGGTTTTGAAGGGGCGGGGTGGGAGGGTGGGGGAACCAGGTGGTGGGTATTAGGGAGGGCACAGATTGCATGGAGCACTGGGTGTGGTGAAAAAACAATGAATACTGTTACGCTGAAAATAAATAAAAAATTTAAAACAAAAACAAAAACAAAACAAAACAAAAAAAAAAGAAAGTAGAAAACCTAGGATGCAATTCTTGCCTTTTGACTCCATGCCCAGCATCATTCTTGGACACCATAATGTTTCATGTTCCACAAAAGTGTATTTGCTTGGTTCTGAGTTCCTAGTCCATTGCTCCCTCCATCATGATACCATTCTCCTTCCACATTCCTTTTATTTCTTCTTCTTTTTCTTTTAATTATTTGTATTAACATACAATGTATTGTTTGTCCCAGGGGTATAGGTCTGTGAATCATCAGGCTTACACATTTCACAGCACTCACCATAGTACATACCTTCCCCAATCTCCATAACATAACCACCCTATCCCTACTCCCCCACTCGCCCCCGGCAACCCTCTGTTTTGTGAGATTAAGAGTCCCTTATGGTTTGTCTCCCTCCTGATCCCATCTTGTTTCACTTTCCCCTTCCCTACTCCCCACAGCCCCCTGCCCTTTCTCTCAAGTTCCTCATATCAGAGAGATCATATGATAAATTTCTTTCTCTGGTTCACTTATTTTTTTTAAGATTTTATTTATTTATTTGACAGAGAGATCACAGGTAGGCAGAGAGGCAGGCTGAGAGAGAGGGGGAAGCAGGCTCCCTGCTGAGCAGAGAGCCCAATGCAGGGCTCAATCCCAGGACCTGGGATCATGACCTTGAGCCAAAGGCAGAGGCTTTAACCCACTGAGCCACCCAGGCGCCCCGTCTGGTTCACTTATTTTGCTCAGCAAAATACCCTCTAGTACCACCCACATCAATGCAAATGACAAGATTTCATTTTTGATGGCTGCATAGTATTCCATTATATATATACACACCACATATTCTTTATCCATTCATCTGTTGATGGGCATCTAGGTTCTTTCCATAGTTTGGCTCTTGTGAACATTGCTGCTATAAACATTTGGGTGTATGTGCCCCTTCAGATCCCTACATTTGTATCTTTAGAGTAAATACCCAGTAGTGTGATTGCTGGGTGGTAGGATAGCTCTATTTTCAACTTTTTGAGGAACTTCTATGCTATTTTCCAGGGTGGCTGCACCAGCTTGCATTCCCACCAGCAGTGTAGGAGGATTTCCCTTTCTCTGCATCCTCACCCACATCCATCATTTCCCGACTTCTTAATTTTAGTCATATCAGACACTTCTGCAAAGAAGACATTCAGATGGCCAACAGACACATGAAAAAGTGCTCCACATCACTTGGCATCTCACTGTGGTTTTGATTTGTATTTCCCTTGTGCCAAGTGATGTGGAGCACTTTTTCATGTGTCTGTTGGCCATCTGGATGTCTTCTTTGCAGAAGTGTCTGTTCATGTCTTCTGCCCATTTCTTGATTGGATTATTCTTTGGGTGTTGAGTTTCAGAAGTTCTTTATAGGTTCTGGATACTAGCCCTTTACCTGATATGTCATTTGCTAATATCTTCTCCCATTCTGTGAGTTGTCTTTTGGTTTTACTGACTGTTTCATTTGCTGTTCCCAATAGTTCATTTTTTACTTTCCTTCCCTTGCTTTTGGCAATGGTTCTAGGAAGAAGTTGCTGCAGCTGGGGTTGAAGAGGTTGCTGCCTCAAAATCCTCAAGGATTTTGATGGATTCCTGTCTTTTGTTGAATTGAGGACTTTCATCCATTTGGAGTCTATTTTTGTGTGCAGTGTAAGGAAATGGTTCAGTTTCATTTTTCTGCATGTGGCTCTCCAATTGTCCCAACACCATTTGTTGAAGAGACTGTCTTCTTCAATTGGACATGTTTGACTCCGTTGTCGAAGATTATTTGACCATAGAATTAAGGGTCTATTTTTAGGCTCCCTATTCTGTTCCATTGATCTATGTGTCTGTTTTTATGCCAGTACCATACTGTCTTGATGATTCCAGCTTAGTAATAGAGCTTGAAGTCTGGAATTGTGATTACACCAACTTTGGCTTTATTTTTTAACCTTCCTCTGGCTATTCGGTGCCTTTTCTGGTTCCATATAAATTTTAGGATCATTTGTTCCATTTCTATGAAAAAAAAGTGGATGGTATTTTGATAGGGACTGCATTAAATGTGTAGAGTGTCTTAGGTAGCATAGACATTTTCACAATATTTCTTTGTCCAATCTATAGGCATGGAAAGTTTTTCCATTTCTTTGCATCTTCCTCAATTTATTTCATGAGTACTTTATAGTTTTGTGAGTAGAGATTATTTGCCTCTTTTGTTAGATTTATTCCTAGGTATCTTATGGTTTTGAGTGCAATTGTAAATGGGATTGACCCCTTAATTTCTCTTTCTTCTGTCTTGCTTTTGGTGTATAGAAATGCAACTGATTTCTGAGCATGGATTTTACTGAATTCCTTTATGAGTTCTAGCAGTTTTGGAATGGAGTCTTTTGGGTTTTCCACATAAAGTATCATATATGCAAAGAGTGATAATTTGACCTCTTTGCCATTTTGGATACCTTTTATTTCTTTTTATTGTCTGATTGCTGAGGCTAGGACTTCTAGTATTATGTTGAATAGCAGTGGAGATGATGGACATCCCTGCCGTGTTCCTGACCTTAGTGGAAAAGCTCTCAGTTTTTCTCCATTGAGAATGATATTCGCTGTGGGTTTTTCATAGATGGCTTTGATGATATTGAGGTATGTACCTTCTATCCCTACACTTAAAGAGTTTTGATCAAGAAAGGATGCTGTACTTTGTCAAATGCTTTTTCAGGATCTATTGGGAATATCATGTGGTTCTTGTTCTTTCATTTATTAATGCATTGTAACACATTGATTGATTTGTGAATGTTGAACCAATGTTGCAGCCCAGGAATAAATCCCACCTGGTCATGGTGAATAATCCTTTTAATGTACTGTTGGATCCTATTGGCTAGTATTTTGGTGACAATTTTTTTATTCATGTTCATCAAGGATATTGGTCTATAATTCTCTTTTTTGATCGGTTTTGGAACAGTCTAGGAGAATAAGAATTAATTCTTCTTTAAATGTTTGGTAGAATTCCCCTGGGAAGCCATCTGGCCCTGGGCTCTTGTTTTTTGGGAGATTTTTGATGACTGTTTCAATCTCCTTACTGGTTATGGGTCTGCTCAGGCTTTCTATTTCTTCCTAGTCCAGTTTTGGTAGTTTATATGTTTCTAGGAATGCATCCATTTCTTCCAGATTGTCAAATATGCTGGTGAATTGTTGCTCATAATATGTTCTTATAACTCTTTGTATTTCTTTGGTGTTGGTTGTGATCTCTCCTCTTTCATTCATGATTTTATTTATTTGGATCCTTTCTCTTTTCTTTTTGATAAGTCTGGCCAGGGGTTTATCAATCTTATGAATTCTTTCAAAGAATCAGCTCCAGTTTCATTGATCTGTTCTACTCTTCTTTTGGTTTCTATTTCATTGATTTCTACTCTGATCTTTATTATATCTCTTCTCCTGCTGGATTTAGGCTTTCATTGCTATTCTTTCTCCAGCTCCTTTGGGTACAGGGTTAGGTTGTGTACTTGAGACCTTTCTTGTTTCTTGGGAAAGGCTTGTGTTGCTATATACTTTCCTCTCAGGACTGTCTTGGCTATGTCCCACAGATTTTGAACAGTTGTGTATTCATTTTCATTTGTTTCCATGATTTTTTTTTCAATTCTTCTTGAATTCCTGGTTGACCCATTCATTCTTTAGTAGGATGCTTATTAGCCTCCATGTATTTGAGTTTTTTCCAAATTTTCTCTTGTGGTTGAGTTCTAGTTTCAAAGCACTGTGGTCTGAAAATATGCAGGGAATGATACCAATCTTTTGATACGGTTGAGGCCTGTTTTTGCGTCCCAGGATGTGATCTATTCTGGAGAATGTCCCATGTGTACTAGAGAAGAATGTGTATTCTGTTGCTTTGGGATGGAATTTTCTAAATATATCTGTGTTGTCCATCTCATACAGTGTGTCATTTAAGGCCTTTATTTTCTTGTTGATCTTTTGCTTGGATGATCTGTCCATTTTAATGAGGGGGTTGTTAAAGTCCCCTGCTATTATTTTTTTGTTATGTGTTTCATTGATTTTGTTACTAATTGGTTTATATAATTGGCTGCTCCCATGTTAGGGACATAGATATTTAAAATTGTTAGATCGTCTTGTTGGACAGACACTTTATGATAGATTGTATGGTAAAGAATGATAGAGTGTCCTTCCTCATCTCTTATTATAGTCTTTGGCTTAAAATCTAATTTATCTGATATAAGAATTGCTACCCCAGCTTTTTTTTTTTTTAAATGTCCATTAGCATGGTAAATTGTTTTCCACCTCCTCACTTTAAATCTGGAGGTGTCTTTGGGCCTAAAATGAGTTTCTTGTAGACAGTATATCAATGGGTCTTCTTTTTTTTTATCCATTCTGATCCCTGTGTCTTTTGATTGGGGCATTTAGCCCATTTCCATTCAGTGTAGCTTGAAAGATACGAATTTAGTGCACTGTATTACCTGTAAAGTGACTGTTATTGTATATTGTCTGTGTTCCTTTCTGGTCTGTAACTTTTAGGCTTTCTCTTTGCTTAGAAGAACCTTTCAGTATTTCCTGTAGGGCTGGTTTGGTGCTTGCAAATTCTTTTAATTTTTGTTTGTCCTGGAAGCTTTTTATCTCTCCTTCTATTTTCAATGACAGCCTAGCTGGATATAGTATTCTGGCTGCATATTTTTCTCATTTAGTGTTCTGAATATATCATGCTAGTCCCTTCTGGCCTGCCAGGTGTGTGGATAAGTCTGCTGCCAATCTAATATTTCCACCATTGTATGTTACAGACCTCTTGTCCTGAGCTGCTTTCAGGATGTTGTCTTTGTCACTAAGATGAGTAAGTTTTATATTAGATGATGCAGTGTGGACCTATTTTTTTAATTAAACTTTTTAATTTATTTTCAGCATAACAGTATTCATTGTTTTTTCACCACACCCAGTGCTCCATGCAATCTGGGCCCTCCCTAATACCCACCACCTGGTTTCCCCAAACTCCCACCCCATGCCCCTTCAAAACCCTCAGGTTGTTTTTCAGAGTCCATAGTCTCTCATGGTTCACCTCCCCTTCCAATTTCCCTCAACTCCCTTCTCCACTCCATCTACACTTGTCCTCTATATTATTTGTTATGCTCCACCAATAAGTGAAACCATATGATACTTGACTCTCTCTGCTTGACTTATTTCACTCAGCATAATCTCTTCCAGTCCTGTCCATGTTGCTACAAAAGTTGGGTATTCGTCCTTTTTGATGGAGGCATAATACTCCATAGTGTATATGGACCACATCTTTCTTATCCATTCATCCGTTGAAGGGCATCTTGGTTCTTTCCACAGTTTGGCGACCGTGGCCATGGCTGCTATAAACATTGGGGTTCAGATGGCCCTTCTTTTCACTACATCTGTATCTTTGGGGTAAATACCCAGCAGTGCAATTGCAGGGTCATAGGGAAGCTCTATTTTTAATTTCCTGAGGAATCTCCACACTGTTCTCCAAAGTGGCTGCACCAGTTTGCATTCCTACCAACAGTGTAAGAGGGTTCCCCTTTCTCCACATCCTCTCCAACACACGTTGTTTCCTGTCTTGCTAATTTTGGCCATTCTAACTGGTGTAAGGTGGTATCTCAATGTGGTTTTGATTTGAATCTCCCTGATGGCTAGTGATGATGAACATTTTTTCATGCGTCTGGTAGCCATTTGTATGTCTTCATTGGAGAAGTGTCTGTTCATATCTTCTGCCCATTTTTTAATATGATTGTGGACCTATTTTTATTAATTTTGAGGCGGGTTCTTTGTGCTTCCTGGATTTTGATGCTTGTTCCTTTTGCCATATTGGGGGAATTCTCTACTATAAGTTACTCCAATGTATCTTCTGCCCCTCACTTTCTTTCTTCTTTTTTGGGATCCCAATTATTCTAATATTTTTTCATCTTATGGTATCACTTATCTCTCAAATTCTCCCCTCGTGGTCCAGTAGTTATTTGTCTCTCTTTTGTTCTGCTTCTTTATTCTCTGTCATCTGGTCTTCTATATCAATAATTCTTCTGTCTCATTTATCCTAACAGTAAGATCCTCCATTTTTTATTGCACCTCATTAATAACTTTTTTTAAATTTCAACTTGGTTAGATTTTAGTTCTTTTATTTCTCCAGAAAGGGATTCTCTAATATCTTTCATGCCTTTTTCAAGCCCAGCTAGCACCTTGAGAATTGTCATTCTGAACTCTAGTTCTGACATATTACCAATGTCTGTATTGATTAGGTCCCTAGTCATTGGTACTACCTCTTGTTCTTTTTTTTTTTTTTTTTGGTGGCGAGTTTTTCCACCTTGTCATTTTAACCAGATAAAAATATATGAATGAGAGAGTAAAATACTAAAAGGGTGGTGAAGACCACAGAAAAATGTACACTAACCAAATCAGAAGAGAACTGAAACTGGGGGTAGAAGAAAGGAAAAAAAAATAGTATATATATATATATATATAATACGTATATATTATATATATATGACTGGTAAATAGAACAGAACCACCCACTTGATTTTGGGTGTATTCTGGTCTCTTAGAAGAAACTGCCTCTCAAAATTTTAAAGAAAAAAAATATATATATACAAAAGTATGGGTAAACATGATGAAGAGATGGAATATGAGTGTAAAGATGAAAATTTAAAAATTTTCTAAAAGAGGAATTGATAAGTTGGTGGAAAAAAGTAAATGAAAGAGAGAATGTGATCAGCCTGGAGCTAGATTTAAGGTATATTTTGATCTATTTGAATAAACTGTATTCCAAAATTTTAAAGAAAAAAGACCTATATGTATACAAAAAAGAAGGTTAAATACAATGAAGGGATAAAATATGACTATAAAAAAATGAACATTTAAAAAGTTTTTTTAAAAGGTATTGAAGATAGTTAAAAAAAACTTTAAAAGAGGAAAGAGGAAAAGTTAAAAAACTAGAATAAGAAAAAACTTTTTAATGTTTTAATTTATTAAATTAATAAAATCTAATAATTTAATTCATTTTAAAATAAATAAATAAATAAATAAGAATTAATAAATTTATAACTTATAAATTTTATGATTTATGATTATATATGTATATATTTTATATTATATAAATTATATATTTATAATTTATATTTATAATTTATAAATTATAAAATAATAAAAAATCAATAAAATGTAAATAAAAATCAGTAATAACAAATAAAAAATTTAAAGACCAAAGGATCATGGGGAAAAAAACCATTATTCTATGTGTTGTTTTCCCCTAGCTCAGGAGTTCCACATATCTTGTTGATTGGTAAATTTGGTTTTGGCTGTATGCTCTTGCTGATCTTCTGGGGGAAGGGTCTGTTGCAGTGATTCTCGAATATCTTTGCCTAAGGCAGAATTCTGCCACCCTTTCCAGGGGCCAGGCTAAGGTATCTGCTCAGGTTCACTGTCAGGAGCTTTTGTTCTCTGAGCACTTCCCATAGAGCTCTGGAGGATGGGAATGAAAATGGTGGCCTCCCAATCTCCAGCCTGGAGGACCCACGAGCTCAGAGCCCCACTCCTCAGTGCACTTTCAGAGAAAAGCATTCAATCCCTCCCATCTCCCTGGTCTCTGGCCCCACTCTGTGCTCACCCAGCTGATGACCGAATGTTTCTATCTCTGGTGCATGGCCCTGTTTGCAGTCACCAAACCAAGCACATTTCTGCAGTGCATTCCTGCGCTGGTCCTCCCAGAGGAGGAAAGAGGAGATCTCTTCAGATCTGCCACTTGTGGAGTTCCCGCTTGAAGAGCAGTGGTCCAACTGTGCTTTGGATAATGGTTTAAGGTAACCCCAACCTGAGAGCTCACTCCTTGGCTCCATCTCTATAGCCAGCTTCCCTGCTCTGATACCTGACAGCTTTGCCACACTCAGTTACCCCTGGTCTTTCTGTGACCCCATGGGTCCTGAGGCCACACGTCCCCATGAGGGCCCCACTCCCAGCTTAGCTTCTGGAGTGATGTCCCTCAGTGGAGAAGACTTCTGAAAGTTCTGATTTTGTGCTCTGCTGCTCCACCACTTACCAGAAGCTGCTCCCCCACCCCATCTATCTTCCTGGCACTTAGGATTCATTTTTCTGGATGTCCTACCTTCCAGAAAGTGGTTGATTTTTGTTCCTAGAATTGCCACTTTTCTTCTCTTCTATCTCCTGTTGAGTTTGTAGGTGTTTGGAATTGTTTGATGACTATCTAGCTGAACTCCTGAAACCTAATGCTAACTCAGTCTCCCACTCCTCCACCATCTTGCTTCCTCCCCCCTTTCACTTATTTTATCCTTACCCCTCCCCTTAGCTTCCCCCTGGCAATAACCAATTCATTGTCAACATTGAACAATTTTTTTTCCTGCTTCTTTTTTTTGTTTGTTTGTTTTGTTTCTTAAATCCCATGTATTCCTTTTTATGGCTGAGTAATATCTATATATATATATATCTATATCTAGACATATATTACATATATATGTACATACAAATTACATATATACATATATATGACAAATACATATTTACATATATACACATATATATTACATATATATGTACATACATTAAAAGTATGTGTGTGTGTATATATATATATGTGTGTGTATATATATATATATACACACACATATATATATATATATATATACACACATATATATATATATACCTTTACTTATTTTTGTTGTGTAATTCCTGTGGCTAGGGCTTCCAGTACCATGTTAAATAACAGTGAAAGTAGACATCCCTGTCTTTTTCTTGACAGTACAAGAAAAGCTCTCAGATGTCCCCCATTGAGGATGATATAAACTCTTCATTTTTCATAGATGATCTTTATTATGTTGAGATATGTTCTCTCTAAACCTACTTTGTTGAGGGGTTTTAATCAAGAATGGGTAAATATATAGATTGCATATATATATATGGCTAAATATATAGATTGCTTATATATCTATATATCTATATATAGAGAGATATATAGAGATACATATGTAATTTTTTTAATCTATTCATGTACTGATGGACACTTAGGTTGCTACCATATCTTGGTTATTGCAAATAATCTGCAATAAACATAGAAGCACATATATCTTTTCAAATTAGTTTTTTGTTTTCTTGGGATGAATACCCTAGGGTATTGGAATTAATGGAGCATATGGTAATTCCATTTTTGATTTTTTGAGGAACATCCATACAGTTTTCCACAGTGGCTACCCTAGCTTGCATTTCTATCAACATTGCATCAGTGTTTTTTTTTCACCACATCTTCATTAGTACTTTTGATTTCTGTGTTTTTCATTTTTTTCTTCTTTTAATGAGGCAGTATATATTTCAGTTGTACAACATATTAATTTGATAAACATAGTGAAAGATTGCTACAGCCAAGCTAATTAGCATATTATCTCCTCACATAATTATCATTTTTTGTGTGTGAGAACAACTGAAATCTACTCACTAAGCAAATATTTATTTATTTATTTACTTTAGAAAGAGAGAATGTGAGCAGGGAAGGAGGAGGAGCAGAAGGAGGTAATCTTAAGTATGCTCCATGACCAGCATAGGACCCAACATGGGGCTTGATTTCATGACCCTGAGATCATGACTGAGCCAAAATCAAAAGTCAGATGCTTAATCAGTTGACCTATGCAAGTGGCCCATCACTAAGCAAATTTTGACTGTTCAATACAGTACAATTAACTATAGTCACCATGCTATACTTTAGATTTCCAGATTTATTCATCTTACATAATTAGAACTTTGTATTCTGACCAACTTCACTCGTCTCACTCAACACAACTTGTAACTACCAATCTAATCACTGCAACTAAGAATTTAATATTTTTAGATTGCTACACATTAGTGAAATTATGCAACTTATATTTTTGGTTCTTAGCTTATTTTACTTAGCATAATGTCCTCCAGATTAATGCATGTTACTACAAACACCAGAATCTCTTTTTGTATTATTAAGTTGTTCTTTTTAATTCCAGTATAGTTAACATATGGTGTTATATAGCTTCAGGTGTATAATACAGTCATTCAACAGTTCTATACATTACTCGGTGCTCATTCTGATAAGTAAACTCTTTATTATTATTATTTTTTAACTACAGTTAGCTAACATACAATGTTGTACTAGCTTCAGGTGTACAATATAGTGAACATCACTTGTGCTCATCATGACAAACATAAATTTTAATTCCCATCATGTAACCTATCACCCCATCACCCTCCTCTCTGTTAAACATCAAATCGTTCTCTATAATTATGAGTCTGTTTCTTCCTTTGTCTCTCTCTCTCTCTTTTTTTCCCCCCATTTGCTTCTTTGTGGTATATTTTAAATTTCAAATATGAATGAAATCATATGATTTTGTCTTTCTCTGACTGATCTATTTCACTTAGCATAATACTCTAGCTTCATCCATGTCATTACAAATGACAAAATTTCATTCTTTTTGATGGCTGAGTAATAGTCCATTGTCTATATATACCACATCTTTATCTATTCATCTGTCAATGGACATCTGGGCTCTATCCATAATTTGGCTATTGTTGATAATTTTGCTATAAACCAGGGTTCATATATCCCTTTGAAACAGTATTTTAGTATCCTTTGGGTAAATATCTAATAGTACAATTGCTGAGTCATAAGGTAGTTCAGTTTTTAGATGTGCTCTTGTCTTCTTGTAAAATGAGTCATGACACCACTTTCAATAGAACTTAAGCCCTACAGAACTCTCTGGTCAGAAGATTTGGTGAGGGCACATATTTCTGCTGGTCTTCTGGGGTAGGGACCCATTACCCTGGGACTGAGTCAAGCTTGATGGAGAATCACAATCATGCCAAAGTACAGAAAACTAGAGCTTGATGTAAGCAGGTTAGGCAGACTGTGTTTGCTCCACTACTTCCCACCGGTGGCTCTGTGCTTACACTGAAAATTTTCTATGGCTTGTGTTCTTTTCTAGGATTTGTATGGTTTCAGGTCTCACATTTTGGTCTTTAATCCATTTTGAGTTCATTTTTTGGATGGTGTAAGAAACTGACCCGGTTTCATTCTTTTGCATGTTGCTGTCAGCTTTTCCCAACACCATTGGTTGAAGAGACTTTCTTTATTCCATTGGATATGGTTTTCTACTTTGTTGAAGATTAAATGATTAATCATGTAGCTGTGGGTTCATTGTGGGGTTTTCTATTCTGCTCCATTTATCTATGTGGTTTTTTTTGGTACCAGTACCGAACTTCTCAATTACTACAGCTCTGTAATGTAACTTGTCCAGAATTGTGATGTACCCAGTTTTATTTTCTTTTACAGCATTACTCTGGATGTTTGGGGTCTTAAATAAAAATTTAAGTTTGTTCTTGCTCTTTGAATAATTCTGTTGGTATTTAGATAGGAATTGCATTAAATATATAGATTGCTTTGGGTATCATAAACATTTTAGCAATATTTGTCCTTCCAACCCAGGAGCATGGAATGTCTTTCCATTTCCTTTGTAATCCTCAATATCTTTATTAGTGTTTTATATTTTTTCAGAGTACAGGGTTTTCACATCTTTGGTTATGTTTATTCCTAGGTATCTTCCTGCTTTTGGTGCAAGTATAAATGTGAGTGATTCCTTCATTTATCTTTCTGCTCTGTCATTATCCATGTATAGAAATACAACAGATTTCTTTATGTTGATTTTGTATCCTCCGACTTTATTGAATTCATGTATCAGTTACAGCAGTTCTTCGGATGAGTCTTTAGGGTTTTCTATACAGATTATCATGTTATCTGAAAATAGTGAAAGTTTTACTTCTTCCTAGCTGATTTGGACGTCCTTTACTTATTTTTGTTGTGTAATTCCTGTGGCTAGGGCTTCCAGCACCATGTTAAATAACAGTGAGAGTAGACATCCCTATCTTTTTCTTGACAGTACAAGAAAAGATCTCAGTTGTCCCCCATTGAGGATGATATAAACTCTTCATTTTTCATGGATGGTCTTTATTATGTTGAGATATGTTCTCTATAAACCTACTTTGTTGAGAGTTTTTAATCAAGAATGGGTGCTGTATTTTGTCAATTATTTTTATCCTACATCTATCTATCTATCATATGATTCTTATCCTTTATTAATGTGTATCATGTTTATTTTTTTTTAATTAATTTTTTTATTTATTTTCAGCGTAACAGTATTCATTGTTTTTTCACCACACCCAGTGCTCCATGCAATCTGGGCCCTCCACCACCTGGTTCCCCCACCCTCCCACCCCCTGCCCCTTCAAAACCCTCAGGTTGTTTTTCAGAGTCCATAGTCTCTCATGGTTCACCTCCCCTTCCAATTTCCCTCAACTCCCTTCTCCTCTCCATCTACCCTTGTCCTCTATATTATTTGTTATGCTCCACCAATAAGTGAAACCATATGATACTTGACTCTCTCTGTTTGACTTATTTCACTCAGCATAATCTCTTCCAGTCCTGTCCATGTTGCTACAAAAGTTGGGTATTCGTCCTTTCTGATGGAGGCATAATACTCCATAGTGTATATGGACCACATCTTTCTTATCCATTCATCCGTTGAAGGGCATCTTGGTTCTTTCCACAGTTTGGCGACCGTGGCCATTGCTGCTATAAACATTGGGGTACAGATGGCCCTTCTTTTCACTGCATCTGTATCTTTGGGGTAAATACCCAGCAGTGCAATTGCAGGGTCATAGGGAAGCTCTATTTTTAATTTCCTGAGGAATCTCCACACTGTTCTCCAAAGTGGCTGCACCAGTTTGCATTCCCACCAACAGTGGAAGAGGGTTCCCCTTTCTCCACATCCTCTCCAACACACGTTGTTTCCTGTCTTGCTAATTTTGGCCATTCTAACTGGTGTAAGGTGGTATCTCAATGTGGTTTTGATTTGAATCTCCCTGATGGCTAGTGATGATGAACATTTTTTCATGTGTCTGGTAGCCATTTGTATGTCTTCATTGGAGAAGTGTCTGTTCATATCTTCTGCCCATTTTTTAATATGATTATCTGTTTTGTGTGTGTTGAGTTTGAGGAGTTCTTTATAGATCCTGGATATCAACCTTTTGTCTGTACTGTCATTTGCAAATATCTTCTCCCATTCCGTGGGTTGCCTCTTTGTTTTGTTGACTGTTTCTTTTGCTATGCAGAAGCTTTTGATCTTGGTGAAGTCCCAGAAGTTCATCTTTGCCTTTGTTTCCTTTGCCTTTGGAGACATATCTTGAAAGAAGCTGTGGCTGATATCAAAGAGGTTACTCCCTATGTTCTCCTCGAGGATTCTGATGGATTCCTGTCTCACGTGGAGGTCTTTTATCCATTTCGAGTTTATCTTTGTGTATGGTGTAAGAGAATGGTCAAGTTTCATTCTTCTACATATAGCTGTCCAGTTTTCCCAGCACCATTTATTGAAGAGACTGTCTTTTTTCCACTGGAAATTTTTTCCTGTTTTGTCAAAGATCATTTGACCATAGAGTTGAGGGTCTATATCTGGGCTCTCTACTCTGTTCCACTGGTCCATGTGTCTGTTTTTATGCCAGTACCATGCTGTCTTGGTGATCACAGCTTTGTAGTAAAGCTTAAAATCAGGTAACGTGATGCCGCCAGTTTTGTTTCTGTTTTTCAACATTTCCTTAGCAATTCGGGGTCTCTTCTGATTCCATACAAATTTTACGATTATTTGCTCCAGCTCTTTGAAAAATACTGGTGGAATTTTGATCGGAATGGCATTAAAAGTATAGATTGCTCTGGGCAGTATAGACATTTTAATGATGTTTATTCTTCCGATCCAAGAGCATGGAATGGTCTTCCATCTTTTTGTGTCTACTTCAATTTCTTTTAGGAGTGTTCTGTAGTTCCTCGAGTACAGATCTTTAACCTCTTTGGTTAAGTTTATTCCGAGGTATCTTATGGTTCTTGGTGCTATAGTAAATGGAATCAATTCTCTAATTTGCCTTTCTGTATTTTCATTGTTAGTGTATAAGAAAGCCACTGATTTCTGGACATTGACTTTGTATCCTGCTACATTACTGAATTGCTGTATGAGTTCTAGTAGTTGGGGTTGGAGTCTTTCGGGTTTTCCATAAAAAGAATCATGTCATCTGCGAACAGAGAGAGTTTGACTTCTTCCTCACCAATTTGGATACCTTTTATTTCTCTTTGCTAATACTATGTTGAACAAGAGTGGTGAGAGTGGGCATCCTTGTCGTTCTCCTGATCTCAATGGGAAGGCTGCAAGCTTTTTCCCATTGAGGATGATATTT
Organism: Martes martes; assembly: GCF_963455335.1. Lineage (NCBI taxonomy): Eukaryota > Metazoa > Chordata > Mammalia > Carnivora > Mustelidae > Martes > Martes martes. The sequence goes on along the minus strand of NC_137892.1, from coordinate 12,613,697 downwards.
GCTGTGGGTTTTTCATAGATAGATTTGATGAAGTTCAGGAATGTTCCCTCTATCCCTATACTTTGAAGCGTTTTAATCAGGAACGGATGCTGGATTTTGTCAAAAGCTTTTTCTGCATCAATGGAGAGGATCATGTGGTTCTTCTCTCTTCTCTTATTGATTTGTTCTATCACATTGATTGATTTGCGAATGTTGAACCATCCTTGTAACCCAGGGATGAATCCTACCTGGTCATGGTGGATAATCTTTTTAATGTGCTGTTGGATCCTGTTTGCTAGGATCTTGTTGAGAATCTTAGCATCCATATTCATCAGTGATATCGGTCTGAAATTCTCCTTTTTGGTAGGGTCTTTGCCTGGTTTGGGGATCAGGGTAATGCTGGCTTCATAAAAAGAGCCTGGAAGTTTTCCTTCTGCTTCAATTTTTTGAAACAGCTTCAGAAGAATAGGTATTATTTCTTCTTTGAAAGTTTGATAGAATTCCCCAGGGAATCCGTCAGGTCCTGGGCTCTTGTTTTTTGGGAGGTTTTTGATCACTGCTTCAATCTCGTTACTAGATATCGGTCTATTCAGGTTGTCAATTTCTTCCTGGTTCAATTTTGGGAGTTTATAGTTTTCCAGGAATGCATCCATTTCATCTAGGTTGCTTAGCTTATTGGCATATAACTGTTGATAATAGCTTCTGATGATTGTTTCTACTTCCTTGGTGTTAGTTGTGATCTCTCCCTTTTCATTCTTAATTTTATTAATTTGGGCTTTCTCTCTTTTCTTTTGGATTAGTGTGGCCAATGGTTTATCGATCTTATTGATTCTTTCAAAAAACCAGCTTCTAGTTTCCTTGATACGTTCTACTGTATCTCTGGTATCTACCTCGTTGATCTCTGCTCTAATCTTGATTATTTCCCTTCTTACGTGTGGAGTTGGTTTGATTTGTTGTTGATTCTCCAGTTCTTTAAGGTGTAGAGACAGCTGGTGTATTCTGGATTTTTCAATTTTTTTGAGGGAGGCTTGGATGGCTATGAATTTCCCCCTTAGGACCGCCTTTGCTGTATCCCATAGGTTTTGGAGTGAAGTGTCTTCGTTCTCATTGGTTTCCATAAATTGTTTGAGTTCTTCTTTGATCTCCTGGTTGATCCAAGCATTCTTAAGCAAGGTGGTCTTTAGCTTCCAGGTATTTGAGTTCCTTCTGAACTTTTCCTTGTGATTGAGCTCCAGTTTCAAAGCATTGTGATCTGAGAATATGCAGGGAATAATCTCAGTCTTTTGGTATCGGTGGAGCCCTGATTTGTGACCCAGTATGTGGTCTATTCTGGAGAAGGTTCCATGTGCACTTGAGAAGAATGAGTATTCTGTTGTTTTAGGGTGGAATGTTCTGTATATATCTATGATGTCCATCTGGTCCAATGTATCATTCAATGCTCTTATTTCTTTATTGATTTTCTGCTTCGATGATCTGTCTATTTCTGAGAGAGGCGTGTTAAGATCTCCTACTATTAATGTATTCATATCAATATGACTCTTTATCTTGATTAATAGTTTTCTTATGTAATTGGCTGCTCCCATATTGGGGGCATAGATATTTACAATTGTTAGATCATCTTGGTGGATAGTCCCTTTAAGGATGATGTAGTGTCCTTCTGTATCCCTGACTACCGTCTTTAGTTTAAAATCTAATTTATCTGGTATGAGAATCGCTACCCCGGCCTTCTTTTGAGGCCCATTGGCGTGAAAGATGCTTCTCCATCCCTTCACTTTCAGTCTGGGTGTATCTTTAGGTTCAAAATGGGTCTCTTGTAGACAACATATGGATGGGTCCTGTCGTTTTATCCAATCTGCAACCCTGTGTCGTTTTATGGGTGCATTTAGGCCGTTCACATTGAGAGTGATTATTGAGAGATACGTTTTTATTGACATTGTGTTATCTTTGAAGTCTTTCTTTCTGTCGATTGTCTCTATATTTCTGTTCAATGCTATTCTTAGGATTTTTCCTCTTTTATAGAGCCCCCCTTAATATTTCCTGCAGTGTCGGCTTGGTGGTTGCATAGTCTTTCAAGCCTTGCCAGTCTTGGAAACTCTTTATCTCTCCATCCATTTTGAATGTCAGTCTTGCTGGATAAAGTATTCTTGGCTGCATGTTCTTCTCATTTAGTGCCCTGAATATATCTTGCCAGCCCTTTCTGGCTTGCCAGGTCTCTGTGGACAGGTCTGACGTTATTCTGATGGGCTTTCCTCTGTATGTAAGGAGCTTCTTTGTCCTAGCGGCTTTCAAGAGATTGTATCTACAATTATGATTCCTCAATTTTACTATGAGGTGCCTGGATGTTTTTTTTGAATTTATAATCTTGGGGGGGGGACCTTTCTAACTTCTAGTACATGAACACTTGTTCCATTCGCAAGATTGGGAAAATTTTCATGAAGAACTTGTTCCACTATATCTTCTAGACTTCTTTCTTTCTCCTCCCCTTCAGGGATTCCAATAATTCTGACGTTGGAACGTTTCATGGCATCATTTATTTCCCTGATTCTGTTTTCGTGGCTTCTAAGCTGTTTGTTCCAGGCTTCCTCCTGATCCTTTCTCTCTATCTGTTTGTCCTCCAGATCACTAATTCTATCTTCTTTCTCAGTTACCCTAGCTTTTAGAGAATTTAGATTAGATTGGAACTCATTGAGAGCGTTGTGAACCTCATCCCTGGTGGCCTTCAGCTCTGCCCTAACATTATGAACATCCTCCCTGGTGGCTTTCAATTCTGCCCTAATCAATTCCGTTTGGTCATCCATGGCTTTCTCCAACCTAGCTATTGCCTGGATAATTGTTAGGCTGAATTCTCTTTCTGACATATTGTCTATGTTGATAGCCATTAGCTCTGTTGCAGAAGGCCCATCCTCTGTATTTTTCTTCTGTTGGGGATTCCTCCTCCTAGTCATTTTGGTGAGAGATGAGTGGACAGATGTAGCTGGATGTATCGACCATGGTGCAGTCAAGGTGCACCCTGGAACGCTTCTGAGCACTCAGGATTCCCCACCCAAATGAGAGAAAAAAGAAAAGAAAAAGAAAAAAGAGGGAGAGAGAGAGACAGGAAAAAAAGGGAAGATAAAAGAGAAGGTTCAGCCCAAATGGGCCCCAGGGTAAGATTTATGGCGTATACAAACAAAAACAAACAAAAAGACTGATAAAAGCATATGACGAGAGAAAATATATATATATATATATATATATAAGCAAAAAAAGGAGGAGCCTTGTCAAGAACCCCAAGTATAAGATTTATATACTATCAGGACAAACATAAATACACAGAGACACCGGCAGAAGAAAAAGATGGGAGCATGGTTATAGATTCTCGGTGTGGGCGAGGAAGGTTATTTTGATTCTTCCTGAATGTATCTTGATATCTTTGTTAAAGGACTCAACTTTCCTAAGAAAAAGGGAGATTAAAAATTGGTTCACCTATAGGGGTAGCATTGCTTGGAGAAAGGGGGTTACCTTGAAGTTTAACTCTATATGAATATTAGAAAATAAAAATAAAAAAGGAATAAACTGGACTAAACTAAATTAAAAATTTTTTTAAAAATTAAGAAAATAGAAAAGCAAAAGAAAAACACATGTGTATGTATCAAAAAATTCAGGTTAGAAGTTTATCATGGAATTTGATGTACTGGACATCTCACTGTGATGGTAAATAGGTTAAAAAATTATCTATATAAAAAAAGAAAAAAAAATGAACCAGAATAGTGGGAAAGAATTAAAAATAAAAGTTGTATCTATTAAGTAGTGGTGGTTGTTCTCTTGTAGTCCTTTTTTTTTTTCCTTTCCTGATTTGTTTTCTGGGGGAGGGGGCTGCCACGTGGGTTTTCAGTCAATGATGTTCCCTGAGTTAAGTCCTCCCACCCCCCTCAAGGGGGTGGGCTCTGAGAAAAACAGTTTTTTCAGGTTTTTGTTCTCTGGAGGTTTTTATGTTTGTTCACTTCTTTTCTCTCGCCTTGACAGCTTTTGATGGTTTTTGGAGGTTTAGAGGAAAGAAAACTGCACCCCAACCTCCCTCTCAGAGAGAAGCCTCAGTCTGTTGCCCTGCAGGTGCTGCAGCCGCTGGGCCGCTGGCAGAGCAGGTTCTGAGTCGCGGTCCCTGGGGACGCAGGATCTCCTGCTTGTACGCAAAACCAAGGCAGCTGTGGCTGTCTGGGCAGCTCCAGACCACCAGAGAGGTTCCAAGCAGCGATCGCACACTGAGATTTTCCCGCTGGCCGGGGCTAAGAGCGCCGGGCTTGCGCGCACCTCTCCCAGGGGTGGGTTTGGGGCGCGGCGCCTCCAGCTTTATCGGCACTATCGGCTCTATCGCCACGTGGGTCCGAGAACACCAGGCTGGGCATTCGTGCACCTCTCTCAGGGGAGGTTGAGGCACGCGCCCATCTCCAGTAAGGTGCGCGTTCTGCCGTCTGGTGTGGCTCCCAGCCCCTCACAGGAGCCGGACTCCACCCATTCTCAGGCGCATTGGCGGCTCAGGGACAAAGACCAGGTTTCTCCGCTGCACTCTCTGTGGCTCAGCACCAGGGGAGGCTGTCCTGGGTCCGGGGACTTAAGCCCCTGTCCCTAGCCGCCCCGATTCCCATAATTTCCCCCCGTGATCCTTTGCTCTTTTGAGTGCTTTCAACCAGACTCCAAGTTAATGCTGGTCCCCAGACGCAGGGCACTCTCATATTGGGGTATTATTTTCCAATCGGTCGCCTCTGGTGGCTCCCTCCCCCTTTTGTTTATCTTCCGATATCAGTCCAACGTTCCCACTCCACTTTACCTGCCCTCTGGCGTCTTCTGGCCCCTGTAGAGATCCAGACGTGTATAATTCTGATCTCAGGCTGATTTCATGGGTGATCGGAGTTCTTTGGTAGGTAATCAGCTCACTTTAGGGTACAGGTTGAAAAGGCGCCTCCTCCTACTTCCCCGCCATCTTGTCTCCAGTCCATAATATTCTCTTATAATTAGGGCACCTGGGTGTCTCAGTTGGTTAAGTGACTGCCTTCAGCTTAGGTCATGATCCCGGAGTCCCAGGATCGAGTCCTGCTTCAGGCTCCTAGCTCCAGAGGGAGTCTGCTTCTACCTCTGACCTTTTCCCCTCTCATGCTCTCTCTCACTCTCTCTAAGTAAATAAATACAATGTAAAAAAATATATTCTCATAATTATATTTCTTCAGTGTTGGTTGTGATCTCTCCTCTTTTTCATGATTTCATTTATTTGGTTCCTTTCTCTTTTCTTTTTGATACATCTGATTAGGGGTTTATCAATCTTATTCTTTCAAAGACTGAAGTCCTGGTTTCATTGGTCTATTCTACTGTTTTGTTTTTTCCTTTCTATATCATTAGCTCTTCATTAATTTTTGGTAATCTTCATTAATTTTCTTCTCCTGCTAGATTGAGGTTTTATTGAGATTTTCCTAGCTCCAATAAGTGTAAGTTTAGCTTTTCAATCTGGGAGTTTTCTTACTTCTGGAGGGAGGCTTGTATTGCTATATACTTCCCTCTGAGGTTTGTCTTTGTTGCATCTCAAAGGTTTTGAATGTCATGTTTGCATTTTCATTTGCTTCCAATTTCCTGGTTGGCCCATTTAGTCTTTAGTAGGACGTTCTTTAACTTCCACGTATTTGCGGTTTTTCAATTTTTTTTTTCTTTTGTTTGACTTCGAGTTTCATAGCATTGTGGTCTAAGAATATGCATGGTATGATCTCAATGTTTTTGTACTGGTTGAGACCTGATTTGTGACCCAATATGTGGTCTATTCTGAAGGGTGTTTCATGTACTTGAAAAAAATGGGTATTCTGCTGCTGTAGGGTGAAATTCTTTGAATATATCATTAAGAGCATTTGGTCCAGTGTGTCATTCAAAGCCCTTGTTTCCTTGTTAATCTTCTGTTTAGAAGTTCTGTACATTGTTTTGAGTAGGATGTTACAGTCCCCTCTCTTAACTATCATTATCAATGACTTTCTTTAATTTTGTTAATAATTGATTTATATATTTATATATATTTATATAATATAAATATGTGTAATAAATATTTATAATATCTTATATATTATATATTAAATATTGCATATTTATGTAATTAATATATTTATTTATTTAAATATTATATGTGAAATATTATGTATTTATAATTAATATATTACATATTTATTATATATTTATATGTTTGGCTATATATATTATATATTATATATTTGGCTACTCCAATTTTAGGGGCATTAATATTTATATTTGTTAGATCTTGTTGGATAGACCTCTTTGTTATGATATAGTGCCCTTCTTCATCTCTTATTACAGATTTTGATTTAAAATCTAGTTCGTCTGATATAAGTATGGCTACTCCATACTTAGAATTACCTTCTGTTCTTTCTTCTGGGGTGAATTTCTCTATCTCATCACTTTGTCCAGTAAAGAAAAGTAAAGAAAGTAAAGAAAAGAGAAAAAGAAAAGAAAAGAAATAAATCACAGAAAAAAACAAAAAAACAAGATTCTGGGTTTTTTATTCCTGTTTGTTAAAAGAAATATATATATATGTATATATATATATGTATATATTAAATATACATATAATTAATATATAGTTAAACATATAATTAATATGTTAATTATATAATTAATATTTATATATTAAATATATTACATATTATGTATATGTTTTCTTTATTATATCTGTGTATTAAATATAATGAAGAGAACAAAATTTAAAAATATATAGTGTATATAAAATAAAAAAATTAAAAAAGAACAAAAACATTGAAAAATAAGAAAATAACTGAAAAAAATAATAAAGACTAAATAATAAAAATACAAAAGATGCTACAAAGTGATTTCCCCTAGCTGAGGTTTTGCAGCCCTCTATGACCAGTAAACTTGGGGAGCAAGTTGTTTGTGCAGGACTTCTGGGGGAAGGACCTGTTGCCCTGATTCTCAGGTGGACTTGCCCTAGTGCAAATACTTCTTCAGGGCACAGTGTAGCCCGGCTTAGAGTAGGCAGCTCCTGACTCCACTAGGTGGCACTGTTTTTTTCCCTGAAGTCTTTCAGCACCAGTAGGGGATGGGGTAGGGTTATGGAATGGCTGCACTCTTATCTCTAGACCCAGAGCTGAAAGTTAACAGCTCCACCCCACTCTTCACTGAGCCCACACAGAAAAGAAATCAGTCTTGTCTCCTCAGTTTCTGTCAGAACGCTGTGTTTACCTGGCCTGTGACTGAGCATTTTTATCTCAGGTACCTGACTGAGTTTCAAAACTCCCAATTTTAGGGACTCCCATGGTGTGGACTTGTGCTATTCCTCTGGGGGGTGGGTCTTGCCACATTTCTACTTTTTACTGGATACATCCACGAAAGTGATCACACGACTGTGCAGTGGTTCACAGTTTAGGTTTATGTCAACACAAAGCAGGAAGTGTGCACCTACACTCACTATTCTCAGCCAGCTTCCCCGTTACTATGCCTGGGAACACTTCTGCACCAAGGTAACACCCATTCTTCTTGCAACCCTGGTAATCCTTAGACCATGGTGTCACACCTGGGATTCTGCCCCTCTTCACCACCTGAGCAACTTTAAGGCAGGCACATCTCCCACTATAGCAGAGTTCTAAAAGTTCTGATTTTTGTGTTCACCTGCTTATAATACTTCAGAGTAGCAACCTTAAGCAGCCCCTCCACCATATCCTTACCTCTGTCACACCTGATTCAAGTCTCCACAGCTCATATCTTCCAAATCATAATTGCTTTTTTACTTGCAGCCTTGCAGCATTTGTTTTCTCACATCTCCCATTGAGTTCTCAGGTGTTCAGAATGATTTGATAACTTTCTAGTTGTATTCAAGGTACAAGACAAACTTAGGATACCCCTACTCCTGTGCCATCTTAATTCCTCCTCTCTTTTCCTAATTATCTTAACCCTGATTATGGCCTTTTCTTTTGACTCAAATACTTTCCTTTAACATATTTTCTAAGGGTCATTTACTTGATTTTATTTGGGAAACTTAATCTCTCCTTCTATTATGAATAATAGCCTGGCTCAATGGAGTATTCTTGACTGCAGGTCTATATATATATTTTTTTAGAACTTTTTTTTTAAGATTTTGTTTATTTATTTGACAGACAGACATCATAAGTAGATAGAGAAGCAGGCAGAGAGAGAGGAGGAAGCAGGCTCCCTGCTGAGTAGAGCCTGATACGGGGCTCGATCCCAGGACTCTGGGATCGTGACCTGAGCCGAAGGCAGAGGCTTTAACCCTGAGCCACCCAGGCACCCCAGGAGGTCTATATCTTTTGGCAGTTTTGATATATCATGATACTTTCTTCAGTCTGCCAAAGTTTCTGCTGAATAGACAAGTGATGGCCTTATGGGGATTACCTTGCATGTAACAGTTTTCTTTTCTCTTATTGCTTTTAAAATTCATTTTTTGCCAGTCAAAGTAGGTGTCTTGATGTGGACTTCCTTGGACTGATTTAGTTGATTTTCCCTTCCTCAGATTTGAGAAGTTTTCAGATATTGTTTTTTAAAATAAGCTTTTTACCACCCTTCTAACGTTTCTCCTTCTGGGATGCCTCGATGTGTTATTACAGTTGATGATGTCACTGAGTTTCCTTAATTTCTTTTCATCTCTCTTCTTCCTCCTTCTCCTTCTTCATTTTTCTTTCTCCTGTTCTCTTCCTCCCCTTCCTTCTTCCTCCTCCTCTTCCTTCTCCTCCTCCTCTTCCTCCTCCTCCTCCTCTTCCTCCTCCTCCTCCTCCTCCTTCTTCTTCTTCTTCTTCTTCTTCTTCTTCCTTATTCAGCTTCATTGTTTTTCATACTGTCTTCTGATTCACTGATCCGTTCTTCACTTTCTTCTAGTCTACTGTTTATTCTCTCTAGTAAATTTTTTATTTTAATTGTTGTGTTGTTTATGTGTGATCTGTTATTTTTTATATATATATTTACTATCTCTTTGTTGAATGTGTCACTGAGATCCTCCACTCTTTTTCTCAAGTTCAGTAAATATATTTATGATCATTGCTTTGAATTCTTTATCAAACATATTGCTTATCTCCATTTTTCTTTTAGCTCTGTTGGTGTGATTTTCTCCTGTATTTCATTGGGTACCTATTTCTCCTCCATATTTTGTCTACTTCTCTCTGTATGTTTGAATGTATTACAAAAGTCAGTTAGGTCTCCTGGTCTTGAAAGCAGTGGCCTTATAAAACATAGGTCCTGAAGTATTCCCTGTTCACCAGCAGAAGTGCATCAGTTGTGTGTCTTCTGTAGTTTGTATGTGCTATTCTCACTATGACTGAGATTCATTTGCCTTCAGTTCATTGACTGCAATGGCCCCTTTTTTCCTTGCTGTATGGCTCCTGTGCTGTTAAGGGCTATTGTCTAGTTGCCTTGGGCTTCTAGTTGGGTCAGAGGAGCCTCCTGTCAGCTCAGTTTCCAGGGCTGTTGTCACACCAAATTGCCGGATACTCTACTTACCTACAATCAGAACGGATGTCTTCTTCCAGTCTGTCTAAGGGTTTTAATCACTCTGAAATACTGAGCTTTCTTCTTGTGCTGCACATATCTGGGTTATTTTTAGTGGGGTGAACTGGCAATCAGATCAGGTATATGTCCCCTACTCATTGCTAGGGCTGTAGTTGAACTGGTGTGTGTGATTATCTTGCTCTCTCTACTGGGCAAGAGTCACTCTGGAGTGGAGCTGGGCACTGTTGGGGTTACTGGCAGAATGAGATGTGTCAGGCACCACTTTGGATGGACTCCTGCTGTTTGGGGTAAATTGATTGAAGTGAGTCCAGTGGAAAACATGAGGGTGGAGTACATGGTATTAGCAAGGTTTATGCTGGTCCCTTGTCCCTATTTGGCCTACATGAAGGATGATACTTGTCTGGAGATGCTTTGGAGAGAATTCTGAAGGTGTGGGGCTTGTTGGATAGGGCACATCCACAGGAGAACATGAGGGTGAGGATGCAGTGTTAGCAAGCTCTGTGTTAAGAGTTCACACTGGTTCCTGCAAGTGTCCCAGTATCTAGGCTGGAGGTTGGAAGAGAAGTGGTACCCACCAGGTCTTTTGTACTTAGAGAAGTCTCTAAGGATCCCTGCCCCTATACAGCACTTTCTGGGAATTGTAAATGGATCTCTTTCCTGTACACTCCAGGTGATTTTCAGACTGCTGCTACTATACTGTATCTCAACAGGGCTATTTGTTATGCTTTCTCTCTAATATCTGGAATTCAGTGTCCTATTGCTTTCTGGCTCATCTAAAGGTGAGACTGTTGACTTTTAAAGTATGTGGATTGTAAAAACTCATGAGGTTAAGCCCCACTGGTATTTAAAGCCAAATGATATGAGGACACATTTGCCAATGCAGGTCCCTATTTCTGGGGTGCCTGGTGTGGGATCTCTTCCTCTTCCTTTTCTGTATTTGTGATGTCCCACCAGTTTGTGGATAGTTTTGCTATTGATCGTATCTCTACCATTTTTTTTTAAATGTGTCCTCCTCTATAAGATCAACTATGCAGTCTGTTCTGCCAGTCTTTGGGTCATTTTCTGTGCCAGTTGCCCTGATGTGGTTGTTATATAGGTACATCCATGGCATGAAGGAAGTTGGGATCCTCCCACTTAGTCATCCTTCCCATGCTCCTTGAGTTGTGTTAATATAACAACAGCAGCAAAACCCACAAAAGTACAGAGTATGGCAAATTATATAGGTAATGCAAGAAGAAAAACGTAAAGAGAATAAAACAAATAATGGATAGTGAAAGAGAATGCAAGAGATGGCCAGGCATTCTGGTAAGGATTCTGGACCATCGGATCATACAGATAGGGTCAGAAATGGAGCTCACAATATGATAGTCTGTGACCTTTACTACCTGTCTCACCTCAGGCAGTTAATTGCCTCTTTCATTTCTACACATGTTAATGGCCATAGACTAGAATTAGCATATACAAAAAGCTCAGTAAAAGCAATACATTATTTTGTTTCTTTTCAGAACTTCAGGAGGATGCAATTCAGGAAGATGAAGGGGGAGATATGAAAAAGCAGATGGGTTTCTTTAGTCTATCTTCACATTTCATGAATTTATGAACTCTGTTGGCTGGGGTTATCAATGGTGGTGATGAAGATATGAGTAGCAGTGAGGTGAAGTAGATAGTGGTAGAAGCAGAGAGGAAAGTGTGGTCATTAGTCACTGCCCACTCTGTCTCTTTTAGTAGCTGTGTTCTTATGAGCTTCTGGAAAGTCAGGAAAAACAAGCCTTTGAGGTTTTTAAAACTTCAAGTTTTTATTGTTCTTGTGATGCTGGGAGACTTTCCATAGGACCTAGGCAATAAATAACTGTTTTCCAAAATAATCCCTCACAATTATACCTCCAACAGGAAAGAGAACTTCTCCTCTCATTAGAGGTGTTCACCACGTCTTTTACATTAAATTTACATCTTGTGAGAATTAAATAAAAAATGTCAAGTGATGAATTGTCACACTGCACCTGTGATATTGTCCCTTGTTAAATGTATGAGACACAGGTTAACAAGGCAATGTCTTTGACTTCAGAGGGCCTTTATTCTAGTGAGAGAGGGTGACAATAAATAAAGAATAAAAAGTGCATAGTTACAGACAGTGAGAATGCTATGTTACTGGCAGCTTTGTCAGTAAAAACTTTGCAGAACAGAAGAAAGTGGGATGATATTAGGACACTTCCAATCAAAAATGTTCTATGGGAAAAGTTGTCCTTCAGAAATGAAGAAGAAATAAACACTTTCCCAGACAAACTGATGCTGTGGGAGTTCATCATCAATTGCCATACCTTATAAGAAATGGTAAATATTTTCTAGATATTATAAAAGTATATTAATTAGAAACACAAAAATATATTAAATTATAAATATTACTGAAAAAATATATTATATGATGGAATTCAGAACAGCCCAATAGTGTAATTGTGGTATGTAATCACTTAACTCTAGTGTGAAATCTAAAGACTAAAATATGAAAACAACTAAAGCTAAAACAATTTCTTAATGGATACACAATGTTAAAAGATATGAATTGTGACTAAAACATAAAATATAGGGGGAGTAAAGGTCAGCTTTATTTCTCATTGAAATTAGTCCTTTAGCTTAAAAGAGATTGTTATAACTATAACATGGTTTGTGGAAGCCTCATTTTACACAAAACAAAAATCTATAGTAGAAGAACTCTTAGAAGATGGCTGAGGAGAAGGATTCTAAGGCCACTCCATCCTACATTTACAAGAAGATATAACTCACATTCATGTAAGTAAACCAGAGAGCATTTTCAAGACTGGCAGAACAAACTCCACAACTAAATGTACAGAAGAAGTCAAATTACACAGTTTAGGAAGGGCAGATATAGTGCTCAAGAGCTGACAACAAGAGGTAGTGATTTGCAGTCACGGAGAGAGGAAAACACCCAGGAGCCCACATGGGGAAAATGAATTCCCATAATGTCTGACCTTGTAAACTAGAGGGACGGAATTCCATGAATTTGTATAACCAGCAGGACTTGGAGCCTGGGGCTTTAAAAAAATCTGCTGATTCAGACTGGGAAAGCTTGGAGGAGAATGACAGCTCGGTCCTTGCTCTTAAGATAGCATGCAAAGAGATGATACAGGATCCAAATTTGCAAAATGCCTAGGGCAAATGGGAAGAAGAGCTGTTTATAAGAAATTTAGATGCTGTCAGGTGCCAATTCCCCCCTCCCAGCTTAGGCACAGTGCCACCTGGGAGAGGCAATGTTGCATACTTTCTACCTAGCCTGCTGGCAGTGTGCCCCACCACGCCCCACCTAGGAAGAGTGGCTTAGTGCATATTTTGATAATGCTATGCATGCCCTCCCAAGTTAACTTGTGCCACCTGCAGCTACCCCCCTCCATTCTCAGCCTCTGCATGCCCAGCCAGAGTGCTCCTGGGGTGTATCCTCTTGCATGTACCAGCTGTTTAATCCACACCTAAATGGGGATCTTGTCTAGGAATAGTGGCTCATTGAAAGTTTTACTAAAACCACTGCCCTGTCCCTAAGCAGACCTTGAGACATGCCCTGAGAACCAGCCTGCCTGGGTCTCACTAATACCACCACAGTGAGCTGTCATACATCACAAGAGACAGTCGGTGAAGTCTGCACTGAAAAGAAAAGTGACTCACACACAATACTAAGATGCAAGATACACACATAGGAGACTCCCCCAAAGTGCCAAATTCTGGTGAACAGAGGACATGGCATTGCAGGGCACTATAGGACCTTTTTTTCCAAAAAAGGTATTTCTTTCAAGAGCAAAAGATACAGCTGACTTCCTAATACACAAAATCAGGCAAAATAAAAAGACAGAGAATTATATTCTAAATGAGAGAACAGGACAAAATCACAGCAGAAGATCTAAGTGAAACAGAAATAAGTGGTGTGCCTGACTGAGAATTCAGAGTAATGATTATAACGATACCATGGCACTTCAGAAAAGAGAGGAGAACATCACTGAGACCTTTGGAAAAAAAAATAATAAATAAAAAGTAACACACCAGAGATGACAAACTCAATAAATGAAATAAAAATACATTTTTATGATGGAATAAATAGGAATAAATGAAAGACATTGAAGAAAACACAAATAGGAATGAAGAGGACAATAGGAATAAATGGAATAAATGAAATAAATTGAAGAAGACACAAAAAGATGGAAGAGCATTCCATGCTCGTAGATCAGAAGAAAAAACATTGTTAAAATGTCTATACTGTCCAGAGCAATCTATACTTTTGATCTCATCCTGATCAAAATTCCATTGGCATTTTTCAAAGAGCTGGAACAAACAATCCTAGAATTTGTATGGAACCAGAAGAGACCCCAAATTGCTAAAGAAATTTTGAAAAAGAAAAACAAAACTGGGGGCATCATGTTGCCTGGTTTCAAGATTTACTACAAAGCTTTTATTTCTTCACAGCTTTGGGACCTAGTTAAAAAAAAAAAAAAAGCCAAAATACACATAGAATCCAGCATATTGCTCTATTCTGTTCACCTGTCTGATTATGTTCTTTTTTTCCCCCTGTTTTTTTTTTTTTTCCTGATTTGTTTAGTGTGTATTTCTCTGGGGTTGTTGTTGCCCTTTTAGTATTTTGTTCTCTTGTTCATCTGTTCTTCTCTGGACAGAATGACAAGAGAGAAAAACACCTCAAAAAAGAGAACAAGAGGATGTACTGACTGCCGGGGACTTAATCAGTATGGGCATTAATAAGATGTTGAACACTAGAGTTCAGAATAATCATTATAAATATACTAGCTGGGCTTGGAAAAAAGCTCACTAGAGAATCCGTTTCTGGAGAAATAAAAGAACTAGGATCTAATCAAGTCAAAATAAAAAAGGCTATTAATGAGATTTGATAAAAAAAAAATGGAGGCTCCAACTGCTAGGATAAGTGAGGCAGAAGATGGAATTAGTGTTATAGAAAGCCAAATGATGGAGAATAAAGAAGCTGAGAAATAGAGAGATATACAACTACTGGATCATGAGGGGAGAATCTGAGAGATATGTGACACCATAAAGTGAAACAATATTAGAATAATTGGGATCCCAGAAGCAGAGGAAAGGGAGAGGGAGGCAGAAGTTATATTGGAGCAAATTTTAGTGGAGAACTTCTCTATCTGGGGATGGAAACAGTCATAAAAATCCAGGAGGCACAGAGAACAACCCCCCTCCAAACCAATAAAAATAGGTCAATACCCTGACGTCTAGTAGCAAAACTTACAAATCTCAGAGATACAGGATAAATCCTAAAAGCAGCTCAGGAAAAGAAATCTGTATCCTACAGGGGTAGAAACATTAGATTGGCAGCTGACCTCACCACAGACACCTGGCAGGCCAGAAAGGACTGGGATGATATATTCAGGGTACTAAATGAGAAAAATATATAGCCAATAATTCTTTATCCAGCTAGGCTGTCAGTGAAAGTAGAAGGAGAGAAACTGAAAGAATTTGAGGTCACCAAACCAGCCCTACAGGAAATATTGAAAAAGATTCTCTAAGCAAAGAGAAAGCCCAAAAGTAACATAGACCAGAAAGGAAGAGAGACAATATACAGTAACAGTCACATTACAGGTAACACAATTGCACTAAATTCTTATTTTTCAAGAGTTACCCTGAATGTAAATGGACTAAATGCCCCAATCAAAAGACACAGGGACAAAAAAGTAAGGCCCGTCAATATGCTGTCTGTAAGAGATTCATTTTATTTTATTTTATTTATTTTTTAAAAGATTTTATTTATGTATTTGACAGACAGAGATCACAAGAGGCAGGCAGAGAGAGAGGAGGAAGCAGGCTCCCTGCTGAGCAGAAAGCCCGATGCAGGGCTCAATCCCAGGACCCTGAGATCACAACCTGGGCCAAAGGCAGAGGCTTTAACCCACTGAGCCACCCAGGCGCCCCTGTAAGAGATTCATTTTAAACTCAAAGACACCTCCAGTTTTAAAGTAAAGGGGTGGAAAATCATTTATCATGCTAGTGGACATCAAAAGAAAGCTGGGATGGGAATCATTTTATCAGGCAAATTAGACTGTACTAGGAGATGAGGAAGAACACTATATCATAATTAGAGGGTCTATCCAACAAGATCTAACAATTGCAAAATATTTATACCACTAACATGGAAGCAGCCAATTATATAAACCAATTAATAACAAACTCAAAGAAGCATTGACAATAATACAGTAATAGTTGGAGACTTTAACACCCCCCTCACTGCAATGGACAGATCATCTAAGAAGATCAACAAGGAAATAAGGGCTTTGAAAAACACAGAGATATATTCAGAACATTCTACTCTAAAACTACAGAATACACATTCTTCTCCAGTGCACATTGAGCATTCTCCAGAATGGATCTCATCCCAGGTTACAAATTAGATCTCAACCAGGAATGAAATATTGGGATCATTTCGTGCGATTTTTTGGACCACAGTGCTTTGAAGCTGGAACTCAACAAAAGGAAAGTTGGAAAGAACTCAAATACATGAAAGCTTAAGAGCATCCTGCTAAAGAATGAATGGGTCAACCAGGAAATTAAAGAAGGATTAAAAAAAAAATCAATGGAAAGTTTTCAGATACACAACCTAACCCTGGACCTAAAAGAGCTGGAGAAAGAACAACAAATAAATCCTAAAGCCAGCAGGCAAAGAGAAATAACAAAGATTGGCACAGAAATCAATGAAATAGGAACAAAAAGAACAGTAGAGCTGATCAATGAAATTAGGAGCTTGTTCTTTGAAAGAATTAATAATATCGATAAATCCCTGGCCAGACTTATCAAAAAGAAAAGAGAGAAAGGACCCAAATATATAAAATCATGGATGAAAGAAGAGAGATCATAACTAACACTGAAGAAATATAAACAATTAAAGAGCATATTATGGGCAATATATGACATATATGGGCAAATATATATGAAAATTAGACAATCTGGAAGAAACGGAGGCATTCCTAGAAACATAAACTACCAAAAATGAACCTGGAAGAAATAGAAAACCTGAGCAGACCCATAGCCAGCAAGGAAATTGAAGCAGTAATCCAAAGTCTCTCAAAAAACAAACGCCCAGGACCAGACATCTTCCCAGGGGAATTCTACCAAACATTTAAAGAAGAATTAATACCTTTTCCTCTGAAGCTGTTTCAAAAAACTGAAACGGAAGGAAAATTTCCAAACTCGTTTTATGAGGCCAGCATTACCTTGACTCCCAAACCAGACAAAGACCCTACCAAAAAGAAGTACAGTCCAATATCCCTGATGAACATGGATGCAAGAATTCTCACTAAAATACTAGCCAATAGATCCAACAGTACATTAAAAGGATTATTTACCACGACTAAGTAGGATTTATTCCTGGGCTGCAAGTTTGGTTCAACATCCACAAATCAATGTAACACAGTACATAAATAAAAGAAAACAAGAACCATATGATCCTTTCAATAGATACAGACAAAAGAATTTGACAAAGTACAGCATCTTTTCTTGATTAAGACTTTCTACAGTGTAGGGATAAAAAATACATACCTTAATATCATAAAAGCCATCTATGAAAAACCCACAGAAAATATCATTCTCAGTGGGGAAAACCCAATAGCTTTTCTCCTAAGTTCATGAACACAGCAGATATGTCCACAATCACCACTGTAGTCCAACATAGTACTAAAAGTCCTAGCTTCATCAATCAGACAACAACAACAACAAAAAAAAAAAAAATAAAAAGCATCTGAATTAGCAAAGAGAACATCAAACTCCACTCTTTGCAGATGATGTGATACTCTACGTGAAAAACCCAAAAACTTGACCCCAAAATTGTAAGAATTCATAGAAGAATTCAGTAATGCGGTAGAATATAAAATCAATGTACAGAAATCAGTTGCATTTCTATACACCAATAATGAGACAGAAGGAGAGATGAAGGAGTCAATTCCATATATAGTTGCACCCAAAACCATAAGATTTCTAGGAATAAATCTAACCAAAGTGGTGAAGGATCTGTACTCAACAAACTATAGAATACTCATGAAAGAAATTGAGAAAGACACAAAGAAATGGAAACGTTCCATGCTTATAGATTGGAAGAATAAATAGGGTTAAAATGTCTATGCTACTTAGAGCAATCTACACATTCAATTCAATCCCTATCAAAATACCATCGACTTTTTTTTCACAGAACTATAACAAATAATCCTAAAATTTGTCTAGAACCAGAGAAGATTCTGAATAGGGGTGGAAAGGAATGTTAGCCATAGGAATGAACATAGCCAAAAGAATGTTGAAAAACAAAACAAAACAAAAAGCCAGGACATCACAATGCCTGACTTTAAGCTCTATTATAAAGCTGTAATCATCGAGGTAGTATGGTACTGGCACAAAAATGACACATAGATCCACAGAACAGAATAGAGAGCTCAGAAATGGACACTCAACTCTATGGTCAACTAATCTTCAACAAAGCAGGAAAGAATATCCAGTGGAAAAAGGACAGTCTCTTCAACAAATAGTGTTGGGAATATTGGACAGCCACATTCAAAAGAATGAAACTGGATCATTTCCTTACACCATACACAAAAATAGACTCAAGATGGATGTGATGGATGAAGGACCTAAATGTGAGAGGAATCTGACAAAATTCTAGAGGAGAACACAGGCAACAACCTCTCCAAACTTGTCCATACAAACTTCTTGCTAGACATGTCTCCAAAGGCAAGGGAAACAAAGGCAAAAATGAACTATTGGGACTTCATCAAGACAAAAAGCTTCTTCATAGCAAAGGAAACAGTCAACAAAATCAAAAGACAACTGACAGAATGGAAGAAGATATTTGCAATAACTTATCAGATAAAGAGCTAGTATCCAACATCTCTAAAGAATTATCAGATTCAATACCTGAAAAACAAATAATCCAGTCAAGAAATGAGCAGATGACAAGAACAGATATTTCTCCAATTAAGACATACAAAATGCTAAGAGACACATGAAAATATGTTCAAGATCACTCATAACAGGGGCGCCTAGGTGAATCAGTCAGTTAAGCAGCTGCCTTTGGCTCAGGTCATGATTCCAGGGTCCTGGGATCAAGCCCCGCATCAGACTTCCTGCTTCTCCCTCTCCTTCTGCTGCTGCTCCCCTTGCTTTGTTCCCATAATCTCTGTCAAATAAAATAAATAGAATCTTTAAAAATATTTTAAAAAGATCATGAGAGAAATACAAATCAAAATCACAGTGAGATACTACCTCAAACCTGTCAGAGGGGCTAAAGTAGTTATGGAACAACAGGTGTTGGTGAAGATGGGAAAAGATAAACACTTTTACCCTACTGCTGAGGGTGCAAAATGGTGCAGCCACCCTGGAAAACAGTATAGAGATTCATCAAAAAGTTAAAAATAGAATTATACTATGACCCAGCAATTGCACTACTAGATATTTATGCGAAGGATACAAATATAGTGATTTGAAGGGAAACTTGCACCTCAATTTTACACAATTGCTAAACTATAGAAAGAACCTAGGTGTCCACTGACAGATGATTGGATAAAGAAGAGGTGATGATTATATATATAATATATATAGATATATATATATCTATATATATATAGATATATAGATATATCATATCTATATATCTATATATATATAGATATATATATATCTATATATATTCAATTCTAGCCCTAAAACTAATAAGATACTATGTGTTAACTAACTCAAATTTAAATTAAACAAAAGAAAATTTAGAAAAAAAATGAAGAAACAGGAGAAATCATTCTGAAAATGTAGTATTGCTGGAGGAAATGATTCATAGAAGTATCCGGGAGAGGATCTATGCCAGTATAACTCACTGATTTTTTGACAGTGGTGAAAAATCCACTTAATGAGAAGGATAGTCTTTTCAATGAAATGTGTCAGAGCCATTGGACATCCATTGATATAGAAACCAAACCAAACCAAACAAACAAACCTCCATCTAAACTTCACCCCTTATACAAATGTGAACTCAAAGGTATGGCAGTGTCAATTCAAAGTAAAACATAAAACCATAAATCTTTTACAAATGAAGCATAGGAGAAGATCTTCAGGACATAGGGATTTCTGGGTTCTTAAAATAGCCCTGAAAGTACACCGCATTAAAGAAAAAAACACTTGATAAATAGGACATTACCAAAATTGAAAACTTTTGCTCTCCTAAGAACTTTGCTTGTATTAAGAACATGAAAAGACAAGCTATAAACAAGGTGAGTGTAGTTGCAAACCATATTATCTGACAAAGAACTTCTGTATAGAAATCCAAAGAACTCAACCTTCAACAGGAAAAATTATATATATATATAGATATATATGTATATATATCTATATATACATATATAGATATATATAGATAGATATAGATATATATCTATCTATATCTATCTATCTCTATATATATATATCTCCAAATAGAAAATGGGCAAAAGATATGAACAGACATTTCTCCAAAGGGAACACGCAGATGACAAATAAGCACAAGAGAAAAAAAAAATGTTCAACATCACTAGCCATGAGGGAAATGCAAATGAAAACCTGACTGAATTATCACTACTACCCAGCTGTTAGGACAGTTGGTAAATATAAAACAGTAAAACATCAAATGTTGGAAAGAGCCAGCTCTCCTACATTGTTGTTGGGAATGTAAATGGAACAGAGACTCTGGTAAGACAGTTTGGTAGGTTCTACAGAAGTGAAGCATAAACCCTACAACCTAGCAAGCTCTGTTTGACTTTTACCTCAGAGAATGAAAATTCAAATTCCCACAAAATGCTTTGCATGAATGTTCACTGCAGGTTTATTTGTAGTTGCTGAAAGACTGGAAACAACCCAAATGGTTGTCTCTCTGTCAAGGGACCTTTCTGTACTATCTGCAGCTTCTTGTGAATTTATAAATCTACCTCTCCAATTCCCTACCTATGTGTAGCAGTGTTCTACCTGTCAACACACCTCAGAATAGTCCTTAAAACTAGCAGTCCCACCCTGGCTCACTGGAGCTCCAAGCATTCCTAAAAGCCTAAGGACTCTACGGTGTGTGTGTCATGCAGCAGTGCAGAAGGCAGGAGGTGCCTGGTGCAGGTCTGTGACTGGGTGGGTGCTGGGCTGTGAAGCCTTGTAACTCTAAGGGCCAGAGAAGGCCAGGTGTGGGATAGAGGCAGCACCCAGACTGCTGTCCTCCCAGAGCTGATGCTTTTGCCTTTGGGGAGGAAAGGCCAGGACAGGGACCCAGATCACAGTTTACCCTTGTTTCTTACCCCCGGACTGCATCTGTCCCCGAACTTGTATATCCCCTCCCCAAACCTGTCACCCCCTGTCTCCTGTTCACAGAATCACCTCCAAACAAAGTTGCTCCCATTGTAGAGATGAAGGAATGGGGATTCAAGGGGTGAACAGCACTGGGGTGCTAGCCTACCCAGGAGCCTGGTGTTTTTGGAACCCAAGGCATGGTGAACAGGGTCTGAGCAGCTCAGCAAAGGAGGTTACAAGTGCTGGGATCACATAAGCAACCCACATTCCCCATACATCTAAGTGACCTGGACTCTACCAGTCTCTACACTGGCTCCTGAAAGCACCACTGTCAAATCACCTCAGACACCATCCATCTTATTAGAGATGTAAACCTCCCAATTCCCATGTCTCTCTGAAATTCACTTTCCACACCCAGAGGAAGCTTCCTTATGGATCCCATTTGTGTATGCCCAGGTGCTATGAGTACACTGCCTTGATTGAGCTCAGCCCAGGAGCCACAGATCTAGGCCCTTCCCCTTCCAGTGGAGCTGTAGCCATATGTGGGCACCAGCTCACTGCGATCTATACCTCACCTGAGCTTCCAGCCCACATCCCTGGAGCTAAGAGGGACCATTTCCCAGGAGGTCCTGAACCTGGAACCTCACTTTCTAACTCCCTTCTGAGCCCAGTGTCCAATTTATCATAAAACCTGCATTCTACCTCTTAGAAGTAGCCCTTTTCCTTCATGCCCGAGTAGACCCTACAGTCTCTAAGGTGCACCTTTTCCCACCTCTCTTGCGAGGTACCTTACTCTATGCAAACACTCAGGCACCTAAATCACCTAATGTGAATCCCCCATGTCTCCCCCATTTCTAGCAGTGATTCTTTGGTCAGAACAGAGCCCATCGTCCTGGCCCCTCACACCACTCTGTCTACTGTACTGACTCCACACCTCCTCATCCAGAAACAAAGAATGTTCCATGTCTCTGGACTCCCTCCATCTTGACACCCTGATCTTGTCATATTTGTTCTTCCAAAGCCTGCATCACACAGGAAACTGTCATGGAGAAACACCTGTTCTCACGGCCACAGTGTGAAGCCATAATATCAGGGTCCTACATAAGATTAGCCACAATCCACTAGGAGGTGTCATCCAGAAATACTTTATGCAAAAAATCCTTGAATAAATCCATACTGTTTTTCTTTTCCTTCTAATTATAATGGTGCTGATCTCATCAACTATGCTTGGGTTGTAGAGAGCAATATATCTGAAAGTGTTGATGAGTACAGGCACATTGTGCTCAGGGTCAGCTCTGCTTCACCAACACATTATTAGAGCTGGGAGACCCCAGCATCAGGAGAATAAGATAAATCACCAGGGCAGTAGTGACTGCAACCCAGACTGCATGTCACAATCACCCCGGGGTTGTTTCTCATAAATAACTCATTTAGATATGATCATTTAAAATAGTTTATTTAACCTAATATTCAAATTCATTCCACATCCCCACTCCTGGAGATGACCACAGCTTTGCCAACTCCCTTTCTATGCCATCATGAGTGGATGCATAGGTGTCACCCCTTGGGCACTGTGTGTAAGGCAGAAACTTCCAGAAAGACCTTCACTGGAATGAGGAACCTCTCCACCTCATGAAGCTGAGCCTGCCTCTCACTACACTGCTTGGCCTCTTGTCTTAAGACCTCTCCCTCTCCCTTGAGGATGGAGCATCTCTCCTTCAACTGGAAAATCTCAGACAATGACTTCACAGTGCTCCAGGCCTGAGTTTCCTCTACAAAATCCTCTCACTCCCCCATTTCCTGTCTTGAATTTTAATACAAAGTCTCTCTTCTCCTAGGTCATGGTGTCATTTTCTTCTGAGGAGGGGACCTCCCCAAAAGATGAATAATGCACAGGTAGCAGGCCCCAAGGACCTCAGTCTGAAGTAAATCCCAGGTGAGAAGGAACTCGAATGCTCACTTCTCTGTGGAGTTGAAAGGTGCCCAGTCAGAGAGTGTTGGGTCAGACTGGTGTCCCAGTGGCTTTTTTACCCAGTGCTAAGCTGCAATGGAGGGCTCATGGTTTGAAGACTCCCAGGTGGCCAGGGGTCCAGTGGACACATTGGTACAATGCTGAGCAGGTTTGGAGGTCCCATAATCTGAGACCAAGTGGCAAACCCAGTGTTTGATTGTTTTGTGCTCTGGGGGAAGGAATGAACCACATCCAAGGGCACAAGGTGAGCCTGCTGTCCAGATGCTTGCTTGGCTTAGAGCATAGCTGTGTTGTTGGTCTCCAGACCCTTTGGGACATGAGGAGCTCTTTATACAGGTGCCTGTTTGGCCCAGCACAGAGGTGATTTGTTGGTCTCCCTACCAATTACACATGACTAGCTCACTGTCTATGTGTCTGTGTGGCCTATCACAGAACTGTATTGTTAGTCTCCAGGTCCAAAAGCACATGGTGTGCCTGCTTTCCAGATGTGTGCTTGGCCTAGCCCAGAGCTGAGTTGTTGGTCTCCAGGTCCATGGGCACGTGATGAACTTGCTTTCCAAGTGCCTGTTTGGCCTAGCACAGAACTGCTGTTTTGGTCTCCAGGTCAAACAGCACAAGGTGAGCTGCTGTCAAGTTGCATGCTTGGCCTAGTAGAGCTGCACTGTTGGACTCTGGGTCAAAAGGTACATGGGAACCTGCTGCTCCCAGTCTTTGGTTCCTGGTGGATACTCCATTCTGGGGACTGAATTTCTCTTTGTTTTGCTATATTTGAGTGTTTGTGATCTGTGGCCTCCTGATCAGCCAGGTAGGGGTTATATTTTCCCTGCTGAACTGGTTCAGACAGCTCATGGTCTGAGGGCCTGTGTTCCAAGGACTCCCACTGTGTCCAATGATGTGGTGGTTCACTGTCCCAGGACTTACTTAAGTCTTTCCTAAAACTCCCTCTCTGCCGGGTGTCTGGAGGCATTGTACACATTGTGAACATCTGGTTCAGCTGGATGTTCAGGGTATTCATGTGCCCTGTGTTGTGCAGGGTTGGAGAACTCCAGGAGAGTGGTGTTCCCAGTGTTCCCTCAGGACGTGGACTCAGCTTTCCTGTCCTGAACCCACTTTTGACCCCAGAGGTTTGGGACCAGCTGGCTGAGAATCCATGGTTCTCTGATTTCCAGCATCCCACTCCTAAATGCCAAATGGGAATGTGTCCCTGAGAACCTGCATCATCCACATAGTGGGAAACAGGTCCAGGAGTCACCAGGTGTGGGTTTAGGACTCTAAGGACCACAGAGGGGCACAAAAGTAGATATAAAGATGAAGGTGGAGTGCAGAGTACAGATGAGAGGCCTAGAGCAGGAGAAATAGGAAGGGGTATTGCCATGGCCAAGGACAGAGAACAGGGCAGAGAACTAGAGGAATAGCAGGAAGGGCTGTGACTGAAGCACCATCTCCCTCCTCAGTGCAGCCTGTGCTGTTGCCAACCTTTTGCAACAGTCCTGGGGCATCACAATGTCTTTTTTTTTTTTTTTTTAGTTTTTTTCTTTTGAGCGTAACAGTATTCATTGTTTTTGCACCACACCCAGTGCTCCATGCAATCTGTGCCCTCCCTAATACCCACCACCTGATTCCCCCACCCTCCCACCCCCCGCCCCTTCAAAACCCTCAGGTTGTCTTTCAGAGTCCATAGTCTCTCATGGTTCATCTCCCCTTCCAATTTCCCTCAACTCCCTTCTCCTCTCCATCTCCCCATGTCCTCCATGTTATTTGTTATGCTCCACAAATAAGTGAAACCATATGTTACTTGACTCTCTCTGCTTGACTTATTTCACTCAGCATCATCTCTTCCAGTCCCATCCATGTTGATATAAAAGTTGGGTATTCATCCTTTCTGATAGAGGCATAATACCCCATAGTGTATATGGACCACATCTTCCTTATCCATTTGCCTATTGAAGGGCATCTTGGTTCCTTCCACAGTTTGGCGACCGTGGCCATTGCTGCTATAAACATTGGGGTACAGATGGCCTTTCTTTTCACTACATCTGTATCTTTGGGGTAAATACCCAGTAGTGCAATTGCAGGGTCATAGGGAAGCTCTATTTTTAATTTCTTGAGGAATCTCCACACTGTTCTCCAAAGTGGCTGCACCAACTTGCATTCCCACCAACACATCCTCTCCAACACATGTTGTTTCCTGTCTTGCTAATTTTGGCCATTCTAACTGGTGTATGGTGGTATCTCAATGTGGTTTTACTGATGGCTAGTGATGATGGTTTTAATGATGGCTAGTGATGATGAACATTTTTTCATGTGTCTGATAGCCATTTGTATGTCTTCATTGGAGAAGTGTCTGTTCATATCTTCTGCCCATTTTTTAATATGATTGTCTGTTTTGTGTGCATTGAGTTTGAGGAGTTCTTATAGATCCTGGATATCAACCTTTTGTCTGTACTGTCATTTGCAAATATCTTCTCCCATTCTGTGGGTTGCCTCTTTGTTTTGTTGACTGTTTCCTTTGCTGTACAGAAGCTTTTGATCTTGATGAAGTCCCAAAAGTTCATTTTTGCTTTTGTTTCCTTTGCCTTTCTTTCAAGACGTACCTTGAAAGAAGTTGCTGTGGCTGATATCGACAAGGTTACTGCCTATGTTCTCCCCTAAGATTCTGATGGATTCCTGTCTCACGTTGAGGTCTTTTATCCACTTCGAGTTTATCTTTGTGTATGGTGTAAGAGAATGGTCGAGTTTCATTCTTCTACATATAGTTGTCCAATTTTCCCAGCACCATTTATTGAAGAGACTGTCTTTTTTCCACTGGATATTTTTTCCTGCTTTGTCGAAGATTATTTGACCATAGAGTTGAGGGTCCATATCTGGGCTCTCTACTCTGTTCCACTGGTCTGTGTGTCTGTTTTTATGCCAGTACCATGCTGTCTTGGTGATCACAGCTTTGTAGTAAAGCCTGAAATCAGGTAATGTGACGCCGCCTGTTTTATTTTTGTTTTTCAACATTTCCTTAGCGATTCAGGGTCTCTTCTGATTCCATACAAATTTTAGTATTATTTGCTCCAGCTCTTTGAAAAATACTGGTGGAATTTTGATCGGAATGGCATTAAAAGTATAGATTGCTCTGGGCAGTATAGACATTTTAACAATGTTTATTCTTCCAATCCAAGAGCATGGAATGGTCTTCCATCTTTTTGTGTCTTCTTCAATTTCTTTTTGAGTGTTCTGTAGTTTCTCGAGTACAGATCCTTAACCTCTTTGGTTAGGTTTATTCCGAGGTATCTTATGGTTCTTGATGCTATAGTAAATGGAATCAATTCTCTAATTTGCCTTTCTGTATTTTCATTGTTACTGTATAAGAAAGCCACTGATTTCTGGACATTGACTTTGTATCCTGCCACATTACTGAATTGCTGTATGAGTTCTAGAAGTTTGGGGGTGGAGTCTTTTGGGTTTTCCATATAAAGAATCATGTCATCTGCGAAGAGAGAGAGTTTGACTTCTTCCTTGCCAATTTGGATACCTTTTATTTCTCTTGGTTGTCTGATTGCTGTTGCTAGGACTTCTAATAGTATGTTGAACAAGAGTGGTGAGAGTGGGCATCTTTGTCATGTTCCTGATCTCAACGGGAAGGCTGCAAGCTTTTTCCCATTGAGGATGATATTTGCTGTAGGTCATTCATAAATAGATTTCATGAAGTTCAGGAATGTTCACTCTATCCCTATACTTTGAAGCATTTTAATCAGGAATGATGCTGGATTTTGTCAAATGCTTTTTCTGCGTCAATTGAGAGGATCATGTGGTTCTTCTCTCTTCTCTTATCAATTTGTTCTATCACATTGATTGATTTGCAAATGTTGAACCATCCTTGAAACCCAGGGATGAATCCCACCTGGTCATGGTGGATAATCTTTTTAATGTGCTGTTGGATCCTGTTTGCTAGGATCTTGTTGAGAATCTTAGCATCCATATTCATCAGTGATATTGGTCTGAAATTCTCCTTTTTGGTAAGGTCTTTGCCTGGTTTGGGGATCAGGGTAATGCTGGCTTCATAAAAAGAGTCTGGAAGTTTTCCTTCTGCTTCAATTTTTTGAAACAGCTTCAGGAGAATAGGTGTTATTTCTTCTTTGAAAGTTTGATAGAATTCCCCAGGGAATCCGTCAGGTCCTGGGCTCTTGTTTTTTGGGAGGCTTCTGATCACTGCTTCAATCTCGTTACTAGATATCAGTCTATTCAGGTTGTCAATTTCTTCCTGGTTCAATTTTGGGACTTTCTAGTTTTCCAGGAATGCATCCATTTCATCTAGGTTGCTTAGCTTATTGGCATATAACTGTTGATAATAACTTCTGATGATTGTTTCTATTTCCTTGGTGTTAGTTGTGATCTCTCCCTTTTCATTCATAATAAGTCAAGCAGAGAGAGTCAAGTATCATATGGTTTCACTTATTTGTGGAGCATGACTAATAACATGGAGGACAAGGGTAGATGGAGAGAAGGGAGTTGAGGGAAATTGGAAGGGGAGGTTAGCCATGAGAGACTATGGATTCTGAAAAACAACCTGAGGGTTTTGAAGGGGCGGGGTTTGGGAGGTTGGGGGAACCAGGTGGTGGGTATTAGGGAGGGCCCAGATTGCATGGAGCACTGGGTGTGGTGCAAAAACAATGAATACTCTTACGCTGAAAATTAAAAAAAAAAAAAAGGAAATGGAAGTAAAATTATCAACGAAGTAAAGAGCAGGGTGTTCCCAAGAGACCAGAGTTACCTGCTGCCCCTAGATATGCTGAGAGAGGCTAATTCCAGCTGGATTGCATTTGGGTTTCTGTCACTATCAGGCAAACCCTATATATATATATTTTTTTCTTGTCTCTCTTTTAAATTAAAACATACTTGACTCACAATATTATGTTAGCTTCAGGTGGACATTATAGTGATTGGACAAGGTTTTACCTTATGCTATGCTGACCACAGTGTAGCTACCACCCATCACCAGAGACATTATTACAATATCATTGATCATATTCCCTATGCTGTACCTTTCATCCCTGTGACATATTCATCCCATAAGGGGAAGTCTGTGTCTCCCATTCCCCTCTAACCGTTTCTCCCATGCCTCCCTCACTTCCCCTCTGGCAACCATCAGTTTATTCTCTGTATTTATAGGTCTGATTCTGCTTTTTGCTTGGTTGTTTATTCATTTGTTTTGCTTTTCAGATTCCATATAGGAGTGAAGTCATGTGATACTTGTCGTTCTTTGTCTGACCTATTTCACTTAAGTTTATGCCCTTGGGGTCCATTTATGTTGTTTCATATGGCAAGATCTCATCCTTTTTATGGCTGAGTAATTTTCCATTGTGTATATATACCACCAATATATACATTCATTTATTTTTTTTGTAGGTAGTAAGATTTATTTTAATTTTCCATCTGCAAAAGAACCCAAAAAAGATTAAAAAATCACACTATACTAATATCTATGTACAGTGTGGACATTATGAGAAGACTTAGGTAACATTGCTTCTCTTCAGCCACATGACAATACCACATTTGCCATAATTACACTTTACAACAACCATCCATCAGCAGTTATACTGACATCATGATATTACATTTCAATACAGGAGAAGAAAGTTGAAATATTCCTGGCACTTTCTTTTCTTATAATGGCTGCCTGTTTATAGTCTAGCAGAGCAGGTCTCCACACATGCTTTTGGAAACATCAGCTTTCAAACTCTAACAGTGGCTATATTTGAAGTCCTGTCTTTTCCAGATCCAGACTTAAATGAGGAAGTTTCCATTTACAAATAACAACCAATGGTTTATTAATGGGTACATTGAAGTTTACCCACCATGATGTATAAAATGTTGTATGGAGTAATAATAAATAAAGCTATCATAAAGCAGATTTGTTTATGCTACAGTTCAGAACACATAATTAAAACTGTCATTAAGTTTTACAAATTAATTTGTTATTTTCAAATTACAGCATTTCCACAAATCCAATGAAAAGAAATTGGTTTACTTTCACCTAATTCTCCCAAAGTTTATCTGTGGCTTTCATCCCCATTGACAGCTCTCCCAGCTGTTGGTCTTTCTCTTATCTTTAGCTTTGGCATTCTTTGCTCACACAGGAGAGAACTCCCCAGAATATAAAGGCTCCCCAAGTGATCTGTTACCAGGACATCAGGCTGAAGTCAGCCCCAGACCAGAGGCCTTCAGACCATAGAACAACTAGCACCCTGGCACAGTGTCCCAACATGGTACTGCACTCTGAATGGCTGCAAGCACCAGCCAGTTCTTTCCATCCAGCCCTGAATCACTGATGTTTGGCAGCAAGCCCCCAACAGAGGGAAAAGCCTTTACCTTCACAGACCACATCACACCTGGAGCCTTTACTTCAGAGGGGGATTTGTATATGGGTAGCAGCCTCAAATTTCTCATGGTTGGGTGCAGATGGCCCCCTTTTTGGGTTTGGGTTGTTCTTCCTGATCTGTGTCCTGATCTTCCAAGTGTCTTACAGAGTCACTGAATGAGTTAGGGAGGGAGGATCCATGGGGCCAGTTCATCCCTGTCTGAAAATGGGAAAACTACTTGGGAGCCAAGAATGTTGTCATGGTGGGTTGTGAGTAGGCAGTGGGAGGTTTCTGAGTCCAGAGCATGGTCTACATCTTCTGGGTCCCATTCTTGGAAGGCAGCATGGAGTGGGTGCATGGGGACTTGTGACTGATGCTTCCAGCCAGCTCACCTGGATGTGGCAGGAATCCTGAGTTTCAGAGGCAGAGGAGGCCTCTGGGAACGACAAAGGAAAACCTGGGGCTGGATTCACAGGATGCATGTGGGTGGGTTTCAGAGGATGAAGAGTGGGGTTGGCAGGTGGTCTTTGCTGTGTGGAGGATCTGCAGGGACACAGAGGTTCTCAGTGTGTCCCCACGTTTCCCTTTATTGTACAGAAGGGAGGTGGGCTGGCACGCATGGCTTTCTGAGGGAGGTTGGGGAATTGTCCTTGTGGCGGCGCAGTCAGGTGTCAGTGGCAGGGGGACTGGAGCCAAGGTGGAATCCTCTCTCTGCAACTGGAGCACCAGGTACCTGGCTTTCATAACCGCCTGCACCAGGACCCCTAAGTCACCACCATGCACTGGCCAATCAGGAGGTAATATCCCCGCCCCCAATCCTGGGTCAATCACTTGTCAGCTATCCCCACCCCATTGTCCCTGGACAATCTCGAGGCAGCTTTCTGTCAGTATCTCTCTCTTGTGGCCAATCACCAGGCAGCACAACCATCCAGTCAGCAGGCAGCTCTCAATTCTGTCCTCCTGACCTCCTCCACCAGTGGCCATGTTAGTCCCACAAGCTGTTGCACGGTGTCCATTGCTGGCCCTTTCTGGGACAGAACCTGTCCCCTCTTCTCTCCAGCCCAGCCTTCCTTTCCCAGGTGAGAAACAGGAAGTGGGGGTGGTGACCTGATGCTCACAGGTCCCGGGATCTGAGAGCCATCATTGGCGGGCCCCTCCTGAAGCTCTGGCAAGGTTTTCCCTGCTGATCCAGAGGGAGCCAGGATCCCACAGCTGCTCCACCTGAGAGCAGGTTCTGAGCACAGGGTCCTGGGGTGGGCTGCAGCTGGATTGGGGCAGGAACAGTAGAGGGGGTATTCCAAGAGCAGAAAGGGTCTGCACACCACGACTAGGATTTAGCAGCAACCACCAGGAAATGTAGGGGGAAATCCAGGGGCATTACTTGTAAGACCTGGAAATGACATAGCACCTGGGACTGGCATTTTGTAGTTATTGGAGTGCTGGGTGGGGGCAGATGGCTTTAGGGTTCATTCTTTCTTGGTGAATTTAAATGTAAATGCGAGAATTTCAAGCACAGCAGGAGAAAATGCAAGTGACCCAAATGGTAAGGAATCAAAATCCACCCAGATTCTCTAAAACAAAGGAGCTTCAGGTTGGGGAGGTGGCCTGGAGATCTCCTTGATTGGCCAGCAGTGTGTTTATTGGAGACAGCACTCTTTGAGGTGGAAATGTCAGTCATCAGAACTTAAGTCAGGAGCTTGCTTGGTGTAAAAATAAATAAATAAATAAATAAATAAATAATAAAAAAGGGAAAAATCTACTTGTCAACTCTCAGGCCTTGCAGCACAATCTATCCTGTGATGCTGAAGCATCAGAGTCTAGGTGAGGACAATAACTGCCTGGGTAGCTGGTATGGTAAAATTAAAAGTAGGGTGAATTAACCCAGAAAAGGCACATGTAAATAAATAGACATAAGCAGACATTTCTCTAAAGAAGACATCCAGATAGCTAAAAGACACATGAAAACCTTCTCAACAATACTCATCATCAGGGAAATACAAATCAAAACCATAATATCACCCCACACCTGTCAGAATGGCTAAAATTAAAACCCCAGTAAACAACATGCTGGTGAGACTATGGAGAAAGGGAAATCCTCTTGTATTTCTGGTGGGAATGCAGACTGCTGCAGCCACTCTGTAAAACACAATGGCGGTTACTCAAAAGCTGAAAAATAGAGCTACCCTACAACCTAGCAATTAGCACTAGCAGGTATTTATCCAAAAGATATAAACATAGTGATTTGAAGGGACACTCTCACTCTAATGTTTATAGCAGCAGTGTTCACAACAACTGAAATATGGAAAGAGCCCAGGTGTCCATTGATGGGTGAATGGATAAAGAAGTTGTGCAACATATACACAATGGAATATAACACAGCCATCAAAAATAATGAATTCTTGCCATTTGTAACTCATGGACGGAACTGGAGGTTGTTATGCTAAAAGAAATAAGTCAATGAGAGAAAGACCATTATATGGTTTCACTCATATGTAGAAATTAAAAAACAGAAAGATTGAACATAGGGGAAGGGAGGGAAAGGTAAGAAATCAGAGAGAGAAAAACCATAAGGACCCTTAACTCCAGAAACCAACAAAGGATTGTTGTAGGGGAGATGGGTGAGGGGATAGGGTAACTGGGTAATGGGTATTAAGGAGGCAGGTGATGTAATGAGCACTATGTGTTATATGCAACTGATGAATCACTAAACTCTCCCTATGAAATGGAAAAAAAAATAAAAAGCTAATGTGGTTTACAATGAACAGTGTTATAATCTAATACTTACAAACCTATGTTGTGAAACATAATTTTCTCTTTAAATTTATCATCCCCAAATATAATTTAAAGGTCTTAAATGTCCCTCTGTACTCACAGTTCCATTTTCTGTTATGTCCAGGCTATACATCAGGGCTGAGGACCTCTGGGCTCTATCTAGTTCCACTCTCCCAGTCTCTATCAATTGAGGATTTTCTTTTTTACTAATGTGGAATGTTTTGTGCATATAAAAGATTATTCCCAAATATTTAGTTGATTATAAATACTAAAATGAGAAATACTAAAACCTAAATCACCTAACTTCCAAACATAGCCAAACTGAGACTAATTCCTTTTCAGTATAAGTCTAATTTCAATACACTTGGGCTGGTTATTTACAAAAATTCAGCAAGAATAGCAATTCATTATGAAGGGCATTTTAAACCAGCTATACTAAAACTTTTCATAAGGAATCTCAGATTGAATTTGAATGGCTTCTCAAGGCCAGAAGCCCAGCCACATACTTCCCATCAGACTCTGCCTACAAATCCCATAGAGTTGGGATTTAAAAAGTTACATATTTTTTCCTCATGCAGTCTCCACAATATCCTGAGGTTCTTGCACTTGCCCTTCTAGAAGTGAGCTTCTTTCCTCACCTAATAAGGCTGCTGGGAAGCTTGTAAACAAGGAGTCAGGCTGCTATTTCCAAGGGACTGGAGTGGCTCTGTAATGTCAACCTTATCCCTTCAAACTGTCTGGTCAGATCTGAGTCTGTGTACATCTCTCTTAAATATGCCATCAACATGGATGGGACTGAAGGGGATTATGTTGAGTGAAATAAGTCAAGTAGAGAATATCAATTACCATATGGTTTCAGTTACTTGTGGAATATAAGGAATAACATGGAGGACATTAGGAAAAGGAAAGGAAAAGTTAAGGGGGAGAAGTCAGAGAGGGTGATGAACTGTGGACTCTGTGGGAGAGACTGTGGACTCAGAAACAAACTGAGGATTTTAGAGGGGAGGAGGATGGGAGGATGGGTGAGCCTAGTGGTGGGTATTAAGGGTGGCATGTATTGCATGGAGCACTGGGTATTATATATGAACAATGAATCTTGGAACACTATTGTATGGTGACTAACATAATACAATTAAAAAAATATGCCATTCCAGACAAACCCATGGTAACATGACAAGTGTTTCTGATTGTGTTCTGTCACAAGAATGTGTTCCTAATGAACCCAGGTCAATAGTTATGTTACCACAAAAACAGGAATACTCACTAAGCTTTTAAGTTCTGAAAAACAAAACAAACAACTTAAAAATTCGATCCGTAACTTCTAGCCAAAACCAAGTAGTAAGCAGCTGTGGACTGTGTGCTGTACCAGCACTCTTTACATCAGCAAATTTATGAATACACTTTGTAATTCCCTGAAACATGTGATTCTTTATACTATAATCTTTCAATACATCACAAAACATGTTCACTAAGAGACCCAGATTTCTGGGAAATGCTGGCACCCACCTTGTGGGCGAGACAAAACAGGAAATGAGGCCCACTTACACCAGGCTCCTCTACTTACCTGCAAGTGGCCTTGCAGATGCCCATCACTTGCCCCTGTTCCTACAGGTGCAGCCTGGAGGCTGATGTGGAGACACAGATGCAGGAGGAAGTGAGGTGTCACGTGAGCCTTCTGACACCTGCAGATCTGGAGTTCAGCTGGAACTAATGTCCCACCCCTCATCTGTCCCTGCTGGGGCCAGGCCCCACCCACAGCCTCCCCCTTTCTTTGCTGTCAGATCTCAGGGGAAGGTGAATCTCTGTTAAGGCGATGATGCTATTTATTCTTCAACCACACTGAGAATTTAAGGTACTTGGCACATCAGGCATATTTAATGGAGACCATCTGTGTGTCTTCAGGACAGATTCTGGGAATGCAGCATCCCAGACCTGCCTAGAGGCCTTGTGACCTTGGTTTCCTGTGTGTCCAGGCAGTGGATTCTTTTCTCATCACCATTAGCCTCTATGCATCAACAACTCAAGCTGCAGCCTGCAAAGGCCACTGTCCATGCCAGTGTCACAGAAACTCTGCTTGAATCCTGGAGAACATGCATTCAGTGTGATGTCAGTGTAGTGTGTTCCATTAGATGACACCTGGAGAGATTGTGGGAACCAGGTAATGTGGTAATCAGACGTCCTGGGCCCTTTCTCAGAAGGTTGTACCTAGTCATAAGACGACATCTCAACATCTCAGGATGTGTTGCTGAGCCAGCAAGATCTGAATAACTTTTTGGTTCTGGAAAAGCAAATGGAAGCCTTGTGCACAAAAACACTGCCATTAGAGACAGAGAAAGAAAACAGCAATGTCATGGAATCCAGCTAATTCTGTCCAGGAGCAAGCCACCTGCTCCCTCTGCCCACTACCTGCACAATAACTACACATAAAGTGTTTGTTTTCCAAGGTGTTGAGAGAAAGGGACTGGGTTTTTCATTTAGTAGTTTATTCTCTTACTGCTGATGCTGATTGTGCTAGATCTCCCATGGGGTTTAGGGGATGTGTTAGGGGATGTGTAGGTGGAAAAATGATGAGGGCTAAGGGGCCAACCTCGCTCTGGGGATGTGAGCCTCTGTCTTCTGCTCTCAGTGCTTTGAGATCCCTTCCTTCCAGAAGCAGGGCTCAGCAGGGGTCAGTTTGGCAGTGGATTCCCCAGTATGTGAGCTGGCTGTCTGGACCAGCAAGCTCTTCACTCACAGCTGGTAACAGCCACCTGACAACAGACCTACTGAAGCTTGAAAGATCACAAAGTATCCAAGAATTATCCTAAATGATCATGTGGTTGAAGAAACATGAGAGCAGAGATGGTGACAAGCAGGGGAAATTTAGCTTCTGCAATATAGGCACTAGAGTAGTTCAAATAGTTTATTTGTTTATTACAAAGAGTGAGAAGCCAATTAACTTACTGTCCCACCCCCCCATCCCAAGTTCCTCTTCTGCTCACTGGGTCGTGTAGAAGGAAATACTAAGCCTGGGATGCGGGGGCATGCCAGCTGCTGGGCTGTCTTGTCTAAAGACAAAGACTTCTCCAGCCTCATCCTATGTCTGCAGTGTCCTCATAGCTATCATGTCGGCAGAGCTGCTTCCCCAGTGGACTCCAAGTCCACCTGTGAAGGAAGCCAGAGGCTGTGTTGTACATGTCTTGCATGGTAATCGTCTGATTTTGAGGGGCTCTGGGGACAAATTACTCCTCCATCCTCCAAGGCCAGCCATCCAGAGCCTCAGGGTGCCTTTGGGGCGACCTACCTGGCAGGTTCTTCTGCCCCTGAACCAGTGGCCTAAGTGACCCAGTTATGCAGAAGAGCCTGTGCAAAAGGTTACAGTGATCCAGAATGCGGAATTTGGGGGTTGGCCACAGAACCTGCAAGAAGGACTTGTAGACACCAGGGGTCACTGTGTCCCCACCAGCCCTGCCAAACTTCAGAGTATGGGCTGAGAGAGGTGGATATTCAGGTCTGTGTGAAGCATTCAGGGTCTGAAAGGTGCCCAACTTGTGTGGTCATGAGTCTCTCAGCACTGTGGCTTTAGTCACCAGCCCTGTGCTGTGGTCCTGCTGTCCTGAGGTTCTATCTGCTCCAGGTCTCATCGGCCTTTGGTTTCAGAGTATGGCTTACTCAGCAACAAAGCAGTCCAGTTCAGGGTCCTGGAGAGTACTCTCTCCTTCTTAGCAGACAATACTTTAAGGCATAGGCACATAGTGAAGATTTGGAGGTCTATGTGATCCTCTCAGATGAATAGCTACTGTTCAGATAATGACTCCATAATGCATAGAACTTGATTGAGTTGAATTGTTTCTTTCCATGTGACTTGCCTTAAAGAACAATGTATTAGTGCGAAATACCTACTGGATACTGACCAAATTGAGGGATTCCGTTCCTGGGCTCATGGAGGTAGCATTCTGGGAGAAAGGATTCAGTGAACTGAAGTAATATCAATGATTTCTGGGACCAGTATGTTAGCTCAGGGGATGGATGGAAGGGACTGAGTGATGGATTAGTTTGTGGAAGGAGATCTCTGATGGGAACCCTAAGTGCCCAAGGTACATGGGGATGGGGAGCAGCAGTCCAGGGGAGTTAGCTAGTGAAAGAGGCTTGTGTCCTGGAATCCACAGAAGGTGTCAGGAGGGCCATTGTGGAATATAGGGTATTGTTTAGCTTTCACTCAGTTCCCAACAGGGAGAATATATATCCAGCAGAGAGAAGCAAAACCAGGGAAATAGGTGTGTCCTGGAAGAGAGTCCCAGGAGCACTTTGCTTTGGGGCATGAGTGAGTAGGAGAATGGGGCCATTTGCTGAAGAGGAATTGGGAAGACCATCTCTGGACTTGCGTAGCATTTTCCCTCTCTGTTTTCTTCATTTTCACAGTGGAAAGCAGAATTCTCCAGAGGCTTCTACAAGTTGCAACACAACCATGCTCCCTTGAAGCTCACTGTGTGTTGTGACACTCCACTGGCGAGTTTACCTAGGACATGGCTGCAGCTGTGCCTGGATCACCCCTCCAGATCACCACTCTGCAGCTGTGTCCTCCACTGCTTCCACATTGAGGGGCAGAGCATGAATATGGTAAACCCGTCTTCAGTTTTCCCATGTGGAATTGAAATGCCTGACTTTGAGAATGTGGTTTAAGGACATCACTTCCATTTTAGGTAACCCACTCCTTGAAGGAAAGGATCAGTGTTAATTTTGGCAACAGAGTTTCCCAAAGAAATGTTTTGTTTCACCCAGAATGAATGGAATCCCCCATCTGTGGGGCCAGATATGATGTACTGTAGAGAGGTATTGGAACAGAGTTGGTCTGAAATGCCTGATATGTACTTATTCCCTTCATTCTGTCCTATTAGGAAGATCCAAATAGTCAACTTACTCCAGCAGTTGTGTGATGTGGGTTCTCCAGTTCGAGAGGAGAATTTGCCTTTGGCTAAACAGAGCAAGAGGTTATTAGTCAGAAAGCAAGCACCTGGAGCTTGCAGCCCAGAGCAGGCTGGATCAGAGCGTGTAATGGTCCTGAGAGTATGCCTGATGGGAGAACCCTCCATGAGACCCCTGGTCCTGTAGTAAGTGGTGAGTGGTGTGCTTTCCCAAGGGAGTGACAAGGTGGATGTGAGAGAACCTCACTCCTGGCACAGACTGATGCAGAGAGATGGAGAGACTGGCCTTTGGGGCTTCCAGGTGAGCTGACTACCAGGCAGTTCTCCCTTTGTGACTCTACTGTGATTATAGGGATGAGGGTAAAGGTCATTCTCAAGCTGGGATTTGCAAATGTAGGTAGAGAGGGGGAATCTGTGTCTCACTTCACACAAGTCAGCACACAAGATCAGGGCTCACACCCTCTTTGTGACTTAGACTCCCACAGCAAGTCCTGGGGGGGTGATATCTAGAATGAGGACACCAGTAAGAGGGGCCACCTTTAATGTAAGTTTGAACAAGCCCAACATTAATGCCAACCACCCCCGTAAGCCCAGGCTTACCTACTTCTCTCAGCATAAACTAAACTACTCCAATGACATCAATACACAGAACACACTTTTCCTGAAAACCTTCCACTCCCAATTAGACTTTTGGTCTTCACAAAGTCCTCATGCATCCATCCACAGAAATAAATTCAGCAAACAACATGTTTTAGCTGCCACGTGCCCTCACCTCTGTCTGCAGAGAAGAATGCCACAAAGATGTGACTTTCCACACAGGTTGCCCTATAACTTCCCAGCTTTGTCTGGCCAGGCTTAGTCTCCTTCTCCTGGTTTGGGCACAACACTGGGTCTACCCTTGTTAGCCACATGCATGTTGACCCACCACCTGCTGATACACCAGATTGAAGAGGATCCAGTGTTTCATGACATAATACCCCAAATATACAAGATGAATAATTAAGAATATTCACCTTGCTAAAGTCCAGAGAAATGTCATATTGAACATACTGCCCAAGCCGAAGACCCCCCAAAGCACTGATGACCTAGATGTTGAGATTCTGAATAGATTTGAATGTAACCATCAAATCTTCAACAAGAAAATGCAGTTGTGCTTGGAAAAAATAAGTCTCAGGACAGAAAGAAAGACAGAAAGAACTTAACAATTAGAACTGAAAAAATATAATAACTAAATTTTTTGCAACACACTAAGTGAGCTCAATAGGACAATGTAGATGATAGAAGAAGAGCCATTAACTTGAAGGAACAACATCAGAAAGACCTCATCTGAACAATACAGAGAAAATAGACTATAAATTTAAAAAATGAGCAGAATCCCCATACTCATGAAACAAACAAAACAGCAACAACAACAACAAAAATCTCATGTTACAGGAATCCCAGAAGGTGAAAAGAACAAAAGCAGAGATTAAAAAACTATTTCAAGGAAAGGTAAATTAAAAAAAAAAAAGAAAAAAATGGCTGATAATCTCCCAAATTTGACGAAAGATATGAACATAAAATTTAAGAAAATGAACAAAACCAAAAGGTGGAACCCCAAGAAACCCATCAAGACATGTGGTATGGACTAACCTATATCCCTCCACTCCATTCACATGTTTCCATTCTAACCCCTACAAAATTGGATGTGTTGCCTTGGAAGATGCATAGCTCTGGTGGGGTCACCAGGTTAGGACTCTCATGATGGGGTTAGCATGATTAAAAGAAGAGACACCAGAGAGCTGGCACTCTTCATGCACACACAAAAAGAGAGCTTATGTGAACACACAAGGAGAAGGTGCCCATTGACAGACTTCCAGGAAGATGTATTTCCTCAGGACCTGACCACGCTGGTGCCTTATGTTGGACTTCTACCCTAGAGAACTGTGAGAAAATACATTATGGATGTTAGCCATTCTCTAAATCTAGAGTTTGGTGCATTTTAAACAAAACAATAAAGCAGAATTCATAAGGTATAACTTTGGATCTTATCAAGATTAAAATCTTCTGTTCTAGTAAAGATCCTGTTAGGAGAATAAAAAGACAAGCTATAGACTAAGAGAACATATTTGCAAACCACATATCTGACAAAGAACTTCTATCTATAATATATAAAGAACTCAGAACTCAATAGGAAAGAAGACAAAAGAAAACAAACTGTCTAGATAGAAAATGGGCAAAACATGAGCAGACATTTCACCAAAGGGAATATGCAGATGGCAAATAAGCACATGAAAAAAAAAGATTCACCACTAGCCCTGAGGGAGATGTAAATGAAAACCTGACTGAGTAATCACTACTACCCACTTGCTAGGACAACTGGTTAATAGAAAACACAGTAAAAAACCAAATGTTGGAAAGAGCCACCTCTTCTACATTGCTGGTGGGAATGTAAATGGAGCAGCCACTCTGGTGGTTTTCAAGCCACAAAAAGTTCTATAAAAAAAAGTTCTATAAAAATGAAACATAAGTGCTACAACCAAGCAATCGATCTGCTGGACCTTTATCCCAGAGAATGAAAATTTAAGATCCCACTAAACACTGCATAAATGTTCACTGTGGGATTATTTGTAGTCTCCAAAGACTGGGAACACCCAAAATATCCCTCAAAAGGTGACTGGATAAACAAACTGTGGCATTTCCATATGAGGGATCCCTACTCTGTGATAAAGAAGTCATAAAGTTGTGATAGACAAAACTTGGATAGATTGCAGGGATATTATCATGAGTGAAAACAAATAAAAAACCAACATTGCATGTCACAACTGGAGGATTCCCCTCATATAACAAAATGCCAACACTTCCAAAATGTAAAACATAGGTTGTTTGCCATGGGCAGGAATAGTGGGAGCAGGTGTGGGTAGCATGAGGGAGATCTTTGTGCTGATGGAATACTTCCATACCCGGATTTTGCTGTTGAATATATGAATGTACATGGCATACTGACAGAACTAGACCTGTCCATCACATCACTATCAGTTTCCTGGTGTTAATAGTGTTCTTCAATGATGTAGGATGTTATCTTGGGGCAAAATGGGCCAAGAATACCTCTGTGACAGGACATTTCTGTAGTACCTACAGTTTCCTGTGAATCTATAAATGTACCTACATCCCTCCCTACCTATATTGGTGCTCTAGTTGTCAACAAACATTAGAATAATTCCACAAAGCTAGCAGTCCCACCCTGGCTCCCTGTAAGTCCAAGCTTCCCAGGACTGCAATGTGTGGATATCAAGCAGTGACAAATGAGGCAGCAGGGTTCTGGTGCTGACCTGTGACTAGGCAGGTGCTGGACAGTGATGCCCTGTACCTAAGGGGCAGAGAAAGCCAGGTGTGGGACAGGACAGAGGCAGAACACAGACTGCTGCCCTCCCAGAACTGATGCTTTGCCTTTGGGAAGAAAAGGACATGAAAAAGACCTAGTTCACAGCCTCCTCTCCCTCCTCTGGACTGACTATGACCCCTGCTCTTGTGGATCCCCTCCACAATTCTGTCATCTCCTGCCTCCTGCTCACACAACCATCCTCCCAAATTTGCCAGCATTTTACCAGAAGAAAGAATGGGGAATCAAGGAGTGAGTGGCTCTGCTTCACAGCCCCAAAGTGTGAAGAACACTCCAAAGTGGGGTCCCAGCACCTGCAGGAGCCTGTCATGTGCAGAAACATGGGTGGGGAAAGTGGAATCTGAGCAGCTGATCACTGGAGATTAGCAGCTCTTGGATCACATAAGTGCTCCACTTCCTACTCACATCCATGTGATTTGAATCTATCAGCCTCTCCACTGGCTCCTGAAAGCAGCTGCCCTCTTATAAGTTAGGCTAACCTCTCTCCTCCCAAGTCCCCCTCATTTTTACCTCCCCTGTAAGAACCATCTTCCTCATGACTCCCATCAGTTTATGTGCAGGTGTTATGAGGACAGTGCCTTGAGCTCCCCCAAAGGGCTGTGGTTGTAGGCTCTCATTCCCCTCAGCTACAACCACAGGCAGGCCCCAGATTAATGGTATCAACAAGGCACTTGAGCTCCCACATCATCACTAGAGGTAAAAGGGACAATCTCCAGGGAGAAGAAGAACATGGAAAGCTCATTTCCTCCTCCTTTCTGTCAGGTTTATGGAAGAATCTCAGCTCTGCCCTTTAGAGGTAGCCACCTTTCTCCATATCCATAGACACCATTGAGTCTTCCAAGATGTACCTCTTCCCACCTGTTCTTACCTGTCTCCCTCTCTGCCTTACTCTGTCCATCCACCCTTCCACTGGAGCAGCCAGTAGAAATTTATGTGTCTCCATCAAATTCTCAGTGCTTCTGTGGCTCAGAGCAGATAGCCCACCCTCCAAGCTCCTCATTCCAGTCTATAACCCACAGGAACTCCCCTCACAGGATCTCACCCAGAAACATAGAATGGTCCCATGTCTCTGGCCTCCCTCCAGCCTGGTTCCCTCATCATCTTGTCACATTTTCTCTTCGAAGTCCTGCATCATGCAGGAACATGTAGTCAGGAAATACTGTTGTGGCTCCGGCCACAATTTGGAGCACTTCACATCAGGGTCCAAATTAAAATTTGCTTCAGTGTGAGTGGTAGGTCTAGGGGCAAAACTTGATTTTGCAAATTGCCTTTGTATGGACATAAGCTAAGCTTTTCATTTCTTTTTCTTTCCTTCTTTCTTTTTTTTTTCCTGTTAGAATGGGGCTGAGCTCATCAGCTGACCTTGGTTTCTAGAAATCAATATGTCTGGTAGTGTTGATGGTGTGAGGCAGGTTCTGTTCAGGGTTAGCTCTGCATAGACAGACACTTTCTCAGAGTTGTGGGGATCTCTGCCCACCATCAGGAGAAGCTGATGACTCATAAGGTGTAGTAGTGACTGTAAACCGTACTTGCACATCACAATCACCCAGGGCTTGTTTCTTGTAAATTATTCATTCTCCACTCCTGGAGATGGCCACACTTTTCCAGGTACCTTTTTATGCCATATTGGATGGGTGGCTGCAGGGACATAA
The DNA here is from genome assembly GCF_963455335.1 of Martes martes. NCBI lineage: Eukaryota > Metazoa > Chordata > Mammalia > Carnivora > Mustelidae > Martes > Martes martes. The sequence goes on along the minus strand of NC_137892.1, from coordinate 12,571,875 downwards.
CTACCTGGACAATATTGCCTGGAGGGCAAAAGCTTCCAGGAAGTCCCAGTCGCACAGCTAGGTATTGGAGGAACACTCCTGCTTGGCTGGGTATTGTCAGGACTCAATTGTACTTTTCTCTTCTGGGCTGGAGAAGTCCCATTTAGAGGACTTCCATTCACTCCAGTGTCCAAGGTCTCCTTTACCAGTGCTGAGGTGGACTGCAGCACTCATGGTCTGGAGGCTCCTGGCAAGCATTGTGTTCTGTGGACTTGACTGCCTTGTGCTCTGCTGGACTGGAGGACCCCTGTTCAGAGGACTCTCCCTCAGCCTGGTGTCCAGTGTCCTTATTTGTGCAGTGCACAGTTGGGCTGTAGGTTTCATTCCTCAGGGCTCCCAGGAGATCTGGTGTTCTGGAGACTCAGTTGCCCTGTTCTTTGTTGCATTGAAAGGCTTGCCCTTGACCCAGTGTCTTTGTGATTCCTTTGCCTGGTATAAAGCTGAGATGGAGGGCTCATGGTCTGAAGTCTCCTGGTCACCCGTCTGTCCAGATAACATTTGTCTAGTGTCAAGTTTGGTTGGAGGAGGTTGGTCAGAGGACTCCTTGCAAGCTTGGGGTTCTGGGGACTTGACTATCCTATGGCTCTCCTATACTTAAACAACAAAAAGAAATAAAAGGTATCCGAATTGGGAAGGAGGGAGTAAAATTTTCACTTTGTAGAGGATATGATACTCTATACAGAAAACTCTAAAGATCCCACCAAAACAAACAAAAAAAAAAAAACAAAGGGAAAAAAAAACTATTAGAACTGATCAATGAATTTATTAAAACTACAGAATAAAAAAATCAATGTGGAAAACTCTGTTCTATTTCTATGTACTACGGATAAAGCAGCAGAAAGAAAAAGTAAGAAAACAATGTTATTTGTAATTGCACCCAAAATAATAAGATACCTAAGAGTAAACCTGACCAGAGAAGTAAAAGACTTGTACTCTGAAAACTACAAAACATCTATGAAAAAAATTGAAGAAGGCATGAATAAATGGAAAGACATTCCACATTCATGGTTGAAAGAGTAAATATTGTGAAAATGTCTCCAGTACACAAAGCAATCCACAGATTTAATGCAATCCATATCAAAATACCAACAGCATTTTTCACAGAGCTAAAGCAAGCAATCCTAAAATTTGTATGGAATCACAAAATATTCTTTTTTTTTAAAGATTTTATTTATTTATTTGTCAGAGAGAGAGAGAGAGAGAGAGCAAGCACTGGCAGACGGAGAAGCAGGCTTCCTGACGAGCAAGGGGCCTGATGTGGGACTCGATCCCAGGACGCTGGGATCATGACCTGAGCCGAAGGCAGCTGCTTAACCAACTGAGCCACCCAGACGTCCCACAAAAGATTCTTAATACCCAAAGCAATCTTGGAAAAGAAAAATGAGGGCACGTGTTGTGATAAGCTCTGGGTGTTTTATACAACCAATGAATCATTGAACACTAAATCAAAAATTATGTTGGTTAATTGAACATAATAAAAAATAAATATTGAAAAAAAGAAAAATGAAATGGGATGCATCATGATTCCAGTCTTCAAGTTATATTACAAAGGTGTAGTAAACAACATAGTATGGTACAATCATAAAAATGGACACATAGATCAATGGAACAGAATTAAAAACCCATAAATATACTCACATTTATATTAATGAAAAAAATACGTATACTAAAAAAAAATTACTTAACAGTAAAAAATTCATGCCATTTGCAATGACATGTATGAAGCTACAAAGTGTTATGCTAAGTGAAATGTTAGTAAGATAAAGACAAATACCATATGATTTCACTCATATATGAATTCAAGAAATAAAGGAGCAAAGGGGAAAACATGAGAGGGAAAAGAACCAATAAACAGACCCTAAACTCTAGAGAACAAGCTAATGGTTACCAGAGGGGATGGTGTGGGGGACAGGTTAAATACGGGATGGGGATTAAGGAATGCACCAGTGATGAGCACCAGGTGTTGTATGTAAGTGTTGAATCAACACATTATACAGCTGAAACTAATATTATATTGTACATTATCTAACTGGAACTGAAATAAAATCCTTAAGGGGTGACAAATGATCTAATTTTAGGGGCGGTGGACAATTTGTGTAGCAAGCTGTTACTATATCTCCCTTCAATGATACTGAAGTGTCTAAGAGAATTCACTTTGTGTTTAATTGTTGCGAATGGTTCTCAGGGTATATGTTTGGAAACAATTATGAGATGTTGTTGCTGCTTTTTTAAACTGTTAATGACCAATCCTGCTATTGGTGAATTAATAAAGTCATATAAAGTGATATAATTAATAAAGTGATATAACTTAATTCTCTTTGGTAAAATTAACATATATATCCACAATATAGCACACAGATATATAATATATAAAGGTAAGATGCAAAACACTGAACCATAACGAAACAAATAAATTTAGCACAAAAAAACAAATAACTTTAGCACATTTGAAATTCCTGGATTAATGCCAATCCCTATCACAGCTAGGGTTTTGTGAGATTTCATTTCTACCCACAGTAGACAGACATGTTTTCTTTTTAATTTTTTTATTTCTTTTCAGCGTAACAGTATTCATTGTTTTTGCACCACACCCAGTGCTCCATGCAAACCGTGCCCTCCCTAATACCCACCACCTGGTTCCCCCAACCTCCCACCCCCCGCCACTTCAAAACCCTCAGGTTGTTTTGCAGAGTACATAGTCTCTCATGGTTCACCTTCCCTTCCAATTTCCCTCAACTCCCTTCTCCACTCCATCTCCCCATGTCCTCCATGTTATTTGTTATGCTCCATAAATAAGTGAAACCATATATTTGACTCTCTCTGCATGACTTATTTCGCTCAGCATAATCTCTTCCAGTCCCATCCATGTTGATACAAAAGCTGGGTATTCATCCTTTCTGATGGAGGGATAATACCCCATAGTGTATATGGACCACATCTTCCTTATCCATTCATCCGTTGAAGGGCATCTTGGTTCTTTCCGCAGTTTGGCGACCGTGGCCACTGCTGCTATGAACATTGGGGTACAGATGGCCCTTCTTTCACTACGTCTGTATCTTTGGGGTAAATACCCAGTAGTGCAATTGCAGGGTCATAGGGAAGCTCTATTTTTTAATTTCCTGAGGAATCTCCACACTGTTCTCCAAAGTGGCTGCCCCAACTTGCATTCCCGCCAACAGTGTAAAAGGGTTCCCCTTTCTCCACATCCTCTCCAACACACGTTGTTTCCTGTCTTGCTAATTTTGGCCATTCTAACTGGTGGAAGGTGGTATCTCAATGTGGTTTTAATTTGAATCTCACTGATGGCTAGTGATGATTTTTTTTCATGTGTCTGATAGCCATTTGTATGTCTTCATTGGAGAAGTGTCTGTTCACATCTTCTGCCCATTTTTTTTTTTTAAAGATTTTATTTATTTATTTGACAGAGAGAGATCACAAGTAGGCAGAGAGGCAGGCAGAGAGAGAGAGAGGGAAGCAGGCTCCCTGCTGAGCAGAGAGCCCGATGCGGGACTCGATCCCAGGACCCTGAGATCATGACCTGAGCCGAAGGCAGCGGCTTAACCCACTGAGCCACCCAGGTGCCCCTCTTCTGCCCATTTTTTGATATGATTATCTGTTTTGTGTGTGTTGAGTTTGAGGAGTTCTTTATAGAACCTGGATATCAACCTTTTGTCTGTACTGTCATTTGCAAATATCTTCTCCCATTCCGTGGGTTGCCTCTTTGTTTTGTTGACTGTTTCCTTTGCTGTACAGAAGCTTTTGATCTTGATGAAGTCCCAAAAGTTCATTTTTGCCTTTGTTTTCTTCGCCTTTGGAGACATATCTTGAAAGAAGTTGCTGTGGTGATATCAAAGAGGTTACTGCTTATGTTCTCCTCGAGGATTCTGATGGATTCCTGTCTCACGTTGAGGTCTTTTATCCACTTTGAGTTTATCTTTGTGTATGGTGTAAGAGAATGGTTGAGTTTCATTCTTTTACATATAGCTGTCCAGTTTTCCCAGCACCACTTATTGAAGAGACAGTCTTTTTACCACTGGATATTTTTTCCTGCTTTGTCGAAGATTATTTGACCATAGAGTTGAGGGTCCATATCTGGGCTCTCCACTCTGTTCCACTGGTCTATGTGTCTGTTTTCATGTCAGTACCATGCTGTCTTGGTGATCACAGCCTTGTAGTAAAACTTGAAATCAGGTAACGTGATGCCGCCAGTTTTGTTTTTCTTTTTCAACATTTCCTTAGCTATTCAGGGTCTCCTCTGATTCCATACAAATTGTAGGATTGTTTGTTCCAGCTCTTTGAAAAATACTGGTGGAATTTTGATCGGAATGGCATTAAAAGTATAGATTGCTCTAGGCGGTATAGACATTTTGACAATGTTTATTCTTCTGATCCAAGAGCATGGAATGGTCTTCCATCTTTTTGTGTCTTCTTCAATTTCTTTCATGAGTGTTCTGTAGTTCCTTGAGTACAGATCCTTTACCTCTTTGGTTAGGTTTATTCCCAGGTATCTTGTGGTTCTTGGTGCTATAGTTAGTGGAATCGATTCTCTCATTTCCCTTTCTGTATTTTCATTGTTAGTGTATAAGAAAGCCACTGATTTCTGGACATTGACTTTGTATCCTGCCACGTTCCTGAAATGCTGTATGAGTTCTAGTAGTTTGGGGGTGGAGTCTTTTGGGTTTTCCATATAAAGTATCAAGTCATCTGTGAAAAGAGAGAGTTTGACTTCTTCCTTGCCAATTTGGATACCTCTTATTTCTCTTGGTTGTCTGATTGCTGTTGCTAGGACTTCTAATACTATGTTGAACAAGAATGGTGAGAGTGGGCATCCTTGTCATGTTCCTGATCTCAACGGGAAGACTGTGAGCTTTTTCCCATTGAGGATGATATTTGCTGTGGGTCTTACATAGATAGATTTTATGAAGTTCAGGAATGTTCCCTCTATCCCTATACTTTGAAGCGTTTTAATCAGGAAGGGATGCTTGATTTTGTCAAATGCTTTTTCTCCATCAATTGAGAGGACCATGTGGTTCTTCTCTCTTCTCTTATCGATTTGTTCTATCACATTGATTGATTTGAGAATGTTGAACCATCCTTGTAACCCAGGGATGAATCCCACCTGGTCATGGTGGATAATCTTTTTCATGTGCTGTTGGATCCTGTTTGCTAGGATCTTGTTGAGAATCCTAGCATCCATGTTCATCAGTGATATATTCTGCAATTCTCCTTTTTGGTGGGGTCTTTGTCTCATTTGGAGATCAGGGTAATGCTGGCTTCATAAAGTCTGGAAGTTGTCCTTCTGCTCCAATTTTTTGAAACAGCTTCAGGAGAATAGGTGTTATTTCTTCTTTGAAAGTCTAGTATAATTCCCCAGGCAATCCGTCAGGTCCTGTGGTCTTGTTTTTTGGGAGGTTTTTGATCACTGCTTCAATCTCATTACTAGATATTGGTCTATTGGGGTTGTCAATTTCTTCCTGGTCCAATTTTGGGAGTTTCTAGTTTTCCAGGAATGGCTCCATTTCATCTAGGTTGCTTAACTTATTGGCATATAACTGTTGATAATAACTTCTGAAGATCATTTCTATTTCCTTGGTGTTAGTTGTGATCTCTCCCTTTTCATTCATAAGTTTATTAATTTGAGCTTTCTCTCTTTTCTTTTGGATTTTTGTGGCCAATGGTTTATCAATCTTATTAATTCTTTAAAAAAAACAGCTTCTAGTTTCATTGATGCATTCTACTGTATCTCTAGTTTCTATCTCATTTATCTCTGCTCTAATCTTGATTATTTCTCTTGTGTGTGGAGTTGATTTAATTTGTTGTTGATTCCCCAGTCTTTAAGATGGAGAGACAGTTGATGTATTCGGATTTTTCAATGTTTTTGAGGGAGGCTTGGATGGCTATGTATTTCCCCCTTAGGACCGCCTTTGGTGTATTAGGTTTGGACCAAAGTGTCTTCATTCTCATTGGTTTCCATGAATTGTTGAAGTTCTTCTTTGATCTCCTGGTTAATCCAAGCTTTCTTAAGCAAGGTGGTCTTTAGCTTCCAGGTGTTTGAGCTCCTTCCAAACTTTTCCCTGTGATTGAGCTCCAGTTTCAAAACATTGTGACCTGAGAATATGTAGGGAATCATCTCAGTCTTTTGGTATCGGTGGAGCCCTGATTTGTGACCCAGTATGTGGTCTATTCTGGAGAAGGTTCCATGTGCACTTGAGAAGAATGAATATTCTGTTGTTTTAGGGTGGAATGTCCTGTATATATCTATGAAGTCCATCTGGTCCAGTGTGTCATTCAATGCTCTTGTTTCTTTATTGATTTTCTGCTTCGATGATCTGTCTATTTCTGAGAGAGGCATGTTAAGATCTCCTACTATTAATGTATTCATATCAATATGACTCTTTATCTTGATTAATAGTTTTCTTATGTAATTGGCTGCTCCCATATTGGGGGCATAGATAAATTACAATCTTGGTGGATAGTCCCTTTAAGAATGATGTAGTGTCCTTCTGTATCTCTGACTACCATCTTTAGTTTAAAATCTAATTTATCTGATATGAGAATCGCTACCCTGGCCTTCTTTTGAGGCCCATTGGCATGAAAGATACTTCTCCATCTCTTCCCTTTCAGTCTGGGTGTATCGTTAGTTTCGAAATGGGTCTCTTGTAGACAACACATGGATGGGTCCTGTCGTTTTATCCAACCTTCAACCCTGTGTCATTTGATGGGTGCATTTAGGCCATTCGCATTGGGAGTGATTATTGATAGATACGTTTTTATTGACATTGTGTTATCTTTGAAGTCTTTCTTTCTGTAGATTATCTCCATATTTCTGTTCAATGATATTCTTAGGATTTTTCCTGTTTTATAGAACGCTCCTTAATGTTTCCTGTAGTGTAGGCTTGGTGGTCACACACTCTTTTAAGCCTTGCAGGTCTTGGAAACTCTACCTTTCCATCCATTTTGAATGTCAGTCTTGCTGGATAAAGTATTCTTGGCTGCATGTTCTTCTCATTTATTGCCCTGAATCTATCTTGCCAGCCCTTTCTGGCTTGCCAGGTTTCTTTGGACAGCTTTGATGATATTCTGATGGGCTTTTCTCTGTAGGTAAAGAGCTTCTTTGTCCTAGCTGCTTTCAAGAGATCCTGTCTAGAATTATGATTCATCATTCTTACTATCAGGTGTCTCTAGGACATTCAAGATTCTATAAACCTGGGGGGAGACCTTTCTGCCTCTAGTACATGAAGGCTAGTTCCATTCGCGAGATTGGGAAAATTTTCATGGAGAATTTGTTTAAGTATATCTTCTAGTCTTCTTTCTTTTTCCTCCCCCTCAGGGATTCTAATAATTCTGATGTTGGAATGTTTCATGGTGTCATTTATTTTCCTAATTCTGTTTTCGTGACTTCTAAGCTGTTTGTTCCAGGCTTCCTCCTGATCCTTTCTATCCGTTTGTCCTCCAGGTGTCTAATTCTATCTTCTGTCTCAGTTACCCTAGCTTTTAGATAATTTGTATTAGATTGGAACTCATTGAAAAGGTTGTGAACATCATCCCTGGTGGCTTTCGTTTCTACCCTAATCAATTCCATTTTGTCATCCATGGCTTTCTCCAACTTAGCTATTGCCAGGATAATTGTTAGACTGAATTCCTTTTCTGACATATTGTCTGAGTCGATAGCCATTGGCTCTGTTGCAGAAGGCCCAGCCTCTGAATTTTTCTTCTGTTGGGCATTCCTCCTCCTAGTCACTTTGGTGAGATATGGCTGAACAGATGTAGCTGAATGTGTTGACTGTGGTGCAGGCAAGTTTTACCCTGGAACGCGTCGGAGCAATCAAGAGTCCCCACCCAAATTAACGAAGAAAGAGAGAGAGAAAAAAGAAAAAAAGAAAGAGAGAGGGGGAGACAGGAAAGTAAAAGTAAGATAAAAGAGAAGGCCCAGCCCAAATGGGCCCCAAGGTAAGATTTATGAGGTATACAAAGAAAAAGAGACAAACAAAAAGACTGATAAAAGTAGATGGGAAGAGAAAAAAAAAAAAAAATATATATATATATATATATAAGCAAAACAAAAAAAGAACCTCCTCAAAAAGAACCCCAAGTATAAGATTTATATACTACCAGGACAAACACAAATACACAGAAACACTGGTGGAAGAAAAAGATGGGAGAGTGGTTATAATTCTCAGTGTGGGCGAGGAAGGTTATTTTGATTCTTCCTGGATGTATCTTGATATCTTTGTTAAAGGACTCAACTTTCCTAAGTTAGAGGGGGATTAGAAGTTTGTTTACCTATAGGGGTGGCATTGATTGGATAAAGGGGATTACCTTGAAGTTTAACTCTATATGAATATTAAGAAGTAAAAATAAAAAAACTAAACTAAACTAAACTGAAATAAAATTTAAAAAATTAAAAATAGAAAAGCAAAAGAAAAACATGTATCAAAAAGTTCAGGTTATAAGGTTATTATGGAATCTGATGCAATGGACATCTCACTGTGGTGGCAAATAGGTTAAAAAATTATCTATAAAAAAAAGAACCAGAATAGTGGGAATGAATTAAAAATTAAAGTTGTATCTATGAAGTAGTGCTGGTTGTTCTCTTGTCTTCTTTTTTTTTTTTTTTTTTTTTTTTCTGGTTGGCTTTCTGGGGAAGGGGCCTGTCGCATGGGTTTTCAGGTGGTGTTCCCTGAGTTAAGTCCTCCTGCCCCCCTCAAGGGGGTGGGCTCTGAGAAAACCGGTTTTTCAAGCTTTTGTTCTCTGGAGGTTTGTTTGTTTGTTTGTGTGTTTGTTTTCTCTCACCTTGACAGTTTTTGATGGGTTTTGGAGGTTTAGAGGAAAGTAAACTGCACCCAGACCTCCTTCTCAGAGAGAAGCCTCAGTCTGTTCCCCTCTGGGTGCTCCAGAGCACATAAATTCCCCCTTGGCCGCTGGCAGAGCATGTTCCCAGTCGCAGTTGCTGGGGACACAGGAACTCCTGCTTGTACCTGAAACCACGTCTCGGCAGCTCCAGACTGCCAGAGAGGTTCCAAACAGCGATTGCACACTGAGATTTTCCCGGTGGCCCGGGCTGGGAGTACTCAGACTTTCCATGTCTGAGAGTGCAGGGCTGGCACCTGCAGGAACCTCTCTCGGTGGAGAGTGTGGGGTGCAACTCAGACTCTGGTGCATAAGGCTGTGTTTCTGTCAGCTGGAGCCTACAGACACCTCTTTCCGGGGTAGGTTTTGGGCGCGACTCAGACCAGAGTCTGATAGCACAGTGTGTCGTGTGCATGGAGAGTGCAAAAAGGCTGTGGTTCTGCCAGCTGGTGAGGCTCCCAGCCCCTCACTGGAGCCACCACCCAGGCGTTCTCAGGCATGCTTGCAGCTCAGAGACCAAGACCTGGTTTCTTTGCCACACTCTCTCTGGCTCTGCCCCACAGGTGGCTGTCCTGGGTCCGGGGACTTAAGCCCCTGTCCGTAACTGCACTGATTCCCACAATTTACCCCACAATCCTTTGCTCTTTTGGAGTGCTTTCAACCAAACTCCAAGTTAATGCTGGTCCCCAGTTGCAGGGCACTCTCGTATTAGGCTATTATTTTCCAATGATTCACTGCTGGTGGCTCCCTCCCCCTTTTGTTTATCTTCCGATATCAGTCCGATGTTCCCACTCTGTTTTACCTGCCTGCTGGTGTCTTCTGTCCCCATAGAGATCCAGACATGTATAATTCTAATCTCAGTCTGATTTCATGGGTGATCAGAGTTCTTTGGTAGGTAATCAGCTCACTTTAGGGTACAGGTTGAAACAGCACCTCCTCCTAGTTCCCCGCCATCTTGGTCTCAAGCTACAACATTCTTTCTTGAAACAATCCCTCCACCACGTGGTATCAGTATCATAAAGGCCACATATGAAAGACCAAGAGTGAGTACCACCCTAAATGGGGAAAAACTAAGACCTTTTCCCATAAGGTCAAGAACATGACAGGGATGACCACTGTCACCACTGTTGTTCAACATTGTACTGGAAGTCATACCCTAAGCAATCAGAAAAGAAAAAGAAAAGGCATCCAGATTGGCAAAGAGGAAGTCAACCTTTTCACTCTTCACAGATGGCATGATATCATGTAAATAACTCAAAAGACTTAAACAAAAATTGGTAGAACTGACACAGTAATCCAGCAAGGTAAAAGTATATAAAAACAATGTATAGAAGTTTGTTCCATTTCTATGTACTGAAGCAGCAGAAAGAGATATCAAGGAATCGATCCAATTAATAATTACATCAAAAACTATAAGATACCATAATAGGCATTAACTTAACCAAAGAGGTTGAGAGATGTACTCTGAAAACTCCAGAACACTTACAAAAGAAACTGAGGAAGACACGAAGATATGGAAAAACATTCCATGCTCATGGATTAGGAGAACATATATTGTTAAAATGTAATACCCAAGTCATTCTAGACATTCAAGTTTCCATCAATCTAGACATTCAGTTTCTATCAATACGATCAGCTTTTTTTCATGGAGCTGGAAGAAACAAATCCTAAAACCTGTGTGGAATCAGAAAATCCCCTGGATAGCCAAAAGAATGTTGAAAGAGAAAACCAAAGGTGAAGCCATCACAATTCTGGACTTCAAGTAGTGTTAGAAATCTGTAAACATTAAGACAGTATGGTACTCACACAAAAACAGACACATAGATCCATGGAACTAAATATAACCCCCAGAAATGGACCCTCAACTCTATGGTCAACTAATCTTCACCAAAGTAGGAATGAATATCCATTGCAGAAAAGACAGTCTTCTCAACAAATGGTGTTGGGAAAATTGGACAGCCACGTGAAGAAGGATGAAGCCAGACAATTTTCTTACACTGTATACAAAATAAACTGCAAGTGGATGAAAGACCTAAATGTGGGACAGAAATCCATGAAAATCCCAGAGGAGAATGCAGACAACAACTTCTTTGGACTCACCAACAGCATCTTCTTGCTAGACGCATCTCCAAAGGCAAAAGAAACAAAGGAAAAATGAACTATTGAGATTTCTTCAGGATGAAAAGCATTTGAACAGAAAAGGGAATCATAAAACTAAAGGACAACTTATAGAATGGGAGAAGATAATTGCAAATGATTTATCAGATAAAGGGCTTGTATCTGAAATCCATAAAGAATTTGCCAAACTCAACAACCAAACAAACAAATAATCCAGCCAAGAAATGCACAGAAGGCAAGAACAGACATTTCTCCAGAGAAGACATACGAATGGCTAAAAGACACATGAAAAAAATGCTCAACATCACCCTCTCTGAGGGAAACCCAAATCAAAACCACAGTGATATGCAGCTTCATTCCCATCAGAGTGGCTAAAATTAACAAGTCAGGAAAGGACAACTGTTGTCTTGGATGCAGAGAAAGAGGAACACTCTTAAAACATGGGTGGGCATTCAAACTGGTATAGCCACTCTGGAAAAGAGTATAGAGGTTCCTCAAAGTGAGAAATAGAATTACCCTTTGACCTAGCAATTGCACTACTATTTATTCAAAGAAATTACAAACCTAATTACTCTAAGGGGCAACTGCACATATTTATAGCATGCTATAAACTGCAATGTTTATAGCAGCAATGTCCACAGTTGCCAAAATATGGAAAGAGCCCAAGTGTCCATCAACAGATGATTAAATAAAGAGTTGGTATATATACACAATGGGTGTAATATACAACTGATGAATCCCTAAATTCTACCCTTGAAGCTAATACACTATTTGTTAATTAACTTAAATTTAAAGTTATGAAAAATATTTTTAAAAAAGAAAAGGAATGAAGTAGGGGGAATCAGTATGTTCCATCTGAAGATGTGTTGTTAGCGGTGGAAATTATGAAGAGAAGAAAGGATCTGGAAGTAGACCTATGCCAGTATGCCTCACAGATTTTGAAAAAGGTGAATAATCCCCTTAATGTGGATAGTCTACTCAACAAATTGTGTCAGAGCCATTGGACATCCATTGACATAGACCAAACAAAATTTCCTACACCTAAACTTTACCCCTCATACAAATGTGAACTCAAAACTATAAGGATAAGTTCAAAGTAAAATATAGAAGTATTAAGGAGGGGATGTGTTTTGATGAGCACTGGGTGTTATAAGCAACTAATGAATCGTTGAGCCCTACATCAAAAACTAATGAGGTACTATAGGCTGGCTAACTGAACCTTAAAAAATTTTTTTAAAAAGTATAATAATTTTACAAAGGAAGCAAAGGAGAAGAACTTCAGGACTTATGGATTGGTGAGTTCTTAACCATATCACTGAAAACACCCTTCATTAAAAAACAAACAAAAAATTCTTGAAAAATAGGACTTTACCAAAATTGAAAACTTTTGCTCTACTAAGAACTTTTGCTCCTATTAGGAGCATGAAAATACAAGCTATAGACTAGGTGAACATATTTGCATTATCTGACAAGGAACTTCTATCTAGAATATGCAAAGAACTCTCAACATTCAACAGGAAACAGACAATACAAATAGAAAATGGGCAAAAGACATGAACATACATTTCTCCAAAGAGAACATGGAGATGACAAATAAGCACAAGAGAAAAAAATGTTCAACATCACTAGCCATGAGGGAAATGCAAATGAAAACCTGACTGAGTTATTGCTACTACCTGCCTGTTAGGACAGCTGGTAAATATAAAACAATAAAAACATCAAGTGTTGGAAAGAGCCAGCTCTCCTACATTGCTGGTGGGAATGTAAATGGGACAGAGACTCTGGTAAGACAGTTTGATAGGTTCTACAGAAGTGAAGCATAAACCCTGTAACCTAGCAAGCACTATTCTGGACCTTTATCCCCGAGAATTAAAAAAAAAAAAAATTAAGGTCCCATGAAACACTGTGCACAAATGTTCATTGTGGATTTATTTGTAATTTCCGAAAGACTGGAAACAAACAAAATGGGTGATGGGTACCTCTATGAATGGACTTTTCTGAACTACATGTGGCTTCTGTTAATCTACAAATCTACCTCTCTACCTCCCTACCTCTTTGTAGCAGTGCTCCAACGTCAGCACACTCAGAATAGTCCCTAAAGGCCCCAGCACCTTAAGGTGTAGGTATCAAGCAACAGTGAAGAAGGCAGGAGGGGATCCGTCACTGGTCTCTGACTGGGCAGGTGGTGTGGTGTGACACCCTGTAATCTCAAGGGACAGGGAAGACCAGGAGTGGGTCAGAGACAGCATTCAGACTGCTGTCCTCCTAGAACTGATGTTTTGCCTTTGGGGAGAAAAGGTCAGGACAAGGGCCTGGCTCACAATCTACTCTCATTTCTTCCCTCCTTCCTCTGGACTGCATCAGTTCCCTGACCTTGACCTTCCCAGACCCTGACCTTTCCTCCACAACCCTGCCATCTCCTGCCCCCTGCTCACACAACCTCCTCCAAACAAAGTTGCTCTCATTGCAGAGATGAAGGGGTGGGGATTCAAAGGGTGAACAGCTCTGGGGTGCCAGCCCACCCAGGAGCCTGACGTTTGTGGAAACCAGGGTATGGTGAGTAGGGTCTGAGCAGCTAAGCACAGGAGGTTGCAAGTGCAGAGATCACATAAGGAACCCACATCCCCCTTACGTCTAAGTGATCTGGACTCCACTAGCTTCCACAATGGCTCCCAAAGAAGCACTACCAAATCAGCTCAGACACCATCCATCTTAGAAATGTAAGCCTCCACTCCCCATGTCCCCCTAAATTTCACTTTCCACACCAGAGAAAGTTTCCTCAGGGCTCCCATATGTTCATGCCCAGGTGCTATGTACACACTGTCTCGACTGAGCTCAGTCCAGGAGCCACAGATCTAGGTCCTTCCACTTCTAGCACAGTTGTAGTCACATGTGGGGCCCAGCTCACCGGGATCTGCACCTCACCTGAGCTTCCAACCCACATTCCTGGAGCTAAGAGGGACCATTTCCCAGGAGGGCCTGAGCCTGGAATCTCACCTTCCAACTCCCTTCTGACCCACAATCTCCAATTTATCATAGAATCTGAGCTCTGCCTTTTGAAGTGGCCCATTTCCTTCATGCCCAAATAGGCCTTAGAGTCTCCAAGGTGCACCTTTTTCCAGCTCTCTTGCAATGTACCTTACTCTGTGCAAACATTCAGGGACTTAAAGCACCTAATGTGAATCCCACATGTCTCCACCAATTCCTCCAGTATGTTTTTGGTCAGAACAGAGCCCACCATCCTGGCCCCTCACACCATTCTTTCTAGTAATCTGACCCCACACCTTCTCACCCAGAGATGGAATGGTCCCATGCCTCTGGACCCCTTGCCCTGGTTCCCTGGTCTTGTCACATTTGCTTTTCCAAGGCCTGTAACATAGGAACCTATTGTGGAGAAATGCCTGCTTTTGTGACCACAGGTTGAAGCCATAACATCAGGGTCCCACAAAAAGTTCAGCAACAATGGAGGCCTCACCAGAAACGCTTTATGCAGAAATCCTTGTGTACAGACATACTACTTCTCTTTTCCAAACATCAGAATGTTGCTGATCTCAGTAGCTGTGCTTTGGCTGTGCTCAGGGTCAGCTCATACTGTATCAGAGCCATGGAGACTCCTGCCTAGCATCGGGAGAATGTGATGACTCATAGGGGCGGTAGTTACTTTATGTCAGAATGCACATCACAATCACCTGGGGTTCTTTTTCATAAATTTCTCATTCAGAAATGATAATTTTTATATTGTATTTTGAACATAATATTCAAATTTATACCACACTCCAACTCCTGGTGATGACCACACTTGCCCAAGGTCCTCTTCTGTCATCAGGAATTGGGTGCTCAGACTTCATCCCTTGGGCACTGTGCGGGAGGCAGAAATTTCCAGGAAGAACTTCATTTGTTTTTGTTTTTGTTTTTTCCTTTTTAAAATTTTTTTTTCAGTGTTCCAGAATTCATCGTTTATACACCACATCCAGTGCTCCATGCAATACGTGCCATCCTTAATACACATTAGCAGGCTCAGCCAACCATCCACCCCCATCCCCTCCAAAACTTTGTTTGTTTCTCAGAGTCCACAGTCTCTCATGATTCATCTCCCCCTCCAATTTTCCCCAATTCCCTTCTCCTCTCCATCTCCCCATGTCTTCCACATTATTCCTTATGCTCCACAAATAAGCAAAACCATATGATAATTGAATGTCTCTGCTTGACTTATTTCACTCAGCATAATCTCTTCCATTCCTGTCCATTTTGACACAAAAGTTGGGTATTCATCCTTTCTGATGGAGGCATAATACTCCCTAGTATATATGGACGGTATCTTCTTTATTCATTCGTCAATTGAAGGGCATCTTGGTTCTTTCCACAGTTTGGCAACCGTGGTCATTGCTGCTATAAACGTTGGGGTACAGATGGCCATTCTTTTCACTACATCTGTGTCTTGGGGGTAAATACCCTGTAGTGCAATTGCAGAGTCATAGGGAAGCTCACTTTTAATTTCTTAAGGAATCTCCACACTGTTTTCCAAAGTGGCTGCACCAATTTACATTCCCACCAATAGTGTAAAAAGCTTCCCCTTTCTCTACATCCTCTCCAACAAATGTTGTTTACTGTCTTGTGAATTTTGGACATTCTAACTGGTTTAAGGTGATATCTCAGTGTGGTTTTGATTTGAAACTCCCTGGTGGCTAGTGATGGTGAACATTTTTTAATGTGTCTGTTAGCCATTTGCATGTCTTCATTGGAGAAGTGTCTGTACATGTTTTTGGCCCATTTTTTGACACAATTCTTTGTTTTGTGTGTGTTGAGTTGGAGGAGTTCTTTATAGACCTTGGATATCAGCCCTTTGTCTGAACTGTCATTTGTGAATATCTTCTCCCATTCCGTGGGTTGCCTCTTTGTTTTGTTGACTATTTCCTTTGCTGTGCGAAGCTTTTGATCTTGATGAAGTCCTAAAAGTTCATTTTAGCTTTTGTTTCCTTTGACTTTGGAGACATATCTTGAAAGAAGTTGCTGTGGCCGATGTTGAAGAGGTTACTGCCCATGTTTTCCTCTAGGATTCTGATGGATTCCTGCCTCACCTTGAGATCTTTTATACATTTCGAGTTTATCTTTGTGTATGGTGTAAGAGAATCAGGAAGACCTTCATTTGAATGAAGAATCTCTCCACCTCATGGATCTGAGCCTACCTCTCACTACACTGCTTGGCTTCTTGTTTTAAGGACTCCAACTCTCCCTCTGGGATGGAGCAGTGCATCTAGGAGCCTGATGTTTGTGGAACCCAGGATATTGTTCAACTGCAGGATCTCAGACAATGGCTCCACAGTGCTCTGGGCCTGGGCCTCTTCTATAATTTCCTCCCAGCCCGTGTCCTCATTTCATGGCCTGAAATTTAATGCAAAGTCTTCAAACCACTGGTCTGTTTCATCTAGAAGATGAAGGGCATGATGTCATTTTCTTCTTCTGAGGAGAACTCCTCAAAAGATGAATTATGCACAGGTATTGGGCCACAAGGACCTCAGTCTTAAGTCAATCCCAGGTGAGAAGTGACTCCCATGTTTACTTCTCTGCAGAAATGGAAGTCACCCTCAGAAGGTTTTGCGTCAGTCTGTTGTCCCACTAGTTTTTTTTAGCCCAGTACTAATCCTGACTGGAGGACTCCTGGTTTGAAGGCTTCCAGGTGGCCAAGGGACCGGTGGACATATATGTGTAGTGCTGAGCAGGTTTGGAAGTCTCACAGAGTGAGACCAACCGCAAGCCCAGTGTTTGAGTGCCCTGTGCTCTGGGGGAAAGAAAGGATCCATGTCCTAGGGCATGTGGTAAGCCCGCTGTCCAGCTGCATGTTTGGCCTAGTATAGAGCTGCATTATTATTATACTGCCTAGTATGGACCTGCATGGGCACATGGTGAGATTTTTATCTAGTTGCCTTCTTGGCCTAGAAAAGAGCTGAGTTCTTGGTCTTCAGGTCCAATGGCAGGTGGTAAGCCCACTCTCAAGGTGCCTTCTTGGCCTAGCACAGAGCTGAGTAGTTGGTCTCTAAGTCCAAGGGCACATGGTGATCCCTTTGTCTACATGTCCCCTTGGCCTGGTGCAGAGCTGTGGTTTGGTCTCCAGCTCCAAAGGCACATTGTGAGATCCCTGTCCAGGTCCCTGCTTGGCATAGCACAGAGATATGTTATTGGTCTCCAGGTTCTACAGCACATGGTAAGCCTGCTATCTATGTGTCTGGGTGGCCTAGCACAGATCTGAGATTTTGGTCTCTAGATCCAAGGGTACGAGGTGAAGCTACTATCCAGGTAAATTCTTGCCTGAATACAGAACAGTGGAACAGAGCTCCATGTCCAATGGCACATAGTGATCAGTTTGTCTAGTTAAGTTCTTGGTAACATGCTGAGGTGGGTTGGTGGCCTCCACTTCCAAGGGCACATGGCGCACCCTCTGTCCAGGTGTCTGCTTAGCCTATCCCAGAGCTCCTTTCTTGGTCTCCAAGTCAAAAACCACACAGTGAGACTGCTGTCTAGTTGATTCTTTTTTCCCAGTGCTGAACTTGGGTGCAGGACTCATGGTTTCTTGGAACTTGGCAAGCTTGGTGTTCTCTGGACTCACTTGCCTTGTGCCACACTGGCCCAGCCAGCTTATGGTATGAGGGCTCCTTGTCCACCCCATGTTTATGTGTCAAATGAGTCCAGATGGCTCCCAGGCTTTAGGTTCTTGGTGGGTGCTCTGTTTAGGGACTGAATTTCTTTATGTTCTGTTGTGTGCTAGGGCTTATGGTCTATGGGATCCTGTTCAGCCAGGTGTCTTGGGGATTAGTTTGTCCCCTCCTGACCTGGGTCAGACATCTCATTATCTAAGGACCTATGTTCCAAGGACTCCCACTGTGTCCAATAATGTGGTGATTCCCTCAGGTTGTGGACTCAGCTTACCTGTGCTGGAGATCTGTTGTGATCCCAGAGGTGTGTGGCCCAGCTGTATGAGAATCCACTATGCTCTGATTCCCAGTTTCCCACTCCAGTGCCAAATGGTAATGCATACTACCTGAGCAGCTAGGCCATCCCTTCAGTGGGAAATGGGTCCAAGAGTTGCTGGGTGTGGGTTTGTGGACTCTCAGAACCACAGAGAGGCACAGAAGTAGGTGCAAATATGAAGGTGGAGTGCAGAGTGTTGGTGAGAGGCCAGGGGCAGGAAGAGTGGGCAGGGGGTTTGCCATGGGCATGGACAGAGAACAGAGCAGAGTAATGGAGGAGTAGAAAGAAGAGCTGTGGCTGAAGGGACATCTCTTATCTCAGTGCAGCCTGGGCTGTTGCCACGCTTATATAACAGCCCTGGGACATCACAGTGCCTTCTTATGATGTCACCACCATAACCTGGCCAGTCATCAGGACACTCTCAGGTTGGCTTCATCTGAGTGGTCAATAACCATGAGGTTTAGCTGACCAATGACTGATGGCTTTCTCAATGACCCTTCTGATATCACTGCTTGGAAACCATCTTTTAAAGAAAACAGGTTAAATTTCCTTCCAGATGAAAAAAAATAATATTTACGATGTATTTATAGTGAAGTTCATGGTGAGGTTGAAAGACTAAGCCAGTACAAAACTAAATGTGTCACTCAGAGTCAAAATTCACTAAAACTCTGACATGGATGTTAATGAAGAGTTGGACAATTAGACCTCATGAAAGGTCACACTTGTGGTATATATATGTTTGGTACATCTTCCTACAATAAACATAAACCTGGAAAAGGATGAAGCTGTGTCACAAATAATTACCTGCTTGCCAAAATGACATTCAGCTCTCATAGAAGGGGAACAGCAAAATCCAGCCTGTCACCAGGTTCACAGTCTTTGTGTCCAGGATCCAATCAGAAAGTTCTGGGGGAAGGAGTTAAGTTTGTCCCTTTTTACAACTACATGTCAAATCGTCAGAGATCTAAGAATATAAATGCCGCAAGTCTACAAGTAGAAAAGGGACCATTGTTTGGAAGGAGGAGGTGTGGAGACTTGAATCTGCTGTGATATAGCAGTGGAGATGAGGGAGTCTGCTTGAGGAGGTTATTACAAAGTATTATAAGCAGCGGGGTGCAAATAGAT
The DNA here is from genome assembly GCF_963455335.1 of Martes martes. Classification (NCBI taxonomy): domain Eukaryota; kingdom Metazoa; phylum Chordata; class Mammalia; order Carnivora; family Mustelidae; genus Martes; species Martes martes. Next base: position 12,552,777 of record NC_137892.1, on the reverse strand, counting down.
TTGTTATACATATATGTTATATATGCCAATGGGATATTACTCAGCCACCAAGAAAAATGATATGTTGCCATTTGCAATGATGTGGATGGAACTAGAGGTATTATGCTAACTGAAATTAGCCAGAGAAAGACAAATGCCATAAGATTTCACTCATTGGTGGAAATTAAGAAACAAAACAGATGAACATAGGGGAAGGGGAGAGAAAAATAAAATAAGACAAAAACAAAGGCAAACCACAATTAACTCAGCTGTAGGGATCCAAAAAAGGGTTGCTGGAGGAGAAGCAGTGGGGTACATGGGGTAACTGGGTGATGGGTATCAGGGAGTGCACTTAATGGAATGAGCACTGGGTGTTCTATGCAACTGATACATCACTAAAATGTACTTCTGAAACTAATTAAAAAAGTAATGCGTTCAGGAACTTTCCATATTTGTTCCCCACTGGCACACAGGAAACAACCATTAATTTCTTGTTGAAAGAGTGAGCTGCCAGATTGAGCTGTCTCCTCCCAGAGCAGATACACAGGCTCTGGAGCTCAGGGGAGAGAAGAGTAAGGAACTGAGAGCTGCTTTCTGAGGCAGGGGTTTAGTGGGGCTTCCCTTTGAGGACTGTGAAGAAAAGAAGAGCATGTGGCCTAGGACTGAATACCAACCGAAGGGGCACACGGGGAAAACCTGGCAAAGGAAGCTGAAACAGAAATCAGCAAAGAAGGCGACTAGAAGTAAATTACCACAGAAGTGAAGAGCAGTGTGTTCCCAGGAGGTCAGAGTTACCTGGTGGGCCTAGACAGGCTGAGTGAGGCTAATTACAACTGGATTGCATTCGGGTTTTTGTCACTCTCAGACAAACCCAATTCTGTTTTATATACTTTCTGACTCACATTAAAAAAAAAAAATGAAGTACCATTGACAAACAATATCATGTTAGCATCAAGTGGGCATTATAGTGATTGGACAAGTTTTTACCTTATACTATGCTGACCACAAGTGTGACTACCATCCGTCACCAGAGACACTATTACAATACCATTGACCATATTCCCCATGATGTGCCTTTCAGCCCTGTGACATGTTCATCCTGTAAGGGAAGCCTGTTTCTCCCACTCCCCTTCACCCATTTCTCCCATGCTCCCCTCCTCTGGCAATCATCAGGTTTTTGTTGTTGTTGTTGTTTTTCCTGTATTTATAAGTATGATTCTGTTTTTTGTTTGGTTGCTTATTCATTTGTTTTGCTTTTCAGGTTTCACATAGGAGTGAAATCCCATGATATTTGTCTTTCTTTGTCTGAAATATTTCACGTAAGTTTATAACCTCTGGGTCCATCCCTGTTGTTCAAAATGGCGAGATCTCATCCTTATTTTATGGCTGAGTAATTTTCTGTTGTGTATATATACCACCAGCTTTTTATCCATTCATCTATTTGTTGTAGACAGTAAGATTTATCTTAGTTTTTCAATCCTCAAAAAAAAAAAAAAAAAAAAACTGATCCAGGAGACAAGATGGCGGGGGGAAGTAGAAGAAGGCGCCGTTTCAACCTGTACCCTAAAGTGAGCTGATTACCTACTAAAGAACTCCGATCACCCATGAAATCAGCCTGAGATCAGACTTGTACACATCTGGATCTCTATGGGGGCAGAAGATGCCAGTGGGCAGGTAAAGCAGAGTGGGAATGTTGGACTGATATTGGAAGATAAACAAAAGGGGAAGGGAGCCACCAGAGGTGACCCCATTGGAAAGTAATACCCCAATATGAGAGTGCCCCGTGTCTGGGGGACAAGCATTAACTTGGAGTCTGGTTGAAAGCACTCCAAAAGAGCAAAGGATCACAGGGGGAAATTGTGGGAATCGGGGTTTTTAGGTACAGGGGCTTAAGTCCCCGGACCCAGGACAGCCACCCCTGGCACTGAGCCAGAGAGAGTGCAGCGGAGAGGTCTTGGTCTTGGTCACTGAGCTGCCAGCATGCCTGAGAACGTGTGGGGTCCAGCTCCCGTGAGGGGCTGGGACTCTTGCCAGCAGGCAGAATGCCTCGCCATACTATCAGAGCCTGAGATGCGTGCGCCCCACAAGCTCCCCTGAGAGAGGTGCACGCAGGCACCAGCCAGGTGCTCTCAGACCCGGAAAGACCAGGCACTCCCAGCCCGGGCCAGTGGGAAAATCTCAGCGTGTGATCACTGCTTGGAACCTCTCTGGTGGTCTGGAGCTGCCCAGACAGCCACCGCTGGTTTTGGGTGCAAGCAGGAGTTCCTGTGTCCCCATGGACTGTGACTCAGAACCTGCTCTGCCAGTGGCTGAAGGGAACTGAAAGTGCTCTGGAGATCCAGATGAGAACAGACTGAGGCTTCTCTCTGAAAGGGAGGTCGGGGTGCAGTTTGCTTTCCTCTAAACCTTCAAAAACCATCAAAAGCTGTGAAGGCGAGAGAAAAGAAATGAACAAACATAAAACCACCAGAGAACAAAAGCCTGAAAAACTTGTTTCCTTAGAGCCCACCCCCTTGAGGGGGGCGGGAGGACTTAACTCAGGGAACATTGTCTGAAAATCCACGTGGCAGCCCCCTCCCCCAGAAAACCAACAAAGAAAAAAAAAAGAAAAAAAAAAAGACGACAAGAGAACAACCACCACTACTTCATAGATACAACTTTTGTTTTTGATTCGTTCCCACTATTCTGTTCACCTTTTTATAGATAATTTTTTAACCTACTTACCTTCACAGTGAGATGTCCAGTACATCAAATTCCATAATAACCATATAACCTGAACTTTTTGATACATATATGTATCATGTTTTTCTTTTGCTTTTCTATTTTTTAACTTTTTTTTTCAATTTTAGTTTAGTTTAGTTTATTCTTTTTTAAAATTTTTATTTTTTAATATTCATATAGAGATAAACTTCAAGGTAATCCCCTTTCCCCAATCAATGCTATCACTATAGGTAAACCAATTTTTAACCCCCTTTATCTTAGGAAAGTTGAGTCCTTTAACAAAGATATCGAGATACATCCAGGAATAATTAAAATAACCTTCCTCACCTACACGGAGAATTTATAACCACTCTCCATCTTTTTCTTCCACCAGTGTTTCTGTGTATTTGTGTTTGCCCTGATAGTCATATACTTTTATCAGTCTTTTTGTTTGTCTGTTTTTGTTTGTATATTTCATAAATCTTACTTTGGGGCCCATTTGGGCTGAGCCTTCTCATTTATATTTCCTTTTTTTTCCTGCCTCTCTCTCTCTCTCTTTTATTTTCTTTTTTCTCTCGTTTGGGTGGGGAAACCTGATTGCTCAGAAGCATTCCAGGGTGCACCTTGACTGTACCACGGTACATATATCCAGCTACATCCATTCAGCCATCTCTCAACAAAATGACTAGGAGGAGGAATGCCCAACAGAAGAAAAATATAGAGCATGGGCCTTCTGCAACAGAGTTAACAGCTATCGACATAGACAATATGTTGGAAAGAGAATTCAGGCTAACAATTATCCAGGCAATAGCTAGGTTGGAGAAAGCCATGGATGACCAAACGGAATTGATTAAGGCAGAGCTGAAGGCCACCAGGGATGATGTTCACAATGTTAGGGCAGAGCTGAAGGCCACCAGGGATGAGGTGCACAATGCTCTCAATGAGTTCCAATCTAATCTAAATTCTCTAAAAGCTAGGGTAACTGAGACAGATGATAGAATTAGTGATCTGGAGGACAAACAGATAGAGAGAAAGGATCAGGAGGAAGCCTGGAACAAACAGCTTAGAAGCCACGAAAACAGAATCAGCAAAATAAATGATGCCATGAAACGTTCCAACATCAGAATTATTGGAATCCCTGAAGGGGAGGAGAAAGAAAGAAGTCTAGAAGGTATAATAGAACAAGTTCTTCATGAAAATTTTCCCAATCTCGCGAATAGAACCAGCGTTCATGTACGAGAGGCAGAACGGTCTCCCCCCAAGATTATAGATTCCAAAAACACATCCAGGCACCTCATAGTAAAATTGAGGAATCATAATTGTAGATACAATCTCTTGAAAGACGCTAGGACAAAGAGGCTACTTATGTACAGAGGAAAGCCCATCAGAATAATGTCAGACCTGTCCACAGAAACCTGGAAAACCAGAAAAGGTTGGCAAGGTATATTCAGGGTACTAAATGAGAAGAGCATGCAGCCAAGAATACTTAATCCAGCAAGACTGACATTCAAAATGGATAGAGAGATAAAGAGTTTCCAAGACTGGCAAGGCTTAAAAGACTATGCAACCACCAAGCCGACACTGCAGGAAATATTAAGGGGGGTTCTATAAAAGAGGAAAAACCCTAAGAATAGGATTGAACAGAAATATAGAGACAATCTACAAAAAGAAAGATTTCAAAGGTAACACGATGTCAATAAAAACGTATCTATCAATAATCACTCTCAATGTGAATGGCCTAAATGCACCTATAAAATGACACAGGGTTGCAGACTGGATAAAATGACAGGACCCATCCATATCGTTGTCTAAAAGAGACCCATTTTGAACCTAAGGATACACCCAGACTGAAAGTGAAGGGTTGGAGAAGCATCTTTCATGCCAATGGGTCTCAAAAGAAGGCCGGGGTAGCGACTCTCATATCAGATAAATTAGATTTTAAACTGAAGACGGTAGTCAGAGACACAGAAGGGCACTACATCATTCTTTTTTTTTTTTTTTTTTTTTTAAGATTTTATTTATTTATTTGTCAGAGAGAGTGAGCACAGGCAGACAGAGAGGCAGGCAGAGGCAGAGGGAGAAGCAGGCTCCCTGCTGAGCAAGGAGCCCGACGTGGGACTCGATCCCAGGATCCTGGGATCATGACCTGAGCCGAAGGCAGCTGCTTAACCAACTGAGCCACCCAGGCGTCCCCACTACATCATTCTTAAAGGGACTATCCACCAAGATGATCTAACAACTGTAAATATCTACGCCCCCAATATGGGAGCAGCCAATTACATAAGAAAACTATTAATCAAGATAAAGAGTCATACTGATATGAATACATTAATATAGGAGATCTTAACACGCCTCTCTCAGTAATAGATAGATCATCCAAGCAGAAAATCAATAAAGAAAAAAGAGCATTGAATGACACATTGGACCAGATGGACCTCATAGATATATACAGAATATTCCACCCTAAAACAACAGAATACTCATTCTTCTCAAGTGCACATGGAACCTTTTCCAGAATAGACCATATACTGGGTCACAAATCAGGACTCAACTGATACCAAAAGACTGAGATTTTTCTCTGCATATTCTCAGATCACAATGCTTTAAAACTGGAGCTCAATCACAAGGAAAAGTTCAGAAGGAACTCAAACACATGGAAGCTAAAGACCACCTTGCTTAAGAATGCTTGGATCAACCAGGAGATCAAAGAAGAACTTCAACAATTCATGGAAACCAATGAGAATGAAGACACTTTGGTCCAAAACCTATGGGATACAACAAAGCTGGTCCTAAGGGGGAAATACATAGCCATCCAAGACACCCTCAAAAAAATTGAAAAATCCAGAATAAACCAGCTGTCTCTACATCTTAAAAAACTGGAGAATCAACAACAAATCAAACCAACTCCACAAGTAAGAAGGGAAATAATCAAAATTAGAGCAGAGATCAATGAGGTAGAAACCAGAGATACAGTAGCACGTACCAATGAAACTAGAAGCTAGTTTTAGGAAAGAATCAATAAGATCAATAAACCATTGGCCACATTAACCCAAAAGAAAAGAGAGAAAGCCCAAATTGATAAAATTATGAATGAAAAGGGAGAGATCACAACTAACACCAAGGAAGTAGAAATAATCATCAGAAGTTATTATTAACAGTTATATGCCAATAAGCTAAGCAACCTAGATGAAATGGATGCATTCCTGGAAAACTAGAAACTCCCAAAATTGAACCAGGAAGAAATTGACAGCCTGAATAGATCAATACCTATCAACATGATTGAAACAGTGATCAAAAACCTCCTGAAAAACAAGAGCCCAGGACCTGACAGATTCACTGGGGAATTCTACCAAACTTTCAAAGAAGAAATAACACCTATCCTCCTGAAGCTGGTTCAAAAAAATGAAGCAGAAGGATAACTTCCAGACTCTTTTTATGAAGCCAGCATTACCCTGATCCCCAAACCAGGCAAAGACCCTACCCAAAAGGAGAATTTCAGACCAATATCACTGATGAATATGGATGCTAAGATTCTCAACAGATCCTAGCAAACAGGATCCAACAGCACATTAAACAGTTTATCCACCCTGACCAGGTGGGATTCATCCCTGGGTTACAAGGATGGTTCAACATTCGCAAATCAATCAATGTGATAGAACAAATCAATAAGAAAAGAGAGAAGAACCACATGGTCCTCTCAATTGACGCAGAAAAAGCATTTGACAAAATCCAGAATCCGTTCCTGATTAAAACGCTTCAAAGTATAGGGAAAAAGGGAACATTCCTGAAATTCATCAAATCTATCTATGAAAGACCCACAGCATATACTATCCTCAATGGAAAAACGCTCACAGGCTTCCCATTGAGCTCAGGAACATGACAAGGATGCCCACTCTCACCATTCTTGTTCAACATAGTATTAGAAGTCCTAGCAACAGCAATCAGACAACTAAGAGAAATAAAAGGTATCCAAATTAGCAAGGAAGATGTCAAACTATCTCTCTTCACAGATGACATGATTCTTTATATGGAAAACCCAAAAGACTCCACCCCCAAACTACTAGAACTCATACAGCATTTCAGGAACGTGGCAGGATACAAAGTCAATGTCCAGAAATCGGTGGCTTTCTTATACACTAACAATGAAAATACAGAAGGGGAAATGAGAGAATCGATTCCACTTACTATAGCACCAAGAACCACAAGATACCTCGGAATAAACCTAACCAAAGAGTTAAAGGATCTGTACTCGAGGAACTACGGAATCTCAAAAAGAAATTGAAGAAGACACAGAAAGATGGAAGACCATTCCATGCTCTTGGATCAGAAGAATAAACATTGTCAAAATGTCTATACCGCCTAGAGCAATCTATACTTTTAATGCCACTCTGATCAAAATTCCACCGGTATTTTTCAAAGTGCTGGAGCAAATAATCCTAAAATTTGTATGGAATCAGAAGAGACCCCGAATCACTAAGGACATGTTGAAAAACAAAAATAAAACAGTCGGCGTCACGTTACCTGATTTCAAGCTTTACTACAAAGCTGTGATCACCAAGACAGCATGGTACTGGTCTAAAAACAGAAACATCGACCAGTAGAACAGATTAGAGAGTCCAGATATGGACCCTCAACTCTATGGTCAAATAATCTTCGACAAAGCAGGAAAAAATATCCAGTGGGAAAAAGACAGTCTCTTCAATAAATGGTGATGGGAAAACTGGACAGCTATATGTGGAAGAATGAAACTCTACCATTCTCTTACACCGTACACAAGATTAACTCAAAGTGGATAAAAGACCTTAACGTGAGACAGGAATCCATCAGAATCCTCGAGGAGAACATAGGCAGTAACCTCTTCGATATCAGCCACAGCAACTTCTTTCAAGGTATGTCTCCAAAGGCAAAGGAAACAAAAGTGAACATGAAATTTTGGGACTTCATCAAATCAAAAGCTTCTGCACAGCAAAGGAAGCAGTCAACGAAACAAAGAGGCAACCCACAGAATGGGAGAAGATATTTGCAAATGACAGTAGAGACAAAAGTTTGATATCCAGGATCTATAAAGAACTTCTCAAACTCAACACACTCAAAACAGACAACCATATTAAAAAATGGGCAGAAGATATGAACATACACTTCTCCAATGAAGACATACAAATGGCTATCAGACACATGAAAAAATGTTCATCATCACTAGCCATCAGGGAGATTCAAATTAAAACCACATTGAGATACCACCTTACACCAGTTAGAATGGCCAAAATTAGCAAGACAGGAAACAACGTGTGTTGGAGAGGATGTGGAGAACGGGGAACCCTCTTCCACTGTTGGTGGGAATGCAAGTTGGTGCAGCCACTTTGGAGAACAGTGTGGAGATTCCTCAGGAAATTAAAAATAGAGCTTCCCTATGACCCTGCATTGCAGTACTGGGTATTTACCCCAAAGATACAGATGGAGTGAAAAGAAGGGCCATCTGTACCCCAATGTTTATAGCAGTAATGGCCATGGTCACCAAACTGCGGAAAGAACCAAGATGCCCTTCAATGGGCAAATGGATAAGGAAGATGTGGTCCATAGACAATATGGAGTATTATGCCTCCATCAGAAAGGATGAATACCCAACTTTTGTATGAACATGGATGGGACTGGAAGAGATGATGCTGAGTGAAGAGATGATGCTGAGTGAAATAAGTCAAGCAGAGAGAGTCAAGTATCATACGGTTTCACTTATTTGTGGAGAATAAGAAATAATCCAGAGGAAAAGGGTAGATGGAGAGGAGAAGGGAGTTGAGGGACATTGGAAGGGGCAGTGAACCATGAGAGACTATGGACTCTGAAAAACAACCTGAGGGTTTTGAAGTGGCAGGGGGTGGGAGATTGGGGTAACCTGGTGGTGGGTATTATGGAGGGCACGGATTGCATGGTGTACTGGGTGTGGTGAAAAAGCAATGAATACTGTTACGCTGAAAAGAAATAAAAAATTAAAAAGAAAACAATGAACACTGTTATGCTGAAAATAATTAAAAAATAAAAAAAAAAGCAAAATCAAACCACATTGAGATACCACTTTACACCAGTTAGAATTGCCAAGATTAGCAAGACAGGAAACAACATGTGCTGGAGAGGATGTGGAGAACGGAGAACCCTCTCACACTGTTAGTGGGAATGCAAGTTGGTGCAGCCACTTTGGAGAACAGTGTGGAGATTCCTCAAGAAATTAATAATAGAGCTTCCCTATGCCCCTGCAATTGCACTACTGGGTATTTACCCCAAAGATACAGATGTAGTGAAAAGAAGGGCCTTCTTTACCCCAAAGTTCATAACAGCAATGACCACGGTCGCCAAACTGTGGAAAGAATCAAGATGCCCTTCAACGGGCGAATGGATAAGGAAGATGTGGTCCATAGACAATATGGAGTATTACGCCTCCATCAGAAAGGATGAATACCCAACTTTTGTATCAACATGGACGGTACTGGAAGAGATGATGCTGAGTGAAATAAGTCAAGCAGAGAGAGTTGATTATCATATGGTTTCACTTATTTGTGGAGCATAACAAATTTCATGGAGGACATGGGGAGATGGAGAGGAGAAGGGAGTTGAGGGCGATTGTAAGGGGCGGAGAACCATGAGAGTCTATGGACACTGAAAAACAATGTAAGGGTTTTGAAGGGGCGGTGTGTGGGTGGTTAGGGGAGCTGGGTGGTGGGTATTGGGGAGGGCATGTATTGCATGGAACACTGGGTGTGGTGCATAAACAATGAATACTGTTACACTGAAAAGAAAAAAAAAAACCTAAAAGGAGAAGAAAAGTCACACTACACTATTATCTATGAACAGTGTGCACATTTTCAGGGTACCTACATTAGGTAACTGTTTTTCTTCAGCCACATGGCAATACTTCATATGCCGTAATTACTCTTTACAGCAATGATCCATCAGTAGTCATACTGATATCATGATTTTACATTTCAACGGGAGAAAAAAAATCCACTTTATCCCAGACTTCCTTTCCTCATAATGGCTCCCTGTTTCCAATCTAGCAGAGTAGGTCTCCACACATACTTTTCCAAACGTCAGCATTTAGTTTTATTTTTCCCCAGAATATGCATTTTGTATGTAGTGTGATACATTTTTTTTTCACTTTCTTTTTCAAATTTAGAAAGAATTCAAGTCTGAGTACTATTTGGTATTTTTTCAGATACAAAGCAATACTGATGGGATTCATAAATATTATTTCTGTCAGGAAAGTTTGCTAACGTTTACAAAATATCAACAACTCTTCATTAAACCATAAGATTGACTGAGATTTACTAGTTATGATCACTTTTTCAGTACAAATACAAATTTAAATCTTTACTTTTACCCCCCAACATTTTAAGGAGCCAAATTTACTCCACTTCCAGGTTTCAAATTAAAATAATAAAAAAGAGATCAATGCAAATTACCCAACTGGCAACAAGTCCCATATTTCAATCTTATTTTTAACCTGACAATTATAACCTACTGCCAGTAATTAGTCATTTGTGTCTACTTATTAAGTAAACACTGGTCAGTTATATAAAAGAATAATTGCAAGAATGGTACTTGGCACTAGATTACCTTAACTCTTCTGGTATAAAAAGAAGGACTCTGAAATACTCTTCTAATCTGTAATTTGAATTTCCAAAAGTTTTTTTTTAATAGTTGCTGAGTGCCCAGAGTGGATACTTCACTGTGCCAGGCAATTGATATAGGACTTTTCTGTGAACCTGGTAACAATTCTACAGAATGGTCATGCTCTTGTGTGTCCCTATATTACAGATGAGTAAAGTTACATTGATTAGATTACATTACATTGATTAGACTTACATTGATTAGCTTACATAGCACGGTGCATGTAAGGAGGCTATACAGCCGAGTCACCTGAGTTCACATCATAGCTCCATCTCCTCCTAGCTGTGTGACTTTGAGTACATTCCTGAAACTCTCCGATTCTCAGTCACCTCATCCACAGCACAGTGATAGCAGTGCCTATATCATTAATGTGTTTGAAGATTGAAATGACATTAGAAACCTGAAGCCCTTAGCAGTGTTTCTAGTACACAGTAAACACTCATGAAATACTGTCTGTTCTTAACTTTACTGTTATTGATTTCATTGCCAAAACCCTGACCTAAAAACGAGGTTGCTTGGATTCAAAAGTAAATCCTTCTATATCCAAAATGAAAAGAATTAGAACCATAACCATATTAGGAAAAAAGTTGGTCATACTCTTTATTCAAGCTTTTTGGCTACATTCACTAATTCAAGGCATGGTGCTGGGCACTGGGAACAAAGAATAAAGAGGCTCCTTCTGTTTAGGGGCTTATAGGAAAGAAAAAGAAAGTTAATTGTATTATTTGTCCCCATTTTTTCACCTTCTCTTCCTGGTCACAGCACTATGAATGGACCCATTTACTATTTTTATGAATGGGCTTGGCTGTGTGACTTGCTTTGGCCAGTAGAATGTGAATGTTCTTGGGGTGCCTGGGTGGCTCAGTGGATTAAAGCTTCTGCCTTCGGCTCAGGTCATGATCTCAGGGTCCTGGGATCGAGCCCCGCATCAGGTGCTCGGCTCAGCAGGGAGCCTGCTTCCCCCACCATCTCTGCCTGCTGGTCTGCCTACTTGTGATCTCTCACTCTCTCTGTCAAATAAATAAATCAAATCTTTAAAAAAAAAAAAAAAAGAATGTGAACGTTCTTGTTGCAAACAGAGACTTTAAGTAGCCAAAACTTGGAGCCACATTTTGCCACAGTCTGTGAGTTCTTGGGTCAGAAATGGTCTATGCAGAAACACCTTGGTGTAGATATTCTGCTTCTCTTTTCCTTTCTTTCAGACTGGCACCCACCTCAGCAGCTGCCCTTGAGGTCTAGAGGAATCAGTATGTGTCATCAATGTTGACTAGGATGGGCAGTTTATGCTGACTATCAGCTCCCTATGGTTCATTGCCACATTCTCAGAGCCATGGAGACCCCTGCCCACCATCTGGAGAATGCAGTGACTAGTGTGGTGCGATGGTGACTGTGATCCTGATCTGTTCATCCCTAACATCCTAAATTCTTCTTTTGCATATCAGTGCAAGTATTTGTTTAAAGCTGATAGACATCCTGAAGCTCATGCCACCCCACTCCAGGAGGTGACCCACACACCAACCCAGCATCCCTTCTGTATCCTCCTGTGATGTGCATGTTTGGTGACCTTTCCCCTTTGCAATGTGGCCTGAAAGGCAAAACCTTCCAGGAATCTCTGAATTTGTACAAAGAAGCTCTGACACTCAAGGACCTCAGCCTGCTCATAACACCTCCATTTCCACCTCCCCTTCCAGTAGGGAGGCCTTCTCCTCTGGTTGAAGGGGCTCAGCCTAGGACCCCTCTGTACTCATGGCCTTGGTCTCCTTCCTTGCTCCTAGAGATCTCCTCCTGCTGAGCCATTTCACAGGAACCCTAGTCCTTTGGCAAGGTCTTCCAGTCTTGCCTTTCTTCTATACCAAGTGATAAAGGAGATTTGTCTGATTTGATGTTCTTTGATGTTTTTATGAAGAATTTTGATGTTTTTCCACAAATATTGTGAGGGAATTCTTTAACTTAAACTCTTTCTTGGATAGTTAATTATTACTGTTCTTGCTTGTGTAAAAGCCAACTAACCGTGGGAATGCAAACTGGTGCAGCCACTTTGGAGAACAGTGTGGAGATTCCTCAGGAAATTAAAAATAGAGCTTCCCTATGACCCTGCGATTGCACTACTGGGTATTTACCCTAAAGATACAGATGTAGTGAAAAGAAGGGCCATCTGTACCCCAATGTTTATAGCAGCAATGGCCACGGTCGCCAAACTGTGGAAAGAACCAAGATGCCCTTCAACGGATGAATGGATAAGGAAGATGTGGTCCATAGACACTATGGAGTATTATGCCTCCATCAGAAAGGACGAATACCCAACTTTTGTAGCAACATGGACAGGACTGGAAGAGATTATGCTGAGTGAAATAAGTCAAACAGAGAAAGTCAAGTATCATATGGTTTCACTTATTGGTGGAGCATAACAAATAATATAGAGGACAAGGGTAGATGGAGAGGAGAAAGGATTTGAGGGAAATTGGAAGGGGAGGTGAACCATGAGAGACTATGGACTCTGAAAAACAACCCGAGGGTTTTGAAGGGGCAGGGGTGGGAGGGTGGGGGAACCAGGTGGTGGGTATTAGGGAGGGCACAGATTGCATGGAGCACTGGGTGTGGTGAAAAGACAATGAATACCGTTACGCTGAAAATAAATAAAAAATTTAATTAAAAAAAAAGCCAATTAACCCTTTCAAAGTTTTATCTGTGGCTTTCATTGCCATGGACAGTTCTCCCAGATGCTGGTTTTTCTTTTATCTTTGGTCTTGACATCTATGCTCACCTGGGAGGTAATTCTCCTAATAATAATAGCTCCCCAAGTGATGTGTTACCAGGACATCAGACTGAAGTTGGCCCCAGACCAGAAATCTGCAGGCCATGGAGCCACCAGCATTTTGCCCCAGTGACCCAGTGTGCGTACTGCACTCTGGGTGTCTACAAGTGCCAGCCAGGTCTTGGCATCCAACCTTGAACTAGTAACATTTGAGAGTAAGCCCTCAACAGAGGGAAAGTCTTTACCCACATAGACCAGCCCACACCTGGGCCCTTAACTAGAGAGGGGGATTTGTGTCTGGGTAGCAACTTCAATTTTCTCATGTCTCAGTACAAATGCTACGTGTTTTTGGGTTTGGGTTGTTCTTCCTTCTCTGTGTCCTGACCTTCCATGTGTCTGACAGAGTCTCTGAATGTGTTGGGGTCGAGGGACTATGGGACCAGTTCTTCCCCATCTGGAAATGGGGAAACCACTTGAGAGCCAAGAATGTGGTCATGATGGGTTGACAGTATGCAGTGGGAGGTTTCTGAGCCCATAGCATTGTCTTCATCTTTTGGGTCACATTCTTGGAAGGCATCATGGGGTGGGGTGCCTGGGGACTGGTGGCTAATGCTTCTAGCTAGCTCACCTGGACCAGGCAGAGATTCTAAGTTCCACAGCAGAAGAGGCCTCTGGGAGCAGCAAGGGAAAACCTGGTGCTGGCCTCCCACGATGTATGTGGGTGGGTGTAGAGGGGCAGAGAGTGGGGTTGACAGGTGGTCTTTGCTGTGTGGGATATCTGCAGGGAAACAGAGGTGTCAGTGGTTCTCTGTGTGGGTCACAAGTTTTCCTTTCTTGAACAGGGGAGTCTGGTTTGAAAACCATGGATTTAGAGAAGGGAGGTGGGGTGGCATGCATAGATATCTGAGGGAGGTTGAGGGTTGGTCTTTCCTGTGTATGCAGTTAGGTGCCAGTGGCATGACAATGTGAGCAGAGGTGGAACACACTGGATCTCCCCCTTTGGAGTACTGCACCATGGCTTTTGCAACTGAAAACATCAGGACACGTAAGGTCACCACAGTGCACCTGGCCAACAGCCAAGAGTCTCTCCCCACCAACCCCATGGCCAATCTCCAAGTGGATGGCCATACCCTGCCTGACCAATGGCCAGGAGATTATTCCCATCCCTGTCTCTATGAACAATCATCAGGCAGCTTTCATCTGATATCTCATCCTGATATCCAAACTGTTAACTTGTTCCTGTGGCCAATTACCAGCCAGCATGGCTGGCCAACTAGGAATTGTCAACCCTGGCCTCCTGGCTTCCTCCACCAGCGACCATCTTGGACTCACAAGCTATTGAACAGTTTCTTTGCTGTTTCCTTCTGGGGACAGAAATTGGCTCCTTCGGCCCTGTAGCCCAGCCTTCCTTTCCTAGGTCAGAAACAGGAAGTGAGGGAGGTAACCTGTTGCTCACAACTCCAGGGGATCTGAAAAGCATCATGGGTCACCCCTCAATAAATTCTGGCAGGATTTTACAGGCTGATCCCATGGAAGCCTGGTTCCTTCAGGGGCTTGACCTGAGACCCAGTTCTGTACACAAGGCCCTGGGGTGGGCTATAGACTGAAAGAGATAGGGAGAGGCCAGGGGGAACCCGAGAAAATGGAGTGTCCTCCCACAGGTCAGTAGACCAAATTCTGACAGCTTAGATAAGAGGCACATGAGAGGGACATTGCAAGCGGGCCATTGTTATGTATGTGAGAAGGGTTGGTTGACACTCTTAGGTGCTTGTGAGGACAAGGGAACAACAAACTTGGAGGAAAGGCATGCGACATGTGGAGGCGAGTGTTCGTGGCAATTGGAGATGCTACTGGTCCACCTGCAAGGGAATCAATGCTACCCGGAGTCAAATATGATTCAGGCCTCCCTACGTTTTCCAGAGAGAAATAGTCTGTGCTATGATGACTGCATCCCTTTGGGTTTCCACTGGCTCCACCTGGTGTTCCGATTCTTGACTGCTCTTGGCAGGGCGTGTCCAGAGAGAATTGAGCTCTCAGTGGAGAGCCCTACTTAATGACCTAGGAGGAGAAGACAGTTCGAGTAACCCAGGAAGCAGATGGAGAAAATCAGATCAATTCAAAACAGAATGGAAACAGGAAGGGCCAAGTTCCCTCTCATTCAAAGCTGCAGTTTTTTGGTTGTGTTGGAAAGGTGGTGCTGCTGCTGCTGTGTGTGTGCATGTGTGTGCACGCGTGTGTGTGTTTGTGTGTGTGTTTTTACAAAATACCTAACTCCGCTTACATTGTGGAGGTCCCTTCAGTGGTTAAAAGGAAGACGAGATGGAATGTGCCATCCGTCGACCGCCTCAGTGGATTCCCAGAGCTGGACTGTTATGAAATCAGCCAGGCAACTACCAAGCAACCAAACTACCAACCAGCGGCCCAAAAGGAAAAGGTACACAGAGAACCAAATCACACTCCTATTACCTTGTGGCTCACAGGGCTCCACAATTCCATCAGGCGAACTATAGGGAGACAAGTAGAACCCAGTAGAAACAGGCGGTGAAGGAAGTCATGTTCCCAGGACTTGATGGCAGTCCAAGACCATTTCCTAATGGTAGGGGTGAGAGTGTCTGCGGGTCAGAGGGTGTGCCTGTGAGTGCTTCTACTTCTGTCCCAGAGAAACTGTGCCTTTAGGTCATGAAAACACCATCTGCAGAAACAGAGGAATCGCCTCTCCTGGAAGCTCGAGGGCATCTCCCCAGCCAAGTAGTTGGTGGTTCTCCTGGCTGGGCTTGTTCGAATGGTGGCTTGCAGCACGAGGGGACAGGTGGGCAGGGGGCCTCCACAGAAGGTTCACTAGAACTTTTTGGGTGCCGTGTCCTAAACACAGAGCTTTGAGGAATGCACAAAGCCCCCACGAAGGTCAAAGGCCGAGTCCTGATTGGAGCATATCGGGGTAAATGACCATTGGCAGAGATCACTGTGGTTTTCCAGACCTTAATGTCCTGACATTGCAGGTGGTCTAGAGGCACTGCCTGAGGCTGACCCTCAACAAGATGAGGGGCAGTCTGGAAGCCCCGGGACGAGGTTTCAAAGACACGAGGATACTCTTTATAGTCCCTCACTCTTAGGCTTGCGTGATAGCTATCGCAGGGTGAGACGATCATTTTGAAGGAGCTCAGGGGAGATACAGCTGGGTGAAGAGGCCCTCACAGATCAGAGACCCTGGGCCCTTGGCCTCTGAGGCCACGAGTAACAACCCGCTAACGGGCAGACTTCCTCTGGCTTCCACATGGACATCTCCTCTGGCAAGCTATTTTCCAGAGTGGTGCTCCGTGTTGCACACATGCCAGGGCCTTGAGAGCTCACTGGTATGCATGGCACTGGCCATGCATGGACAGGACAGGCTCCAGGGCTCATGTCCGTACTTGAGAATTGGTGTGGCTGGCCTTGGACCCCAATGTGGCTGCAGCCCCGTTCTTCCCTCCACATCCTGTGTGCAGAAGGGCCAGCCCCAAGAGTCCACAGACCTTGCAAACACTATCCGATGAGACCGAGGTCCTCTCCACGCCACAAGAGAGCCATTCCTCCACGTAGCCTCTCTAGACAAAACCAAAACCCCATCTGTCCCGAGGACACCTTGGCTAGGCACATTCCAGACATCCTAACCCATTCTCCTCGGGGAGGGAGAGACACTACCTTCCACCCAGTCTACAGAAGCTACAGGTAGATGTGCCCGTAGAGCCAACTGAAGAACAAAACACTAGGGCAGGGGAGATGTGGAGGGTTTCCAGCACAAGCTCCATCCACAGAGACATATCAGCGATCCCCCTGGGGAACGAGGCACGTAGCAACATGGGGCTGCAGATATATTTGTGCATAAGCGCGTGTGGATACTGATAGAGAACGAGTTGGGTGGAAGTGACCAAGATCAGACTTCTTTGGTTCCTTGCAACTTGGAACACATACGTGTTGGTCATGGGTCTGGGGGTGGGCTCAAGAAACCAAATCCACAACCTCTCATCTCCCAGGGCGCATGGGAAATAGGTAGGGGCAGAATAAAAGCCCAAGGAAATAACCCGGCAACACCCACCTTCGTCTACAGAAGGTTTTGACCACATTCCTTTCCCCAGAGGTTCTGTGCCCGTACTCTAAGAAGCAAAAGCACGATCGTGAGAACTGTGTGGACATCGGGGTGTGTCCACGTGTGACAGAAAATGAGATAGAGGGAGGGGGAAAGAGAGACAGAGATCTGAAGAAAGGGAAAGAGAGACAAGGAGGAAGGGCAGGGGCCAAAAGCCAGGTTGGGAGGGGCGGTGACTCATTGCCTGCCTTCCATGACGAGCCTTAGGTGTGAATTTGGCCTCAGCTGAGAAGAGTGGGGTCAGGTACAAGGTGCATGGAAGGACTTCCACTTGCGCTCCACCTACATCCCTTGGAGGAATGCTTGCCCAGAAGGCACCCTCCATGCAGGCGGAGGGGGATGACTGCTGGGAAGTGTTAGTGCTGCCTCTCTGGCTTGTCTGTGCCAGAAGCTGTGAACTAGACGTGGGCATGCCGATGGCTTCCACAGCCCGTCCCCGGCCCAGAAAGCATCGCCAGCCTCTGAAGATGGGCAGGCACGACCGGACGGTTGGGGAATGGCATGAAGCACGACCAAGACACCGCACTGGGGAGGCAAAGATAGGTTTATTATAGCAAGGGAGTGTCCCATGGACCTTGAAAATCCAGGATGGATCTCCCCAAAGTTCCCTTTTGCGAGGGAGAGGAGTGACCCCGCTGAAGGAAGATCCCCAAGACGCTGACAGGGAACATCTGTCTTCTTCCTGAGAAGCGAGGGAACATCTGTATGGAGGGAGGCATGCCGATAGACACCAACCAGAGAGAGGGAGAAAATAAAAATAAAAAGTGCCGAGGCTCTGGAAAGAACCACGTTGGTCCCCACATTTCCGGAATGCCTTCTGAGACCGACTGCGGCCCCCGGGGCTGTCAATCTGGGTCCACTGGAAAGGCTCCGGGGCAAATAAGCCAGGCAAAGTGCACAGGGCATTCTGGACTTTGGCTGGGACAGGATCACTGGGCGATGGGGGCCTGCGGTCGTTTCCCGTTTGGCCGGTTCCGAGCCCTCCCAGCCCGGATGGCTTGGCCTCCCCGGGCTCCCACGGTGGAGACATGGAGCGTGCTGCCTCGGTGTACACGCTCAGCTTCTGCAGATTGGACGTTCTGCTTCAGCAGGAGGCAAAGGCATGTGGAGGTGTCCTTCTTCCACCTCTCCTCCTTGCTTGGGTTTGCTGCCAGGGCCAGGGTATCCGCGGCCCCAGAGTCTAGGGTGATGGCAGGGAGGAGGGCCGGTGTGTGTCCTGCCAGTGGTCAGTCAGGTGTCGGGGACAGTACAAACTGCCCAGTGTCCTTGATGCCTTCAGGTGCCTTGTGGAGCTTGATGACCGCCGGGAATGCCATGGAGCCCCGTCCACGGGGCAGGGAGGAACACCCTCCAGTCTTTCCAGGAGACGACAGATGCTCCTTCGGGCCTCGGGCTTCCTCTGGAGCATGAGCATTGCTTCCTGTTCCTTGTCCTTGCTGTCCCGGAAGGACCGCCTCTCAGAAAAGGACGTCCGGATGAATGGGGAGTGGGGAAGACCAGGCCTCCCCGGTCCTAGGACTGAGGCCATGTGGAATCGTGCAGCATGGCCAGGAGGGCCTGAAACTCGTCCTCACTGAGGGGTGCCTCGAGGGGTCCCGGAGGCTCGTCCTGCCGCAGATGCCCACTCGGGAAAGGCTGTGTGTCGTCCTCCCCCTCTGCGGCTGATAGAAGTTCCTCTAAGAAACGTGAGGCTTCTGCCGAAGATGAGTGCTGTGGGTCCAGGGCACTAGAGAGCCCAGCAGTAGGGTGTGCCTGCCACCGCCAGCCAGGGGTCTCAGCGTGTGCAGGCTGCCCAAGTGCTGCATCCGGAGGCTGTCCTGTGCTCAAGACACGTCGGGATCCCTCGCCCAACCACTGCGGGGCATAGAGGCTACCCAAGGGCCCTGCCTCCTGCACGGGTTGGCAAGGATTGTCATCTGGAGGCAGGGGATAGCCTTGGAAGGGCAGGGGTGCCATGCCAGGGTCCTCCCGTTGCCGCTGGCATTCCCCTTGGGTCAGGGGACAAAGACGGGCGTGACGAGCTGAGAGGCACCCTCCCAGAGTCGGTCCCATCAGGGAATGGCTCCTCATGGCTTCAGGAGTGGGAGAGTTGCTTCCTCCCTGCCAGGCTTGGGTGGGCGGGGCCGCAGTGGCCCCCGGAGCCCGGCTCCCAGGGCCCCCACAGGAAACCAGAGGGGCAAAGCCCATGGAGAGATCGGGAAGGGTCGCTGCGGCAGAAGCCTGCATGCTTCCCCGAGGATTGGAAGGAGCCAGAAGCTCAGAGCATCCGGGGACACCGGGCAGGGGCCCTGGGTCCCCCGGGACAGTCAGGTGAGGACCGGCTTCCCGGTTTGCCGCCCGGTCATCCGCGGGGCCACGTCTGCTCGGCCCTGGGTGCCGAGCTCTTCTGTTCTGGAACCAGACCTGGGACAGAGAAGAGGGGTTGCGGACATGAGAAGAAGTGACAGATGCCAGCTCGGCTTGCCCCTTCCCCTGATCGGGATCTCTCGGGGAGAAGGCCAGGTCTGTTGTTCTGAGTCTCAGGGCAGCGCTGTTCACACCTTTCACCTGGCCCTTGTGAACTAGGGGCCAGTCCAGGGCAACTGCGGACACCTGGTCTGCACGGGATTCCCCCTTGCCTGGGTGGAATGGCAGCCGCTCAGCTCTGCTCTGCTGAGCTCCCCTCTGTAGTGCTCTGCGGTCCCTGCCTTGCCCTCTCTTTGTCTGCCTGTTGCAGCTTCCTGACCAGCCGCTCCTCGAGTCCTGGGACCAAGACTTAGCTGACCACCTGCCCTCCTGGCCCAGGCTACTCCAAGTCCTCCGGGCGTCCCTCAGCACTTGACCCCCGGTGTCCGACTGGGTGTGATCCCGATGGCAAACCTCCTCCTCGGCCTTGGAGGCCTTCAGCCCGTGCCTCTCGGCCTCACACCCACACACTCCGCCTACAGGCACATGTCTTCGGGGCCCAGGGGAAGTCACGGACCGCCAGGAGTCCACATCAACCACCCCCGCGACTGATTTGTCTCTCTGTCTCCTCCGTTGGCTGGATGAGGAGGGGGCTCTCAGGAACGAGCACGTTGAGCCTCCCCTCTTGCCAGGGACAAGACTTGTCAGAGTCCAGGCCCGTGCCTGCCAGCTTAAAGCAGGCTCACGGGCTCTTGCCCCGAAGGAGTGCCTTCCGTAGCGTCTACTTCCAATAGACCAGAAAGCAGTTTCACAGGAACTCTACCAGAAACCAGTCTCTCTGGAGCTCGGGGAGAACAAGCCTTCTCAACTGGGCCCCCCATGGGACCTCTGCCCCACCTGGACAAGAATCCGAGGGCCGATAATCCTAGGTGATCAGGTTATCCAGAAAAGGTGTGGCTTGTGGGCAGGACCCGTTCCCGCCCCGGGGGTGCTGAGGCCCGGGACACTGACCAACACGTGTCCACTCACAGGAAGGCAACCCCACTCACACTCAGCAAATCCTGGGGGCCACACGGACAGCGCCCCCAAGCTGTTGAAGCACTGACACTTTGCGTGACCTCAGCGGAGGTGGCCACCTTTCCGTTTCCCCACTTCCGTCCACTCACCATTTCTACACACATGGGCACTGCCACGTCTCCTTCATGGCCTCCCCTAGCACCACCCCCACCCCCCTTTCGGCCGACACATGCTGCTTTTGTGCAGTCCCTCCCTTGCAAGCTCCATGCTTTCCCCCTACTGCCCAGGCACTGGAACCCGTGGATAACCCCGGCGAGCCCACGTTTCTCCAGCAAGGCCTCAGGGGCCTCTATCCCCTGCACGTCCAACAGCGCACGGGCACCCTCTGCAAATGTACCTGAATGCGGCATTCAGGGAGGCCTGTGAGTCTGGCCAGGTGTTCTCTGGTAGAAATGCCAGGAAATGGGTTCTTCTCAAAGGCTTGAAGGAGGAGACTGGTTTGGGATGGAGAAATGGCTGTCCGTTTTCTCCTGCCCTCCTTTGGGAAGTGTTCTGAAAGGAGAACAGAGTTAGAAAGAGGCGTTTGGAGCCAAGGCACATCCAGCGTGGAAAGAGAAACTGGTGTCCGTGTGCGCCTGCGAGTGAGTGAGTGTGTGTGTTTTCTTGTGCTTTTCCATTTTCCTCATAGCGTCTCCTTCCCTGAGTCCATTAGGTCACCACGGACCCAGCCACACAAGCCAGCGCTTGCCTCTAGAGCCTGAGGTGACCCAAGAAAAGGATTCCGTCCTTTCTGGCACTTTCAGGACAAGAAGACTCAACGCCTTTCTGTCCCAGCAACAAGGCACCCGCCCAAGAGGCGGTGTAAACGCAGTGTCCATCGCTGGGAACACGAAAGGCAGCTGGAACAAGGTAACATGGGTTCCTTTCCTAAGCCCTCTTGCCAAACCCTTGACAAGCCCACCCAGTATGCTGGGGACTCACCTGGAGTCCAAGCTGCAGGCTGTTCCTGTCCACACGATGGCCCTTCCACTTGGGAGTTTGCAGACCCCAATCGGCTCTGCCTTAGCTGTCTCGTGCGCTGGTTCTGGAACCACACCTAAGAGGCGAAAGAAGAACCGATGGTCAGGCAGCACTGGTGAACAGGATCCATCCATATCGGTACGGTATCTGTACCTGAATGTACATCATCGACCTCCATCTCCGTGTCTATCATCTGTCTACCTCCGTATCTTCCATTCCTTTGTTTCCCTCATACCTGACGTCTCAGAGTGCTTTGTGTGGGCCACGCGATAACTCTGGGCAAATGATTTCGAGGGGAAGTCGGCCTGGATGGGTTGACCCGTTGGAGTGCCCGGGCCTTGCCCTCCAGTGGTCCCCGTGTTCGCAGCCTGAATGACTTGGAATGACTTCGAAGGGCACGGGGTCCCCGGGGATGCCCGTACAGGAGCCAAAGCACCTGAGCTCCCCAGCTGGGCATGGAGATTGACAGGCACTGGCTTCAGCCAGATTGTGCCCACAACTTGTCCCCCAGGGAGAACGAAAGAGAAGCTCAAGCCTACCTGGATCCTGGACTCTGGAAGGTCTAGCTCTCGGGCCAGTCGTTCTCTGGTGGTGATGCCAGGGTACCGGTTCTGCTGGAACAACGCTTGCAGAGCCTCCTTCTGCCACGGCCTCAGAACAAGCCGCCTCCGTCGGGATCCTGGCGGGAGTGGGCCTGTTGCAGGGAAAATGGCCACTGGATTAGGAAGGCTTGCATAGGAATGCAAACCGGCGGTGCCGCCTCAGCTCTTCACTTTCTGCCCTGTCGGCCCCTTCCCAGGCCGGAGATTATTGTCGCTTTGCCACCCACGGATCCACCTGAGAGCCTGCTCAGGAGGACCCTGGCAGCCGGCCATCTGCCCATGGGAACGGGTGATAGTCCAGGATCTAGGGAGATACCAACCTCTCCCAAGCCATGTGATGGCAGGCCAACGAATTGAGGAGACCCGCGGGGGCAGCGAGGGAGGAGAGCACCTTAGGAGGAACAAAGAGGATCCCACTGCTCCTAAGAAACATCCAGGAAAAAATGCGACCGTACATCCCGCCGAGTGCTGCTGCGTTGGAGGTGGAAGTTCCATTTTTGCCAGTGACGCCTAAAAGAGGTGCCGAATCTCCTCGACCCACACTCTGCCCCTCCGGGATCGAGCGTGCCTATTTTCCAAAGAGGGACTCTTGCTGGGACTCCTGGCCACCGACTTCAGTTTTGCTTCTGACGGCGGCCATGCGCAAGCCTCTCTCAATCCCCTTCCCCCAATCCTCTGTGGATCAGAACCTTCCAGCAGGTGTCCCGGCTGGCAGGGTGGTCCCTCTTACTGTCCTGACGGCCGGAAAGTAACCGGGGCCTTGGGGGAATCCAAGCAGGGAGCAGGGCCTCTGAGGGGAACTTACTCCTTGATGTGCTGGTGGGAGCCATGCCGCTGGAGTACCTCGGGTCCCAGAGCACCGGCCGGTCGACTGGGCAGGACCCGGCAGCGTGCGACTTATCAAAGCCTAGGATGGCCCACCCCCAATCACTTCGACAGCTTCCGGCGGTAGCCCTGCCTTCAGTGGTTCCGACCTTTGGGAGAAGAGGTGTTCGGCAGGACTTCGGGACCACCTGAGCCGAGAGCTGGACCCGGGCAGGTGGACGTGCCCGCCCCACCCTCCTCTGCATGGAATGTGCCTCCCCCACTGCCGCAAGCTTGTCTCCAGGATGACAGCCCTGACATCGAACAGTGCTGTTGAGACTCTGGGGACTGTTAGGGCCGATTTAATGTTAAAACCTGTTTACCTGTTAGGGCCTGCTTAGCCAGAGCGACTCCACATTGCCTAGGTCGCCATACTGTTGTTTACATCCACGGACTTCATTCCGGGGATCAACGCCCCAGTAGTTCCTGGTATCGGTTCCGGGTATTGGTTCCGGGAGTAAAAGCCCTAACCGTGGAAGCCACGTGCCTTGAGGTCCGCAGGTATGCTCTATAAAACCAGCCTGTGAGATCGGGACGGGGTCGCCCTCTTCGGAGGTCGCGACCCTGGCCGGTCAGTCTGACTCCTGATGCTGAGCATAGAATAGAGCTTTGCATAACGTTCACTTTGTCTCAGTCTCGTTCCCCTGGCCGGTCAGTCTGACTTCTAATGCTGGGCAGAGAATAAAGCTTTGCATAGCTTTCACCTTGCCTCAGTCTCTTCCCTTTGATAACGGACCCCATCTGGGACTGTGTCTAGGACTGGACCCGGTGAAGGCCTTTCCACCCTTGCTTCAGATTCTGGCATGTGGGTGTGGAACGCGAGTCCCCTTTGGCCACCCAAGATGAGCCTCCTAATCAGGTTCCCTTCTATTGCATCGCATGGCTTTCTATCTTTCTCTCCACTCTTTACATGTACTGTGTATTTATCGGAACGTGGGTCGTGTGTCATTGGAGAGCTTTCCTTCCCCCCCCCCTTTTTTTTATATGTTTGCTGATTTTTGTATTACTTGAAAAAAACTATATGGTAAATGCCCTGGTATCTTCACCTTCCCCTGCCAATGGGGACTGGTCACCCACTTCGCTTGGTGTCCAGGTGCCCTCCACGTTTGGGGAATCCGTTTCCGAAGACACGCAGGCAGCTCCCAGGCAGCTCGTGAGGCCACACTACCCTGTGGAGCCAGGCAGGAGACTGAGATCAGACAGCTGAGATAGGAGGCACATAAGAGAGAGATTGCGAGCCAGCCATCGCCATGTGTGTGGAAAGGACTGGCCCACAGCCTTAGCTGCTTGTGGGGACAAGGGAACAACAAGCTCGGAGGAAAGGCATGGGACGTGTGAACGTGCAGTGTTTGGGGGCAAGTGGACATGCTACCATGTCCTGGCCTGAGGGCATCAACGCTCTCCGCCGTCGCATACGGATTCAGGCCCCCCTAGGTCTCCCAGAGAGAAATAGTCTGTGCTATGATGACTGCATCCCTTCGGGTTTCCACTGGCTCCACCTGGTGTTCCGATTCCTGACTGCTCTTGGCAGGGCGTGTCCAGAGAGACCTGTGCTCTCAATGGATGGAGAGCCCTACTTAAGGACCTAGGAGGAGAAGACAGCTCCAGGAACCTGGGAAGCAGATGGAGAAATTCAGATCCATGCAAAACAGAATGGAAACCGGAAGGGCCACGTTGCTTCTCCTTCGAAGCTAGGGTTTTTCGGTTGTGTTGGAAGGGTGGTGGGTGCTGCTGCTGTACCTGTGTGTGTGTGTGTGTGTGTGTGTGTGTGTGTGCGTGCGTGCGCGCGTGTCTGTGTGTTTACAAAAGACCTAACTCCGCTGACATTGGCGTGGCCCCTTCAGTGGTTCAATGGAAGACGAGATGGAAGGTGCCACCCGTCGACCGCCTCAGTGGATTCCCAGAGCCGGGCAGTTATTGAATCGGCCAGGCAACTACCAAGCAACCACACAACCAACCAGCGGCCCACGAGGAAATGGTACACAGAGATCCAAGTCACGCTCCCATTGCCTTGTGGCTCACAGGGCTCCGCAATTCCATCAGGTGAACTACAGGGAGTCGAATAGAACCCAGCAGAAACAGGCGAAGGTGAAGGGAGTCATCCTTGCAGGACTTGACAGCAGTCCAAGAGCATTTCCTAATGGTAGGGGCTGAGTGTGTGTGCGGGTCAGAGGGTGTGCTTGTGCGTCCGTCCCAGAGGAACCAGTGGCTTTAGTCAAGAAATAGCATCTGCAGAAACAGAGGAATGGCCTCTCCTGGACGCTCGAGGGCGTCTCCCCGGCCAGGTAGTTGGTGGTTCTCCTGGCTGGGCTTGTTCGAGTGGTGGCTTGCAGCACGAGGAGACAGGTGGGCAGGGGGCCTCCGCAGAGGGTGCCCTAGAACATTTTGGGCACCGGGTCCTGAACACAGAACTTTGAGGAATGTGCAAAGCGCCCAGGATGGTCAAGGGCCGAGTCCTGACTGGAGCCTCTCTTGGCAACTGACCATTGGCGTGGCTCTCTGTGTCTTTTCCAGACACTGCAGTCCTGACATTGCAGGTGGTCTCCAGGCAGTGCCTGAGGCTGACCCTCAACAAGATGAGGGGCAGTCTGGAAGCCCCGAGACGATGTCCCACAGACACGTGGATCCTGTTTTTGGCCCCTCATTCCTCGGCCTGGGTGATCTCTATCGCAGGGCGAGACGATCACTTTGAGGGATCCCAGGGGTGGCACAGCTGGGTGAAGAGGCCCTCACAGATCAGAGACCCTGGGCCCTTGGCCTCTGAGGCCACGAGTAACAACCCGCTAACGGGCAGACTTCCTCCGGCTTCCACATGGACATCTCCTCTGGCAAGCTATTTTCCAGAGTGGTGCTCTGTGTTGCACACATGCCAGGGGCTTGAGAGCTCACTGGTATGCATGGCACTGGCCACGCATGGACAGGACGGGCTCCAGGGCTCATGTCCGTACTTGAGAATCTGGTGTGGCTGGCCTTGGACCCCAATGTGGCTGCAGCCCCGTTCTTCCCTCCACATCCTGTGTGCAGAAGGGCCAGCCCCAAGAGTCCACAGACCTTGCAAACACTATCCGATGAGACCGAGGTCCTCTCCACGCCACCAGAGAGCCATTCCTCCACGTAGCCTCTCTAGACAAAACCAAAACCCCATCTGTCCCGAGGACACCTTGGCTAGGCACATTCCAGACATCCTAACCCATTCTCCTCGGGGAGGGAGAGACACTACCTTCCACCCAGTCTACAGAAGCTACAGGTAGATGTGCCCGTAGAGCCAACTGAAGAACAAAACACTAGGGCAGGGGAGATGTGGAGGGTTTCCAGCACAAGCTCCATCCACAGAGACATATCAGCGATCCCCCTGGGGAACGAGGCACGTAGCAACATGGGGCTGCAGATATATTTGTGCATAAGCGCGTGTGGATACTGATAGAGAACGAGTTGGGTGGAAGTGACCAAGATCAGACTTCTTTGGTTCCTTGCAACTTGGAACACATACGTGTTGGTCATGGGTCTGGGGGTGGGCTCAAGAAACCAAATCCACAACCTCTCATCTCCCAGGGCGCATGGGAAATAGGTAGGGGCAGAATAAAAGCCCAAGGAAATAACCCGGCAACACCCACCTTCGTCTACAGAAGGTTTTGACCACATTCCTTTCCCCAGAGGTTCTGTGCCCGTACTCTAAGAAGCAAAAGCACGATCGTGAGAACTGTGTGGACATCGGGGTGTGTCCACGTGTGACAGAAAATGAGATAGAGGGAGGGGGAAAGAGAGACAGAGATCTGAAGAAAGGGAAAGAGAGACAAGGAGGAAGGGCAGGGGCCAAAGGCCAGGTTGGGAGGGGCGGTGACTCATTGCCTGCCTTCCATGACGAGCCTTAGGTGTGAATTTGGCCTCAGCTGAGAAGAGTGGGGTCAGGTACAAGGTGCATGGAAGGACTTCCACTTGCGCTCCACCTACATCCCTTGGAGGAATGCTTGCCCAGAAGGCACCCTCCATGCAGGCGGAGGGGGATGACTGCTGGGAAGTGTTAGTGCTGCCTCTCTGGCTTGTCTGTGCCAGAAGCTGTGAACTAGACGTGGGCATGCCGATGGCTTCCACAGCCCGTCCCCGGCCCAGAAAGCATCGCCAGCCTCTGAAGATGGGCAGGCACGACCGGACGGTTGGGGAATGGCATGAAGCACGACCAAGACACCGCACTGGGGAGGCAAAGATAGGTTTATTATAGCAAGGGAGTGTCCCATGGACCTTGAAAATCCAGGATGGATCTCCCCAAAGTTCCCTTTTGCGAGGGAGAGGAGTGACCCCGCTGAAGGAAGATCCCCAAGACGCTGACAGGGAACATCTGTCTTCTTCCTGAGAAGCGAGGGAACATCTGTATGGAGGGAGGCATGCCGATAGACACCAACCAGAGAGAGGGAGAAAATAAAAATAAAAAGTGCCGAGGCTCTGGAAAGAACCACGTTGGTCCCCACATTTCCGGAATGCCTTCTGAGACCGACTGCGGCCCCCGGGGCTGTCAATCTGGGTCCACTGGAAAGGCTCCGGGGCAAATAAGCCAGGCAAAGTGCACAGGGCATTCTGGACTTTGGCTGGGACAGGATCACTGGGCGATGGGGGCCTGCGGTCGTTTCCCGTTTGGCCGGTTCCGAGCCCTCCCAGCCCGGATGGCTTGGCCTCCCCGGGCTCCCACGGTGGAGACATGGAGCGTGCTGCCTCGGTGTACACGCTCAGCTTCTGCAGATTGGACGTTCTGCTTCAGCAGGAGGCAAAGGCATGTGGAGGTGTCCTTCTTCCACCTCTCCTCCTTGCTTGGGTTTGCTGCCAGGGCCAGGGTATCCGCGGCCCCAGAGTCTAGGGTGATGGCAGGGAGGAGGGCCGGTGTGTGTCCTGCCAGTGGTCAGTCAGGTGTCGGGGACAGTACAAACTGCCCAGTGTCCTTGATGCCTTCAGGTGCCTTGTGGAGCTTGATGACCGCCGGGAATGCCATGGAGCCCCGTCCACGGGGCAGGGAGGAACACCCTCCAGTCTTTCCAGGAGACGACAGATGCTCCTTCGGGCCTCGGGCTTCCTCTGGAGCATGAGCATTGCTTCCTGTTCCTTGTCCTTGCTGTCCCGGAAGGACCGCCTCTCAGAAAAGGACGTCCGGATGAATGGGGAGTGGGGAAGACCAGGCCTCCCCGGTCCTAGGACTGAGGCCATGTGGAATCGTGCAGCATGGCCAGGAGGGCCTGAAACTCGTCCTCACTGAGGGGTGCCTCCAGGGGTCCCGGGGGCTCGTCCTGCCGCAGATGCCCACTCGGGAAAGGCTGTGTGTCGTCCTCCCCCTCTGCGGCTGATAGAAGTTCCTCTAAGAAACGTGAGGCTTCTGCCGAAGATGGGTGCTGTGGGTCCAGGGCACTAGAGAGCCCAGCAGTAGGGTGTGCCTGCCACCGCCAGCCAGGGGTCTCAGCGTGTGCAGGCTGCCCAAGTGCTGCATCCGGAGCCTGTCCTGTGCTCAAGACACGTCGGGATCCCTCGCCCAACCACTGCGGGGCATAGAGGCTACCCAAGGGCCCTGCCTCCTGCACGGCTTGGGAAGGATTGTCATCTGGAGGCAGGGGATAGCCTTGGAAGGGCAGGGGTGCCATGCCAGGGTCCTCCCATTGCCGCTGGCATTCCCCTTGGGTCAGGGGACAAAGACGGGCGTGACGAGCTGAGAGGCACCCTCCCAGAGTCGGTCCCATCAGGGAATGGCTCCTCATGGCTTCAGGAGTGGGAGAGTTGCTTCCTCCCTGCCAGGCTTGGGTGGGCGGGGCCGCAGTGGCCCCCGGGGCCCGGCTCCCAGGGCCCCCACAGGAAACCAGAGGGGCAAAGCCCATGGAGAGATCGGGAAGGGTCGCTGCGGCAGAAGCCTGCATGCTTCCCCGAGGATTGGAAGGAGCCAGAAGCTCAGAGCATCCGGGGACACCGGGCAGGGGCCCTGGGTCCCCCGGGACAGTCAGGTGAGGATTGGCTTCCCAGTTTGCCGCCCGGTCATCCGCGGGGCCACGTCTGCTCGGCCCTGGGTGCCGAGCTCTTCTGTTCTGGAACCAGACCTGGGACAGAGAAGAGGGGTTGCGGACATGAGAAGAAGTGACAGATGCCAGCTCGGCTTGCCCCTTCCCCTGATCGGGATCTCTCGGGGAGAAGGCCAGGTCTGTTGTTCTGAGTCTCAGGGCAGCGCTGTTCACACCTTTCACCTGGCCCTTGTGAACTAGGGGCCAGTCCAGGGCAACTGCGGACACCTGGTCTGCACGGGATTCCCCCTTGCCTGGGTGGAATGGCAGCCGCTCAGCTCTGCTCTGCTGAGCTCCCCTCTGTAGTGCTCTGCGGTCCCTGCCTTGCCCTCTCTTTGTCTGCCTGTTGCAGCTTCCTGACCAGCCGCTCCTCGAGTCCTGGGACCAAGACTTAGCTGACCACCTGCCCTCCTGGCCCAGGCTACTCCAAGTCCTCCGGGCGTCCCTCAGCACTTGACCCCCGGTGTCCGACTGGGTGTGATCCCGATGGCAAACCTCCTCCTCGGCCTTGGAGGCCTTCAGCCCGTGCCTCTCGGCCTCACACCCACACACTCCGCCTACAGGCACATGTCTTCGGGGCCCAGGGGAAGTCACGGACCGCCAGGAGTCCACATCAACCACCCCCGCGACTGATTTGTCTCTCTGTCTCCTCCGTTGGCTGGATGAGGAGGGGGCTCTCAGGAACGAGCACGTTGAGCCTCCCCTCTTGCCAGGGACAAGACTTGTCAGAGTCCAGGCCCGTGCCTGCCAGCTTAAAGCAGGCTCACGGGCTCTTGCCCCGAAGGAGTGCCTTCCGTAGCGTCTACTTCCAATAGACCAGAAAGCAGTTTCACAGGAACTCTACCAGAAACCAGTCTCTCTGGAGCTCGGGGAGAACAAGCCTTCTCAACTGGGCCCCCCATGGGACCTCTGCCCCACCTGGACAAGAATCCGAGGGCCGATAATCCTAGGTGATCAGGTTATCCAGAAAAGGTGTGGCTTGTGGGCAGGACCCGTTCCCGCCCCGGGGGTGCTGAGGCCCGGGACACTGACCAACACGTGTCCACTCACAGGAAGGCAACCCCACTCACACTCAGCAAATCCTGGGGGCCACACGGACAGCGCCCCCAAGCTGTTGAAGCACTGACACTTTGCGTGACCTCAGCGGAGGTGGCCACCTTTCCGTTTCCCCACTTCCGTCCACTCACCATTTCTACACACATGGGCACTGCCACGTCTCCTTCATGGCCTCCCCTAGCACCACCCCCACCCCCCTTTCGGCCGACACATGCTGCTTTTGTGCAGTCCCTCCCTTGCAAGCTCCATGCTTTCCCCCTACTGCCCAGGCACTGGAACCCGTGGATAACCCCGGCGAGCCCACGTTTCTCCAGCAAGGCCTCAGGGGCCTCTATCCCCTGCACGTCCAACAGCGCACGGGCACCCTCTGCAAATGTACCTGAATGCGGCATTCAGGGAGGCCTGTGAGTCTGGCCAGGTGTTCTCTGGTAGAAATGCCAGGAAATGGGTTCTTCTCAAAGGCTTGAAGGAGGAGACTGGTTTGGGATGGAGAAATGGCTGTCCGTTTTCTCCTGCCCTCCTTTGGGAAGTGTTCTGAAAGGAGAACAGAGTTAGAAAGAGGCGTTTGGAGCCAAGGCACATCCAGCGTGGAAAGAGAAACTGGTGTCCGTGTGCGCCTGCGAGTGAGTGAGTGTGTGTGTTTTCTTGTGCTTTTCCATTTTCCTCATAGCGTCTCCTTCCCTGAGTCCATTAGGTCACCACGGACCCAGCCACACAAGCCAGCGCTTGCCTCTAGAGCCTGAGGTGACCCAAGAAAAGGATTCCGTCCTTTCTGGCACTTTCAGGACAAGAAGACTCAACGCCTTTCTGTCCCAGCAACAAGGCACCCGCCCAAGAGGCGGTGTAAACGCAGTGTCCATCGCTGGGAACACGAAAGGCAGCTGGAACAAGGTAACATGGGTTCCTTTCCTAAGCCCTCTTGCCAAACCCTTGACAAGCCCACCCAGTATGCTGGGGACTCACCTGGAGTCCAAGCTGCAGGCTGTTCCTGTCCACACGATGGCCCTTCCACTTGGGAGTTTGCAGACCCCAATCGGCTCTGCCTTAGCTGTCTCGTGCGCTGGTTCTGGAACCACACCTAAGAGGCGAAAGAAGAACCGATGGTCAGGCAGCACTGGTGAACAGGATCCATCCATATCGGTACGGTATCTGTACCTGAATGTACATCATCGACCTCCATTTCCGTGTCTATCATCTGTCTACCTCCGTATCTTCCATTCCTTTGTTTCCCTCATACCTGACGTCTCAGAGTGCTTTGTGTGGGCCACGCGATAACTCTGGGCAAATGATTTCGAGGGGAAGTCGGCCTGGATGGGTTGACCCGTTGGAGTGCCCGGGCCTTGCCCTCCAGTGGTCCCCGTGTTCGCAGCCTGAATGACTTGGAATGACTTCGAAGGGCACGGGGTCCCCGGGGATGCCCGTACAGGAGCCAAAGCACCTGAGCTCCCCAGCTGGGCATGGAGATTGACAGGCACTGGCTTCAGCCAGATTGTGCCCACAACTTGTCCCCCAGGGAGAACGAAAGAGAAGCTCAAGCCTACCTGGATCCTGGACTCTGGAAGGTCTAGCTCTCGGGCCAGTCGTTCTCTGGTGGTGATGCCAGGGTACCGGTTCTGCTGGAACAACGCTTGCAGAGCCTCCTTCTGCCACGGCCTCAGAACAAGCCGCCTCCGTCGGGATCCTGGCGGGAGTGGGCCTGTTGCAGGGAAAATGGCCACTGGATTAGGAAGGCTTGCATAGGAATGCAAACCGGCGGTGCCGCCTCAGCTCTTCACTTTCTGCCCTGTCGGCCCCTTCCCAGGCCGGAGATTATTGTCGCTTTGCCACCCACGGATCCACCTGAGAGCCTGCTCAGGAGGACCCTGGCAGCCGGCCATCTGCCCATGGGAACGGGTGATAGTCCAGGATCTAGGGAGATACCAACCTCTCCCAAGCCATGTGATGGCAGGCCAACGAATTGAGGAGACCCGCGGGGGCAGCGAGGGAGGAGAGCACCTTAGGAGGAACAAAGAGGATCCCACTGCTCCTAAGAAACATCCAGGAAAAAATGCGACCGTACATCCCGCCGAGTGCTGCTGCGTTGGAGGTGGAAGTTCCATTTTTGCCAGTGACGCCTAAAAGAGGTGCCGAATCTCCTCGACCCACACTCTGCCCCTCCGGGATCGAGCGTGCCTATTTTCCAAAGAGGGACTCTTGCTGGGACTCCTGGCCACCGACTTCAGTTTTGCTTCTGACGGCGGCCATGCGCAAGCCTCTCTCAATCCCCTTCCCCCAATCCTCTGTGGATCAGAACCTTCCAGCAGGTGTCCCGGCTGGCAGGGTGGTCCCTCTTACTGTCCTGACGGCCGGAAAGTAACCGGGGCCTTGGGGGAATCCAAGCAGGGAGCAGGGCCTCTGAGGGGAACTTACTCCTTGATGTGCTGGTGGGAGCCATGCCGCTGGAGTACCTCGGGTCCCAGAGCACCGGCCGGTCGACTGGGCAGGACCCGGCAGCGTGCGACTTATCAAAGCCTAGGATGGCCCACCCCCAATCACTTCGACAGCTTCCGGCGGTAGCCCTGCCTTCAGTGGTTCCGACCTTTGGGAGAAGAGGTGTTCGGCAGGACTTCGGGACCACCTGAGCCGAGAGCTGGACCCGGGCAGGTGGACGTGCCCACCCCACCCTCCTCTGCATGGAATGTGCCTCCCCCACTGCCGCAAGCTTGTCTCCAGGATGACAGCCCTGACATCGAACAGTGCTGTTGAGACTCTGGGGACTGTTAGGGCCGATTTAATGTTAAAACCTGTTTACCTGTTAGGGCCTGCTTAGCCAGAGCGACTCCACATTGCCTAGGTCGCCATACTGTTGTTTACATCCACGGACTTCATTCCGGGGATCAACGCCCCAGTAGTTCCTGGTATCGGTTCCGGGTATTGGTTCCGGGAGTAAAAGCCCTAACCGTGGAAGCCACGTGCCTTGAGGTCCGCAGGTATGCTCTATAAAACCAGCCTGTGAGATCGGGACGGGGTCGCCCTCTTCGGAGGCGACCCTGGCCGGTCAGTCTGACTCCTGATGCTGAGCATAGAATAGAGCTTTGCATAACGTTCACTTTGTCTCAGTCTCGTTCCCCTGGCCGGTCAGTCTGACTTCTAATGCTGGGCAGAGAATAAAGCTTTGCATAGCTTTCACCTTGCCTCAGTCTCTTCCCTTTGATAACGGACCCCATCTGGGACTGTGTCTAGGACTGGACCCGGTGAAGGCCTTTCCACCCTTGCTTCAGATTCTGGCATGTGGGTGTGGAACGCGAGTCCCCTTTGGCCACCCAAGATGAGCCTCCTAATCAGGTTCCCTTCTATTGCATCGCATGGCTTTCTATCTTTCTCTCCACTCTTTACATGTACTGTGTATTTATCGGAACGTGGGTCGTGTGTCATTGGAGAGCTTTCCTTCCCCCCCCCCCTTTTTTTATATGTTTGCTGATTTTTGTATTACTTGAAAAAAACTATATGGTAAATGCCCTGGTATCTTCACCTTCCCCTGCCAATGGGGACTGGTCACCCACTTCGCTTGGTGTCCAGGTGCCCTCCACGTTTGGGGAATCCGTTTCCGAAGACACGCAGGCAGCTCCCAGGCAGCTCGTGAGGCCACACTACCCTGTGGAGCCAGGCAGGAGACTGAGATCAGACAGCTGAGATAGGAGGCACATAAGAGAGAGATTGCGAGCCAGCCATCGCCATGTGTGTGGAAAGGACTGGCCCACAGCCTTAGCTGCTTGTGGGGACAAGGGAACAACAAGCTCGGAGGAAAGGCATGGGACGTGTGAACGTGCAGTGTTTGGGGGCAAGTGGACATGCTACCATGTCCTGGCCTGAGGGCATCAACGCTCTCCGCCGTCGCATACGGATTCAGGCCCCCCTAGGTCTCCCAGAGAGAAATAGTCTGTGCTATGATGACTGCATCCCTTCGGGTTTCCACTGGCTCCACCTGGTGTTCCGATTCCTGACTGCTCTTGGCAGGGCGTGTCCAGAGAGACCTGTGCTCTCAATGGATGGAGAGCCCTACTTAAGGACCTAGGAGGAGAAGACAGCTCCAGGAACCTGGGAAGCAGATGGAGAAATTCAGATCCATGCAAAACAGAATGGAAACCGGAAGGGCCACGTTGCTTCTCCTTCGAAGCTAGGGTTTTTCGGTTGTGTTGGAAGGGTGGTGGGTGCTGCTGCTGTACCTGTGTGTGTGTGTGTGTGTGTGTGTGTGTGTGTGCGTGCGTGCGCGCGTGTCTGTGTGTTTACAAAAGACCTAACTCCGCTGACATTGGCGTGGCCCCTTCAGTGGTTCAATGGAAGACGAGATGGAAGGTGCCACCCGTCGACCGCCTCAGTGGATTCCCAGAGCCGGGCAGTTATTGAATCGGCCAGGCAACTACCAAGCAACCACACAACCAACCAGCGGCCCACGAGGAAATGGTACACAGAGATCCAAGTCACGCTCCCATTGCCTTGTGGCTCACAGGGCTCCGCAATTCCATCAGGTGAACTACAGGGAGTCGAATAGAACCCAGCAGAAACAGGCGAAGGTGAAGGGAGTCATCCTTGCAGGACTTGACAGCAGTCCAAGAGCATTTCCTAATGGTAGGGGCTGAGTGTGTGTGCGGGTCAGAGGGTGTGCTTGTGCGTCCGTCCCAGAGGAACCAGTGGCTTTAGTCAAGAAATAGCATCTGCAGAAACAGAGGAATGGCCTCTCCTGGACGCTCGAGGGCGTCTCCCCGGCCAGGTAGTTGGTGGTTCTCCTGGCTGGGCTTGTTCGAGTGGTGGCTTGCAGCACGAGGAGACAGGTGGGCAGGGGGCCTCCGCAGAGGGTGCCCTAGAACATTTTGGGCACCGGGTCCTGAACACAGAACTTTGAGGAATGTGCAAAGCGCCCAGGATGGTCAAGGGCCGAGTCCTGACTGGAGCCTCTCTTGGCAACTGACCATTGGCGTGGCTCTCTGTGTCTTTTCCAGACACTGCAGTCCTGACATTGCAGGTGGTCTCCAGGCAGTGCCTGAGGCTGACCCTCAACAAGATGAGGGGCAGTCTGGAAGCCCCGAGACGATGTCCCACAGACACGTGGATCCTGTTTTTGGCCCCTCATTCCTCGGCCTGGGTGATCTCTATCGCAGGGCGAGACGATCACTTTGAGGGATCCCAGGGGTGGCACAGCTGGGTGAAGAGGCCCTCACAGATCAGAGACCCTGGGCCCTTGGCCTCTGAGGCCACGAGTAACAACCCGCTAACGGGCAGACTTCCTCCGGCTTCCACATGGACATCTCCTCTGGCAAGCTATTTTCCAGAGTGGTGCTCTGTGTTGCACACATGCCAGGGGCTTGAGAGCTCACTGGTATGCATGGCACTGGCCACGCATGGACAGGACGGGCTCCAGGGCTCATGTCCGTACTTGAGAATCTGGTGTGGCTGGCCTTGGACCCCAATGTGGCTGCAGCCCCGTTCTTCCCTCCACATCCTGTGTGCAGAAGGGCCAGCCCCAAGAGTCCACAGACCTTGCAAACACTATCCGATGAGACCGAGGTCCTCTCCACGCCACCAGAGAGCCATTCCTCCACGTAGCCTCTCTAGACAAAACCAAAACCCCATCTGTCCCGAGGACACCTTGGCTAGGCACATTCCAGACATCCTAACCCATTCTCCTCGGGGAGGGAGAGACACTACCTTCCACCCAGTCTACAGAAGCTACAGGTAGATGTGCCCGTAGAGCCAACTGAAGAACAAAACACTAGGGCAGGGGAGATGTGGAGGGTTTCCAGCACAAGCTCCATCCACAGAGACATATCAGCGATCCCCCTGGGGAACGAGGCACGTAGCAACATGGGGCTGCAGATATATTTGTGCATAAGCGCGTGTGGATACTGATAGAGAACGAGTTGGGTGGAAGTGACCAAGATCAGACTTCTTTGGTTCCTTGCAACTTGGAACACATACGTGTTGGTCATGGGTCTGGGGGTGGGCTCAAGAAACCAAATCCACAACCTCTCATCTCCCAGGGCGCATGGGAAATAGGTAGGGGCAGAATAAAAGCCCAAGGAAATAACCCGGCAACACCCACCTTCGTCTACAGAAGGTTTTGACCACATTCCTTTCCCCAGAGGTTCTGTGCCCGTACTCTAAGAAGCAAAAGCACGATCGTGAGAACTGTGTGGACATCGGGGTGTGTCCACGTGTGACAGAAAATGAGATAGAGGGAGGGGGAAAGAGAGACAGAGATCTGAAGAAAGGGAAAGAGAGACAAGGAGGAAGGGCAGGGGCCAAAGGCCAGGTTGGGAGGGGCGGTGACTCATTGCCTGCCTTCCATGACGAGCCTTAGGTGTGAATTTGGCCTCAGCTGAGAAGAGTGGGGTCAGGTACAAGGTGCATGGAAGGACTTCCACTTGCGCTCCACCTACATCCCTTGGAGGAATGCTTGCCCAGAAGGCACCCTCCATGCAGGCGGAGGGGGATGACTGCTGGGAAGTGTTAGTGCTGCCTCTCTGGCTTGTCTGTGCCAGAAGCTGTGAACTAGACGTGGGCATGCCGATGGCTTCCACAGCCCGTCCCCGGCCCAGAAAGCATCGCCAGCCTCTGAAGATGGGCAGGCACGACCGGACGGTTGGGGAATGGCATGAAGCACGACCAAGACACCGCACTGGGGAGGCAAAGATAGGTTTATTATAGCAAGGGAGTGTCCCATGGACCTTGAAAATCCAGGATGGATCTCCCCAAAGTTCCCTTTTGCGAGGGAGAGGAGTGACCCCGCTGAAGGAAGATCCCCAAGACGCTGACAGGGAACATCTGTCTTCTTCCTGAGAAGCGAGGGAACATCTGTATGGAGGGAGGCATGCCGATAGACACCAACCAGAGAGAGGGAGAAAATAAAAATAAAAAGTGCCGAGGCTCTGGAAAGAACCACGTTGGTCCCCACATTTCCGGAATGCCTTCTGAGACCGACTGCGGCCCCCGGGGCTGTCAATCTGGGTCCACTGGAAAGGCTCCGGGGCAAATAAGCCAGGCAAAGTGCACAGGGCATTCTGGACTTTGGCTGGGACAGGATCACTGGGCGATGGGGGCCTGCGGTCGTTTCCCGTTTGGCCGGTTCCGAGCCCTCCCAGCCCGGATGGCTTGGCCTCCCCGGGCTCCCACGGTGGAGACATGGAGCGTGCTGCCTCGGTGTACACGCTCAGCTTCTGCAGATTGGACGTTCTGCTTCAGCAGGAGGCAAAGGCATGTGGAGGTGTCCTTCTTCCACCTCTCCTCCTTGCTTGGGTTTGCTGCCAGGGCCAGGGTATCCGCGGCCCCAGAGTCTAGGGTGATGGCAGGGAGGAGGGCCGGTGTGTGTCCTGCCAGTGGTCAGTCAGGTGTCGGGGACAGTACAAACTGCCCAGTGTCCTTGATGCCTTCAGGTGCCTTGTGGAGCTTGATGACCGCCGGGAATGCCATGGAGCCCCGTCCACGGGGCAGGGAGGAACACCCTCCAGTCTTTCCAGGAGACGACAGATGCTCCTTCGGGCCTCGGGCTTCCTCTGGAGCATGAGCATTGCTTCCTGTTCCTTGTCCTTGCTGTCCCGGAAGGACCGCCTCTCAGAAAAGGACGTCCGGATGAATGGGGAGTGGGGAAGACCAGGCCTCCCCGGTCCTAGGACTGAGGCCATGTGGAATCGTGCAGCATGGCCAGGAGGGCCTGAAACTCGTCCTCACTGAGGGGTGCCTCCAGGGGTCCCGGGGGCTCGTCCTGCCGCAGATGCCCACTCGGGAAAGGCTGTGTGTCGTCCTCCCCCTCTGCGGCTGATAGAAGTTCCTCTAAGAAACGTGAGGCTTCTGCCGAAGATGGGTGCTGTGGGTCCAGGGCACTAGAGAGCCCAGCAGTAGGGTGTGCCTGCCACCGCCAGCCAGGGGTCTCAGCGTGTGCAGGCTGCCCAAGTGCTGCATCCGGAGCCTGTCCTGTGCTCAAGACACGTCGGGATCCCTCGCCCAACCACTGCGGGGCATAGAGGCTACCCAAGGGCCCTGCCTCCTGCACGGCTTGGGAAGGATTGTCATCTGGAGGCAGGGGATAGCCTTGGAAGGGCAGGGGTGCCATGCCAGGGTCCTCCCATTGCCGCTGGCATTCCCCTTGGGTCAGGGGACAAAGACGGGCGTGACGAGCTGAGAGGCACCCTCCCAGAGTCGGTCCCATCAGGGAATGGCTCCTCATGGCTTCAGGAGTGGGAGAGTTGCTTCCTCCCTGCCAGGCTTGGGTGGGCGGGGCCGCAGTGGCCCCCGGGGCCCGGCTCCCAGGGCCCCCACAGGAAACCAGAGGGGCAAAGCCCATGGAGAGATCGGGAAGGGTCGCTGCGGCAGAAGCCTGCATGCTTCCCCGAGGATTGGAAGGAGCCAGAAGCTCAGAGCATCCGGGGACACCGGGCAGGGGCCCTGGGTCCCCCGGGACAGTCAGGTGAGGATTGGCTTCCCAGTTTGCCGCCCGGTCATCCGCGGGGCCACGTCTGCTCGGCCCTGGGTGCCGAGCTCTTCTGTTCTGGAACCAGACCTGGGACAGAGAAGAGGGGTTGCGGACATGAGAAGAAGTGACAGATGCCAGCTCGGCTTGCCCCTTCCCCTGATCGGGATCTCTCGGGGAGAAGGCCAGGTCTGTTGTTCTGAGTCTCAGGGCAGCGCTGTTCACACCTTTCACCTGGCCCTTGTGAACTAGGGGCCAGTCCAGGGCAACTGCGGACACCTGGTCTGCACGGGATTCCCCCTTGCCTGGGTGGAATGGCAGCCGCTCAGCTCTGCTCTGCTGAGCTCCCCTCTGTAGTGCTCTGCGGTCCCTGCCTTGCCCTCTCTTTGTCTGCCTGTTGCAGCTTCCTGACCAGCCGCTCCTCGAGTCCTGGGACCAAGACTTAGCTGACCACCTGCCCTCCTGGCCCAGGCTACTCCAAGTCCTCCGGGCGTCCCTCAGCACTTGACCCCCGGTGTCCGACTGGGTGTGATCCCGATGGCAAACCTCCTCCTCGGCCTTGGAGGCCTTCAGCCCGTGCCTCTCGGCCTCACACCCACACACTCCGCCTACAGGCACATGTCTTCGGGGCCCAGGGGAAGTCACGGACCGCCAGGAGTCCACATCAACCACCCCCGCGACTGATTTGTCTCTCTGTCTCCTCCGTTGGCTGGATGAGGAGGGGGCTCTCAGGAACGAGCACGTTGAGCCTCCCCTCTTGCCAGGGACAAGACTTGTCAGAGTCCAGGCCCGTGCCTGCCAGCTTAAAGCAGGCTCACGGGCTCTTGCCCCGAAGGAGTGCCTTCCGTAGCGTCTACTTCCAATAGACCAGAAAGCAGTTTCACAGGAACTCTACCAGAAACCAGTCTCTCTGGAGCTCGGGGAGAACAAGCCTTCTCAACTGGGCCCCCCATGGGACCTCTGCCCCACCTGGACAAGAATCCGAGGGCCGATAATCCTAGGTGATCAGGTTATCCAGAAAAGGTGTGGCTTGTGGGCAGGACCCGTTCCCGCCCCGGGGGTGCTGAGGCCCGGGACACTGACCAACACGTGTCCACTCACAGGAAGGCAACCCCACTCACACTCAGCAAATCCTGGGGGCCACACGGACAGCGCCCCCAAGCTGTTGAAGCACTGACACTTTGCGTGACCTCAGCGGAGGTGGCCACCTTTCCGTTTCCCCACTTCCGTCCACTCACCATTTCTACACACATGGGCACTGCCACGTCTCCTTCATGGCCTCCCCTAGCACCACCCCCACCCCCCTTTCGGCCGACACATGCTGCTTTTGTGCAGTCCCTCCCTTGCAAGCTCCATGCTTTCCCCCTACTGCCCAGGCACTGGAACCCGTGGATAACCCCGGCGAGCCCACGTTTCTCCAGCAAGGCCTCAGGGGCCTCTATCCCCTGCACGTCCAACAGCGCACGGGCACCCTCTGCAAATGTACCTGAATGCGGCATTCAGGGAGGCCTGTGAGTCTGGCCAGGTGTTCTCTGGTAGAAATGCCAGGAAATGGGTTCTTCTCAAAGGCTTGAAGGAGGAGACTGGTTTGGGATGGAGAAATGGCTGTCCGTTTTCTCCTGCCCTCCTTTGGGAAGTGTTCTGAAAGGAGAACAGAGTTAGAAAGAGGCGTTTGGAGCCAAGGCACATCCAGCGTGGAAAGAGAAACTGGTGTCCGTGTGCGCCTGCGAGTGAGTGAGTGTGTGTGTTTTCTTGTGCTTTTCCATTTTCCTCATAGCGTCTCCTTCCCTGAGTCCATTAGGTCACCACGGACCCAGCCACACAAGCCAGCGCTTGCCTCTAGAGCCTGAGGTGACCCAAGAAAAGGATTCCGTCCTTTCTGGCACTTTCAGGACAAGAAGACTCAACGCCTTTCTGTCCCAGCAACAAGGCACCCGCCCAAGAGGCGGTGTAAACGCAGTGTCCATCGCTGGGAACACGAAAGGCAGCTGGAACAAGGTAACATGGGTTCCTTTCCTAAGCCCTCTTGCCAAACCCTTGACAAGCCCACCCAGTATGCTGGGGACTCACCTGGAGTCCAAGCTGCAGGCTGTTCCTGTCCACACGATGGCCCTTCCACTTGGGAGTTTGCAGACCCCAATCGGCTCTGCCTTAGCTGTCTCGTGCGCTGGTTCTGGAACCACACCTAAGAGGCGAAAGAAGAACCGATGGTCAGGCAGCACTGGTGAACAGGATCCATCCATATCGGTACGGTATCTGTACCTGAATGTACATCATCGACCTCCATTTCCGTGTCTATCATCTGTCTACCTCCGTATCTTCCATTCCTTTGTTTCCCTCATACCTGACGTCTCAGAGTGCTTTGTGTGGGCCACGCGATAACTCTGGGCAAATGATTTCGAGGGGAAGTCGGCCTGGATGGGTTGACCCGTTGGAGTGCCCGGGCCTTGCCCTCCAGTGGTCCCCGTGTTCGCAGCCTGAATGACTTGGAATGACTTCGAAGGGCACGGGGTCCCCGGGGATGCCCGTACAGGAGCCAAAGCACCTGAGCTCCCCAGCTGGGCATGGAGATTGACAGGCACTGGCTTCAGCCAGATTGTGCCCACAACTTGTCCCCCAGGGAGAACGAAAGAGAAGCTCAAGCCTACCTGGATCCTGGACTCTGGAAGGTCTAGCTCTCGGGCCAGTCGTTCTCTGGTGGTGATGCCAGGGTACCGGTTCTGCTGGAACAACGCTTGCAGAGCCTCCTTCTGCCACGGCCTCAGAACAAGCCGCCTCCGTCGGGATCCTGGCGGGAGTGGGCCTGTTGCAGGGAAAATGGCCACTGGATTAGGAAGGCTTGCATAGGAATGCAAACCGGCGGTGCCGCCTCAGCTCTTCACTTTCTGCCCTGTCGGCCCCTTCCCAGGCCGGAGATTATTGTCGCTTTGCCACCCACGGATCCACCTGAGAGCCTGCTCAGGAGGACCCTGGCAGCCGGCCATCTGCCCATGGGAACGGGTGATAGTCCAGGATCTAGGGAGATACCAACCTCTCCCAAGCCATGTGATGGCAGGCCAACGAATTGAGGAGACCCGCGGGGGCAGCGAGGGAGGAGAGCACCTTAGGAGGAACAAAGAGGATCCCACTGCTCCTAAGAAACATCCAGGAAAAAATGCGACCGTACATCCCGCCGAGTGCTGCTGCGTTGGAGGTGGAAGTTCCATTTTTGCCAGTGACGCCTAAAAGAGGTGCCGAATCTCCTCGACCCACACTCTGCCCCTCCGGGATCGAGCGTGCCTATTTTCCAAAGAGGGACTCTTGCTGGGACTCCTGGCCACCGACTTCAGTTTTGCTTCTGACGGCGGCCATGCGCAAGCCTCTCTCAATCCCCTTCCCCCAATCCTCTGTGGATCAGAACCTTCCAGCAGGTGTCCCGGCTGGCAGGGTGGTCCCTCTTACTGTCCTGACGGCCGGAAAGTAACCGGGGCCTTGGGGGAATCCAAGCAGGGAGCAGGGCCTCTGAGGGGAACTTACTCCTTGATGTGCTGGTGGGAGCCATGCCGCTGGAGTACCTCGGGTCCCAGAGCACCGGCCGGTCGACTGGGCAGGACCCGGCAGCGTGCGACTTATCAAAGCCTAGGATGGCCCACCCCCAATCACTTCGACAGCTTCCGGCGGTAGCCCTGCCTTCAGTGGTTCCGACCTTTGGGAGAAGAGGTGTTCGGCAGGACTTCGGGACCACCTGAGCCGAGAGCTGGACCCGGGCAGGTGGACGTGCCCACCCCACCCTCCTCTGCATGGAATGTGCCTCCCCCACTGCCGCAAGCTTGTCTCCAGGATGACAGCCCTGACATCGAACAGTGCTGTTGAGACTCTGGGGACTGTTAGGGCCGATTTAATGTTAAAACCTGTTTACCTGTTAGGGCCTGCTTAGCCAGAGCGACTCCACATTGCCTAGGTCGCCATACTGTTGTTTACATCCACGGACTTCATTCCGGGGATCAACGCCCCAGTAGTTCCTGGTATCGGTTCCGGGTATTGGTTCCGGGAGTAAAAGCCCTAACCGTGGAAGCCACGTGCCTTGAGGTCCGCAGGTATGCTCTATAAAACCAGCCTGTGAGATCGGGACGGGGTCGCCCTCTTCGGAGGCGACCCTGGCCGGTCAGTCTGACTCCTGATGCTGAGCATAGAATAGAGCTTTGCATAACGTTCACTTTGTCTCAGTCTCGTTCCCCTGGCCGGTCAGTCTGACTTCTAATGCTGGGCAGAGAATAAAGCTTTGCATAGCTTTCACCTTGCCTCAGTCTCTTCCCTTTGATAACGGACCCCATCTGGGACTGTGTCTAGGACTGGACCCGGTGAAGGCCTTTCCACCCTTGCTTCAGATTCTGGCATGTGGGTGTGGAACGCGAGTCCCCTTTGGCCACCCAAGATGAGCCTCCTAATCAGGTTCCCTTCTATTGCATCGCATGGCTTTCTATCTTTCTCTCCACTCTTTACATGTACTGTGTATTTATCGGAACGTGGGTCGTGTGTCATTGGAGAGCTTTCCTTCCCCCCCCCCCTTTTTTTATATGTTTGCTGATTTTTGTATTACTTGAAAAAAACTATATGGTAAATGCCCTGGTATCTTCACCTTCCCCTGCCAATGGGGACTGGTCACCCACTTCGCTTGGTGTCCAGGTGCCCTCCACGTTTGGGGAATCCGTTTCCGAAGACACGCAGGCAGCTCCCAGGCAGCTCGTGAGGCCACACTACCCTGTGGAGCCAGGCAGGAGACTGAGATCAGACAGCTGAGATAGGAGGCACATAAGAGAGAGATTGCGAGCCAGCCATCGCCATGTGTGTGGAAAGGACTGGCCCACAGCCTTAGCTGCTTGTGGGGACAAGGGAACAACAAGCTCGGAGGAAAGGCATGGGACGTGTGAACGTGCAGTGTTTGGGGGCAAGTGGACATGCTACCATGTCCTGGCCTGAGGGCATCAACGCTCTCCGCCGTCGCATACGGATTCAGGCCCCCCTAGGTCTCCCAGAGAGAAATAGTCTGTGCTATGATGACTGCATCCCTTCGGGTTTCCACTGGCTCCACCTGGTGTTCCGATTCCTGACTGCTCTTGGCAGGGCGTGTCCAGAGAGACCTGTGCTCTCAATGGATGGAGAGCCCTACTTAAGGACCTAGGAGGAGAAGACAGCTCCAGGAACCTGGGAAGCAGATGGAGAAATTCAGATCCATGCAAAACAGAATGGAAACCGGAAGGGCCACGTTGCTTCTCCTTCGAAGC
The DNA here is from genome assembly GCF_963455335.1 of Martes martes. Lineage (NCBI taxonomy): Eukaryota > Metazoa > Chordata > Mammalia > Carnivora > Mustelidae > Martes > Martes martes. The sequence continues at coordinate 12,508,878 of NC_137892.1, read as the reverse complement.
TAGGGTTTTTCGGTTGTGTTGGAAGGGTGGTGGGTGCTGCTGCTGTACCTGTGTGTGTGTGTGTGTGTGTGTGTGTGTGTGTGCGTGCGTGCGCGCGTGTCTGTGTGTTTACAAAAGACCTAACTCCGCTGACATTGGCGTGGCCCCTTCAGTGGTTCAATGGAAGACGAGATGGAAGGTGCCACCCGTCGACCGCCTCAGTGGATTCCCAGAGCCGGGCAGTTATTGAATCGGCCAGGCAACTACCAAGCAACCACACAACCAACCAGCGGCCCACGAGGAAATGGTACACAGAGATCCAAGTCACGCTCCCATTGCCTTGTGGCTCACAGGGCTCCGCAATTCCATCAGGTGAACTACAGGGAGTCGAATAGAACCCAGCAGAAACAGGCGAAGGTGAAGGGAGTCATCCTTGCAGGACTTGACAGCAGTCCAAGAGCATTTCCTAATGGTAGGGGCTGAGTGTGTGTGCGGGTCAGAGGGTGTGCTTGTGCGTCCGTCCCAGAGGAACCAGTGGCTTTAGTCAAGAAACAGCATCTGCAGAAACAGAGGAATGGCCTCTCCTGGACGCTCGAGGGCGTCTCCCCGGCCAGGTAGTTGGTGGTTCTCCTGGCTGGGCTTGTTCGAGTGGTGGCTTGCAGCACGAGGAGACAGGTGGGCAGGGGGCCTCCGCAGAGGGTGCCCTAGAACATTTTGGGCACCGGGTCCTGAACACAGAACTTTGAGGAATGTGCAAAGCGCCCAGGATGGTCAAGGGCCGAGTCCTGACTGGAGCCTCTCTTGGCAACTGACCATTGGCGTGGCTCTCTGTGTCTTTTCCAGACACTGCAGTCCTGACATTGCAGGTGGTCTCCAGGCAGTGCCTGAGGCTGACCCTCAACAAGATGAGGGGCAGTCTGGAAGCCCCGAGACGATGTCCCACAGACACGTGGATCCTGTTTTTGGCCCCTCATTCCTCGGCCTGGGTGATCTCTATCGCAGGGCGAGACGATCACTTTGAGGGATCCCAGGGGTGGCACAGCTGGGTGAAGAGGCCCTCACAGATCAGAGACCCTGGGCCCTTGGCCTCTGAGGCCACGAGTAACAACCCGCTAACGGGCAGACTTCCTCCGGCTTCCACATGGACATCTCCTCTGGCAAGCTATTTTCCAGAGTGGTGCTCTGTGTTGCACACATGCCAGGGGCTTGAGAGCTCACTGGTATGCATGGCACTGGCCACGCATGGACAGGACGGGCTCCAGGGCTCATGTCCGTACTTGAGAATCTGGTGTGGCTGGCCTTGGACCCCAATGTGGCTGCAGCCCCGTTCTTCCCTCCACATCCTGTGTGCAGAAGGGCCAGCCCCAAGAGTCCACAGACCTTGCAAACACTATCCGATGAGACCGAGGTCCTCTCCACGCCACCAGAGAGCCATTCCTCCACGTAGCCTCTCTAGACAAAACCAAAACCCCATCTGTCCCGAGGACACCTTGGCTAGGCACATTCCAGACATCCTAACCCATTCTCCTCGGGGAGGGAGAGACACTACCTTCCACCCAGTCTACAGAAGCTACAGGTAGATGTGCCCGTAGAGCCAACTGAAGAACAAAACACTAGGGCAGGGGAGATGTGGAGGGTTTCCAGCACAAGCTCCATCCACAGAGACATATCAGCGATCCCCCTGGGGAACGAGGCACGTAGCAACATGGGGCTGCAGATATATTTGTGCATAAGCGCGTGTGGATACTGATAGAGAACGAGTTGGGTGGAAGTGACCAAGATCAGACTTCTTTGGTTCCTTGCAACTTGGAACACATACGTGTTGGTCATGGGTCTGGGGGTGGGCTCAAGAAACCAAATCCACAACCTCTCATCTCCCAGGGCGCATGGGAAATAGGTAGGGGCAGAATAAAAGCCCAAGGAAATAACCCGGCAACACCCACCTTCGTCTACAGAAGGTTTTGACCACATTCCTTTCCCCAGAGGTTCTGTGCCCGTACTCTAAGAAGCAAAAGCACGATCGTGAGAACTGTGTGGACATCGGGGTGTGTCCACGTGTGACAGAAAATGAGATAGAGGGAGGGGGAAAGAGAGACAGAGATCTGAAGAAAGGGAAAGAGAGACAAGGAGGAAGGGCAGGGGCCAAAGGCCAGGTTGGGAGGGGCGGTGACTCATTGCCTGCCTTCCATGACGAGCCTTAGGTGTGAATTTGGCCTCAGCTGAGAAGAGTGGGGTCAGGTACAAGGTGCATGGAAGGACTTCCACTTGCGCTCCACCTACATCCCTTGGAGGAATGCTTGCCCAGAAGGCACCCTCCATGCAGGCGGAGGGGGATGACTGCTGGGAAGTGTTAGTGCTGCCTCTCTGGCTTGTCTGTGCCAGAAGCTGTGAACTAGACGTGGGCATGCCGATGGCTTCCACAGCCCGTCCCCGGCCCAGAAAGCATCGCCAGCCTCTGAAGATGGGCAGGCACGACCGGACGGTTGGGGAATGGCATGAAGCACGACCAAGACACCGCACTGGGGAGGCAAAGATAGGTTTATTATAGCAAGGGAGTGTCCCATGGACCTTGAAAATCCAGGATGGATCTCCCCAAAGTTCCCTTTTGCGAGGGAGAGGAGTGACCCCGCTGAAGGAAGATCCCCAAGACGCTGACAGGGAACATCTGTCTTCTTCCTGAGAAGCGAGGGAACATCTGTATGGAGGGAGGCATGCCGATAGACACCAACCAGAGAGAGGGAGAAAATAAAAATAAAAAGTGCCGAGGCTCTGGAAAGAACCACGTTGGTCCCCACATTTCCGGAATGCCTTCTGAGACCGACTGCGGCCCCCGGGGCTGTCAATCTGGGTCCACTGGAAAGGCTCCGGGGCAAATAAGCCAGGCAAAGTGCACAGGGCATTCTGGACTTTGGCTGGGACAGGATCACTGGGCGATGGGGGCCTGCGGTCGTTTCCCGTTTGGCCGGTTCCGAGCCCTCCCAGCCCGGATGGCTTGGCCTCCCCGGGCTCCCACGGTGGAGACATGGAGCGTGCTGCCTCGGTGTACACGCTCAGCTTCTGCAGATTGGACGTTCTGCTTCAGCAGGAGGCAAAGGCATGTGGAGGTGTCCTTCTTCCACCTCTCCTCCTTGCTTGGGTTTGCTGCCAGGGCCAGGGTATCCGCGGCCCCAGAGTCTAGGGTGATGGCAGGGAGGAGGGCCGGTGTGTGTCCTGCCAGTGGTCAGTCAGGTGTCGGGGACAGTACAAACTGCCCAGTGTCCTTGATGCCTTCAGGTGCCTTGTGGAGCTTGATGACCGCCGGGAATGCCATGGAGCCCCGTCCACGGGGCAGGGAGGAACACCCTCCAGTCTTTCCAGGAGACGACAGATGCTCCTTCGGGCCTCGGGCTTCCTCTGGAGCATGAGCATTGCTTCCTGTTCCTTGTCCTTGCTGTCCCGGAAGGACCGCCTCTCAGAAAAGGACGTCCGGATGAATGGGGAGTGGGGAAGACCAGGCCTCCCCGGTCCTAGGACTGAGGCCATGTGGAATCGTGCAGCATGGCCAGGAGGGCCTGAAACTCGTCCTCACTGAGGGGTGCCTCGAGGGGTCCCGGAGGCTCGTCCTGCCGCAGATGCCCACTCGGGAAAGGCTGTGTGTCGTCCTCCCCCTCTGCGGCTGATAGAAGTTCCTCTAAGAAACGTGAGGCTTCTGCCGAAGATGGGTGCTGTGGGTCCAGGGCACTAGAGAGCCCAGCAGTAGGGTGTGCCTGCCACCGCCAGCCAGGGGTCTCAGCGTGTGCAGGCTGCCCAAGTGCTGCATCCGGAGCCTGTCCTGTGCTCAAGACACGTCGGGATCCCTCGCCCAACCACTGCGGGGCATAGAGGCTACCCAAGGGCCCTGCCTCCTGCACGGCTTGGGAAGGATTGTCATCTGGAGGCAGGGGATAGCCTTGGAAGGGCAGGGGTGCCATGCCAGGGTCCTCCCATTGCCGCTGGCATTCCCCTTGGGTCAGGGGACAAAGACGGGCGTGACGAGCTGAGAGGCACCCTCCCAGAGTCGGTCCCATCAGGGAATGGCTCCTCATGGCTTCAGGAGTGGGAGAGTTGCTTCCTCCCTGCCAGGCTTGGGTGGGCGGGGCCGCAGTGGCCCCCGGGGCCCGGCTCCCAGGGCCCCCACAGGAAACCAGAGGGGCAAAGCCCATGGAGAGATCGGGAAGGGTCGCTGCGGCAGAAGCCTGCATGCTTCCCCGAGGATTGGAAGGAGCCAGAAGCTCAGAGCATCCGGGGACACCGGGCAGGGGCCCTGGGTCCCCCGGGACAGTCAGGTGAGGATTGGCTTCCCAGTTTGCCGCCCGGTCATCCGCGGGGCCACGTCTGCTCGGCCCTGGGTGCCGAGCTCTTCTGTTCTGGAACCAGACCTGGGACAGAGAAGAGGGGTTGCGGACATGAGAAGAAGTGACAGATGCCAGCTCGGCTTGCCCCTTCCCCTGATCGGGATCTCTCGGGGAGAAGGCCAGGTCTGTTGTTCTGAGTCTCAGGGCAGCGCTGTTCACACCTTTCACCTGGCCCTTGTGAACTAGGGGCCAGTCCAGGGCAACTGCGGACACCTGGTCTGCACGGGATTCCCCCTTGCCTGGGTGGAATGGCAGCCGCTCAGCTCTGCTCTGCTGAGCTCCCCTCTGTAGTGCTCTGCGGTCCCTGCCTTGCCCTCTCTTTGTCTGCCTGTTGCAGCTTCCTGACCAGCCGCTCCTCGAGTCCTGGGACCAAGACTTAGCTGACCACCTGCCCTCCTGGCCCAGGCTACTCCAAGTCCTCCGGGCGTCCCTCAGCACTTGACCCCCGGTGTCCGACTGGGTGTGATCCCGATGGCAAACCTCCTCCTCGGCCTTGGAGGCCTTCAGCCCGTGCCTCTCGGCCTCACACCCACACACTCCGCCTACAGGCACATGTCTTCGGGGCCCAGGGGAAGTCACGGACCGCCAGGAGTCCACATCAACCACCCCCGCGACTGATTTGTCTCTCTGTCTCCTCCGTTGGCTGGATGAGGAGGGGGCTCTCAGGAACGAGCACGTTGAGCCTCCCCTCTTGCCAGGGACAAGACTTGTCAGAGTCCAGGCCCGTGCCTGCCAGCTTAAAGCAGGCTCACGGGCTCTTGCCCCGAAGGAGTGCCTTCCGTAGCGTCTACTTCCAATAGACCAGAAAGCAGTTTCACAGGAACTCTACCAGAAACCAGTCTCTCTGGAGCTCGGGGAGAACAAGCCTTCTCAACTGGGCCCCCCATGGGACCTCTGCCCCACCTGGACAAGAATCCGAGGGCCGATAATCCTAGGTGATCAGGTTATCCAGAAAAGGTGTGGCTTGTGGGCAGGACCCGTTCCCGCCCCGGGGGTGCTGAGGCCCGGGACACTGACCAACACGTGTCCACTCACAGGAAGGCAACCCCACTCACACTCAGCAAATCCTGGGGGCCACACGGACAGCGCCCCCAAGCTGTTGAAGCACTGACACTTTGCGTGACCTCAGCGGAGGTGGCCACCTTTCCGTTTCCCCACTTCCGTCCACTCACCATTTCTACACACATGGGCACTGCCACGTCTCCTTCATGGCCTCCCCTAGCACCACCCCCACCCCCCTTTCGGCCGACACATGCTGCTTTTGTGCAGTCCCTCCCTTGCAAGCTCCATGCTTTCCCCCTACTGCCCAGGCACTGGAACCCGTGGATAACCCCGGCGAGCCCACGTTTCTCCAGCAAGGCCTCAGGGGCCTCTATCCCCTGCACGTCCAACAGCGCACGGGCACCCTCTGCAAATGTACCTGAATGCGGCATTCAGGGAGGCCTGTGAGTCTGGCCAGGTGTTCTCTGGTAGAAATGCCAGGAAATGGGTTCTTCTCAAAGGCTTGAAGGAGGAGACTGGTTTGGGATGGAGAAATGGCTGTCCGTTTTCTCCTGCCCTCCTTTGGGAAGTGTTCTGAAAGGAGAACAGAGTTAGAAAGAGGCGTTTGGAGCCAAGGCACATCCAGCGTGGAAAGAGAAACTGGTGTCCGTGTGCGCCTGCGAGTGAGTGAGTGTGTGTGTTTTCTTGTGCTTTTCCATTTTCCTCATAGCGTCTCCTTCCCTGAGTCCATTAGGTCACCACGGACCCAGCCACACAAGCCAGCGCTTGCCTCTAGAGCCTGAGGTGACCCAAGAAAAGGATTCCGTCCTTTCTGGCACTTTCAGGACAAGAAGACTCAACGCCTTTCTGTCCCAGCAACAAGGCACCCGCCCAAGAGGCGGTGTAAACGCAGTGTCCATCGCTGGGAACACGAAAGGCAGCTGGAACAAGGTAACATGGGTTCCTTTCCTAAGCCCTCTTGCCAAACCCTTGACAAGCCCACCCAGTATGCTGGGGACTCACCTGGAGTCCAAGCTGCAGGCTGTTCCTGTCCACACGATGGCCCTTCCACTTGGGAGTTTGCAGACCCCAATCGGCTCTGCCTTAGCTGTCTCGTGCGCTGGTTCTGGAACCACACCTAAGAGGCGAAAGAAGAACCGATGGTCAGGCAGCACTGGTGAACAGGATCCATCCATATCGGTACGGTATCTGTACCTGAATGTACATCATCGACCTCCATCTCCGTGTCTATCATCTGTCTACCTCCGTATCTTCCATTCCTTTGTTTCCCTCATACCTGACGTCTCAGAGTGCTTTGTGTGGGCCACGCGATAACTCTGGGCAAATGATTTCGAGGGGAAGTCGGCCTGGATGGGTTGACCCGTTGGAGTGCCCGGGCCTTGCCCTCCAGTGGTCCCCGTGTTCGCAGCCTGAATGACTTGGAATGACTTCGAAGGGCACGGGGTCCCCGGGGATGCCCGTACAGGAGCCAAAGCACCTGAGCTCCCCAGCTGGGCATGGAGATTGACAGGCACTGGCTTCAGCCAGATTGTGCCCACAACTTGTCCCCCAGGGAGAACGAAAGAGAAGCTCAAGCCTACCTGGATCCTGGACTCTGGAAGGTCTAGCTCTCGGGCCAGTCGTTCTCTGGTGGTGATGCCAGGGTACCGGTTCTGCTGGAACAACGCTTGCAGAGCCTCCTTCTGCCACGGCCTCAGAACAAGCCGCCTCCGTCGGGATCCTGGCGGGAGTGGGCCTGTTGCAGGGAAAATGGCCACTGGATTAGGAAGGCTTGCATAGGAATGCAAACCGGCGGTGCCGCCTCAGCTCTTCACTTTCTGCCCTGTCGGCCCCTTCCCAGGCCGGAGATTATTGTCGCTTTGCCACCCACGGATCCACCTGAGAGCCTGCTCAGGAGGACCCTGGCAGCCGGCCATCTGCCCATGGGAACGGGTGATAGTCCAGGATCTAGGGAGATACCAACCTCTCCCAAGCCATGTGATGGCAGGCCAACGAATTGAGGAGACCCGCGGGGGCAGCGAGGGAGGAGAGCACCTTAGGAGGAACAAAGAGGATCCCACTGCTCCTAAGAAACATCCAGGAAAAAATGCGACCGTACATCCCGCCGAGTGCTGCTGCGTTGGAGGTGGAAGTTCCATTTTTGCCAGTGACGCCTAAAAGAGGTGCCGAATCTCCTCGACCCACACTCTGCCCCTCCGGGATCGAGCGTGCCTATTTTCCAAAGAGGGACTCTTGCTGGGACTCCTGGCCACCGACTTCAGTTTTGCTTCTGACGGCGGCCATGCGCAAGCCTCTCTCAATCCCCTTCCCCCAATCCTCTGTGGATCAGAACCTTCCAGCAGGTGTCCCGGCTGGCAGGGTGGTCCCTCTTACTGTCCTGACGGCCGGAAAGTAACCGGGGCCTTGGGGGAATCCAAGCAGGGAGCAGGGCCTCTGAGGGGAACTTACTCCTTGATGTGCTGGTGGGAGCCATGCCGCTGGAGTACCTCGGGTCCCAGAGCACCGGCCGGTCGACTGGGCAGGACCCGGCAGCGTGCGACTTATCAAAGCCTAGGATGGCCCACCCCCAATCACTTCGACAGCTTCCGGCGGTAGCCCTGCCTTCAGTGGTTCCGACCTTTGGGAGAAGAGGTGTTCGGCAGGACTTCGGGACCACCTGAGCCGAGAGCTGGACCCGGGCAGGTGGACGTGCCCGCCCCACCCTCCTCTGCATGGAATGTGCCTCCCCCACTGCCGCAAGCTTGTCTCCAGGATGACAGCCCTGACATCGAACAGTGCTGTTGAGACTCTGGGGACTGTTAGGGCCGATTTAATGTTAAAACCTGTTTACCTGTTAGGGCCTGCTTAGCCAGAGCGACTCCACATTGCCTAGGTCGCCATACTGTTGTTTACATCCACGGACTTCATTCCGGGGATCAACGCCCCAGTAGTTCCTGGTATCGGTTCCGGGTATTGGTTCCGGGAGTAAAAGCCCTAACCGTGGAAGCCACGTGCCTTGAGGTCCGCAGGTATGCTCTATAAAACCAGCCTGTGAGATCGGGACGGGGTCGCCCTCTTCGGAGGTCGCGACCCTGGCCGGTCAGTCTGACTCCTGATGCTGAGCATAGAATAGAGCTTTGCATAACGTTCACTTTGTCTCAGTCTCGTTCCCCTGGCCGGTCAGTCTGACTTCTAATGCTGGGCAGAGAATAAAGCTTTGCATAGCTTTCACCTTGCCTCAGTCTCTTCCCTTTGATAACGGACCCCATCTGGGACTGTGTCTAGGACTGGACCCGGTGAAGGCCTTTCCACCCTTGCTTCAGATTCTGGCATGTGGGTGTGGAACGCGAGTCCCCTTTGGCCACCCAAGATGAGCCTCCTAATCAGGTTCCCTTCTATTGCATCGCATGGCTTTCTATCTTTCTCTCCACTCTTTACATGTACTGTGTATTTATCGGAACGTGGGTCGTGTGTCATTGGAGAGCTTTCCTTCCCCCCCCCCCTTTTTTTATATGTTTGCTGATTTTTGTATTACTTGAAAAAAACTATATGGTAAATGCCCTGGTATCTTCACCTTCCCCTGCCAATGGGGACTGGTCACCCACTTCGCTTGGTGTCCAGGTGCCCTCCACGTTTGGGGAATCCGTTTCCGAAGACACGCAGGCAGCTCCCAGGCAGCTCGTGAGGCCACACTACCCTGTGGAGCCAGGCAGGAGACTGAGATCAGACAGCTGAGATAGGAGGCACATAAGAGAGAGATTGCGAGCCAGCCATCGCCATGTGTGTGGAAAGGACTGGCCCACAGCCTTAGCTGCTTGTGGGGACAAGGGAACAACAAGCTCGGAGGAAAGGCATGGGACGTGTGAACGTGCAGTGTTTGGGGGCAAGTGGACATGCTACCATGTCCTGGCCTGAGGGCATCAACGCTCTCCGCCGTCGCATACGGATTCAGGCCCCCCTAGGTCTCCCAGAGAGAAATAGTCTGTGCTATGATGACTGCATCCCTTCGGGTTTCCACTGGCTCCACCTGGTGTTCCGATTCCTGACTGCTCTTGGCAGGGCGTGTCCAGAGAGACCTGTGCTCTCAATGGATGGAGAGCCCTACTTAAGGACCTAGGAGGAGAAGACAGCTCCAGGAACCTGGGAAGCAGATGGAGAAATTCAGATCCATGCAAAACAGAATGGAAACCGGAAGGGCCACGTTGCTTCTCCTTCGAAGCTAGGGTTTTTCGGTTGTGTTGGAAGGGTGGTGGGTGCTGCTGCTGTACCTGTGTGTGTGTGTGTGTGTGTGTGTGTGTGTGCGTGCGTGCGCGCGTGTCTGTGTGTTTACAAAAGACCTAACTCCGCTGACATTGGCGTGGCCCCTTCAGTGGTTCAATGGAAGACGAGATGGAAGGTGCCACCCGTCGACCGCCTCAGTGGATTCCCAGAGCCGGGCAGTTATTGAATCGGCCAGGCAACTACCAAGCAACCACACAACCAACCAGCGGCCCACGAGGAAATGGTACACAGAGATCCAAGTCACGCTCCCATTGCCTTGTGGCTCACAGGGCTCCGCAATTCCATCAGGTGAACTACAGGGAGTCGAATAGAACCCAGCAGAAACAGGCGAAGGTGAAGGGAGTCATCCTTGCAGGACTTGACAGCAGTCCAAGAGCATTTCCTAATGGTAGGGGCTGAGTGTGTGTGCGGGTCAGAGGGTGTGCTTGTGCGTCCGTCCCAGAGGAACCAGTGGCTTTAGTCAAGAAACAGCATCTGCAGAAACAGAGGAATGGCCTCTCCTGGACGCTCGAGGGCGTCTCCCCGGCCAGGTAGTTGGTGGTTCTCCTGGCTGGGCTTGTTCGAGTGGTGGCTTGCAGCACGAGGAGACAGGTGGGCAGGGGGCCTCCGCAGAGGGTGCCCTAGAACATTTTGGGCACCGGGTCCTGAACACAGAACTTTGAGGAATGTGCAAAGCGCCCAGGATGGTCAAGGGCCGAGTCCTGACTGGAGCCTCTCTTGGCAACTGACCATTGGCGTGGCTCTCTGTGTCTTTTCCAGACACTGCAGTCCTGACATTGCAGGTGGTCTCCAGGCAGTGCCTGAGGCTGACCCTCAACAAGATGAGGGGCAGTCTGGAAGCCCCGAGACGATGTCCCACAGACACGTGGATCCTGTTTTTGGCCCCTCATTCCTCGGCCTGGGTGATCTCTATCGCAGGGCGAGACGATCACTTTGAGGGATCCCAGGGGTGGCACAGCTGGGTGAAGAGGCCCTCACAGATCAGAGACCCTGGGCCCTTGGCCTCTGAGGCCACGAGTAACAACCCGCTAACGGGCAGACTTCCTCCGGCTTCCACATGGACATCTCCTCTGGCAAGCTATTTTCCAGAGTGGTGCTCTGTGTTGCACACATGCCAGGGGCTTGAGAGCTCACTGGTATGCATGGCACTGGCCACGCATGGACAGGACGGGCTCCAGGGCTCATGTCCGTACTTGAGAATCTGGTGTGGCTGGCCTTGGACCCCAATGTGGCTGCAGCCCCGTTCTTCCCTCCACATCCTGTGTGCAGAAGGGCCAGCCCCAAGAGTCCACAGACCTTGCAAACACTATCCGACGAGACCGAGGTCCTCTCCACGCCACCAGAGAGCCATTCCTCCACGTAGCCTCTCTAGACAAAACCAAAACCCCATCTGTCCCGAGGACACCTTGGCTAGGCACATTCCAGACATCCTAACCCATTCTCCTCGGGGAGGGAGAGACACTACCTTCCACCCAGTCTACAGAAGCTACAGGTAGATGTGCCCGTAGAGCCAACTGAAGAACAAAACACTAGGGCAGGGGAGATGTGGAGGGTTTCCAGCACAAGCTCCATCCACAGAGACATATCAGCGATCCCCCTGGGGAACGAGGCACGTAGCAACATGGGGCTGCAGATATATTTGTGCATAAGCGCGTGTGGATACTGATAGAGAACGAGTTGGGTGGAAGTGACCAAGATCAGACTTCTTTGGTTCCTTGCAACTTGGAACACATACGTGTTGGTCATGGGTCTGGGGGTGGGCTCAAGAAACCAAATCCACAACCTCTCATCTCCCAGGGCGCATGGGAAATAGGTAGGGGCAGAATAAAAGCCCAAGGAAATAACCCGGCAACACCCACCTTCGTCTACAGAAGGTTTTGACCACATTCCTTTCCCCAGAGGTTCTGTGCCCGTACTCTAAGAAGCAAAAGCACGATCGTGAGAACTGTGTGGACATCGGGGTGTGTCCACGTGTGACAGAAAATGAGATAGAGGGAGGGGGAAAGAGAGACAGAGATCTGAAGAAAGGGAAAGAGAGACAAGGAGGAAGGGCAGGGGCCAAAGGCCAGGTTGGGAGGGGCGGTGACTCATTGCCTGCCTTCCATGACGAGCCTTAGGTGTGAATTTGGCCTCAGCTGAGAAGAGTGGGGTCAGGTACAAGGTGCATGGAAGGACTTCCACTTGCGCTCCACCTACATCCCTTGGAGGAATGCTTGCCCAGAAGGCACCCTCCATGCAGGCGGAGGGGGATGACTGCTGGGAAGTGTTAGTGCTGCCTCTCTGGCTTGTCTGTGCCAGAAGCTGTGAACTAGACGTGGGCATGCCGATGGCTTCCACAGCCCGTCCCCGGCCCAGAAAGCATCGCCAGCCTCTGAAGATGGGCAGGCACGACCGGACGGTTGGGGAATGGCATGAAGCACGACCAAGACACCGCACTGGGGAGGCAAAGATAGGTTTATTATAGCAAGGGAGTGTCCCATGGACCTTGAAAATCCAGGATGGATCTCCCCAAAGTTCCCTTTTGCGAGGGAGAGGAGTGACCCCGCTGAAGGAAGATCCCCAAGACGCTGACAGGGAACATCTGTCTTCTTCCTGAGAAGCGAGGGAACATCTGTATGGAGGGAGGCATGCCGATAGACACCAACCAGAGAGAGGGAGAAAATAAAAATAAAAAGTGCCGAGGCTCTGGAAAGAACCACGTTGGTCCCCACATTTCCGGAATGCCTTCTGAGACCGACTGCGGCCCCCGGGGCTGTCAATCTGGGTCCACTGGAAAGGCTCCGGGGCAAATAAGCCAGGCAAAGTGCACAGGGCATTCTGGACTTTGGCTGGGACAGGATCACTGGGCGATGGGGGCCTGCGGTCGTTTCCCGTTTGGCCGGTTCCGAGCCCTCCCAGCCCGGATGGCTTGGCCTCCCCGGGCTCCCACGGTGGAGACATGGAGCGTGCTGCCTCGGTGTACACGCTCAGCTTCTGCAGATTGGACGTTCTGCTTCAGCAGGAGGCAAAGGCATGTGGAGGTGTCCTTCTTCCACCTCTCCTCCTTGCTTGGGTTTGCTGCCAGGGCCAGGGTATCCGCGGCCCCAGAGTCTAGGGTGATGGCAGGGAGGAGGGCCGGTGTGTGTCCTGCCAGTGGTCAGTCAGGTGTCGGGGACAGTACAAACTGCCCAGTGTCCTTGATGCCTTCAGGTGCCTTGTGGAGCTTGATGACCGCCGGGAATGCCATGGAGCCCCGTCCACGGGGCAGGGAGGAACACCCTCCAGTCTTTCCAGGAGACGACAGATGCTCCTTCGGGCCTCGGGCTTCCTCTGGAGCATGAGCATTGCTTCCTGTTCCTTGTCCTTGCTGTCCCGGAAGGACCGCCTCTCAGAAAAGGACGTCCGGATGAATGGGGAGTGGGGAAGACCAGGCCTCCCCGGTCCTAGGACTGAGGCCATGTGGAATCGTGCAGCATGGCCAGGAGGGCCTGAAACTCGTCCTCACTGAGGGGTGCCTCGAGGGGTCCCGGAGGCTCGTCCTGCCGCAGATGCCCACTCGGGAAAGGCTGTGTGTCGTCCTCCCCCTCTGCGGCTGATAGAAGTTCCTCTAAGAAACGTGAGGCTTCTGCCGAAGATGGGTGCTGTGGGTCCAGGGCACTAGAGAGCCCAGCAGTAGGGTGTGCCTGCCACCGCCAGCCAGGGGTCTCAGCGTGTGCAGGCTGCCCAAGTGCTGCATCCGGAGCCTGTCCTGTGCTCAAGACACGTCGGGATCCCTCGCCCAACCACTGCGGGGCATAGAGGCTACCCAAGGGCCCTGCCTCCTGCACGGCTTGGGAAGGATTGTCATCTGGAGGCAGGGGATAGCCTTGGAAGGGCAGGGGTGCCATGCCAGGGTCCTCCCATTGCCGCTGGCATTCCCCTTGGGTCAGGGGACAAAGACGGGCGTGACGAGCTGAGAGGCACCCTCCCAGAGTCGGTCCCATCAGGGAATGGCTCCTCATGGCTTCAGGAGTGGGAGAGTTGCTTCCTCCCTGCCAGGCTTGGGTGGGCGGGGCCGCAGTGGCCCCCGGGGCCCGGCTCCCAGGGCCCCCACAGGAAACCAGAGGGGCAAAGCCCATGGAGAGATCGGGAAGGGTCGCTGCGGCAGAAGCCTGCATGCTTCCCCGAGGATTGGAAGGAGCCAGAAGCTCAGAGCATCCGGGGACACCGGGCAGGGGCCCTGGGTCCCCCGGGACAGTCAGGTGAGGATTGGCTTCCCAGTTTGCCGCCCGGTCATCCGCGGGGCCACGTCTGCTCGGCCCTGGGTGCCGAGCTCTTCTGTTCTGGAACCAGACCTGGGACAGAGAAGAGGGGTTGCGGACATGAGAAGAAGTGACAGATGCCAGCTCGGCTTGCCCCTTCCCCTGATCGGGATCTCTCGGGGAGAAGGCCAGGTCTGTTGTTCTGAGTCTCAGGGCAGCGCTGTTCACACCTTTCACCTGGCCCTTGTGAACTAGGGGCCAGTCCAGGGCAACTGCGGACACCTGGTCTGCACGGGATTCCCCCTTGCCTGGGTGGAATGGCAGCCGCTCAGCTCTGCTCTGCTGAGCTCCCCTCTGTAGTGCTCTGCGGTCCCTGCCTTGCCCTCTCTTTGTCTGCCTGTTGCAGCTTCCTGACCAGCCGCTCCTCGAGTCCTGGGACCAAGACTTAGCTGACCACCTGCCCTCCTGGCCCAGGCTACTCCAAGTCCTCCGGGCGTCCCTCAGCACTTGACCCCCGGTGTCCGACTGGGTGTGATCCCGATGGCAAACCTCCTCCTCGGCCTTGGAGGCCTTCAGCCCGTGCCTCTCGGCCTCACACCCACACACTCCGCCTACAGGCACATGTCTTCGGGGCCCAGGGGAAGTCACGGACCGCCAGGAGTCCACATCAACCACCCCCGCGACTGATTTGTCTCTCTGTCTCCTCCGTTGGCTGGATGAGGAGGGGGCTCTCAGGAACGAGCACGTTGAGCCTCCCCTCTTGCCAGGGACAAGACTTGTCAGAGTCCAGGCCCGTGCCTGCCAGCTTAAAGCAGGCTCACGGGCTCTTGCCCCGAAGGAGTGCCTTCCGTAGCGTCTACTTCCAATAGACCAGAAAGCAGTTTCACAGGAACTCTACCAGAAACCAGTCTCTCTGGAGCTCGGGGAGAACAAGCCTTCTCAACTGGGCCCCCCATGGGACCTCTGCCCCACCTGGACAAGAATCCGAGGGCCGATAATCCTAGGTGATCAGGTTATCCAGAAAAGGTGTGGCTTGTGGGCAGGACCCGTTCCCGCCCCGGGGGTGCTGAGGCCCGGGACACTGACCAACACGTGTCCACTCACAGGAAGGCAACCCCACTCACACTCAGCAAATCCTGGTGGCCACACGGACAGCGCCCCCAAGCTGTTGAAGCACTGACACTTTGCGTGACCTCAGCGGAGGTGGCCACCTTTCCGTTTCCCCACTTCCGTCCACTCACCATTTCTACACACATGGGCACTGCCACGTCTCCTTCATGGCCTCCCCTAGCACCACCCCCACCCCCCTTTCGGCCGACACATGCTGCTTTTGTGCAGTCCCTCCCTTGCAAGCTCCATGCTTTCCCCCTACTGCCCAGGCACTGGAACCCGTGGATAACCCCGGCGAGCCCACGTTTCTCCAGCAAGGCCTCAGGGGCCTCTATCCCCTGCACGTCCAACAGCGCACGGGCACCCTCTGCAAATGTACCTGAATGCGGCATTCAGGGAGGCCTGTGAGTCTGGCCAGGTGTTCTCTGGTAGAAATGCCAGGAAATGGGTTCTTCTCAAAGGCTTGAAGGAGGAGACTGGTTTGGGATGGAGAAATGGCTGTCCGTTTTCTCCTGCCCTCCTTTGGGAAGTGTTCTGAAAGGAGAACAGAGTTAGAAAGAGGCGTTTGGAGCCAAGGCACATCCAGCGTGGAAAGAGAAACTGGTGTCCGTGTGCGCCTGCGAGTGAGTGAGTGTGTGTGTTTTCTTGTGCTTTTCCATTTTCCTCATAGCGTCTCCTTCCCTGAGTCCATTAGGTCACCACGGACCCAGCCACACAAGCCAGCGCTTGCCTCTAGAGCCTGAGGTGACCCAAGAAAAGGATTCCGTCCTTTCTGGCACTTTCAGGACAAGAAGACTCAACGCCTTTCTGTCCCAGCAACAAGGCACCCGCCCAAGAGGCGGTGTAAACGCAGTGTCCATCGCTGGGAACACGAAAGGCAGCTGGAACAAGGTAACATGGGTTCCTTTCCTAAGCCCTCTTGCCAAACCCTTGACAAGCCCACCCAGTATGCTGGGGACTCACCTGGAGTCCAAGCTGCAGGCTGTTCCTGTCCACACGATGGCCCTTCCACTTGGGAGTTTGCAGACCCCAATCGGCTCTGCCTTAGCTGTCTCGTGCGCTGGTTCTGGAACCACACCTAAGAGGCGAAAGAAGAACCGATGGTCAGGCAGCACTGGTGAACAGGATCCATCCATATCGGTACGGTATCTGTACCTGAATGTACATCATCGACCTCCATCTCCGTGTCTATCATCTGTCTACCTCCGTATCTTCCATTCCTTTGTTTCCCTCATACCTGACGTCTCAGAGTGCTTTGTGTGGGCCACGCGATAACTCTGGGCAAATGATTTCGAGGGGAAGTCGGCCTGGATGGGTTGACCCGTTGGAGTGCCCGGGCCTTGCCCTCCAGTGGTCCCCGTGTTCGCAGCCTGAATGACTTGGAATGACTTCGAAGGGCACGGGGTCCCTGGGGATGCCCGTACAGGAGCCAAAGCACCTGAGCTCCCCAGCTGGGCATGGAGATTGACAGGCACTGGCTTCAGCCAGATTGTGCCCACAACTTGTCCCCCAGGGAGAACGAAAGAGAAGCTCAAGCCTACCTGGATCCTGGACTCTGGAAGGTCTAGCTCTCGGGCCAGTCGTTCTCTGGTGGTGATGCCAGGGTACCGGTTCTGCTGGAACAACGCTTGCAGAGCCTCCTTCTGCCACGGCCTCAGAACAAGCCGCCTCCGTCGGGATCCTGGCGGGAGTGGGCCTGTTGCAGGGAAAATGGCCACTGGATTAGGAAGGCTTGCATAGGAATGCAAACCGGCGGTGCCGCCTCAGCTCTTCACTTTCTGCCCTGTCGGCCCCTTCCCAGGCCGGAGATTATTGTCGCTTTGCCACCCACGGATCCACCTGAGAGCCTGCTCAGGAGGACCCTGGCAGCCGGCCATCTGCCCATGGGAACGGGTGATAGTCCAGGATCTAGGGAGATACCAACCTCTCCCAAGCCATGTGATGGCAGGCCAACGAATTGAGGAGACCCGCGGGGGCAGCGAGGGAGGAGAGCACCTTAGGAGGAACAAAGAGGATCCCACTGCTCCTAAGAAACATCCAGGAAAAAATGCGACCGTACATCCCGCCGAGTGCTGCTGCGTTGGAGGTGGAAGTTCCATTTTTGCCAGTGACGCCTAAAAGAGGTGCCGAATCTCCTCGACCCACACTCTGCCCCTCCGGGATCGAGCGTGCCTATTTTCCAAAGAGGGACTCTTGCTGGGACTCCTGGCCACCGACTTCAGTTTTGCTTCTGACGGCGGCCATGCGCAAGCCTCTCTCAATCCCCTTCCCCCAATCCTCTGTGGATCAGAACCTTCCAGCAGGTGTCCCGGCTGGCAGGGTGGTCCCTCTTACTGTCCTGACGGCCGGAAAGTAACCGGGGCCTTGGGGGAATCCAAGCAGGGAGCAGGGCCTCTGAGGGGAACTTACTCCTTGATGTGCTGGTGGGAGCCATGCCGCTGGAGTACCTCGGGTCCCAGAGCACCGGCCGGTCGACTGGGCAGGACCCGGCAGCGTGCGACTTATCAAAGCCTAGGATGGCCCACCCCCAATCACTTCGACAGCTTCCGGCGGTAGCCCTGCCTTCAGTGGTTCCGACCTTTGGGAGAAGAGGTGTTCGGCAGGACTTCGGGACCACCTGAGCCGAGAGCTGGACCCGGGCAGGTGGACGTGCCCACCCCACCCTCCTCTGCATGGAATGTGCCTCCCCCACTGCCGCAAGCTTGTCTCCAGGATGACAGCCCTGACATCGAACAGTGCTGTTGAGACTCTGGGGACTGTTAGGGCCGATTTAATGTTAAAACCTGTTTACCTGTTAGGGCCTGCTTAGCCAGAGCGACTCCACATTGCCTAGGTCGCCATACTGTTGTTTACATCCACGGACTTCATTCCGGGGATCAACGCCCCAGTAGTTCCTGGTATCGGTTCCGGGTATTGGTTCCGGGAGTAAAAGCCCTAACCGTGGAAGCCACGTGCCTTGAGGTCCGCAGGTATGCTCTATAAAACCAGCCTGTGAGATCGGGACGGGGTCGCCCTCTTCGGAGGTCGCGACCCTGGCCGGTCAGTCTGACTCCTGATGCTGAGCATAGAATAGAGCTTTGCATAACGTTCACTTTGTCTCAGTCTCGTTCCCCTGGCCGGTCAGTCTGACTTCTAATGCTGGGCAGAGAATAAAGCTTTGCATAGCTTTCACCTTGCCTCAGTCTCTTCCCTTTGATAACGGACCCCATCTGGGACTGTGTCTAGGACTGGACCCGGTGAAGGCCTTTCCACCCTTGCTTCAGATTCTGGCATGTGGGTGTGGAACGCGAGTCCCCTTTGGCCACCCAAGATGAGCCTCCTAATCAGGTTCCCTTCTATTGCATCGCATGGCTTTCTATCTTTCTCTCCACTCTTTACATGTACTGTGTATTTATCGGAACGTGGGTCGTGTGTCATTGGAGAGCTTTCCTTCCCCCCCCCCTTTTTTTTATATGTTTGCTGATTTTTGTATTACTTGAAAAAAACTATATGGTAAATGCCCTGGTATCTTCACCTTCCCCTGCCAATGGGGACTGGTCACCCACTTCGCTTGGTGTCCAGGTGCCCTCCACGTTTGGGGAATCCGTTTCCGAAGACACGCAGGCAGCTCCCAGGCAGCTCGTGAGGCCACACTACCCTGTGGAGCCAGGCAGGAGACTGAGATCAGACAGCTGAGATAGGAGGCACATAAGAGAGAGATTGCGAGCCAGCCATCGCCATGTGTGTGGAAAGGACTGGCCCACAGCCTTAGCTGCTTGTGGGGACAAGGGAACAACAAGCTCGGAGGAAAGGCATGGGACGTGTGAACGTGCAGTGTTTGGGGGCAAGTGGACATGCTACCATGTCCTGGCCTGAGGGCATCAACGCTCTCCGCCGTCGCATACGGATTCAGGCCCCCCTAGGTCTCCCAGAGAGAAATAGTCTGTGCTATGATGACTGCATCCCTTCGGGTTTCCACTGGCTCCACCTGGTGTTCCGATTCCTGACTGCTCTTGGCAGGGCGTGTCCAGAGAGACCTGTGCTCTCAATGGATGGAGAGCCCTACTTAAGGACCTAGGAGGAGAAGACAGCTCCAGGAACCTGGGAAGCAGATGGAGAAATTCAGATCCATGCAAAACAGAATGGAAACCGGAAGGGCCACGTTGCTTCTCCTTCGAAGCTAGGGTTTTTCGGTTGTGTTGGAAGGGTGGTGGGTGCTGCTGCTGTACCTGTGTGTGTGTGTGTGTGTGTGTGTGTGTGTGTGCGTGCGTGCGCGCGTGTCTGTGTGTTTACAAAAGACCTAACTCCGCTGACATTGGCGTGGCCCCTTCAGTGGTTCAATGGAAGACGAGATGGAAGGTGCCACCCGTCGACCGCCTCAGTGGATTCCCAGAGCCGGGCAGTTATTGAATCGGCCAGGCAACTACCAAGCAACCACACAACCAACCAGCGGCCCACGAGGAAATGGTACACAGAGATCCAAGTCACGCTCCCATTGCCTTGTGGCTCACAGGGCTCCGCAATTCCATCAGGTGAACTACAGGGAGTCGAATAGAACCCAGCAGAAACAGGCGAAGGTGAAGGGAGTCATCCTTGCAGGACTTGACAGCAGTCCAAGAGCATTTCCTAATGGTAGGGGCTGAGTGTGTGTGCGGGTCAGAGGGTGTGCTTGTGCGTCCGTCCCAGAGGAACCAGTGGCTTTAGTCAAGAAATAGCATCTGCAGAAACAGAGGAATGGCCTCTCCTGGACGCTCGAGGGCGTCTCCCCGGCCAGGTAGTTGGTGGTTCTCCTGGCTGGGCTTGTTCGAGTGGTGGCTTGCAGCACGAGGAGACAGGTGGGCAGGGGGCCTCCGCAGAGGGTGCCCTAGAACATTTTGGGCACCGGGTCCTGAACACAGAACTTTGAGGAATGTGCAAAGCGCCCAGGATGGTCAAGGGCCGAGTCCTGACTGGAGCCTCTCTTGGCAACTGACCATTGGCGTGGCTCTCTGTGTCTTTTCCAGACACTGCAGTCCTGACATTGCAGGTGGTCTCCAGGCAGTGCCTGAGGCTGACCCTCAACAAGATGAGGGGCAGTCTGGAAGCCCCGAGACGATGTCCCACAGACACGTGGATCCTGTTTTTGGCCCCTCATTCCTCGGCCTGGGTGATCTCTATCGCAGGGCGAGACGATCACTTTGAGGGATCCCAGGGGTGGCACAGCTGGGTGAAGAGGCCCTCACAGATCAGAGACCCTGGGCCCTTGGCCTCTGAGGCCACGAGTAACAACCCGCTAACGGGCAGACTTCCTCCGGCTTCCACATGGACATCTCCTCTGGCAAGCTATTTTCCAGAGTGGTGCTCTGTGTTGCACACATGCCAGGGGCTTGAGAGCTCACTGGTATGCATGGCACTGGCCACGCATGGACAGGACGGGCTCCAGGGCTCATGTCCGTACTTGAGAATCTGGTGTGGCTGGCCTTGGACCCCAATGTGGCTGCAGCCCCGTTCTTCCCTCCACATCCTGTGTGCAGAAGGGCCAGCCCCAAGAGTCCACAGACCTTGCAAACACTATCCGATGAGACCGAGGTCCTCTCCACGCCACCAGAGAGCCATTCCTCCACGTAGCCTCTCTAGACAAAACCAAAACCCCATCTGTCCCGAGGACACCTTGGCTAGGCACATTCCAGACATCCTAACCCATTCTCCTCGGGGAGGGAGAGACACTACCTTCCACCCAGTCTACAGAAGCTACAGGTAGATGTGCCCGTAGAGCCAACTGAAGAACAAAACACTAGGGCAGGGGAGATGTGGAGGGTTTCCAGCACAAGCTCCATCCACAGAGACATATCAGCGATCCCCCTGGGGAACGAGGCACGTAGCAACATGGGGCTGCAGATATATTTGTGCATAAGCGCGTGTGGATACTGATAGAGAACGAGTTGGGTGGAAGTGACCAAGATCAGACTTCTTTGGTTCCTTGCAACTTGGAACACATACGTGTTGGTCATGGGTCTGGGGGTGGGCTCAAGAAACCAAATCCACAACCTCTCATCTCCCAGGGCGCATGGGAAATAGGTAGGGGCAGAATAAAAGCCCAAGGAAATAACCCGGCAACACCCACCTTCGTCTACAGAAGGTTTTGACCACATTCCTTTCCCCGGAGGTTCTGTGCCCGTACTCTAAGAAGCAAAAGCACGATCGTGAGAACTGTGTGGACATCGGGGTGTGTCCACGTGTGACAGAAAATGAGATAGAGGGAGGGGGAAAGAGAGACAGAGATCTGAAGAAAGGGAAAGAGAGACAAGGAGGAAGGGCAGGGGCCAAAGGCCAGGTTGGGAGGGGCGGTGACTCATTGCCTGCCTTCCATGACGAGCCTTAGGTGTGAATTTGGCCTCAGCTGAGAAGAGTGGGGTCAGGTACAAGGTGCATGGAAGGACTTCCACTTGCGCTCCACCTACATCCCTTGGAGGAATGCTTGCCCAGAAGGCACCCTCCATGCAGGCGGAGGGGGATGACTGCTGGGAAGTGTTAGTGCTGCCTCTCTGGCTTGTCTGTGCCAGAAGCTGTGAACTAGACGTGGGCATGCCGATGGCTTCCACAGCCCGTCCCCGGCCCAGAAAGCATCGCCAGCCTCTGAAGATGGGCAGGCACGACCGGACGGTTGGGGAATGGCATGAAGCACGACCAAGACACCGCACTGGGGAGGCAAAGATAGGTTTATTATAGCAAGGGAGTGTCCCATGGACCTTGAAAATCCAGGATGGATCTCCCCAAAGTTCCCTTTTGCGAGGGAGAGGAGTGACCCCGCTGAAGGAAGATCCCCAAGACGCTGACAGGGAACATCTGTCTTCTTCCTGAGAAGCGAGGGAACATCTGTATGGAGGGAGGCATGCCGATAGACACCAACCAGAGAGAGGGAGAAAATAAAAATAAAAAGTGCCGAGGCTCTGGAAAGAACCACGTTGGTCCCCACATTTCCGGAATGCCTTCTGAGACCGACTGCGGCCCCCGGGGCTGTCAATCTGGGTCCACTGGAAAGGCTCCGGGGCAAATAAGCCAGGCAAAGTGCACAGGGCATTCTGGACTTTGGCTGGGACAGGATCACTGGGCGATGGGGGCCTGCGGTCGTTTCCCGTTTGGCCGGTTCCGAGCCCTCCCAGCCCGGATGGCTTGGCCTCCCCGGGCTCCCACGGTGGAGACATGGAGCGTGCTGCCTCGGTGTACACGCTCAGCTTCTGCAGATTGGACGTTCTGCTTCAGCAGGAGGCAAAGGCATGTGGAGGTGTCCTTCTTCCACCTCTCCTCCTTGCTTGGGTTTGCTGCCAGGGCCAGGGTATCCGCGGCCCCAGAGTCTAGGGTGATGGCAGGGAGGAGGGCCGGTGTGTGTCCTGCCAGTGGTCAGTCAGGTGTCGGGGACAGTACAAACTGCCCAGTGTCCTTGATGCCTTCAGGTGCCTTGTGGAGCTTGATGACCGCCGGGAATGCCATGGAGCCCCGTCCACGGGGCAGGGAGGAACACCCTCCAGTCTTTCCAGGAGACGACAGATGCTCCTTCGGGCCTCGGGCTTCCTCTGGAGCATGAGCATTGCTTCCTGTTCCTTGTCCTTGCTGTCCCGGAAGGACCGCCTCTCAGAAAAGGACGTCCGGATGAATGGGGAGTGGGGAAGACCAGGCCTCCCCGGTCCTAGGACTGAGGCCATGTGGAATCGTGCAGCATGGCCAGGAGGGCCTGAAACTCGTCCTCACTGAGGGGTGCCTCCAGGGGTCCCGGGGGCTCGTCCTGCCGCAGATGCCCACTCGGGAAAGGCTGTGTGTCGTCCTCCCCCTCTGCGGCTGATAGAAGTTCCTCTAAGAAACGTGAGGCTTCTGCCGAAGATGGGTGCTGTGGGTCCAGGGCACTAGAGAGCCCAGCAGTAGGGTGTGCCTGCCACCGCCAGCCAGGGGTCTCAGCGTGTGCAGGCTGCCCAAGTGCTGCATCCGGAGCCTGTCCTGTGCTCAAGACACGTCGGGATCCCTCGCCCAACCACTGCGGGGCATAGAGGCTACCCAAGGGCCCTGCCTCCTGCACGGCTTGGGAAGGATTGTCATCTGGAGGCAGGGGATAGCCTTGGAAGGGCAGGGGTGCCATGCCAGGGTCCTCCCATTGCCGCTGGCATTCCCCTTGGGTCAGGGGACAAAGACGGGCGTGACGAGCTGAGAGGCACCCTCCCAGAGTCGGTCCCATCAGGGAATGGCTCCTCATGGCTTCAGGAGTGGGAGAGTTGCTTCCTCCCTGCCAGGCTTGGGTGGGCGGGGCCGCAGTGGCCCCCGGGGCCCGGCTCCCAGGGCCCCCACAGGAAACCAGAGGGGCAAAGCCCATGGAGAGATCGGGAAGGGTCGCTGCGGCAGAAGCCTGCATGCTTCCCCGAGGATTGGAAGGAGCCAGAAGCTCAGAGCATCCGGGGACACCGGGCAGGGGCCCTGGGTCCCCCGGGACAGTCAGGTGAGGATTGGCTTCCCAGTTTGCCGCCCGGTCATCCGCGGGGCCACGTCTGCTCGGCCCTGGGTGCCGAGCTCTTCTGTTCTGGAACCAGACCTGGGACAGAGAAGAGGGGTTGCGGACATGAGAAGAAGTGACAGATGCCAGCTCGGCTTGCCCCTTCCCCTGATCGGGATCTCTCGGGGAGAAGGCCAGGTCTGTTGTTCTGAGTCTCAGGGCAGCGCTGTTCACACCTTTCACCTGGCCCTTGTGAACTAGGGGCCAGTCCAGGGCAACTGCGGACACCTGGTCTGCACGGGATTCCCCCTTGCCTGGGTGGAATGGCAGCCGCTCAGCTCTGCTCTGCTGAGCTCCCCTCTGTAGTGCTCTGCGGTCCCTGCCTTGCCCTCTCTTTGTCTGCCTGTTGCAGCTTCCTGACCAGCCGCTCCTCGAGTCCTGGGACCAAGACTTAGCTGACCACCTGCCCTCCTGGCCCAGGCTACTCCAAGTCCTCCGGGCGTCCCTCAGCACTTGACCCCCGGTGTCCGACTGGGTGTGATCCCGATGGCAAACCTCCTCCTCGGCCTTGGAGGCCTTCAGCCCGTGCCTCTCGGCCTCACACCCACACACTCCGCCTACAGGCACATGTCTTCGGGGCCCAGGGGAAGTCACGGACCGCCAGGAGTCCACATCAACCACCCCCGCGACTGATTTGTCTCTCTGTCTCCTCCGTTGGCTGGATGAGGAGGGGGCTCTCAGGAACGAGCACGTTGAGCCTCCCCTCTTGCCAGGGACAAGACTTGTCAGAGTCCAGGCCCGTGCCTGCCAGCTTAAAGCAGGCTCACGGGCTCTTGCCCCGAAGGAGTGCCTTCCGTAGCGTCTACTTCCAATAGACCAGAAAGCAGTTTCACAGGAACTCTACCAGAAACCAGTCTCTCTGGAGCTCGGGGAGAACAAGCCTTCTCAACTGGGCCCCCCATGGGACCTCTGCCCCACCTGGACAAGAATCCGAGGGCCGATAATCCTAGGTGATCAGGTTATCCAGAAAAGGTGTGGCTTGTGGGCAGGACCCGTTCCCGCCCCGGGGGTGCTGAGGCCCGGGACACTGACCAACACGTGTCCACTCACAGGAAGGCAACCCCACTCACACTCAGCAAATCCTGGGGGCCACACGGACAGCGCCCCCAAGCTGTTGAAGCACTGACACTTTGCGTGACCTCAGCGGAGGTGGCCACCTTTCCGTTTCCCCACTTCCGTCCACTCACCATTTCTACACACATGGGCACTGCCACGTCTCCTTCATGGCCTCCCCTAGCACCACCCCCACCCCCCTTTCGGCCGACACATGCTGCTTTTGTGCAGTCCCTCCCTTGCAAGCTCCATGCTTTCCCCCTACTGCCCAGGCACTGGAACCCGTGGATAACCCCGGCGAGCCCACGTTTCTCCAGCAAGGCCTCAGGGGCCTCTATCCCCTGCACGTCCAACAGCGCACGGGCACCCTCTGCAAATGTACCTGAATGCGGCATTCAGGGAGGCCTGTGAGTCTGGCCAGGTGTTCTCTGGTAGAAATGCCAGGAAATGGGTTCTTCTCAAAGGCTTGAAGGAGGAGACTGGTTTGGGATGGAGAAATGGCTGTCCGTTTTCTCCTGCCCTCCTTTGGGAAGTGTTCTGAAAGGAGAACAGAGTTAGAAAGAGGCGTTTGGAGCCAAGGCACATCCAGCGTGGAAAGAGAAACTGGTGTCCGTGTGCGCCTGCGAGTGAGTGAGTGTGTGTGTTTTCTTGTGCTTTTCCATTTTCCTCATAGCGTCTCCTTCCCTGAGTCCATTAGGTCACCACGGACCCAGCCACACAAGCCAGCGCTTGCCTCTAGAGCCTGAGGTGACCCAAGAAAAGGATTCCGTCCTTTCTGGCACTTTCAGGACAAGAAGACTCAACGCCTTTCTGTCCCAGCAACAAGGCACCCGCCCAAGAGGCGGTGTAAACGCAGTGTCCATCGCTGGGAACACGAAAGGCAGCTGGAACAAGGTAACATGGGTTCCTTTCCTAAGCCCTCTTGCCAAACCCTTGACAAGCCCACCCAGTATGCTGGGGACTCACCTGGAGTCCAAGCTGCAGGCTGTTCCTGTCCACACGATGGCCCTTCCACTTGGGAGTTTGCAGACCCCAATCGGCTCTGCCTTAGCTGTCTCGTGCGCTGGTTCTGGAACCACACCTAAGAGGCGAAAGAAGAACCGATGGTCAGGCAGCACTGGTGAACAGGATCCATCCATATCGGTACGGTATCTGTACCTGAATGTACATCATCGACCTCCATTTCCGTGTCTATCATCTGTCTACCTCCGTATCTTCCATTCCTTTGTTTCCCTCATACCTGACGTCTCAGAGTGCTTTGTGTGGGCCACGCGATAACTCTGGGCAAATGATTTCGAGGGGAAGTCGGCCTGGATGGGTTGACCCGTTGGAGTGCCCGGGCCTTGCCCTCCAGTGGTCCCCGTGTTCGCAGCCTGAATGACTTGGAATGACTTCGAAGGGCACGGGGTCCCCGGGGATGCCCGTACAGGAGCCAAAGCACCTGAGCTCCCCAGCTGGGCATGGAGATTGACAGGCACTGGCTTCAGCCAGATTGTGCCCACAACTTGTCCCCCAGGGAGAACGAAAGAGAAGCTCAAGCCTACCTGGATCCTGGACTCTGGAAGGTCTAGCTCTCGGGCCAGTCGTTCTCTGGTGGTGATGCCAGGGTACCGGTTCTGCTGGAACAACGCTTGCAGAGCCTCCTTCTGCCACGGCCTCAGAACAAGCCGCCTCCGTCGGGATCCTGGCGGGAGTGGGCCTGTTGCAGGGAAAATGGCCACTGGATTAGGAAGGCTTGCATAGGAATGCAAACCGGCGGTGCCGCCTCAGCTCTTCACTTTCTGCCCTGTCGGCCCCTTCCCAGGCCGGAGATTATTGTCGCTTTGCCACCCACGGATCCACCTGAGAGCCTGCTCAGGAGGACCCTGGCAGCCGGCCATCTGCCCATGGGAACGGGTGATAGTCCAGGATCTAGGGAGATACCAACCTCTCCCAAGCCATGTGATGGCAGGCCAACGAATTGAGGAGACCCGCGGGGGCAGCGAGGGAGGAGAGCACCTTAGGAGGAACAAAGAGGATCCCACTGCTCCTAAGAAACATCCAGGAAAAAATGCGACCGTACATCCCGCCGAGTGCTGCTGCGTTGGAGGTGGAAGTTCCATTTTTGCCAGTGACGCCTAAAAGAGGTGCCGAATCTCCTCGACCCACACTCTGCCCCTCCGGGATCGAGCGTGCCTATTTTCCAAAGAGGGACTCTTGCTGGGACTCCTGGCCACCGACTTCAGTTTTGCTTCTGACGGCGGCCATGCGCAAGCCTCTCTCAATCCCCTTCCCCCAATCCTCTGTGGATCAGAACCTTCCAGCAGGTGTCCCGGCTGGCAGGGTGGTCCCTCTTACTGTCCTGACGGCCGGAAAGTAACCGGGGCCTTGGGGGAATCCAAGCAGGGAGCAGGGCCTCTGAGGGGAACTTACTCCTTGATGTGCTGGTGGGAGCCATGCCGCTGGAGTACCTCGGGTCCCAGAGCACCGGCCGGTCGACTGGGCAGGACCCGGCAGCGTGCGACTTATCAAAGCCTAGGATGGCCCACCCCCAATCACTTCGACAGCTTCCGGCGGTAGCCCTGCCTTCAGTGGTTCCGACCTTTGGGAGAAGAGGTGTTCGGCAGGACTTCGGGACCACCTGAGCCGAGAGCTGGACCTGGGCAGGTGGACGTGCCCACCCCACCCTCCTCTGCATGGAATGTGCCTCCCCCACTGCCGCAAGCTTGTCTCCAGGATGACAGCCCTGACATCGAACAGTGCTGTTGAGACTCTGGGGACTGTTAGGGCCGATTTAATGTTAAAACCTGTTTACCTGTTAGGGCCTGCTTAGCCAGAGCGACTCCACATTGCCTAGGTCGCCATACTGTTGTTTACATCCACGGACTTCATTCCGGGGATCAACGCCCCAGTAGTTCCTGGTATCGGTTCCGGGTATTGGTTCCGGGAGTAAAAGCCCTAACCGTGGAAGCCACGTGCCTTGAGGTCCGCAGGTATGCTCTATAAAACCAGCCTGTGAGATCGGGACGGGGTCGCCCTCTTCGGAGGCGACCCTGGCCGGTCAGTCTGACTCCTGATGCTGAGCATAGAATAGAGCTTTGCATAACGTTCACTTTGTCTCAGTCTCGTTCCCCTGGCCGGTCAGTCTGACTTCTAATGCTGGGCAGAGAATAAAGCTTTGCATAGCTTTCACCTTGCCTCAGTCTCTTCCCTTTGATAACGGACCCCATCTGGGACTGTGTCTAGGACTGGACCCGGTGAAGGCCTTTCCACCCTTGCTTCAGATTCTGGCATGTGGGTGTGGAACGCGAGTCCCCTTTGGCCACCCAAGATGAGCCTCCTAATCAGGTTCCCTTCTATTGCATCGCATGGCTTTCTATCTTTCTCTCCACTCTTTACATGTACTGTGTATTTATCGGAACGTGGGTCGTGTGTCATTGGAGAGCTTTCCTTCCCCCCCCCCCTTTTTTTATATGTTTGCTGATTTTTGTATTACTTGAAAAAAACTATATGGTAAATGCCCTGGTATCTTCACCTTCCCCTGCCAATGGGGACTGGTCACCCACTTCGCTTGGTGTCCAGGTGCCCTCCACGTTTGGGGAATCCGTTTCCGAAGACACGCAGGCAGCTCCCAGGCAGCTCGTGAGGCCACACTACCCTGTGGAGCCAGGCAGGAGACTGAGATCAGACAGCTGAGATAGGAGGCACATAAGAGAGAGATTGCGAGCCAGCCATCGCCATGTGTGTGGAAAGGACTGGCCCACAGCCTTAGCTGCTTGTGGGGACAAGGGAACAACAAGCTCGGAGGAAAGGCATGGGACGTGTGAACGTGCAGTGTTTGGGGGCAAGTGGACATGCTACCATGTCCTGGCCTGAGGGCATCAACGCTCTCCGCCGTCGCATACGGATTCAGGCCCCCCTAGGTCTCCCAGAGAGAAATAGTCTGTGCTATGATGACTGCATCCCTTCGGGTTTCCACTGGCTCCACCTGGTGTTCCGATTCCTGACTGCTCTTGGCAGGGCGTGTCCAGAGAGACCTGTGCTCTCAATGGATGGAGAGCCCTACTTAAGGACCTAGGAGGAGAAGACAGCTCCAGGAACCTGGGAAGCAGATGGAGAAATTCAGATCCATGCAAAACAGAATGGAAACCGGAAGGGCCACGTTGCTTCTCCTTCGAAGCTAGGGTTTTTCGGTTGTGTTGGAAGGGTGGTGGGTGCTGCTGCTGTACCTGTGTGTGTGTGTGTGTGTGTGTGTGTGTGTGTGTGTGTGCGTGCGTGCGCGCGTGTCTGTGTGTTTACAAAAGACCTAACTCCGCTGACATTGGCGTGGCCCCTTCAGTGGTTCAATGGAAGACGAGATGGAAGGTGCCACCCGTCGACCGCCTCAGTGGATTCCCAGAGCCGGGCAGTTATTGAATCGGCCAGGCAACTACCAAGCAACCACACAACCAACCAGCGGCCCACGAGGAAATGGTACACAGAGATCCAAGTCACGCTCCCATTGCCTTGTGGCTCACAGGGCTCCGCAATTCCATCAGGTGAACTACAGGGAGTCGAATAGAACCCAGCAGAAACAGGCGAAGGTGAAGGGAGTCATCCTTGCAGGACTTGACAGCAGTCCAAGAGCATTTCCTAATGGTAGGGGCTGAGTGTGTGTGCGGGTCAGAGGGTGTGCTTGTGCGTCCGTCCCAGAGGAACCAGTGGCTTTAGTCAAGAAACAGCATCTGCAGAAACAGAGGAATGGCCTCTCCTGGACGCTCGAGGGCGTCTCCCCGGCCAGGTAGTTGGTGGTTCTCCTGGCTGGGCTTGTTCGAGTGGTGGCTTGCAGCACGAGGAGACAGGTGGGCAGGGGGCCTCCGCAGAGGGTGCCCTAGAACATTTTGGGCACCGGGTCCTGAACACAGAACTTTGAGGAATGTGCAAAGCGCCCAGGATGGTCAAGGGCCGAGTCCTGACTGGAGCCTCTCTTGGCAACTGACCATTGGCGTGGCTCTCTGTGTCTTTTCCAGACACTGCAGTCCTGACATTGCAGGTGGTCTCCAGGCAGTGCCTGAGGCTGACCCTCAACAAGATGAGGGGCAGTCTGGAAGCCCCGAGACGATGTCCCACAGACACGTGGATCCTGTTTTTGGCCCCTCATTCCTCGGCCTGGGTGATCTCTATCGCAGGGCGAGACGATCACTTTGAGGGATCCCAGGGGTGGCACAGCTGGGTGAAGAGGCCCTCACAGATCAGAGACCCTGGGCCCTTGGCCTCTGAGGCCACGAGTAACAACCCGCTAACGGGCAGACTTCCTCCGGCTTCCACATGGACATCTCCTCTGGCAAGCTATTTTCCAGAGTGGTGCTCTGTGTTGCACACATGCCAGGGGCTTGAGAGCTCACTGGTATGCATGGCACTGGCCACGCATGGACAGGACGGGCTCCAGGGCTCATGTCCGTACTTGAGAATCTGGTGTGGCTGGCCTTGGACCCCAATGTGGCTGCAGCCCCGTTCTTCCCTCCACATCCTGTGTGCAGAAGGGCCAGCCCCAAGAGTCCACAGACCTTGCAAACACTATCCGATGAGACCGAGGTCCTCTCCACGCCACCAGAGAGCCATTCCTCCACGTAGCCTCTCTAGACAAAACCAAAACCCCATCTGTCCCGAGGACACCTTGGCTAGGCACATTCCAGACATCCTAACCCATTCTCCTCGGGGAGGGAGAGACACTACCTTCCACCCAGTCTACAGAAGCTACAGGTAGATGTGCCCGTAGAGCCAACTGAAGAACAAAACACTAGGGCAGGGGAGATGTGGAGGGTTTCCAGCACAAGCTCCATCCACAGAGACATATCAGCGATCCCCCTGGGGAACGAGGCACGTAGCAACATGGGGCTGCAGATATATTTGTGCATAAGCGCGTGTGGATACTGATAGAGAACGAGTTGGGTGGAAGTGACCAAGATCAGACTTCTTTGGTTCCTTGCAACTTGGAACACATACGTGTTGGTCATGGGTCTGGGGGTGGGCTCAAGAAACCAAATCCACAACCTCTCATCTCCCAGGGCGCATGGGAAATAGGTAGGGGCAGAATAAAAGCCCAAGGAAATAACCCGGCAACACCCACCTTCGTCTACAGAAGGTTTTGACCACATTCCTTTCCCCGGAGGTTCTGTGCCCGTACTCTAAGAAGCAAAAGCACGATCGTGAGAACTGTGTGGACATCGGGGTGTGTCCACGTGTGACAGAAAATGAGATAGAGGGAGGGGGAAAGAGAGACAGAGATCTGAAGAAAGGGAAAGAGAGACAAGGAGGAAGGGCAGGGGCCAAAGGCCAGGTTGGGAGGGGCGGTGACTCATTGCCTGCCTTCCATGACGAGCCTTAGGTGTGAATTTGGCCTCAGCTGAGAAGAGTGGGGTCAGGTACAAGGTGCATGGAAGGACTTCCACTTGCGCTCCACCTACATCCCTTGGAGGAATGCTTGCCCAGAAGGCACCCTCCATGCAGGCGGAGGGGGATGACTGCTGGGAAGTGTTAGTGCTGCCTCTCTGGCTTGTCTGTGCCAGAAGCTGTGAACTAGACGTGGGCATGCCGATGGCTTCCACAGCCCGTCCCCGGCCCAGAAAGCATCGCCAGCCTCTGAAGATGGGCAGGCACGACCGGACGGTTGGGGAATGGCATGAAGCACGACCAAGACACCGCACTGGGGAGGCAAAGATAGGTTTATTATAGCAAGGGAGTGTCCCATGGACCTTGAAAATCCAGGATGGATCTCCCCAAAGTTCCCTTTTGCGAGGGAGAGGAGTGACCCCGCTGAAGGAAGATCCCCAAGACGCTGACAGGGAACATCTGTCTTCTTCCTGAGAAGCGAGGGAACATCTGTATGGAGGGAGGCATGCCGATAGACACCAACCAGAGAGAGGGAGAAAATAAAAATAAAAAGTGCCGAGGCTCTGGAAAGAACCACGTTGGTCCCCACATTTCCGGAATGCCTTCTGAGACCGACTGCGGCCCCCGGGGCTGTCAATCTGGGTCCACTGGAAAGGCTCCGGGGCAAATAAGCCAGGCAAAGTGCACAGGGCATTCTGGACTTTGGCTGGGACAGGATCACTGGGCGATGGGGGCCTGCGGTCGTTTCCCGTTTGGCCGGTTCCGAGCCCTCCCAGCCCGGATGGCTTGGCCTCCCCGGGCTCCCACGGTGGAGACATGGAGCGTGCTGCCTCGGTGTACACGCTCAGCTTCTGCAGATTGGACGTTCTGCTTCAGCAGGAGGCAAAGGCATGTGGAGGTGTCCTTCTTCCACCTCTCCTCCTTGCTTGGGTTTGCTGCCAGGGCCAGGGTATCCGCGGCCCCAGAGTCTAGGGTGATGGCAGGGAGGAGGGCCGGTGTGTGTCCTGCCAGTGGTCAGTCAGGTGTCGGGGACAGTACAAACTGCCCAGTGTCCTTGATGCCTTCAGGTGCCTTGTGGAGCTTGATGACCGCCGGGAATGCCATGGAGCCCCGTCCACGGGGCAGGGAGGAACACCCTCCAGTCTTTCCAGGAGACGACAGATGCTCCTTCGGGCCTCGGGCTTCCTCTGGAGCATGAGCATTGCTTCCTGTTCCTTGTCCTTGCTGTCCCGGAAGGACCGCCTCTCAGAAAAGGACGTCCGGATGAATGGGGAGTGGGGAAGACCAGGCCTCCCCGGTCCTAGGACTGAGGCCATGTGGAATCGTGCAGCATGGCCAGGAGGGCCTGAAACTCGTCCTCACTGAGGGGTGCCTCGAGGGGTCCCGGAGGCTCGTCCTGCCGCAGATGCCCACTCGGGAAAGGCTGTGTGTCGTCCTCCCCCTCTGCGGCTGATAGAAGTTCCTCTAAGAAACGTGAGGCTTCTGCCGAAGATGAGTGCTGTGGGTCCAGGGCACTAGAGAGCCCAGCAGTAGGGTGTGCCTGCCACCGCCAGCCAGGGGTCTCAGCGTGTGCAGGCTGCCCAAGTGCTGCATCCGGAGGCTGTCCTGTGCTCAAGACACGTCGGGATCCCTCGCCCAACCACTGCGGGGCATAGAGGCTACCCAAGGGCCCTGCCTCCTGCACGGGTTGGCAAGGATTGTCATCTGGAGGCAGGGGATAGCCTTGGAAGGGCAGGGGTGCCATGCCAGGGTCCTCCCGTTGCCGCTGGCATTCCCCTTGGGTCAGGGGACAAAGACGGGCGTGACGAGCTGAGAGGCACCCTCCCAGAGTCGGTCCCATCAGGGAATGGCTCCTCATGGCTTCAGGAGTGGGAGAGTTGCTTCCTCCCTGCCAGGCTTGGGTGGGCGGGGCCGCAGTGGCCCCCGGAGCCCGGCTCCCAGGGCCCCCACAGGAAACCAGAGGGGCAAAGCCCATGGAGAGATCGGGAAGGGTCGCTGCGGCAGAAGCCTGCATGCTTCCCCGAGGATTGGAAGGAGCCAGAAGCTCAGAGCATCCGGGGACACCGGGCAGGGGCCCTGGGTCCCCCGGGACAGTCAGGTGAGGACCGGCTTCCCGGTTTGCCGCCCGGTCATCCGCGGGGCCACGTCTGCTCGGCCCTGGGTGCCGAGCTCTTCTGTTCTGGAACCAGACCTGGGACAGAGAAGAGGGGTTGCGGACATGAGAAGAAGTGACAGATGCCAGCTCGGCTTGCCCCTTCCCCTGATCGGGATCTCTCGGGGAGAAGGCCAGGTCTGTTGTTCTGAGTCTCAGGGCAGCGCTGTTCACACCTTTCACCTGGCCCTTGTGAACTAGGGGCCAGTCCAGGGCAACTGCGGACACCTGGTCTGCACGGGATTCCCCCTTGCCTGGGTGGAATGGCAGCCGCTCAGCTCTGCTCTGCTGAGCTCCCCTCTGTAGTGCTCTGCGGTCCCTGCCTTGCCCTCTCTTTGTCTGCCTGTTGCAGCTTCCTGACCAGCCGCTCCTCGAGTCCTGGGACCAAGACTTAGCTGACCACCTGCCCTCCTGGCCCAGGCTACTCCAAGTCCTCCGGGCGTCCCTCAGCACTTGACCCCCGGTGTCCGACTGGGTGTGATCCCGATGGCAAACCTCCTCCTCGGCCTTGGAGGCCTTCAGCCCGTGCCTCTCGGCCTCACACCCACACACTCCGCCTACAGGCACATGTCTTCGGGGCCCAGGGGAAGTCACGGACCGCCAGGAGTCCACATCAACCACCCCCGCGACTGATTTGTCTCTCTGTCTCCTCCGTTGGCTGGATGAGGAGGGGGCTCTCAGGAACGAGCACGTTGAGCCTCCCCTCTTGCCAGGGACAAGACTTGTCAGAGTCCAGGCCCGTGCCTGCCAGCTTAAAGCAGGCTCACGGGCTCTTGCCCCGAAGGAGTGCCTTCCGTAGCGTCTACTTCCAATAGACCAGAAAGCAGTTTCACAGGAACTCTACCAGAAACCAGTCTCTCTGGAGCTCGGGGAGAACAAGCCTTCTCAACTGGGCCCCCCATGGGACCTCTGCCCCACCTGGACAAGAATCCGAGGGCCGATAATCCTAGGTGATCAGGTTATCCAGAAAAGGTGTGGCTTGTGGGCAGGACCCGTTCCCGCCCCGGGGGTGCTGAGGCCCGGGACACTGACCAACACGTGTCCACTCACAGGAAGGCAACCCCACTCACACTCAGCAAATCCTGGGGGCCACACGGACAGCGCCCCCAAGCTGTTGAAGCACTGACACTTTGCGTGACCTCAGCGGAGGTGGCCACCTTTCCGTTTCCCCACTTCCGTCCACTCACCATTTCTACACACATGGGCACTGCCACGTCTCCTTCATGGCCTCCCCTAGCACCACCCCCACCCCCCTTTCGGCCGACACATGCTGCTTTTGTGCAGTCCCTCCCTTGCAAGCTCCATGCTTTCCCCCTACTGCCCAGGCACTGGAACCCGTGGATAACCCCGGCGAGCCCACGTTTCTCCAGCAAGGCCTCAGGGGCCTCTATCCCCTGCACGTCCAACAGCGCACGGGCACCCTCTGCAAATGTACCTGAATGCGGCATTCAGGGAGGCCTGTGAGTCTGGCCAGGTGTTCTCTGGTAGAAATGCCAGGAAATGGGTTCTTCTCAAAGGCTTGAAGGAGGAGACTGGTTTGGGAT
This sequence comes from Martes martes, assembly GCF_963455335.1. Lineage (NCBI taxonomy): Eukaryota > Metazoa > Chordata > Mammalia > Carnivora > Mustelidae > Martes > Martes martes. Next base: position 12,474,337 of record NC_137892.1, on the reverse strand, counting down.
GGAGAAATGGCTGTCCGTTTTCTCCTGCCCTCCTTTGGGAAGTGTTCTGAAAGGAGAACAGAGTTAGAAAGAGGCGTTTGGAGCCAAGGCACATCCAGCGTGGAAAGAGAAACTGGTGTCCGTGTGCGCCTGCGAGTGAGTGAGTGTGTGTGTTTTCTTGTGCTTTTCCATTTTCCTCATAGCGTCTCCTTCCCTGAGTCCATTAGGTCACCACGGACCCAGCCACACAAGCCAGCGCTTGCCTCTAGAGCCTGAGGTGACCCAAGAAAAGGATTCCGTCCTTTCTGGCACTTTCAGGACAAGAAGACTCAACGCCTTTCTGTCCCAGCAACAAGGCACCCGCCCAAGAGGCGGTGTAAACGCAGTGTCCATCGCTGGGAACACGAAAGGCAGCTGGAACAAGGTAACATGGGTTCCTTTCCTAAGCCCTCTTGCCAAACCCTTGACAAGCCCACCCAGTATGCTGGGGACTCACCTGGAGTCCAAGCTGCAGGCTGTTCCTGTCCACACGATGGCCCTTCCACTTGGGAGTTTGCAGACCCCAATCGGCTCTGCCTTAGCTGTCTCGTGCGCTGGTTCTGGAACCACACCTAAGAGGCGAAAGAAGAACCGATGGTCAGGCAGCACTGGTGAACAGGATCCATCCATATCGGTACGGTATCTGTACCTGAATGTACATCATCGACCTCCATTTCCGTGTCTATCATCTGTCTACCTCCGTATCTTCCATTCCTTTGTTTCCCTCATACCTGACGTCTCAGAGTGCTTTGTGTGGGCCACGCGATAACTCTGGGCAAATGATTTCGAGGGGAAGTCGGCCTGGATGGGTTGACCCGTTGGAGTGCCCGGGCCTTGCCCTCCAGTGGTCCCCGTGTTCGCAGCCTGAATGACTTGGAATGACTTCGAAGGGCACGGGGTCCCCGGGGATGCCCGTACAGGAGCCAAAGCACCTGAGCTCCCCAGCTGGGCATGGAGATTGACAGGCACTGGCTTCAGCCAGATTGTGCCCACAACTTGTCCCCCAGGGAGAACGAAAGAGAAGCTCAAGCCTACCTGGATCCTGGACTCTGGAAGGTCTAGCTCTCGGGCCAGTCGTTCTCTGGTGGTGATGCCAGGGTACCGGTTCTGCTGGAACAACGCTTGCAGAGCCTCCTTCTGCCACGGCCTCAGAACAAGCCGCCTCCGTCGGGATCCTGGCGGGAGTGGGCCTGTTGCAGGGAAAATGGCCACTGGATTAGGAAGGCTTGCATAGGAATGCAAACCGGCGGTGCCGCCTCAGCTCTTCACTTTCTGCCCTGTCGGCCCCTTCCCAGGCCGGAGATTATTGTCGCTTTGCCACCCACGGATCCACCTGAGAGCCTGCTCAGGAGGACCCTGGCAGCCGGCCATCTGCCCATGGGAACGGGTGATAGTCCAGGATCTAGGGAGATACCAACCTCTCCCAAGCCATGTGATGGCAGGCCAACGAATTGAGGAGACCCGCGGGGGCAGCGAGGGAGGAGAGCACCTTAGGAGGAACAAAGAGGATCCCACTGCTCCTAAGAAACATCCAGGAAAAAATGCGACCGTACATCCCGCCGAGTGCTGCTGCGTTGGAGGTGGAAGTTCCATTTTTGCCAGTGACGCCTAAAAGAGGTGCCGAATCTCCTCGACCCACACTCTGCCCCTCCGGGATCGAGCGTGCCTATTTTCCAAAGAGGGACTCTTGCTGGGACTCCTGGCCACCGACTTCAGTTTTGCTTCTGACGGCGGCCATGCGCAAGCCTCTCTCAATCCCCTTCCCCCAATCCTCTGTGGATCAGAACCTTCCAGCAGGTGTCCCGGCTGGCAGGGTGGTCCCTCTTACTGTCCTGACGGCCGGAAAGTAACCGGGGCCTTGGGGGAATCCAAGCAGGGAGCAGGGCCTCTGAGGGGAACTTACTCCTTGATGTGCTGGTGGGAGCCATGCCGCTGGAGTACCTCGGGTCCCAGAGCACCGGCCGGTCGACTGGGCAGGACCCGGCAGCGTGCGACTTATCAAAGCCTAGGATGGCCCACCCCCAATCACTTCGACAGCTTCCGGCGGTAGCCCTGCCTTCAGTGGTTCCGACCTTTGGGAGAAGAGGTGTTCGGCAGGACTTCGGGACCACCTGAGCCGAGAGCTGGACCCGGGCAGGTGGACGTGCCCGCCCCACCCTCCTCTGCATGGAATGTGCCTCCCCCACTGCCGCAAGCTTGTCTCCAGGATGACAGCCCTGACATCGAACAGTGCTGTTGAGACTCTGGGGACTGTTAGGGCCGATTTAATGTTAAAACCTGTTTACCTGTTAGGGCCTGCTTAGCCAGAGCGACTCCACATTGCCTAGGTCGCCATACTGTTGTTTACATCCACGGACTTCATTCCGGGGATCAACGCCCCAGTAGTTCCTGGTATCGGTTCCGGGTATTGGTTCCGGGAGTAAAAGCCCTAACCGTGGAAGCCACGTGCCTTGAGGTCCGCAGGTATGCTCTATAAAACCAGCCTGTGAGATCGGGACGGGGTCGCCCTCTTCGGAGGTCGCGACCCTGGCCGGTCAGTCTGACTCCTGATGCTGAGCATAGAATAGAGCTTTGCATAACGTTCACTTTGTCTCAGTCTCGTTCCCCTGGCCGGTCAGTCTGACTTCTAATGCTGGGCAGAGAATAAAGCTTTGCATAGCTTTCACCTTGCCTCAGTCTCTTCCCTTTGATAACGGACCCCATCTGGGACTGTGTCTAGGACTGGACCCGGTGAAGGCCTTTCCACCCTTGCTTCAGATTCTGGCATGTGGGTGTGGAACGCGAGTCCCCTTTGGCCACCCAAGATGAGCCTCCTAATCAGGTTCCCTTCTATTGCATCGCATGGCTTTCTATCTTTCTCTCCACTCTTTACATGTACTGTGTATTTATCGGAACGTGGGTCGTGTGTCATTGGAGAGCTTTCCTTCCCCCCCCCCCTTTTTTTTATATGTTTGCTGATTTTTGTATTACTTGAAAAAAACTATATGGTAAATGCCCTGGTATCTTCACCTTCCCCTGCCAATGGGGACTGGTCACCCACTTCGCTTGGTGTCCAGGTGCCCTCCACGTTTGGGGAATCCGTTTCCGAAGACACGCAGGCAGCTCCCAGGCAGCTCGTGAGGCCACACTACCCTGTGGAGCCAGGCAGGAGACTGAGATCAGACAGCTGAGATAGGAGGCACATAAGAGAGAGATTGCGAGCCAGCCATCGCCATGTGTGTGGAAAGGACTGGCCCACAGCCTTAGCTGCTTGTGGGGACAAGGGAACAACAAGCTCGGAGGAAAGGCATGGGACGTGTGAACGTGCAGTGTTTGGGGGCAAGTGGACATGCTACCATGTCCTGGCCTGAGGGAATCAACGCTCTCCGCCGTCTGATACGGATTCAGGCCCCCCTAGGTCTCCCAGAGAGAAATAGTCTGTGCTATGATGACTGCATCCCTTCGGGTTTCCACTGGCTCCACCTGGTGTTCCGATTCCTGACTGCTCTTGGCAGGGCGTGTCCAGAGAGACCTGTGCTCTCAATGGATGGAGAGCCCTACTTAAGGACCTAGGAGGAGAAGACAGCTCCAGGAACCTGGGAAGCAGATGGAGAAATTCAGATCCATGCAAAACAGAATGGAAACCGGAAGGGCCACGTTGCTTCTCCTTCGAAGCTAGGGTTTTTCGGTTGTGTTGGAAGGGTGGTGGGTGCTGCTGCTGTACCTGTGTGTGTGTGTGTGTGTGTGTGTGTGTGTGTGCGTGCGTGCGCGCGTGTCTGTGTGTTTACAAAAGACCTAACTCCGCTGACATTGGCGTGGCCCCTTCAGTGGTTCAATGGAAGACGAGATGGAAGGTGCCACCCGTCGACCGCCTCAGTGGATTCCCAGAGCCGGGCAGTTATTGAATCGGCCAGGCAACTACCAAGCAACCACACAACCAACCAGCGGCCCACGAGGAAATGGTACACAGAGATCCAAGTCACGCTCCCATTGCCTTGTGGCTCACAGGGCTCCGCAATTCCATCAGGTGAACTACAGGGAGTCGAATAGAACCCAGCAGAAACAGGCGAAGGTGAAGGGAGTCATCCTTGCAGGACTTGACAGCAGTCCAAGAGCATTTCCTAATGGTAGGGGCTGAGTGTGTGTGCGGGTCAGAGGGTGTGCTTGTGCGTCCGTCCCAGAGGAACCAGTGGCTTTAGTCAAGAAACAGCATCTGCAGAAACAGAGGAATGGCCTCTCCTGGACGCTCGAGGGCGTCTCCCCGGCCAGGTAGTTGGTGGTTCTCCTGGCTGGGCTTGTTCGAGTGGTGGCTTGCAGCACGAGGAGACAGGTGGGCAGGGGGCCTCCGCAGAGGGTGCCCTAGAACATTTTGGGCACCGGGTCCTGAACACAGAACTTTGAGGAATGTGCAAAGCGCCCAGGATGGTCAAGGGCCGAGTCCTGACTGGAGCCTCTCTTGGCAACTGACCATTGGCGTGGCTCTCTGTGTCTTTTCCAGACACTGCAGTCCTGACATTGCAGGTGGTCTCCAGGCAGTGCCTGAGGCTGACCCTCAACAAGATGAGGGGCAGTCTGGAAGCCCCGAGACGATGTCCCACAGACACGTGGATCCTGTTTTTGGCCCCTCATTCCTCGGCCTGGGTGATCTCTATCGCAGGGCGAGACGATCACTTTGAGGGATCCCAGGGGTGGCACAGCTGGGTGAAGAGGCCCTCACAGATCAGAGACCCTGGGCCCTTGGCCTCTGAGGCCACGAGTAACAACCCGCTAACGGGCAGACTTCCTCCGGCTTCCACATGGACATCTCCTCTGGCAAGCTATTTTCCAGAGTGGTGCTCTGTGTTGCACACATGCCAGGGGCTTGAGAGCTCACTGGTATGCATGGCACTGGCCACGCATGGACAGGACGGGCTCCAGGGCTCATGTCCGTACTTGAGAATCTGGTGTGGCTGGCCTTGGACCCCAATGTGGCTGCAGCCCCGTTCTTCCCTCCACATCCTGTGTGCAGAAGGGCCAGCCCCAAGAGTCCACAGACCTTGCAAACACTATCCGATGAGACCGAGGTCCTCTCCACGCCACCAGAGAGCCATTCCTCCACGTAGCCTCTCTAGACAAAACCAAAACCCCATCTGTCCCGAGGACACCTTGGCTAGGCACATTCCAGACATCCTAACCCATTCTCCTCGGGGAGGGAGAGACACTACCTTCCACCCAGTCTACAGAAGCTACAGGTAGATGTGCCCGTAGAGCCAACTGAAGAACAAAACACTAGGGCAGGGGAGATGTGGAGGGTTTCCAGCACAAGCTCCATCCACAGAGACATATCAGCGATCCCCCTGGGGAACGAGGCACGTAGCAACATGGGGCTGCAGATATATTTGTGCATAAGCGCGTGTGGATACTGATAGAGAACGAGTTGGGTGGAAGTGACCAAGATCAGACTTCTTTGGTTCCTTGCAACTTGGAACACATACGTGTTGGTCATGGGTCTGGGGGTGGGCTCAAGAAACCAAATCCACAACCTCTCATCTCCCAGGGCGCATGGGAAATAGGTAGGGGCAGAATAAAAGCCCAAGGAAATAACCCGGCAACACCCACCTTCGTCTACAGAAGGTTTTGACCACATTCCTTTCCCCGGAGGTTCTGTGCCCGTACTCTAAGAAGCAAAAGCACGATCGTGAGAACTGTGTGGACATCGGGGTGTGTCCACGTGTGACAGAAAATGAGATAGAGGGAGGGGGAAAGAGAGACAGAGATCTGAAGAAAGGGAAAGAGAGACAAGGAGGAAGGGCAGGGGCCAAAGGCCAGGTTGGGAGGGGCGGTGACTCATTGCCTGCCTTCCATGACGAGCCTTAGGTGTGAATTTGGCCTCAGCTGAGAAGAGTGGGGTCAGGTACAAGGTGCATGGAAGGACTTCCACTTGCGCTCCACCTACATCCCTTGGAGGAATGCTTGCCCAGAAGGCACCCTCCATGCAGGCGGAGGGGGATGACTGCTGGGAAGTGTTAGTGCTGCCTCTCTGGCTTGTCTGTGCCAGAAGCTGTGAACTAGACGTGGGCATGCCGATGGCTTCCACAGCCCGTCCCCGGCCCAGAAAGCATCGCCAGCCTCTGAAGATGGGCAGGCACGACCGGACGGTTGGGGAATGGCATGAAGCACGACCAAGACACCGCACTGGGGAGGCAAAGATAGGTTTATTATAGCAAGGGAGTGTCCCATGGACCTTGAAAATCCAGGATGGATCTCCCCAAAGTTCCCTTTTGCGAGGGAGAGGAGTGACCCCGCTGAAGGAAGATCCCCAAGACGCTGACAGGGAACATCTGTCTTCTTCCTGAGAAGCGAGGGAACATCTGTATGGAGGGAGGCATGCCGATAGACACCAACCAGAGAGAGGGAGAAAATAAAAATAAAAAGTGCCGAGGCTCTGGAAAGAACCACGTTGGTCCCCACATTTCCGGAATGCCTTCTGAGACCGACTGCGGCCCCCGGGGCTGTCAATCTGGGTCCACTGGAAAGGCTCCGGGGCAAATAAGCCAGGCAAAGTGCACAGGGCATTCTGGACTTTGGCTGGGACAGGATCACTGGGCGATGGGGGCCTGCGGTCGTTTCCCGTTTGGCCGGTTCCGAGCCCTCCCAGCCCGGATGGCTTGGCCTCCCCGGGCTCCCACGGTGGAGACATGGAGCGTGCTGCCTCGGTGTACACGCTCAGCTTCTGCAGATTGGACGTTCTGCTTCAGCAGGAGGCAAAGGCATGTGGAGGTGTCCTTCTTCCACCTCTCCTCCTTGCTTGGGTTTGCTGCCAGGGCCAGGGTATCCGCGGCCCCAGAGTCTAGGGTGATGGCAGGGAGGAGGGCCGGTGTGTGTCCTGCCAGTGGTCAGTCAGGTGTCGGGGACAGTACAAACTGCCCAGTGTCCTTGATGCCTTCAGGTGCCTTGTGGAGCTTGATGACCGCCGGGAATGCCATGGAGCCCCGTCCACGGGGCAGGGAGGAACACCCTCCAGTCTTTCCAGGAGACGACAGATGCTCCTTCGGGCCTCGGGCTTCCTCTGGAGCATGAGCATTGCTTCCTGTTCCTTGTCCTTGCTGTCCCGGAAGGACCGCCTCTCAGAAAAGGACGTCCGGATGAATGGGGAGTGGGGAAGACCAGGCCTCCCCGGTCCTAGGACTGAGGCCATGTGGAATCGTGCAGCATGGCCAGGAGGGCCTGAAACTCGTCCTCACTGAGGGGTGCCTCGAGGGGTCCCGGAGGCTCGTCCTGCCGCAGATGCCCACTCGGGAAAGGCTGTGTGTCGTCCTCCCCCTCTGCGGCTGATAGAAGTTCCTCTAAGAAACGTGAGGCTTCTGCCGAAGATGGGTGCTGTGGGTCCAGGGCACTAGAGAGCCCAGCAGTAGGGTGTGCCTGCCACCGCCAGCCAGGGGTCTCAGCGTGTGCAGGCTGCCCAAGTGCTGCATCCGGAGCCTGTCCTGTGCTCAAGACACGTCGGGATCCCTCGCCCAACCACTGCGGGGCATAGAGGCTACCCAAGGGCCCTGCCTCCTGCACGGCTTGGGAAGGATTGTCATCTGGAGGCAGGGGATAGCCTTGGAAGGGCAGGGGTGCCATGCCAGGGTCCTCCCATTGCCGCTGGCATTCCCCTTGGGTCAGGGGACAAAGACGGGCGTGACGAGCTGAGAGGCACCCTCCCAGAGTCGGTCCCATCAGGGAATGGCTCCTCATGGCTTCAGGAGTGGGAGAGTTGCTTCCTCCCTGCCAGGCTTGGGTGGGCGGGGCCGCAGTGGCCCCCGGGGCCCGGCTCCCAGGGCCCCCACAGGAAACCAGAGGGGCAAAGCCCATGGAGAGATCGGGAAGGGTCGCTGCGGCAGAAGCCTGCATGCTTCCCCGAGGATTGGAAGGAGCCAGAAGCTCAGAGCATCCGGGGACACCGGGCAGGGGCCCTGGGTCCCCCGGGACAGTCAGGTGAGGATTGGCTTCCCAGTTTGCCGCCCGGTCATCCGCGGGGCCACGTCTGCTCGGCCCTGGGTGCCGAGCTCTTCTGTTCTGGAACCAGACCTGGGACAGAGAAGAGGGGTTGCGGACATGAGAAGAAGTGACAGATGCCAGCTCGGCTTGCCCCTTCCCCTGATCGGGATCTCTCGGGGAGAAGGCCAGGTCTGTTGTTCTGAGTCTCAGGGCAGCGCTGTTCACACCTTTCACCTGGCCCTTGTGAACTAGGGGCCAGTCCAGGGCAACTGCGGACACCTGGTCTGCACGGGATTCCCCCTTGCCTGGGTGGAATGGCAGCCGCTCAGCTCTGCTCTGCTGAGCTCCCCTCTGTAGTGCTCTGCGGTCCCTGCCTTGCCCTCTCTTTGTCTGCCTGTTGCAGCTTCCTGACCAGCCGCTCCTCGAGTCCTGGGACCAAGACTTAGCTGACCACCTGCCCTCCTGGCCCAGGCTACTCCAAGTCCTCCGGGCGTCCCTCAGCACTTGACCCCCGGTGTCCGACTGGGTGTGATCCCGATGGCAAACCTCCTCCTCGGCCTTGGAGGCCTTCAGCCCGTGCCTCTCGGCCTCACACCCACACACTCCGCCTACAGGCACATGTCTTCGGGGCCCAGGGGAAGTCACGGACCGCCAGGAGTCCACATCAACCACCCCCGCGACTGATTTGTCTCTCTGTCTCCTCCGTTGGCTGGATGAGGAGGGGGCTCTCAGGAACGAGCACGTTGAGCCTCCCCTCTTGCCAGGGACAAGACTTGTCAGAGTCCAGGCCCGTGCCTGCCAGCTTAAAGCAGGCTCACGGGCTCTTGCCCCGAAGGAGTGCCTTCCGTAGCGTCTACTTCCAATAGACCAGAAAGCAGTTTCACAGGAACTCTACCAGAAACCAGTCTCTCTGGAGCTCGGGGAGAACAAGCCTTCTCAACTGGGCCCCCCATGGGACCTCTGCCCCACCTGGACAAGAATCCGAGGGCCGATAATCCTAGGTGATCAGGTTATCCAGAAAAGGTGTGGCTTGTGGGCAGGACCCGTTCCCGCCCCGGGGGTGCTGAGGCCCGGGACACTGACCAACACGTGTCCACTCACAGGAAGGCAACCCCACTCACACTCAGCAAATCCTGGGGGCCACACGGACAGCGCCCCCAAGCTGTTGAAGCACTGACACTTTGCGTGACCTCAGCGGAGGTGGCCACCTTTCCGTTTCCCCACTTCCGTCCACTCACCATTTCTACACACATGGGCACTGCCACGTCTCCTTCATGGCCTCCCCTAGCACCACCCCCACCCCCCTTTCGGCCGACACATGCTGCTTTTGTGCAGTCCCTCCCTTGCAAGCTCCATGCTTTCCCCCTACTGCCCAGGCACTGGAACCCGTGGATAACCCCGGCGAGCCCACGTTTCTCCAGCAAGGCCTCAGGGGCCTCTATCCCCTGCACGTCCAACAGCGCACGGGCACCCTCTGCAAATGTACCTGAATGCGGCATTCAGGGAGGCCTGTGAGTCTGGCCAGGTGTTCTCTGGTAGAAATGCCAGGAAATGGGTTCTTCTCAAAGGCTTGAAGGAGGAGACTGGTTTGGGATGGAGAAATGGCTGTCCGTTTTCTCCTGCCCTCCTTTGGGAAGTGTTCTGAAAGGAGAACAGAGTTAGAAAGAGGCGTTTGGAGCCAAGGCACATCCAGCGTGGAAAGAGAAACTGGTGTCCGTGTGCGCCTGCGAGTGAGTGAGTGTGTGTGTTTTCTTGTGCTTTTCCATTTTCCTCATAGCGTCTCCTTCCCTGAGTCCATTAGGTCACCACGGACCCAGCCACACAAGCCAGCGCTTGCCTCTAGAGCCTGAGGTGACCCAAGAAAAGGATTCCGTCCTTTCTGGCACTTTCAGGACAAGAAGACTCAACGCCTTTCTGTCCCAGCAACAAGGCACCCGCCCAAGAGGCGGTGTAAACGCAGTGTCCATCGCTGGGAACACGAAAGGCAGCTGGAACAAGGTAACATGGGTTCCTTTCCTAAGCCCTCTTGCCAAACCCTTGACAAGCCCACCCAGTATGCTGGGGACTCACCTGGAGTCCAAGCTGCAGGCTGTTCCTGTCCACACGATGGCCCTTCCACTTGGGAGTTTGCAGACCCCAATCGGCTCTGCCTTAGCTGTCTCGTGCGCTGGTTCTGGAACCACACCTAAGAGGCGAAAGAAGAACCGATGGTCAGGCAGCACTGGTGAACAGGATCCATCCATATCGGTACGGTATCTGTACCTGAATGTACATCATCGACCTCCATTTCCGTGTCTATCATCTGTCTACCTCCGTATCTTCCATTCCTTTGTTTCCCTCATACCTGACGTCTCAGAGTGCTTTGTGTGGGCCACGCGATAACTCTGGGCAAATGATTTCGAGGGGAAGTCGGCCTGGATGGGTTGACCCGTTGGAGTGCCCGGGCCTTGCCCTCCAGTGGTCCCCGTGTTCGCAGCCTGAATGACTTGGAATGACTTCGAAGGGCACGGGGTCCCCGGGGATGCCCGTACAGGAGCCAAAGCACCTGAGCTCCCCAGCTGGGCATGGAGATTGACAGGCACTGGCTTCAGCCAGATTGTGCCCACAACTTGTCCCCCAGGGAGAACGAAAGAGAAGCTCAAGCCTACCTGGATCCTGGACTCTGGAAGGTCTAGCTCTCGGGCCAGTCGTTCTCTGGTGGTGATGCCAGGGTACCGGTTCTGCTGGAACAACGCTTGCAGAGCCTCCTTCTGCCACGGCCTCAGAACAAGCCGCCTCCGTCGGGATCCTGGCGGGAGTGGGCCTGTTGCAGGGAAAATGGCCACTGGATTAGGAAGGCTTGCATAGGAATGCAAACCGGCGGTGCCGCCTCAGCTCTTCACTTTCTGCCCTGTCGGCCCCTTCCCAGGCCGGAGATTATTGTCGCTTTGCCACCCACGGATCCACCTGAGAGCCTGCTCAGGAGGACCCTGGCAGCCGGCCATCTGCCCATGGGAACGGGTGATAGTCCAGGATCTAGGGAGATACCAACCTCTCCCAAGCCATGTGATGGCAGGCCAACGAATTGAGGAGACCCGCGGGGGCAGCGAGGGAGGAGAGCACCTTAGGAGGAACAAAGAGGATCCCACTGCTCCTAAGAAACATCCAGGAAAAAATGCGACCGTACATCCCGCCGAGTGCTGCTGCGTTGGAGGTGGAAGTTCCATTTTTGCCAGTGACGCCTAAAAGAGGTGCCGAATCTCCTCGACCCACACTCTGCCCCTCCGGGATCGAGCGTGCCTATTTTCCAAAGAGGGACTCTTGCTGGGACTCCTGGCCACCGACTTCAGTTTTGCTTCTGACGGCGGCCATGCGCAAGCCTCTCTCAATCCCCTTCCCCCAATCCTCTGTGGATCAGAACCTTCCAGCAGGTGTCCCGGCTGGCAGGGTGGTCCCTCTTACTGTCCTGACGGCCGGAAAGTAACCGGGGCCTTGGGGGAATCCAAGCAGGGAGCAGGGCCTCTGAGGGGAACTTACTCCTTGATGTGCTGGTGGGAGCCATGCCGCTGGAGTACCTCGGGTCCCAGAGCACCGGCCGGTCGACTGGGCAGGACCCGGCAGCGTGCGACTTATCAAAGCCTAGGATGGCCCACCCCCAATCACTTCGACAGCTTCCGGCGGTAGCCCTGCCTTCAGTGGTTCCGACCTTTGGGAGAAGAGGTGTTCGGCAGGACTTCGGGACCACCTGAGCCGAGAGCTGGACCCGGGCAGGTGGACGTGCCCGCCCCACCCTCCTCTGCATGGAATGTGCCTCCCCCACTGCCGCAAGCTTGTCTCCAGGATGACAGCCCTGACATCGAACAGTGCTGTTGAGACTCTGGGGACTGTTAGGGCCGATTTAATGTTAAAACCTGTTTACCTGTTAGGGCCTGCTTAGCCAGAGCGACTCCACATTGCCTAGGTCGCCATACTGTTGTTTACATCCACGGACTTCATTCCGGGGATCAACGCCCCAGTAGTTCCTGGTATCGGTTCCGGGTATTGGTTCCGGGAGTAAAAGCCCTAACCGTGGAAGCCACGTGCCTTGAGGTCCGCAGGTATGCTCTATAAAACCAGCCTGTGAGATCGGGACGGGGTCGCCCTCTTCGGAGGTCGCGACCCTGGCCGGTCAGTCTGACTCCTGATGCTGAGCATAGAATAGAGCTTTGCATAACGTTCACTTTGTCTCAGTCTCGTTCCCCTGGCCGGTCAGTCTGACTTCTAATGCTGGGCAGAGAATAAAGCTTTGCATAGCTTTCACCTTGCCTCAGTCTCTTCCCTTTGATAACGGACCCCATCTGGGACTGTGTCTAGGACTGGACCCGGTGAAGGCCTTTCCACCCTTGCTTCAGATTCTGGCATGTGGGTGTGGAACGCGAGTCCCCTTTGGCCACCCAAGATGAGCCTCCTAATCAGGTTCCCTTCTATTGCATCGCATGGCTTTCTATCTTTCTCTCCACTCTTTACATGTACTGTGTATTTATCGGAACGTGGGTCGTGTGTCATTGGAGAGCTTTCCTTCCCCCCCCCCCTTTTTTTTATATGTTTGCTGATTTTTGTATTACTTGAAAAAAACTATATGGTAAATGCCCTGGTATCTTCACCTTCCCCTGCCAATGGGGACTGGTCACCCACTTCGCTTGGTGTCCAGGTGCCCTCCACGTTTGGGGAATCCGTTTCCGAAGACACGCAGGCAGCTCCCAGGCAGCTCGTGAGGCCACACTACCCTGTGGAGCCAGGCAGGAGACTGAGATCAGACAGCTGAGATAGGAGGCACATAAGAGAGAGATTGCGAGCCAGCCATCGCCATGTGTGTGGAAAGGACTGGCCCACAGCCTTAGCTGCTTGTGGGGACAAGGGAACAACAAGCTCGGAGGAAAGGCATGGGACGTGTGAACGTGCAGTGTTTGGGGGCAAGTGGACATGCTACCATGTCCTGGCCTGAGGGAATCAACGCTCTCCGCCGTCTGATACGGATTCAGGCCCCCCTAGGTCTCCCAGAGAGAAATAGTCTGTGCTATGATGACTGCATCCCTTCGGGTTTCCACTGGCTCCACCTGGTGTTCCGATTCCTGACTGCTCTTGGCAGGGCGTGTCCAGAGAGACCTGTGCTCTCAATGGATGGAGAGCCCTACTTAAGGACCTAGGAGGAGAAGACAGCTCCAGGAACCTGGGAAGCAGATGGAGAAATTCAGATCCATGCAAAACAGAATGGAAACCGGAAGGGCCACGTTGCTTCTCCTTCGAAGCTAGGGTTTTTCGGTTGTGTTGGAAGGGTGGTGGGTGCTGCTGCTGTACCTGTGTGTGTGTGTGTGTGTGTGTGTGTGTGTGCGTGCGTGCGCGCGTGTCTGTGTGTTTACAAAAGACCTAACTCCGCTGACATTGGCGTGGCCCCTTCAGTGGTTCAATGGAAGACGAGATGGAAGGTGCCACCCGTCGACCGCCTCAGTGGATTCCCAGAGCCGGGCAGTTATTGAATCGGCCAGGCAACTACCAAGCAACCACACAACCAACCAGCGGCCCACGAGGAAATGGTACACAGAGATCCAAGTCACGCTCCCATTGCCTTGTGGCTCACAGGGCTCCGCAATTCCATCAGGTGAACTACAGGGAGTCGAATAGAACCCAGCAGAAACAGGCGAAGGTGAAGGGAGTCATCCTTGCAGGACTTGACAGCAGTCCAAGAGCATTTCCTAATGGTAGGGGCTGAGTGTGTGTGCGGGTCAGAGGGTGTGCTTGTGCGTCCGTCCCAGAGGAACCAGTGGCTTTAGTCAAGAAACAGCATCTGCAGAAACAGAGGAATGGCCTCTCCTGGACGCTCGAGGGCGTCTCCCCGGCCAGGTAGTTGGTGGTTCTCCTGGCTGGGCTTGTTCGAGTGGTGGCTTGCAGCACGAGGAGACAGGTGGGCAGGGGGCCTCCGCAGAGGGTGCCCTAGAACATTTTGGGCACCGGGTCCTGAACACAGAACTTTGAGGAATGTGCAAAGCGCCCAGGATGGTCAAGGGCCGAGTCCTGACTGGAGCCTCTCTTGGCAACTGACCATTGGCGTGGCTCTCTGTGTCTTTTCCAGACACTGCAGTCCTGACATTGCAGGTGGTCTCCAGGCAGTGCCTGAGGCTGACCCTCAACAAGATGAGGGGCAGTCTGGAAGCCCCGAGACGATGTCCCACAGACACGTGGATCCTGTTTTTGGCCCCTCATTCCTCGGCCTGGGTGATCTCTATCGCAGGGCGAGACGATCACTTTGAGGGATCCCAGGGGTGGCACAGCTGGGTGAAGAGGCCCTCACAGATCAGAGACCCTGGGCCCTTGGCCTCTGAGGCCACGAGTAACAACCCGCTAACGGGCAGACTTCCTCCGGCTTCCACATGGACATCTCCTCTGGCAAGCTATTTTCCAGAGTGGTGCTCTGTGTTGCACACATGCCAGGGGCTTGAGAGCTCACTGGTATGCATGGCACTGGCCACGCATGGACAGGACGGGCTCCAGGGCTCATGTCCGTACTTGAGAATCTGGTGTGGCTGGCCTTGGACCCCAATGTGGCTGCAGCCCCGTTCTTCCCTCCACATCCTGTGTGCAGAAGGGCCAGCCCCAAGAGTCCACAGACCTTGCAAACACTATCCGATGAGACCGAGGTCCTCTCCACGCCACCAGAGAGCCATTCCTCCACGTAGCCTCTCTAGACAAAACCAAAACCCCATCTGTCCCGAGGACACCTTGGCTAGGCACATTCCAGACATCCTAACCCATTCTCCTCGGGGAGGGAGAGACACTACCTTCCACCCAGTCTACAGAAGCTACAGGTAGATGTGCCCGTAGAGCCAACTGAAGAACAAAACACTAGGGCAGGGGAGATGTGGAGGGTTTCCAGCACAAGCTCCATCCACAGAGACATATCAGCGATCCCCCTGGGGAACGAGGCACGTAGCAACATGGGGCTGCAGATATATTTGTGCATAAGCGCGTGTGGATACTGATAGAGAACGAGTTGGGTGGAAGTGACCAAGATCAGACTTCTTTGGTTCCTTGCAACTTGGAACACATACGTGTTGGTCATGGGTCTGGGGGTGGGCTCAAGAAACCAAATCCACAACCTCTCATCTCCCAGGGCGCATGGGAAATAGGTAGGGGCAGAATAAAAGCCCAAGGAAATAACCCGGCAACACCCACCTTCGTCTACAGAAGGTTTTGACCACATTCCTTTCCCCAGAGGTTCTGTGCCCGTACTCTAAGAAGCAAAAGCACGATCGTGAGAACTGTGTGGACATCGGGGTGTGTCCACGTGTGACAGAAAATGAGATAGAGGGAGGGGGAAAGAGAGACAGAGATCTGAAGAAAGGGAAAGAGAGACAAGGAGGAAGGGCAGGGGCCAAAGGCCAGGTTGGGAGGGGCGGTGACTCATTGCCTGCCTTCCATGACGAGCCTTAGGTGTGAATTTGGCCTCAGCTGAGAAGAGTGGGGTCAGGTACAAGGTGCATGGAAGGACTTCCACTTGCGCTCCACCTACATCCCTTGGAGGAATGCTTGCCCAGAAGGCACCCTCCATGCAGGCGGAGGGGGATGACTGCTGGGAAGTGTTAGTGCTGCCTCTCTGGCTTGTCTGTGCCAGAAGCTGTGAACTAGACGTGGGCATGCCGATGGCTTCCACAGCCCGTCCCCGGCCCAGAAAGCATCGCCAGCCTCTGAAGATGGGCAGGCACGACCGGACGGTTGGGGAATGGCATGAAGCACGACCAAGACACCGCACTGGGGAGGCAAAGATAGGTTTATTATAGCAAGGGAGTGTCCCATGGACCTTGAAAATCCAGGATGGATCTCCCCAAAGTTCCCTTTTGCGAGGGAGAGGAGTGACCCCGCTGAAGGAAGATCCCCAAGACGCTGACAGGGAACATCTGTCTTCTTCCTGAGAAGCGAGGGAACATCTGTATGGAGGGAGGCATGCCGATAGACACCAACCAGAGAGAGGGAGAAAATAAAAATAAAAAGTGCCGAGGCTCTGGAAAGAACCACGTTGGTCCCCACATTTCCGGAATGCCTTCTGAGACCGACTGCGGCCCCCGGGGCTGTCAATCTGGGTCCACTGGAAAGGCTCCGGGGCAAATAAGCCAGGCAAAGTGCACAGGGCATTCTGGACTTTGGCTGGGACAGGATCACTGGGCGATGGGGGCCTGCGGTCGTTTCCCGTTTGGCCGGTTCCGAGCCCTCCCAGCCCGGATGGCTTGGCCTCCCCGGGCTCCCACGGTGGAGACATGGAGCGTGCTGCCTCGGTGTACACGCTCAGCTTCTGCAGATTGGACGTTCTGCTTCAGCAGGAGGCAAAGGCATGTGGAGGTGTCCTTCTTCCACCTCTCCTCCTTGCTTGGGTTTGCTGCCAGGGCCAGGGTATCCGCGGCCCCAGAGTCTAGGGTGATGGCAGGGAGGAGGGCCGGTGTGTGTCCTGCCAGTGGTCAGTCAGGTGTCGGGGACAGTACAAACTGCCCAGTGTCCTTGATGCCTTCAGGTGCCTTGTGGAGCTTGATGACCGCCGGGAATGCCATGGAGCCCCGTCCACGGGGCAGGGAGGAACACCCTCCAGTCTTTCCAGGAGACGACAGATGCTCCTTCGGGCCTCGGGCTTCCTCTGGAGCATGAGCATTGCTTCCTGTTCCTTGTCCTTGCTGTCCCGGAAGGACCGCCTCTCAGAAAAGGACGTCCGGATGAATGGGGAGTGGGGAAGACCAGGCCTCCCCGGTCCTAGGACTGAGGCCATGTGGAATCGTGCAGCATGGCCAGGAGGGCCTGAAACTCGTCCTCACTGAGGGGTGCCTCGAGGGGTCCCGGAGGCTCGTCCTGCCGCAGATGCCCACTCGGGAAAGGCTGTGTGTCGTCCTCCCCCTCTGCGGCTGATAGAAGTTCCTCTAAGAAACGTGAGGCTTCTGCCGAAGATGAGTGCTGTGGGTCCAGGGCACTAGAGAGCCCAGCAGTAGGGTGTGCCTGCCACCGCCAGCCAGGGGTCTCAGCGTGTGCAGGCTGCCCAAGTGCTGCATCCGGAGGCTGTCCTGTGCTCAAGACACGTCGGGATCCCTCGCCCAACCACTGCGGGGCATAGAGGCTACCCAAGGGCCCTGCCTCCTGCACGGGTTGGCAAGGATTGTCATCTGGAGGCAGGGGATAGCCTTGGAAGGGCAGGGGTGCCATGCCAGGGTCCTCCCGTTGCCGCTGGCATTCCCCTTGGGTCAGGGGACAAAGACGGGCGTGACGAGCTGAGAGGCACCCTCCCAGAGTCGGTCCCATCAGGGAATGGCTCCTCATGGCTTCAGGAGTGGGAGAGTTGCTTCCTCCCTGCCAGGCTTGGGTGGGCGGGGCCGCAGTGGCCCCCGGAGCCCGGCTCCCAGGGCCCCCACAGGAAACCAGAGGGGCAAAGCCCATGGAGAGATCGGGAAGGGTCGCTGCGGCAGAAGCCTGCATGCTTCCCCGAGGATTGGAAGGAGCCAGAAGCTCAGAGCATCCGGGGACACCGGGCAGGGGCCCTGGGTCCCCCGGGACAGTCAGGTGAGGACCGGCTTCCCGGTTTGCCGCCCGGTCATCCGCGGGGCCACGTCTGCTCGGCCCTGGGTGCCGAGCTCTTCTGTTCTGGAACCAGACCTGGGACAGAGAAGAGGGGTTGCGGACATGAGAAGAAGTGACAGATGCCAGCTCGGCTTGCCCCTTCCCCTGATCGGGATCTCTCGGGGAGAAGGCCAGGTCTGTTGTTCTGAGTCTCAGGGCAGCGCTGTTCACACCTTTCACCTGGCCCTTGTGAACTAGGGGCCAGTCCAGGGCAACTGCGGACACCTGGTCTGCACGGGATTCCCCCTTGCCTGGGTGGAATGGCAGCCGCTCAGCTCTGCTCTGCTGAGCTCCCCTCTGTAGTGCTCTGCGGTCCCTGCCTTGCCCTCTCTTTGTCTGCCTGTTGCAGCTTCCTGACCAGCCGCTCCTCGAGTCCTGGGACCAAGACTTAGCTGACCACCTGCCCTCCTGGCCCAGGCTACTCCAAGTCCTCCGGGCGTCCCTCAGCACTTGACCCCCGGTGTCCGACTGGGTGTGATCCCGATGGCAAACCTCCTCCTCGGCCTTGGAGGCCTTCAGCCCGTGCCTCTCGGCCTCACACCCACACACTCCGCCTACAGGCACATGTCTTCGGGGCCCAGGGGAAGTCACGGACCGCCAGGAGTCCACATCAACCACCCCCGCGACTGATTTGTCTCTCTGTCTCCTCCGTTGGCTGGATGAGGAGGGGGCTCTCAGGAACGAGCACGTTGAGCCTCCCCTCTTGCCAGGGACAAGACTTGTCAGAGTCCAGGCCCGTGCCTGCCAGCTTAAAGCAGGCTCACGGGCTCTTGCCCCGAAGGAGTGCCTTCCGTAGCGTCTACTTCCAATAGACCAGAAAGCAGTTTCACAGGAACTCTACCAGAAACCAGTCTCTCTGGAGCTCGGGGAGAACAAGCCTTCTCAACTGGGCCCCCCATGGGACCTCTGCCCCACCTGGACAAGAATCCGAGGGCCGATAATCCTAGGTGATCAGGTTATCCAGAAAAGGTGTGGCTTGTGGGCAGGACCCGTTCCCGCCCCGGGGGTGCTGAGGCCCGGGACACTGACCAACACGTGTCCACTCACAGGAAGGCAACCCCACTCACACTCAGCAAATCCTGGGGGCCACACGGACAGCGCCCCCAAGCTGTTGAAGCACTGACACTTTGCGTGACCTCAGCGGAGGTGGCCACCTTTCCGTTTCCCCACTTCCGTCCACTCACCATTTCTACACACATGGGCACTGCCACGTCTCCTTCATGGCCTCCCCTAGCACCACCCCCACCCCCCTTTCGGCCGACACATGCTGCTTTTGTGCAGTCCCTCCCTTGCAAGCTCCATGCTTTCCCCCTACTGCCCAGGCACTGGAACCCGTGGATAACCCCGGCGAGCCCACGTTTCTCCAGCAAGGCCTCAGGGGCCTCTATCCCCTGCACGTCCAACAGCGCACGGGCACCCTCTGCAAATGTACCTGAATGCGGCATTCAGGGAGGCCTGTGAGTCTGGCCAGGTGTTCTCTGGTAGAAATGCCAGGAAATGGGTTCTTCTCAAAGGCTTGAAGGAGGAGACTGGTTTGGGATGGAGAAATGGCTGTCCGTTTTCTCCTGCCCTCCTTTGGGAAGTGTTCTGAAAGGAGAACAGAGTTAGAAAGAGGCGTTTGGAGCCAAGGCACATCCAGCGTGGAAAGAGAAACTGGTGTCCGTGTGCGCCTGCGAGTGAGTGAGTGTGTGTGTTTTCTTGTGCTTTTCCATTTTCCTCATAGCGTCTCCTTCCCTGAGTCCATTAGGTCACCACGGACCCAGCCACACAAGCCAGCGCTTGCCTCTAGAGCCTGAGGTGACCCAAGAAAAGGATTCCGTCCTTTCTGGCACTTTCAGGACAAGAAGACTCAACGCCTTTCTGTCCCAGCAACAAGGCACCCGCCCAAGAGGCGGTGTAAACGCAGTGTCCATCGCTGGGAACACGAAAGGCAGCTGGAACAAGGTAACATGGGTTCCTTTCCTAAGCCCTCTTGCCAAACCCTTGACAAGCCCACCCAGTATGCTGGGGACTCACCTGGAGTCCAAGCTGCAGGCTGTTCCTGTCCACACGATGGCCCTTCCACTTGGGAGTTTGCAGACCCCAATCGGCTCTGCCTTAGCTGTCTCGTGCGCTGGTTCTGGAACCACACCTAAGAGGCGAAAGAAGAACCGATGGTCAGGCAGCACTGGTGAACAGGATCCATCCATATCGGTACGGTATCTGTACCTGAATGTACATCATCGACCTCCATTTCCGTGTCTATCATCTGTCTACCTCCGTATCTTCCATTCCTTTGTTTCCCTCATACCTGACGTCTCAGAGTGCTTTGTGTGGGCCACGCGATAACTCTGGGCAAATGATTTCGAGGGGAAGTCGGCCTGGATGGGTTGACCCGTTGGAGTGCCCGGGCCTTGCCCTCCAGTGGTCCCCGTGTTCGCAGCCTGAATGACTTGGAATGACTTCGAAGGGCACGGGGTCCCCGGGGATGCCCGTACAGGAGCCAAAGCACCTGAGCTCCCCAGCTGGGCATGGAGATTGACAGGCACTGGCTTCAGCCAGATTGTGCCCACAACTTGTCCCCCAGGGAGAACGAAAGAGAAGCTCAAGCCTACCTGGATCCTGGACTCTGGAAGGTCTAGCTCTCGGGCCAGTCGTTCTCTGGTGGTGATGCCAGGGTACCGGTTCTGCTGGAACAACGCTTGCAGAGCCTCCTTCTGCCACGGCCTCAGAACAAGCCGCCTCCGTCGGGATCCTGGCGGGAGTGGGCCTGTTGCAGGGAAAATGGCCACTGGATTAGGAAGGCTTGCATAGGAATGCAAACCGGCGGTGCCGCCTCAGCTCTTCACTTTCTGCCCTGTCGGCCCCTTCCCAGGCCGGAGATTATTGTCGCTTTGCCACCCACGGATCCACCTGAGAGCCTGCTCAGGAGGACCCTGGCAGCCGGCCATCTGCCCATGGGAACGGGTGATAGTCCAGGATCTAGGGAGATACCAACCTCTCCCAAGCCATGTGATGGCAGGCCAACGAATTGAGGAGACCCGCGGGGGCAGCGAGGGAGGAGAGCACCTTAGGAGGAACAAAGAGGATCCCACTGCTCCTAAGAAACATCCAGGAAAAAATGCGACCGTACATCCCGCCGAGTGCTGCTGCGTTGGAGGTGGAAGTTCCATTTTTGCCAGTGACGCCTAAAAGAGGTGCCGAATCTCCTCGACCCACACTCTGCCCCTCCGGGATCGAGCGTGCCTATTTTCCAAAGAGGGACTCTTGCTGGGACTCCTGGCCACCGACTTCAGTTTTGCTTCTGACGGCGGCCATGCGCAAGCCTCTCTCAATCCCCTTCCCCCAATCCTCTGTGGATCAGAACCTTCCAGCAGGTGTCCCGGCTGGCAGGGTGGTCCCTCTTACTGTCCTGACGGCCGGAAAGTAACCGGGGCCTTGGGGGAATCCAAGCAGGGAGCAGGGCCTCTGAGGGGAACTTACTCCTTGATGTGCTGGTGGGAGCCATGCCGCTGGAGTACCTCGGGTCCCAGAGCACCGGCCGGTCGACTGGGCAGGACCCGGCAGCGTGCGACTTATCAAAGCCTAGGATGGCCCACCCCCAATCACTTCGACAGCTTCCGGCGGTAGCCCTGCCTTCAGTGGTTCCGACCTTTGGGAGAAGAGGTGTTCGGCAGGACTTCGGGACCACCTGAGCCGAGAGCTGGACCTGGGCAGGTGGACGTGCCCACCCCACCCTCCTCTGCATGGAATGTGCCTCCCCCACTGCCGCAAGCTTGTCTCCAGGATGACAGCCCTGACATCGAACAGTGCTGTTGAGACTCTGGGGACTGTTAGGGCCGATTTAATGTTAAAACCTGTTTACCTGTTAGGGCCTGCTTAGCCAGAGCGACTCCACATTGCCTAGGTCGCCATACTGTTGTTTACATCCACGGACTTCATTCCGGGGATCAACGCCCCAGTAGTTCCTGGTATCGGTTCCGGGTATTGGTTCCGGGAGTAAAAGCCCTAACCGTGGAAGCCACGTGCCTTGAGGTCCGCAGGTATGCTCTATAAAACCAGCCTGTGAGATCGGGACGGGGTCGCCCTCTTCGGAGGCGACCCTGGCCGGTCAGTCTGACTCCTGATGCTGAGCATAGAATAGAGCTTTGCATAACGTTCACTTTGTCTCAGTCTCGTTCCCCTGGCCGGTCAGTCTGACTTCTAATGCTGGGCAGAGAATAAAGCTTTGCATAGCTTTCACCTTGCCTCAGTCTCTTCCCTTTGATAACGGACCCCATCTGGGACTGTGTCTAGGACTGGACCCGGTGAAGGCCTTTCCACCCTTGCTTCAGATTCTGGCATGTGGGTGTGGAACGCGAGTCCCCTTTGGCCACCCAAGATGAGCCTCCTAATCAGGTTCCCTTCTATTGCATCGCATGGCTTTCTATCTTTCTCTCCACTCTTTACATGTACTGTGTATTTATCGGAACGTGGGTCGTGTGTCATTGGAGAGCTTTCCTTCCCCCCCCCCCTTTTTTTATATGTTTGCTGATTTTTGTATTACTTGAAAAAAACTATATGGTAAATGCCCTGGTATCTTCACCTTCCCCTGCCAATGGGGACTGGTCACCCACTTCGCTTGGTGTCCAGGTGCCCTCCACGTTTGGGGAATCCGTTTCCGAAGACACGCAGGCAGCTCCCAGGCAGCTCGTGAGGCCACACTACCCTGTGGAGCCAGGCAGGAGACTGAGATCAGACAGCTGAGATAGGAGGCACATAAGAGAGAGATTGCGAGCCAGCCATCGCCATGTGTGTGGAAAGGACTGGCCCACAGCCTTAGCTGCTTGTGGGGACAAGGGAACAACAAGCTCGGAGGAAAGGCATGGGACGTGTGAACGTGCAGTGTTTGGGGGCAAGTGGACATGCTACCATGTCCTGGCCTGAGGGCATCAACGCTCTCCGCCGTCGCATACGGATTCAGGCCCCCCTAGGTCTCCCAGAGAGAAATAGTCTGTGCTATGATGACTGCATCCCTTCGGGTTTCCACTGGCTCCACCTGGTGTTCCGATTCCTGACTGCTCTTGGCAGGGCGTGTCCAGAGAGACCTGTGCTCTCAATGGATGGAGAGCCCTACTTAAGGACCTAGGAGGAGAAGACAGCTCCAGGAACCTGGGAAGCAGATGGAGAAATTCAGATCCATGCAAAACAGAATGGAAACCGGAAGGGCCACGTTGCTTCTCCTTCGAAGCTAGGGTTTTTCGGTTGTGTTGGAAGGGTGGTGGGTGCTGCTGCTGTACCTGTGTGTGTGTGTGTGTGTGTGTGTGTGTGTGTGTGTGTGTGCGTGCGCGCGTGTCTGTGTGTTTACAAAAGACCTAACTCCGCTGACATTGGCGTGGCCCCTTCAGTGGTTCAATGGAAGACGAGATGGAAGGTGCCACCCGTCGACCGCCTCAGTGGATTCCCAGAGCCGGGCAGTTATTGAATCGGCCAGGCAACTACCAAGCAACCACACAACCAACCAGCGGCCCACGAGGAAATGGTACACAGAGATCCAAGTCACGCTCCCATTGCCTTGTGGCTCACAGGGCTCCGCAATTCCATCAGGTGAACTACAGGGAGTCGAATAGAACCCAGCAGAAACAGGCGAAGGTGAAGGGAGTCATCCTTGCAGGACTTGACAGCAGTCCAAGAGCATTTCCTAATGGTAGGGGCTGAGTGTGTGTGCGGGTCAGAGGGTGTGCTTGTGCGTCCGTCCCAGAGGAACCAGTGGCTTTAGTCAAGAAACAGCATCTGCAGAAACAGAGGAATGGCCTCTCCTGGACGCTCGAGGGCGTCTCCCCGGCCAGGTAGTTGGTGGTTCTCCTGGCTGGGCTTGTTCGAGTGGTGGCTTGCAGCACGAGGAGACAGGTGGGCAGGGGGCCTCCGCAGAGGGTGCCCTAGAACATTTTGGGCACCGGGTCCTGAACACAGAACTTTGAGGAATGTGCAAAGCGCCCAGGATGGTCAAGGGCCGAGTCCTGACTGGAGCCTCTCTTGGCAACTGACCATTGGCGTGGCTCTCTGTGTCTTTTCCAGACACTGCAGTCCTGACATTGCTGGTGGTCTCCAGGCAGTGCCTGAGGCTGACCCTCAACAAGATGAGGGGCAGTCTGGAAGCCCCAAGACGATGTCCCACAGACACGTAGATCCTGTTTTTGGCCCCTCATTCCTCGGCCTGGGTGATCTCTATCGCAGGGCGAGACGATCACTTTGAGGGATCCCAGGGGTGGCACAGCTGGGTGAAGAGGCCCTCACAGATCAGAGACCCTGGGCCCTTGGCCTCTGAGGCCACGAGTAACAACCCGCTAACGGGCAGACTTCCTCCGGCTTCCACATGGACATCTCCTCTGGCAAGCTATTTTCCAGAGTGGTGCTCTGTGTTGCACACATGCCAGGGGCTTGAGAGCTCACTGGTATGCATGGCACTGGCCACGCATGGACAGGACGGGCTCCAGGGCTCATGTCCGTACTTGAGAATCTGGTGTGGCTGGCCTTGGACCCCAATGTGGCTGCAGCCCCGTTCTTCCCTCCACATCCTGTGTGCAGAAGGGCCAGCCCCAAGAGTCCACAGACCTTGCAAACACTATCCGATGAGACCGAGGTCCTCTCCACGCCACAAGAGAGCCATTCCTCCACGTAGCCTCTCTAGACAAAACCAAAACTCCATCTGTCCCGAGGACACCTTGGCTAGGCACATTCCAGACATCCTAACCCATTCTCCTCGGGGAGGGAGAGACACTACCTTCCACCCAGTCTACAGAAGCTACAGGTAGATGTGCCCGTAGAGCCAACTGAAGAACAAAACACTAGGGCAGGGGAGATGTGGAGGGTTTCCAGCACAAGCTCCATCCACAGAGACATATCAGCGATCCCCCTGGGGAACGAGGCACGTAGCAACATGGGGCTGCAGATATATTTGTGCATAAGCGCGTGTGGATACTGATAGAGAACGAGTTGGGTGGAAGTGACCAAGATCAGACTTCTTTGGTTCCTTGCAACTTGGAACACATACGTGTTGGTCATGGGTTTGGAGGTGTACTCAATAAACCAAACCCAGGGAGACAAGATGGCAGAGAACTCGGAGGAGGCGCTGTTTCCTCCTCTTTCCTAAGGTGATCTAATTACCTACTAAAGAACTTTGATCACCCATGAAATCATCCTGAGATTAGAGTTATACATGTTTGGATCTCTACCAGGGCAGAAGACACCAGTGGGCAGATGAAGCGGTGTGGGAATATAATACTGATATCGGAATATATATAACGGCAGACAGAGCCACCAGAAGTAATCCATTGGAATGTAATACACCAATATGAGAGTGTCCTTCGACCTGGGACCAGCATTAACTTGGAGTTTGGTTGAAAGCACTCAAAAAGCTCAAAGTATCATGGGGGGAAATCGTGATATTTGGGGTGGTTAGGGACAGGGACTTAAGTCCCCTGACTGAGGACAGCCCCCCTGCTGCTGAGCCAGAGAGAGTGTGGCGAAGAAGCCAGTTCCTGGTCCCTTAGCTGAGAGAGCAACTAATGGCTCCCATGAGGGCCTGGAAACCTCGCCAGCCAGCAGAAACACAGCCTTTTTGCACTCTCCGTGCACGGACCACGCCGTGCTATCAGAGTCTGAGTCGAGCCACACATTCCCCTAAGAGAGATGAGTGTGGGCACCAGCCCTTTGCTCTTGGACCTGGAAAGTCTGAGTACTCCCAGCCCGGGCCAGAGGGACAATCTCAGTGTGGTATCACTGCTTGGGACCTCTCTGGCAGTCTGGAGCAGCCCAGACAGCCACAGCTGTCATCGTTTTGGCTATAAGCAGGAGTTCCTGCATCCCCAGGGACCGCAACTGGGAACGTGCTCTGCCAGCGGCCAAGGGGGAATTTATGTGCTCTGGAGCACCCAGAGTGGAACAGAGTGAGGCTTCTTTCTGAGAGGGAGGTTTAGGTGCATTTTGCTTTCCTCTAAACCTCTAAAAGCCATCAAAATCTGTCAAGGCGAGAGAAAACAAACGAACAAACAAACAAAATAACCTCCAGAGAACAAAAGCCTGAAAATCCGGTTTCTTCAGAACCTACCCCCTTGAGGGGGGTGGGAGGACTTAACTCAGGAAACACTGCCTGAAAACCCACGAGGCACGCCCCTTCCCCAGAAAGCCAAGTGGGGGGGAAAAAAAAGATAAGAGAGCAACTACTACTATGTCATAGATAAAACTTTTATTTTTAATTCTTTCCCACTATTCTGGTTCTTTTTTTTATAGATAATTTTTTAACCTATTTAAAATCACAGTGAGATGTCCAGTACATCAAATTCCATAATAACCTTTTAACCTGAACTTTTTGATACATATACCCATGTTTTTCTTTTGCTTTTCTATTTTTAATTTTTTTTAAAAGAGAGAGCACAGTCATGTGCCAGTGGAGAGAGAGAGAGAGAATCTTTTTTTTTTAAATTTTGTTTATTTATTTGACAGAGATCACAAGTAGGCAGAGAGAGAGAGGAGGAAGCAGGCTACCTGCTGAGCAGAGAGCCCGATGTGGGGCTCGATCTCAGGACTCTGGGATTATGACCTGAGCAGAAGGCAGAGGCTTATCCCACTGAGCCACCCAGGCGCCCCTATTTTTAATTTTTTTAAATTTAAATTTAGTTTAGTTTAGTTTATTCTTTTTTTATTTTTTAATATTCATACAGAGTTAAACATCAAGGTAATCCCCTTTCCCCAATCAATGCTACTTCTATAGGTAAACCAATTTTTAATCCCCCTTTATCTTAGGAAAGTTGAGTCCTTTAACAAAGATTTCAACATACACCCAGGAAGAATCAAAATAACCTTCCTTGCCCACACTGAGAATTTATAACAACTCTCCCATCTTTTTCTTCCGCCAGTGTTTCTGTGTGTTTTTTGTTTGTCCTGGTAGCATATAAATCTTATACTTGGGGTTCTTTTTGATGACGTTCTTTTTGTGTTTTGCATATATATATATATTTTCTCTTGTCATCTACTTTTATCAGTCTTTTTGTTTGTCTGTTTTTGTTTGTATACTTCATAAATCTTACCTTGGGCCCCATTTTGGCTGGGTTTTCTCTTTTATTTTATCGTTCTTCTTTTCCCCTGTCTCTTTCCCTCTCTCTTTTTTTTTCTTTTATCTCTCTTTTTTCTTTCATTTGGGTGGTGACTCTTGATTGCTCAGAAGCATTCCAGGGTACAACTTGACTGCACCACGGTCGTGCTCGCTTCGGCAGCACATGTACTAAAATTGACTGCACCACGGTTGATACAGCCAGCTACATCTGTTCAGTCATCTCTCGCCAAAATGACTAGGAGGTGGAATGCCCAACAGAAGAAAAATTCAGAGACTGGGCCTTCTGCAACAGAGCTAATGGCTATCAACATAGACAATATGTCAGAAAGGGAATTCAGGCTAACAATTATCCAGACAATAGCTAGGTTGGAGAAAGTCATGGATGACAAAACAGAATTGATTAGGGCATAACTGAAAGCCACCAGGGATGATGTTTGCATTGTTAAGGCAGAACTTCCCGCTGAGATCAGGAACACGACAAGGATGCCCACTCTCACCATTCTTGCTCAACATAGTATTAGAAGTCCTAGCAACAACAATCACACAACAAAGAGAAATAAAAGGTATCCAAATTGGCAGTGAAGAAGTCAAACTCTCTCTTTGCAGATGACATGATACGTTATATGGAAAACCCAAAAGACTCCACCCTCAAACTTCTAGAACTCATATATCAATTCAGTAATGTGGCAGGATACAACGTCAATGCACAGAAATCCATTGCTTTCTTATACACTAACAATGAAAATACAGAAAGGGATATTAGAGAATTGATTCCATTTACTATAGCACCAAGAACCATAAGATACCTGGGAATAAACCTAACCAAAGAGGTAAAGGATCTGTACTCGAGGAACTACAGAACACTCGTGAAAGAAATTGAAGAAGACACAAAAAGATGGAAGACCATTCCATGCTCTTGGATCAGAAGAATAATCATTGTTAAAATGTCTATACTGCCCAGAGCAACCTATACTTTTAATGCCATTCCGATCAAAATTCCATCAGTATTATTCAAAGAACTGGAGCAAATAATCCTAAAATCTCTATGGAATCAGAAGAGACCCGAATTGCTAAGGAAATGTTGAAAAACAAAAATAAATCTGGCGGCATCACATTATCTGATTTCAAGCTTTACTACAAAGCTGTGATCACCAAGACAGCATGGTACTGGCATAAAAACAGACACATAGGCCAGTGGAACAGAGTAGAGAGCCCAGATATGGACCCTCAACTCTATGGTCAAATAATCTTCGACAAAGAATGAAAAAATATCCAGTGGAAAAAAGACAGTCTCTTCAATAAATGGTGCTGGGAAAATTGGACAGCTATATGTAGAAGAATGAAACTCGACCATTCTCTTACACTGTACACAAATATAAACTCGAAAAGGATAAAAGACCTCCATGTGAGACAGGAATCCATCAGAATCCTAGAGAAGAACATAGGCAGTAACCTCTTCGATATCAGCCACAGCAATTTCTTTCATATGTCTCCAAATGTAAAGGAAACAAAAGTATAAATGAACTTTTGGGACTTCGTCAAGATCAAAAGCTTCTGCACAGCAAAGGAAACAGTCAATAAAACAATGGGGCAACTCACGGAATGGGGGAAGATATTTGCAAATGACAATACAGACAAAGGTTGATATCCAGGATCTAAAAATAACTTCTCAAACTCAACCCACACAAAACTGATAATCACGTCAAAAAATGGGCAGAAGACATGAACAGACACTTCTCCAATGAAGACATACAAATGGCTATCAGACACATGAAAAAATGTTCATCACCACTAGACATCAGGGAGATTCAAATCAAAACCACATTGAGATACCACCTTACACCAGTTAGAATGGCCCAAATTAGCAAGACTGGTAACAACGTGTGTTGGAGAGGATGTGGAGAAAGGGGAACCCTCTTACGCTGTTGGTAAGAATGAAAGTTGGTGCAGCCACTTTGGAGAATAGTGCAGAGATTCCTTAAGAAATTAGAAATAGAACTTCCCTATGACCCTGCATTTGCACTACTGGGTATTTACACCAATGATACAGGTGTAGTGTAAAGAAGGGCTATCTGTACCCCAATGTTCATAGCAGCAATGGCCATGGTCGCCTAACTGTGGAAAGAACCAAGATGCCCTTCCAGGGACGAATGGATAAGGAAGATGTGGTCCATATACACTATGGAGTATTATGCCTCCATCAGAAAGGATGAATACTCAACTTTTGTATCAACATGGACGGGACTGGAAGAGATTGTGCTGAGTGAAATAAGTCAGAGAGAGTCAGTTATCATATTGTTTCACTTATTTGTGGAGCATAACAAATAACATGGAGAACATGGGGAGATGGAGAGGAGAAGGGAGTTGAGGGAAATTGGAAGGGGAGATGAACCATGAGAGACTATAGACTCCGAAACAATCTGAGGGTTTTGAAAGGCCAGGGTGTGGGAGTTTGGGTGAGCCTGGTGGTGAGTATTATGGAGGGCATGTATTGCATGGAACACTGGGTGTGGTGCGTAAACAATGAATTCTCTTACACTGAAAAGAAATTAAAAAAAATAAAAATAAAGCAAGAGTTCAAAAAGAAAAAAAAAATACTCTTTCATGAGGATTACTAACTGCATTCAATCTTCTAAAATTTTGATTAATGAAACCTTTTTCCTTTTTCTATTCCATTTGCACTTTACACTTCTCAGTAATCCATTTTTATTTTTGAATACACATGTTTTACTTTCTTTTGTCTCCTTCATTTCAACCTTCTTTTTAATTATTTAATTAATTTTTATGTGAGCCACCATACAATATACCATTAATTTTTGATGTAGTGTTCAATTATTCATTATTTGTATATATCACCCAGTGCTCATTACTTCACATGCACTCCAAAATACCCATCACAGGACTGCTCCAATCCCCACGGACTTCCTCTCTGAAACTCTGTCTGTTTCTCAGAGTCCATAATCTCTCATGGTTCCTTTCCTCCTATGATTCTACCCCTTCATTTTCCCCTTCCTTCTTCTAATGTACTCCACGCTATTCCTTATGTTCCACATATAAGTGAAACCATATGATAATTGTGTTTCTCTGCTTGACTTATTTCACTTAGCATAATCCCCTCCAGTTCTACCTATGTCGATGCAAATGGTGGGTATTTATCTTTCCTAATGGTTGAGTCATATTCCATTGTATGTATGGACCACATCATCTTTATCTCTTTGTCTGTTGAAGGGCACTTTGGCTCCTTCCAGTTTGGTTATCATGGCCATTGCTGCTATGAACAATGGGGTGCATGTGCCCTTCTTTCCACTACATCTGTATCATTGTTGTAAATACCCAGTAGTGCAATTGCTGGATCATTAGGTAGCTCTATTTTTAACTTTTTGAGGAACCTCCATACTGTTTTCCAAAGTGGATGTACCAGCTTGCATTCCCACCAACAATGTAAGAGGGCTCCCCTTTAGCAAATTTAATTTTTAAGTAGGGGAGCCTACTTAAAAAAAAAAAAAGAAAGTATATAATTTTTGAGTGTACAATCTAATTAAACTTACTGTTTCATTTTCTAAAAAAAAAAAAATAGGTTTCCCCTTTCTCCATATCCTCACCTATATTTGTTGTGCCTTGTTAATTTCTGCCATTCTGAATTGGTATAAGATGTTATCTCAATGTGGTTTTGATTAGGATTTCCCCTATGGCTAAAGATGTTGGAACATTTTTTTAATTAAATTTAATTTTTTCAGTGTTCCAAGATTCATTGTTTATGCACCTGAACATTTTTTTATATGTCGACTAGCCATCTGTATGTCTTCTTTAGATAATTTTCTCTTCATGTCTTATGCCCATTTTTTAACTTGATTATTTGTTTTTTGGGTGTTGCGTTTGAGAAGTTCGTTATAGATCTTGGATATCAGCCCTTTGTCTGTAGTGTCATTTACAAATATCTTCCCCATTCCGTGGGTTGCCTCTTTGTTTTGTTCACTGTTTCTTTTGCTATACAGACACTTTTTACCTTGATGAGGTCCCAGAAGTTCATTTTTGCTTTTGTTTCCCTTGATTTTGGGGATGCCTCATGAAAATTTGCTTTGTCCAAGGTCAAAGAGGTTGCTGTCTGGATTCTCCTTTAGGATTTTAATGGGTTCCTCTCTCACATTAGGACCTTCATCAGTTTTGAGTTTATCTTTGTATATGGTAAAAGAGAATGGTTGAGTTTGATTCTTCTATATATAGCAGTCGAATTTTCCCAACACAGATTATTGAAGGGATGGACTTTTGTTAATTATATATTCTTTCCTGATTTGTTGAAAGTTAGTTGACCATAGAGTTGAGGGTCCATTCCTGGAACCTCTATTAGATTCCCTTGATCTTTGTATCTTCCTTTGGTGCCAATACCATACTGTTTTGGTGATTACAGATTTGTAATATTGCATGATGTCAGACAATGCAATGTTCCCAGTTTTCTTTTTTCTTTTTCAACATTCTCTTGGCAATTGGGCATCTTTTCTTGTACCATAAAATTTTAGGATTCTTTGTTCCAGCTACTTGAAAAATACTAATGTTGTTTTAATAGCAGTGATTTCCCATCTTTTTGTGTCTTCATCTTTCTTTCAAAATTGTTCTGTTGTTTCTAGAGTATAGATCATTTATGTCTTTACTTAGGTTTTTTCCTATGTACCTTATGGTTTTTGGTGCTATTGTAAATTGAATCAATTTCCCTAATTTCTCTAACTACAGTTGTACTGTTAGTGTATAGAAGAACAGCTGATCTGTATATTTATTTTGTATCTTGCCACATTACTGAATAGCTGTATGAGTTCTCATAATTTGGGGGTGGAGTCTTTTGCGTTTTCAACATAAACTATTATGTGTCATCTGTGAGGAGAGAGTTTGACTCCTTCTTTACCAATTTGAATGTCTTTTATTTCTTTTTTATTTCTTTTTGTTGGCTGATTGTTTAAGGCTAAGAATTCTAGTACTATGTTGAACAATAGTGGAAAGAGTAGGCATCCCTGCCATGTTAAAGGAAAAACTCTCAAATTTTCTCCATCAATATTGATGTTCTCTGTGGCATTTTATACATGGCTTTTATGGCTTTTATGAAATTGAGAGATTTTGTCTCTATCTCTACATTCTGAAGAGTTTTAATCAGGAAGGAATGCTGTATTTTATCAAATGCTTTTTCTGCATCAGTTGAGAGGATTATATGTTTCCTGCTTTTTTCTTTCATTGGTGTCCTCTATCCTGTTGATTGCTTTGCAAATGTTGAACCATCTTTGCATCCCGTGAATAAATCCCACCTGGTTATGATGGATAATCCTTTTAATGTACTGTTGGATCCTGTTGGCTAGGATCTTGTTGAGGATTTTGAAATCCATGTTCATCAGGGATATCTGTCTGTAGATTTCCTTCTGGATGGGGTCTTTGCATGATTTTGGGATCAGAACAATTCTGACCTCATTAAACAAGTCTGGAAGTTTTCCTTCCATTACTATTTTTAAAAATAGCTACATAGAAACCAGTACTATTTCTTTTTTAAATGTTTCTTCGAAGACCATTGGGAAGCCATTTGGACATAGTTTCTTGTTTTTGGAGAGGCTTGTGATTACTGCTTTAATTTTGTTACTAGTTATTGGTCTTTTCATATTGTCAATTTCTTATTGTTTCTGTCTTGGTACTTCACGAATTTCCAGAAAGGCATCCATTTCTTTCAAGTTGTCTAATTCTTTCAAAGTAGTAGCTGATAATAACATTTATTTATTTATTTATTTATTTAATTCCTTTCAGTGTGCCAGAATTCATTGTTTATGTGCCACACCCAGGTGTCCATGCAATACATGCCCTCCATAATACCCAACACCAGGCTCACCCAAACTCCCAGTCCCCGCCCCTCCAAAACCCTCAGATTGATTTTCAGAGTCCATAGTCTCTCATGGTTCATCTCCCCTTCCAATTACCCACAACTTGCTTCACCTGTCCATCTCCACATGTCCTCCATGTTATTTGTTATGCTCCACAAATGAGTGAAACCATATGATAACTGACTCTCTCTGTTTGACTTATTTCACTCAGCACAATCTCTTCCAGTCCCGTCCATGTTGATACAAAAGTTGGGTATTCGTCCTTTCCGATGGAGGCATAATACTCCATAGTGTATATGGACCACATCTTCCTTATCCATTCATCCCTTGAAGGGCATCTTGGTTATTTCCACAGTTTGGCCACCGTGGCCATTGCTGCTATGAACATTGGGGTACAGAAGGCCCTTCTTTTCACTAAGTCTGTATCTTTGGGATAAATATCCAGTAGTGCAATTTCAGGGTCATAGGGAAGCTCTATTTTTAATTTCTTAAGGAATCTCCACACTGTTCTCCAAAGTGGCTGCACCAACTTGTATTCCCACCAACAGCGTAAGAGGGTTCCCCTTTCTCCACATCCTCTCCAACATACGTTGTTTACAGTCTTGTTAATTTTGGCCATACTAACTGGTGTAAGGTGGTATCTCAATGTGGTTTTGATTTGAATCTCCCTGATGGCTAGTGATGATGATTTTTTTTTTCATGTGTCTGATAGCCATTTGTATGTCTTCATTGGAGAAGTGTCTGTTTCTGTCTTCTGTCCATTTTTTGATATGATTATCTGTTTTTTGCGTGTTGAGTTTGAGGAGTTCTTGATAGATCCTGGATATCAACCTTTTGTCTGTACTGTCATTTGCAAATATCTTCTCCCATTCCGTGGGTTGCCTCTTTGTTTTGTTGACTGTTTCCTTTGCTGTGCAGCAGCTTTTGAGCTTGTGGAATTCATTTTAACTTTTGTTTCCTTTGCCTTTGGAGACATATCCTGAAAGAATTTGCTGTGCTTGATATTGAAGAGATTACTGCCTATGTTCTCCCCTATGATTCTGATGGATTCCTGCCTCACGTTGAAGTCTTTAATCCATGATATGTTTATCTTTGCATATGGTGTAAGAGAATGGTCGAGTTTCATTCTTCTACATATAGCTGTCCAATTTTCAAAGCACCATTTATTGAAGGGACTGTCTTTTATCCACTGGATATTTTTTCCTGCTTTGTCGAAGATTACATGACCATAGAGTTGAGAGTCCTTATCTCGGCTCTCTACTTTATTCCACTGGTCTATGTGTCTGTTTTTATGCCAGTACCATGCTGTCTTGGTGATCACAGCTTTGTAGTAAAGCTTGAAATCAGGTAACGTGATGCCGCCAGTTTTGTTTTTCTTTTTCAACATTTCCTTAGCAATTCGGGGTCTCTTCTGATTCCATACAAATTTTAGGATTATTTACTCCAGCTCTTTGAATAATACCGGTGGAATTTTATCGGAACGGCATTAAACGTATAGATTGTTCTAGGCAGTATAGACATTTTAACAATGTTTATTCTTCGATCCAAGAGCGTGGAATGGTCTTCCATCTTTTTGTGTCTTCTCTATTTCTTTCCTGAGTGTTCTGTAGTTCCTCAAGTACAGATCTTTTATCTCTTTGGTTAGGTTTGTTCCGAAGTATCTTATGGTTCTTGGTGCTATAGTAAATGGAATCGATTCTCTAATTTCTCTTTCTGTGTTTTCATTGTTAATGTATAAGAAAACAACTGATTTCTGTGTATTGACTTTGTATCCTGCCACATTACTAAATTGCTGTATGAGTTCTAGTAGTTTGGGAGTCGAGTCTATTGGGTTTTCCATATAAACTATCATGTCATCTGCAAAGAGAGAGAGTTTGACTTCTTCCTTGCCAATTTGGATACCTTTTATTTCTCTTTGTTGTCTGATTGCTGTTGCTAGGACTTCTAATACTATGTTGAACAAGAGTGGTGAGAGTGGGCATCCCTGTCGTGTTCCTGATCTCAACAGGAAGGCTGCAAGCTTTTTCCCATTGAGGATGATATTTGCTGTGGGTCTTTCATAGATAGATTTTATGAAGTTCAGGAATGCTCCCTCTATCCCTATACTTTGAAGCATTTTAATCAGGAACGGATGCTGGATTTTGTCAAATGCTTTTTCTGCATCAATAGAGAGGACCATGTGGTTCCTCCCTCTTCTCTTATTGATTTGTTCTATCACATTGATTGAGTTGTGAATGTTGAACCATCCTTGTAACCCAGGGATGAATCCCAGCTGGTCATGGTGGATAATCTTTTTAATGTGCTCTTGGATCCTATTAGCTAGGATCTTCTTGAGAATCCTGGCATCCAGATTCATGATTGATATTGGTCTAAATTCTCCTTTTTGGTGGGGTTTTTGCCTGGTTTGGGGATCAGGGTAATGCTGGCTTCATAATAGTAGTCTGGAAGTTTCCCTTCTGCTTCAATTTTTTGAAAGAGCTTCAGGAGAATGGGTATTATTTCTTCTTTGAAAGTTTGGTTGAATTTCCCAGGGAATCTATCAGGTCCTGGGATCTTGTTCTTTTGGGAGGTTTTTGATCACTGCTTCAATCTCGTTACTAGATATTGGTCTATTCAAGTTGTCAATTTCTTCCTGGTTCAGTTTTGGAAGTTTATAGTTTTCCAGGAATGCATCCATTTCTTCTAGGTTGCTTAACTTTTGACATATAACTGTTGATTATAATTTCTGATGATTGTTTTTATTTCCTTGGTGTTAGTCGTGATCTCTCCTTTTTCATTCATAATTTTATTAATTTGGGCCATCTCTCTTTTCTTTTGGATTCATTTGGCCAATGGTTTATTGATCTTATTGATTCCTTAAAAAAAACAGCTTCTAGCTTCATTGATGTGTTCTACTGTATCTCTGGTCTATACCTCATTGATCACTGCTTTAATCTTGTGTGTGGAGTTGGCCTAATTTATTGTTAATTCTCCAGTTCTTTAAGGTGTAGAGACAGCTGGTGTATTCTGGATTTTTCAATTTTTTTGAGGGAGGCTTGGATGGCTGTGTATTTCCCCCTTATTACTGCCTTTGCTGTATCCCATAGGTTTTGGACCAAAGTGTCTTCATTCTCATTGGTTTCCATGAATTGTTTAAGTTCTTCTTTCATTTCCTGGTTGATCCAAGCATTCTTAAGCAAGGTGGTCTTTAGCTTCCAGGTGTTTGAGTTCCTTCCAAACTTTTCCTTGTGGCTGAGCTCCCACTTCAAAGCATTGTGATTTGAGAATATGCAGGGATTATTCTCAATCTTTTGTTATCAGTTGAGCCCTGATTTATGACCCAGTATGTGGTCTATTCTGGAGAAGGTTCCATGTGCACTTGAGAAGAATGAGTATTCTGTTGTTTTAGGGTGGAATGTTCTGTATATATCTATGAGTTCCATCTGGTCCAATGTGTCATTCAACGCTCTTGTTTCTTTATTTATTTTCTGCTTGGATGATCTGTCAATACTGAGAATGGTGTTTTAAGATCGCCTCCTCTTAATGTATTCGTGTCAATATGACTCTTTATCTTGATTAATAGTTTTCTTATGTAATTGGCTGCTCCAATATTGGGGGCATAAATATTTACAATTATTAGATCTTTTGGGTGGATAGTCCCTTTTAGAATGATGTAGTGTCCTTCTGTATCTCTGACTACAGTCTTTAGTTGAAAATCTAATTTATCTGATATGAGAATCGCTACCCCAGCCTTCTTTTGAGGCCCATTTTTATGAAACATGCTGCTCCATCCCTTCACTTTCAGTATGGGTGTATCCTTAGGTTCCAAATGGGTTCCTTGTAGGCAACATATGGAAGGGTCCTGTCATTTTATACAAACTGCAACCCTGTGACATTTTTTGGGTGCTTTTAGGCCATTCTTGCTTAGAGTGATTATTGAGAGATGTTTTTATTGACATCGTGTTATCTGTGAAATCTTTGTTTCTATAGATTGTCTCCATATATTTCTCTTCAATGATATTCTCGGGTTTTTCATCTTTTACAGAAACCCCCTTAATACTTCTTGCAGTAATGGCTTGGTGGTCACATACTCTTTTAAATGTTGCCGGTCTTGTAAACTCTTTTTCTCTCCATCCATTTTGAATGTCAGTCATGCTAGATAAAGTATTCTTAGATGCATGTTCTTCTCATTTAGTGCCCTGAATACATCTTTCCAGCCCTTTCTGTCCTGCCAGGTTTCTGTGGACAGGTCTGATGTCATTCTGATGGTCTTTCTTCTGAACGTAAGGAACCTCTTCCCCCTAGCTGCTTTCAAGAGCTCCCCTTTGAAATTATGATTCATAATTTTCACAATGAGGTGTCTCGAGGTCTTTCTAGATTCTATGATCTTGGGGGGGAGGCCTTTCTGCCTCTAGTACATGAACACTGGTTCCTTTCACCAGTTTAGGAATATTTTCATGGAGATTTTGTTCAACTATATCCTCTAGTCTTCCTTCTTTCTCCTCCCACAGGGATTCCAATAATTCTGACGTTGGAACGTTTCATGACGTCATTTATTACTGTAATTCTATTTTCCTGGGTCTGTGTTGTCCAGGCTTCCTCCTGATCCCTTTTCTCTATCTGTTTGTCCTCCAGATCACCAATTCTATCTTCTGCCTCAGTTACCCTAGCTTTTAGAGAATGTAGATTAGATTGGAACTCATTGAGAGCATGGTTAACCTCATTCCTGGTGGCTTTCATTTCTGCCATCATCAATTCCATTTTGTCATCAAAGGCTTTCTCCAACCTAGCTATTGCCAGGATAATTGTTTGCCTGAATTCCCTTTCCTACATACTGTCTATGTCCATATCCCATAGCTGTGATGGAGAGTGCCCAGTCTCTGAATTTTTCGTCAGTTTTGCATTCTTCTTGCTAGTCATCTTGGTGAGAGATGGCTGAACGGACATGTAGCTGAATGTATCAATCGTGGTGCAGGCAAGGTGCACCCTGGAATGCTTCTGAGCAATCGAGAGTCCCCACCAACATGAAGGAAAAAAGAAAAAAAGGGAGAGTGAGAGAGAGAGAGAGAGACAGGGGAAAAAAAGAGAGAGAGAGAAGGCCCAGCCCGAATGTGTCCCAAAGGTAAGATTTACCAAATATACAAACAAAGCCAGACAAATAAAAAGACCAACAAGGGTAGATGAAAAGAAAAAATAAATAAATAAAAAGAACTCAACCAAAATGAACCGCAGGTATAAAATATATATACTACCAGAACAAAAACAAATATACAGAAACACTGACAGAAGAAAAAGATGAGACTGCGGTTATAAATTCTATGTGTGTGCGAAGAAGGTTATTTTGTTTCTTCCTGGATGTATCTTTATATCTTTGTTAAAGGATTCAACTTTCTTGAGATAAAGGGAGATTAAAACTGGTTTTATATATGGGAGTAGCATTGGTTGGGGAAAGGGGATTAATTTGAAGCTTATCTCTATATGAATATTAAAATATAAATAAATAAAATAAATTAAAAAATTGAAAAGCAAAAGAAAAACACAGGTATATGTATCAAAGAACTTCAGGTTAAAAGGGTGTCATATTATTTGATGTACTGAACATCTCATTGTGATGGTAAATAGATTAAAAAGGCACACAAAATAAATGAAAAGAATGAGAACAGTGGGAATGAATTAAAAATAAAAGTTGTATCTATGAAGTGGTGGTGGTTGTCTTCTTGTTTTTTTGTCTTTGTTTTTGTTTTTGTTTGTTTGGCTTTCTGGGGGAAGGGCTGCCACGTGGGTTTTCAGGAAGTCTTGCTAGAGTTGAGTCCTCCTACCCCCATCAAGGGGCTGGGCTCTGAGGAAACCAGTTTTCAGGCTTTTGTTCTCTGGAGGTTTTTTTGTTTGTTTGTTTGTTTCTCCCCTTGGTGGCTTTTGACAGTTCTTTGGAGGTTAGAGCAAAGCAAACTGCACCCAGACCTCCCTCTCAGAAAGAAGCCTCAGTCTTTTCCCCTCTAGGTGCTCAGAGCCCATAAATTCCCCCTCTGCCACTGGCAGAGCATGTCCCAGTCATGGTCTCTGGGTTCAGAGGAACTCCCGCTTGTACCCCAATCCACAAGAAATACTAGCCATGGCTGTCTGGGCAGGTACAGACTGCTGAAGAGGTCCAAAGCAGAGATAGTACACTGAAAGTTTCATGCTGGCCAGGGCTGGGGGTGTTCAAAATCTCCCTTTCCTAGAGAGCATCAGCTAGTGCCTGCATGGACCTCTCTCAGGGGAGGGTGTGGAGTGCGACTAAGACCCCCATCGCACAGCGTGTGTTCAGAGTGCAAAAGGCTGTGGTTCTATAGAGTGCCAGCTGGTGTCCACACCAAACTCCCCCACAGGCGCCACCACCCAGACGCTCTTAGGCATGCCAGCATCTCAGGGACCAAGACCTGGCTTCTTTGCTGCACTCTCTGGTTCTGCGCCAGTGGTGGCTGTCCTGGCTCCATGGACTTAGGTCCCTGTCCCTAACCGCCCAATTCCACCAATTTCCCCTTAAGATCTTTTGCTCTTTTTGAGTGCTTTCAACCACACTCCAAGTTAATGCTGGTCCCCAATCAGTGCACTCTCTACTCATTGGGGTATTACTTTCCAATGAATTGCTTCCAGTGGCTCCCTCCCCCTTTTGCTTATCTTCCAATATCAGTGCAATGTTCCCACTCCACTTTACCTGTTCACTGGTCTCTTCTGCTCCCACAGAGATGCAAAAGTGTATAATTCTAATGTCATGCTGACTTCATGTGATCTGAGTTCTTTAGTAGATAATCAGCTCACTTTAGGGGGCCAGTTGAAACAGTGCCTCTTACTTCTCAGCCATCTTGTCTCGAGATCGTGGAAAATAATTTCTAATAATTGTTTATATTTCTTTGGTGTTAGTTGTGATATCTCCCCTTTCATTCATAATTTCATTAATCTGTGTCCTTTCTGTTTTCTTTTGGGTAAGTCTGGCCAGGGATTTATTGATCTTATTAATTCTTCAAAAAAAAAAAAAAACAGCTTCTATTTTTCTATTTTTTCTGTACTGTTTTTCTGGTTTCTATTTCATTCACCTCTGCTCTAATCTTTATTATTTCTCTTCTCTTCCTTGGTTTCGGATTTATTTGCTCTTCTTTCTCCAGATCACTTACTTTTTTTAAATTTAAATTAAACTTTTCAGTGTTCCAAGATTCACTGTTTATGTGCCACACCCCGTGCTCCATGCAATACGTGCCTTCCTTAATACCCACCACCAGGCTCACCTATCCCCCGACACCCTTCTCTTCCAAAACCATCAGTTTGTTTCTCAAAGTCCACAGTCTCTCATGGTTCATCTCCCGCTCTGATTTCCCTTAATTCACTTTTCATTTTATTTTTCTAATGTCCTCCATGTTATTCCTTATGCTCTACAAGTAAATGAAACCATATGATAGTTGACTTCCTCTGCTTGACTTATTTCACTCAGCATAATCTCCTCCAGTCCCATCCATGTCGATACAAAAGTTGAGTATTCATCCTTTCTAATGGAGCCATAATATTCCATTTTATATAGGTACCATTTCTTCTTTATCAATTCATTTATTGAAGGGCATCTTGTCTGTTTCCACATTTTCTCAAATATGGCCATTGCTGCTAAGAACACTGAGGTACATATGGCCCTTGTTTTTACTACATCTGTGTCTTTGGGGTAAATACACAGTAGTACAATTGCAGCGTCATATGTAGCTCTATTTTTATTTTTTTTGAAGAATATCCCCACTCTTTTCCAATGTGGCTGCACCATCTTGCATTCCCACCAACAGTGTAAGATGGTTCCCCTTTCCATATCATCTCCAAAACTTATTGTTTACTGTCTTGTTAATTTTGGCCATAATAACTGGTGTAAGGTGGTATCTCAATGTGGTTTTGATTTGAATCTCCCTGATGGCTCATAATGATGAACAGTTTCTCATGTGTCTGTTAGCCATTTGTATGTCTTCTTTGGAGAAGTGTCTGTTCAATGCTTCAACCCATTTTTTTATGTGATTATCAATTTTTTTTGGGTGTTGAGTTTGAGGAGTTCTAAAGAGATCTTGGATATCAGCCCTTTGTCTGTAGTACCATTTAGGAATATCTTCTCCTATATCATTGGTTGCCTCCTTGTTTTGTTGACCTTTCCTTTGTTGTGCAGAAGGTTTTTATCTTGATGAAGTACTGAAAGTTCATTTTTGCTTTTGTTTCCTCTGCCTTTTGAGACATGTCTTGAAAGATGTTGCTGTATCCAATGTCAAAGAGGATACTGCCTATGTTTTCCTCTAGGATTTTGGTAGGTTCTTGCTTCATGTTGAGGTCTTTCATCCATTTTTAGTTTGTCTTTGTGTATGGTATGACCGAATGGTCGAGATTCATTCTTGTATACATCGCTGTCCAAATTACCCAGCACCATTTATGGAGGAGACTACCTTTTGTCCACTGGATAGTTTCCCTGCTTTGTCGAAGATTATTTGAACATAGAGTTGAGGGTCCATATCTGGACTCTCTTCTCTGTTCAGAGTGGTCTATGTGTCTATTTTTGTGCCAGTACCATGCTGTCTTGGTGATCACAGCTTTGTAGTAAAACTTGAAATCAGGCAACATGATGGCCCCAGTTTTGTTTCTCTTTTTCAACATATCCTTAGCGATTCGGGGTCTTTTCTGGTTCCATACAAACTTTAGGATTATTTGTTCCAGCACTTTGAAAGATGCTGGTGGAATTTTGATCGGGATGACATTGTAAGTATAGATTGCTCTGGGCAGTATAGACATTTTAACAATGTTTATTTTTCCGATCCATGAACATGGAATGCTTTTATATGTTTTTCTGTCTTCTTCAATTTCTTTCATGAGTTCTCTGTAGTTCCTCAAGTACAGATCCTTTACCACTTTGGTTAGGTTTATTCACAGGTATCTTATGGTTCTTGGTGCTTTACTAAATGGAATTGATTCTCTAATTTCCCTTTCTATATTTTCATTTTTACTGTAAAAGAAAACAACTTATTTCTGTGCATTGATTTTGTATCCTGCCATATTACTGAATTGTTGTATGAGTTCTAGTAGATTGGCCGGGTGGAGTCTTTTGGGTTTTCCATATAAAATATCATGTCATTGGTGAAGAGAGAGATTTTGACTTCTTCTTTGCCAACGGGAATACCTTTTTTGTTGTTGTTGTCTGATTGCTGGTGCTAGGACTTCTAGTACTATGTACAACTAAAGTGGCAAGAGTATGCATCCTTGTCGTGTTCCTGGAAGGCGGTCAGCTTTTTCCCACTGGGGATGATTTTCTCGGTGGATTTTTCATAGATAGATTTTATGAAGTTGAGGAATGTTCCTTCTATCCTTAAACTTTGAAGAGTTTTAATCAGGAACAGATCCTGTCTATTGTCATATGCTATTTCTGCATCAATTTAGAGGATCATGTGGTTCTTCTCTCTTCTCTTATTCATTTGTTCTAACACATTGATTGATTTGTTAATGTTGAACCACATGCTAGAGATAAATCCCCCCCCCCGGTCATGGTGAATAATTTTTTTAATGTATTTTTGGATCCTATTATCTAGAATATTGTGAATCTTGGCATTCACGTTCTTCAGGGGTATTGGTCTGAAATTCTATTTTTTAAGGTCTTTGCCTGTTTTGGGGATCAGGGTAATGTTGGCTTCACAGAAAGAGACTGGAAGTTTTCCTTTTGTTTCTATTTTTGAAACAGTGTCAGGAGAATAGGCATTATTTCTTCTTTGAATGTTTGGTATAATTCCCCCAGGGAATCCCTCAGGTCCTGGACTGTTGTTTTTTGGGAGTTTTTAAATCACTGATTCAATCTCATTGCTAAAGTTTGGTCTATTCAAGTTGTCAACTTCTTGTTTCCAGCCTGGAAGTTTATAGGTTTCCAGGAATGCATCCATTTCTTCTAGGTTGTTTAACTTACTGGCATATAACTGTTGATAATAATTTCTGATGATTGTTTCTATTTCTTTGGTATTGGTTGTGATCTCTCCCCTTTCATTCATAATTTTGTTAATTTGGGTCCTCTCTCTTTTCTTTTGGATTAGTTTGGCCAATGGTTTATTGATCTTATTGATTCTTT
Organism: Martes martes; assembly: GCF_963455335.1. NCBI lineage: Eukaryota > Metazoa > Chordata > Mammalia > Carnivora > Mustelidae > Martes > Martes martes. Next base: position 12,431,763 of record NC_137892.1, on the reverse strand, counting down.
TAAAGAACCAGCTTCTAGTTTCATTGATGTGTTCTACTGTATCTCTTGTTTCTAACTCACTGATCTCTGCTCTATTCTTGATTATTTCCTTTCTTGTGCATGAGGTTGGGTTAATTTGTTGTTGATTTTCCAGTTCTTTAAGATGTAAAAGGGTTGGTATATTCGGGATTTTTCCACTTTTTGGAGTGAGGCTTGGATGGCTATGTTTTTCCCTCTTAGAACTGCATTTCCCTCTTTAGAACTGTATCCTATAGATTTTGGACCAATGTGTCTTCATTCTCATTGGTTTCCATGAATTGTTAAAGTTCTTTGATTTCCTGGTTGATCCAAACGTTCAGTTTTTTTAATAGATTCTTTTTTTTTTTTCATTTTGACAGAGAGAGATACAGTGAGAGAGGGGACACAGGCAGGTGGAGTGGGAGAGGGAAAAGAAGGCTTCCTGATGAGCAGGGAGCCTGAAGTGGGCCTCCATCTCAGGACCCTATGTTTACTACTGGAGCTGAAGGCAGATGCTCTACCAACTGAGCCACCGAGGCATCCTGATGCAAACATTTTTGAGCAGGATTGTCTTTATTTTCCAAGTGTTTGAGTTCCTTCCAAAACTTTTGTAGTTGAGTTCCAGTTTCAAAGCATTGTGGTCTGAGAATATGCAGGGTATAATCTCAATTTCATATTGTTGGGTCCTGATTTGTGATGCAGAATATGGTCTATTCTTGAGAAAGTTCCATGTGTGCTCAAAAAGAATGAGTATTCTGTTGTCTTAGGTGGAATGTTCTATATATTTCTATGAGGTTCACCTGGCCCAGTGTGTCATTCAAAGCTCTTGTTTCCTTGTTGATTTTCTACTTGGATGATCTGTTTATTGCTGAGAGTGGCATGTTAAGATCCTCTACAATTAACATATTCATATCAATATGACTCTATTCTGTTTCACAGTTGGCTTATGTAGTTGGCTGCTCCCATGTTGGTTGCATAAATATTTACAATTGTTTGATTGTCTTGGTGGATAAAGCCTTTAAAAATCATGTACTATCTTTCTGTATCTCTGACTACAGTTTTTAATTTAAAATCTAATTTATCTGATGTAAGAATAACTACCCCAGCTTTCTTTCGAGTCCTGTTGGAATGAAAGATGTTTCTCCATCCCTTCACTTTCAGTCTGAATGTCTCCTTAGGTTCCAAATGTGGCTTTTGTATACAGAATATGGACAAGTCCTGTTGTTTTATCCAGTCTGTAACCCTGTGCTGTTTTATGGGAGCACTTAGGCTGTTCACATTGACAGTGATTATTGAAAGATAAGTTTTTATGGACATCATGTTGCCTGTGAAGTCTTTGTTTCTATAGATTGTCTTTGTAAATTTCTGTTCTATATGACTCTTGGGTTCTTTCTTCTTTTATAGAACCTGCGTTAATATTTCTTGTAGTGTCGGCTTGGTGGCCACATACTCTTAAACTTTGTCGGTCTCTCTCCATCCATTCTGAATGTCAGCCTTACTGGGATAAAGTATTCTTGGCTACATGTTATTCTTATTTAGTGTCCTGAATATGTCCTGCCATCCCTTTTTGGCTTGGAGGTTTCTGTGGACATGTCTGATGTCATTCTGATGGTCATTCCTATGTACATAAGGAGTCTCTTCCCCATAGCTGCCCTTAAGACAACTCTGAATTTTTGACTCCTGAATTTCAGTTATGTGCCTGGAATTCTTCCTACCCTTGTTGATATTGGGGAGGTGTTCTCTCTGCCTCTAGGGCACAAACACTTGTTCTGTTCCCCAGATTGGGGAAAGCTTCATCTAGTATTTGTTTAACTATATCTTCTAGTCCTCTTTCTCTCTCCACCCCCTCAAGGATTCCAATGATTCTGACATTGGAAAATTTCATCACGTAATTTATTTCCCTAATTCTGTTTTCATGGCTTCTAAGCTGCTTGTTCCAGGCCTTCTCCTGATTCTTCTTCTCTATTGGCTTTGTATTCTTGATCACTAATTCTATCTTCAGCCTCAATTGCCCTAGGTGTTACAGTACTTAGATTAGGTTGGATCTCATAGATGGGACTTTTAAGTTCTGCCAGATCAGCTCTCACTTCCGCCCTTAGAGATTCTATGTTGTCACTAATGGTCTTATGCAACCTAGCCATTGTCTGGATAACTGTGGCCCTGAATTCCATTTCTGAAATATTGTTTATGTACATATCTAATACTTCAGTGGCAGAGGTCACAGTCTCTGAATTTTTTCTCTGTTTTTCCTCCTCCTAATCATTTTGGTGGGACGTGGTTCAGGGGATGTGTAGCTCAAAGCACTATCATGCATGATCCAGTCAAGGTGCACCTTGGAAAGTTTTGAGTCAATTGGAAGCCACCACGAAAAAAGAGAAAAGCAAAAAAAAAAAAGGGGGGGGAAAGAGAAAAAAAAAAGGAAAACCCAGCCAAACTGAGTCCTCAAAGTAAGATTTATAAGGTACATAGACAAAAATGAACAAAAAGACTAACAAAAGTAAAAGAAAAGGATAAAAAGAAAAAGAAAAACCCAGCCAATGTGAATCCCAAGAGTAAGATTTATATACTACAAAAACAAAAACACAGAAACACTGACAAAGAATAAGATGTGAAGGTGGTTATAAATCCTTGATGTGGGTGAGAAAGGTTATTTCAGTTATTCCTGGGTATATCTTTTCTTTTTTTTAAATAAACATATAATGGATTTTTAGCCCCAAGGGTACAGGTCTGTGAATCGCCAGGTTTACACACTTCACAGGACTCACCACAGCACAACCCCCCCCCAATGTCCATAACCCCACCACCCTCTCCCTACCCCCTACCCCCAGCAACACTCAGTTTGTTCTGCAAAATTAAGAGTCTCTCATGGTTTGTCTCCCTCCCAATCCCATCTCATTTCATTTATTCTTTTCCTCCCCCCCAAACCCCTCATGTTGCATCTTCACTTCCTCATATCAGGGAGATTATATGATAGTTGTCTTTCTCTGATTGACTTATTTCATTAAGCATAATATCCTCTAGTTCCAACCACATCATCGCAAATGGCAAGATTTCATTTCTTTTGATGGCTGCATAGCATTCCATATGGAAGTGGAAAGTGTATATATACACAAACACACATGCACATATATATACACACACACACATATATACCACATCTTCTTTATCCATTCATCTGTTGATGGACATCTAGGTTCTTTCCATAGTTTGGCTATTGTCGACACTTCTGCTATAAACATTCGGGTGCACGTGCCCCTTTAGATCACTACGTTTGCATCTTTAGGGTAAATACTCAGTAGTGCAATTGCTGGGTCATAGGGTAGCTCTATTTTCAACTTTTTGAGGAACCTCCATGCTGTTTTCCAGACTGGTTGCATCAGCTTGCATTCCCACCAACAGTGTAGGAGGGTTCCCCTTTCTCCGCATCCGCGCCAGTATCTGTCATTTCCTGACTCATTAATTTTAGACATTCTGACTGCTGTGAGGTGGTATCTTATTGTGATTCCTGGGTATATCTTTTTATCTTTGTTAAAGAATTCAACTTTCCAGAGATACAGGGGAATTAAAACTTGTTTTTATATAGGGATAGTATTGAATAGGAAAAAAGATTACGTTGAAGTTTAGATCTATATATATTAAAAGAAGAAAGAAAAAGAAAAAGAAACCCATGTATATGTATGAAAAGTGTTCAAGTTAAAAAGTTATTATGGAATATGTTGTATTGAACATCTATTTGTAACTCTAAGTAGGTTAAAAACAAGAAGAAGAATTATGAGAATGAATTTTTTAAAAAAGGGGGGGGCGCCTGGGTGGCTCAGTGGGTTAAGCTGCTGCCTCCGGCTCAGGTCATGATCTCAGGGTCCTGAGATCAAGTCCTGCCTCGGGCTTTCTGCTCAGAAGTGAGCCTGCTTCCCTCTCTTTCTCTCTACCTACTTGTGATCTCTCTCTGTCAAGTAAATAAATACAATCTTAAAAAAAATGCGTCTATGAAATATACAGGTTTGGGGGCAATACCTGGACCTTAATATATTGTTTTATCCAGAAACTGGTTTTTCACAGTTTTATGGGGACCTTGTGGTTGTTGTCCTTTTTTTCTTTTGCCTTGTCTTCTGTGGGAGGGTCCTGCCACATTGTTTTTCAGTCAGTCTTACCTGGGTTGAGTCACCCTGCCCACTTTCAAGGGGCTGGACTCTCTGGAAACTGGTTTTTCATGCTTCTGTTCTCTGAAGGTTTTTCTTCTTTGGCAGCTTTTGCCGCTTTTTCGAGGGTTAGTGTAAAGTAAACTACCTGCACCCAGACCTCCACCTCAGAGAAAAGCCTCAGTCTGCTCCCCTCTGGATGGTCCAGAACACACAAACTGAACCTCTGCAAACTCTGCTGAACACCAAAACCTCCCACAGTCAGTGTGCACTCCCACCCACCACCTCCGTGGTCGCCCAATGCCCCCACTTGTCTCTGCATCCCCATGCACTAAAACCGGGAGCGATATTGTTCTCCCATTTCCAGTGGCTGCTGATGCCAGGACTGCTGTCTGGAGACCATGCCCACACCCCATTCTTTCAGAACCTGTTGCGACCCAGGCTGCAGAAGGTGGTGGCAAAGGTCTGGGAAGGCTGTGGCCCAAGGGACCTTGGGCAGGAGCCTGCGCAGGGCTCTCTCAGGTATGGGCAAGTGTACACACAGCCCCAGCAATGGTGCAAGAAGCAGAAAGCCATGAGCTAAGGGACTACCAACAGGAGCCCCTGCCATGCTTTCAGGCATGGGTGGGTGCTGGCTATGACCAACCTCAGACTTTGGGTTTAGGTCCATGTCTATGGCTGCCTGATTAAACCACTGACCCCTTAAGGCCCTTTGTTCTTTTTGAGTGTTTTTAACTAGAATCCAAGTTAATCCTGGTCCCCAAGCACAGTTGAAACAGAGTCTCCTACTTCTCCACCATCTTGCTTCTCCCTCCTAGATGCATTTTATTTCTTTTCATTGTCTGATAGCTAAGGTTAGGACTTCTAGTACTATGTTGAATAACAGTGGTGAGACTGGACATCTCTGTCATGTTCTTGACCTTAGAGAAAAAGGTTTCAGTTTTTCCCTATTGAGGATGATATTTGCTATGGGTTTTTAGTATATGGCCTTTATGATATTGAGGAATATTCCCTTTATACTTACACTGCAGAATTTTAATCAAGAAAGAATGCTGCATTTTGTCAAATACTTTTTTTGCATCTATTAAAAGGATTATGTGGGTTCTTGCCCTTTCTTATATTCATTTGGTGTATCACATTGATTGATTTATGTTGAACCACCCTTGCAACCCCAGAATAAATTACACTTCGTTTTTTATATATGGTTAGATACTATTGGCTAGTATGTTAAGAATTTTGGGATTCACAGTCATTAGGAATATCAGCCTATAATCCTCCTTTTAGGGAATCTTTGGTTTTAGAGTCAAGGTATTGCATTGATGGCCTTATAGAATGAGTTTGGAAGTTTTTCTTCCATTTCTATTTTTTGAAACAGTCAGAAGAATAGATATTAATTTTTCTTTAAATGATAGAATTCTGCTGGGAGGCCATCTGGTCCTGGACTTTTGTTTGTTGGGATATTTTAATTACTCCTTCAATTTCTTGTTTACTATGGTTCTTTTCATGTTTTCTATTTATTCCTGTTTCAATTTTGGTAGTTCATATGTTTCTAGGACTGAAAGACAACCTATGGAATGGAAGAAGATATTTGTAATGTTTTGTCACATAAATGGTTAGTATCCAAAATCTACAAAGAACTTCTCAAACTCAACACCCAAAAAACAAATAATCCAGTTAAGAAACAAGCAGAAGACATGGACAAACATTTCTTCAAAGACAAGCAAGTGGTCATCAGACATATGAAAAGATGCTCAACACCATTTAGCATCAAGGAAATACAAATCAAAACCACAATGAGATCCCACCTTTCACCAGTCAGAACAGCTAAAATTAACAACACAGAAAACAACAGATATTGGTTAGGATGTAGAGAAAAGGAAACCCTCTTGCACTGTTGGTGGGAAGGCATACTGGTACAACAGAGTGTTGTTTGGAAAACAGAGTGGAGGTTCTTCAAATAGTTAAAAATGGAGCTATCATATTACACAGCAGTTATACTACTAGGTATTTATCCAAAGAATACACATGTGGCGATTTGTAGGGTACCTACACCCCAATGTTCATAGCAACAATGTCCACAGTAGCCAAAATACAAAATGATCCCAGATGCCTATCAACAGATGAATGGCGAAAATGTGGTATATTTTTAAAATAGATTGTTATTCAGCCATCAGAAAATATGAAATCTTACATTTTCATACACAATGATGTAGAAGAAACTAGAGGGTGTTATGCTGAGTGAAGTAAATTAGTCAATGAAAGACAAATATGGTATTTCACTCATATGTGGAATAAAAGAAAGAACATAGAGGATCATAGGGGTAGGGAGGTAAAAATAAAATACATCGAAACCAGAGAAAGAGACAAACCATAAGAGACTCTTAACTATAGGAAACGAACTGAGGGTTGTGGAAGGGATGTGGATGGGGGTATGGGGTAACTGGATGATGGACATTATGGAGGGCACTTGATATAATGAGTACTGGATGAATCATTAATGCAATTCATGCAACTGATGAATCATTAAACTCTACCTCTGAAACTAATAATACAGTATCTGTTGATTGATTTTAAATGATAAAAATTTCAACAAAGAAGAAATTACTAGAACTAATAAAAGAAATTGGCAAATTCATGGAATATAAAATCAAGGTATTGGGATTTCTATATACCAATTTTTAAGCAGCATAATGAGAAATCAAGGAATCAATCCCATTTACAATGGCACCAAAACCCATGATACCTAGGAATAAACCTAACCAAAGAAGTGAAAGACTTTTAGTAAGAAAACGATAAAACAAGGATGAAAAAAACTGAAGACAGCACAAAGAAATGGAAAGATACTCCATGCTCATGGATTGAAAGATCATTGTTGAAATATCTATACAACCCAAAGAAATGTGCAGATTTAATGAAATTCCAATCAAAGTACCAACCATTTTTCACAGAGTACCATTTTTCCCAGAGCTTGAACAAACTATCACAGAATATATATGGAAACACAAAAGACCCTGAATACCCAAAACAATCTTGAAAAAGCAAAACAAAACAAAACAGGGGGTATCCGGGTGGCTCAGTGGATTAAGCCTCTGCCTTTGGCCCTGGTCATGATATCAGGGTCTGGGATCAGGCCTTGCATTGGTCTCTCTGCTCAGTGGGGAGCCTGCACCACCCACCCCGTCTGCCTCTCTGTCTACTTGTGATCTCTCCCTCTCTGTCAAATAAATTTTAAAAAATCTTAAAAAAAAAAACGAGCTAAAGTCATCCTAATTCCATACATAAAGTTATATTAAAAATGTGTAGAGATCCAGACGGTATGATACTGGCATAAAAATAGAAGTTCAAGAGCACAGACTAGAAAATCCAGAAATGAACCCGCAGCTATATGGTCATTTAATGTTCAACAAAGCAGAAAAGATTATTCAGTGGGTAAAAGACAATCTCTTTAACAAATGGTATTGGGAAAACTGGATAAAACATGCAAAAGAATAAGACTGGACCTCTTTTTTTATATCACACACAAAATTTAATTATAAATGGTTGAAAGACCTAATATGAGACAGGAAACCATTAAAATCCAGAGAAGAACATAGGCATAATGTCTTTGACCTTGTCCATAACAACTTCCTACTAGATATGTCTCCTGACACAAGGGAAACAAAAGCAAAATAAACTATTGTGTTTTCATTAAAGCTACTGGACATCAAAGGAAACAATTGAAAAAATCTAAAAGGCAATGTACAGAATGGGAGTAGATATTTTCAAATGGCAGTTATGATAAGTGGTTATTATTCAAAATGTATAAAGAACTTATCAAAGTTGAGGGGGCAAGATGATGGAAGAGTTGGGGACCCCATTTCAATTGGTCCCCTGAATTTAGCTGGATATCTATCAAACCATTCTGATCACCCACAAAAAGAGCCTTAGGAAGCTGGGAGCCCATGTAAGAATATATATTTGGATCTCTACAAGCAGTAAAGCTACTGCTTTTTGCAAAGTAGGATGTGCAGAGTCATGAATCTGCAGGGAGATATTGGAAGATAAACAGAAGAGGGGGGAGCCCTCATATGCTGGTTCTTGAAAGTAATATAACACTGGAGCAAAAATCAGAACCCTTAGGAATCTTCTGTAGGAAGAAATATCCCTCTCTGAAAGGGGGTTTGGAAAGGAAAAGGTAGAATTCTAGGTAGGGCATTGTGGTCTCAGGATCTGAGGAGTCACAGAACTACCAGGGGTGCCTGAAACAGTAGAATGCCTGAGAAGTAGAGTGGGGAAGAAGCCCAGTGGGGTCAGCGAGCCCAGGAGGGGACTTAGCTTGGGTCATGATAAACCATGAGCCAGGATGGTCAGTAATTGTTCTTTTCCTGAGCAGCCTGAAAAAGAAGGGAACCTGTGCCTGCAGCTGGGTAAACCTCGTAGGGCAGCAGTGGCCCAGAAAGGACATTAAGGCAGCATCCAGACATGATCCCGGAGCATCAGGGGCACGTGGGAGCCCATGGCTGCTCATGGTTTTAGAGCCACAAAGGGCAGTGGCACTCAGGGATCCCTGGGACTACTCATGAGAAAGTAATGTGTGCTGCAGGGGCCTATGGGTTTTGGCACATACAGAAGTGGAGACTGAATGTCTCTGAGGGTTTATGAAAGAGGGCAGAACGCATACTTTCTGCTCTGTGTCAGAGTTTTGGCTATGGCCATTTTTGCTCTGATCCTCTGAAGAGGCAAGGAAATCCTCGGGGGGGGGGGGGAGGGAAAGACACACAGAGGATGAGTTTACACTGAGCCCTTCCCCTTGACAGGGGGTGGGGCAACTCTGTCCAAGTAGGAATACCTGAGAAACAGCATGGCAGGTCTCTTCCCCAGAAGACTGTCTGAAAGAATGGGTGGATGACAAAGCTATGGATTCCACAAGACTATAAAATTTCGACATCAGGGGAAAATACCATATTGAACTCCAGTTGTTGCCTCACGACTCCTTTATTTTTCAGATAAAATTCTCCTATTCTTTTTTTTCTTATGTTTTTCTCTCTCTCTCTTTTTTAACTTTTACATTTTTCTCATCTAAATTAGATGCTTATTATATCAACTTATATTTCACAGTTGTTTAAACATATTTTTCAACATCTATATTATATATATGTATATACATATATATGTATATATATGCTTCATTTTATTTTTTTATTTTTTTATTTTTATTTTTTTAAGATTTTATTTATTTGACAGAGAGAAATCAGAAGTAGGCAGAGAGGCAGGCAGAGAGAGAGGGGGAAGCAGACTCCCCACTGAGCAGAGAGTCTGATGTGGGGCTCGATCCCAGGACCCTGAGATCATGACCCGAGCCGAAGGCAGAGGCCTAAACCACTGAGCCACCCAGGCGCCCCTATATATGCTTCATTTTAGTCCTTAGTTCACTCTCTTCAACTTTACATTATATATATGCTCTACTTTCACTCTTCAGTTTCATCTTCATATGTATTTTTTTTACTTTCTTTCCAATTTTGAGATGTAGCATCTTTTTTTTTAAATTTAATTTTACTTCTTTAGTGTTACAAGATCCATTGTTTATGCCCCACACCCAGTGCTCCACGCAATACATGCCCTCCTTAATACCAACACCAGGCTCTCCCAACCCCCCACACTTCTCCCCTCCAAAACCCTCAGTTTATTTCTCAGAGTCCACTCTCATGATTCCTCTCCCCTTTATTCCTTATGCTACACAAGTAAGTAAAACCATATGATAATTGATTCTCTCTGGTTCACTTATTTCACTCAGCATAATTTCTTCTAGTCCCGTCCATGTTGATACAAAAGTTGAGTATTCATCCTTTCTGATGGAGGCATAATACTCCATTGTATATATGGACCATATCTCCTTTATCCATTTGTCTGTTGAAGGGCATCTTGGTTCTTTCCACAGTTTGGCGACTGTGGCCATTGCTGTTATGCAAAATGGGGTACAGTTGGCCATTCTTTTAACTACATCTGTATCTTTGGGGTAAATACCCAGTAGTGCAATTGCAGGGTCATAGGGAAGCTCTATTTTTAATTTCTTAAGGAATCTCCACACTGTTCTCCAAATTGGCTGCACCAACTTGCATTCCCACCAACACTGTAAGAGGGTTCCCCTTTCTCCACATCCACTCCAATGCACGTTGTTTACTGTCTCGATTTTGTCCATTCTAACTGTTGTAAGTTGGTATCCCAATGTGGTTTTGATTTTAATCTCTCTGATGGCTAATGATGAACATTTTTTCATGTGTCTGCTAGCCATGTGTATGCTTTCTTTGGAAAAGTGTCTGCTCATGTCTTCTGCCCATTATTTGACATAATTATCTGTTTTTTGAGTGTTGAATTTGAGGAATTCTTTATAGATCTTGGATATCAACCCCTTGTCTGTAGTGTCATTTGCGAATATCTTCTCTTACTCCATGGGCTGTCTCTTTGTTTGGTTGAATTTTTTATTTATTTATTTTTTAATATTTATTTATTTATTTATTTTTGCTTTTGCTGTGTAGAAGGCTTTGATCTTGATGAGGTCCCAAAAGTTCATTTTTGCTTTTGTTTCCTTTGCCTTTGGAGACATGTCTTGAAAGAAGTTGCTGTGGCCAATGTTGAAGAGGTTACTGCCTATATTCTCTTCTAGGATTTTGATAGATTCCTGCCTCATGTTGAAGTCTTTATCCATTTTGTGTTTACCTTTTGTATGGTGTAAGAGAGTGGTTGAGTTTTATTCTCCCATACATAGCTGTCCAGTTTTCTCAGCACCATTTATTGAAGAGACTGTCTTTTTTCCACCGGATATTTTTCCCTGCTTTGTCAAAGATTAGTTGACCATAGAGTTGTGGATCTATATATGGGCTCTCTATTCTGTTCCACTGGTCTATGTGTCTGTTTTTGTGGCAGTACCATGCTGTCATGGTGATCACAGCTTTTTAGTAAAGCTTGAAATCAGGCAACATGATGCCCTAGTTCTGTTTTTCTTTTCCAACATTTCCACAGTAATTTGGGATCACTTCTGGTTCCATAAAAATTTTAGGATTGTTTGTTCCAGGACTTTGAAAAATGCTGGTACAATTTTTATTGGAATGGCATTGAAAGTATAGATTGCTCTGGGCAGTAGAGACATTTTAACAATGTTTATTTCTCTAATCCATGAGCATGGGATGCTTTTCCATCTTTTTCTGTCTTCTTCACTTTCTTTCATGAGTGTTCTGTAGTTTCTCGAGTACAGATCCTTTACCTCTTTGGTGAGGTTTAGTCCCAGGTATTTTTGGTTCTTGGTGCTATAGTAAATGGAATTAATTCTCTAATGTCCCTTCCTGTATTTTCATTGTTAGTATATAAGAAAGCAATGGATTTCTGTACATTGACTTTGTATTCTGCCACATACTGAACTGCTGTGTGAGTTCTATTAGTAGGGGGGTGGAGTCTTTTGGGTTTTCCATATAAAGTATAATGTCATCTGTGAAGAGAGAGAGTTTGACTTCTTCATTGCCAATTTGAATACGTTTTATTTCTTTGTGTTGTCTGATTGCTGTTGCTAGGTCTTCTAATACTATGTTGAACAACAGTGGCAGGAATGGGAATCCTTGTCGTGTTCCTGGTCTCAAAGGGAAGGCTGTCAGCTTTTCCGCATTGAGAATGATACTTGATGTGGGTTTTTCATAGATGGATTTTATGAAGTTGAGGAATGTTCCCTCTAGTCCTATACTTTGAAGAGTTTTAGTCAGGAACGGATGCTGTATCTTCTCGAATGCTTTTTCTGCATCAATTGAGAGGATCATGTGTTCTTCTCTCTTTTCTTATTGATTTGTTCTATAACATTGATTGATTTGCAAATGTTTGACCACCCTTGCATCCCAGGGATAATTCCCACCTGATCATGGTGGATAATATTTCTACTGTAGTGTTGGATCCTATTAGCTAGAATCTTGTTGAAAATCTTAGCATCCACATTCATCAACGATATTGGTCTGAAATTCTCCTTATTGATGGGGTCTTTGCCTGATATGGGTACCAGAGTAATGTTGGCCTCATAGAAAGTGTTTGTAATTTTTCCTTCTGTTTCTATTTTTTGAAGAAGCTTCAAGAGAAGAGGTATTATTTCTTCTTTGAATGTTTGGTGGGATTCCCCAGGGAATCCATCAGGTCCTGGGCTGCTTTATTTTTGTGGGGGGAGTTTGCTTCAAACTTGTTACTAGATATTAGTTTATACAGTTTGCCAGTTTCCTCCTGATTCATTCTTGGAAGTTTATAGGTTTCCAGGAATGCATCCATTTCTTCTAGGTTGCTTAACTTATTGGCATATAACTGTTGATAATAATTTCTGATGATTGTTTCGATTTCCTTGATGTTAGTCAAGATCTCTCCCTTTTCATTCATAATTTTATTAATTTGGGTCCTCTCTCTTTTCTTTTAGATTAGTTTGGACTGTGGTTTATTGACTTTTATTCTTTCAAAAAACCAGCTTCTGGTTTTGTTGATTTGTACTACTGTATTTCTAATTTCTCTCATTGATCCTGCTCTAATCTTGATTATTTCCCTTCTTTTGCTTGAGGTTGGTTTAATTTGTTGTTGATTTTCCAGTTTTTTAAGGTGTAAAGAGAGCTGGTGTATTCAGGAATTTCAATTTTTTTGAATGAGGCTTGGATGGCTATGTATTTCTCTTGAGGACCACCTTTCCATATCCCATAAGTTTTGGACCGATGTGTCTTCATTCTCATTGGTTTCCATGAATTGTTTAAGTTCTTCTTTGATTTCCTAGTTGTTCAAACATTCTGAAGCAGGGTGGTCTTTAGCTTCCAAATGTTTGAATTCCTTTCAAACTTTTTTTTTTAATTGTTGATTTCCAGTTTCAAAGCTTTGTGGTCTGAGAATATGCAGTGAATAATCTCAATCTTTTGGTATCACTTAAGCCCTGATTTGTGACTTACAAAGTGGTCTGTTTTGGAGAAAGTTCCATGTGCACTGGAGAAGACGGTTTTTTGTTTTGTTTTGTTTGTTTGTTTTTTGTTTTTTTGTTTTTTGGGGGGTGGAATTTTATGTATATATCTATGTGGTCCATCTGTTCCAATGTGTCATTCAAAGCTCTTTTTCTTTCTTGATTTTCTGCTTGCATGATCTGTCTATTACTGAGAGTGTCATGTTAAGAATCCCTACTCTTAATGTAGTCATATCAATATGACTCTATTTTGATTAACATTTGGCTTATGTAGTTGGCTGCTCCCTTATTGGGGGCATAAATATTTACAGTTGTTAGATTTTCTTGGTGATTAGGCCCTTTAAGAATGATGTAGTGTCCATCTGTATCTCTGCCTACAGTCTTTATTTTAAAATCTAATTTATCTGACATGAGAATAACTACCCCAGCTTTCTTTTGAGTCCTGTTGGAATGAAAGATGCTTCTCCATCCCTTCACTTTCAGACCGGATGTATTTTAGATTAAAAATGTGTCTCTTTTAGACAGTATATGGATGGGTCATGTCGTTTTATTCAACCTGCAACCCTTTGCCGTTTTATGGGAGCATATAGGCCATTCACATTGAGAGTGATTGTGGAAAAATACGTTTTTATTGAAATCATGTTGTCTGTGAAGTCCTTGTTTCTATAGATTGTCTTTGTAAATTTCTGTTCTGTGACACTCTTGGATTCTTTCTTCCTTTATAGACCCCGCCCCCTTAATATTTCTGGTAATGCCAGCTTGGCAGTCACATACTCTTTTAATCCCCGCCACCCTTGGAAGCTCTTTATCTCTTCGTCTGTTTTGAATGTCAACCTTGCTGGATAAAGTATTCTTGGCTACATGTTCTTCTCATTAAGTGCCCAGAATATGTCTTGCCAGCGCTTTCTGGCTTGCCATTTTTCTGTGGACAGGTCTGATGTTATTCTGATGGACCTTCCTTTGTACATAAGGAATCCCTTCCCCCTAGCTGCCCTCAGAAGCTCTTGTCTAAAATTATGATTCATGAGTTTCACAATCAATTGTCTTCGGGTCTTTGTAGGTCATTGATCTTGGTCGGTGTTAATTTTTCCCCTAGGACACAAATGCTGGTTCCATTCCCAGACTGGGAAAACTTTCATCAAAAATTTGTTCAAGTATATCTTCTAGTCTTCTCTCTTTCTCCACTCCATTGGAGATCCCAATAATTCTGACTTTGAACATTTCATGGTGTCATTTCTTTCCCTAATTCTGTTTTCATGGCTTCTAAGTTGTTTGTTCCAGGCTTCCTCCTGGCCTTTTTTCTCTATCAGTTTGTCCTCTAGATCACTAATTCTATCTTCTTCCTCTGTTACCTTAGCTGTTAAATTATTTAGAATAGACTGAATTGCATTAATAGCATTTTAACTTCTTCCAGGTCGGCTCTCACTTCTGCCCTTAGATATTCTATGTTGTCACTAATGGTTATCTTCAACCTAGCCATTCCCTGGATAATTGTTACCCTGAATTCCCTTTTTAACATGCTGTTTATGTCCGTATCCAATAGTTATGATGGAGAGAGCCCGCTTTCTCATTTTTTTCCTCTGTTGGATGTTCCTCCTCATAAGCATTTTGGTGAGAGGTGGTTGAGGGGATGTATAGCTGACCCAGGCAAGGTTCACCCTGGAACATTTTAGAGCAATTGAAAGTCACTACCAAAAAGAAAGGAAAACAAAAAGAGAAAAAGAGAGAAAACCCAGCCAAAATGAGCCCCAAAAGTAAGATTTATAAGGTTTATAAGCAAAAACAGACAAACAAAAAGACTGATAAAAAGTTAAATGACAAGAGGGCGGTGGGGATAAGATGGTGGAGAAGTAGTAGGCGCTGTTTCAACCGGTCCCCTAAAGTGAGCTGATTATCTACCAAAGAACTCTGAGCACCCAAGAAATAAGCCTGAGATTAGAATTATACACTTCTGGATCTCTACAGGGGCAGAAGATGCCAGTGGACAGATAAAGCAGAGTGGGACCATCGGAATGATATCAGAGGATAAAAGAGGGAGAGAGCCACCAGAAGTGACTCATTGGAAAGTAGTACTCCAATACGAGAGTGCCCTGTGATTGGGGACCAGCATTAACTTGGAGTGTGGTTGAAATCACTCAAAAAGAGCAAAAGATATTAAGGGGAGATTGGTGGAATTGGGCATTTAGGGACAGGGGCTTAAGCCCACAGATCCAGGACAGCCATCGCTGGCGGTGAGCCAGAGAGAGTGCAACTAACAAGCCAGGCCTTGGTCTCTGAGCCACCGGTGTGCATGGGCGTGTCTGTTTGGTGAGAAAGTCTGGTGTGGACACCAACCGGTGCTCTCTAGAACCACAGCCTTTTGCACTCTGCACCTGCACTGAGTGACTGGGGTCTGAGTTGTGCTCCAAAGCCTCCCCTGAGAGAGTTAAGTGCAGGTACTAGCTGGTGCTCTCTAGGACTGGGAGAGTCTGAACACTCACAGCCCAGTGCAGCATGAAAACCTCAGTGTGCTATCTCTGGTTGGGACCTCTTTGGCAGTCTACCTGGCTGGAGAGCCTCCATGGAGGCAACTGCTGGAAGCCAGCTCTGTGGACTACTACTTCTTGTGGTTTTGGTAACGCTGAGGCACAAGAGGGAGCTCCTGCGACCCCTGAGACCATTACTGGGTACATGCTCTACCAGCAGCAGGGGGGGATTTATGTATTCTGGAGCACCCAGAGGAGATCATACTGAGGCTTCTCTCTGAGATGGAGGTCTGGGTGCAGTTTGCTTTCCTCTAAACCTCCAAGGAACCCCAAAAAGCTGCCAAAGGGAGGGAAACAAAACAAAACAAAACAAAACAAACAAACAGAAAACAAAACCTCCAGAGAACGAAAGCCTGAAAAACCGGTTTCCTCAGAGCCCAGCCCCTTGATAGGAGGCAGGAGGACTCTAGCAAGACTTCCTGAAAATCTACGTGGCAGGCCCCTCCCCCAGAAAGCCAGAGGAAAAACAAAACAAAACAAAACAAACAAAAAATCCAAGAGAACAACCAACACTACTTCAGTTACAAGTTTTATTTTTAACTCGTTCCCACTACTCTCATTCTTTTCAATTTTTTAAAAATAATTTTTAACCTATTTTTCATCACAGTGAGAGGTTCAGGACAACAATTTCCATAATAACCTTTTAATTTGAACTTTTTTGATACATATACCTGTGTTTTTATTTTCCTTTTCTATTTTTCTTATTATTAAATTAAATTTATTTTATTTCATTTTTTAGTATTCATATAGAGATAAGCTTCAAGGTAATTCCCTTTCCCCAATCAATGCTACCTCTATATATACCAGTTTTAATTCCCTTTATCTCAGGAAAGTTGAGTACTTTAACAAAGATACCAGGATACATCCAGGAAGAATCAAAATAATGTTCCTCCCCCCACACTAAGAATTTATAACCATGCTCCCATCTTTTTCTGCTGTCAGTGTTTCTGTGTATTTGTTTTTGTTCTGGTAGTATATAAATCTTATACATGGGGTTCATTTTGGCTGGGTTCTTCTTCTTCTTCTTCTTTTTTTTTTCTTATCATTACTTTTGTCAGTATTTTTGTTTCTGTGTTTTTTGTTTGTATACTTTATAAATCTTACCTTTGGAGCCTATTTGGGCTGGGCCTTCTCTTTTCTCTTTTATTTTTTGTTCCTCTCTCTCTATCTCTCTTTCTCTTTTCTTTCTTTTGGCGGGACTCCCAATTGCTCACAAGCATTCCAGAATGCACCTTTCCTGCACCATGTTTGATACATTCAGTTACACATCCCTTCAGCCATCTCTCACCAAAATGACTAGGAGGAGGAATTCCCAACAGAAGAAAAATTCAGAGACTGTGCCTTCTCCATCAGAGCTATTGCACATGGACATAAACAGTATGTTGGAAAGGGAATTCAGGCTAACAATCATCCAGTCAATGACTAGGTTGGAGAAAGCCTTTAGTGGCAAAATTGAATTGATTAGGGCAGAACTGAAAGCCACCAGCGATGAAGTTAACAATATTCTCACTGAGTTCCAATCTAATCTAAATTCTCTAAAAGCTAGGGTAACTGAGGCTGGAGATAGAATTAGTGATCTAGAGGACAAACAGATAGAGAAAAAGGACCAGGAGGAAACCTGGAACAAACAGCTCAGAAGCCATGAAAACAGAATTAGGAAAATAAATGATGCCATAAAACATTCCAATGTCAGAATTATTGGAATTCCTGAGGGGGAGGAGAAAGAAAGGGGGCTAGAAGATATAGTTGAACAAATTCTCCATGAAAATTTTCCCAATCTGGTGAATGGAACCAGTGTTCCTGTACTACAGGCAGAAAGGGCTCACCCCAAGATCGTAGAATCTAGAAAGACCTCGAGAGACCTCATTGTGAAAATTATGAATCATAATTTCAAAGGGGAGCTCTTGAAAGCAGCTAGGGGGAAGAGATTCCTTACGTACAGAGGAAAGCCCATCAGAATGACATCAGACTTGTCCACAGAAACCTGACAAGCCAGAAAAGGGCTGACAAGACATATTCTGGGCATGAAATGAGAAGAACATGCAGCAAAGAATACTTACAAAGCAAGGTTGACATTCAAAATAGATGGAGAAATTAAGAGCTTCCAAGACCAGCAAGATTTAAAAGAGTGTGTGACAACCAAGCAGGCATTATAAGAAATATTAAGGGAGTTTCTATAAAGGAGAAAAAAACCCAAGAATATAATTGACAAGAAATTTATACAGGCAATCTATAGAAACAAAGATTTCACAGGTTACAGGATGTCAATAAAATCATATCTCTCAATAATCACTCTCAACGTGAACTACTTAAATGCATCCATAAAACAGCACTGGTTTGCAAATTGAATAAAACGATAAGACCCATCCATATGTTGTCTACAAAAGACCCATTTTGACCCATTTTGATACATCCTAAGGATACATCCAGACTGAAAGTGAAGGGAAGGAGATGCAACTTTCTTGCCAACAGTACTCAAAAGAAGGCTGGGGTAGCAATTCTCATATCAGATAAGTTAGATTTTAAACTAAGGACTGTGGTCAGAGATAAATATGGACACTACATAATTATTAAATGGATTATCCACCAAGAAGATCTAACAATTGTAAATATTTATGTCCCAATATGGGAGTAGGCAACTACAAAAGACAACTGTTAATCAAGATAAAGAGTCATATTAATATGAATATATTAATAGTAGGGGATATTAACATACCACTCTCAGTATTGACAGATCATTCAAGCAGAAAATCAATAAATAAACAATAGCATTGAATGGCACATTGGAACAGATGGACCATATAGATATGTACAGAATAGTCCACCCTAAAACAACAGAATACACATTCTTCTCGAGTGCACATAGAACCTTCTCCAGAAGAGACCACATGCTGGGTCACAAATCAGGGCTCAATTGATACCAAAAATTTAAGAATAATCCCAGCATATTCTCAAATCACAATGCTTTGAAACTGGAGTTCAACCACAAGGAAAAGTTTGGAATGAATTCAAACACCTGGAAGCTAAAGACCACCTTGCTTAAGAATGCTTGGATCAACCAGGAAATGAAAGAAGAACTTAAACAATTCATGGACACCAATGAGAATGAAGACACGTTGGTCCAAAACCTATAGGATACAGCAAAGACGGTCCTAAGGGGGAAATACAAAGCCATCCGAGTCTCCCTCAATGAAATTAAAAAATCCAGAATACACCAGCTGCCTTTACAGCTTAAAGAACTGGAGAAACAACAATAAATTAAGCCAACTCCACACACAAGAAGGGAAATAATCAAGATTAGAGCAGTGATCAATAAGGTAGAAACTAGAGATACAGTACAATGCATCAATGAAACTAGTAGCTGGTTTTTTGAAAGAATCAATAAGATCGATAAACCATTGGCCAAACTAATCCAAAAGACAAGAGAGATGGCCCAAGTTAATAAAATTATGAATGAAAAAGGAGAGATCACAACTAATACCAAGGGAATAGAAACAATCATCAGAAATTATAAACAACAGTTATATGTCAAGAGTTAAGCAACATAGATTAAATGGATGCGTTCCTGGAAAACTATAAACTTCCAAAACTGAACCAAGAAGAAATTGACAACTTGAATAGACCAATATCTAGTAAAAAGATTGAAGCAATGATCAAAAACCTCCCAGAAGAACAAGAGCCCAGGACCTGACGGATTCCCTGGGGAATTCAACCAAACTTTCAAAGAAGAAATAATACCTATTCTCCTGAAGCTCTTTCAAAAAATTGAAGCAGAAGGAAAACTTCCAGACTACTTTTATAAAGCCAGCATTACCCTGATCCCCAAACCAGGCAAAAAACACACCAAAAAGGAGAATTTCAGACCAATATCTCTCATGAATATGGGTGCCAAGATTCTCAAGAAGATCCTAGCTAATAGGATCCAAATATTCATTATGACTATTATCCACAACCAGGTGGGATCTATCTCTGGGATGCAAGGGTGGTTCCACATTCGCAAATCACTCAATGTGATAAAACAAATCAATAAGAGAAGAGAGAAGAAACACGTGGTCCTCTCAACTGATGCAGAAAAAGCATTTGACAAAATCTAGCATCTGTTCCTGAATAAAAGGCTTCAAAATGTAGGGATTGAGAGAACTTTTCTCAACTTCATAAAATCTATGAAAAACCCTCAGCTAATATCATCCTCAATGAGAAAAAGCTCACAGCCTTCCCGTTAAGATCAGGAACACGACAAGGATGCCCACACTCAGCATTCCTGTTCAACATAGTATTAGAAGGTCTAGCAACAGCAATCAGAAAACAAAGAGAAATGAAAACTATTTAAATTGACAATGAAGAAGTCAAACCCTCTCTTTTTGCAGATGACATGATACTTTATATGGAAAACTCAAGAGACTCCACCCCCAAACTACTAGAACTCATACAACAATTCAGTATGTGGCAGGATACAAAGTCAATGTACAGAAATTAGTTGCTTTCTTATACACTAACAATGAAAATACAGAAAGGGAAATTAGAGAATCGAGTCCATTTACTATAGCAACAAGAACCATAAGATACCTCGGAATAAACCTAACCAAAGAGGTAAAGTATCTGTACTTGAGGAACTACAGAACACTCAGGAAAGAAATAGAGAAGACACAAAAAGATGGAAGACCATTCCATGCTCTTGGATTGGAAGAATAAACACTGTTAAAATGTCTATACTGCCTAGAACAATCTATACGTTTAATGACATTCTGATAAAAATTCCACCGGTATTTTTCAAGGAGCTGGAGCAAATAATCCTAAAATTTGTATGGAATCAAAAGAGTCCCTGAATTGCTAAGGAAATGTTGAAAAAGAAACACAAAACTGGCGGCATCACGTTGCCTGACTTCCAACTTTACTACAAAGCTGTGATCAGCAAGACAGCATGGTACTGCCATAAAAACAGACACCTAGACCAATGGAACAGAGTTGAGAGCCCAGATATGGACCCTCAACTCCATGGTCAAATGATCTTCGACAAATCAGGAAAAAATATCCAGTGGATAAAAGACAGTCTCTTCAGTCAGTGGTGTTGGGAAAATTGGACAGCTATGTGTAGAAGAATGAAGCTTGACTATTCTCTTACATCCTACACAAATCTAAACTCAAAATTAATAAAGACCTCAACGTGATGTAGGAATCTATCAGAATCCCAGAGGAGAACCTCCTTGAAATCAACCACAGAAATTTCTTTCAATACATATCTTCATAGGCAAAGGAAAGAAAAGCTAAAATTAACTTTTGGGACTTCATCAAGCTCAGAAGCTTCTGCACAGCGAAGGAACACAGTCAACAAAACAAAGAGGTAACCCACGGAATGGGAGTAGATATTCGCAAATGACAACACAGACTATGGGCTGATATCCAGGATCTGTAAAGAACTCCTAAAACTCAGCACACAGAAAACAGATAATCATGTCAAAAAATGTGCAGAAGACATGAACAGACACTTCTTCAATGAAGACATAAAAATGGCTAGCAGAAACATGAAAAAATATTCATCATCACTAACCATCACAGAGATTTAAATCAAAAGCACATTGAGATACCACCTTACACCAGTTAGAATGGACAAAATTAACAAGACAGGAAACAACTTGTGTTGGAGAGGATGTGGAGGAAGGAGAACCCTCTTACACTGTTGGTGGGAATGCAAGTTGGTGCATCCACTTTGGAGAACAGTGTGGAGATTCCTTAAGAAATTAAAAATAGAGCTTCCCTATGACCCTGCAATTGCACTACTGGGTATTTACCCCAATGATACAGACTTAGTGAAAAGAAGGGCCATCTGTACCCCAATGTTCATAGCAGCAATGGCCATGGTCGCCAAACTGTGGAAAGAACCAAGATGCCATTCAATGGACGAACGGATAAGAAGATGTGGTCCATATATACTATGGAGTATTATGTCTCTATTAGAAAGGATGAATACCTAACTTTTGTATCAACATGGACGGGACTGGAAGAGATTATGCTGAGTGAAATAAGTCAAGCAGAGAGAGTCAATTGTCATATGGTTTTACTTATTTGTGGAGCATAGGAAATAACACGGAACATAGGAAATAACATGGAGGACATGAGAAGATAGGGAAGAGAATTGGGGGAAATTGGAGGGGGAGATGAACCATGAGAGACTGTGGACTCTGAAAAAAATATGAGAGTTTTGGAGGGGCAGGGTGTAGGGGGTTTGGTCAGCCTGGTGGTGGATATTATGGAGGGCACACATTAAATGGAGCACTGGGTATGTTGCATAAACAATGAATTCTGGAAGACTGTAAAGAAATTTTAAAAATTAATAAAAAATTTTTTAAAAAAGTTAATTGATGAGAATAAAAAAAATAATCCATCCAAAATGAACCCCAAGAATAAGATTTATATAATACCAGAACAAAAACAAATACACAGAAACACAGAAGAATAAGATGGGAGGGAGGTTATAAACCTTCAATATGTGCAAGGAAGTTTATTTTGGTCCTTCCTGGGTGTATCTTGATATCTTTGTTAAAGGACTCTACTTTCCAGCTTTAAATGGAGATTAAAAGTGGTTTATATATAGGGGTAATATTGAATAGGCAAAATGGATTATCTCGAAGCTTATATCTATATGTATATCTAAAAAAAGAAAAAAAAAGAAAAGAAAAAGAAATACACATGTGAAGTGGGCTTCCTGGTCCAGTGTCATTTGCTGATTTAGTGACACAGGCGTGCAGAGACAAGCAGGAGCCTCTGGCAACCACTGTGATGGTGGCTCATGGTTAAAAAGGGTCAAATTAAAAGGTTGAAACGGAATATGTTGTATTAAACCTCTAGTCATGATGGTAAGTAGGTTAAAAAAATTAGAAGAACAAGAATCAGGGTGCCTGGGTGGCTCAGTAGGTTCAAACCTCTGTCTTGGATTCAGGTCATGATCTCACGGTCCTGGGATCGAGCCCCACATCAGGCTCTCTGCTCAGTGGGGAGACCGCTTCCTCCTCACTCTCTGTCTGCCTTTCTGCTTACTTGTGATCTCTGTCTGTCAAATAAGTAAATAAAATTTTTTTTTTAAATAGAAGAACAAGAATCATGAGATCAAATTAAAAACAAAAACAAAAGCAAAAACGTTGTATCTATGAAATATACACGTTTTAGGGCAATACTGGGAAGTTAATATATTGTTTTCCCTTGATGTTGTGGTTTTACAGTTTTATGGGGACCCTGTGGTTATTGTCTTCTCATGGTTTTGGCTTGCCTTCTGGGGGAAGGGCCTGCTGCATTGTTTTTCAGTCAGTCTTGCTTGGGTTGAGTCATTATTCCCCCTATCAGGGGATTGGGCTCTGTGGAAACTGGTTTTTCAGGCTTTTGTTCTCTGACAGTTTTTGTTCTTTGGTGGCTTTTTGTGGCTTTTAGAGGTTTAGTGGAAAGAAAACTGCACCTAGACCTCTGCCTCAGAAAGAAGCCTCAGCCTGCTCCCCTCTGGGGGTCCAGAACACACAGACTCCCCCTCTGCAAACTCTGCTGAACAGTGCAACCTTCCAGAGGCAGTGCACACTCCAGCT
This sequence comes from Martes martes, assembly GCF_963455335.1. Classification (NCBI taxonomy): domain Eukaryota; kingdom Metazoa; phylum Chordata; class Mammalia; order Carnivora; family Mustelidae; genus Martes; species Martes martes. Next base: position 12,408,590 of record NC_137892.1, on the reverse strand, counting down.
ACCATCTCAGTGGTTGCCAGAGTCACCTGCTTATCTCTGCACCCCTGTGTCACTAAATCAGTAAGCAATATTGGTCCAGGGAGCCCACTTCCTGTGGCTGTCTTTTCCAGGACTGCTGTCTGGAGTCCTTGCCCAGGACTGGTGCGGCTCAGATCCTGAGGTTGTGCAGGTCGTCAAAGGCTGGCAATGTGAACCTGATCAGAGATCATGTCAGGTTCTCTCAGGTGTGGGCTGGGATCTTTCAGACCCTTGGCCGCTGGCAGAAGGCCATGGTCCTAAAGAGCCCTGGCTGTTGCCTACACCAGACTCTCCAAGGCATGGTCATGAGTACACTCAGATCACACAGTCATGCAGGGTGTGCAGAGTCAGCGGTCACCAGTGGTGGCCATCTTGGGTCTGTGGGGTATGGGCCCATGCCCATGACCACCAGATTGCACCAATTGCCCCTTAAGATCTTTTGTTCTTTTTGAGTGCTTTAACCAGACTCCTAGTTAATGCTGGTCCCCAATAATTGGGCACTTTTGTGTTGGGGTATTACTTTCCAATGGTCACTTCTGGTGGCTCCCTGCCCCTCATGTTTATACTCCACTAACAGTTCGAGCGTTCCACTTTACCTCTCCACTGATGTCTTCTGTCCCCATAAAGATCCAGAAGTGTATAATCTTACATCTCAGGCTGATTTCTTAGGTGTTCAGAATATTCTGGTAGATATTTAGCTCACTTTAGGGGATGGGGGGAAGCAGGGTCTCCTACTTTGCCTTGTACCCCCCCCGACTCTGTATTCTTTGCCAATTTGAATACATTTTAATTTTGTAGTCTGATTGCTGATGCTAGGATTTCCAGTACTATGTTGAACAATACTGGTGAGAGTGGGCATCCCTGTCATGATCCTGACCTTAAGGAACAAACTCTCTGTTTTTCCCTATTGAGAATGATTTTTCACTGTAAGCTTTCCATAGAGGCTTTTATGACGTTAAGTTATGTTCCCTCTACTTTGTCCACTCTGAGAAATTATAGTTTCCCCCATCCCCTTTTTATTGTTTTGGATTATCTTGGCTTTTGCTTCTCTTTCTGTGTCAGCTTCTGACCACTTCAGATTTTTTCTAGGGTTCATTTTGTTTGGGTTGTAGTTGATACTTTGGACTCTGTTTATTTGCTCAACCATCCTTCAGCAGAATTACTAGGAGGGGAATTCAACAAAGGAGTGGACCAGAGGCAATGTTCTCTGCCACAGAACTAATGGATATGGATGTAAGCAAGATATCAGAGATAAAATTCAGGATAGAAATTATAAAGTTAATGACTAGGCTTGAAAAGAAGCATACATGACAATATAGAATCTTATGGGCAGAAATGAGGTCTAATCAGACAACTTAAAAACTCTCTGAATGAGATGCAGTCTAAATTGGATGCTCTAACAAGTAGGGTAAGTAAGGCAGAAGACATGCTGATGGACAGAAAGAAAATTAAAGATAAGAAAGAAAAATCACTCAAAGCACATGAAGAGAGACTGAGAGAATTTAATGATACATTGAAAAGAACCAATATCAAGATCATTGGGACCCAAGAGTGAGTAGAGAGAGCTAGAAGGTATATTTGAGCAAATCATGGCTGAGAGCTTCCCTAATCTGGAGAAATAAACAAGCATTCCCATCCAAGAGGCAGCAAGGACTCCTCTCAAAACCAATAAAAATAGGTCAAGACCCCAATATATAATAACGAAACTTGCAAATTGTAGAGCCAAGGAAGAAATCCCAAGAGCAGCTAGGGGGAAGAGATTTCTTAAGTACAGAGGGAGGAACATCAGAATAACATCAGACCTGTCTATAGAAACCTGGCAAGCCAGAAAGGGCTTCAAGGCATAGTCAGGGTACTAAATGAGAAGAACAGGCAGCCAATAATACTTTCTCCAGCAAGGCTATTATCCAAAATGGAAGGAGAGTTAAAGAGTTTCCAGGACAGACAGATACTGAAAGAATATGTCATCACCAAGCCAGTCCTGGAAGAAATATTAAGGGAAATTCTGTAAGTGAAGAGAGACCGCAAGAGTCATATAGACCGAAAGTAACAATCTACAGAAACAGGGACTTTAGAGGAATACAATGGCACTAAATTCCTACCTTTCAATAGTAACTCAAAATGTATATGGGTTAAAAAATCTTCTTTTAAAAAAGATACTACCATGAGAGACTGTGGACTCTGAGGAACAAACTGAGGGTTTTAGAGGGGAGGAGGTTGGGGGGCTGGGTGAGCTTCTTGGTGGGTATTAGCGAGGGCATGTATTGCATGGAGCACTGGGTGTGATGCATAAACAATGAATCTTGGAACACTGAAAAAATAAAATAAAGTTACGTCAAAAAAAAAGATACTACACTTTATCAATACAATCAAACTAATTAGCATGTGCACCAACTCACTTAGAATTTGTTTTGTTGTGGTTGTTTGGTTTTGTTTTTGTTTTCTTTTGGTTCTTTTTAATTTTGAGAATACTACAAACCAGTGAGTTCTATTCTAACAGAAAATTTCAAATATATAATGCTGTTAATTACATTTAAACTGTTGTGCAATAGATCTTGTTTAGTGCGTGTACCAGAAACTATAGCATTTGAACCACATCTTCCCATTTATCTCTCTCTTTAGTCACTGACAGTTGCCATCCAACACAGTACTTCTAAAGGTTGAATATTAGATTCCATATACAATTGTAATTATAAGTGTTTGTTTTTTTGTGTCTAGTTTCGTTCACTTAGCTTAGTATCCTCCAGGTTGATCAATGTTGCTGTTGTTATGTTACATATATATCCATTTCTTGTATCTATCTATTTGTCAAAGAATATATACATTAATTTCCTATTTTATCTATTATGAATAACACTGTAATAATGATTACAGGAGTACAAAGACATCTTAAAACTTGATTTCATTTCATTTCCTTTGGGTGTATACAGAAGTGGGATTGTTGGACCATATAGTAGTTTTACTTTTAAATTTTTGAAGAACTTCTATACTATTTTCCATAATGGCTGCACTAATTTATATTCCCATTAATAAGGCTCAAGTGTTTTGTTTTCTCTGCATGCTCCAAAACTCATTAGTAGTAGTAGTAGTAGTAGTATTTATTTATTTATTTTTTTATGGTGGTTAGAGTCATAGACTTTGTTTTTTTTTAATTTTTTATTTTAATAAACATATAATGTATTTTTATCCCCAGGGGTACAGGTCTGTGAATCGCCAGGTTTACACATTTCACAGCACTCATCATAGCACATACCCTCCCCAATGTCCATTTCCACACCACCCTCTCCCATCCCCCCTCCCCCCAGCAACACTCAGTCTGTTTCTTGAGATTGAGTCTTTTATGGTTTGTCTCCCTCCCAATCCCATCTTTTCATTTTTTCTTTTCCTACCTCCCCCCAACCCCCCCTGCCTTGCATCTCCACTTCCTCATATCAAAGAGATCATATGATAGTTGTCTTTCTCCAATTGACTTATTTCGCTAAGCATGATACCCTCTAGTTCCATCCACGTCATCGCAAATGGCAAGATTTCATGTCTTTTGATGGCTGCCTAGTATTCCATTGTGTATATATACCACTTCTTCTTTATCCATTCATCTGTTGATGGACATCTAGTCCCCTTCCACAGTTTGGCTATTGTGGACATTGCTGCTATAAACATTCGGGTGCACGTGCCCCTTGGGAGTACCACATTTGTATTTTTAGGATATATACCCAGTAGTGCAATTGCGGGGTCAAAGGGTAGCTCTATTTTCAGTTTTTTGAGGAACCTCCACACTGTTTTCCAGAGTGGTTGCACCAGCTTGCATTCCCACCAGCAGTGTAGGAGGGTTCCCCTCTCTCCGCATCCTCGCCAGCATCTGTCATTTCTTGACTTGTTAATTTTAGCCATTCTGACTGGTGTGAGGTGGTATCTCATTGTGGTTTTGATTTGTATTTCCCTGATGCCGAGTGATGTGGAGCAATTTTTCTTGTGTCTGTTGGCCATCTGGATGTCTTCTTTGCAGAAATGTCTGTTCATGTCCTCTGCCCATTTCTTGACTGGATTATTTGTTCTTTGGGTATTGAGTTTGATAAGCTCTTTATAGATTTCGAATACTAGCCCTTTATCTGATATGTCGTTTGCAAATATCTTCTCCCATTCTGTCAGTTGTCTTTTGGTTTTGTTCACTGTTTCCTTTGCTGTGCAAAAGCTTTTGATCTTGATGAAATCCCAGTAGTTCATTTTTGCCCTTGCTTCTGTTGTCTTTGGCGATGTTCCTAGGAAGAAGTTGCTGCGGTTGAGGTCAAAGAGGTTGCTGCCTGGATTCTCCTCAAGGATTTTGATAGATTCCTTTCTCACATTGAGGTCCTTCATCCATTTTGAGTCTATATTCGTGTGTGGTGTAAGGAAATAGTCCAATTTCATTTTTCTGCATGTGGCTGTCCAATTTTCCCAGCACCATTTGTTGAAGAGGCTGTCTTTTTTCCATTGGATATTCTTTCCTGCTTTGTCAAAGATCAGTTGACCATAGAGTTGAGGGTCTATTTCTGGACTCTCTATTCTGTTCCATTGGTCTATATGTCTGTTTTTGTGCCAGTACCATACTGTCTTGATGATGGCAGCTTTGTAATAGAGCTTGAAGTCTGGAATTGTGATGCCACCGACTTTGGCTTTCTTTTTCAATATTCCTTTGGCTATTCGAGGTCTTTTCCGGTTCCATATAAATTTTAGGATTATTTGTTCTATTTCTTTGAAAAAAATGGATGGGATTTTGATAGGGATTGCATTAAATGTGTAGATTGCTTTAGGTAGAATAGACATTTTCACAATATTTGTTCTTCCAATCCAGGAGCATGGAACATTATTCCATTTCTTTGTGTTTTCCTCAATTTCTTTCATGAGTACTTTATAGTTTTCTGAGTATAGATTCTTTGCCTCTTTGGTTAGATTTATTCCTAGGTATCTTATGGTTTTGGGTGCAATTGTAAATGGGACTGACTCCTCAATTTCTCTTTCTTCTGTCTTGTTGTTAGTGTAAAGAAATGCGACTGATTTCTGTGCATTGACTTTATATCCTGACACTTTACTGAATTCCTGTATAAGTTCTAGCAGTTTTGGAGGGGAGCCTTTTGGGTTTTCCACATATAGTATCATATCATCTGCAAAGAGTGATCGTTTGACTTCTTCTTTGCCAATTTGGATGCCTTTAATTTCTTTTTGTTGTCTGATTGCTGAGTCTAGGACTTCTAGTACTATGTTGAACAGCAGTGGTGATAACGGACATCCCTGCCGTGTTCCTGGCCTTAGCAGAAAAGCTTTCAGTTTTTCTCCATTGAGAATGATATTTGCGGTGGGTTTTTCATAGATGGCTTTGATAATATTGAGGTATGTGCCTTCTATCCCTACACTTTGAAGAGTTTTAGTCAGGAAGGGATGCTGCACTTTGTCAAACGCTTTTTCAGCATCTATTGAGAGTATCATATGGTTCTTACTCTTTCTTTCATTAATGTATTGTATCACATTGATGGATTTGCGGATGTTGAACCAACCTTGCAGCCCTGGAATAAATCCCACTTGGTCGTGGTGAAGAATCCTTTTGATGTACTGTTGGATCCTATTGGCCAGTATTTTGGTGAGAATTTTCGCATCTGTGTTCATCAAAGATATTGGTCTGTAATTCTCTTTTTTGATGGGATCCTTGTCTGGTTTGGGGATCAAGGTGATGCTGGCCTCATAGAATGAGTTTGGAAGTTTTCCTTCCATTTCTATTTTTTGGAACAGTTTCAGGAGAATAGGAATTAATTCTTCTTTAAATGTTTGGTAGAATTCCCCTGGGAAGCCGTCTGGTCCTGGACTTTTGTTGGCTTGGAGATTTTTGATGACTGTTTCAATCTCCTTACTGGTTATGGGTCTGTTCAGGTTATCTATTTCTTCCTGGTTCAGTTGTGGTAGTTTATACGTCTCTAGAAATGTATCCATTTCTTCCAGATTGTCAAATTTGTTGGCGTAGAGTTGCTCGTAGTATGTTCTTATAATTGTTTGTATTTCTTTGGTGTTGGTTGTGATCTCTCCTCTTTCATTCATGATTTTATTTATTTGTGTCCTTTCTCTTTTCTTTTTGATAAGTCTGGCCAGGGGCTTATCAATCTTATTAATTCTTTCAAAGAACCAGCTCCTAGTTTTGTTGATTTGTTCTATTTTTTTTTTAGTTTCTATTTCATTGATTTCTGCTCTGATCTTTATGATTTCTCTTCTCCTGCTGGGTTTAGGCTTTCTTTGTTGTTCTCTCTCCAGCTCCTTTAGGTGTAGGGTTAGGTTGTGTATTTGAGACCTTTCTTGTTTCTTGAGAAAGGCTTGCACCGCTATATATTTTCCTCTCAGGACTGCCTTTGTTGTGTCCCACAGATTTTCAACTGTCATGTTTTCAGTATCATTTATTTCCATGAATTTTTTCAATTCTTCTTTAATTTCCTGGTTGACCCATTCATTTTTTAGAAGGATGCTGTTTAGTCTCCATGTATTTGCGTTCTTTCCAAATTTCCTCTTGTGATTGAGTTCTAGCTTCAGAGCATTGTGGTCTGAAAATATGCAGGGAATGATCTCAATCTTTTGGTACCGATTGAGACCTGATTTATGACCCAGATGTGGTCTATTCTGGAGAATGTTCCATGTACACTAGAGAAGAATGTATATTCAGTTGCTTTGGGATGGAATGTTCTGAATATATCTGTGATGTCCATCTGGTCCAGTGTGTCATTTAAGGCCTTTATTTCCTTATTGATCTTTTGCTTAGATGATCTGTCCATTTCAGTGAGGGGAGTGTTAAAGTCCCCTGCTATTATTGTATTACTGTCCATGTATTTCTTTGATTTTGTTATTAATTGGTTTATATATTTGGCTGCTCCCATGTTAGGGGCATAGATATTTACGATTGTTAGGTCTTCTTGTTGGACGGACCCTTTGAGTAGGATATAGTGTCCTTCCTCATCTCTTATTATAGTCTTTGGCTTAAAATCTAATTGATCTGATATAAGGATTGCCACCCCAGCTTTCTTCTGATGTCCATTAGCATGGTACATTGTTTTCCACCCCCTCACTTTAAATCTGGAGGTGTCTTCGGGCCTAAAATGAGTTTCTTGTAGGCAGCATATTGATGGGTTTTGTTTTTTTATCCATTCTGATACCCTGTGTCTCTTGATTGGGGCATTTAGCCCATTAACATTCAGGGTAACTATTGAGAGATATGAATTTAGTGCCATTGTATTGCCTGTAAGGTGACTGTTACTGTATATTGTCTCTGTTTCTTTCTGATCTACTCTTTTTAGGGTCTCTCTTTGCTTAGAGGACCCCTTTCAATATTTCCTGTAGAGCTGGTTTGGTGTTTGCAAATTCTTTCAGCTTTTGTTTGTCCTGGAAGCTCTTTATCTCTCCTTCTATTTTCAATGATAGCCTAGCCGGATATAGTATTCTTGGCTGCATGTTTTTCTCATTTAGTGCTCTGAATGTATCATGCCAGCTCTTTCTGGCCTGCCAGGTCTCTGTGGATAGGTCCGCTGCCAATCTAATGTTTTTACCCTTGTATGTTACAGACTTATTTTCCTGGGATGCTTTCAGGATTTTCTCTTTGTCGCTCATACTTGTAAATTTTACTATCAGGTGACGAGGTGTGGACCTATTTTTATTGATTTTGAGAGGCGTTCTTAGCATCTCCTGGATTTTGATGTTTGTTCCCTTTGCCATATTAGGGAAATTCTCTCCAATAATTGTCTCCAATATAACTTCTGCTCCCCTCTCTCTTTCTTCTTCTTCTGGAATCCCAATTATTCTAATGTTGTGTCGTCTTATGGTGTCGCTTATCTCTTGAATTCTCTCCTCGTGGTCCATTGTTTGTTTGACTCTCTTTTGCTCAGCTTCTTTATTCTCTGTCATTTGGTCTTCTATGTCACTAATTCTTTCTTCTGCCTCATTTATCCTGGCAGTGAGAGCTTCCATTTTTGATTGCACCTCATTAATAGCTTTTTTTATTTCAACTTGGTTAGATTTTAGTTCTTTTATTTCTCCAGAAAGGGCTTTTATCTCTCCGGAGAGGGTTTGTCTAATATCTTCCATGCCTTTTTTGAGCGGGGCTAGAACCTTGAGAATTGTCATTCTGAACTCTAGATCTGTCATGTTACCAATGTCCTAATCAAGTCTCCAGCCTTGATTAGGTCTCCAGCCTTCGGTATGGCCTCTTGTTCTTTTTTTTGAGGTGAGTTTTTCCGCCTTGTCATTTTGTCCAGGTAGGATTTGCTTTCTCCTGCTGTGGAATTCCGCTGTTCTTGGTGACTGAAGTTGGTTTTGGATGGGTTTCTTGTTGATCTTCTGGGGGAGGGGCCTGTTGTAGTGATTCTTAAGTGTCTTTGCCACAGGTGGAATTGCACCACCCTTGCCAGGGGCCGGGCTAAGTAATCCGCTCGGGTTTGCTTTCGGGAGTTTTTGTTCCCTGAGTGCTTTCCATAGAGTTCCAGAGGACAGGAATGAAGATGGCGGCCTCCCAATCTTTCCTCCCGGAGGAGCCGAGAGCTTGGGGTTCCGCTCCTCAGTGCGCTCTCAGAGCAAAGCGCCCAACCGCCCCACCTCCCTGGCCTGCGGTCGCGCCTTAAGGAAAGAAGTCAATTGCTGGAGCTGGAGAAAAGCGCCAGGTCGCTTCTGTCTCCGTGGCCTCCGCCCACGCTCCGAGCCCACCCAGCCTGCAACCAGCACAAGGTAACCCCGGGCTTAGAGCTCACTCCTCAGCTTTCTCGCTGTAGCCAGCTTCCCTGCTCTAAAATCTGCGAGCTCTGCAGCACTCAGACACCCCCAGTCCTTCTGTGACCCCACGGGACCTGGGGTTATGCTGACCCCGCCTGGGTTTCCCCCCGGTTTAGCCTCTGGAGCGATGTCTCCCAGTGGAGCCAACTTTTAAAAGTCCCGATTTTGTGCTCCCGTTGCTCCACCGCTTCCCGGGAGCCGGCCCCTCCCCCCGGGGTCTATCTTCTGATAGCTTTGGATTCACTTCTCCGCAGGTCCTACCTTTCAGAAAGTGATCAATTCTCTGTTTCTAGAATTGTTGCTCCTCTTCTCTTCGATTTCCCGTTGGATTTGTAGGTGTTCACAATGGTTAGATAAGCTGTCTAGCTGATCTCCTGCTACCCGATGTCGTCTCAGCCTGCTACTTCTCCGCCATCTTGACTCCTCCCCATGAATATTTTCAAGCGGGGGGGGGGGGAATGAAAGCTTTTCCTGTAAGGTCAGCAACATGACAGGGATGTCCACTCTCACCACTGTTGTTAGACATTGTACTGGAAGTCCTAGCCTCAGTAAACAAAAGAAAAGACATCAAAAGTGCCAAAGAGGAAATTAACTTTCATTCTTCATACATTTTACTATATGTAGAAAATGCAAAACACTCCACTAAAAATTGCTAGAGCTGATACAGGAATACAGCTAAGTCACAGGATAGAAAATCAATGTATAGAAGTCAGTTTCATTTCTATACACTGAAAATGGTGTAGCAAAAGGAGATATCAAGGAATCGACCCCATTTACAATTATCCCAAAAAGTATATTGAGGCATAAACGTATCCGAAGAGCTCAAGGGGTTTACTCTAAAAACTATAGAACACTTATGAAAGATATCGAGGAAGACACAAAGGATGGAAAACCATTCCTTGCTCATGGATTAGAATAGCAAATATTATTAAAATATCTATATTACCCAAATCATTCTAGACATTCAAAGCAATCCCTTTCAAAATACCATCAGCAGTTTTCACAGAGCTGGAAGAAACAATCCTAAAATTTGTATGGAAACCAAAGACCCAAAATAACAAGGGAAATGTTGAAAAAGCCAAACTGGAGCCATCACAATTCTGGACTTTAAGGTGTACTACAAAGCCGAAATCATCAAGACAATACAGTATTAACACAGAAACAGACACAAAGATCCATGGAACAGAATACAGAACCCTGGAATGGACCACTAATATTCAACAAAGCAGGAAAGAATATCCAATGGAAAGAAGATAGTCTCTTCAATAAGTGGTGTTGGGAAAATGCAGAGGAATGAAACTGGACCACTTTCATACACCATGCACAAAGATAAACTCAAAATAGATGAAAGACCTAAATGTGAGGCAGTAACCCATCAAAATCCTAGAGGACACAGGCGACAACCACTTTAGGCTCACCCACAAAAACTTCTTACTAGACATGTCTCCAAAGGCAAGAGAAACACAAGCAAAAACAAACTATAGGGACTTCATCAGGGTAAAAATCTTTTGCACAGCCAGGGAAGCAAGTAACATAACTGATAGTTAACTATAACTAATAGTTATATAACTATAACTAATAGTTAACTATAGTTAACATAACTAATAAACCACAGAATGGGAAAGGGTATTTGCAAATGACTTATGAGATAAAGGGCTAGTATCCAAAATCTATAAAGAATATATAAAACTCAACACCCCCCAAAAAAAGACCCCCCAATAACCCAACTGTTGGAAGACATGAACAGATCTTTTTCCAGGGAAATGAAACAAATGGATAACAGACACATGAAAAAATGTTCCACATCAATTATTATGGGGGAAATCCAAATCAACACCACAGTGAGATACCACTTCAAACCCATCAGAGTGGCTAAAATTAACAAGTCAGGAAACAACAGATGCTGGTCAATGCAGTGAAAGGGGAACACTCTTATCTTATTGGTTGGAGTGCAAACTGGTTCAGCCACTCTGGAATTCAGTATAAGATTCCTCAAAAAGTTGAAGATAGAACTATCTTAAAACCCAACAATTGCACTATTACATATGTATCTGAAGTATATAAATCTAATTGTTTGCCTGGCACCTGCACTCCAATGTTTATAGCAGCAATGTCCATGGTTGCCCAAATATGTAAAGAGCCCAGATGTTGATCAAGACATGATGGATAAAGAACAGGTGGTATATATGATGGGTGTAATGTGCAACTGATGAATCACTAAATGCTACCCCCGAAAGTAATCATTCATTATGTGTTAGCTAACTTCAATTTAAATTTAAAAAAAAAATGAAAAAGATGGAGATGGAGAGAAGAAGGGAGTTGGGGGAAATTGGAGGGGGAGACCACGAAAGACTATGGACTCTGAAAAACAATCTGATAGTTTTGGAGGGAAGAGGGAGTGGGTGGTTGGCTGAGCCTGGTGGTGGGTATTATGGAGCGCACATATTGCACGGAGCACTGGGTGTGGTGCATAAACAGTGAATTCTGGAAAAAGAAATTCTGGAAAAGAAATTTAAAAAATAAATAAAAATTTAAAAAAAGAAAAAGAATGAAATAGGAAGAATCAGTATATTCCATATGAAGATATAATATTGGTGGAGAAAATAATCAATAGTAGAGAAGAAAGGATACTGAACTAAATCTATGCCACTATGACTCACTGATTTTTTACAAAGGTGAATAATACACTTAGTGAGAAGGATAGTCTTTTCACCAAAATATATCAGAGCCATTGGACATCCATTGGCATAGAAATCAAACAAAACCAAACAAAATACCTACACCTCAATTTCGCCCCTTATACAAATGTGAACACAATTTATGACAGTTTTGATTCAAAGTAAAACAAAAGTATAAAACTTTTATGAAAGAAGCACAGAAGAAGATGTTCAGGACCTAGTGACTGGTGGGTTATTAAGCATAGAACCAAAAGCACACTTCATAAAAGAAAACACTTGATAAAAAGGACTTTACTGTAATGCAAGCTTTTACTCTACTAAGAACGTTCGCTCCATTTGGATCACAAAAACATAAGCCATAGACTGGGAGTACCTATTTGCCAACCACATATCTAATTTAAAAAAAACTCTACCAAGAATAAGGAAAGAACTCTCCTAAAATTTGTATGGAACCAGACGAGACCCGATATTGCTAAGGAAACGTTAAAAAAGAAAAACAAACCTGGGGGCACCATGTTGCCTGGTTTTAAGCTTTACTACAAAGCTGGGATCACCAAGACAGCATAGTACTGGCACAAAAACAGACACATAGACCAGTGTAACAGAATAGAGAGCCCAGGTATGGACCCTCAACTCTATGGTCAAATAATCTTCAACAAAGCAGGAAAAAAATATACAGTGGAAAAAAGACAGTCTTTCCAATAAATGGTGCTGGGAAAACTGGACAGCTATGTATAGAAGAATGAAACTTGACCATTCTCTCACACCATACACAAAGATAAATTCGAAATAGATAAAAGACCTCAACGTGAGTCAGTAATCCATCAGAATCCTAGAGGATAACATAGGCAGTAACCTCTTCGACATTGGCCACAGCAACTTCTTTCAAGATATGTCTCCAAAGGCAAAGGAAACAAAAGCAAAAATGAACTTTTGGGACTTCATCAAGATCAAAAGCTTCTGCACAGCAAAGGAAGCAGTCAATAAAACAAAGAGGCCACCCATAGAATGGGGGAAGATATTCGTAAATGACACTACAGAACTCTCAACACTCAACAGGGAAAAAACAAACTATCCAACAAGAATATAGATTAAAAAATGCATGAATAGACATTATATGAAAGAGAATGTGTAGATAGCAAATGTGCACAAGAGAAAAGTGTTCAGCATCACTAGCCATGAGGGAAGTGTTAATGAAAACATCAGAGTCATCACTACTACACACCTGTTAGGAAAGCTAGTTAATACAAAACACAGTGAAAACATCAGATGTTGGAAAGAGGTAGCTCTCTTAAATTGCTGGAGGGGATCTAAATGGAACAACCACTCTGGTAAGACAGTTTGATACGTTCTACAAAAACGCAACATAAACCTACAACCTAGCAAGCAGTATCCTGGACCTTAATCCCAGAAAATGAAAAAATAAGGTACCAGAAATACCTGTGTATCAACATACTCTTCTCTTTTCCCTCAATGAGAATGGTGCTGATCTCATAAGCTGTCCTTGGGTTCTAGAAATCAATATTTTTGTAAGTGCTCATAATGTCAGGCAGGTTGCACTCAGTGTTAGCTCTGCATGCTTCACTGACACTTTCTCAGGCTCCTGCCCAGCGTCAGGAGAAAGTGATGACTCATAAGTGGTAGTAGTGACTGCAAGAAAGGTTGCACATTACAATCACCTGGGGGTTATTTCTCATAAATTACTCATTCAGAAATGATTTTAAATTTTCTATTTAACCTAATATTCAGATTCATTCCACACCTGCACAGTGGTGGAGATGACCACTATTGTCCCAACTCTCATTCTATGCCAACATGGGTGGGTGCACAGGTGTCACCCCTTGGCCACTGCATGGGAGACAGAAACTTCCAGGAAAACTGTCATTTGAATGAAGAACCTCTTCATCTCATGGACCTGAGCCTGCCTCTCACTGAACTGCTTGGTCTTTTGTTTTAAGACCTCCGCCTCTTCCTCCAGGCTGGAGCACCTCTCCTTCAACTGGAGGATCTCAGACAATGACTTCACAATGTTTAGGGCCTGGGTCTCCTCTAAAACTTCCTCCCATCTCACCTCCTCATTACCTGCCCTGAGTTTTAATACAAAGTCTTCAAACTACTGGTCTATTTCATCTTCAGGGCATTGTGTCATTTTCTTCTGAGGAAGAGTACTCCCCAAAAGATGAATAATACACAGATATCAGGACAAGTACCTCAGGCTGATGTCAATCCCAGGGAGAAGGGGACTGGGATGCTCATTTTTATGCAGGGTTGGAAGGCACCCAGTCAGAGGGCTTGGCTCAGGCTGGTCTCTTGTTGGTATTTTGCCAAGTGTTAGGCCGGGATGAAGGATGCATGATTTGAAGACTTGCAGGTGGCCATGGGTCCAGTAGAAATTTTGGTGTAGTGCTGAGCAGGTTTGGTCTCATCGCTTGAGACCAAGGGCAAGGTCTGTCCTTGAGGAGAAGGAAGGATCCATGTCTAAGGCAATGTGGTAAGCCCACTATACAGGTGCTTGCTTGGACAAGAACAGAGCTGTGTTCTTGGTCTTCAGGTCCAAGGGAACATGGTGAGCCTCTTTTAAGTTGCTTCCCTGGCCTAGTAGAAGACTGAGTTGTTGGTCCCGAAGGGCCAAGGGTGTATAGTGAGTCTGCTGTCCAAATGACTGCTTGGCCTAGTGCAGAGCTCTGTTTATGATCTCCAGGTTCAAGGGCACATGGTTTATCTGTTGCCCTGCTGCCTGCTTGGCCTAACACAGAGCTGAGCTATTGGTATCCAGGTCCCAGGGCACATATTGAGTCCACTATCGAGGTTCCTGCTTCGTCTAGCAGAGAGCTGAATTGTTGGTCTCAGGTCCAAGGACATATAGTGAGCCTACTATACAGGTAAGTCATTTCACGATACTGAGCTGGGATGCAGGACTCATGGTATCTTGGCACAGGGAGAGCCATGTTCTCTGGTCACACTTGTGTTGTGATGCATTGTGCTGGTGAGTTTGTGGTATGAGGGCCTGTGTTCTTCCCAGAGTCTGTGTGACCAATCTGCCCGTTGTCATATGGATTCAGAGGGCTCCCAGACTGAGGACTCTGTTATTGGAATTGAATTTCTCTGTTTTCTGCTGTGTTCAAGGGTTTGTGGTATGTTGCCTCCTGGTCAGCCTGGTGTCTGGGGATTATTTTGCCCACTGCTGAGCTTGGTCAGGCAGCTCACGGACCAAGGGCCTATGTTCCAAGGGCTCCCATTGTATCCAGTGATATGGTGATTCCTTCTCCCAGGACTTATTTCCTAAAGTATCTCTCTGCCAGGTGTCTGCAGGCATTGTATACATTGTGCACATTTGGGTCAGCTTGATGTTCAGGGCATTCATTTGCCCTTTGCTGAGTTAAGGTGGAGGGCTCCAGAGTAGTAGGATGTCCAGTTCTCCAGAGGATGTGGACCCAGGTTTCCTGTGTTGAGCCCTGTTGTGAACCCCAGAGGTGTAGGGCCCAGCTGGCTGAGAATCCACAGTATTCCGATGCCCAGTGTACCACTTCCACATGCCAAATTAGAATAGGCTCCCAAGCAACTGGGCCATCCTCACAGTGGGAAACAGCTCCAGTAGTCACCGGGTATGGGTTCAAGTACTCTCAGAACCACAGAGGGGCACAAAGGTAGGTACAAAGATGAAGGTGGAGTGAAGAGTGTTGGTGAGAGGCCCAGGGCAGGAGTGGACGGGGGGCTTACCATGGGCAAGGTCAGAGACCGTGAGGAACAGCAGAAAGAGTTGTGGCTGAAGAACCATCTCTCTCCTCAGTCCAGCCTGGGCTGTCGTTGAGATTTTATAATAGCCCTGGTGCATCACAATGCCTTCTTATGATGTCACTATCATTTCCTGAGCAATCACCAGGGTGCTGTCAGGTTGGCCTCATTTGGGTTGCCAATCACCATGCAGTTCAGCTGGCCAATGACTGATGGCTTTCTCAATGACCCTCATGACATTATAGCCTGGAAACCATGTTTTAAAGGAAAATAGGTTAACGTTCCTTCAAGATGAAAAAAATAATATTTAGGATGTATTTATAGTGAAGTTCATGGTGAGACTGAAAGACTAAACCACTACAAAGTTAAATGTGTCACTTAAAGTCACCATTCGCAAAAACACGGACACTGATATTAATGAAGACATGGGTCATTAGACCCATGAAAGATCACAGTTTTGGGGTAAGTGGGGCAACACTGCACTAGAGCAAATGCTACTCTTAATTCATCTATCAGAGCTTAAACATAAGTGTAGAAAGTGGTAGATATTGTGTTTGGTACATCTTTCCACAAGAAACCTAATCCTGGGTGAAACTGTGTTACATGTCATTACGTGTTGCCGAAATGACATGCAGCTCTAATAGAAGGGGGGCAACAAAATCCATCCTGTCAACAGGTTCACAGCATTGAATCAGAAAGTTCTTGGGGAGGAGTTAAGTTTGTCTCCTCCCTCAAATACAACTACATACTTATCAAATCATTCTGAAGATCTGTGAAATCAATTAGAGATGTGAGAATATAAATGCTGCAAGTCTATAAGTAGAAAAAGGATGACCATTTAGAAGGGAGGAGGTGTGGAGACTTGAGTTGTGTGCAATATAGCTGAGGATAGAGTGGAGGGGAGAAAGTATGCTTGAGGAGACTATCTTAAAATATTATAAGCAGCAAGGTGCAAAATCAGAACTTTTAGAGGTTTGGATAAAGAAGATTTGTTATGTATACATAATGGAATATTACTCAGTCACCAAGAAAAACAAAATATTGCCACTTGCAATGATGTGGATAGCACTGGAGGGTATTGTGCTAACTGAAATTAGTCAGTGGGTGAAAAAAATATATCATATGGTTTCACTCATATGTGTAATTTAAGAAACAAAACTGATGAACATAGAAGGGAAGGGAAAATAAAACAAGAGGAAAACAGAGGGAGAAAAACTATAAGATACTCTTTAACCCACTGAGCCACCCAGGCGCCCCCCATAAGATACTCTTAAGTAGAAACAAACTGAGGGTTGCTGGAGAGGAGGTGGCTGGGACATGAGGTAACTGGGTAAAGGGCATTAAGAAGGGCACTTGATGGAATGGGAACTGGGTATTCTATACAATTGATGCATCACTGATTTTTACCCCTGAAACTGTTGGGGTCCGTTACCAAAGGAATGAGGCTGATATAAAGTGAAGGTCAAGCAAAGCTTTATTCATGCCAAGCATCAAGAATCGACTGACCAGTCAGGGCTGCCTCTAAAGAGTGCGACCCCTCCCAATGTTACAGGCTACCTTTTATTGGGTAAAACCGCAACCCACATCTTGATATTTCCACCCACCGGGGTCGTGTGTTTCTTGCTGATTGGCTAGTTCCATCTGGTCTGGTGACTTGTTACTCAAGATTACCCCATACCAGGAACTGTTACAAACAGTACTTTCTGGGAAGGCTTAGTCAGCTAACATATTCAGTGTGAATAATAAGATGGTTGTCCTTCCCAGGATGGAATCATTTTGGTTTGGGCAAGACCTTCTCACTGTTACAAACAGTACTTTCCAGGAAGGCTTAGTCATGTTAGGCCACACGAAGGTGTCCAGTTGAATTAAAATTTACCCTATAGTAGCTATTTGAACTAGCCTATCACTTTGGTCAGAATTGGCGCCCAAGTTTAGTGGCCAAAAGTGGGGGTTTACATTCTTTGGTGGTTAGGGAGGTTGCATATGTGCTTTTTACTGATTAGATGTTTTCACCTGGCCTGACTCGTCCTTGTATTCTGGACTCTGTTATCAGGAACTAGCTGACATTTGGCTGGTTTCCTGGACTTGCTTTTAAGTAAGTTCCTCTGGGGGGCGGGGTCAATTTAAGTTTGCTTCACAAACAACAAAATGGCTGTTTAACCGAGATGGAGTCGCTCTGGCTAAGTAGGTCCTTATATCCTCCCCTTTCCTTTGGAGATTAGTCAATTCCTTGACTCTTTAGCCAGTTCTATGTCTCTATATGGGGAAGCTTGATTTCATTTTAGGGCAGCCAGGAGTGTGAGGGATGTCACACATGTCACCGAGTTGGGGGGGAGAAGGGGTGTGAGGTGCTAGCGTTTGCTTTGTCCTCAGCCAGCCTTTTGCTCCCTCATCAAAACTACAACAAAAAAGGAATGTGTTCAGAAACCTTCTGTAATTGTACCCCACAGGCACACAGGAAGCTTCCATTCATTACTTGTTGAAGGTGTGAACTTCCAGGTGGAGCTGTGTCCTCACCAAGCAGATACACAGGGTCGAGAGCTCGGGGGAGCAAAGAGTAAGAGCAGAAAGATGCTCTCTGAAGCTGAGGGATAGTTGGGCCTCCCTGTGAGGATCATGAAGAGAAAAAGAGAATGGAACCTAAAACTGAACACCAATCAAAGGGGCACACAGGAAAAAGGCAGCAAAGGAAGATGAAAAAGAAATCAGCACAGAAGGCAACCGAAGTAAAATTGTCACAGAAGCCAAGAGTAGGGTGTTCCCCGAGACCATAGTTTCCTGGTGCCCCTACACAGGCTGAGTGCTTGGACACTCTATTGGATTAGGCACTCTGATCTTTCTGTGTTCATGGGATCCAGAGACCACAATGACTCACCTTGAATTCTGCCCTATTTATCCACTGTGACCACATTCAGAAATGGATGTCTCTCATTGGAGCAGATTTCAAAGGGTTCTGACTTTGTGCTCTGGTAGTATATCACTTTCTGGTTGCCAGCTTATGAAATCTCCCTCCTCTGTCTATCTTCTGATATTTCCCCACATATCCATGATTTGCCAACTCCTACCTTGCTAAAAACAGTCATTTCTGCGTATTTAAATCCATGTATGTATATATAATTTAAATTAAATTAGCCAAGGTATAGTACATCACTGGTTTTTGATATAATGTTCATTGATTCATCAGTTCATTATAACACCCAGTGCTCATCACATCATGTGCCCTCCTTAATACCCACGTCCCAGTTACCCCATTCCCCCACCAACCTCCCTTTCCACAATCCTCAGTTTGTTTCCCAGAGTCAAGAGTCTCATATGGTTTGTCACTCTCTCGAGTTCCAGGTATATTATCTTACAACTCAGGCTGAATTTTTCTGTGTTCAGAATGGTTTCATAAAATCCAGCTAAACTCAAGGGACCAGATAAAATGAGGTCCCATTCTCTGCCACCATCTTGCCTTCCCCTTTCTCATACTGAATTTGAACACCTTCTTAAGGCCAGAAGCCCAGTCAAAATACTTCCCATCAGACTCTGCCTGCAAGCCAGAGTTGGGTTAAGTCTTTACTTCATGCAGTCTCCAAAACATCCTGAGGATCTTGCACTTGCCCTTCTAGAAGTGGGCTTCTTTACTCACTTGATAAGGCTGCTGGGAACCTTGCAAACAAGGGGTGTGACTGCTATTTCCAAGGGGCTGGAGCAGCTGCATAAAGTCAACCTTATATCTTCAAGCTGTCTGGTCAGATCTGAGTCTATGTGCACCTCTCTTAAATATGCCTCTCTTAAATATTCCTGAGGTGCTGGGTGTCTCAGCCATCAGGCGTCTGACTTTGGCTCAGGTCACAATCCCAGGTTTCTGGGATCGAGTCCTGTGTTGGGCTCTCTGCTCAGCAGGAAGCCTTCTCCCTCTACCAATCCTCTGCTTGTGTTCCCTCTCTCGCTGTGTCTCTTTCTGTCAAATAAATAAATAAAGTCTTAATAAATAAATAAATAAATAGCCATTCCAGACAAAACCATGATAACATGACAAATGTTTCCAGTTGTGTTCTGTCACAAGGAGGACATGCTTTTAATGAACCAAGGTAAATAAATATGTTACCCCCAAAACAGGAATGGTCACTAAGTTTCTGAATTCTGAAGGAAAAAAAAAGATAATTTTCAATCCTTAACTTCTAGCCAAAAGAAAGTAGTAAGCAGTTCTGAACTGTGTGCCATATCAGCACTCTTTAGATTGGCAAATTTATGAGCTAATTTCATAACTCCCAGAAATATGGTCTTGTTCATAGTGTAATTTTTCAATAAAACACAAAACATGTTCATTCAGAGACCCATATTTCTCTTGAGTTTCTTTGCAATGAGGAAGCCAGAAGTAGGGAAACCTGTGTTGAGTAATTTATTTTATCTTATTTAGAAATCATCTAGATATGCAGTGAATTTAAGTAAACTCATCCTTTAACTTCACCAGAAATGAAGATTTGGGGATATGGAAAGTGTACCTAAAATTTATATTGTGATGTCATAGTGAACTGGAAACAGTTAGGCTGGAGGTGAGAAAGGTTATAGCCCCTGCTGAGGGGTGTGTCAGCCCTGAATTAGAGCAGAGGTCCAGGAAAGCTGCTGGATGGAAATGCAGATGCTCACACTCCATCCAGTCACAGGGAATGATACCCTCTGGAGTCTGGGGAAGGGCTTGGAAACAATGCTGATGTAAGCCCAGGGCTGAGAAATGCTGGCACCCATTTTGTGGGTGGGTGGGCCACAGCAGGAAGCTAGGCCTAATCACACCAGACTCCACTTACTTGCAGGTGGCCTTTGGACGTCCATCACCTACCTCTGTTCCTCCAGGTGCAGCCTGGAGACTGATGTGGAGACACCCCTGCAGGAGGAAGTGAGGTGTCAGGTGAGCCCTCTGACACCTGCAGACCTGGAGGTCAGCTGGAGTTAATGTCTCACCCCTTGTCTTTCCCTCCCTGGTGAGTCAGGCCCCACCCACAACCTCCATCTTTCCTTCCTGTCACATCTCAGGGGAAGGGAAATCTCTAGAGGCCAGGTGATGATGCTATTTGTTGTTCAAACACACATGGAATTTAAGGTTCTTGGCACATCAAGTATATGTACTTGAGACCATCTGTGTTTCTTCAGAACAGATTCTGGGAATGCAACATCCCAGACCTGCCTGAGGGCCTTGTGACCTTGGTCTGCTGTGCATCCAGGCACTGCATTCTTTCCTCATCACTGTTAGCCTGTGTGTTAACAAGTCAAACTGTGGCCCAAAAGGGCCACTATATGTGTCAATGTCATAGAAGCTCTCTCTGCATCCTGGAGAACTCACATTCAGTGTGATCTCAGCGTACTGTGTTCCATAAGATGATAACCTGGAGGGTTTGTGGGAACCAGAGAGTTGGGGTAATCAGACACCCTGGGCCCTTTATTAAAGGTTTGTGCCCTGGTCATAAGATGACAGTTCAACATGTCAGGATGTGTTGCTGCTGCCAAGAATGTGTAAACTAATAATGTTTGTTTTGGAAAAGTAAATGGAATATGTCTGCCCCCAAACACTGTCATTATGGAGACAAGAGAGAAAGAACGTGGCAATGTCACAAAATCCAGCTAATTATGTCTCAACAGCAAGTCACTTGCTCCTTCTGCCCACTGTACCTTAATGATAACCCCAGGTAAAGTGTTTGCTTTTCAAGATGTCCAGAGAAAGGGACTGGGTTTTTCATTTAGTAGTTTATTCTCCTTCTACTGATGCTGATGGTGCTGGATAGCCCATGGGCTCCTGGTTGTCTCTATTAGGGGATGTGTAGGTAGAAGAATGATGATGGCTGAAGGGAGAACTTTCTCTGGGAGTGTGAGCCTCTGTCTTTGGTTCTCAGCATTGTGAGATCCCTTTCTTCCAGGATCACGGCTCAGGAGTAGTCAGGGGTGGCAGTGGAACCCCTACTATGTGACCTGGATGCCCTACCCAGCAAACTTTTCACCCACAGCTAGTAATAGTCACCTGACCTTAGGCATACTGAAGCTTGAAAGGTCACAAAGTATCCAGGAGGTTTCCCAAATGATCATGTGGTTGAAGAAACCTGAGATAAGAGATGTTGACAAGCAGGGGAAATTTAGCTTATGTAAAATGGGCACTAGAGTAGTTAAAATAGCTATCTGTTTGTTACAAAAGGTTAGAAGCCAATTAACCTGCTGTTCCACCCACCTTATCCCAAGTTCCTGTTTTCCTCACTGGGTTGTGTAGCAGGAACCACTAAACTTGGGATGTGGGAACATGCCAGCTTCTTGGTTATCCTGTCTAAAGACAGAGACTCCTCGAGCCTCATCATATGTCTGCAGTGTCCTCACTGCTGTTCTGGCTCACAGAACTGCTTCCCCAACAGCCTCCAAGTCCACCTGCAAAACAAACCAGATGCTGTGATGTGCATGGTTGTCATCTGGTTCTGTGGAGGTCTGGACACAAGTTACTCCTGCATCCTGCAAGCTCAGCCAGCCAGAGTCTCTGGGTGCCCTGGGTGTGAATTACTGAGCAGGCACTTCTGCCCCTGAACCAGTGACCTATGTGAGCTGGTTATGCAGAGTAATTCTCTGGAGAAGCCTACAGTGGCCCACAATACAGAATTTGCAGGTTGGCCACAGAACCTGCATGAGGGACACGAGGGTACCAGTGTCCACTCATCCCCACCACTCCTGCTGCCCTGGGCTGAAGAATGGATAAGGGCAGTGCATACTTCATGTCTGTGTGAAACATCCAGAGTCTGAAAGGTACCCATGTTGTATGGTCATGGGTCTATCAGGCCTGTGGCTTTAGTCTCCAGCTCTGCTGTCCTGAATCCCTATCAGCTCTAGGTCCAATCTGTTTTTGGTTTCAGTGCATGGTTTACTCAGCAACAAAACAGGCCCACTCTAGGTCCAGGGGAGTACTCTTTTCTTCTCAGCAGGACAATTATTTAAGGCACAAGCAGTTAGTGAAGATTTGTGGTTCTGTGAGGGACTCTTGGGTGAATAGCTACTGTTCAAATAATGCTTCATATTTCATAGAACTATAATGAGTTGGATTGTTTCTTTCCATATGGTTTGCCCTATAGAGTAATGCATTCCTTAGTGCAAAATGCCTACTGGACATTGACGAGATTGTGTGGTTCAGTCCCTGGGCTCATAGAGGTAACATTCTGGGAGAAAGAACACAATGCAGTGAAGCAATGTCAATGACTCCTAGGTTCAGTGTGTTAGCACAAGGGATGGATGGAGAGGACTGGGTGATGAACAAATTTGTGGAGGGAGATGTTCTCTGAGGTGTTCCTGAGGCAACCCTATTTGCCAAGGAACATGGAGATGGGGAGTAGCACTCCAGAAGAAATAGCTAGTGAAAAGGGGGTGTTATGTAGGCCTGGTGAGCTCTAGAGGGGGGGGGGGTACAACTAGGAGCATGTGTCCTGGAATCCACAGGAAGTATGAACAGGACCAGTGTAGAATTGATTAGCTTTCACTCAGTACCCCACAGGGAGAACATTTGCATGGGCAAAGAAGAACAAAGCCAGGGAGATGGGTGTGTATTAGAAGGGAGTCCAGGAGGACACTTTGGTTTGGGGCATGAATGAATAGATTTGTTGAAGGAGAATTGGGGTTACTGAGTCTGGATTTCTGTAGCATTGTCCCACTGTGTCTTCTGCATTTTCACAGTGGAAATCAGAGGTCTGCAGAGGCTTCTACAAGATGTAGCACAGCCATGCATCTTTGAGGCTCCCTGTGTGTTGTGACACTCCAAGAACCCTGTTTCAGGCAAGCCTACCTAGGGCATGGTTGCGGCTGCACCTGGATCACCCCTCCAGCTCACCACCTTGCAGACAGTTCCTTCCACTGGTGCCATGCTGAGAAGCATGACAGGGGCAAGGTGAACCCATCTTCAGTTCTCCCATGTGGGACTGAAATGCTTGACTTTGATATTGTGGTTTAACGACATTACTTCCATTTCAGGAAACCCACTCTTTGAAGGAAATTGTCAGGCTTAATTTTGGCAATAAAGTCTGCCAAAGATATGTTTTTATTCACCCTGAATGAATGGACTAACCCAACTGTGGGGCCAGACATGATGGACTGTAGAGATATAACCTGATACAAACAGAGTTTGTTTGAAATGCCTGATCCATACTTTCGTGGGGGGGACTCAAGGAGAGTCCTCATCCAGTCTAATTGGAGTGATCTGAAGAGACAACTTACACCAGCAGTTCTGTGTGATAAGATTTCTCCAGTACTGGAGGAGATGCTGGCTTTATCTAAACAGAGAAAGAGGTTATCAGTCAGGAAGCAAGCTCTTGGGGCTCGCAGCCCAGAGAAGGCTAGATCAGGGCTGGGAGTGGTCCTGGGTTGATGTCTGAAGTGAGAACACTCCATGAGACCCCTTGCCCTATAGTCAACTGAGAGTCGTGTGCTTCCCCTAGGGAATGCCAAGGTAGATGCGAGGCTGCCCACACATGCCACGGGCTGATGCAGACAGAGGGAGAGACTGACCTTTGGGCCTTTCAGTTAAGCTGACAAGCAGGCTCTTCTCCCTTTCTGATATCATTGTGATGGTTTGGATAAAGATAAAGTTCATCCTCAAGCTGGCATTTGCAAAAGTGTGCAGGGATGGGAATATATGTCTAATTTCACATAAGTCAGTACACTAAATCAGGGCTCACCCCTTCTAGAGAGCGTGAGCTCTCTCAGCATGTCCTGGGTGGATGATATCTAGGATGAGGATACTATCAAGAGAGACCACCTTAATTTAAGTTTTGAGCAAGCCCAACACCAATGCCAGCCATCCCAGTAAGCCCATCCTTCTTCCACCAGCATTAACTAAACTTCTCAAATGACATCAGTGTACAGAACACACTTTTTCTGAAATCTTCCATTCCACTCCCAAGTAGACATTCAATCTTTACAAAATCCTCACGAATCCATCTTCAGAAATAATTTCAGCAACCAACATGTTTTTAACTGCCATGTGCCCTCATCTCTGTCTGCAGAGAAGAAAGTCACGAATATGTGACTTTCCACAGAGTTAACCCTATAACTTCCAGCTGTGTCTGGCCAGGCTTCAGTTTTCTCCTTTTAGTTTGAGTACATAACAGGGGCTGCCATTTCTAGCCACACTCTCGTAGACGACCACATGCTCACACACCAGACTGAAGAAGATCCAGAGTCTCATGACATAATACCCTGAATACACAAGATGTATAACTAAGAAAATTCACTATGTTAAAGTCCAGAAAAATGTCATCTTGAGCATTCTCCACAATCCAAAGGCCAAATCCAATGACGACTTATGTTGGGATACTCAATGGATTTGAAAAGAACCGTCATAAAAAGGCTTCAACAAGCAATGGCGATTGTGCTTGAAAAAGGTGAAAGTAAGTTTCAGGACAAAAGGAAAGATATAAAGAAGAATTTAAATCAATTAGAACTGAAAAAATATAATAACCATAATTTTTACCACACAGAAAATGGGCTCAACAGGACAATGAAGATGACAGAGGGAAAGTCAGTTACTCATCTGAACAATGGAGAGAAATAGGCTAAAAAGAAAGAGAGAGAGAGAGAGAGAGAGAGAAGAGAAAACAAACAAACAACAAACAAACAAACAAACAAACAAACAGAACTATCAGTAGGGTTAGGCCCCTCATGATGGGCTTGGCATGCCTATGAGAAAAGACACCAGAAAGCTTGTACTCTCCATGTACATGTACAAAGAGAGGTTATGTGAACACACAGCCAGAAGGTGGCCATCAACAAACCTCCAGGAGGATGGGCTTCCACAGAACCTGACTACACTGGTGCCTTAGGTTTTACTTCTACCCTGCAGAACTGTGAGAAATACATTACAAATGTTTACTCATTGTCTAAACCTAGAATTTGGTGAATTTTACACAGGACAATAAAGCAGGATTCATAAAGTACAACACTGGACTTAAAGTCAAGATTAAAAGCTTCTGTTCTAGTAAAGTTCCTCTTAGGAGCATGAAAAGACAAGCTAGGTGAACATTTTTGCAAACCACATATCTGACAAAGAACTTCCACCTATAATATATAATGATTTGAAAACTCGCCAAGAAAAAAATAACCAACTGGGGGGGAGACAGGATGGCGGGGAAGTAGGAGGAGGTGCCTTTTCAACCTGTACCCTAAAGTGAGCTGATTACCTACCAAAGAACTCCGATCACCCATGAAATCAGCCTGAGATCAGAATTATACACGTCTGGATCTCTACGGGGGGCCGAAGACGCCAGTGGGCAGGTAAAGTGGAGTGGGAACGTCGGACTGATATCGGAAGATAAACAAAAGGGGGAGGGAGCCACCAGAGGTGACCGATTGGAAAATAATACCCCAATACGAGAGTGCCCTGCATCTGGGGACCAGCATTAACTTGGAGTCTGGTTGAAAGCACTCAAAAGAGCAAAGGTTCGCGGGGGGAAATTGTGGGAATCGGGGCGGCTAGAGACAGGGGCTTAAGTCCCCGGACCCAGGACAGCCTCCCCTGGCGCTGAGCCAGAGAGTGCGGCGGAGAAACCTGGTCTTTGTCCCTGAGCCACCAGCACGCCCAAGAACGAGTGGAGTCCGGCTCCCGTGAGGGGCTGGGAGCCACACCAGACAGCAGAACGCGCACCTTGCTGGAGATGCGCGCGTGCCTCACCCTCCCCTGAGAGAGGTGCACGAACGCCCAGCCTGGTGTTGTGGGACCCACGCTGCGATAGAGCCAATAGAGCCGATAGAGCCAGAGACGCAGCTCCCCAAACCCTGCCCTGGGAGAGGTGCGTGCAAGCCCGGCGCTCTTAGCCCCGGCCAGCGGGAAAATCTCAGTGTGCGATCGCTGCTTGGAACTTCTCTGGCGGTCTGGAGCTGCCCAGACAGCCACCGCTGCCTTGGTTTTGCGTACAAGCAGGAGATCCAGCGTCCCCAGGGACCGTGACTCAGAACCTGCTCTGCCAGCGGCACAGCGGCTGCAGCACCTGCAGGGGATCAGACTGAGGCTTCTCTCTGAGAGGGAGGACGGGGTGCAGTTTTCTTTCCTCTAAACCTCCAAAAACCATCAAAAGCTGTCAAGGCGAGAGAAAAGAAGTGAACAAACATAAAAACCTCCAGAGAACAAAAGCCTGAAAAAACTGTTTTTTTCAGAGCCCACCCCCTTGAGGGGGGCGGGAGGACTTAACTCAGGGAACATCATTGACTGAAAACCCATGTGGCAGCTCCCTCCCCCAGAAAACAAATCAGGAAAGAAAAAAAAAAAAAGACTACAAGAAAACAAGCACCACTACTTCACAGATACAACTTTTATTTTTAATTCATTCCCACTATTCTGGTTCATTTTTTTTCTTTTCTTATATAGATAATTTTTTAACCTATTTACCATCACAGTGAGATGTCCAGTACATCAAATTCCATAATAAACTTCTAACCTGAATTTTTTGATACATACACATGTGTTTTTCTTTTGCTTTTCTATTTTTTTTAAATTTTTTTTAAAAAATTTAGTTTAGTTTAGTCCAGTTTATTCCTTTTTTAATTTTATTTTCTAATATTCATATAGAGTTAAACTTCAAGGTAACCCACTTTCTCCAAGCAATGCTACCCCTATAGGTAAACCAATTTTTAATCCCCCTTTTTCTTAGGAAAGTTGAGTCCTTTAACAAAGATATCAAGATACATCCAGGAAGAATCAAAATAACCTGCCTCGCCCACGCTGAGAATCTATAACCATGCTCCCATCTTTTTCTTCTGCCAGTGTCTCTGTGTATTTATGTTTGTCCTGATAGTATATAAATCTTATACTTGGGGTTCTTCTTGACGAGGCTCCTCCTTTTTTTGGTTATACATATATATTTTTTCTCTCGTCATATACTTTTATCAGTCTTTTTGTTTGTCTGTTTTTGTTTATATGCGTCATAAATCTTACCCTGGGGCCCATTTGGGCTGAACCTTCTCTTTTATCTTCCCTTTTTTTCCTGTCTCTCTCTCTCTTGTTTCTTTTTCTTTTCTTTTTTCTCTTGTTTGGGTGGGGAATCCTGATTGCTCAGAAGCGTTCCAGGGTGCACCTTGACAGCACCACGGTCGATACATCCAGCTACATCTGTCCATTCATCTCTCGCCAAAATGACTAGGAGGAGGAATCCCCAAGAGAAGAAAAATACAGAGGATGGGCCTTCTGCAACAGAGCTAATGGCTATCAACATAGACAATATGTCAGAAAGAGAATTCAGGCTAACAATTATCCAGGCAATAGCTAGGTTGGAGAAAGCCATGGATGACCAAACGGAATTGAATAGGGCAGAATTGAAAGCGACCAGGGATGACGTTCATAATGTTAGGGCAGAGCTGAAGGCCACCAGGGATGAGGTTCACAATGCTCTCAATGAGTTCCAATCTAATCTAAATTCTCTAAAAGCTAGGGTAACTGAGACAGAAGATACAATTAGTGATCTGGAGGACAAACAGATAGAGAGAAAGGATCAGGAGGAAGCCTGGAACAAACAGCTTAGAAGCCACAAAAACAGAATCAGGGAAATAAATGATGCCATGAAACGTTCCAATGTCAGAATTATTGGAATCCCTGAAGGGGAGGAGAAAGAAAGAAGTCTTGCGAATGGAACAAGTGTTCATGTACTAGAGGCAGAAAGGTCTCCCCCCAAGAATATAAATTCCAAAAAAACATCCAGGCACCTCATAGTAAAATTGAGGAATCATAATTGTAGATACAATCTCTTGAAAGCTGCTAGGACAAAGAAGCTCCTTACATACAGAGGAAAGCCCATCAGAATAACGTCAGACCTGTCCACAGAGACCTAGCAAGCCAGAAAGGGCTGGCAAGATATATTCAGGGCACTAAATGAGAAGAACATGCAGCCAAGAATACTTTATCCAGCAAGACTGACATTCAAAATGGATGGAGAGATAAAGAGTTTCCAAGACCGGCAAGGCTTAAAAGACTATGCAACCACCAAGCCAACACTGGAGGAAATATTAAGGGGGGTTCTATAAGAGAGGAAAAATCTTAAGAATAGCATTGAACAGAAATATAGAGACAATCGACAGAAAGAAAGACGTCAAAGATAACACAATGTCAATAAAAACATATCTCTCAATAATCACACTCAATGTGAATGGCCTAAATGCGCCCATAAAACGACACAGGGTTGCAGATTGGATAAAACGACAGGACCCATTCATATGTTGTCTACAAGAGACCCTTTTTGAACCTAAAGATACACCCAGACTGAAAGTGAAGGGATGCAGAAGCATCTTTCATGCCAATGGGCCTCAAAAGAAGGCCGGGGTAGCGACTCTCATATCAGATAAATTAGATTTTAAACTAAAGACCTTAGTCAGAGATACAGAAGGACACTACATCATTCTTAAAGGAACTATCCACCAAGATGATCTAACAATTGTAAATATCTACGCCCCCAATATGGGAGCAGCCAATTACATAAAAAAACTATTAGTCAAGATAAAGAGTCATATTGATATGAATACATTAATAGTAGGAGATCTTAACACACCTCTCTCAGAAATAGACAGATCATCGAAGCAGAAAATCAATAAAGAAATAAGAGCATTGAATGACACATTGGACCAGATGGACCTCATAGATATATACAGAACATTCCACCCTAAAACAACAGAATACTCATTCTTCTCAAGTGCACATGGAACCTTCTCCAGAATAGACCACATACTGGGTCACAAATCAGGGCTCAACCGATACCAAAAGACTGAGATGATTCCCTGCATATTCTCAGATCACAATGCTTTGAAACTGGAGCTCAATCACAAGGAAAAGTTCAGAAGGAACTCAAACACCTGGAAGCTTAAGACCACCTTGCTTAAGAATGCTTGGATCAACCAGGAGATCAAAGAAGAAATTCAAGACTTTATGGAAACCAATGAGAATGAAGACACTTCACTCCAAAACCTATGGGATACAGCAAAGGCGGTCCTAAGGGGGAAATACATAGCCATCCATGCCTCCCTCAAAAAAATTGAAAAATCCAGAATACACCAGCTGTCTCTACACCTCAAAGAACTAGAGAATCAACAACAAATCAAACCAACTCCACACGTAAGAAGGGAAATAATCAAGATTAGAGCAGAGATCAATGAGGTAGAAACCAGAGATACAGTAAAACGTATCAATGAAACTAGAAGCTGGTTTTTTGAAAGAATCAATAAGATCGATAAACCTTTGGCCACACTAATCCAAAAGAAAAGAGAGAAAGCCCAAATTAATAAAATTATAAATGAAAAGGGATAGATCACAACTAACACCAAGGAAATAGAAACAATCATCAGAAGCTATTATCAACAGTTATATGCCAATAAGCTAAGCAACCTAGATGAAATGGATGCATTCCTGGAAAACTATAAACTCCCAAAATTGAACCAGGAAGAAATTGACAACCTGAATAGATCGATATCTAGTAATGAGATTGAAGCAGTGATCAAAAACCTCCCAAAAAACAAGAGCCCAGGACCCAACAGATTCCCCGGGGAATTCTATCAAACTTTCAAAGAAGAAATAATACCTATTCTCCTGAAGCTGTTTCAAACAATTGAAGCAGAAGGAAAACTTCCAGACTCTTTTTATGAAGCCAGCATTACCCTGATCCCCAAACCAGGCAAAGACCCTACCAAAAAGGAGAATTTCAGACCAATATCACTGATGAATATGGATGCTAAGATTCCCAACAAGATCCTAGCAAACAGGATCCAAAAGCACATTAAAAAGATTATCCACCATGACCAGTTGGGATTCATCCCTGGGTTACAAGGATGGTTCAACATTCGCAAATCAATCAATGTGATAGAACAAATCGATAAGAGAAGAGAGAAGAACCACATGATCCTCTCAATAGATGCAGAACAAGCTTTTGACAAAATCCAGCATCCGTTCCTGATTAAAACGCTTCAAAGTATAGGGATAGAGGGAACATTCCTGAACTTCATCAAATCTATCCATGAAAGACCCAGAGCAAATATCATCCTCAATGGGAAAAAGCTTGCAGCCCTCCCGTTGAGATCAGGAACACGACAAGGATGCCCACTCTCACCACTCTTGTTCAACATAGTATTAGAAGTCCTAGCAACAGCAATCAGACAACAAAGAGAAATAAAAGGTATCCAAATTGGCGAGGAAGAAGTCAAACTCTCTCTCTTCGCAGATGACATGATTCTTTATATGGAAAACCCGAAAGACTCCACCCCCAAACTACTAGAACTCATACAGCAATTCAGTAATGTGGCAGGATACAAAGTCAATGTCCAGAAATCAGTGGCTTTCTTATACACTAACAACAAAAATACAGAAGGCAAATTAGAGAATCGATTCCATTTACTATAGCACGAAGAACCATAAGATACCTCGGAATAAACCTAACCAAAGTGGTTAAAGATCTGTACTCGAGGAACTACAGAACACTCCTAAACGAAATTGAAGAAGACACAAAAAGATGGAAGACCATTCCATGCTCTTGGATCGGAAGAATAAACATCGTTAAAATGTCTATACTGCCCAGAGCAATCTATACTTTTAATGCCATTCCGATCAAAATTCCACCAATATTTTTCAAAGAGCTGGAGCAAATAATACTAAAATTTGTGTGGAATCAGAAGAGACCCCGAATTGCTAAGGAAATGTTGAAAAAAAAATAAAACTGGTGGCATCACGTTACCTGATTTCAAGCTTTACTACAAAGCTGTGATCACCAAGACAGCATGGTACTGGCATAAAAACAGACACATAGACCAGTGGAACAGAGTAGAGAGCCCAGATATGGACCCTCAACTCTATGGTCAAATAATCTTCGACAAAATAGGGAAAAATACCCAGTGGAAAAAAGACAGTCTCTTCAATAAATGGTGCTGGGAAAACTGGACAGCTATATGTTGAAGAATGAAACTTGACCATTCTCTTACACCATACACAAAGATAAACTCGAAATGGATAAAAGACCTCAACGTGAGACAGGAGTCCATTAGAATCCTTGAGGAGAACATAGGCAGTAACCTCTTTGATATCAGCCACAGCAACTTCTTTCAAGATATGTCTCCAAAGGTGAAGGAAACAAAGGCAAAGATGAACTTTTGGGACTTCATCAAGATCAAAAGCTTCTACACAGCAAAAGAAACAGTCAACAAAACAAAGAGGCAACCCACGGAATGGGAGAAGATATTTGCAAATGACAGTACAGACAAAAAGGTTGATATCCAGGATTTATAAAGAACTGCTCAAACTCAACACACACAAAACAGACAATCATATTAAAAAATGGGCAGAAGATATGAACAGACACTTCTCCAATGAAGACATACAAATGGCTACCAGACACATGAAAAAATGTTCATCATCGCTAGCCATCAGGGAGATTCAAATCAAAACCACATTGAGATACCACCTTAAACCAGTTAGAATGGCCAAAATTAGCAAGACAGGAAACAACGTGTGTTGGAGAGGATGTGGAGAAAGGGGAACCCTCTTCCACTGTTGGTGGGAATGCAAACTGGTGCAGCCACTTTGGAGAACAGTGTGGAGATTCCTCAGGAAATTAAAAATAGAGCTTCCCTATGACCCTGCAATTGCACTGCTGGGTATTTACCCCAAAGATACAGATGTAGTGAAAAGAAGGGCCATCTGTATCCCAATGTTTATAGCAGCAATGGCCACGGTCGCCAAACTGTGGAAAGAACCAAGATGCCCGTCAATGGATGAGTGGATACGGAAGATGTGGTCCATATACACTATGGAGTATTAGGCCTCCATCAGAAAGGACGAATACCCAACTTTTGTAGCAACATGGACAGGACTGGAAGAGATTATGCTGAGTGAAATAAGTCAAACAGAGAGAATCAAGTATCATATGGTTTCACTTATTTGTGGAGCATAACAAATAATATAGAGGACAAGGGTAGATGGAGAGGAGAAGGGAGTTGAGGGACATTGGAAGGGGCGGTGAACCATGAAAGACTATGGACTCTGAAAAACAACCTGAGGGTTTTGAAGGGGCGGGTGGTGAGAGGGTGGGGGAACCAGGTGGTGGGTATTGGGGAGGGCACAGATTGCATGGAGCACTGGGTGTGGTGAAAAAACAATGAATACTGTTACGCTGAAAATAAATAAAAAATGTCATTAAAAAAATAACCAACTATCCAAATAGAAAATGTGCTAACGACATGAACAAATATTTTACCAAACAGAACATGCAGATGATAAATAAGCATAGGAAAAAAAATGTTCAATATCACTAGCCATGAGGAAAATGAAAATAAAAACCTGACTGAGTAATCACTACTACCCATCTGTTAGGAGAGCTGGTTAATTATGAAACAGAGTAAAAATATCAAATGTTGGAAAGAGTCATCTCTCCTACATTGCTGGTGGAAATGTAAATGCTATTCTGGTAAGACAGTTTCACATGTTCTACAAAAGTGAAACACACACTCTGCTGGACTTTTATCCCAGTGAATAAAAATTTAGATCTCACAAAATACTCTGCACAGACCCTTACTGTGGGATTATTTGTAGTTGCCAAAGACTGGAAAAAAATCCCACAAAAGGTTAAAAAATAGGGGAAATAATTATATTGCAATAAACTCGACATGTTTCCCAGAAAAAAATTTTAAAAAATGAGAAAAGAAAAATAAAGAAGATGGTGACTGGATGAACAAATGGTAGTATTTTCACACTAGGAAGCCCTTGTTAGTGATAAAGAAGCCATAAAATTGTGATACACAAAATAAAGATGGATCCTAGTGGTATTATCCTGAGTGAAAACAAACAAAAGGCAACATCAGAGGTCACAGCTGTAGGATTACCCTCATGAAACAAAATGCCAACACCCAAAATGTAGAACATGGATTATTGCCATGGGTAGGGATGGCTGGGGCAAGGGTGGATAGCATGAGGGAAATCTTTGTGCTGGTGGAGTGGTTCCATACCTGGATTGTGCTGTTGGATATATGAATGTACATGACAAACAGACAGAACCAGACATGCTCATCATACCCACTCTAAGTTTCCTGGTGTTAATATTATTTTGCAGTGATGCAGGATGTTCTCCTGGGGTAAAATGAGCCAAGAGTGCCTCTGTGATGGGACCTGAAGCTTCCTGTGTATCTATAAATTTACCTCCCTCCCTCCCTACCCATATTAGTGTTATACCTGTCAACACACATCAGAATAGTTCCCTTTAGCTAGCAGTCCCACTCTGGCTCCCTGGAGATCCAGGCTTCGCAAGACTATAACATGTGAGTGTCATGCAGCAGTGAATGAGGCAGGAGGGTTCTGGTGCCGGTCTGTGACTGGACAGGTGCTGGATTGTGATGTCCTGTAATCCTGAGGGCTTAGAGAAGGCCAGGTGTGGGACTGGACAGAGGCAGTACCCAGACTTCTCTCCTGCTGAACCTAATGTTTTGAGTTTAGGAAAGGAAAGACAGGATAAGGACCTAGCTTACAACCTCCCTTCCTTACTCTGGACTGCATTTGACCTCAACCCTTTTGGAACCCCTCCCCAACCCTTCCATCTCCGGTCTCCTGCTCAAAAAAACCATCCCCCCCCACCCAGTATTGCCAACATTTTACAGATGAAGAAATGGGGACTTAAGGGGTAAACGGCTCTGCTTCACACCCCCAAATTGGGCTCCAGCACCTGCAGGAGCCTGCCATGTCCAGAAACATGGGTGGGTTAAGTGGGGTCTGAGCAGTTGACCACTGGAGGTTAGCAGCTATAGGAAAAAGAATTGATCTACTTCTCCATCAGAACCAAGTGACTTGAACTCCACCAGTCTGCCCACTGGATCCTGAAAGTAGCAGCCCTCTGATAAGCTGAGACACCATCCATCTTAGAGATGCCAATCTCTCTTCTTCCAAGTCCTTCTCAAACTTATCTTCCCTCTGAGAGCCAGTTTCTTCATGGTTCCCATAAGTTTATCCCCAGGTGTTATGAGCACAGTGCCTTGAATTTCCCAAGGGTCTTTAGCTGTAGGCTCTCCTCCACTTCAGCTACAGCCACAGGCAGGCCCCAGCTCAATGACATCCACAAGGCACTTGAGCTCCCACATCATCCCTAGAAGTAAAAGAACCAATCTCCAGGGAGAAAAGGAAACTGGAAAGTTACTTTTCTCCTTCCTTCTGTCCAATTCATGGAAAAATCTTGGCTCTGCCTTTTAGAGGTAGCCAGCTTACTCCATATCCACAGACATTCTCAAGTCATCCATATGCACCTCTCCCCACCTCTTCCTACCTGATTCCTTCTGTGCATTACTCTGCCCATCTGTCCATCTACCTGGAAGAGCCAGTAGGAATCTATGTGTCTCCCTTGGATTCTCAGTGCTTCTGTGGCTCAGAGCAGAGAGCCCACCCTCCAGGCGCCTCACTCATCTCTAATCTGCCTCCCTCACCCCACAGGATCTCATCCCTCTAGCCTCCCTCTACTATTGTTTCACAGTCTCATTGTCACATTTACTCTCCAAAGGCTTGCATCACATAGGAACAGGTAGTCAGGGAATATTTGCTGTGGTGGCCAGTAATACTTGCTGTGGAGCCTTCACATCAGGGTCCAAACTCAGATTTGCCACAACGTGTCTGGTAGGTCTAGGGACAAAAATAGTTTATGAAGAAATACCTGTGTATGGATATACTGTTTCTCTTTTCCTTACGATCAGAATGGTGCTGACCTCATCAGCTGACCTTTGTTTCTAGAAACCAGGTTGTCTGAAAGTGCTGATGGGGACAGGCAGGTTGGGCTCTTGGTCATCTCTGCATAGTTCACCAACACTTTCTCAGAGTTGTGGAAACCACTTCCCACCATCAGAGAATGTGATGGCTCATAAGGTGCAGTAGTGACTGCAAACTGGGCCGCACATCACAATCACCCAGGGGTTGAATCTCAAAAATTACTCATTCTGAAATGATGGTTTTAAAGTTTTTACTTCATGCCCTGATAGATATTAAAACTCATGCTATGTCCCCAATCCTGGAGGTAACCACAGTTTTCCAGCTCCCCTTTTATGCCATTTTGGGCGGGTGAGTGCAGGGACATCATCCCTTGGACAACAATGCCTGAAATGCAAAAGCTTCCAGGAAGTCTTCGTGTACCCAATGACTCTCTGCACCTCACGGACCTAAGCCTGCCTCTCACTGCACTGCTCTGTCTGTTTTTCTAAGGTCTCCACCTCTCCATCCAGATGGAGCAACTGTCCTTAATCTGGAGGACCTGAACCAATGACTCCTCTGTGCTCAGGGCCTGGGTCTCCTCCACAACTTCCTCCCAGCCCCCACCTCATCTTCTACAATGAATCTTCTACAATCTTCTACATCTTCTATTTCAAAATCTTCAAACTTTTGATTTGGATCCCATCTTTCTGCATGATATACTTTTCTTCTGAGGAGACCTTCCCAAAAGATGAAGGCTACCCAGGAGTCAAGTCACAAGGACCTTAGTCTGAAGTCCATCCCATGCCACTGAAGACTCAAATGCCCTAGTTTTGCCTTAGTTAGAGAGTTTTCAGTCAGCAGAGTTCTAGGGAGTTGACCTAGTGCAGAGCTAGGTTGGAGGAGTCATGATCAGAGGATTCCCAGTCAACCTGTGTTCTGGGCACCCAACTGTCCTGTGCTATACTGGATTGGAGGGTTTTAGGTTAGAGGTCTCCTATTCAGCCTTGTGTCTGAGAGACTCGACCCTCTGCCAAAATAAAACAGAGGACTTGGTTTTGCAGTGCTCCCAGTAGGACTGCTGTTCTAGGCACTCAATTGCCAGTTGTCTGCTTGGTTGGTAGACTCCCATTCAGTGGGCATCCAGTCACCGTAGTGTTCAAGTGAGTCCTTTGCCCAGTGCCAAACTGAGTTGGAGGGCTTGTGGTCTGAGGGTTCATTGTTTGCCCAGTTTTGTGAGGACTCATCTGCCCTAGGACTTGTTTGGCTAAAGACCTTTACTCAGCCCAGTGTTCAGTGGACTCCTTTGCCCAGTGTGCAGCTGGGTTGGAGATGTCATGGTCTCAGGCTACCCAGTGGGTCTGTTGTTATGTGGACGTGGTTTCCATTTTCTCTACTGCATTAGAAGTTTCTCCCTCTTTATCCCAGTGTCCAGGTGACTCTTTTTCTCGGTGCAC
Source organism: Martes martes (assembly GCF_963455335.1). NCBI lineage: Eukaryota > Metazoa > Chordata > Mammalia > Carnivora > Mustelidae > Martes > Martes martes. The sequence continues at coordinate 12,372,252 of NC_137892.1, read as the reverse complement.
AGTTGGGCTGGAGGGCTTGTATTCTTAAGGCTTCCAGTTGACCCACTGTCATGATAATAGATTTATCCAGTTCCAGTTCTGGTTGGATAACTTTTGGTCAAAGAGTTCCTGGTAGTCCTGGTGTTCTGAGAACTTGATGGTCTTATGCTGTGGTGAGTGGGATAACTCATCATCTGAGACCTCCTGTTCAGTCTAGTGTCCGTGTGATTCATTTGCCAAGTGCTAAGCTGGGTTGGAGGGCTCCCAACTTGAGGGGACCTGATTTACCTACACTCAGATGGGTTGGAGGCCTAATGATCTGAGGGCTCCTGGTTAGTCTGATGTGGCTCTGAGAGGTTTTAGATAAAGAGATTGGGCTGCCAATAATATCTGTGGACTTAAAGTGTCATTATTAAATCCTGTTAGATTAGGGTCATTTGGAGTTCTGCTCATCTTTGCTCACTGTAGTTCCTTCATAAACCCATCAATCAGTCCTATCTTTTTTACTGTAGACGTTGAGAAGATATAATTGGTAGATGAATTGTGGTAGATGGGAAAGGCTGTTGCAAAGATAATAACTGTGATGCTGGATGTGGTGCCATTAATAACACTGATCAACATTTCTTCTGTTATGTGATATGTGACTATGGGTATGAAAAATAATTCATTTCAATATGCATCAGGAGGAAGATCAATATATATATATTTTGTTTCATGCTGAGTAAATGCAAATGACAACATATACTCACACTTTTCTGCCATCTTAGATTAACTCTCCTATTTTTGTTATATTGTAATCTAAAGGAAATGGTCATTTGAAAATGATGAACACCATATCAATTGTTCTATATGCATAACTCCATATACAGGATATCATGTTATTTTGGAGAGATGAGCAGGAAGTGATAATGACCCTGGATGCTCTAGTAAAACACAGGTGCTCCAGAGAGGGAAGATGAATTCTTTTTTTTTAAGATTTTATTTATTTATTTGACAGACAGAGATCACAAGTAGGCAGAAAGGCAGGCAGAGAAAGAGAGAGGAAGGGAAGCAGGCTCCCTGCCAAGCAAAGAGCCCGACGTGGGGCTCAATTCCAGGGCTCTGGGATCATGACCCAAGCCAAAGGCAGAGGCTTTAACCCACTGAGCCACCCAGGTGCCCCAGGAAGATGAATTCTTAAATAAAAAAAAAAAAATGAGCATGTGCAATTATGGTGTTTATTTCTTTACTTTGTTTATTTTGTGGTCTGAAGCATCCACTATGGGGGAAAAACAGAGATGAAGGAGGCTCTGTGAATTTCAGAGTACTAAATTGGCTCATGTTCAGGTATTAAAGAAAGCTGTCAGTTTGGAATAAAGCCCAGCTCATGAAAGAAATGTGCAACAAGTTCAGTGGTAGAACAAGCAGCTACTTTCTCGTGACCTAATGGAAGTTGTAGTACTGAAGGTCTCTGGGTGAAAAATGCACCATGGTGCTATTGCAAGCACAAGGAGATCTGGAACCAGGTCATTCCATCTACAGCAGAGGCATTGTAAAAGCTGTTCCTTGCATGTTCTTGAGTTATGATAATAACAAAGCATCTGACCACAAAATATCTATGAAGCCTCTTAAAAGCACCAAGCCATAAACTGAGGGCCAAATAAAATGCCAGCTTATAGGGCCAGCAGAACATCAAAATGGGGTCAAGAAGATCCAGATGGCAAGAGCCCTAGCACAAAGAGATAACACAGGTCTCTAGGCTATCCATCACTTCTGCCTTGATTTCCCCCTTTCAGAAGATACCAATTGTCTCATGGAGGCCTCCCTATTGTATTGATCCACTGTATTGATGAAATACCAAGAGCTGGGGCGCTTGGGTGGCTCAGTGGGTTAAAGCCTCTGCTTTCAGCAGCTCAGGTCATGCTCGATCCTGGGATCGAGCCCAGCATCAGGCTCTCTGCTCAGCGGGGATCCTGCTTCCCCCTCTATCTCTCTGCCTGCCTCTCAGCCTACTTGTGATCTCCATCTGTCAAATAAATAAATAAACTCTTTAAAAAGGAAAAAGAAATACCAAGAGCTACTTCACAGTATATCAATGCAAACTCAGGATAGCAGTGCAAGATACAGACTACTGATCGATGAGAAAGAGAACAAATACCAGCCTTTACTAAAGAGAGCTAGCTTCTGGAAATCAGAAAAATACCTGTGGGTTTTCTAGACAAACACAAACCATTTTTCAGGATATTAGTAGTTAGCACTCCAGTTTATCCATAACCATGATAGAATATATAAAAATAAGAGCTCTTCATGTTAATAAAGAAATATAAATGAAATCTAGAGTGTTATGTTTGTACTGGGTCATTTAGCTGACTTGTATTGTTAGAGAATGATTTAAAGTGTCCACAAATTTTAATTGCCTGTAACTATATCTTTTGATATAAATTCTTGGCTTAACCATGTGATTTGCTTTAGCCCATACTACATTACAGGCATAATGTGGAGTTTTGAAAGCACATTGCTTTGGGACTTGCCTTTTTTTTCTGCTTTCCAAACTCTGAAACTAACATGTGAACAGCTCTGAAGAATTAGCTCACTGATGAATTACATTACCAGAAACCACCATTGTCCCAGAAGAATATAAATCAATTCTCAGAAGTGATACTGAGAACTAAAAATCACCAGCTAACACATACAACAAATGCATAACAAGTTCAAGCTAGAAGAACCATTTAGCCCAAAATACATAATCATGAACTCAATAATGGTTATTTCACACTATAGAGTCCTTTTTTAAAAGATTTTATTTATTTATTTGACAGAGAGAGATCACAAGTAGGCAGAGGGGCAGGCAGAGAGAGAGGGGAGGAACAGGCTCCCTGCTGAGCAGAGAGCCTGATGTGGGACTCAATCCCAGGACCCTGAGATCATGACCTGAGCCAAAGGCAGAGGCTTAACCCACTGAGCCACCCAGGCGCCCCACACTGTAGAGTCTTTAGGAGATTTCTAATGCAGCAAACTTAATAAATACATGTTTATTAATATTTTCCTAAATTTAGATAGTTTTATTTCACTGTGTATATGTATTTGTCTATACCTGTTTTGACTGATTCACAAAACATAGATGATTGAACATGCATTTTTTAATTTATCTTTGGTCAGATAGACTATGTTTGTGAAAATTAACCCCATTCGTTATTTGTATGAATTACATATTTCTCCACAGTATGAATATTTTTCTACCTTATGTTTTTAATATTTATTATTTATTTGTTTGTTTGCTTTAGAGACAGAGAGGGTGTGCATGGGTGAGGAGGAAGAGAAAAAGGAGGGAGAGAATTTTATATAGGCTCCACACTGGTGTGGCAAAGCCAGATGTGGGGCTTAATCTCATGACCTTAAAATCATGACCAGAGCCAAAATCAAGAGTTGGACACTTAACCAACTGAACTACACAGGCACCCCAAGCTAACTTTTGAACGCATGCATAGCCTTTCTTTTGTAAGAAAATAAAAGATTAGGGACACCTGACTGTTGATCTGTTGGTTAAGTATCTGTGTTTGGCTCTGCTCATGATCCCAAGGTCCTGGAATGGAGCCATGGCTCAGGCTGCCTTCTCAGTGGGGAGTCTGCTTCTCCTTCTGTCCCTTCTCCACTCTCTCTCACACTCTCTCTAAAGTAAAAAAAAAAAAAATACGTCTTCGTAATGAAAGAAAATAAAATTAGAGGAAAATACCAATGAAAGTAAGAACAATTTTATACCTGTCTTAAAGTGTAATGAACACATTATTTCACAATACTTTAAATAATTTTTTGAAATAATTGACAACTCTTTATTATTATACAATGTTTGACATGTATGTTGCATGGTATGAAAGTGCTAAGTGAATACATTTGAAGATATTTCACCTATTGACTTGACAAATATTTATTTTTTTAATTGTGTTATGTTAGTCAACATAATATACATCATTAGTTTTTGATGTAGTGTTCCAAGATTCATTGTTTACACATAACATCCAGTGGTCCATGCAATATGTGCTCTCCTAAATACCCACCACCGGGCTTACCCATCACCCACAACTCTCTCTTCCAAAACCCTCACTTTGTTTCTCGAAGTCCACAGTCTCTCATGGTTTTTCTCCCCCTCCAATTTCCCCCAAATCACTTTTTCTTCCTTCTCCTCATGTCCTCCATGTTATTCCTTATGTTCCAAAAGCAACTGAAACCAAATAATTGACTTTCTCTGCTTGATACATTTCACTCAGCATGATCTCCTCCAGTCCCATCCATGCTGATGCAAAAGTTGGGTATTCATCCTTTCTGATGGAGGCATAATATTTCAATGTGTATGTGGACCACATTTTCCTTATCCATTCATCTTTTGAAGGGCAGCTCATCTCTTTTCAGTTTGGTGATTGTGGACATTGCTGCTATGTACATTGGGGTACATATAGCCATTCTTTTCACTACAAACATGCAGCCAAAAACATGCAGAACAGGAGGACAAGAACAAGAGGACAACCATCACAGGGTCCCCATAAAACTGTAAAACCCCAACAGCAGGGGAAAACAATATATTAAACTCCTGGTATAGCCCAAAACCTGTATATTTCATAGATACAATTTTTCTTTCTTTCTTTTTCTTTTTTAATTATTTTTATTTCATTATTTTTATTGGTTTATTTTTTATTAATATAATGTATTATTAGCCCCAGGGGTACAGGTCTGTGAGTCGCCAGGTTTACACACTTCATAGCACATACATTACCCAATGTCCATAACACCACCACCCTCTCCCTACACCCCTTTCCCCAGCAACCCTCAGTTTGTTTTGTGAGATTAAGAGTCTTTTATGGTTTGTCTCCCTCCTAAACCCATCTTGTTTCATTTATTCTTTTCCTACCCCCCAAACCCCTCCCCACGTTGCTTCTCCATTTCCTCATATCAGGGAGATCATATGGTAGTTGTCTTTCTGCAATTGACTTATTTCTCTAAGCATGAAGTTCTATCCACGTCATCACAAATGGCAAGATTTCATTTCTTTTGATGGCTGCATAGTATTCCACTGTATATATATAACACCTCTTCTTTATCCATTCATCTGTTGATGGACATATAGGTTCTTTCCATAGTTTGGCTATTGTGGACATTGTTGCTATAAACATTCAGTTGCATGTGCCCCTTCGGATCACTACATTTGTATCTTTAGGGTAAATATCCAGTAGTGCAATTGCTGGGTTGTATGGTAGCTCTATTTTCAACTTTTTAAGGAACACCCATGCTGTTTTCCAGAGTGGTTGCACCAGCTTGCAATCCCAGCAACGGTGTAGGAGGGTTTCCCTTTCTCTGCATCCTTGCCAGCATCTGTCATTTCCTGACTTGTTAATTTTAGCCATTCTGACTGGTGTGAGGTGGTATCTCATCGTGGTTTTGATTTGTATTTCCCTGATGCCGAGTGATGTGGACCACTTTTTCATGTGTCTGTTGGCCATCTGGATGTCTTCCTTACAGAAATGTCTGTTCATGTCCTCTGCCCATTTCTTGATTGGATTATTTTTCTTTGGGTGTTGAATATGATAAGTTCTTTATAGATTTTGGATACTAGCCCTTTATCTGATATGTCGTTTGCAAATATCTTCTCCCATTCTGTTAGTTGTCTTTTGGTTTTGTTAACTGTTTCCTTTGCTGTGCAAAAGCTTTTGATCTTGATGAAGTCCCAATAGTTCATTTTTGCCCTTGCTTCTGTTGCCTTTGGCGATGTTCCTAGGAAGAAGTTGCTGAGGTTGAGGTCAAAGAGGTTGCTGCCTGCATTGTCCTCAAGGATTTTGATAGATTCCTTTCTCACATTGAGGTCCTTCATCCATTTTGAGTCTATTTTCATGTGTGGTGTAAGGAAATAGTCCAATTTCATTTTTCTGCATGTGGCTGTCCAATTTTCCCAGCACCATTTGTTGAAGAGGCTGTCTTTTTTCCATTGGATATTCTTTCCTGCTTTGTCAAAGATTAGTTGACCATAGAGTTGAGGGTCTATTTCTGGGTTCTCTAATCTGTTCCATTGGTCTATATGTCTGTTTTTGTGTCAGTACCATACTGTCTTGATGATGACAGTTTGTAATAGAGCTTGAAGTCTGGAATTGTGATGCCACCAACTTTGGCTTTCTTTTTCAATATTCCTCTAGATATTCGAGGTCTTTTCTAGTTCCATATAAATTTTAGGATTATTTGTTCCATTTCTTTGAAAAAATGGATGGGATTTTGATAGGGATTGCATTAAATGTGTAGATTTCTTAGGTGGCACAGACATTTTCACAATATTTGTTCTTCCAATCCAGGAGCATGAAACATGTTTCCATTTCTTTGTGTCTTCCTCAATTTCTTTTATGAGTACTTTAATGTTTTCTGAGTATAGATTCTTTGCCCCTTTGGTTAGGTTTATTCCTAGGTACTTATGGTTTTGGGTGCAATTGTAAATGGGATTGGCTCCTTACTTCCTCTTTCTTCTGTCTTGTTGGTGTAAAGAAATGCAACTGATTTCTGTGTATTGGTTTTATATCCTGACACTTTACTGAATTCCTGTACAAGTTATAGAAGATTTGGAGTGGAGTCTTTTGGGTTTTCCACATATAGTGTCCTATCATCTGCAAAGAGTGATAGTTTAACTTCTTTGCCAATTTGGATGCCTTTAATTTCTTTTTGTTGTCTGATTGCTGAGTCTAGGACTTCTAGTACTATTTTGAATAGCATTGGTGATAATGGACATCCCTGCCATGTTCCTGACCTTAGTGGAAAAGCTCTCAGTTTTTCTCCATTGTGAATGATATTCGAAGTGGGTTTTTCATAAATGGCTTTGATGACACTGAGGTATGTACCCTCTATCCCTACACTTTGAAGAGTTGTGATCAGGAAAGGATGCTGTACTTTGTCAAATGCTTTTTCAGCATCTATTGAAAGTATCATATGGTTCTTGTTCTTTCTGTTATTAATGTATTGTATCACATTGATTGATTTGCAGATGTTGAACCAAATTTGCAGCCCTGGAATAACTCCCACTTGGTCATGATGAATAATCCCTTTAATGTGCTGTTGAATCCTATTGATTAGTATTTTGGTGAGAACTTTCACATCTGTGTTCATCAAGGATATTGGTCTGTAATTCTATTTTTTGATGGGATCCTTGTCTGGTTTTGGGATGAAGGTGATGCTGGCCTCATAAAATGAGTTTGGAAGTTTTCCACCCATTTTTATTTTGTGGGGACAGTTTCAGGAGAATAGGAATTAATTCTTCTTTAAATGTTTGGTAGAATTCCCCTGGGAAGTTGTCTGGCCCTGAGCTCTTGCTTGTTGGGAGATTTTTGATGACTGTTTCAATCTCCTTACTGGCTATGGGTCTGTTCAGGTTTTCTATTTTTTCCTGGTTCAGTTGTATTCAGTTTATATGTCTCTAGGAATGCATCCATTTCTTCCAGATTGTCAAATTTGCTGGCATAGAGTTGCTCATAATAGGTTCTTATAATTCTTTGTATTTCTTTGGTGTTGGTTGTGATCTCTCCTCTTTCATTCATCATTTTATTTATTTGGGTCCTTTCTCTTTTCTTTTTGATAATTCTGGCCAGGGGGTTATCAATCTTATTAATTCTTTCAAAGAACTGGCTCCTAGTTTCGTTGATTTGTTCTACTACCTTTTTGGTTTCTATTTCATTGATTTTTGTTCTGATCTTTATTATTTCTCTTCTCCTGCTGGGTTTAGGCTTTCTTTGTTGTTCTCTCTCCAGCTCCTTTAGGTGTAGGTTTAGGTCGTGTGTTTGAGACCTTTCTTCTTTCTTTAGAAAGACTTGTATCGCTATATATTTTCCTCTCACGACCACCTTTACTGTATCCCCCAGATTTGGAACCATTGTTTTTTCATTATCATTTGTTTCCATGAATTTTTCAATTCTTCTTTAATTTCCTGGTTGACCCATTCATTCTTTAGAAGGATGCTCTTTAGTCTCCATGTCTGTGGGTTCTTTACAAATTTCCTCTTGTGATTGAGTTGCAGCTTCAGAGCACTGTGGTCTGAAAATATGCAGGGAATGATCCCAAACTTATGATAGTGGTGGAGACCTGATTTAAGACCCAGGATGTGATCTATTCTGGAGAATGTTCCATGTGCACTAGAGAAGAATGTGTATTCTGTTGCTTTGGGATGGAATGTTCAGAATATATCTGTGACGTCCATCTGGTCCAGTGTATAATTTAAGGTCTTTGTTTCCTTGTTGATGTTTTGCTTGGATGATCTGTCCATTTCAGTGAGGGGAGTGTTCAAGTCCCCTACTATTATTGTATTATGGTCCATGTGTTTCTTTTATTCTGTTATTAATTGGTTTATATAGTTGGCTGCTCCCATGTTAGGGGCATAGATATTTAAAATTGTTAGAACTTCTTGTTGGACAGACCCTTTGAGAATGATATAGTGTCCTTCTTCATCTCTTATTATAGTCTTTGGCTTAAAATATAATAGATCTGATATAAGGATTGCCACCCCAGCTTTCTTTTGATGTCCATTAGCATATGGTAAATTGTTTTCCATCCACTCACTCTAAATCTGGTGGTGTCTTTGGGTCTAAAATGAGTTTCTTGTATACAGCATATTACATTCAGGGTAACCATTGAAAGATATGAATTTAGTGCCATTGTATTGCCTCTAAGGTGAGTATTTCTGTATATTGTCTCTGTTCCTTTCTGGTCTACTACTTTTAGGGTCTCTCTTTGCTTAGGGGACCCATTTCAATATGTCCTGTAGAACTGGTTTGGTTTTTACAAATTCTTAATTTTTTGTTTGTCCAGGAAGCTTTTTATCTCTCCTTCTATTTTCAATGATAGCCTAGCTGGATATACTGTTCTTGGCTGCATGTTTTTCTCATTTAGTGCTCTGAATATATCCTGCTAGTTCTTTCTGGCCTGCCAGGTCTCTATGGATAAGTTTGCTGCTAATCTAATATTTTTACCATTGTATATTACAGACTTCTTTTCCAGGGCTGCTTTCAGGATTTTCTCTTTGGCACTGAGACTTGTAAATTCTACTATTAAGATGACGGGGTGTGGATCTATTCTAATTGATTTTGATGGCGGTTCCCTGCACCTCCTGGATTTTGATGCTTGTTCCCTTTGCCATATTAGGGAAATTCTCTACAGTAATTCTCTCCCATATACCTTCTGCTCCCCTCTATCTTTCTTCTTCTTCTGGAATCCCAATTATTCTAATGTTGTTTCACCTTATGGTATCACTTATCTCTCAAATTCTCTCTTTGTGGTCCAGTTGTTGTTTGTCTCTCTTTTGCTCCGCTTTATTCCCCATCATTCGGTCTTCTATATCACTAATTCTCTCCTCTGCCTCCTTTACCCTAGCAGTAAGAGTCTCCATTTTTTATTGCACCTCATTAACAGCTTTTTTTCATTTCAACTTGGTTAGATTTTAGTTCTTTTATTTCTCCAGAAAGGGCTTTTATTTCTGCAGACAATGTTCCTCTGATATCTTCCATGCCTTTTTCGAGCCCAGCTAGCACCTTGAGAATCATCATTCTTTACTCCAGATCTCACATAGTCTCACAATACGGACATAATGTCTGTATTGATTAGGTCACTTGCCTTCTGTGCTGCTTCTTGTTCTTTTCTTTTTCTTTCTTCTTTTTTTTTTTTTCTTGTGATGAGTTTTTCCGCCATGTCATTTTATCCAGACAAGAATATATGAAGGAGCGAAGAAAGTACTAAAAGTGTTGCAAAGACCCCAGGAACATGTGCTTTAACCAAATCAGAGGAGACCCCAAACTGTGGGGGGAAGAAAGGGGGTAAAAAGAAGTTCAGAAAAAAATAAAAAAAGAAAAAATAAAGAAAAAATATAAAAAAAGAAAAAATTTTTATATATTAGACTGGTGAATAGAATAGAATCATCCACTTAATTTTGGGAGTATTTTTGTCTCTTAGAAGAAACTACCTCCCAAAATTTTAAAGAATGAAACAAATATATATATATATATATATACACACACATACACAAAATATGTGTAAACATGATGAAGGGATGGAATATTACTGTAAAGATGAAAATTTTTTTGTTAAAATTTTCTAAAAATGGAGTTGATAAGTTGATTGGGAGAATAAAGAAAAAGAAAGTGGAGAGAATTTGCTCAGGCTGGAGACTAGATCAAAGCCCTGTGCTAGATTTAGGCTATATTTTGATCTATTAGAAGAAGTTGTATCTTAAATTTTTTAGAAGAAAAAGCCCTATGTGTATACAAAAAATAAATTTATATACATTAAAGGATAAAATATGACTATAATAATGAAGACTCAAAAAAGTTTTTTTTTTAATGAAAGGTATTGTTAAAATAAACTAGTTAAAAACTGTTAAAAGAGGAAAGAGTAAAAGTTAAAAAATTTAGCATAAGAAAACAAATATTAAATAAAACTAATTAACTTGGGGGAGACAAGATGGCGGGGAAGTAGGAGGAGGTGCCTTTTCAACCTGCACCCTAAAGTGAGCTGATTACCTACCAAAGAACTCCGATCACCCATGAAATCAGCCTGAGATCAGAATTATACACGTCTGGATCTCTACGGGGGCCAGAAGACGCCAGTGGGCAGGTAAAGTGGAGTGGGAACGTCGGACCGATATCGGAAGATAAACAAAAGGGGGAGGGAGCCACCAGAGGCGACCGACTGGAAAATAATACCCCAATACGAGAGTGCCCGGCATCTGGGGACCAGCATTAACTTGGAGTCTTGTTGAAAGCACTCAAAAGAGCAAAGACTCGAGCGGAGAAATTGTGGGAATCGGGGCGGATAGGGATAGGGGCTTAAGTCCCCAGACCCAGGGCAGCATCCCCTGGCGCTGAGCCGGAGAGTGCGGCGGAGAAACCTGGTCTTTGTCCCGGAGCCGCCAGTGCGCCCGAGAACGGGTGGAGTCCGGCTCCCGTGAGGGGCTGGGAGCCACACCAGACAGCAGAACGCGCACCTTACTGGAGATGCGCGCGTGCCTCAACCTCCCCTGAGAGAGGTGCACGCCCAGCCTGGTGTTCTGGGACCCACGAGGCGATAGACCCACGCGGCGATAGAGCCGATAGAGCTGGAGGCGCCGCGCCCCAAACCATCCCCTGGGAGAGGTGCGCGCAAGACCTGAGCTCTCAGCCCCAGCCAGCGGGAAAATCTCAGTGTGCGATTGCTGCTTGGAACCTCTCTGGCGGTCTGGAGCTGCCCAGACAGCCACAGCTGCCTTGGTTTTGCGTACAAGCAGGAGATCCAGCGTCCCCAGGGACCGTGACTCAGAACCTGCTCTGCCAGCGGCCCAGCGGCTGCAGCACCTGCAGGGGAGCAGACTGAGGCTTCTCTCTGAGAGGGAGGTTGGGGTGCAGTTTGTTTTCCTCTAAACCTCCAAAAACCATCAAAAGCTGTCAAGGCGAGAGAAAAGAAGTGAACAAACATAAAAACCTCCAGAGAACAAAAACCTGAAAAAAAACGTTTTTCTCAGAGCCCACCCCCTTGAGGGGGTCGGGAGGACTTAACTCAGGGAACATCATTGACTGAAAACCCATGTGGCAGCCCCCTCCCCCAGAAAACAAATCAGGAAAAAAAAAAAAAGACTACAAGAGAACAACCACCACTACTTCATAGATACAACTTTTATTTTTAATTCTTTCCCACTATTCTGGTTCATTTTTTTTCTTTTTTTATATAGATAATTTTTTAACCTATTTACCATCACAGTGAGATGTCCAGTACATCAAATTCCATGATAAACTTCTAACCTGAATTTTTTGATACATACACATGTGTTTTTCTTTTGCTTTTCTATTTTCTTAATTTTTAAAAAAATTTTTAATTTAGTTTAGTCCAGTTTATTCCTTTTTTATTTTTATTTTCTAATATTCATATAGAGTTAAACTTCAAGGTAATCCCCTTTCTCCAAGCAATGCTACCCCTATAGGTGAACCAATTTTTAATCCCCCTTTTTCTTAGGAAAGTTGAGTCCTTTAACAAAGATATCAAGACAAATCCAGGAAGAATCAAAATAACCTTCCTCCCCACACTGAAAATCTATAACCATGCTCCCAACTTTTTCTTCTGCCAGTGTCTCTGTGTATTTATGTTTGTCCGGATAGTATATAAATCTTATACTTGGGGTTCTTCTTGACGAGGCTCCTCCTTTTTTTTGCTTATATATATATATATTTTCTCTCGTCATATACTTTTATCAGTCTTTTTGTTTGTCTGCTTTTGTTTGTATACGTCATAAACCTTACCCTGGGGCCCATTTGGGCTGAACCTTCTCTTTTATCTTCCCTTTTTTTCCTGTCTCTCTCTCTCCCTCTTTTTTCTTTTTCTTTTCTTTTTTCTCTCATTTGGGTGGGGAATCCTGAGTGCTCAGAAGCGTTCCAGGGTGCACCTTGACTGCACCACGGTCAATACATCCAGCTACATCTGTCCAGTCATCTCTCACCAAAATGACTAGGAGGAGGAATCCCCAACAGAAGAAAAATACAGAGGATGGGCCTTCTGCAACAGAGCTAACGGCTATCAACATAGATAATATGTCAGAAAGAGAATTCAGGCTAACAATTATCCAGGCAATAGCTAGGTTGGAGAAAGCCATGGATGACCAAACAGAATTGATTAGGGCAGAATTGAAAGCGACCAGAGAGGAGGTTCATAATGTTAGGGCAGAGCTGAAGGCCACCAGGGATGAGGTTCACAACGCTCTCAATGAGTTCCAATCTAATCTAAATTCTCTAAAAGCTAGGGTAACTGAGACAGAAGATAGAATTAGTGATCTGGAGGACAAACAAATAGAGAGAAAGGATCAGGAGGAAGCCTGGAACAAACAGCTTAGAAGCCACGAAAACAGAATCAGGGAAATAAATGATGCCATGAAACGTTCCAACGTCAGAATTATTGGAATCCCTGAAGGGGAGGAGAAAGAAAGAAGTCTAGAAGATATAGTGGAACAAGTTTTTCATGAAAATTTTCCCAATCTTGCGAATGGAACAAGTGTTCATGTACTAGAAGTAGAAAGGTCCCCCCCCCAAGATTATAAATTCAAAAAAAACATCCAGGCACCTAATAGTAAAATTGAGGAATCATAATTGTAGATACAATCTCTTGAAAGCCGCTAGGACAAAGAAGCTCCTTACATACAGAGGAAAGCCCATCAGAATAACGTCAGACCTGTCCACAGAGACCTGGCAAGCCAGAAAGGGCTGGCAAGATATATTCAGGGCACTAAATGAGAAGAACATGCAGCCAAGAATACTTTATCCAGCAAGACTGACATTCAAAATGGATGGAGAGATAAAGAGTTTGCAAGACCGGCAAGGCTTGAAAGACTATGCAACCACCAAGCCGACACTGCAGGAAATATTAAGGGGGGTTCTATAAAAGAGGAAAAATCCTAAGAATAGCATTGAACAGAAATATAGAGACAATCGACAGAAAGAAAGACTTCAAAGATAACACAATGTCATTAAAAACGTATCTCTCAATAATCACTCTCAATGTGAATGGCCTAAATGCACCCATAAAACGACACAGGGTTGCAGATTGGATAAAACGACAGGACCCATCCATATGTTGTCTACAAGAGACCCATTTTGAACCTAAAGATACACCCAGACTGAAAGTGAAGGGATGGAGAAGCAACTTTCACGCCAATGGGCCTCAAAAGAAGGCTGGGGTAGCGATTCTCATATCAGATAAATTAGATTTTAAACTAAAGACGGTAGTCAGGGATACAGAAGGACACTACATCATTCTTAAAGGGACTATCCACCAAGATGATCTAACAATTGTAAATATCTATGCCCCCAATATGGGAGCAGCCAATTACATAAGAAAACTATTAATCAAGATAAAGAGTCATATTGATATGAATACATTAATAGTAGGAGATCTTAACACGCCTCTCTCAGAAATAGACAGATCATCGAAGCAGAAAATCAATAAAGAAATAAGAGCATTGAATGATACATTGGACCAGATGGACCTCATAGATATATACAGAACATTCCACCCTAAAACAACAGAATACTCATTCTTCTCAAGTGCACATGGAACCTTCTCCAGAATAGACCACATACTGGGTCACAAATCAGGGCTCAACCGATACCAAAAGACTGAGATGATTCCCTGCATATTCTCAGATCACAATGCTTTGAAACTGGAGCTCAATCACAAGGAAAAGTTCAGGAGGAACTCAAATACCTGGAAGCTAAAGACCACCTTGCTTAAGAATGCTTGGATCAACCAGGAGATCAAAGAAGAACTCAAACAATTTATGGAAACCAATGAGAACGAAGACAGTTCACTCCAAAACCTATGGGATACAGCAAAGGCGGTCCTAAGGGGGAAATTCATAGCCATCCAAGCCTCCCTCAAAAAAATTGAAAAATCCAGAATACACCAGCTGTCTCTACACCTTAAAGAACTGGAGAATCAACAACAAATCAAACCAACTCCACACGTAAGAAGGGAAATAATCAAGATTAGAGCAGAGATCAACGAGGTAGATACCAGAGATACAGTAGAACGTATCAACGAAACTAGAAGCTGGTTTTTTGAAAGAATCAATAAGATCGATAAACCATTGGCCACACTAATCCAAAAGAAAAGAGAGAAAGCCCAAATTAATAAAATTAAGAATGAAAAGGGAGAGATCACAACTAACACCAAGGAAGTAGAAACAATCATCAGAAGCTATTATCAACAGTTATATGCCAATAAGCTAAGCAATCTAGATGAAATGGATGCATTCCTGGAAAACTAGAAACTCCCAAAATTGAACCAGGAAGACATTGACAACCTGAATAGACCGATATCTAGTAACGAGATTGAAGCAGTGATCAAAAACCTCCCAAAAAACAAGAGCCCAGGACCTGACGGATTCCCTGGGGAATTCTATCAAACTTTCAAAGAAGAAATAATACCTATTCTCCTGAAGCTATTTCAAAAAATTGAAGCAGAAGGAAAACTTACAGACTCTTTTTATGAAGCCAGCATTACCCTGATCCCCAAACCAGGCAAAGTCCCTACCAAAAAGGAGAATTTCAGACCGATATCACTGATGAATATGGATGCTAAGATTCTCAACAAGATCCTAGCAAACAGGATCCAACAGCACATTAAAAAGATTATCCACCATGACCAGGTAGGATTCATCCCTGGGTTACAAGGATGGTTCAACATTCGCAAATCAATCAATGTGATAGAACAAATCAATAAGAGAAGAGAGAAGAACCACATGATCCTCTCCATTGATGCAGAAAAAGCTTTTGACAAAATCCAGCATCCGTTCCTGATTAAAACGCTTCAAAGTATAGGGATAGAGGGAACATTCCTGAACTTCATCAAATCTATCTATGAAAAACCCACAGCAAATATCATCCTCAATGGGAAAAAGCTTGCAGCCTTCCCATTGAGATCAGGAACACGACAAGGATGCCCACTCTCACCACTCTTGTTCAACATAGTATTAGAAGTCCTAGCAACAGCAATCAGACAACAAAGAGAAATAAAAGGTATCCAGATTGGCAAGGAAGAAGTCAAACTCTCTCTCTTCGCAGATGACATGATTCTTTATATGGAAAACCCGAAAGACTCCACCTCCAAACTACTAGAACTCATACAGCAATTCAGTAATGTAGCAGGATACAAAGTCTATGTCCAGAAATCAGTGGCTTTCTTATACACTAACAACGAAAATACAGAAAGGCAAATTAGAGAATCGATTCCATTTACTATAGCACCAAGAACCATAAGATACCTCGGAATAAACCTAACCAAAGAGGTTAAAGATCTGTACTCGAGGAACTACAGAACACTCCTAAAAGAAATTGAAGAAGACACAAAAAGATGGAAGACCATTCCATGCTCTTGGATGGGAAGAATAAACATCGTTAAAATGTCTATACCGCCCAGAGCAATCTATACTTTTAATGCCATTCCAATCAAAATTCCACCAGTATTTTTCAAAGAGCTGGAGCAAATAATACTAAAATTTGTATGGAATCAGAAGAGACCCCGAATTGCTAAGGAAATGTTGAAAAACAAAAATAAAACTGGTGGCATCACGTTACCTGATTTCAAGCTTTACTACAAAGCTGTGATCACCAAGACAGCATGGTACTGGCATAAAAACAGACACATGGACCAGTGGAACAGAGTAGAGAGCCCAGATATGGACCCTCAACTCTATGGTCAAATAATCTTTGACAAAACAGGAAAAAATATCCAGTGGAAAAAAGACAGTCTCTTCAATAAATGGTGCTGGGAAAACTGGACAGCTTTATGTAGAAAAATGAAACTTGACCATTCTCTTACACCGTACACAAAGATAAACTCGAAATGGATAAAAGACCTCAACGTGAGACAGGAATCCATCAGAATCCTCGAGGAGAACATAGGGAGTAACCTCTTTGATATCAGCCACAGCAACTTCTTTCAAGATATGTCTCCAAAGGCGAAGGAAACAAAGGCAAAGATGAACTTCTGGGACTTCATCAAGATAAAAAGCTTCTGCACAGCAAAAGAAACAGTCATCAAAACAAAGAGGCAACCCACGGAATGGGAGAAGATATTTGCAAATGACAGTACAGATAAAAGGTTGATATCCAGGATCTATAAAGAACTCCTCAAACTCAACACACACAAAACAGATAATCATATTAAAAAATGGGCAGAAGATATGAACAGACACTTCTCCAAGGAAGACATACAAATGGCTACCAGACACATGAAAAAATGTTCATCATCACTAGCCATCAGGGAGATTCAAATCAAAACAACATTGAGATACCACCTTAAACCAGTTAGAATGGCCAAAATTAGCAAGACAGGAAACAACGTGTGTTGGAGAGGATGTGGAGAAAGGGGAACCCTCTTACACTGTTGGTGGGAATGCAAACTGGTGCAGCCACTTTGGAGAACAGTGTGGAGATTCCTCAGGAAATTAAAAATAGATCTTCCCTATGACCCTGCAATTGCACTGCTGGGTATTTACCCCAAAGATACAGATGTAGTGAAAAGAAGGGCCATCTGTACCCCAATGTATATAGCAGCAATGGCCACGGTCGCCAAACTGTGGAAAGAACCAAGATGCCCTTCTACGGATGAATGGATAAGGAAGATGTGGTCCATATACACTATGGAGTATTATGCCTCCATCAGAAAGGACGAATACCCAACTTTTGTAGCAACATGGACAGGACTGGAAGAGATTATGCTGAGTGAAATAAGTCAAACAGAGAAAGTCAAGTATCATATGGTTTCACTTATTGGTGGAGCATAACAAATAATATAGAGGACAAGGGTAGATGGAGAGGAGAAGGGAGTTGAGGGAAATTGGAAGGGGAGGTGAACCATGAGAGACTATGGACTCTGCAAAACAACCTGAGGGTTTTGAAGGGGCGGGGTGGGAGGGTGGGGGAACCAGGTGGTGGGTATTAGGGAGGGCACAGATTGCATGGAGCACTGGGTGTGGTGAAAAAAGAATGAATACTGTTACGCTGAAAATAAATAAAAAATTAAAAAAAAAACTAATTAACTTTGCAAGACTAATGAATTATGGGGAGAAAGCCATGAATTTCATGGTTTGCTTTCTCCTCCTCTGGAATTCCTCTGTTCTCCTTGGTAAGTTAACTTCGTTTTGGCTCAATTTCTTCCTGATCTTCTGGGGGAGATGCCTGTTGTAGTGATTCTTAAGTGTCTTTGCCTGAGGCAGAATAGCACCACCCTTGCCAGGGGCTGTGCTAAATAATCTGCCAGGTTTGCTTTGGGAGCTTTTGTTCCCTGATTGCTTTCTGTAGAGCTCTGGAGGATGGGAATGAAAATGGTGGCTTCCCAATCTCTGGCCTGGAGGAGCTGAGAGCTCAGGGCTCTACTCCTCAATGCACCCTTGGAGAAAAGCACTCAATCACTCCCGTCAGCCTGGCCTCCAGCCATGCTCCGAGCTCACACAGCCTGTGACTAATGGTCTCTGTCACTGGCATACAGCCCTGCCTGGAGTCTCCAAAACCTGCAGATACCTGCTGTCTTCCAGGGGGATCTCTCCAGATATTGTGGGGTCTCTCCTCACAGAGCAGTGGTCTGACCATGCCACGGATCACAGTTTAAGGTAACCCCAAGTTGAGCGCTCACTCCTCAGCTTTGTCTGTCTCTGTAGCTGGCTTCCCCGCTCTAATACCAGCAAGCTCTGCGACACTCAGACTCCCCTGATCCTTCTGTGACCCTGCAGGACCTGAGACCATGCTGTCCCTGTGTGGGCTTCACCCTGACTTAGCTTCTGGGGCAATGTCCCCCAGTGGAGCAGACTTTTAAAAGTTCTGATTTTGTGCTCTGTTGCTCATCTACTTGCCAGGACCCTGTCCCTCCCCTCGTGGTCTATTTTCCCCTCGCTTTGGATTCACTTCTCCGCAGGTCCTACCTTTCAGAAACTGGTCGATTTTCTGTTTCTAGAATTGCTGCTCTTCTTCTCTTTGATCTCCTGTTGGAATTGTAGGTGTTCGGAATGGTTTGATAAACTATCTAGCTGATATCCTGCTACCTGATGCCATCTCAGCCTGCTACTTCTCCATCATCTTGACCTCTTTTTCTTTTTCTTTTTTTAAATTCATTATCATGATTCTTATTCCTTTAATTTTTTGACCTACCTACTATTAGAACTAGAGGTTTAATACAACATATTCCATAACTTTTTAACTTGAACTTTTTCCATACATATACCTGTGGGTTTTTTTTTTTCATTTTTTCTTACACATTCAAATATAATCTTCAAGGTAATCCTTTTTCCCTATTCAATACTACCCCTATATATAAACCAGTTTTAATTTTGTTAATCTCTAGAAAGTTAAGTCGTTTAACAAAGATAATAAGATTAACCTAGGGAGAACCAAAATAGTCTTCCTTGCCCACATTTAGAGTTTATAACCACCTCCCCATCTTATTCTTCTGTTGGTGTTTTTGTGTATTTGTTTTTGATTTTGTACTATATAAATCTTATTCTTGGGATTCATTTTGGCTGGTTCTTTTCTCTTTATTTATTTTTTCTTTTTTTGTCTATTACTTTGGTCAGTCTTTCTGTTTGTTTGTTTTTTGTTTTTGGAATGTATTAATCTTACTTTTGGGGCTCATATTGGCTGGGTTTTCTCTTTTTTCTCTCTCTCTCTTTTATTCTCTCTCTTTTTTTTTTCTTTTTTCTTTCTTTTTGGTGGTGACTTCTGATTTCTCTGAAAATTTCCAGGGTGCACCTTGACTAGATTGTGGTTGTTATATTCAGCTATACATCCCCTCAAACACTTCTCACCAAGATGACTAGGAGGAGGAACACCTGACAGATGAAAAATTCAGAGACAGTGCTCTCGGCTACAGAACTATTGGATACGGACATAACTAATATGTCAGAAAAAGAATTCAGGAGAGTAATTATCCAGGGAATGGATAGGCTGGAAAAGACCATTGGTAGCTACTTAGAAACTCTAGGGGAGGGAGTGAGGCCTCATTTGGCGGTACTAAAAATACTATCAATGAGATCCAATCTAATATAAGTATTCTTAACAGCTAGGGTAACCGTTACAGAAGATAGAATTAGTGATCTAGAAGACAAACTGATAGAGAAGAAGTATCAGGAGGAGGTCTGGAACATACATCTTAGAAACCATGGAAACATAATTAGGGAATAAATGATGTCATCAAATGTTACAATGACAGAAATTTTGGGATCCTTGAGGGGGTGGAGAAAGAGAGAAGACTAGAAGGTATAGCTGAAAAATTGTGGATAAAATTTCCCTAATCAGGGAATGGAAGAAGTGTTTGTGTTCTAGAGGCAGAAAAGACACCCCCCCAAGACCAACAAGTCTAGAAAGACCTCCAGACACTTAATTGAAATTCACAAGTCATAATTTTAGACAACAGGTGTTAAGGGCAGCTAATGGAAAAAGATTGCTCACGTAGAGTGGAAGGACCATCCGAATAACGTGAGACCTGTCCACAAAAACTTGGCAAGCCAGTAACAGCTGGGAAGACATATTGAGGCCATTAAGAGAGAAAGACATGCAGCCAAGAATATTTTATCCAGCAAGGCAGACATTCAAAATGGATGGAGAGATAAAGAGCTTCCAAGACCTGCAAGATTATTTTTTTCTTCCTAATGATTTTCTTTTTTAAAATTATTTTTATTTATTTATTCTTTAAATTTCTTTTCAGTGTTCCAGAAATCATTGTTTATGCATCACACCCAGCGCTCCATGCAATACGTGCCCTCCATAATACCCACTACCAGGCTCCCCCAACCTACCACACCCCTCCACTCCAATCCCTCAGTTAGTTCCATAGAGCCCACAGTCTCTCATGGTGTCTCCCCCTCCAATTTCCGCCAACTCCCTTCCTCTCTCCATCTCCCCATGTCCTATGTGTTATTCCTTATGCTCCACAAATAAGTGAAACCATATGATAATTGACTCTCTCTGCTTGACTTATTTCACTCAGCATAATCTCTTCCAGTCCCGTCCATGTTGCTACACGAGTTGGGTGTTCATCCTTTCTGATGGAGGCATAATACTCCATAGTATATATGGACCATATCCTCTTTCTCCATTCATCTGTTGAATGGCATCTTGGTTCTTTCCACAGTTTGGCGAATGTGGCCATTGCTGCTATGAACACTGGGGTACAGATGGCCCTTCTTTTCACTACATCTGTATTTTGGGGGTCAATACCCAGTAGTGCAATTGCAGTGTCATATGGAAGCTCTATTTTTAATTTTTTGAGGAATCTCCACACTGATTTCCAAAGTGGCTGTACCAACTTACATCCCCACCAACAGTGGAAGAGGGTTCCCTTTTCTCCAGATCCTCTCCAACACACGTTGTTTACTGTCTTGTGAATTTTGGCCATTCTAAGTAGTGTAAGGTATCTCAAAGTGGTTTTGATTTTAATCTCTCTGATGACTAGTAATGATGAACATTTTTTCTTGTGTCTGTTAGCCATTTGCATGGCTTCATTGGAGAAGTGTCTGTTCATGTCTTTGGCCCATTTTTTGACACAATTCTCTGTTTTGTGTGTGTTGGGTTTGAGGAGTTCTTTATAGACCTTGGATATCAGACCTTTGTCTGTAGTGTCATTTGCAAATATCTTCTCCCATTATGTGCGTTGTCTCTTCATTTTGTTGACTGTTTTCTTTCCTGTGCAGAAGCTTTTGAGCTTGATGAAGTCCCAGAAGTTCATTTTCGCTTTTATTTCTTTTGCCTTTGGAGACATGTCTTGAAAAGTTTCTGTGGCCAATGTCGAAGAGGTTATTCCCTATGTTCTCAAGGATTCTGATGGATTCCTGTCTCACATTGAGGTCTTTTATCCATTTCGAGTTTATCTTTGTGTATGGTGTAAGAGAATGGTCGAGTTTCATTCCTCTACATATAGCTGTCCAAATTTCCCAGCACCATTTATTGAAGAGACTGTCTTTTCCACTGTATATTTTTTCCTGCTTTGTCAAAGACTATTTGGCCATAAAGTTCAGGGTCCATATCTGGGCTCTCTACTCTTTCCCACTGGTCTATGAGTCTGTTTTTGTGCCAGTACCATAGTCTCTTAGTGATCGTGGCTTTGTAGTAAAGCTTGAAATCAGGCATCGTGATGCCTCCAGTTTTGTTTTTCTTTTTCACAATTTCCTTAGCAATTCAGGGTCTCTTCTGATTCTATACAAATTTTAGGATTGTTTCCTCCAGCTCCTTGAAAAAGCAAGACCGGCAAGATTTTAAATATTATCTGACCACCAAGCAGGACTACAAGAAATATGAAAGGGGGTTCCATAAAAGAAGAAAGAAAACAAGAGTGACATAGAACAGAAATGTACAGAGACAGTCTATAGAAACCAGTGCTTCACAGGCAACATGGTGTCAATGAAAAAGTGTCTTTCAATAATCACTCTTAATGAATGGCATAAATGCTCCCATAAAATAGGACAGGGTTGCAGACTGGATAAAATGAAAGCCCCCCCCCATAAGCTGCCTACAAGAGACACATTTGAAACCTGAAGATAAATCCAGAATGAAAGTGAAGGGTTGTAGAACAAATTTTCATTCCAATGGACCTCAGAAGAAAGCTGGGATAATGATTCTCATATCAGATAAAACAAATTTTAAGCTAAAGACTGCAGTAAGAAATACAGAAGGACAGTACATCATTCTTAAAGGGTCTATCCACCAAGAATATCTAACAATTGCAAATATTTTTTCCCCTCATATAGGAATAGCCAACTACATAAGCCAACCGTTAATCCAAAGAAATAGCATATTGATATGAATATATTAATTGTAGGGGATCTTAACAAACGACTTGCAGTAATAGACATCCAAGCAGAAAATCAATAAAGAAATAAGAACTTTGAATGACACATTGGACCAGATGGACCTTGTAGATATATACAGAACACTCCACCTTAAAACAACAAAATGCACATTTTTCTCTCATGCACATGGAAATTTCTCCCAGAATGGAACACATACTGGATCACCAATCAGGGCTCGACCAATAACATAAGATTGAGATAATTCCCTGCATATTCTTAGACCATAATGTTTTGAAACTGGAACTCAAGCACAAGAAAAATTTTGGAAGGAATATAAACACTTGGAAGGTAAAGATCAAGCTGCTCAAGAATGTTCAGACCAACCAGAAAATCAAAGAAGAACTTAAAGAATTCATGGAAGCCAGTGAGAATGAAGACACATCAGTCTAAACTGATACAGCAAAGGGGTCCTAAGGGAGAAATACATAGCCATTCCAAGCCTCCATCCAAAAAAAAAAAAAAAAAGGAAAAATCTCAAACACACCAGCTCTTTACATCTTTTATTTCATTTTATTTTATTATTTATTTATTTATTTGTTTTTAACCATTTCTTTTTTTTTGAATTTTTTATTTATTTTCAGCATAACAGTATTCATTGTTTTTTCACCACACCCAGTGCTCCATGCAATCTGTGCCCTCCTTAATACCCACCACCTGGTTCCCCCAACCTCCCATGCCCCCACCCTTTCAAAACCCTCAGGTTGTTTTTCAGAGTCCATAATCTCTCATGCATTACCTCCCCTTCCAATTTCCCTCAACTCCCTTCTCCTCTCCATCTACCCTTGTCCTCTATATTATTTGTTATGCTCCACAAATAAGTGAAACCATATGATGTTTGACTTATTTCACTCAGCATAATCTCTTCCAGTCCTGTCCATGTTGCTACAAAAGTTGGGTATTCGTCCTTTCTGATGGAGGCATAAAACTCCACAGTGTATATGAACCACATCTTCCTTACCCATTAATCTGTTGAAGGGCATCTTGTTTCTTTCCACAGTTTGGCGACCATGGCCATTGCTGCTATAAACATTGGGGTACAGATGGCCCTTCTTTTCACTCCATCTGTATCTTTGGGGTAAATACCCAATAGTGCAATTGCAGGGCCATAGGGAAGCTCTATTTTTAATTTCCTGAGGAATCTCCACACTGTTCTCCAAAGTGGCTGCACCAGTTTGCATTCCCACCAACAGTGTAAGAGGGTTCCCCTTTCTCCACATCCTCTCCAACACACGTTGTTTCCTGTCTTGCTAATTTTGGCCATTCTAACTGGTTTAAGGTGGTATCTCAATGTGGTTTTGATTTGAATCTCCCTGATGGCTAGTGATGATGAACATTTTTTCATGTGTCTGGTAGCCATTTGTATGTCTTCCTTGGAGAAGTGTCTGTTCATATCTTCTGCCCATTTTTTAATATGATTATCTGTTTTGTGTGTGTTGAGTTTGAGCAGTTCTTTATAAATCCTGGATATCAAGCTTTTGTCTGTACTGTCATTTGCAAATATCTTCTCCCATTCCGTGGGTTGCCTCTTTGTTTTGTTGACTGTTTCTTTTGCTATGCAGAAGCTTTTGATCTTGATGAAGTCCCAAAATTTCATTTTCGCTTTTGTTTCCTTTGCCTTTGGAGACATATCTTGAAAGAAGTTGTTGTGGCTGATATAAAAGAGGTTACTGCCTATGTTCTCCTTGAGGATTCTGATGGATTCCTGTCTCACGTTGAGGTCTTTTATCCATTTCGAGTTTATCTTTGTGTACGGTGTAAGAGAATGGTCGAGTTTCATTCTTCTACATATAGCTGTCCAGTTTTCCCAGCACCATTTATTGAAGAGACTGTCTTTTTTCCACTGGATATTTTTTCCTGTTTTGTCGAAGATTATTTGGCCATAGAGTTGAGGGTCCATATCTGGGCTCTCTACTCTGTTCCACTGGTCCATGTGTCTGTTTTTATGCCAGTACCATGCTGTCTTGGTGATCACAGCTTTGTAGTAAAGCTTGAAATCAGGTAACGTGATGCCACCAGTTTTATTTTTGTTTTTCAACATTTCCTTAGCAATTCGGGGTCTCTTCTGATTCCATACAAATTTTAGTATTATTTGCTCCAGCTCTTTGAAAAATACTGGTGGAATTTTGATTGGAATGGCATTAAAAGTATAGATTGCTCTGGGCGGTATAGACATTTTAACGATGTTTATTCTTCCCATCCAAGAGCATGGAATGGTCTTCCTTCTTTCTGTGTCTTCGTCAATTTTTTTTAGGAGTGTTCTGCAGTTCCTCGAGTACAGATCCTTAACCTCTTTGGTTAGGTTTATTCCGAGGTATCTTATGGTTCTTGGTGCTATAGTAAATGGAATCGATTCTCTAATTTGCCTTTCTGTATTTTCGTTGTTAGTGTATAAGAAAGCCACTGATTTCTGGACATTGACTTTGTATCCTGCCACATTACTGAATTGCTGTATGAGTTCTAGTAGTTTGGTGGTGGAGTCTTTTGCGTTTTCCATATAAAGAATCATGTCATCTGCGAAGAGAGAAAGTTTGACTTCTTCCTTGCCAATTTGGATACCTTTTATTTCTCTTTGTTGTCTGATTGCTGTTGCTAGGACTTCTAATACTATGTTGAACAAGAGTGGTGAGAGTGGGCATCCTTGTCGTGTTCCTGATCTCAATGGGAAGGCTGCAAGCTTTTTCCCATTGAGGATGATATTTGCTGTGGGTCTTTCATAGATAGATTTGATGAAGTTCAGGAATGTTCCCTCTATCCCTATACTTTGAAGTGTTTTAATCAGGAACGGATGCTGGATTTTGTCAAAAGCTTGTTCTGCATCAATTGAGAGGATCATGTGGTTCTTCTCTCTTCTCTTATTGATTTTTTCTATCACATTGATTGATTTGTGAATGTTGCACCACCCTTGTAACCCAGGGATGAGTCCCAGCTGGTCATGGTGCATAATCTTTTTCATGTGCTGTTGGATTCTGTTTGCTAGGATCTTGTTGAGAATCTTGGCATCCATATTCATCAGTAATATTGGTCTGAAATTCTCCTTTTGTGTAGGGTCTTTGCCTGGTTTGGGGATCAGGGTAATGCTGGCTTCATACTAGTAGTCTGTAAGTTTTCCTTCTGCTTCAATTTTTTGAAACAGCTTCAGGAGAATAGGTGTTATTTCTTCTTTGAAAGTTTGATAGAATTCCCCGGGGAATCTGTCGGGTCCTGGGCTCTTGTTTTTTGGGAGGTTTTTGATCACTGCTTCATCTCGTTACTACATATCGGTCTATTCAGGTTGTCAATTTCTTCCTGGTTCAATTTTGGGAGTTTCTAGTTTTCCAGGAATGCATCCATTTCATCTAGGTTGCTTAGCTTATTGGCATATAACTGTTGATATAAGCTTCTGATGATTGTTTCTACTTCCTTGGTGTTAGTTGTGATCTCTCCCTTTTGATTCATAATTTTATTAATTTGGGCTTTCTCTCTTTTCTTTTGGATTAGTGTGGAAAATGGTTTATCGATCTTATTGATTCTTTCAAAAACCCAGCTTCTAGTTTCGTTGATACGTTCTACTGTATCTCTGGTTTCTACCTCATTGATCTCTGCTCTAATCTTGATTATTTCCCTTCTTACATGTGGAGTTGCTTTGATTTGTTGTTGATTCTCCAGTTCTTTGAGGTGTAGAGACAGCTGGTGTATTCTGGATTTTTCAATTTTTTTGAGGGAGGCTTGGATGGCTATGTATTTCCCCCTTAGGACCGCCTTTGCAGTATCCCATAGGTTTTGGAGTGAAGTGTCTTCATTCTCATTGGTTTCCATAAATTGTTGAATTTCTTCTTTGATCTCCTGGTTGATCCAAGCATTCTTAAGCAAGGTGGTCTTTAGCTTTCAGGTGTTTGAGTTCCTTCTGAACTTTTCCTTGTGATTGAGGTCCAGTTTCAAAGCATTGTGATCTGAGAATATGCAGGGAATCATCTCAGTCTTTTGGTATCGGTTGAGCCCTGATTTGTGACCTAGTATGTGGTCTATTCTGGAGAAGGTTCCATGTGCACTTGAGAAGAATGAGTATTCTGCTGTTTTAGGGTGGAATGTTCTGTATACATCTATGAGGTCCCTCTGGTCCAATGTGTCATTCAATGCTCTTATTTCTTTATTGATTTTCTGCTTGGATGATATATTTCTGAGAGAGGCGTGTTAAGATCTCCTACTATTAATGTATTCATATCAATATGACTCTTTATCTTGATTAACAGTTTTCTTATGTAATTGGCTGCTCCCATATTGGGGGCATAGATATTTACAATTGTTAGATCATCTTGGTGGATAGTTCCTTTATGAATGATGTAGTGTCCTTCTGTATCTCTGACTACCGTCTTTAGTTTAAAATCTAATTTATCTGATATGAGAGTCGCTACCCCGGCCTTCTTTTGAGGCCCATTGACATGAAAGATGCTTCTCCATCCCTTCCCTTTCAGTCTGGGTGTATCTTTAGGTTCAAAAAGGGTCTCTTGTAGACAACATATGGATGGGTCCTGTCGTTTTATCCAATCTGCAACCCTGTGTCATTTTATGGGCACATTTAGGCCATTCACATTGAGAGTGATTATTGAGAGATACATTTTTATTGACATTTTGTTATCTTTGATGTCTTTCTTTCTGTTGATTGTCTTTATATTTCTGTTCAGTGCTATTCTTAAGATTTTTTCCTCTTTTATAGAACCCCCCTTAATATTTCCTGCAGTGTCGGCTTGATGGTTGCATAGTCTTTTAAGCCTTGCCGGTCTTGGAAAGTCTTTATCTCTCCATCCATTTTGAATATCAGTCTTGCTGGATAAAGTATTCTTGGCTGCATGTTCTTCTCATTTAGTGCCCTGAATATATCTTGCCAGCCCTTTCTGGCTTGCCAGGTCTCTGTGGACAGGTCTGACATTATTCTGATGGGCTTTCCTCTGTACGTAAGGAGGTTTTTGTCCTAGCGGCTTTCAGGAGATTGTATCTACAATTATGATTCCTCAATTTTACTCTGAGGTGCCTGGATGTTTTTTTGGAATTTATATTCTTGGGGGGAGACCTTTCTGCCTCTAGTACATGAACACTTGTTCCATTCGCAAGATTGGGAAAATTTTCATGAAGAACTTGTTCCACTATATCTTCTAGACTTCTTTCTTTCTCCTCCCCTTCAGGGATTCCAATAATTCTGACGTTGGAACGTTTCATGGCATCATTTATTTCCCCGATTCTGTTTTCGTGGCTTCTAAGCTGTTTGTTCCAGGCTTCCTCCTGATCCTTTCTCTCTATCTGTTTGTCCTCCAGATCACTAATTCTATCTTCTGTCTCAGTTACCCTAGCTTTTAGAGAATTTAGATTAGATTGGGACTCATTGAGAGCATTGTGCACCTCATCCCTGGTGGCCTTCCGCTCTGCCCTAACATTATGAACGTCATCCCTGGTCGCTTTCAATTCTGCCCTAATCAATTTTGTTTGGTCATCCATGGCTTTCTCCAACCTAGCTATTGCCTGGATAATTGTTAGCCTGAATTCTCTTTCTGACATATTGTCTATGTTGATAGCCATTAGCTCTGTTGCGGAAGGCCCATCCTCTGTATTTTTCTTCTTTTGGGGATTTCTCCTCCTAGTCATTTTGGTGAGAGATGACTGGACAGATGTAGCTGGATGTATCGACCGTGGTGCTGTCAAGGTGCACCCTGGAACGCTTCTGAGCACTCAGGATTCCCCACCCAAACGTGAGAAAAAAGAAAAGAAAAAGAAAAAAGAGAGAGAGAGAGAGACAGGAAAAAAAGGGAAGATAAAAGAGAAGGTTCAGGCCAAATGAGCCCCAGGGTAAGATTTATGACGCATACAAACAAAAACAGACAAACAAAAAGACTGATAAAAATATATGACGAGAGAAAAAAAAAATATATATATATAGGCAAAAAAAGTAAGAACCTCGTCAAAAAGAACCCCAAGTATAATATTTATATACTATCAGGACAAACGTAAATACACAGAGACACTGGCAGAAGAAAAAGTTGGGAGCATGGTTATAGATTCTCAGTGTGGGCGAGGAAGGTTATTTTGATTCTTCCTGTATGTTATCTTGATATCTTTGTTAAAGGACTCAACTTTCCTAAGATAAAGGGGGATTAAAAATTGGTTTACCTATAGGGGTAGCATTGATTGGAGAAAGGGAGTTACCTTGAAGTTTAACTCTATATGAATATTAGAAAATAAAAATAAAAAAGGAATAAACTGGACTAAACTAAACTAAAAATTTTTTTTAAAAAATTAAAAAAATAAAAAAGCAAAAGAAAAACACATGTGTATGTATCAAAAATTCAGGTTAGAAGTTTATTATGGAATTTGATGTACTGGACATCTCACTGTGATGGTAGATAGGTAAAAAAAAATTATCTATATAAAAAAAGAAAAAAAATGAACCAGAATAGTGGGAATGAGTTAAAAGTAAAAGTTGTATCTATGAAGTAGTGGTGGTTGTTCTCTTGTAGTCTTTTTTTTTTTTTTTCTTTCCTGATTTGTTTTCTGGTGGTGGGAGCTGCCACATGGGTTTTCAGTCAGTGATGTTCCCTGTGTTAAGTCCTCCAGCCCCCCTCAAGGGGGTGGGCTCTGAGGAAAACAGTTTTTTCAGGCTTTTGTTTTCTGGAGGTTTTTATGTTTGTTTACTTCTTTTCTCTCACCTTGACAGCTTTTGATGGTTTTGGGGGGTTTAGAGGAAAACAAACTGCACCCCGACCTCCCTCTCAGAGAGAAGCCTCAGTCTGCTCCCCTGCAGGTGCTGCAGCCGCTGTGCTGCTGGAAGAGCAGGTTCTGAGTCGCGGTCCCTGGGGAGGCAGGATCTCCTGCTTGTATGCAAAACCACAGCAGCGGTGGCTGTCTGGGCAGCTCCAGACCGCCAGAGAGGGTCCAAGCAGCGATCGCACACTGAGATTTTCCCACTGGCCGGGGCTGGGACTGCCTGGTCTTTCCAGGTCTAAGGGTGCAGGGCTTGCGCACACCTCTCCCAGGGGAGGTTGTGGGGTGCGGGACTGCAGGGGTCCCAGAGCACCTGGCTGGGCGTTCCTGCACCTCTCTCAGGGGAGGGTGAGGTGCGCGCGCACCTGTATCTCAGGCAAGGTGCACTTTCTGCCGTCTGGCGTGGCTCCCAGCCCCTCACGGGAGCAGGACTCCACTCGTTCTCGGGCGCGCTGGTGGCTCAGGGACCAAGACCGGGTTTCTCCCCCGCACTCTCTGGCTCAGCGCCAGGGGAGGCTGTCCTGGGTCTGGGGACTTAAGCCCCTGTCCCTAGCCGCCCCAATTCCCACAATTTCCCCCCGCGATCCTTTGCTCTTTTAAGTGCTTTCAACCAGACTCCAAGTTAATGCTGGTCCCCAGATGCAGGGCACTCTCGTATTGGGGTATTATTCTCCAATCGGTCGCCTCTGGTGGCTCCCTCCCCCTTTTGTTTATCTTCCGATATCAGTCCGACGTTCCCACTCCACTTTACCTGCCCACTGGCGTCTTCTGCCCCCCGTAGAGATCCAGACGTGTATAATTCTGATCTCAGGCTGATTTCATGGGTGATCGGAGTTCTTTGGTAGGTAATCAGCTCACTTTAGGGTACAGGTTGAAAAGGCGCCTTCTCCTACTTCCCCGCCATCTTGTCTCCACCCTTTCAGTTTTTGTAGAATGTTTTTCAACCTCCATATATCTGTGGTCTTCCTATTTTTTTTCTTGTGGTTAACTTCAAATTTCATTTGTTGCGGTATGAAAATATGCATGGTATAATCTCAATATTTTTGTACTTGTCAGGGTCTGATTTGTGATCTAGTATGTGATCTATTCTGGAGAATGTTCTGTGTTGGGTAAACTGGATGGCAGCTTTCAAAGCAATGAATCTGGACGACTTACAAAATACACAGAAGTAAATTCAAAAGGTTATGAAGATGACAGAGTAGCAGGAGTTCCCTAGGTTTGCCTCATTCCTTAAACATAGATAAATATTGGGACACCTGGGTGGCTCAGTGGATTAAGCCACTGCCTTCGGCCCAGTTCATGATCTCACGGTCCTGGGATCAAGTCCCACAAGTCTCAGCAGGGAGCCTGCTTCCCCCTCTCTCTCTGCCTGCCTCTCTGCCTGCTTGTGATCTCTTTCTCTGTCAAATAAATAAATAAAATCTTTTAAAAAATAGATAAACATTACATCATTCCGAGTGGTGAAGAAATTGGTCTGAGGACTGACAGAAAACAAACAAACAAAACAAAACAAAATAAAAAAACAAACTGTACAACTAGAGACAGAATAGAAGCCACACTGTGAAAGGTAAGAGGTGCAGAGATGTTATTTGGGGGGAGAAAAGTATCATGGGTGTCATTGGAGGTAGGGAACCCTGGTCATGGAAGAGATGAGAGAGAGAGAGGAGGGAGTCCACAAGGGATCACACAAGAAAAACAATTCCCCAGAATTACTGACTGGGGAAATGAGAGAGGCTGATTTTTTTTGTCAGTTTTTACAATCAATGGGGTTCAACTGTTGAAATTTATTTTATTTTATTTTTTTATGTTTAGCTAGCCACTGAACATAAACCATTAGTTTTTGATGTGGTGTTCGATGATTCATTGAATATAACACCCAGTGCTCATCACAACACATGCCTTCCTCAATACCCATCATCTGGTTACTCCATCCTGCTACCCCCTCCCCTCTGAAACCCTCAGTTTGTTTCCCAGGGTCTCTCCCAGGTTCATTTCCCTCTCAGATTATTACCTCTTTAGTTTCCCCTTCCTTTTCCTAATGTCCTCTATGCTATTCCTTATGTTCCACACATGAGAAACCATATGATAATTGTCTTTCTCTACTTGACTTATTTAACTTAACATAATCACCTCCAGTTCCATCCATGGTGATGCAAATAATGAATATCCACCCTTTCTAATGGCTGAGTAACATTCCATTGTATATATGTACCACATCTTCTTTATCCACTTTTAGAGGTCTGTGGTATGGCTGGTGTGGAGTTGAGGTCACTGTAGTTTTCCAATGGAAAAAGGAGGGTATAGACCCCAGGAACAGATAGTGTGATCTAAGGATTGCCTGGGATTAACTGGGAGAGATGGCTCACCCTTCTAGGAGTGCATGTAGGAGAGATGGCATTGTCTCTCTGAGAACAAAAGGGCTGACAGTTGCCATTACCCTCCCCTGACACTCAGCAGAGACACAAAGACACCTTCTGAGGTCAGCTAACCTGGACACTGGCTCTTTGCCGCACTTTACTCCAAACTTCCATGCCCCTGGACTTTGGTGTCGCTGTCCTTATTGGACAAACCTGCATCAGTTGCAGCATGGTAAGACCCTCCTCCAGAGGACCAGCGTGGGTCCCCAACACCAGGTCCCCAGGTCCCCAAAGTTTGGAGTTTTAAAACTCAGCTACCATGCCTTGGATAGAACACAGTTACACTATACTACCAGGTGGGCAGTGAGACTGGACATGGTCAGGTGAAGGCAGGCATCTGAGGGACATCCAGGACACATGTGGGGAAGTTGTTTATTCTTCTGGGAGTGCTTCCCAGACAGTGGTGGGCATGCACTCAGTTTTCTAGGGACAAGGGTGGGGGCTGGTGTAATTTCTCTCTCCCATACCTCAGTATAAAGTAACTGCAATAAGCAGCATAGTACCAAGAATGGTGGCATAAACTATTTCCACAATACCCTGCCCCACTGTGCTCTGCAGGTGCTGCTTTTCTCAGGCAAGTGTACCTGAGAACTAGAGCAATGGACCCCTCCTCCAGAAGACCAGCATAACTACCCCCCTAACACACACAAACCAAGTCTACTGAAGATAGAGTCCTGTAAAGCTTCAGTTCTAGTGGAAATAGCATCATTTCTATTTTAACAAGCCAACCACAGCACATCTAGTTAAACCTCGCCACATTCTGGCCAAGGAGAAACTCTGTGGTGACCCACCTGAAGGATAGATCAGCCAAAACACAGCAGCAGAGTGCACAAAGCATATGCCAGATACACTCCTTGAAGTGCCAGGCTCTAGATAGCACATTACCTCTTCTTAAAAAGTTCATCATTCTCAGGAGCAGGAAACATAACAGCCTTTCCTAACACACAGAAGACAGAGACCTAGACGAAATGCTGAGTTGGAGGAATTCATCCCAAAAGAAAGAACAAGAAAATGTCATTACTGGGCATCTAATCAAAACAGGTATGAGTAATATACCTGATCCAGAATTTAAAACAACAATCATAAGTATACTAGTTGGGCTTAAGAAAAGCATAGAAGACACCAGGGAGTCCCTTACTGCAGAGATAGAAGACCTAAAAACGAATCAGGCCAAAATAATTTTTTTTGTAGGAGAAAGTAATTTCAAAACTACTTCTACTGTAGTTTTCTTATTTTTATGGAATTTAGGTGGTCTTTATATTATAAGCCACTTTTCAGTTATTTGTTGCAAATACCTTACTCTGACACTTGTCCTCTAATCCTTGACACATTTTGTTTTGGAGATATGCTATTATTTCAAAGGTAATTGAACTTAACATGTCTATTGGAGTAATATTTTCTATAAGAGTTCTTAAAGAAGTTTTGGTACATTTTCTTCTAATTTTTTATTCATCAGTCTTTCACGTTTTGATCTATACATGGAATTGATTTTTGAGAAAAGTTGGGTAGGACACATCCTATTTTTTTTTTCATATACACATTCTTATTTTCAATATAGTCTATCAAGAAGACAGTATTTCCCTCATTTTAATGCAGGGTGACACCTATCATGTAAATCATTCTTACTAGTGAGGTTTTAATAGTCACATATTTGTTCTCATGTTTGTATGTTTCCCTGAGCTAACACCTACTATTTTAAATAATGAAGTTCTAAATTAGAGTATAAAATCAGAATAGCAGTTCTTCACACTTTATATATTTAAATTTAATTTCAGTTCAAGTTAGTGAACATAGAGTGAATTATTAGTTTAAAGGGTAGAATTCAGTGATTCATCAGTTACGTATAAGATGCGTGCTCATTACATCATGTCCTCCTTAATACCCAACAACCCATCGTCCCACCCACCTCCCCTCCAGCAGCCCTCAGTTTGTTCCCTATAGTTATGAGTCTTTTACAGTTTGTCTTCCTCTCCATTTTTATCTTATTTTCCTTCACTTCCCCTATGTTCATCATGTTTGTTTCTTAAATTTCAACATATGTAACAAAAATACCACATATATGAGAAATCATATGGTATTTTTCTTACTGCCACTGACTTATTTCACTTAGCATAATACACTCTAGCTCCATCCATGTATTATTCTGTATTTATTTATTAATGCCCTCATTGTTCTTAGCATTTTGAATTTCCATATATATTTAGAGAAATTGTCCATTTGCACTCTAAGAATATTTACTTAAACGGCAATGAAGCTATCAATTAATTTGGAAGGAAACAGACATCAAACAATTGTAAGCATTATGGACTGAACCATGTTTCCACAAATTTGATATACTGAAGCCCTAAATTCTAATATGAACTGTATTTAGCTCTAACCATTAATGTGATGTATTTGGAGATACGACTTTAAGTAGATGCTGAAGGTTAAATTAGTTTATAGTTCAGATCCCTGATCTAATAGATCCAGTGTCCTCATAAAAGGAGTAAGAGACACCACTGAGCTCTCCCTTGATCTCTCAGGCCATGTGAAGACACAGGAAGGCAGCTATCTACAAGAAAGGAAAGAGACATTACCATAAACTAAGACTGGTGATGCCTTGATTTTTGAGTTATAGCCTATAGTTGTGACAGAAATATTTTAAAATAGCATATTCTGTATATTTTGCTTTACCAGCTCTAACAGATTAATAAAGTGAATCTTTCAATAAACAACTTTTTTATTTACACAGTTGTTTTGTATTTTTCTCAGAAATATTTTCATTCTCTTATTAAGCACTTGTGCACATTTTTACAGAGATTTTTTTAAACACCCTGTTTATGTTTCTTGACTCATTTATTGAATTCAGTGCTGATCTTCCTTATATTTAAGTAGAGTTTAGTAACTATGTCTGGGCAATGCCAACATATGTTACTTCCAAAATTTGACTTAATGAAAAAAAAATAAAGATGAGATACATTTTTTTGGCACGTGGGTGGCTCAGTTGGTTAAGCCTCCTACTCTGAGGTCATGATCTTAGGATCGTGAGATAGAGCCCTGCTTTGGGCTTCATGCTCTGATTGGAGTTGGCTTCAGATAATCTACATTCCTCTCCCTCTGT
Organism: Martes martes; assembly: GCF_963455335.1. NCBI lineage: Eukaryota > Metazoa > Chordata > Mammalia > Carnivora > Mustelidae > Martes > Martes martes. The sequence goes on along the minus strand of NC_137892.1, from coordinate 12,337,682 downwards.
CCCTCCCCCTGTTCATGCACTGTCTCTTTCTCAAGTAAAATAAATAAAATCATTAAAAATAATGGGAAGCCTGGGTGACTTAGTCAGTTAAGATCTGTCCTTGGCTGAGGTCATGATCCCAGGGTCCCGGGATGGAGTTCTGCCTCTGGCTCCTTGCTCGACAGGAGCCTGCTTTTCCCTCTGCCTGCTGCCCCCACTCTTGTGCTCTCTCTTACAAATAAACAAATAAAATCTTAAAAATAATAAAAATTAAAAATTGAAATGAATTTTAAATTGTTCATATTATTATATATTTAATTATTCTATTCTTAATTGCATTTTGCCTATTATTTTTGTAATATCACTTATGTCACCTGTATTTTAATATGTTCAAGGTTTATTAATTTGAATATGCAGAAGACTTGCTTTTATATAACTAACTCTTTTTTTCCAACAGTATCTCAGATATTATGTCTGAGATTATTGTTAAAGAATGTGAAGAAAGAAGAAAACACAAGAATACTGTTTGGATATGAATCATAATATATCTCTGAATTCGTACGTTTTTCTGCCGAATTTTCAGGATTTGCAACATCCTTGTTTCAACCGTGGGATATGAATGGACATAACATACTCCACATGCAGCCATAAGTTTATGTGTTTTTTGATATGGTTCTATATACTTACATAACAAGATATATTCTTCAAGTATTCAAGTAACACAATGTTATATTAGTTTTAGGTGTAAGATATAGTGATTTGACAACTCTCTACATTATGCTATGATGGTCACAAGTGATGACCCTTGTCACCAAGAATGCTACTACTGATTATATTCCCTATGTTGTACCTTTCATCTCTGTGACTTCTTCATTTCCTAAGTCAAAGACTGTACCACCTACTTACTTTCACCCAATTAAAAAATTTCCCCACTTCCTCCTTTCTGGAAACCACCAGCTTGATCTATTTATAGGTCTGTATCTGCATTTTTGGTTGGTTTTTTTATTTGTTTTTAGATTCTACATAAAAGTGAAATAATATGCTATTTGTCTTTTTCTGATATACATTATTTAACATTATTCAATCAAGATTCATTCATGTTTCTGCAACGAGCAATATCTCATTCTTTTTTGTGGCTGATTAATATTCTATTGACTATATATATATATATATATATACACACACACACACCATTTTAATTTATTTTTTTAATTTTTATATAACACTTTTAAAAATTTGATTCCTGTGTATTTAACATACTGGTTTATAGTTTTATGTGAACAATATAGTGATTCAATAGTTTCATATGTCACTCAGTGCTCATAAAGGTAAGTGTGCCATTTAATCCCCATTAAGTAATGCAAATGTTGTGATGAACACCAGGTATTGTATGGAAGTATTGAATTACTATATTGTTGACAAGAAACTAATATAAGACTGTAAACCAACTGGAATGTAAATTAAAATCAAAGAACCTAAAACAAAACAAAAAGAAAGATAGATGTACCCTTAATACTCATCACCTATTTCACTAGTCCTTCAACCCACTCTTGTGATAACCACCTATTTGTTCTCTATAGTTATGAATCTGCTTTTTGGTTTGTCACTTTTTTCACTTTGTTTGTTTTATTTATTAAATTCAATACATAATACTAGAGGAATCTCTGGATGCCAGGAAAACACAAGCAAAATGGAACTATTAGAGTTCATCAATGTAAAAACTTATGCACAGTGAAGAAAATAATAAAAGCTAAAAGATAACTTTTGGAATGGGAAAACATATTTTCAAATGGCATATCTGATAAAGGGTTAGTATTCAAAATCTATAAAGAACTCATCAAATACCCCAAAAAACAGATAACCTAGTTAAGAAATGGGCAGGTGACATGATGAAACATTTTTTCCCCCAAAGATGATGTGCAGGTGGCTGACAGACAGATGAAAAGATGCTCAACATCACTCATCATCAAGGAAATATAAATTGAAACCATGAAGAAATATCAAATCACACCAGTCAGAATGGCTAAAATTACCAACACAGGAAACAATAGATTTCAGCGAGGATATGGAGAGGGGAACACTCTTACACTGTCGGTGGGAATGCAAACTGGTGCGACCACTGTGGAAAACAGTATGAACGTTCCTCAAAATTTAAAATACAAATACCCTATGACCCAGAGATTGCACCACTAGGTATTTATCCAAAGGATACAAAAATGATGATTTAAAGAGATGCATGCACCCTGCTGTTTATAGGAGCATTATCAATAATAGTCAAACTAGGAAAAAGCTCAAATGTTTATCAAAAGATGAATGAATAAAGAAGATGTGATATAAGTATACAATGGACTATTACTCAGCCATAAAAAATATCTTGCCATTTGCAGCAAAGTAGGTGGAACTAGAGTATATTATGCTAAGTGAAATAATTAGTTGGAGAAATACAAATATCATATGATTTTATTCATACATAGAATCTAAAAAACAGAACAGATGAACATAGGAGAAAGTGAGAGAATAAAAAAACAGGGAGGCAAACCATGAAAGAGACTCTTAACTATAGAGAATAAACAGTTATTGCAGGGAAGGTGGGTGGGGGATTGGGTTAAATAGGTAATGGGCATTAAGGAAGACACTTATTGTGATGAACACTGGTTGTTATATGTAAGTGATGAATTCATAAATTCTACTGAAACTACTATTGCACTATAAGCTAACAAACCAGAATTTAAATTAAAAAAATGAAACATTAAAAAACAAAAATAACAAATATGTTTTAAGTATACAGGCATTTGCTTAATTTATATCCAGAGAAGTAGAATTATAATAAATTCTGATTTTGACAAACTGAAAAAAATAATTTCCAAATATCAGTGAAATTATATGGTATTTGTCTTTGACTGACTTATTTTGCTTAGCATTTTATTCTAGTCCTATCCATATTGTTTCAAGTGGGAAGATTTCATTTTTTAAGCCTGAATAATATTCCTATAAACATACACTTTTTCTTTATCCATCCTTCCATTGATGGGCACTTGGACTCCTCCCATAATTTGATTATTGTACGTAAAGCTGCAAAACTTATGGGGTTGCATGTATATCTTCAAATTAATTTCTGTTTTTTTTTTTTAATAAATACTTAATAGTTCAGTTAGTGGATAGTGAAGTAGACTTATTTTAACTTTTTGAGGAACCTTGATACTGTTTTCCAGAGTGCCTGCACCGTTTTGCATTTCTACCCACAGTTCACAAGTGTTCCTTTTCATCCACATCCTCACTAACATGTGTCGTTTCTTGGGTTGTTCATTTGAGCCATTCTCACAGGTGTGAGGTGATATCACATTGTAGTTTTGATTTGTATTTCCTTAATGATGAGTGATTGAGCAAATATTTGTGTGTCTGTTGACCACCTGTATGTCTTCTATGGAGAAATGTCTGTTCATGTCTTCTACCTATTTCTCAATTGGATTATTTGGTTTTTGAGTGTAAAGTTAAGTTCTTTCTATATTTTAGATGTTAACCCTTTATTATATAGCCATTTGCAATTTTTTTCCCATTCAGTAAGTTGCTTTTTAGGTTTGCCAATGGGTTGCCTTCACTATGCAGAAGCTTTTTATTTTGTTGTAGCCCCAAAAGGATTTTTGTTTGTTTATTTGTTTGTTTGCTTACTTTTATTTCCCTCGCTAAATGAAACATATCTAGAAAAAAATTGCTATGTCCAATACTAGAGAAATTACTGCCCGTGCTTTAATCAGGGACTTTTATGGTTTCAGATCTCACATTTTGGTCTTTCATCTATTTTTAATTTATTTTTTTATTTTTTAAATAGTTTATTTATTTATTTGACAGACAGAGACCACAAGTAGGCAGAGAGGCAGGCAGAGAGAGAGGGGGAAGCAGGCTCTCCACAGAACAGAGAACTGGATGCAGGGCTCGATCCCAGGACCCTGGAATCATGACCTGAGATGAAGGCAGAGGCTTTAACCCACTGAGCCACTCAGGTGCCCTTATTTTTAATTTATTTTTGAGTGTAGTTTAAGAAAGTGGTCCAGTTTTGTTCTTTTGCATGTTGCTTTCTAGTTTCCCCAACACAATTTGTTGAAGATACTGCCTTTTTCTAATTGGCTATTCTTTGCTTCTTTGTTGAAGACTGACCATCTAGTTGTGGGTTCATTCTGGGTTTTACATTCTGTTTTATTGATCTAAGTGTTTATTTCTGTGCCAGTATCATACCATTGTGATCACTACAGTTTTGCAATATAACTTGAAGTCTGGAATTGTGATACCTCCAGTTTGTTTCTTCTTTTTAAAGATTATGTTGGCTATTTAGGATATTTTGTGATTATATATTAATTTTCAGATGGTTTGTCCTAGTTTTGCGAAAAATACTGTTGGTATTTTGATAGGGATTGCAATAAATGTTGGTTTGCATTGGGTAGTATGGACATTTAAGCAATATTTTTTCTTCCAATACATGAGTATAAAATATCTTTTCATTTGTTTGTGTCTTTCTCAATATCTTTTATCAAATTTTTAAAGTTTTCAAGTACAGATCATTCACAACTTTGATTCAGTTTATTCTTAGATATTTTATTTTGATATTTTTTCAATTTTATTTTTTTCTTAATTTCTATTTCTTCTGATTCATTATTAGTGTTTAAGTATTCAACAAATTTTTATACATTCATTTTGTATCCTATAACTTTACTGAATTTGTGTATCAGTCCTAGCAATTTTTTTTTTGTTGTTGTTGTTAGAGATTTTGGATTTTCTAGGTATATTATTATGTTAGCTGCAAAGAGTGAAAGTTTTATCTCTTCCATAACAATTCAGATGTCTTTTATTCCTCTCTGCTTTCTGATTGCTGTGTCTAGGTCTTCCAATGTTACATTGAATAAAAGTGGTGAGAGTGGATATCCTTGGGGTAAAAAAGCTCTCATGTTTTCTCCATTGAGTACAATCTTCAGTTGTTGTTTTTTTTTAATAGAACTTTATTATGTTGTTTCTCTAATGGATTTTGTATTTTGTTAAATGTTTTTTTTTCCGCATCTACTAAAATTATCATAAGTTCTTATCCTTCTCTTATTGATGTGATTTTATCATGTTGATTGATTTGTGAATATTGAGTCACCCTTGCAACACAAGAATGAATTCCACTTGATCATGGTGAATGATTCTTTTAATATATTGTTGGATTCAGTTTGCTAGTACTTTGTTGAGGATTTTTTCATCTATGTTCATCTGAGTCACCGGACCGTAGTTCTCCTTTTTGGTGATGTTTTTATCAGGTTTTGGTATCGGTGTTATACTGACCTCAAATGATGAATTTGGAAGTTATTTTTCTATTTTATTACACACACACACACACACACACACACACACACACACACACAGATTTGGAATAGTTTTAGAATAATGGGTATTGATTCTTTTTTTAATGTTTGGCATAATTTGCCTGTGAAGCCGTCTTTTCCTGGACTTCTGTTTGTTGGGAGATTTTTGGTTACTGATTCAACTTCATTTTCAGTAAATGGTTGTTTAAAATTTCTATTTCTTCTTTCTTTAGTTTCATAAGCTATATGTTTCTAGAAATTTGTATGTTTTTTCTATGTTGCTCAGTTTGTTGATATATGATTTTTTATAATATTTTGTTGTAATTATTTGTATTTCTGTGGTTGGTCACTATTCTCTTTCAACTGTAAGATTTTGGGGGGAGTCCTCTCTTTACTTTTTATTTATTATATATGATTTTTTATAATATTTTTTGGTAATTATTTGTATTTCTGTAGCTGGTCACTATGTCTTCTCTTTCATTTGTAAGATTTTTTTTTTTATTTTGAGTCCTCTCTCTCTTTATTTACTTTTTAATTTATTTTTGATGAGCCTGACTAGAGGCTTATCAATTTTGTTAATCTTTTCAAAGAACAAACTCTTGACTTCATTGATTTGTTGTATTTTTTAGGTTTTCATAGCATTTATTTTTGCTCTAATCTTTATAATTTCCTCCTTTCTTCAGGATCTGAATTTTTTGTTGTTCTTTTTCTAGTTCTTTGGGAGAAATGTCAGGTTGTTTATTTGAGATTTTTCTTGTAACTTAAGGTAGACCTCAATAAACTTCCCCTTATAACCATGTTCAGTGCAACCCAAAGATTTTGGATGGTTGTCTTTTTATTTTCATTTGTTTTCATGTGATTTTTTAAAATTTCCTCTTTGATTTCTTGGTTGACCCATTTACTGTTTAGTAACACGCTATTTAACCTCTAAGTATTTGTGCTTTTTCCAGATTTTTTCTTGTGGCTGATTTCTAGTTTCTTAGCATTGTGGTTAGACAAGATGTATAGTATGGCTTTGATTTTCAATTTGTTGAGACTTGTTTTGTGGCTGGAAAATATTCTGTGTACTTTTTTGAAGAATGTGCACTCTGGTGTTTTTGATGGAAATTCTGAATATAGTTGTTGAATCCATCTGGCCCTATGTGCCATTCTAAGCCACTGTCTCCTTGTTGATTTTCTTCCGGGATGATCTTTCCATCCATGTAAGTGTTGTGTTAAAATCTTCTTCAGTTACTGTATTACTCTCAATTAGTTCCTTTATGTTTGTGTGTTCCTATGTTTGATATAGAAATACTTAAAATTACTATATATTCTTGTTAAATTGTCCCATTTATTATTATATTTTGTTCTTTTGTGGTTCTTGTTTAAGTTTTGGTTTTAAAATTTATTTTTTCTGATATAAATATTACCACCCCGGATTTTTTTTTTTTTGATAACCATTTACATGATAATGTTTTTCCATCCCATCACATTCAATCAGCATGGGTTTTTATATCTGAAGTTAGTCTCTTGTAGGCATTATACAGATGGATCTTTTTGTTGTTGTTCATTATGCCACCTATGTCTTTGAAGTATTTAATACATTTATATTCAAAGTAATTATTGATAGACACATATTTATTGTCATTTTGTTACCTGTTTTATGGTCGTTTCTGTAGTTTTCTCTAATACTTTTTTCTCTTGTTCTCTTTCATCATCTGTAGGATTTTATTACTGATACACTTGCATTACTCTGTCTTTGTTCTTTGCATATCTATTATTTGCTTTTCATTTGTGGTTATCATTAGGTTTCTATATAATATTTTTTGCATATAGCAGTCTATATTAAGTTGATGATCACTTAAGCTTAAACTCATTCTTTAATCTTCTGCACCCCCATGTTTTAGGTATATAGTGTCATATTTTCCAACACTTATTTTGTGACTCCCTTGACTGATTTTTACAGAAGTGCTTATTTTTATTACTTTTTTTTAATTTTTTATGATATTTCCTGTCCACTCAAAGACTCCCCTTTAATATTTCTTACAGGGTTAGTTTAATCGTTAAATCCTTCAGTTTTCACTTATCTGAGAAACTCTTTATTTCTCCTTCTATTCTGAATGATATCCTTGCTGTTAAGAGTATTCTTCACTGTACATTTATTCCCTTTCAGCACTTTGAGTAAATGTCACTCTTCTCCCCTGCAAATTTCTGCTGAGTAATCTGTGATAGCTTTATGGATTTTCCCTTGTATGTAATTGTCTTCTTTTCTCTTACTGCTTTTTTTTTCTTTATCAATAGTTTGTGACATTTTAATTACTGTACATCTTGCTGTGGACATCCTTGGATTGAATTTTTTTGTTCCTCTGGATCTGTACCTCCTGGATCTAGAAACTGTTTCTTTTCCTAGATTAGGGAAATTTTCAGCTATTATTATGTTAAATATAAAATTAAATGTAATTTTTACCCCCCCTTCTCTCTCTTCTTTTTTTGAGATTCCTAATGTAAATGTTATTATGATTTATTGAGTCATTGGGTTCCTTATGACTATTTTCAATTTGGATATTTTTTCTCATTTGCTCATATTGATTACTTTCATTACTCTGTCTTTGAGGTCTTTCATTAGTTCCTATGCTTTCTCTAGACTGTTATTGATTCCACTGTATTTTTAATTACATTTATTGTGTTCTTGATTTGTGATTCTTTCTTTTTTATCTTTTTTATCTCTTTGTTATGCATCTTATTGGTGTCTTCTGCTCTTTTTTTAAAAAAATCTATCTATATATATATATCATTTATTATCATCCATCATTTATTTGAAAGAGAGCATGAGATGCAGGAGGAGCAGAGACAGAAAATCTCAAGCAGACTCCATGTTGAGTGTGGGGCCTGATCTGGAGCTCTGTCTCACAACCCATTAAATCTTGACTCAAGCCAAAACCAAGAGTCAGATGTTCAACTCACTGAGCCACCAGGTGGCCCAATCTCCTCCACTCTTTTATTAAGTCCAGTGAGTATCTTTATGATCATTGTTCTAAATTCTCTACCAAGAATATTACTTATATCTGTTTTACTTAGATCTCTTTATATAGTTTGCATCTGATCTGTTTAGTATGTAATCTTCGGTCTCATCATTTCATCTATCTCTTTGTGTCTGTTTCTGTGCATTAAGAAAGTCAACTATTTCTTCTACTCTTAAAGGTAATAGCTTTATGAAGAAAATGACTTGTAATGCCCTACAGTGCAGGGAACTCCTTTTCCCGAGTCTGGCACTTCACGGAGTGTCTCTTATGTGTGTGGTGTGCACCCTGCTGTTTGATCTGGATGATTTTCCCTTCAGTCCAGTTGTCTGCATAGGATCTCCCTCCCTATTCTGTCCAATATTTGGTTCTTGATAGGATGGGGCTCGTTTTAACAAGGTGAGCATTGATCTGCTAGCTAAATGATATCTGCCACCACCACTACTGTCTGAACTGAGTCCTATAAAATGACTACATCAGAGACGTGATGTTGGCAAGATTTGCATTGGTCTTCTGGGGACCAGGACTCACAGCACCAGGTCTGAAGGAAGGGGAGAAGCAGATCTGCTGAAACATGGGGGCGTTGAAGCTTGATCTAAGCCAGATAGGTAGCAAATGTTGGTGCCATGCTGGTTCCTGCAGGTGGCCATGTGGGCATGGGAAATGCCACCTGTTAGCTTCTTTGTTCCTGGATGAGCCCCTCTGTGATCACTGCCTCTCCTGGATAAACCCTGTGAGGAGTAATTCACTTTCAATTGTTTAGATTGCTGTTTGTAGGCTGTAACTTTATAGAGTATTTGCCTGCTGTCTTTTTAATGGTAAGTACTCAGCTTCCTATTGCCCTTAGAGCTCTCAGAGCTGAGACCACTGCTTGTTAAAATTCCAGGATTTAGGCACATCTGGTTGGCTCAGTTGTTGGGTGTCTGCCTTTGGCTCAGGTGATCCCAGAATCCCGGGATCAAGCCCCACGTCGGGTTCCCTACTCAGTGAAGAACCTGCATCTCCCTTTCTCTGCCTGCTGCCCTCCCTACTTTTGCACTCCCTCTCTATCAAAAAATTAAATAAAATCTTACAAAAAATAAATTTCCAGGATTTAAGTCCTGCTGCTTGCAAGAACTCACAAAAATAGATCCCTCTTGCTTTCAAAACCAAATGTTATGGTGATTCCTCTTCCCCATGTGGACCCCTGTGTGATAGTCTGTTTTTCACCCTTTTCTGCACCATTGGCTCCCCCTACACCAAGTATGGCCATGGTCCATTTCACATCCAAAATGTGACTTCACACTTTTTACCTTCTTTGATGGAGGCAGTTTTCTATATTTAGTTTTGGAATTTGTTCTGCCAGTCTTCACAGCTTTCTCTGAGTTATTTACACTGATGTGAGTGCTACCTAGGTGTATCTCTGGGACAAAGTGAGGTTAGGGTCCTCCTATTCTTCCCTCTCCCCCACAACTCCATTTGTTCTTTTTGGGTAGAATGTTCTGTATATATCTACGTCCATGCATGTTAATGAATAACTCAAAGACAGTGTTTCCTTACTGACTTTCTGCCTGGATGATCTACTTACTGATGTAAGTTAGGATTAAAGTCTTCTATTATTGCATTATTAGTATTTCCTTTATAGATTTAGGTGCTTTGAGTACATAGATATTTGCATTTGTTATACACTCCTTTTGCACTGATTCTTTGTCATTATATAATATCTTCTTTGTCCCTTGGTACAGTCTTTGTTACAACATTTATTTTGTCTGATATAAGTACTATTACCACGTTTTTCTTTTCACTTCCATTTGCATTGCATATGTATTTTTTCTTCCCTTCAATCTCTAAATGTATTGGGGTGCCTGGTTGGCTCAGTGAGTTAAGCTTTTGTCTTCAGCTCAGGTCATGGTCTCAGGATCCCAGGATTGAGCCCCACATCAGGCTCTCTGCTCAGCAGGGAGCCTGCTTCTCCCCTCTCTCTGCCTGCCTCTCTGTCTACTTGTGATCTCTCTAGCTCTGTCAAATAAATAAATAAAATCTTTAAAAAATGTTTTTATCTCTGAAGTGAGTTTCTTGTAGGCTGTGTACAGAGAATCTTACGTTTTGTATTCATTTGGAAACCTTTTGACTATTGATTAAATAGGCAATTACTATTTATTTATTTATTTATTTATTTATTTATTTATTTTTCAGTGTTCAAAGATTCATTGTTTATGTACCACACACAGTGCTCCATACAATATGAGCCCTCCTTAATATGCATCACTAGGCTTACCCATCATCTTACCCACCTCCCTTCCAAATCCTTCAGTTTGCTTCTCAGAGGCCACAGTCTCTCATGCTTCAACTCCAACTCTGGTTTCCCCCAATTCGTTTTTCCTTTCTCTCTCCTAGTGCCCTCCAAGTTATTTCTTATGCTCCACAAGTAACTAAAACTATATGGTAATTGATTTTCTGTGCTTGACTTATTTCACTCAGCATAATCTCACCCAGTCCCATCCATGTGGACACTAATGTTGGGTATTCATCTTTTCTGAAGGAGGTGTAATATTCCATTGTATATATGGACGATGTCTTCTTTATCCATTCATCTGTTGAAGGGCATCTTGGTTCTTTCCACAGTTTGGCGATTGTGGCCATTTCTGTTATGAACATTGGGGTACTCATGGCAATTCTTTTCACTACATCTGCATCTTTGGAATAAATACCCAGTAGTGCAATTGTAGGGTCATAGGGTAGCTCTATTCTTAATATTTTGAGGAATCTTCACACTGTTTTCTAAAGTGGCTGCAGCAACTTGCATTCCCACCAACTGTGTAAAAGGGTTCCCCTTCCTCCACATTCTCTCCAGCATTTCTTGCTTCCTGCCTTGTTAATCTTTACCATTCTAACTGGCATAAGGTGGTATCTCAATGTGGTTTTGATTTGAATTTCCCTGATGACTAGTATTGATGAACATTTTTTTATGTGTCTGTTAGCCATTTGTATGTCTTCTTTGGAGAAGTGTCTGTTCTTGTCTTCTGTCCATTTTTTGACATAATTATCTGATTTGTGTGTGTTGAGTTTAAGAAATTCTTTACAGATCTTGGATATCAGCCCTTTGTAGTATTACTTTTGAATATCTTCTCCCATTATGTGGGTTGCCTCTTTGTTTTGTTGACTGTTTCCTGTGCTGTGCAGAAGATTTTGATCTTGATAAAGTCCCAAAAGTTCATTTTCGCTTTTGTTTCCTTTGCCTTTGGAGACGTATCTTGAAAGAAGTTGCTGTGGCTGATATCGAAGAGATTACTGCCTATGTTCTCTTCTAGGATTCTGATGGATTCCTGTCTCACGTTGAGGTCCTTTATCCATTTTGAGTTTATCTTTGTGTACGGTGTAAGAGAATGGTCGAGTTTTATTCTTCTACATACAGCTGTCCAATTTTCCCAGCACCATTGATTGAAGAGACAGTCTTTTATCCACTGTATATTTTTTCCTGCTTCGTCAAAGGTTATTTGACCACAGAGTTGAGGGTCCATATCTGGACTCACTACTCTGTTCCACTGGTCTATGTGTCTCTTTTTATGCCAGTACCATGCTGTCTTGGTGATCACTGCTTTGTAGTAAAGCTTGAAATCAGGTAATGTGATGCCGCCAGTTTTATTTTTGTTTTTCAACACTTCCTTAGCAATTCAGGGTCTCTTCTGATTCCATACAAATTTTAGTATTATTTGCTTCAGCTCTTTGAAAAATACCAGTGGAATTTTGATCAGAATGGCATTAAAAGTATAGATTGCTCTGGGCAGTATAGACATTTTAACAATGTTTATTCTTCCAATCCAAGAGCACGGAATGGTCTTCCAACTTTTTGTGTCCTCATCTATTTCTTTCTTGAGGGTTTTGTAGTTCCTCGAATACAGATCCTTTAGCGCTTTGGTTAGGTTTATTCTGAGGTATCTTATGGTTCGTGTTCCTATAGTAAATGGAATCAATTCTCTAATTTCCCTTTCCATGTTTTCATTGTTAGTGTATAAAAAAGCAACTGAATCCTGTACATTAATTTTGTATCCTGCCACATTACTGAAGTGCTGTATGAATTCTAGTAGTTTGGGGGTGAAATATTTTTGGTTTTCCATATAAAGTATCACATCATCTGCAAAGTGAGAATTTCACTTCTTCATTGTCAATTTGGATACCTTTTATTTCTCTTTGTCGTCTGATTGCTGTTGTTAGGACTTCTAGTACTATGTTGAACAAGAGTTGCAAGAGTAGGCATCTTTTTCGTGTTCCTGATCTCAATGGGAATGCTGTGAGCTTTTTCCCATTGAGGATGATATTTGTTGTGGGTTTTTCATAGATATATTTTATGAAGTTGAGGAATATTCCCTCTATCCCTATACTTTGAAGCGTTTTAATCAGGAACGGATGCTGGATTTGTCAAATGCTTTTTCTCCATCAATTGAGAGGACCATGTGGTATTTCTCTCTTCCCTTATTGATTTGTTCTATCACATTGATTGATTTGCGAATGTTGAGCCATCCTTGCAACCCAGGGATGAATCCCACCTGGTCATGGTGGATAATCTTTGTAATGTCCTGTTGGATCCTGTTTGCTAGAATCTTGTTGAGAATCTTAGCATCCATATTCATCTGGGGTATTGGTCTGAAATTCTCCTTTTTTGTGGGGTCTTTGCCTTGTTTGGGGATCAGGGTAATGCTGGCTTCATAAAAAGAGTCTGGAAGTTTTTCTTCTTCTTCATTTTTTTTGAAACAGCTTCAGGAGAATAGGTGTCATTTCTTCGTTGAAAGTTTGGTAGAATTCCTCAGGGAATCAGTCGAGTCCTGGGCTCTTGTTTTTTGGGAGGTTTTTGATCACTGCTTCAATCTCATTAGTAGATATCAGTCTAATCATGTTGTCAATTTACTCCTGGTTCAATTTTGGCAGTTTATCGTTTTTCAGGAATGCATCAATTTCATTTGGGTTGATTAAGTCCTTGGCATATAACTGCTGATAGTAATTTCTAATGATTGTTTCTACTTCCTTGGTGTCAGTTGTGATCACTCCCTTTTCATTCATAGTTTTATTAATTTGGGACTTCTCTCTTTTCTTTTGGATTAGTTTGGCCAATGGTTTATTGATCTTATTGATTCTTTCAAAACCAGCTTCTAGTTTCATTGATGTGTTCTACAGTATCTCCAGTTTCTACCTCATTGATCTCTGCTCTAATCTTGATTATTTCCCTTCTTGTGTGTGGGGTTGGCTTAATTTGTTGTTGATTCTCCAGTTCTTTAAGGTGTAGAGACAGCTGGTGTACTCTGGATTTTTCAATATTTTTGAGGGAGGCTTGGATGGCTATGAACTTCCCCTTTAGGACCGCCTTTGCTGTATCCCATAGGTTTTGGACCGATGTGTCTTCATTCACATTGCTTTCCCTGAATTGTTTAAGTTCTTCTTTGATCTCCTGGTTGATCCAAGCATTCTTAAGCAAGGTGGTCTTTAGCTTCCAGGTGTTCGAGTTCCTTCTGAACTTTTCCTTGTGATTGAGCTCCAGTTTCAAAGCATTGCAATCTGAGAATATGCAGGGAATAATCCCAAACTTTGGTATCAGTTGAGTCCTGATTTGTGACCCAGTATGTGGTCTATTCTGGAGAAAGTTCAATGTGCAGTCAAGAAAAAGGAGTATTCTGTTGTTTGAGGGTGGAATGTTCTGTATATATCTATGAGGTCCATCTGGTCCAATGTGTCATTCAATGCTCTTGTTTCTTTATTGATTTTCTACTTGGATGATCCTTCTGTTATTGAGAGAGGCGTGTTAAGATCTCCTCCTATTAATTTATTCATATCATTATGACTCTTTATCTTGATTAACATTTTTCCTATGTAATTGGCTGCTCCCATATTGGGGGCATAGATATTTACAATTGTTAGATCTTCTTGGTGTATAGTCCCTTTAAGAATGATGTAGTGTCCTTCTGTATCTCTGACTACCGTCTTTAGTTTAAAATCTAATTTACCTGATATGAGAATCGCTACTCCAGCCTTCTTTTGAGGCCCATTGGCATGAAAGATACTTTTCCATCCCTTCACTTTCAATCTGGGTGTATCCTTAGGTTCAAAAGGGGTCTATTGTGGACAACATATGGATGGGTCCTGTCTTTTTTTCCAATCTGCAACCCTGTGTCATTTTATGGGCGCATTTAGGCCATTCACATTGAGAGTGATTTTTGAGAGATACGATTTTATTGACATCATGTTACCTGTGAGGTCTTTGTTTCTATAGATTGTTTCCATGTATTTCTGTTCGATGATATTCTTAGTATTTTCCCTCTTTGTAGAATCCCCCTTAATATTTCCTGCAATGTCAGCTTGGTGGTCATTTACTCTTTTAAACCTTTCCATTCTTGGAAGGTCTTTATCTCTCCATCCATTTTGAATGTCAGTCTTGCTGGATAAAGTATTCTTGGCTCCATATTCTTCTCATTTAGTGCCCTGAATACGTCTTGCTAGTCCTTCCTGGCTTGCCAGGTTTCTGTGGACAAATCTGGCATTATTCTGATGGGCTTTCTTCTGTACATAAGGAATTTCTTTGCCCTAGCTGCTTTCAGGAGCTCCTGTCTACAATTATGATTCATCATTTTAGCTATCAGGTTTCTTGAGGTCTTTTTAGATTCTATGATCTAAGGGGGAGACCTTTCTGCCTCTAGTACATGAACGCTGGTTCCATTCAGGAGATTGGGAAAATTTTCATGGAGAATTTGTTCCACTATATCTTCTAGTCTTTTTTTTTTTTTTAGATTTTTATTTATTTATTTGACAGAGAGAGATCACGAGTAGGCAGAGAGGCAGGCAGAGAGAGAGAGAGGAGGAAGCAGGCTCCCCGCTGAGTAGAGAGCCCGATGCGGGGCTTGATCCCAGGACCCTGAGATCATGACCTGAACCAAAGGCAGAGGCTTTAACCCACTGAGCCATCCAGGCGCCCCTATATCTTCTAGTCTTCTTTCTTTCTCCACGCCCTCAGGGATTCCAATAATTCTGACTTTGGGATGTTTCATTGTGTCATTTATTTCCCTAATTCTGTTTTCGTAGCTTCTAAGCTCTTTGTTCCAGGCTTCCTCCTGATCCTTTTTCTCTATCTGTTTGTCCTCCACATCAGATACCCTAGCTCTGTTACCGTAGAGTTACCCTAGCTTTTAGAGAATTTAGATCAAATTGGAACTCATTGAGAACATTGTGGACGTCATCCCTGGTGGCTTTCACTTGTGCCGTAATCAATTCCATTTTGTCGTCCATGGCTTTCTCCAACCTAGCTATTGCCTGGATAATTGGCAGATTGGATGCCCTTTCCAACATATTGTCTATGTCCCTATCTAATAGCTCTGTGGTAGAAGGCCCAGTCTCTGAATTATTCTTCAGAGATAAGAATGTTGGGCATTCCTCCTCCTAGACATTTTGGTGAGAGATGGTTGAACAGATGTGTAGCTGAATATATCGATCGTGGTCCAGGCAAGGTGTACCCTGGAACACTTCTGAGCAATGAAGAGTCCCCACCCAAAAGAAAAAAGAAAGGAAAAAAAAGAGAGAAAGAGACAGGAAAAAAAAAAGACAGATAAAATAAAAGAAGACCCAGGCGAATGGGCCCCAAGGTATGATTTATGCAGTATACAAAGACAAACAAACAAAAAGACCAACATAAGTAGATGAGAAGAGAAAAATAAATAAATAAATAAAAACAACAAACAAAAAGAAACTCGTCAAAAGGAACCCCAAGTATAAGATTTATATACTACCAGGACAAAAATAAATAATCAGAAACACGGCACAAGAAAAAGATATCAGAGTGGTTATAAATTCTCAGTGTGGGTGAGGAAGGTTATTTTGATTTTTCCTGGATGTATCTTGATATCTTTGTTAAAGGACTCAACTTTCCTAAGAAAAGGTGGGGATTACAAACTAGTTTACCTATAGGGGTAGCATTGATTGGGCAAAGGGGCTTACCTTGAAGCTTATCTCTATATGAATATTTTTTAAAAAGAATAAACTAAAAGTAAATTAAATTAAATTTAAAAAAATTAAAAAATAGAAAAGCAAAAGAAAACACAGGTATATGTATCAAAAAGTTCAAGTTTAAAGGTTACTATGGAATTTGATGTACTGGACATCTCACTATGATGGTAAATATGTTAAAAATTTATGTATATTAAAAAAAGTGAACCAGAATAGTGGGAACGAATTAAAAATAAAAGTTTTTTTTAAAGATTATTTATTTATTTATTTGACAGACAGAGATCACAAGTAGGCAGAGGAGGCAGGCAGAGAGAGGAGGTAGAAGGCTCCCTGCTGAGCAGAGAGGCCGATGCAGGACTCGATCCCAGAACCCTGGGATCATGACCTGAGCCGAAGGCAGAGGCTTTAACCCACTGAGCCACCCAGGCCCCACCAAAATAAGTCTTATCTATGAAATAGTGGTGGTTGTACTCTTGTCATTTTTTGGGGGGGTTGGCTTTGTAGGGGAGGAGCCTGCCACGTGGATTATTCTGGGAGTCTTGCTGGAGTTAAGTCCTCCTGCCCCCATCAAGGGGGTGGGCTCTGAGGAAAACGGTTTTTCAGGCTTCTGTTCTCTGGCGGTTTTGTTTGTTTACTCATTTGTTTTCTCTCCCCTTGGCAGGTTTTGATGGTTTTTGGAGGTTTAGAGGAAAGCAAACTGCACCCAGACCTCCCTTTCAGAGAGAAGTTCAGTCTGTTCCTCTCTGGGTGCTGCAGAGCACATAAATTCCCCCTCTGCTGCTGGCAGAGCATGTTCCCAGTCACATTCTCTGGGGTCACAGGAACTTCCGCTTGTACTCAAAACCACGATAGCCACGGCTGTCTGGGCAGCAGGTCCCAAGCATTGATAGTGCACTGAGATTTTCCCGCTGGCCCTGGCTAGGAGTGCTCAGACTCTCCAGGGTCTGAGACAGCGACGGCTGGCACCTGCACAGACCCCTCTCAGGGGAGCGTGTGGGGCATGACTCAGACTCTGGTAGTGCTGCAAGAGCATGGATAGTGCAAAAGGCTGTAGTTCTTCCAGCTGGGGAGGCTCCCTCACCCTCACAGGAGCAACCACCCAGACGCTCTCAGGTGCACATGTGGCTCGGGAACCAAGACCTGGCTTCTTTGCTGCACTCTCTCTGGCTCAGTGCCAGGGGTGGCTGTCCTGGGTTGGTAGACTTAAACCCCTGTCCCTAACTGCCCCAATTCCCACAATTTCCCCCCACAATCCTTTGCTCTTTTTGAGTGCTTTCAACCAGACTCCAAGTTAATGCTGGTCCCCAATTGCAAGGCACTCTCGTATTGGGGTATTACTTTCCAATGGGTCCCTTTTGTTTATCTTTCAATATCAGTCTGATGTTCCCACTCTGCTTTACCTGCCCACTAGTGTCTTCTGCCCCTGTAGAGATCCAGAAGTGTATAATTCTAATCCCAGGCTGATTTCATGGGTGATCAGAGTTCTTTGGTAGGTAATCAGCTCACTTTAGGGTACAGGTTGAAAAGGCGTCTCCTCCTACTTCCCCGCCATCTTGTCTCCCCAGGTCTTTTTTTTTTTTTAATTTATTCCAACATCGTATGTATTTTGATTGGAGCACTTAGTTCATTTACATTCAGGGTAATTATTGATATATGTGTATTTAGTGTCATTTTTATTATTTGTTTCATAGATCTTTCTGTAGATATTTTTTGTTTCTTTTTAGATCTGTCATTTTTTTCTTCCCTCCCATATAGTCCCCTTTAATATTTCTTGAAGGATTACTTTTATGTTCACGAACTCTTAGTTTTTGTTTGTCTGGGAAATTCTGTAACCCCCCTTCTGTTCTGAATGATAGTCTTGTGGCTAGAGTACCCTTGGCTGCAGACTTTTTCCATAAAGCATGCTGAATATATATGCCACTCTCTTCTGACCTGCCAAGTTTCTGTGGAATGACCTCCAGCATATGGTCTTCCCTTGTAAGTTAGGTACTTATTTTGTTTTGTCACTTTTAGGATTTTTCTTTATCACTATACATTGAAAATTTAACTACTATTTCTTGGTGTTGATCAATATATGTTTGTCAATATATATATATATATATATATTGATGGGAGTTCCCTGTGCCACCTGGATCTGAATGTCTGTTTTCTTCATGAGATTAAAAAAGTTTCTAGCTCTTATTTCCTCAAATAAACCTTCTTCCCTGTTTCTTTTTCCCCTGAGACTCCTATGATATGAATGTCATTACATTTGGTTGAATCACTGAGTTCCCTAAGTTTACTCTCATGATTTTTCATTCTCTCTTTTGTTTATCTTCATTATTTTCCATCATTCTATCTTCTATACCACTTTTTCATTCCTCTGCTTCTTATGTTTTTGGGTTTGTTACATCCAGTTGGTTTTGAATCTCAGTAATTGCATTTTTCATTTCTGTCTGATATTTTTTAGTTCTTTTATCTCTGCAATAGTGGTCTTCCTGATGTCTTCCATGTTTTCTCATGCCCACCAAGTATCCTTGTGATTGTTGCTTTAAATTCTTCATCAGATATATTACTCATATCTCTTTCAATTATATATACCCACCATGAAGTTTTCTTATTCTTTTTTTGTGATGAATTCCTCCCTCTTGGCATTTTGTTTAGGTCTCTGTATTCTTATGTGTCTTAGAAAGTCCTGCTATGTTTCCTGTTCCAGAGAGTAATGACTTTATGAGGAAGAGGTCCAGGACCTGACACTTTAGAAAGTATCTCTGTTGCATGTTTCCTTTACTCTGCTTCTGTGTTTTGGTTGCTGTCTCCCTTGGGTCAGTCATCTGTAGAGACTCTCCTTGCTTTCTGTGGGCAGGATTTGGACCTTAACCAAAGTATGGTGTTTAAACGGGGTGTACTTTGGTCTGCTTGTTAAATGAGACTTGATTCTATTTCCACTAGAACTCAAGGTTATATAACTCTATGGTCTGCAGACATACAGCTTGTAAAGTTTTCTGTTTGTCTTCTGTAGAAGGGGAATGCTGTACTGTTCCTTAGGCACACCTGACCAAGAAAAGCTGTACCAACAGAGTTCAGGGGAACAGGACTTATAAGCAAGTTAGGCATGAAGTATTGGTTCTGTGTGGCTCACTGCAGTGGTTTCTACTGAAGGGCGATGACAGGGGTGGCACTAACCAGCTTCTTTGTGCCCAAAGAAATGACTCTGTGCTTGATGCTTTCAAGAAGCGCTCCTGGAAGAGGAAATAATTTTCCCTGTGTGTCTCAGACATTTTTCATGCTGTTTTTAGCCTGTCTCTGTGTTGCTTGCATTTTTGGATCACTACAGTGCATTTTAGTGTTCTATCCTGGCCAAACCACTGACTTTTAAAGCTCCACACTTATGGATCTGGTGTAGTGGGAACTTGCATTGTTTTGGTGGAAGGCCTCTTTTTGTTCTGGGATTGATGCTTATTTTACCAAGAAGGGCAGTCATGCCAGAGCATAGGTGCATTGGATTTGGGGCAAAACACACTAACCAAGCAGAGTTCAATTTAGCTGCCCTCAGCAAGTAGCTCTGTGCCTGTGCTGAGACACAGGGAAGGGAAATATCCCTGCCAGCTCTTTTGTCCCCAACAGGTAACTCTACTATTGTTACCTCTCAAAAATGAGCTCCAAGAACAGACAGAAGTCTCTCCCTGTGCGACTTAGACAATCCCTACAGTGCACCATCTTCCCCAGGATTGTTTGAGAGTCTTCTCTCCAGTAGTAGGGCCATGCCATCAGGTCTCTATCCAGCAAGTCCACTGACCTTTAAAACTCCAGGTTTTGAGCCCCCCTGGTTGTAAACACTCACAAAAATCAACCCCTTTTGTTTTCCCAGCCACATTTGGGAATGTGCTCTCCTTACGTATATTTCTGTGCATTCCACTGTCTCTTGTCTTTCTTCATGACCAGGGTTCCCTCCTCTCTGCAGAACTTATAATCTTTTCCCCCAAAACCACATTTCTGCAGTTCCTACATTCCTGGATTTGGCCTCATCTCTCACTCTGGTTGTGGTGTTTGTTCTGTCAGTCCTCAGGTCTGTTTCTTGGGTATTCAGAATTATTCCATTGTTACCTAGTTTTGTTCAAGAGATGAGAAAAATCAAGGGTACTTATATTATGCCACCATCTTAGCTACCTTCTTTACAAACACTGTAACAACATTTCTAGTCTCAGAGAAAATATAGCATGTCATTTTACATGACCATATGTGGCTATAGAGTCCCACCTGACTGCAGAGCAATGATAGAGTCCCTGTCTGACAAGGGAGGCCAGCCAGTGATCTTGCTAGGGTGTGATGATAAGAAAGAGGCATCACTTGCACATACACCTCAATGCACTGGCAGTGGCCTTGTCCAACTAGAGATTTTATAAACATGCTTCACCTCTCCATGCAAGCTAAGACCTGAAGCATCGAAATCCCAAAGCTGAGCTGACTTTGGGATTTAATATTTCATGATATTTTATCTGCTAATGGAAACCTGTAAAGCCTGGGAAAATATACCACTTTCCTGAAATTGCTTATTCTAATGCAAGATTGAAAGAATCAAAAAGAATGAGGTAAACATGATACCAAAAACAGAAGTTATAAATATCCAATAACTAACCCTAAATAAAGACCTATATGTTGTATACAAGGAATTTAGAATAATCATCTTAAAGTAGTTCAATGAACTAAAAGAACATAAAGATAAAATCTAAATAAAAGTAGGTGAACAGCACGTGCCCTCCTCAATGCCCATCATATGCTGTGATGAGCACTAGGTGTTACACAACATTAATGAATCATTGAACACTACATCAAAAACTATTTATATACTATACAGTGGCTAAATGAACATAATGAAAAAGTAGGTGAATAATACATAAACAAATGAAAATTTCAACAATAAAATAGGATACATCAAGAAAATTAAACAGAAAAAATACAGACCTAAAGGTAAAATGACTAAATTGAAGAACTCCATTAGAAACAGGTTTAATAATAAAGTGGAATTATCACAGTTCTTGACTTCAAGTTAAATTATAAAGCTAATAATCAAGAAATTATGGTACTTTCATAAAAGTAGACATGTAGAACAATGGAACAGAAGAGAAAAAAAACAGAAATAAACACAATTTTACGATTAATTCATCTTCATCAAAAGTAGAAAAAATATTCAATGGGAAGAGAGTCACTTCAAATAGTGGTGGGAAACCTGGACAACAACTTGAAAAAGTATTAAACTGGACCCCTTTTACATTATACACACACACAAAAAATTAAAATTGGATTAAAGGTTTAAATGTGAAACCTGAAACCATAGAAATCCCAGAAGAGAACCCAAGAAGTAATGTCTGATATCAGCCAGAGCAACTTTTTCTATGTCTCCTGAGGCAATGAAACAAAAGCAAAAATAAATAATTGGGACAATAACAAAATATAAAAAGCTCTACACAGTGAAGGAAACCATCAATAAAACTAAAAGGTGATCTACAAAATGGAAGGAGATTTTTCAAATGAGATGTTCAATAATGGTTTAGTACCCAAAATATATAGAGAACTTTTACAACTCAATTCCCCAAAACCAAATAATCCAACTGAAAATGGACAGAAGACATAACAAATAATTATCCTGAGAAGACATTCAGCTGACCAAGGGACACATGAAAAGATGCTCATCATCACTTACCATCAGGGAAATCAAAACTACAATTAGATATCACTTCACACCCATTAGAATGGTTAAAATAAAATAAAAAAAAAACACAAGAAACAGCAGGTGTTGGCGAAAATATGAATAAGGAACCCACTTGCACTGTTGTTGGGAATGCAAACTCGTGCAGCCACTCTGGAAAAGTGTGGAGCTTTCTCAAGAAGTTAAAAATAAGATTATCCTACAATCCATCAAATGCATTACTGAATATTTACCCCCAAAATACAAAAACAGTAATTCAAAGGAATCCATGAATGTCTATGTTTATAGAAGAATTGTTTACAAAAATCATATTATGGAAGCAGTCCAAGAATCCACAGGTAGATGAAAGGATAGAGATGTTATACATTAATATATTTATACACAGTGGGATGTTATTAAGTCATAAAGTGAACTTAAATCTTGCCTTGTTTAATGATTTGGATGGAGTTACATAGTATACACTAAGGAAAATAAGTCAGAGAAAGAAAAATACCATATGGTTTCACCCGTGTGGAATGTAAGAAACAAAATAAAAAAGCAAAGGAAAAAAGAGAGAGAAAAACCAGGAAACACACTGGTAACTATAGAGAGCAAACTGTTGGTTATCGGAGGGGAGGGGGATGGCTGAAATAGGTGATGGGGATTAAGGAGTGTACTTAATGAGCACAGGATTACACATGGAATTGTTGAATGACTATATCACACCTGAAACTAAAAGCACACTGCATGTTAGCTATAGTATAATTAAAATGTAAAATAAAATACAATTACTTAGCCATCAGAAAGGATGAATACCCAACTTTTGCATCTACACGGATGGGACTGGAGGAGATTATACCAAGAGAAATAAGTCAAACAGAGAAAGTCAATTATCATATGGTTTCACTTATTTGTGGAATGTGAGGAATAGCATGGAAGACATTAGGAGAAGAAAAGGAAAAGTGAACTGAGGCAAATCAGAGGGAAAGACAAAGCACGAGAGACTATGGAATCTGAGAAACAAACTGAGGGAGCTGTTTGGGTTAGCCTGATTGTGGGTATTAAGGAGGGCACATATTGTATGGAGCACTGGGTGTGATGCATAAACAATGAATCTTGGAACACTGAAAAAATAAAATTAAAAACATAAGAAAAGAAATAAAAAGGAAAGAGGGAAAGACAGAAATAAATATAAAGATATCCTGTTTTCAGTGACCAAACAAATTAATTATTGTTAAATGTTTATACCACCCAAAACCATCTATAGATTCATTACAACCCTTATCAAAATTCCAATGGCATTACACAGAAACAGAAATAAGCTATTCTATTATTTATTTGAAGCCACAAAAGACCCTGAAACTCAAGCAAATTGAGAAAACAAATATCAAAGCAGGATGCATCACTCTTCTTGATTACAAACTGTATTATAAGGCTATAGTATTCCAAATATGTTATTAACTTCTGAAAATTTTTAACAGACGTGTAAACCATATGGATTTGGATCATGAGCCTAGAAATAAACCAAAACATGTAAAAAAGCCAATATCTGACAAAGGAGTCAAGAATACTCAGTGGGGAAAAGATAGTCTACTTAATACAGAAGATGGTTGTGTTAACCAATATTATGGTTATGGTTATATATATATATATAATGAAGTATACCTTAAACCTACACAATGTTTTATGCCAACTATATATCAGTTTTCTTGGAAAATATTATAAGTTTTGTGTTTTTTATTTCTCAACAATAATTATCCTTAAAACTATATGTTCAGTACTCAATCTATTGTAAACTAATTTTTTTTAATAATTTCCTTATTGACTTTGTTATTACTAAAGTTCTTAATAGCTTTTAAATTTGTCCTTTGGGTTTTCACAGCTAAATGGTGTAATAGTTTTAAGAGGATTACTCCTGAGAAATATTCTCTCCCTCAAAAATCATTCAGCTGTTGATAGTCTATTATCCTTTGTAAGTTACTTTGTAAGTTACTTACTAAAATAACATGAGATGGGGAGAGATACTAAGAAAGAATAGATTGAAGTAAAAGAATATGGAGAACAAGAAATAGTAGAGGGAGACAGGAAGAAGAAGGAAAAACAAACAGAAAAGGACAAGCGAGGTGAGGGATAAGCAATAGGTTATAAGAAATGAGAATTTAACAAAATAGTCTATAAAACAAACATTTCAATGTTGAAACTATGATCTTACTGGTAGTGTTAACTGCCTTTTTCTATACAAAACATATTTACATAATAAACATCTGTGTGTTTCTTTTCAGATGAACATTCTTGGCAAATTAATTTAGGTGAGTTTCCTGCATCAGAATTTCTTTATAAATATCCATGTATTCTGGGAGTTATGGAGCTAAAGCTTATGACTATAAAATACAATAGCAATCTAAAAATACTTACTGGCTTTAATATGATAACAGTGAATATTCTGAATGAAAATGAAGGGAGTAAATTCCAAATTTAGCATTGCCTGTTAGATAGTAGGGTATGACTAAATCCATACCTGCCTATATGGAGTTCTGGTAATCTCTCTTTGGCATAAATGGAGTGGGAGTTTATATTTGTAAAAGTTTTATTTTTATATATATTGCGTGTTCTTTATGTCATGCATAGATAGAGGCTCTATATTCTCCCAAATACAAAAATCAAAATAGAAATTCCATAAGTGTCTAGAAGGGCAAATATAAAAGCAATATTAAAGAGATATTATTTGAGTGACTTTGTCACCAGGAACTCATGATTTCAGTCACCTATGACCAGAGAAATGTTATCTTTGTTTTTAGATAATGGTAGGTATTCAAAATAAAGATCACAAGTGCACACTTGCATGCACACACACATACCCCAGGGCAGATGTGTCTCTACCCTGAGAAGAGACAGGACACTTTTGTGAATACAATACTTTCTTCTTCCACTCTCTGACTCATTATTTACTCTCCTTTTTCTAAATTCCTATATTAGGTTCTCCATTTTTCTTCTTTATTTCCCAGGAAAACTTTCTTCTCTGTTTTTCAACTGAGAATAATTTAAGGTTTCTAAAAGTAATAAATATGGTCTTTAAAAGGAATAAAATTAAATTAATTATTCATAGTTTTATAGTACTTTTACTCATTTTAGTGTTTATAAGTGGAATTATCTGATAATCTCATCTATAGCTGAAATTCATGCAACATCTGAGTTTTGGAAAATTTTGAAAGGAATGAAATCAGAAATATAGTTTCTACTTTTAAAATATTTTTGGAGAGGGGTGCCTGGGTGGCTCAGTCAGGTAAATGCCTGCCTTCAGTTCAGGTCATGATCCCAGGGTCCTGGGATCTAGCCCAGCATCAGGCTCCCTGTTCAGTGGAGAGTCTGCTTCTCCCTCTGCCTCCCCCTGCTTGTGTTTGTGTCCTTTCTCCCTCTCTTTGTCTCTCTCTCCCTCTGTCTTTGTTTCTCTCTCAAGTAAGTATATAAATAAATAACATGTTTAAAATATAAAAATATTTTAGTAGAGGTGCTACAGAATTACTTACTACTGAATAATATAATTCAACATGTTTCTTAGCAAATTGCTAATGGTTAGACATATTTTTAACTTGAAAATTCTCACTGTTTCTGCTCTTATTTTTATTATCATTTAACTACCACATATGTGAATATTGAATATGTGGTAAATATTATATATGTGTTGTAAAGTCTTCCAACTTTACAGTTTAAATGATCTTTTATCAATTACTGCTGATGTCACACTTCTTCTAATACAAGTTCTCTTATGAAGCCTACTTCGTTAATATTAATTTATCTTTTAACTTGACAAATGGTTATTTATCCCCAACTATCCTTTAAATATGACGCTGTGTGTTGAATATACAATTATATGAATTGAGAAAAACACTTTATGTCAAAATAATCTCACAATTTAGAGAAATTGACTTTCAACTAATATGATGTTATATTACATGTGTGAAATATAGAAAATTATTGGAAGAAGATATAAGCCAGAAGTAGAGAAGGCTTGTGGATAAATTTCTGGAATAAAATAGCTGAGAATGCAAATTTTAAAATAAGAAAGTGGACTGAACTTTTAAGATAGAAATAGGAACATAGGGTGCCTGTGTGGCTCAGTGTGTTAAGCCTCTCCCTTTGGCTCAGGTCATGATCTCAGGGTCCTGGGATTGAGCCCTGCATCAGGTTCTCTGCTCAGTGGGGAGAGACCTGAGACCTGCCTGCTCTCTGCCTACTTGTGATCTCTGTCAAATAAATAAATAAAATCTTTTTTAAAAAAAAGGAAGAAATAGTAATAGAAATACAATGTTATGGTAGATGGACATCATGTTTGAGAAACAAACTTATTTACTTTGATTATAATAGGTTTCAGAAGAAGTGTAGTAAAAGATGATATGAGAATATGATCTGAATAAAGTAATTTGATAATTTTTCCAATAATTTGGATTTGTTTCTAAGGGAACTAGAAGCCATAAAATCTTGTTGGGAGTAAAAATTATGCTTTTAAAAAATGTTACTATCTTAAAGCTAGAAAGTGTGGGTGCCTGGGTGGCTCAGTGTGTTAAAGCCTCTGCCTTCAGCTCAGGTCATGATCCCACAGTCCTGGGATCGAGCCCTGCATTGGGCTTTCTGCTCAGCAGAGAGCCTGCTTCCTCCTCTTTCTCTGCCTGCCTCTCTGCCTACTTGTGATCTTTGTCTGTCAAATAAATAAATAAAATCTTAAAAAAAAAACAAGAAAGGAAAAGTGACAGTGAAAAAAATGCCACACTTTAATAAATATTAAATTATGATTAGTGGAAATTTAAATCAATATAAAAGGCAATTGAACTATTTCTTCATAATATTATAGCTCAAGCAACATATTCTTCATAAAAATAGAAATATGGAAGTAATTCCATCAAATGATAAAAATTAAAATTAGAGATTTAATAGATAATTACAAGTGGAGATAAGGGGAGGAAATGTCTGTGATGAGTGGCTGAAGGTTTTATGTGGAAAATTGTGCTGATGATATTGAAAATACATAAAAGATTCATAATAATCAAAAGCTGGGAACAACCCAAATGACTATGGACATGAGAGTGGATAAACAATGGTGGCTATTTCCATAAACTTATACAATACAACAATTCAAAGATAATATATTGAGTTACATAAATGAATATCAAATACTTCACTTGAGTTCCATTAACTTAAGTAAATGAGCATATACCTAAAATACACAGATTTCATTTATGTGAACTTTGAAAATAAGCAAAGCTACTTTATATTAATGGAAATAAGAATGATAGTTACATATGAAGTGTTGGTTGAAAATTAGTTGAAAATTGCATGAAAGATATAGTTTTATTTTATTATTATTTATTATTATTATTATTATTATTAATTTTATTGTGTTATGTTAGTTTTCATAAAATACATCATTAGTTTTTGATGCAGTGTATGATATAGTTTTTAAAATGTTAAAAACTGTAAGTGCTGTTCCCTTGTTTTAAAAATCAGTTTGCATCAGTATATACAGATGCATGGGGAAGATTTGGTGAACTTCAGGTAATGAAGTTGAACTGTAGGTAAATGTAAGATATGCACTTAAATTTAAAATATGCTATAATGGATGAATTAATTATCAGCTTACTAGCCTTGCAAATTCATCTGGATTTGAAATTCGTCAATATTGATAACTTTTTTAAAATTTTATTTTATTTTTTCGGTGTTCCAAGATTCATTGTTTATGCACCATACCCAGCGCTCCATGCAATACATGCCCTCCTTAATATCCATCACCAGGCCCTCCCAACCGCCCACCCATCTCCCCTCCAAACCCTCAGTTTGTTTCTAAGAATCCACAGTCTCTCATGCTTCATCTTCCTCTCCAATTTCCCCAAACTCACTTCTCCTCTCCTTCACCCAATGTCCTCTGTGTTATTTTTTATGTTCCACAAGTAAGTAAAACCATATGATATTTGACTCTCTCTGCTTGACTTATTTCACTCATCATAATCTCCTTCAGTCAGTCCCATTCATGTTGATACAAAAGTTGGGTAGTCATCCTTTCTGATGGAGGCATAATACTCCACTGTATATATGGACCATATATTCTTTATCCATCTGTCTTTTGAAGGACATCTTGGCTCTTTGCACACTTTGGCAACTGTGGCCACTGCTGCTATGAACATTGGGGTACAGATGGCTCTTCTGTTCACTAAGTCTGTATCTTTGTGGTAAATATCCAGTAGTGCAATTGCAGGGTCATAGGTAAGCTCTGTTTTTAATTTCTTAAGGAATCTCCACACTGTTTTGCAAAGTGGCTGCACCAACTTGCATTCCCACAAACAGTGTAAGAGGGTTCCCCTTTCTCCACATCCTCTCCTGCACATGTTGTTTACTGTCTTGTTAATTTTGGCCTTTCTGACTGGTGTAAGATGACATCTCAATGTGGTTTTGATTTGAATCTCCCTGATTGCTAACAATGATGAACATTTTTTCATGTGTCTGTTAGCCATTTGTATGTCTTCTTTGGAGAAGTGTCTGTTCATGTCTTCTGTCCATTTTTTGACATGATTATCTTTTTGTGTGTGTCGAGTTTTAGGAGATCTTTATAGATTTTCGCTATCAGCCCTTTGTCTGTATTGTCATTTGCAAATATCTTCTCTCATTGCGTGGGTTGTCTCTTTGTTTTGTTGACTATTTCCTTTGCTGTGCAGAAACTTTTAATTTTAATGAAGTCCCAAAAGTTCATTTTCACTTTTGTTTCCTTTGTCTTTGGAGACATGTCTTGACAGAATTTTCTGTGGCCAATGTCAAAGTGATTACTGCCTGTGTTGTCCTCTAAGGTATTGATAGATTCCTAACTCACGTTGAGTTTATCTCAACATGGTTTCAAGTGTATCTTTGTGTATGGTGTAAGAAAATGGTCAATATTGATAACTTTTGATGCCATAGGAGAAAATGGAATCATTCAGGAAGCGTACATGTGCTGTGAAGGCAAGATTAATATAGACCCAATGATAGAGTAAAACAAATTCAGACTGTGTTTATAGTTCTTGTAAATGTGTGTCTTATTTTCCCTTATATTTTATGCAAATATTCAACTTAATGTAATAATTTCTGAAAAGTATTTTCTATATTTTAAATAGTGCTTCTTCTTCCCCATAATATAAACACCTGTGGAAAATTTAAAAAAAAAAAGGAAAGAAAGAAACCTAAATAACTTAGATTAGCATATTATTTAAGTAAATGTGAGACAGTTACATGGTTTTCTTACAGAGCTTTTATAGTTTCTTTCTCGCTATGTTTCTTTGTTCTCATGGCTGAGTAATATTCCATTATATATAATGAGAAGGAAACAAATATTGTCACTTGTAACTAAAATTTTGCTGAACTTGAACATGGGAAACAGATTTTTCATCATAGTATATATATCTGAATGAAAATATAAATAATCCAAATATATATATTCAATATATTTTAATACCTAGTATATATTACAGGGTATATATCCACTTATGTATATCTATATCTATCTATTCATATTCATATATTTATATCTATGTATGTGAATATGTTTTGGATCTCTCTGTCTATATAGAAAGTCTTAAATCTCTTTATCCATTCTTCTAAATAAAATGGATCAGACAAAGAAAAATACTTATGTCATCACCTATATGTGGTACCAAATTAAGCAGAAATTATAGACATAGAGTAGAACAATGATTACCAGGACTTGGGTGGGTCACTGGAGAATGGGAATATGTTTGCCGAATATATACAGTTTCAGTCAGAACATGAATAAGTGAATAAGTTCTGGCGATCTAATGAACAGCACTATGATTACAATTAACAATATTCTATTATACACTTAAATTTGCTGGAAAGGCATATCCTAATGTACTTACTACAAATAAGAAATAGTGATTATGTGAAGTGATGGAAGTGTTAGCTAATGTGATGGTGGTAATTATTTTGCACCAAATAAATGCATCAAAACATTCAACATCTTTAACTTTCAGATTTTAATGAGTAATTGTATCTCAATAAATCTGGAAAAATAAAAATAAACAACTCTTTTCTTTGATAATTCTTAATTCTACTAAATCTGTCTTAACATTTATTTGTACTTTTCACATATTTCCATGATGTTGTTTTATGAATTTCATTTTTTGTCAATCTGCATTTATTTTCAGGTATGCTTGAAAGATAAGGAAATAACTTCTTGAAAAGCCTTTTCTTCAATTATTTGTGCTTCAACTATACCAAATTGTTATAGTATGTTGATACCTATTTCTAGTCAAGAGTGTTAAGGAGGACACATTTTTGCTATATGCAAACAATGAGTCAAGGAACAGTACATGAAAAATTAATGAGGTACTTTATGGTAACTAACATAAATAATAAAACATTTAAAACATTTTAAAAAAAGAGTGTTATGTTTTATCCTTCAATCAAAATATCATTGTTAACATTTTAAGATTTTTTTTAATATCTGGTAAAGTCACACTTTGTTTTTTAAAACTGTTTTTCTACACATTATTGTCTTCACATCGTTCTGTATTTCAACTTTGGAAAATAGTAATCACTTTCCAGTATCCTGTGTGATTGAAAATAGCAATTTAATTATCAATATAATTTGATTGGTAAACTTCCTATATTTATATCAAATTAGTTATAAAATAAATGGTCTTCATTCATTTACCTCTTTTATATCTGCTTTTTTAAAAAAATTATTTATTTTCAGCATAACATTGTTCATTGTTTTTCACCACACCCAGTGCTCCATGCAATCTGTGCCCTCCCTAATACCCACCACCTGGTTCCCCCAACCTCCCACCCCTCGCCCCTTCAAAACCCTCAGGTTGTTTTGCAGAGTTCATAGTCTCTCATGGTTCACCTCCCCTTCCAATTTCCCTTAACTCCCTTCTCCTCTCCATCTACCCTTGTCCTCTATATTATTTGTTATGCTCCACCAATAAGTGAAACCATATGATACTTGACTCTCTCTGTTTGACTTATTTCACTCAGCATAATCTCTTCCAGTCCTGTCCATGTTGCTACAAAAGTTGGGTATTCGTCCTTTCTGATGGAGGCATAATACTCCACAGTGTATATGGACCACATCTTCCTTATCCATTCATCTGTTGAAGGGCATCTTGGTTCTTTCCACAGTTTGGCAACCGTGGCCATTGCTGCTATAAACATTGGGGTACAGATGGCCCTTCTTTTCACTCCATCTGTATCTTTGGGGTAAATACCCAGTAGTGCAATTGCAGGGTCATAGGGAAGCTCTATTTTTAATTTCCTGAGGAATCTCCACACTGTTCTCCAAAGTGGCTGCACCAACTCGCATTCCCACCAACAGTGTAAGAGGGTTCCCTTTCTCCAATCCTCTCCAACACGCGTTGTTTCCTGTCTTGCTAAATTTGGCCATTCTAACTGGTGTAAGGTGGTGTCTCAGTGTGGTTTTGATTTGAATCTCCCTGATGGCTAGTGATGATGAACATTTTTTCATATCTGCCTTTTAATATAGTTTTGTCATCATTCATATACAATTTGGCAAAGATTAAGAGTGTACAATTATACAGTGTTGATTTTACATAAATATGGAAATTAAGCATGTGGGATATGCCAAATTACATTAAAAAGAGTAATAGAAAATGTGGATAACTTAAGCATAGGAAAAAGAGATGGAGGAGGAGTGAATGGTACTGGTTATCTATCAAAGACACAACTCACAGCCAGGTCTCAAAGTGCTCATAATTCCAAAATTAAAAATTTATTCATAAAAACTTCAAAAAAGCATGGTATTTAAAAATCTCTCTTTTCTTTGCTCATTTGTTATGTTTCTCAAATTCCACATATGAGCGAAATTGTAAATTTTTTATTTCTCAGTTTACTTATTTTGCATAGCAGAATACTCTCTTGCTCCATCCTCATCATTGCAAATGGAAAAAGATCATTATTTTTGATTGCTGAGTAATATTCCATTATATATATAATGTTCCATATATTATTATTCCATCACATATACATATAGATATATCTATTTATACAGTTATATCTGTCCATATAGCCATTTATTAGTCAATGGACACTTGGGTTGTTTCCATGTTTGGCTATTTTGAAATTGTTGCTATAAATTTTGGGGTACATGCTTACCTTTGAACTTGAATGTAAATGTCTTTCCAGAGAAACTTATGGCCTGAGAACAACATCTTGGAGAAATTCATAGATGTACCTTTTCACGGATTGACTAAAAATTGTGCAAATAAAGCCCTTCCCAAAATGCCTTAGCATGATGACATCTGGCATAACCAAAGGAACCAAAAAGCATAAAAAAAAGTGAATGTGAGGGAAACCAAGCCAAATGTTACCATTTTATAATTTTCTCTGGAACAAAATATATAGTTTATATAAGAGAATTATCCTTAGCCTAAAAGTGCTTTTGTACCACTTTAGGGAGAACCGTGAATGAAAAAGACTTGGGTATCACCACAGCCAAGTTGAAAATACAAATATAAAGATTTACTGAGAATCACGGATAACCACAATTAACAAAAGTCAGATTGCTAATTCATGTTTTTCATTTCAGCAACTCCCCCAAACTCTCCTGGCTTCTAGTCAATTTGGACATTCAGATTCAAAAATGAGGAAATGATACTATAATCTGTGATGGAAGTAACATCATTGAGCTTATGGGACAATGTTGTAGTCCTGGCTTGTGACAAGAGGCTCCTCTGGAAATAACTCATTTGAAATTATTTCATTATACTATAATTGTTTTTAATCTATAGTTCACAGATGGAAGAAAACCAAAGAAGAAATGTGTCCACAGTTGCTTATGTCATCCTACTTGGTTTTGGGGACATACAAGAAGGTGGAGCTTTACTTTTCTCTTTATTGCTCAGCCTTTATCTGGTCACACTGATTAGTAACCTGCTGCTAATCCTCGCTGTCCAGAAAACTTCACATCTTCAGACTCCAATGTATTTTTTTCTGTGCCATTTATCTTGTGCGGATGTTGGATCCATAAGCAGCATTGTTCCCCAGTTGCTGTGGGAGGTTTTAGCTGGTGGTGTCACTATCTCTTTTACTGCCTGTATGCTGCAACTATATGTTGTTGGTGCTCTGCTCACTGTGGAGTGTTTCCTTCTGGGTGTCATGTCCTATGATCGCTATTTGGCCATCTGTTGGCCCCTGAGATACTCAGTACTTATGGACAGCAGAGTTTGTGTCAAGTTGGCAGTTGCTTCATGGATTGGTGGTTTCCTCTTCCTTGGAGTCATGCTAGCCTTACTTGCCTCTTTAACTTTCTGTGGTCCCCACATCATCAACCATTTCTTTTGTGACTTCTTCCCACTGGTGAAGCTTTCCTGCACAGACACTACAATAGTGGAGAAGGCAGCATTTGCTTCATCATTCTTATCCCTGTCTCCATTCTTTTGGACATTGTTATCATATGGATTCATTCTCTCCTCCATTTTAAGGATTTCTTCCTCTACAGGGAGACACAGAGCCTTCTCCACCTGCTCATCCCACTTGATTGTGGTAAGCATATTTTATGGTACTCTGGTTGTGGTGTACATGACACCACCATCAGAAACAACATTCAGTCTGAACAAGATTTTCTCACTTCTCTACACGGTCCTCACACCCGTTCTTAATCCTTTAGTTTATAGTCTGAGAAACAAGAATGTTCAAATTGCTCTGATAAAAGGAGCCAAATTTCATTGTTCAGGAAGTAACCAAGGCTAAATAAAAATGTGGTCAATTGGGATTCAGTAAGTTACTAATTCAGTAAGTTAGGCATCTGACTCTTGGGCTCAGCTCGGACTTGATCCCGGGATCCTAAGTTCAGGTCCTGAGTTGGGCTCCACACTGGTTGTGGAGCTTGCTTAAGAAAAAAACAAAAACAAAAACAAAAACAAAAACGTGGGCTATGAAAAAGTGTGGTTCCACCGGAAATTGGAGAAGAACATGAGGATTGTGGAATTCCATTTAGTCAGTGAACAATTAATTAAAATGATTTGACAAATTTATAATACTTTGGATAATGAGGTAAAAAAATAAAACATCAAATTAATGTCATTATCTTTAAATTAAATAGAAATGTTAACTTCATATTAGGTGATATATTATCAGCTATAATATTATTACAAAAAGACTTTCAAGTTTATTTCCATTCATATGTTATTTTATCCTCATTGCTGTAAGAGAAGGCAGTGTGTGGACTCCATTATATATGATGCACTCCTAAAATTGTTAAAATTTTAATAAATTTTATTAACATGGATTTTTTTTCATCCAAATTAGATGTAATATTTCTTGATAGTACTTTGTGTACTTAAGTTTCTTCACTAACTTATAATTTAGGATACTTAAATTAAGAACAAGCCAAAATACTTGACTAAAACCTAAAAGAGTAAATGCTAAAGAAAAATAAAAGTATAGTTGGGTGAGGACTGATTTAAAATATTTAATAATACAAATTGTTTTAAGAATTTAGCTTACATTTAATGTAAATTAAAAAAACATAAATTGCCTACTTTAATATTGCTTTTACAGTAGCATTATGGATCAAGAAATAATCGGCACAACTTTTACTGATTCAATTTTTACTGAAACACAACATATATATATATATATATATACATACATATATATATACACACATACATATATATATATGAAGTTAGGATAATTTTAAAGATTATGGACAATTTGAGATAAGGCTGTGATTTATTAAGACATTTTAGACAGTTACAGCACTTAATAGATTTTATCATTTGAATAAAAATATTAAAGCAGTCAATGAAATATGAAAGACCAGAATTGGACACAGGTTGTGACAAAAATTTAATATCTATTTGAAAGGAGCAGGTTTTATTTCTTTTTAAAGATGCTTTTTATTTGACAGAGAGAGCGTGCACAAACAGAGAAGCAGGCAGAGGGAGAGGGAGAAGCAGGCTCCTTGCTAATCAGAAAGCCAGATGCTGGGCTCAATCCCAGGACCCTGGGATCTTGACCTGAGTTTAAGTCAGATGCTTAAATGACTGAGCTACTCAGGGCTGTTCCCAAGGGAACAGGTTTTAATTCAATAGCACCAAAAGCAATTGAAAATGCATATCACAAGAAAATAAAATCCCTGCTAATTTTACCTCATACCATACAAAGGAATCAATTCCAAGTGTATTATGGAGCCTAAATATAAAATCCTAAAGATTAATTTGGAAAAAAATATATTTTTATGAAATTAAGATAAAGGGATACTTTTTCTTTTCTTTTTTTTTTTTAAAGATTTTATTTATGTACTTGACAGGCAGAGATCACAAGTAGGCAGAGAGAGAGAGAGAGAGAGGAGGAAGCAGGCTCCCCGCTGAGCAGAGAGCCCGATGCGGGGCTCGATCCCAGGACCCTGGGATCACGACCTGAACCGAAAGCAGAGGCTTTAACCCACTGAGCCACCCAGGCGCCCCAAAGGGATACTTTTTCAAAAAACGTTTTATTTATTTGAGAGACAGAGATACAGCAAGAGAGAGAGCACCAGCAGTGGGAAGAGGGAGAAACAGGCTCCCCGCTGAGCAAGGGACTTGGTGTTGGACCAGATCCCAGGACCTGGGATCATGACCTGAGCCTAAGACAGATACTTAACCAACTGAGCCACCAGGGAGCCCCTAAAGGGATATGTTTTAAACAAATAGCATCAAATACAAGGAATATGTGAGGAAATTGGACTGTATCAAAATTAAAAGTTCAGGTTCATCACTATACACCTTTGGAGAAAAATGCAAAAGAAAGAGATAAAAAAGGGTGAGTGTATATTATTAACAATAAAAAGCTGGTCTAGGATTCATGTCAAAATGACCAAGTATTTCTACAAATCAATAGCAAATTTACAGCATACCTACCAAAAATGTATGTAACTTATAATATGTTTTTTTTAAAAAGATGAAAAACAAATGGTCAAAAACATATAAAAAGATAAATTGTCTTCTTTTGGATGTCCTTCAGAGGCAGACCTGAGAACAGATTTTAAATGTAAGTACTTTAACTGGGTCTTATCTAAGGAATTACAGTACTAAAGTTGAGGATTAATGTGAGAGTGGGAAGAAAGAGATCTCGACACATTAATGAGAAATTTACCAGTGATATGACCTGAGGCTCAGTTCCACTGGTAATTTCTTCCTTTATTCAGCAAGACCATGACATACTTCTTCTTTCTTTTTTTAATTCCTTTTCAGTGTACCAGAATTTATTGTTTATGCACCACATCCAGTGCTCCATGCAATACCTGCCCTCCATAATACCCATCACCAGGCTCACCCAATTTCCCACGCTGTGTCCCTTCAAAATCCTCAGATTGTTTTCAGAGTCCATAGTCTCTCATGGTTCATCTTCCCCTCCAATTTTCCTCAACTCCCTTCTCTTTTTCCATCTCCCTATGTCCTCTGTGTTATTTCTTATGCTCCACAAATAAGCAAAACCATATGATAATTTACTCTCTCTGCTTGACTTATCTCACTCAACATAATCTCTTCCAGTCCTGTCCATGTTGATACAAAAGTTGGGTATTCATCCTTTCTGATGGAGGCATAACACTCCATAGTGTATATGGACCATATCTTCCTTATCCATTCATCCATTGAAGGGCATCTTGGTTCTTTCCACAGTTTGGCGACCGTGGCCATTGCTGCTATGAACATTGGGGTACAGATGGCCCTTCTTTTCACTACGTCTATATCTTTGGGGTAAATACCCAGTAGTGCAATTGCAGGCCATGACGTACTTCTTACCTGCATTGTCTGTCATTAGTAAAAATGTTTTTCTGGGAGCACTGAGTCCCCATTTTTTTTTTGAAAAATAAAAGGGAGAGGGCAAGCATGTTCTTTGGACTGGACATATAGTCAGAATGCTATTCACTAAGAGTGTAGTGAGAAGTCATAATCTTGTAGCAGAATGGTGAATATGGAGGGCTGTGAACAAGGCACCAACAGCTTCGACTTCAGCACTGAGCTGCTTTGTACCTCAGAGATCTTCAGATAAAAGCCTCAATGAGAAACCATTACACTTCCCCCAAAACAGTTAAAATTAAGGGCAATGCTGGATTGTAACGGTCTCTCAGAAAAATGTATTACTTAAAATATAACCCATGAGAAATTATACTAGTTACCAAGCATGTTTAGATATAGCCTTAAGAAAAACATATATTGGCAACAGGCCTGGTGGTGGGGAGGACCATTTACACCCTTAAAGCCAAGCAGCTGGGGATGCCTGGCTTGCTCAGGGCCAAATGCCACCTGCTTCATTTTGCCGTTATCTCCCCTTCCCCAAAGAGCACCTGTGACTAATTAGATGATCCCTTTAAATGGGCTTACACAACTATAAACTTCATACTGCTTGACCAGATATATTTTGCCCTCCTTCTTGTTTATCTACAACACATACCATTAATGTGTATCCTTCTTTGGCTCCTTTGTTAATTACTGTCTATATCTAATAAATACAGGACTGAGGAGTTGTTCGGGGTGACAGTATTTTCTACTGTTATCCCCTGCTCCCATTTTCTTGCAGCTGACTTGTTTGTGCCTCATTCTTCTCCCGTGCGCTATCAGAAAGTGACACTAGGTGTTGTCCAGAATGTAAAGCAAACAACTTCCATATGCTACTGGTGAGAATAATATGTTGGTATCTACTGAATTTGAACATGTGCTTAATTGTAAAATAACTACTCCACGACATGGTATTTACAAAGCAAAAATGCATAAGTATGTGCTACAAAAGATATTTCCAAAAATGTTTAGTACTAGCATTATTTGGAAGAGGTGGGAAAACATCTTAAGTATTTATTAGAGTGGATATATACACTTTAACAATATATATAGTGGAATAACATATAAAATTATTATGATAGACATATAGCTAGTGAAACAAAACAATGTATTTGATAGAAAAATGTGATTATGCCTACATCACTATGTTTTACGCAGTTTACTTATATGGGATTTCACTATAAAAAGTTTGAAAATATAAAACCATCATCTGCACATTCTTACAAAATGGAAGATTAAGTCTATAAAAGATAATTTTTATAACTTTTTATTTATATATGCCACAAAAAGAGGAAGAAATCAAGAATTTGTTTTTGCTGTTTGTTGTTTCTTTTTTATTATTATATTATCTTAGTCATCATGCAATACATCATTAATTTTTGATGTAGTGTTCCATGATTTATTGTTCTGCATTTCTATTAGTAATCCTGAGATTTATCAAAATTTTCTATAGACCTTTTTACATCATTTTAGATGGTCAGAGTTATTTACCTGGTATTGGAATCCCAACTTTAACTGTTTAACATATAATGCCTATGTGGCCTTTCTGAATATCATTTCTGTTGTCTTCATTAAATTCTACCATGAGACATACCACTCCTGGGGATTTTCTGGATTTTACCCATGAACACAAGGAAGACTTGTTATCTGTTGTGTCCCAGGAGAAAAAACAAACTGGGAATATAATATTGGCATATAGAACCTGAGCTAGTGAACTTTCTAGTTTTGGAGTAAAACTCTATGGACCCTGACCTCCACTGTAATATTGTTGCTCACTTACTTGCCAGGAAATTCTTAAGCTTATACTAGAGAAAGTCTGAATAAGAATAGCAAAGAGAATCTTGCTGTAGCACAGTGCATGGTTCATTCTACTTCATCTGTGTTATTCCACATAGAATTACATGGTTCCATTACCAGTTATAAAGGTGCAGGTGTTTTCCAAGTTGCATTATCTAAGTGACATCATCTGTACACCAGAGGCTCTCTGCTAGATACCAAAGAGAGAGCTTTTGTGTATCAGTCACCGTTATTAGTTACCTAAAGTGGCATCTAGCTAGCTATATTCTATGCACAACTTTAGGGAAGATCAGAAAACATTTACCCACATTCCAGCGAGGGAATATGTTAACCTCCATGGACCTAGAACACATAGCCCCAAGGAGCATTGAAATGTGCATGAAAAATTGAAGAGCCAAAGATGGACTCAGTGTTGTCAGAACTCTTACAGTTAATGTGCATAGATGTAGGAAAAATTACAAAAAATGCACCCCCGAGTCTCTGCCCTAATCCCTAGGATATATGAACATGTTGATACATCATTCCTATAATTTTATGATCCTATATAGCACAACTGATCTTAAGATAGGAATGCTATCCTGCATTATCTGCGTGGGTGCAAAGGAACCATGGATACATTAAAATCCAAGAGCTTTCTTGTACTAGTG
This sequence comes from Martes martes, assembly GCF_963455335.1. Taxonomy (NCBI): domain Eukaryota; kingdom Metazoa; phylum Chordata; class Mammalia; order Carnivora; family Mustelidae; genus Martes; species Martes martes. Next base: position 12,298,472 of record NC_137892.1, on the reverse strand, counting down.
GCTAAAGAATAAGTCAGAAAGATATGAAATGAAGGCATAATTTGACCCCCTTTTGCTGTCTTTGAATACCAAAACCCTACAAAGATGGCACCATATAAGTAAACTAACAATAACTTTTATGACTATGGAACCCAAAATGTTCAACAAAATATTAGCAAATCAACTCTATCAGCATACACAGCTTAAAAAGTTAATCTACACAAAACTTAAACTTAACATCAGACTTAATGAAACATTGATTTTTTTTTCCTTAGGATAAGTAAAAAGGCAAAAGTGTTAATCTGCATAGCTTCCATTAAAATTTCTACTATAACTCTCAGGCACTGTAAAAAGAAAAGAAACATAATAAAATCCATAGAAATATGGAGAAAGAACTGAAAATTCCTCTGTTTATGGAAGGCATAATTTTAAATGTAAAAAAAAAAAATTAAGAAGCTTTCCTGGGACTGCCTGGCAAATGGCAAAAATGTGGTGAGACCCTCCCAGAAAGAACAGCATGGGTCTGCACATAAACTTAATTTTGAAACTCAGTTGTGTGCCTGAGGTTAAAAAAAAAAAATCAGACACAGGCCGAATGAATGCAGGGTTATGACAGAAACCAGGGACAGAAGAGTTATGGTTTGGTCTTCAGTGAGGGATCACTGAATAGTGGGGACATTCCCCTGTGCCTGGGAAGCACATAACTACTAAAATATATCCACCTGAGAATCAGCACAACATGTCTGTCTCCCAGAAGTCCACACAAACAACTTGCTTACACCAAGTTTACTGATCACAGAGTGCTACAAAGTTTCAATTCTAGGGGAAAATAGGATCTCGCTCACTTTTTACTTTTATTTTTTTTCATTTATTTTTTTCAATTCCTTTTCACATTTTTAAAATTATTTTATTTTATTTATTTTTTATTTAAAATCAATTAAATAACATACACTGTATTATTAGTTTCAGTCAGAGTTTAGTGATTCATCAGTTGCCTGTAACATGCAGTGCTCATTACATCAAGTACCCTCCTTTATTCCCTTCACTCATTTTCTCAATTCCCCAACACGTCTCCCCTCCAGCAACCCTCAGTTTGTTTCCTAGCATTAAGAGTCTTTTATAGTTTGTCTTTCTCTCTTATCCTATCTTATTTCACTTTGTCTTCCCTTGCTCTATATACATTAATTTTGATTCTTAAATTCCATGTATGAGTGAAATCATATGGTATTTGTCTTTATCTGACTTATTTTGCTTAGCATAATACTCTCTAATTCCATCTACATAATTGTAAACAGTAAGATTTCATTATTTCTGATGGCGGAATAATATTCTGTTGCATATATACCACATCTTCTTTGTCCATTCATCCGTCCTCAGAAATCTGGGTTCTTTCCATAGTTTGGTTCCTGTGGACATTCCTGCTATAAACATTTGGGTGCAAATGTCCCTTGGAATCACTATGTTTGTATCCTTTGGATAAATACCTAATACATAACTGCTGGGTTGTTGGGTAACCCTATTTTTTAACTTTTTGAGGAACCTCCATACTGTTTTGTAGGGTGGCTCTACCAGTTTACATTCTCACCAACAGTGTAAGAGAACCCCCCCTTTCTCTGCATCCTCATAACATTTGTTTTTTCTTAAGCTGTTAATTTTAGCCATTCTGACTGGTGTTAGGTGATAGATTGTGGTTTTGATTTGTATTTTTTTGATACCAAGTGATGTTGAGAATTTTTTTCACATGTCTGTTGGCCATGTATATTTTCTTTGGAGAAAAATCTTTTCATGTCTTCTGACCATTTCTTGACTGGATTTTTGTTATTGCTTTTTGGGTGTTGAATTTGAAAAGTTCTTTATAGATTTTTGGATACTAGCCCTTTGTTTGATAAAACATTTGCAAATGTCTTAGCCCATTCCGTATGTTGCCTTTTAGTTTTGTTGATTATTTCCTTTTGTGCAGAAGTTTTATTTTGATGAACCCCCAACAGTTTATTTTTGCTTTTGTTCCCCTTGCTTCAGGAGGCATATATAGTAAGAAGTTGTTATGGCCGATGATAAAGGGGTTACTGCCTGTGTTCTCCACTAGGATTGTAATGGTTTCTTGTCTCACATTTAGGTCTTCCATTTATTTTGAATTTGCTTTTGTTTGTGATGTGCAGAAGTAGTCTTTTCATTCTTCAGCATGTTATTGTCTAATTTTCTCAACACCATTTGTTGAAGAGACTCTATTTTTTCCCATTGGATACTGTTTCCTACTTTAAGATTAGTTGACCACATTGTTGTGAGTTCATGTCTTCATTTTCTATTCTATTCTGTTTGTTTATGTTTCCAATTTTGTTCCAGTAACATGCTGTCTTGATGACCACAGCACCCTGAGATCAGAATTATATGTATCTGGATCTCTATGGGGGTAGAAGACGCCAGTGGTCAGGTAAAGTGGAGAGGGAATGTTGGACTGATATCAGAAGATAAACAAAAGGGGGAGGGAGCCACCAGAGGCGACCAACTGGAAAGTAATACCTCAATACAAGAGTGCCCTGCATCTGGGGACCAGCATTAAGTTGGTGTCTGGTTGAAAGCACTCAAAAAGAGCAAAGCATCATGGGGGGAAATTGTGGGAATCGGGGCAGTAGGGGCAGGGGCTTTAGTCCCTGGACCCAGAACAGCCACCCCTGGCGCTGAACTGGAGAGAGTGCTGCGGAGAAACCAGGTCTTGGTCCCTGAGATGCCAGCGTGCCCGAGAATGCATGGGGTCTGACTCCCATGAGGCGCGGGGAGCCTTGCCAGATGGCAGAATGCTGCACTGTGCTATCAGAGCCTGAGACACACATGCCCCACGCCCTCCTCTGAGAGAGGTGCATGGAGGCACCAGCTGGGCGCTCTTAGACCCATGCTATACTATCAGAGCCTGAGACACGTGCACCCCACACCCTCCCCTGAGAGAGGTGCACGAAGGCGCCAGCCCGGTGCTCTTGGACCCAGAAAGACCAGGCATTCCCAGCCCGGGCCAGCAGGAAAATCTCAGTGTGCGATCACTGCTTGGAACCTCCCTGGCAGTCTGGAGCTGCCCAGACAGCCACTGCTGCCATGGTTTTGGGTACAAGCAGGAGATCCTCCATCCCTAGGGACAGCGACTCAGAACCTGCTCTGCCAACAGTCGAGGGGGAATTTATGTGCTCTGCGGCAACCAGAGGCTTCAGACTGAGGCTTCACTCTGAGAGGGAGGTTGGGGTGCAGTTGGCTTTCCTCCAAACCTCTAAAAACTATCAAAAGCTGTCAAAGCGAAAGAAAACAAATGAAAAAAACATAAAAACCTCCAGAGAACAAAAGCCTGAAAAACCGGTTTCCTCAGAGCCCACCCCCTTGAGGGGGGCAGGAGGACTTAACTCAGGGAACATCACTGACTGAAACCCCACGTGGCAGGCCCCTCCCACAGAAAACCAACCGGGGGGGGGGGGGAAGACGACAAGAGAACAACCACCACTACTTCATAGATTCAGCTTTTATTTTTAACTCCTTCCCATTATTCTTTTTCATTTTTTTATATAGTTAATTTTTTAACCTATTTACCATCACAGTGACATGTCTGGTACATCACATTCCATAATAAACTTTTATCCTGAACTTTTTGATACATATACCTATGTTTTTCTTTTGCTTTTCTATTTTTTTTATTTTTTTATTTTTTTTTAAATTAAATTTTTTATTTATTTTCAGTGTAACAGTATTCATTGTTTTTTCACCACACCCAGTGCTCCATGCAATCTGTGCCCTCCCCAATACCCACCACCTGGTTCCCCCACCCTCCCACCCCCCGCCCCTTCAAAACCCTCAAGTTGTTTTTCAGAGTCCATAGTCTCTCATGGTTCACCTCCCCTTCCAATGTCCCTCAACTCCCTTCTCCTCTCCATCTACCCTTATCCTCTATATTATTTGTTATGCTCCACAAATAAGTGAAACCATATGATACTTGACTCTCTCTGTTTGACTCATTTCACTCAGCATAATCTCTTCCAGTCCTGTCCATGTTGCTACAAGTGTGGGGTATTCGTCCTTTCTGATGGAGGCATAACACTCCATAGTATATATGGACCACATCTTCCTTATCCATTCATCCGTTGAAGGGCATCTTGGTTCTTTCCACAGTTTGGCGACCGTGGCCATTGCTGCTATAAACATTGGGGTACAGATGGCCCTTCTTTTCACTCCATCTGTATCTTTGGGGTAAATACCCAGCAGTGCAATTGCAGGGTCATAGGGAAGCTCTATTTTTTTTTTTTAATTTTTTATTTATTTTCAGCGTAACAGTATTCATTGTTTTTTCACCACACCCAGTGCTCCATGCAATCTGTGCCCTCCCTAATACCCACCACCTGGTTCCCCCAACCTCCCACCCCGCCCCTTCAAAACCCTCAGGTTGTTTTTCAGAGTCCATAGTCTCTCATGGTTCACCTCCCCTTCCAATTTCCCTCAACTCCCTTCTCCTCTCCATCTACCCTTGTCCTCTATATTATTTGTTATGCTCCACCAATAAGTGAAACCATATGATACTTGACTCTCTCTGTTTGACTTATTTCACTCAGCATAATCTCTTCCAGTCCTGTCCATGTTGCTACAAAAGTTGGGTATTCGTCCTTTCTGATGGAGGCATAATACTCCATAGTGTATATGGACCACATCTTCCTTATCCATTCATCCGTTGAAGGGCATCTTGGTTCTTTCCACAGTTTGGCGACCGTGGCCATTGCTGCTATAAACATTGGGGTACAGATGGCCCTTCTTTTCACTACATCTGTATCTTTGGGGTAAATACCCAGCAGTGCAATTGCAGGGTCATAGGGAAGATCTATTTTTAATTTCCTGAGGAATCTCCACACTGTTCTCCAAAGTGGCTGCACCAGTTTGCATTCCCACCAACAGTGTAAGAGGGAAAAAATATCGAGTGGAAAAAAGACAGTCTCTTCAATAAATGGTGCTGGGAAAACTGGACAGCTATATGTAGAAGAATGAAACTTGACCATTCTCTTACACCGTACACAAAGATAAACTCGAAATGGATAAAAGACCTCAACGTGAGACAGGAATCCATCAGAATCCTCGAGGAGAACATAGGGAGTAACTTCTTTGATATCAGCCACAGCAACTTCTTTCAAGATATGTCTCCAAAGGCGAAGGAAACAAAGGCAAAGATGAACTTCTGGGACTTCATCAAGATAAAAAGCTTCTGCACAGCAAAAGAAACAGTCATCAAAACAAAGAGGGAAGCTCTATTTTTAATTTCCTGAGGAATCTCCACACTGTTCTCCAAAGTGGCTGCACCAGTTTGCATTCCCACCAACAGTGGAAGAGGGTTCCCCTTTCTCCACATCCTCTCCAACACACGTTGTTTCCTGTCTTGCGAATTTTGGCCATTCTAACTGGTGGAAGGTGGTATCTCAATGTGGTTTTGATTTGAATCTCCCTGATGGCTAGTGATGATGAACATTTTTTCATGTGTCTGGTAGCCATTTGTATGTCTTCATTGGAGAAGTGTCTGTTCATATCTTCTGCCCATTTTTTAATATGATCATCTGTTTTGTGTGTGTTGAGTTTGAGGAGTTCTTTATAGATCCTGGATATCAACCTTTTGTCTGTACTGTCATTTGCAAATATCTTCTCCGATTCCGTGGGTTGCCTCTTTGTTTTGTTGACTGTTTCTTTTGCTGTGCAGAAGCTTTTGATCTTGATGAAGTCCCAAAAGTTCATCTTTGCCTTTGTTTCCTTCACCTTTGGAGACATATCTTGAAAGAAGTTGCTGTGGCTGATATCAAAGAGGTTACTGCCTATGTTCTTCTCAAGGATTCTGATGGATTCCTGTCTCACGTTGAGGTCTTTTATCCATTTCGAGTTTATCTTTGTGTATGGCATAAGAGAATGGTCAAGTTTCATTCTTCTACATATAGCTGTCCAGTTTTCCCAGCACCATTTATTGAAGAGACTGTCTTTTTTCCACTGGGTATTTTTTCCTATTTTGTCGAAGATTATTTGACCATAGAGTTGAGGGTCCATATCTGGGCTCTCTACTCTGTTCCACTGGTCTATGTGTCTCTTTTTATGCCAGTACCATGCTGTCTTGGTGATCGCAGCTTTGTAGTAAAGCTTGAAATCAGGTAACATGATGCCACCAGTTTTATTTTTGTTTTGCAACATTTCCTTAGCAATTCGGGGTCTCCTCTGATTCCACACAAATTTTAGTATTATTTGCTCCAGCTCTTTGAAAAATACTGGTGGAATTTTGATCGGAATGGCATTAAAAGTATAGATTGCTCTGGGCAGTATAGACATTTTAACGATGTTTATTCTTCCGATCCAAGAGCATGGAATGGTCTTCCATCTTTTTGTGTCTTCTTCAATTTCTTTTTGAGTGTTCTGTAGTTCCTCGAGTACAGATCCTTAACCTCTTTGGTTAGGTTTATTCCGAGGTATCTTATGGTTCTTGGTGCTATAGTAAATGGAATCGATTCTCTCATTTGCCTTTCTGTATTTTCGTTGTTAGTGTATAAGAAAGTCACTGATTTCTGGACATTGACTTTGTATCCTGCCACATTACTGAATTGCTGTATGAGTTCTAGTAGTTTGGGTATGGAGTCTTTCGGGTTTTCCATATAAAGAATCATGTCATCTGCGAAGAGAGAGAGTTTGACTTCTTCCTCACCAATTTGGATACCTTTTATTTCTCTTTGTTGTCTGATTGCTGTTGCTAGGACTTCTAATACTATGTTGAACAAGAGTGGTGAGAGTGGGCATCCTTGTCGTGTTCCTGACCTCAACGGGAAGGCTGCAAGCTTTTTCCCATTGAGGATGATATTTGCTCTGGGTCTTTCATAGATAGATTTGATGAAGTTCAGGAATGTTCCCTCTATCCCTATACTTTGAAGCGTTTTAATCAGGAACGGATGCTGGATTTTGTCAAAAGCTTGTTCTGCATCAATTGAGAGGATCATGTGGTTCTTCTCTCTTCACTTATTGATTTGTTCTATCACATGGATTGATTTGCGAATGTTGAACCATCCTTGTAACCCAGGGATGAATCCCACCTGGTCATGGTGGACAATATTTTTAATGTGCTGTTGGATCCTGTTTGCTAGGATCTTGTTGAGAATCTTAGCATCCATATTCATCAATGATATTGGTCTGAAATTCTCCTTTTTGGTAGGGTCTTTGCCTGGTTTGGGGATCAGGGTAATGCTGGCTTCATAAAAAGAGTCTGGACGTTTTCCTTCTGCTTCAATTTTTTGAAACAGCTTCAGGAGAATAGATATTATTTCTTCTTTGAAAGTTTGATAGAATTCCCCAGGGAATCTGTCGGGTACTAGGCTCTTGTTTTTTGGGAGGTTTTTGATCACTGCTTCAATCTCATTACTAGATATCGATCTATTCAGGTTGTCAATTTCTTCCTGGTTCAATTTTGGGAGTTTATAGTTTTCCAGGAATGCATCCATTTCATCTAGGTTGCTTAGCTTATTGGCATATAACTGTTGATAATAACTTCTGATGATTGTTTCTACTTCCTTGGTGTTAGTTGTGATCTCTCCCTTTTCATTCATAATTTTATTAATTTGGGCTTTCTCTCTTTTCTTTTGGATTAGTGTGGCCAATGGTTTATCGATCTTATTGATTCTTTCAAAAACCCAGCTTCTAGTTTCATTGATACGTTCTACTGTATCTCTGGTTTCTACCTCATTGATCTCTGCTCTAATCTTGATTATTTCCCTTCTTACGTGTGGAGTTGCTTTCATTTGTTGTTGATTCTCTAGTTCTTTAAGGTGTAGAGACAGCTGGTGTATTCTGGATTTTTCAATTTTTTTGAGGGAGGCTTGGATGGCTATGTATTTCCCCCTTAGGACCGCCTTTGCTGTATCCCATAGGTTTTGGAGTGAAGTGTCTTCATTCTCATTGGTTTCCATAAATTGTTGAAGTTCTTCTTTGATCTCCTGGTTGATCCAAGCATTCTTAAGCAAGGTGGTCTTTAGCTTCCAGGTGTTTGAGTTCCTTCTGAACTTTCCCTTGTGATTGAGCTCCAGTTTCAAAGCATTGTGATCTGAGAATATGCAGGGAATAATGTCAGTCTTTTGGTATCGGTTGAGTCCTGATTTGTGACCCAGTATGCGGTCTATTCTGGAGAAGGTTCCATGTGCACTTGAGAAGAATGAGTATTCTGTTGTTTTAGGGTGGAATGTTCTGTATATATCTATGAGGTCCATCTGGTCCAATGTGTCATTCAATGCTCTTATTTCTTTATTGATTTTCTGCTTCGATGATCTGTCTACTTCTGAGAGAGGCATGTTAAGATCTCCTACTATTAATGTATTCATATCAATATGACTCTTTATCTTGATTAATAGTTTTCTTATGTAATTGGCTGCTCCCATATTGGGGGCGTAGATATTTACGATTGTTAGATCATCTTGGTGGATATTCCCTTTAAGAATGATGTAGTGTCCTTCTGTATCTCTGACTACCGTCTTTAGTTTAGAATCTAATTTATCTGATATGAGAATCTCTACCCTGGCCTTCTTTTGAGGCCCATTGGTATGAAAGATGCTTCTGCATCTCTTCACTTTCAGTCTGGGTGTATCTTTAGGTTCAAAATGGGTCTCTTAAAGACCACATATGGATGGATCCTGTTGTTTTATCCAATCTGTAACCCTGTGTCGTTTTATGGGCGCATTTAGGCCGTTCACATTGAGAGTGATTATTGAGAGATACGTTTTTATTGAGATTGTGTTATCTTTGAAGTCTTTCTTTCTGTCAATTGTCTCTATAGTTCTGTTCAATGCTATTCTTAGGATTTTTCCTCCTTTATAGAACCCCCCTTAATATTTCCTGCAGTGTCGGCTTGGTGGTTGCATAGTCTTTTAAGCCTTGCTGGTCTTGGAAACTCTTTATCTCTCCATCCATTTTGAATGTCAGTCTTGCTGGATAAAGTATTCTTGGCTGCATGTTCTTCTCATTTAGTGCCCTGAATATATCTTGCCAGCCCTTTCTGATTTGCCAGGTCTCTGTGGACAGGTCCGAAGTTATTCTGATGGGCTTTCCTCTGTACGTAAGGAGCTTCTTTGTCCTAGCGGCTTTCAAGAGATTGTATCTACAATTATGATTCCTCAATTTTACTATGAGGTGCCTGGATGTTTTTTTTTTTTAATTTATAATCTTGGGGGGAGACCTTTCTGCCTCTAGTACATGAACACTTGATCCATTCGCAAGATTGGGAAAATTTTCATGAAGAACTTGTTCCACTATATCTTCTAGACTTCTTTCTTTCTCTTCCCCTTCAGGGATTCCAATAATTCTGACGTTGGAACGTTTCATGGCATCATTTATTTCCCTGATTCTGTTTTCGTGGCTTCTAAGCTGTTTGTTCCAGGCTTCCTCCTGATCCTTTCTCTCTATTTGTTTGTCCTCCAGATCACTAATTCTATCTTCTGTCTCAGTTACCCTAGCTTTTAGAGAATTTAGATTAGATTGGAACTCATTGAGAGCATTGTGAACCTCATCCCTGGTGGCCTTCAGCTCTGCCTTAACATTATGAACTTCATCCCTGGTCGCTTTCAATTCTGCCCTAATCAATTCTGTTTGGTCATCCATGGCTTTCTCCATCCTAGCTATTGCCTGGATAATTGTTAGCCTGAATTCTCTTTCTGACATATTATCTATGTTGATAGCCATTAGCTCTGTTGCAGAAAGCCCATCCTCTGTATTTTTCTTCTGTTGGGGATTCCTCCTCCTAGTCATTTTGGTGAGAGATGACTGGACAGATGTAGCTGGATGTATCGACCGTGGTGCCATCAAGGTGCACCCTGGAACGCTACTGAGAACTCAGGATTCCCTACCCAAATGAGAGAAAAAAGAAAAGAAAAAGAAACAAGAGAGAGAGAGAGAGACAGGAAAAAAAGGGAAGATAAAAGAGAAGGTTCAGGCCAAATGGGCCCCAGGGTAAGATTTATGACGTATAGAAAAAAAAAAAACAGACAAACAAAAAGACTGATAAAAGTATATGATGAGAGAAAATATATATATATATATATATATATATATATATGCAAAAAAAGGAGGAGCCTCGTCAAGAAGAACCCCAAGTATAAGACTTATATACTATCAGGACAAACATAAATACACAGAGACACTGGCAGAAGAAAAAGTTGGGAGCATGGTTATAGATTTTCAGTGTGGGGAGGAAGGTTATTTTGATTCTTCCTGGATTTGTCTTGATACCTTTGTTAAAGGACTCAACTTTCCTAAGAAAAAGGGGGATTAAAAATTGGTTCACCTATAGGGGTAGCATTGATTGGAGAAAGGGGGTTACCTTGAAGTTTAACTCTATATGAATATTAGAAAATAAAAATAAAAAAGGAATAAACTGGACTAAACTAAACTAAAAATTTTTTAAAAAATTAAAAAAATAGAAAAGCAAAAGAAAAACACATGTGTATGTATCAAAAAATTCAGGTTAGAAGTTTATTATGGAATTTGATGTACTGGACATCTCACTGTGATGGTAAATAGGTTAAAAAATTATCTATATAAGAAAAGAAAAAAAAAATGAACCAGAATAGTGGGAATGAATTAAAAATAAAAGTTGTATCTGTGAAATAGTGGTGCTTTTTTTCTTTTAGTCTTTTTTTTTTTCTTTCCTGATTTGTTTTCTGAGGGAGGGGGCTGCCACGTGTGTTTTCAGTCAATGATGTTCCCTGAGTTAAGTCCTCCCGCCCCCCTCAAGGGGGTGGGCTCTGAGAAAAACAGTTTTTTCAGGCTTTTGTTCTCTGGAGGTTTTTATGTTTGTTCACTTCTTTTCTCTCGCCTTGACAGCTTTTGATGATTTTTGGAGGTTTAGAGGAAAGAAAACTGCACCCCGTCCTCCCTCTCAGAGAGAATCCTCAGTCTGCTCCCCTGCAGGTGCTGCAGCCGCTGTGCCGCTGGCAGAGCAGGTTCTGAGTCGCGGTCCCTGGGGACGCTGGATCTCCTGCTTGTATGCAAAACCAAGGCAGCGGTGGCTGTCTGGCCAGCTCCAGACCGCCAGAGAGGTTCCAAGCAGTGATCACACACTGAGATTTTCCCGCTGGCCGGGGCTAAGAGCGCCGGGCTTGCACGCACCTCTCCCAGGGCAGGGTTTGGGGCGCGGCGTCTCTGGCTCTATCGGCTCTATTGGCTCTATCGCAGCATGGGTCCCACAACACCAGGCTGGGCGTTCGTGCACCTCTCTCAGGGGAGGGTGAGGCACGCACGCATCTCCAGCAAGGTGCGCGTTCTGCCGTCTGGTGTGGCTCCCAGCCCCTCACGGGAGCCGGACTCCACTCGTTCTTGGGCGTGCTGGTGGCTCAGGGACAAAGACCAGGTTTCTCCGCGGCACTCTCTGGCTCAGCGCCAGGAGAGGCTGTCCTGGGTCCGGGGACTTAAGCCCCTGTCTCTAGCCGCCCCGATTCCCACAATTTCCCCCTGCGAACCTTTGCTCTTTTGAGTGCTTTCAACCAGACTCCAAGTTAATGCTGGTCCCCAGATGCAGGGCACTCTCGTATTGGGGTATTATTTTCCAATCGGTCACCTCTGGTGGCTCCCTCCCCCTTTTGTTTATCTTCCGATATCAGTCCAACGTTCCTACTCCACTTTACCTGGACACTGGCGTCTTCGGCCCCCCGTAGAGATCCAGACGTGTATAATTCTGATCTCAGGCTGATTTCATGGGAGATCGGAGTTCTTTGGTAGGTAATCAGCTCACTTTAGGGTACAGGTTGAAAAGGCGCCTCCTCCTACTTCCCCGCCATCTTGTCTCCCTATTTTTTTAAAATTTTTAAAAAAATTTTAGTTTAGATTAGTCTAGTTTATTCTTTTTTTATTTTTATTTTCTAATATTCATATAGAGTTAAACTTCAAGGTAACCCCTTTCTCCAATCAATGCTACCCCTATAGGTAAACCAATTTTTAATCCCACTTTATTGTAGGAAAATTGAGTCCTTTAAGAAAGATATCAAGATACATCCAGGAAGAATCAAAATAAACTTCATCGCCCACACTGAGAATCTATAACCACTCTCCCATCTTTTTCTTCCGCCAGTGTATCTGTGTATTTATGTTTGTCCTTACAGTATATAAATCTTTTACTTGGGGTTCTTTTTGACGAGATTCTTCCTTTTTTTGCTTATATATATATTTTTTTTCTCTTGTCATATTCTTTTATCAGTCTTTTTGTTTTTCTGTTTTTGTTTGTATACTTCATAAATCTTACCTTGGGGCCCATTTGGCTGAACCTTTGCTTTTATCTTCCTTTTTTTTTTTTCCTGTCTCTCTCTCTCTCTCTCTTTTTTTCTTTTTCTTTTCTTTTTTCTCTCATTTGGGTGGGGAATCCTGATTGCTCAGAAGCACTCCCGGGTGCACCTTGACTGCACCACAGTCTGTACATCCAGCTACATCCATTTAGCCATCTCTCACCAAAATGACTAGGAGAGGAATGCCCAACAGAAGAAAAATACAGAGGATGGGCCTTCTGAAACAGAGATAATGGCTATCGACAAAGAAAATACGTCAGAATGGGAATTCAGGCTAACGATTATCCAGGCAATAGCTAGGTTCCAGAAAGCCAAAGATGACAAAACGGAATTGATTAGGCCAAAAAGAATGCCACCAGGGATGAGTTTCACAATGTTCGGCAGAACTGAAAGCCACCAGGGATGAGGTTCGCATTGTTCTCTATGAGTTCCAATCTAATCTGAATTCTCTAAAAGCTAGGGAATGGAGACAGAAGATAGAATTAGTGATCTGGAGGACAAACAGAGAGAAAGGATCAGGAGGAAGCCTGGAACAAACAGCTTAGAAGCCACGAAAACAGAATCAGGGAAATAAATGATGCCATGAAACGTTCCAAGGTCAGAATTATTGGAATCCCTGAAGGGGAGGAGAAAGAGAGAAGTCTAGAAGATATAGTGGAACAAGTTCTTCATGAAAATTTTCCCAATCTTGCGAATGGAACAAGTGTTCATGTGCTAGAGGCAGAACAGTCTCTCCCCAAGATTATAAATTCCAAAAAAGCATCCAGGGACGTCATAGTAAAATTGAGGAATCATAATTGTAGATAGAACCTCTTGAAAGCCGCTAGGACAAAGAAGCTCCTTACATACAGAGGAAAGCCCATCAGAATAACGTCAGACCTGTCCACAGAGACCTGGCAAGCCAGAAAGGCCTGGCAAGATATATTCAGGGCACTAAATGAGAAGAACATGCAGCGAAGAATACTTTATCCAGCAAGACTGACATTCAAAATGGATGGAGAGATAAAGAGTTTCCAAGACCAGCAAGGCTTAAAAGACTATGCAACCACCCACCTGACACTGCAGGAAATATTAGGCGGGTGTTCTATAAAAGAGAAAAAATCCCAAAATTATCATTGAACTGAAACATAGAGACAATCGACAGAAAGAAAGACTTCAAAGGTAACACGATGTCAATAAAAACTATCTATCAATAATTACTCTCAATGTGAATGGCCTAAATGCGCCCATAAAATGACACAGGGTTGCAGATTGGATAAAACGACAGGACTCATCCATATGTTGTCTACAAGAGACCATTATGAACCTAAAGATACACCCAGATTGAAAGTGATGGGATGGAGAAGCCTCTTTCATGCCAATGGGCCTCAACAGAAGGCCAGGGTAGCTATTCTCATATCAGATAAATTAGATTTTAATCTAAAGATGGTAGTCAGAGATACAGAAGGACACTACATAATTCTTAAAGGGACTATCCACCAAGATGATCTAACAATTATAAATATCTATGCCCTCAATATGGGATCAGCCAATTACATAAGAAAACTATTAATCGAAGATAAAGAGTCATATTGATATGAATACATTAATAGTAGGAGATCTTAACATGCCTCTCTCAGAAATAGACAGATCATCGAAGCAGAAAATCAATAAAGAAACAAGAGCATTGAATAATACATTGGATCAGATGGACCTCATAGATATATAAAGAAAATTCCACCCTAAAACAACAGAATACGCATTCTTCTCAAGTGCACGTGGAACCTTCTCCAGAATAGACCACATACTGGGTCACAAATCAGGGCTCAACCAATACCAAAAGACTGACATTATTCCCTGCATATTCTCAGATCACAATGCTTTGAAACTGGAGCTCAATCACAAGGGAAAGTTCAGAAGGAACTCAAACACTTGGAAGCTAAAGACAACCTTGCTTAAGAATGCTTGGATCAACCAGGAGATCAAAGAAGAACTTAAACAATTCATGGAAACCAATGAGAATGAAGACACTTCACTCCAAAACCTATGGGATACAGCAAAGATGGTCCTAAGGGGCAAATACATAGCCATCCAAGCCTCCCTCAAAAAAATTGAGAAATCCAGAATACACCAGTTTTCTCTACACCTTAAAGAACTGGAGAATCAACAACAAATGAAACCAACTCCACACACAACAAGGGAAATAATCAAGATCAGAGCAGAGATCAATGAGATAGAGACCAGAGATACAGTAGAACATATCAATGAAACTAGAAGCTGGGTTTTTGAAAGAATCAATAAGATCAATAAACCATTGGCCACACTAATCCAAAAGAAAAGAGAGAAAGCCCAAATTAATAAAATTATGAATGAAAAGGGAGAGATTACAACTGAAACAAAGGAAGTAGAAACAATCATCAGAAGTTATTATCAACAGTTATATGCCAATAAGCTAAGCAACCTAGAAGAAATGGATGCATTCCTGGAAAACTAGAAACTCCCAAAATTGAACCAGGAAGAAATTGACAACCTGAATAGATCGATATCTAGTAATGAGATTGAAGCAGTGATCAAAACCTCCCAAAAAACAAGAACCCAGGACCTGACGGATTCCCTGGGGAATTCTATCAAACTTTCAAAGAAGAAATAACACCTATTCTCCTGAAGCTGTTTCAAAAAATTGAAGCAGAAGGAAAACATCCAGACTCTTTTTATGAAGCCAGCATCACCCTGATCCCCAAACCAGGCAAAGACCCTACCAAAAAGGAGAATTTCAGACCAATATCCCTGTTTAATATGATTGCTAAGATTCTCAACAAGATCCTAGCAAATAGGATCCAACAGCACATTAAAAAGATTATCACCATGACAGGGTGGGATTCATCCCTGGGTTACAAGGATGGTTGAACATTTCGAAATCAATCACTGTGATAGGACAAATCAATAAGGGAAGAGAGAAGAACCATATGGTCCTCTAAATTGATGCAGAAAAAGCATTTAACAAAATCAAGCATCTGTTCCTGATTAAAACGCTTCAAAGTATAGGGATAGGGGGAACATTCCTGAACTTCATAAAATCTATCTATGAAAGACCCACAGAAAATATCATCCTCAATGGGAAAAAGCTCACAGCCTTCCCGTTGAGATCAGGAACATGGCAAGGATGCCCAATCTCACCACTCTTTTTCAAAATAGTATTAGAAGTCCTAGCAACAGCAATCAGACAACAAAGAGAAATAAAAGGTGTCCTAATTGGCAATGAATAAGTCAAACTCTCTCTCTTCAGAGATGACATGATTCTTTTTATGGAAAACCCAAAAGACTCCACCCCCAAACTACTAGAACTCATACAGCAATTCAGTAACGTAGCAGGATACAAAGTCAATGTACAGAAATCAGTGGCTTTCTTATACACTAACAATGAAAATACAGAAAGGGAAATTAGAGAATTGATTCCATTTACTATAGCACCAAGAACCATAAGATATCTGGGAATAAACCTAACCAAATCAGTAAAGGATCTGTACTCGAGGAACTACAGAACATTCCTTAAAGAAGTTGAAGAAGACACAAAAAGATGGAAGACCATTCCATGCTCTTAGATTGGAAGAATAATCATTGTCCAAATGTCTATACCGTCTAGTGCAATCTATACTTTTAATGCCATTCCGATAAAATTTCCACGTGTATTTTTCAAAGAGCTGGAGCAAATGATCCTAAAATTTGTATGGAATCAGAAGAAACCCTGAATTGCTAAAGAACTGTTGAAAAACAAAAAACTGGCGACATCACGTTACCTGATTTCAAGCTTTACTACAAAGCTGTGATCACCAAGACAGCATGGTACTGGCATAAAAACAGACACGTAGACCAGTGGAACACAGTAGAGAGCCCAGATATGGACCCTCAACTCTACAGTCAAATAATCTTCAACAAAACAGGAATAAATATCTAGTGGAGAAAAGACAGCCTATTCAATAAATGGTGCTGGGAAAACTGGACAGCTATATGTAGAAGAATGAAACTCGACCATTCTATTACACCATACACAAAGATAAACTCGAAATGGATAAAAGACCTCAATGTGAGACAGGAATCCATCAGAATCCTAGAAGAGATCATAGGCAGTAACCTCTTCGATATCAACTACAGCAACTTCTTTCAAGATATGTCTCCAAAGGCAAAGGAAACAAAAGCGAAAATGAACTTTTGGGACTTCATCGAGATTGAAACCTTTTGCACAGCAAAGGAAACAGTCATGAAAACAAAGAGGCAACCCAGGGAATGGGAGAAGATATTTGCAAGTGACAGTACAGACAAAAGGTCGATATTCCGGATCTATAAAGAACTCCTCAAACTCAACACACACAAAACAGATAATCATATGAGAAAATGGGCAGAAGATATGAACAGACACTTCTCTAATGAAGACATACAAATGGCTATCAGACACATGAAAAAATGTTCATCATCACTAGGCATCAGGGAGATTCAAATTAAAACCACATTGAGATACCACCTTACACCAGTTAGAATGGCCAAAATTAGCAAGACAGGCAACAACATTTGTTGGAGAGGATGTGGAAAAAGGGGAACCCTCTTACACTGTTGTTGGGAATGCAAGTTGGTGCAGCCACTTTGGAGAACAGTGTGGAGATTCCTCAAGAAATTAAAAATAGAGCTTCCCTATGACCCTGCAATTGCACTAGTGTGTATTTGCCCCAAAGATACAGATGTAGTGAAAAGAAGGGCCATCTGTATCCCAATGTTTATAGCAGCAATGGCCACGGTCGCCAAACTGTGGAAAGAACCGAGATGCCCTTCAATGGATGAATGGATAAGGAAGATATGGTTCATGTACACTATGGAGTATTATGCCTCCATCAGAAAGGACGAATACCCAACTTTTGTATCAACATGGATGGGACTGGAAGTGATTATGCTGAGGGAAATAAGTCAAGCAGAGAGAGTCATTGATCATATGGTTTCACTTATTGGTGGAGTATAACAAGTAACATGGAGGACATGGGGAGATGGAGAGGAGAAGGGAGTTGAGAGAAATTCGAAGGGAATGTGAACCATGAGAGACTATGGACTCTGAAAAACAACCTGAGGGTTTGAAGGAGCGGGGGGTGGCAGTTTGCGGGAACCAGGTGGTGGGTATTAAGGAGGGCACAGTGTGCATGGAGCACTGGGTGTGGTGAAAAAACAATGAATACTGTTACGCTGAAAAGAAATTAAAAAAAGAAAGAATATATGAAGGAGTGAATAAAATGCTAAAAGGGTGTCAAAGACCCCAGGAAAATGCGCTTTAACCAAATCAGAAAAGAACCCAAATCGTGCGTGGAAGAAATGGTGTAAAAAGATGTTCAGAAAATAATTTTAAAAAGAAAATAAATTAAGAAAAAATATATAATAAAAAATATATATGTATATTAGACTGGTGAATGGAAGAGGGTCACCCACTTAATTTTGGGAGTAGTTTTGTCTCTTAGAAGAAACTACCTCCCAAAATTTTAAAGAATGAGTAATATATATAAGGGTAAACAAATTGAACGGGTGGAATATGAGTATAAAGATGAATTTCTTTTTAATTTCTAGGATAGCAGTTAGTAAGATAAGTTGGTTGGGAGAATAAAGAAAAAGTAAGTGGAGAGAATTTGCTCAGACTGGAGACTAGAACAAAGCCCTGTGTTAGATTTAGGGTGTATTTTGATCTATTAGAAGAAGTTGTACCTCAAATCTTCTTAGAAGAAAAAAGCCTATGTATATACAAAAAATAAAGTTAGATACAATGAAGGATAAAATACGACTATAATAATGAAGGTTCAAAAACAATTTTTTTGGAATGGTTTTGTTAAGATAAGCTAATTAAATAACGTTAAAAGAGGAAAGAGTAAAAGTTAAACAAATTAACAGAGAAAAAAATAAATTAAAAAAAATTAATTAACTTTGCAAGACTAAAGAATCATGGGGAGAAAGCCATGAATTCCATGATTTGCTTTCTCTTCCTCTGGAATTCCACTGTTCTCCTTGGTAAGTGAATTTGGTCTTGGCTGGATTTCTTGTTGATCTTCTGGTGGAGGAGCCTGTTGTAGTGATTCTCACATGTCTTTGCCTGAGGCGGAATTGCTCCGCCCTTACCAGGGGCCAGGCTAGGTAATATGCTCTGGTTCTCTTTTGGGAGCTTTTGTTCCCTGAACACTTTCCATAGAGTTCCAGAGAAACTCGGGAATGAAACTCGGGAATGAAAATGGTGGCCTCCCAATCTCTGGCCTGAAGAGCCAAGAACTTGGGGCCCCACTCCTCAGTGCACCCTCGGAGGAAAGCGCTCAATCACTCCCATCTCCCCGGCTTCAGGCCATGCTCCACGCTCACCCAGCCTGTGAACAATCATCTCTGTCTCTGGCACAGAGTCCCACCTGGAGTCTCCGAACCCTGCAGATCTGTGAGCTCTTCCAGGTGGGTCTCCCTGTATCTTGTGGGGCCCTACTCACAGAGCAGTGGTCTGTGCCATGGACCACAATTTAAGGTAACCCCAAGTTGGGAGCTCACTCCTCAGCTCTGTCTCTGTAGCAGACTTCCCTGCTCTAATACCTGCGAGCTCTGTGACACTCAGACATCCCCAATCCTTCTGTGACCCTGAATAACCTGAGGCCATGCTGTCCCTTTGTGGGTTTCACCCCAGCTTGGCCTCTGGAGCGATGTCCCTCAGTGGAGCATACTTTTAAAAGCTCTGATTTTGTGCTCCGTTGCTCTGCAGCTTGCCGGGCTGGCCCATCCTCCCACGGTCTCTCTTCCTGTCACTTTGGATTCACTTCTCCGCTGGTCAGAAAGTGGTCGATTTTCTGTTTCTAGAATTGCTGCTCTTCTTCACTTCGATCTCCTGTTGGATTTGTAGGTGTTTGGAATGGTTTGATAAGCTATCTAGCTGATCTCCTGCTACCTGATGTTGTCTCAGCCTGCTACTTCTCTGCCATCTTGACTCCTCCTTGCAACAGATTTCATTAAAATCATTTTGTATCCTGCAACATTACTGAGTGTGATATCAGTTCTAGAAATTTTTTGGTGGTGTCTTTTGATTTTTCTGTATAAAATATCATCTCATCTGCAAGTAGACAAAGTTTTACTTCTTCCTTACCTATGTGAATGCCATTTATTTATTTATTTTTATTATTGTCTGATTACTGAGACTAGCTCTTTCAGTACTATTTTAAGTAACAGTTGTGAGTGTGGACATTCCTATCTCATTCCTGACCTTAAGGGAGAATCTCTCCATTTTTGCCATTGAGGTTGATATTACCTCTCAGTTTTTCATAATAGGTTTTTCATTATTATGTTCAGGTATGTTCCCTGTAAAACTACTTTGTTTATCATGAATGGATATTGTATTTTGTCACATTCTTTTTCTGCATCTATTGAGAGGATCATATGATTGTTATCCTTTCTTTTATTAATGTTTTATATTGCATTCAGTAATTTGTGATACTGGATCACCCTTTTAACCCAGGAATAAATCCCATTTGATTGTGGTGAGTGATTCTTTTAATGTAATGCTGGACTCAATTTGCTCTTATTTTATTGAGAATATCTTGATATATGCTCATCACAGTGTTTGGCCTGTAGTTGTGTTTTTTGTAGTGGAGTCTTTATCTGGTTTTGGAATCAGGGTAATGCTCGCCTCATAGAATGAATTTGAAACTTTTCCTTACACTTCTATTTTTTTGAAACAGTTTGAGGAGAGCACGTATTAACTCTTCTTTAAATCTCTGGTCGAATTCCCCTGGGAAGTCTTCAGGTCCTGCACTTTTGTTTGGAGGTTTTTGGTTTTGGGGTTTTTTGTTTTGTTTTATTTCTGATTCAATTTCAATTTCTTTGCTGCCTATCAGTTTGTTCAGCTCTTCCATTTCTTCCTTTTTCAGTTTTGGACATTTATTTGTATCTAGGAATTTATCCTTTTTTGAAAAGATTTTATTTATTTATTTACTTGTCAGAGAGAGAGAGAGAGCAAACATTGGGTTCAGCAGGCAGAAGGAGAAGCAGACTCCCCACCAAGGAAGCAACTGGATGCAGTGGTGAATACCAAGACCCGATATCATGACCTGAGAGGAAGGCAGATACTTAACTGACTTAGCCACCCAGGTATCCCAGTCCTTCTCCCCCTCCCACCCCCGCCGATTATCCGGCTTTTTGGCAAATGTTTTTTCAGAATATTCTCATAATTGTATTTCTGTGTCATTTGCTATTATTTCTCCTCTCTTGTTTGTGATTTTATTAATTTAGGCTCCTCTCTCTCTCTCTCTCTCTCCCTCAAGTTTGGCTAGAGTTTTTTTTTTTTTTTAATATTTTATTTGACAGAGAGAAAGCACAAGTAGGCAGAGAGGCAGGCAGAGAGAGAGGAGGAAGCAGGCTCCCTGCTGAGCAGAGAGCCTGAAGTGGGGCTCAATCCCCAGATCCTGGGATCATGGCCCGAGCCGAAGGCAGAGGCTTTAACCCACTGAGCCACCCAGGCGCCCCTTGGCTAGAGTTTTATTAATTGTATTACCTTTTTTTCCCCCAGAGCTAGCTCCTGGTTTCATTGATCTGTTCTATTGTTTCTTTTTGGTTTCTATATCCTTTATTTCTTCTCTAATCTTTATGGCTTCCTTCCTTCTCCCGGCTTTAGGCTTCAAATGTAATTTTTATCGCTCTTTAGGTTTAAGGTTAGGTTTTTTGATTTTTTTCTTGCTTCTTGAGATAGGCCTCTATTGCTATATACTTCTCTCTAATGACAGGTTTTGCTGCATCCCAACATTTTGGACCATTGGTTTTTCTTTTCTATCCTTTTAGAGAATTTATTTATTTGAGAGAGAGAGAAAGAGAAGAAGAAGAAGAAGAAGAAGAAGAAGAAGAAGAAGAAGAAGAAGAAGAAGAATAAGAAGAAGAAGAAGAAGAAGAAGAAGAAGACTCCCCATAGAGCAAGAAGCATGACATGGTGCTCGATCTCAGGATCCTGGAATCACAAGCCGAGATGAAGGCAGATGCTTAACCAGTTGAGACACCCAGGCACCCCACGACCATCAGATTTTCATTTTCATTTGTTTCCCTGTACTTTTTCAAAGCTTCTTTAATTTTCCAGTTGACCCATTCATTCTTTGGTAACATGTTGTTTAACCTCCATATATTTGTTGTCTGTCCAAATTTTTTTCTTGTGGTTGATTTCAAGTTTCATAGCGTTGCAGCCTGAAAATATGCATTGTATGATCTCAATCTTTTTGTACTTGTTGAGGCTTCATTTGTGAGCCAGTATGTGATCTATTCCAGAGAATGCCTTATGTGCGCTAGGAAAGAGTGTATATTCTGCGGTTTTGAAATGAAATATTCTGTATATATCTGTTAAATCCATAGTCCAGGGTGTCATTCAAAACTATTGTTTATTTGTTGATTTTCTGCTTAAATAATCTGTCCATTGTTGTAAGTTGGATGTTAAAGGCCTCTACTAAAATTGTACAATTATCAGTGAGTTCCTTTATGATTCTTATTGTTTTTATGTATATAGGTTCTTCTAAGTTGGAGGCAAAGATATTTAGAATTGTTAGATCTTGTTGGATAGGCTTTTTTGTTTGTTTGTTTGTTTGTTTTTCTTTTTATTAATTTTGTTTATTTTTAAAAAATTCTTTTCTGTGTTTCAGAATTCATTGTTTATGCAACACACCCAGTGCTCCAGGCAATTCATGCTCTCCTTAATATCGACAACCAGGCTTACCCAACTGCCCACCCCTCTCCCCTCCAAAACCCTCACTTAGTTCCTCAGAGTCCACAGTCTCTCATGGTTGGTTTCCCCCTCCAATTTCCCCCAACTCCCTTCTCCTCTCCATATCCCCATGTCCTCTGTGTTATTCCTTATGCTCCACAAATAATCAAAATCATATGATCATTGGCTCTCTCTGCTTGACTTATTTCACTCAACATAATAGGCTCTTTAATTATGATATAGTCCCTTTCTCTATTTCTTGTTACTGTCTTCAGTAACTGCCTGGTATAAATATACCAGTCTTCAGTAACTGTCTGGTATAAATGTCTAATGTCTGGTATAAATATTGTTACTCCAGTTTTCTTTTGATATCCATTTGAGTGACAAACATTTTTCCATCCCCTCCCTTTCAATCTGAAGATGTCTTTAGGTCTAAAATGAGCCTCTTTTAGATAAAGATTTTTTTTTCCATTCTGACATCCTATGACTTTTGACTAAAGCCTTTATTTCATTTATAATAAGATTAATTATTGATAGATTGTATTTAGTACCATGTTGTTACTTTTTTTCTTTTCTTTTTTTTTTTCTGGAGGTTTTCTCTGTTCATTCCCTGTCTTTGTCACATGTGGGGTCTTTTCTTTCTATTCAAAGAATTTCCTATGATATTTCTTATAGGATTGTTTTAGTGGACACAATCACAATCTCCCTTAGTTTTTTTTGGTCAGGGAAACCATCTTTCCTTCTATTCCAAATGATGGTTTTGCTAGATAATGTATTCTTGGTGGCAGATTTTTCCCAATCAATTTGTTGAATATATCTTGTCACTCCCTTCTGGTTTGTCGAATTTTTCTTCATATACCTGCAGCTAGCCTTACGGGTCTTCCCATATAAGTTAGGGACTTCTTTTGTCTGGCTTCTTTTAGTATTTTTTCCTTAATTCTCTATTTTGCAAATTTAACCACAATATGTCTTGGTGCTGGTCTACACCTGTTGATTTTTTAAAAGATTTTATGTACGTGATAGACACATAGATCAATGGAACACAATAGATAACCCAGATATGGACTCTCAACTCTATGGTCAACTAATCTTCGAAAAAGCAGGAAAAATATATCCATTGGAAAAAAGACAGTCTATTCAATAAATTGTGCTGGGAAATTTGGACAGCTACATAGAGAAAAATGAAACTTGACCATTCTCTTACACCATACACAAAGATAAACTTGAAATGGATGAAAGACCTCAACATGAGACAGGAATCCATCCATGTCCCAGAGGAGAATATAGGCAGTAACGTCTTTGACATCAGCCACAGATACTTCTTTTGAAAAACATCTCTAGGGGTGCCTGGGTGGCTCAGCGGGTTAAGCTTCTGCCTTCGTCTCAGGTCATGATCTCAGGGTTCTAGGATCAAGCCCCACATTGGGCTCTCTGCTCAGCAGGGAGGCTGCTTCCTCCTTTCTCTCTGTCTGCCTCTCTGCCTACTTGTGATCTCTGTCAAATAAATAAATAAAATATTTTTTTAAAAAAATCTCTAAAGGCAAAGGAAACAAAAGTGAAAATGAACTTTTGGGACTTCGTCAAGATAAAAACTTCTGCATAGCAAAAGCAACAGTCAACAAAACAAAGAGGCAACCCATGGAATGCGAGAAGATATTTGCAAATAACCGTACAAAGAGCTGATTTCCAAGATCTATAAAGAACTCAAACTCAACAGTCATAAAACAAGTTATCAAGTTAAAAAAAATGGGCAGAAAAAATGAACAAGTACATCTCCAAAATAAATAAATAAATAAACAAATAAATAACATACAAATGGCCAACAGACACATGAAAAAAAACATTCATCATCATTAGCCATAAGGGAAATTTGAATCAAAACCACATTGAGATTCTACCTTACACCAGTTAGAGTAACAATTGACAGGACAAGAAACAACAAATACAGGGTAGGTTGTGGAGAAAGGTAAACCCTCTTATACTGTTGGTGGGAATGCAAGTTGGTGTAGCCACTGTGGAAAACAGTGTGAAGATTCCTTAAGAAGTTAAAATAGAGCTTCCTTATGGCCTGGCAATTGCACTACTGGCTATTTACCCCAAAGATACAGATGTAGTGAAAAGAAGGGGCACATGCACCCCAATGTTCAGAGCAGCAATGTCCACAATAGCCAAGCTGTGGAAAGAGCTAAGATGTCCTTTAACAGATGAATGGATAAAGATGTGGTGGCCCATATACACAATGGAATATTACTCAGCCATCAGAAAGGATGAATACTGAACTTTTTCATCAACATGGATGGGACTGGAGGAGATTATTCTGAGTGAAATAAGTCAAGCAGAGAAAGTCAATTATCATATGGTTTCAGTTGCTTATATAGCATAAGAAATAACATGGAGTACATTAGGAGAAGGAAGGGAAAAATGAAGGGGGTTAATCAGCGGGTGAGACAAGCCATGAGAGGCTATGGACACTGGGAAATAAACTGAGGGTTTTAAAGGGGACGGGGGATAGGCTAACCCAGTGTTGGGTATTAAGGAGGCCACGTAGTGCATGGAGCACTGGGTCTTATACACAAACAATGGATCATGAAACATTACCTCAAATCCAATGATGGACTGTATGGTGACTAACAGAACATAATAAAAAAATATAAAGATTTTATTTATTTGACAGAAAGAGAGCACAAGTTGGCAGTATGGCTGTCAGAGGGAGAGGGAGAATCAGGCTCCTCACTGAACAGGGAGCCCAATGTGGGTCTAAATCCCAGAACCCTGGATTCATGACCCAAGCTGAAGGTGGATGTTTAATGACTGAGCCACCCAGGCGCCTCTACATCTGTTGATTTTGTTAGGAGTGCTCTGTACCTTCTAGATCTGAATATCTGTTTCCTTCACCAGATTAGGGAAGTTTTACTTCCTCAAATATTTTTTGCCGTATTTTCTCTCTTCTTCTGGGTCTCATGTAATACCAATATTATAACATTTGACACAGTCACTGAGTTCCTAAATCAATTCTCATGATCCATTATTCTTCCTTCTCTTATTCAGCTTCATTATTTTCTATTATTTTATTTTTTGAATCACTTATTTGTTATTCTACTTCTTCCATCTTTGTGGTCATTATATCCAGCCAGTTTTGAATCTCAGTTATTGCATTTTCCATTTCAGCTTGATTGTTTTTATCTTTTTTCTCTGTAGTGTTTCCCTGATGTCTTATATGTTTTTCTCAAGCCCAGTGAGTATCCTTATGATTTTTGTTTTAAATTCTCCATCCATTCTGTTTTGAGTAGATCTCTGTTATCTATTCTCGTTCTTTCTTTTGGGATGAATTCCTCTATCTTGGCATTTTGTCTAGCTCTGTATATTCTTACGTGTGCTAGAAAAACCTATTATATTTCCTGTTCCAGAGAGTAATGACTTTATGAAGAAGAGGTCATGTGGGGCCCATAGCCTGGCTCTTCAGGTAGTGTCTCTGTTGTGTTCTATGTGTATTCTGCTGCTGTGTTTTGGCTGCTGTATAACTCAGGTCAGTTCTCTCAAGAGGCTCTCCTTGTCTGCAGTAGGCAATGTTTGTACCTTGGCCAGAGTGTGACAGGTTTTAAGTAAGTGTGCTCTAGTCTGCTTGTTAAATGAGACCTGAAGCTTCTTCCACTACAACTGAAGTCCTACAGAACACTCTGTTCAGTAGACATAGTTCCTGTGGAAGTTTCTGCTGGTCTTCTGCGGAAGGGGATCACTGTGCTGGTCCTTAGGCTCACTTGTCAGAGAAAAGAAGTATCAACAGAGAATAGGGAATTGAGACATGGTATGAGCAGTTTAGGCAATCAGTGTTATCACTGTGTTAGTTACTGAAGTTGGTTATGCTGAAGGATAGGGGATGGAAATGGTCCTAATCAGCTCCTTTGTTCCCAAAGTGACTCAGTGCTTGCTGGTCTCAGGAAGTACTTCCGAAAAAGAAAACTATTTACCTTTGTGTGTTCCAGGCATTTTCATGTCACTGTTTTCATGCTGTCTGTCTCTTGGTTACTTGCCTGCCTGGAACAGCAAAGTGGACTTTAGGCTCTATCTCAGCCAAACCTGTTAACTCTTAAGAGCGCAAAATTTAGAGACCTCGTAAGGTGGGGAGATGCCTTGGTATTCCATGGGAGGGTCTGTACACTCTGGAACTATGTATATTTGGCTCAGAAGGGCAGTAGCATCAGAGCACAGGTGCATCAGATTAAGAGTAAATCAGGCTAAACAGCCTGTGACTGATTTAGCAGCCCTCAACAGGTCTCTCTGTAACTATGCTGAGGGGTATGGAAGTGAAATGGTCCCACAGGCTCTTTTGCTCCTGAGAGGTGAATTTGTGATATCAATCCTCACAGAGTTGCTCCAAGAGGAGCAAACAGTGGGGGATAAGCAAGATGGCAGAGGAGAAGAAGACCTAAATTTTATCTAGTCCCAGGAATTCAGCTAGTTATCAAACCATTCTGAACACCTACAAACTCAATAGGAGATTGAAGAAAAGAATAGCAGTAATTCTATGAACAGAAAAGTGTCAACTTTCTGGAAGGTAGGATGGCAGAGAAGTGAATCTGAGGTGATATACAGGAAGATAGACCATAGGGGGAGGGAGCCTCCATCAGCCAGCTACCAACAAGTGATAGAGCAGCAGAACACAAAATCGGATCTTTTAAAAGTCTGCTCCATAGAGGGATGTCACTCCAGTGGCTATGCAGTGGGTGGAACACTTGCTGGGACAGTGTAGTCTCAGGATCCTCAGGGTTACAGAAAGACCAGGGATGCCTGAGTGTGGCAGAGCTCCTGGTATCAGAGCTGGGAAGCCAGGTGCAAAAACAGAGCCAAGAAGTGGGTTCCCAGCTCAGGGTTGCCATAAACTGTGATCTGAGACACAATTGAACCACTAGTCTTTGAGCAGGGAGCCCACAAGTGTCAGATCCAAGGAATCCCCCCCACAGACACACACCTTTTTCCACCAGGAGGAAGGGCATGGGAGCACACTGCAGGTATCTGCTGCGTTTGGAGACTCCAAACAGTATTGTGTGCCAGAGATAAAAATGTTCGTTCACAGGCTGGGTGAGAACAGAGTGAGGCCAGAGACCAGGGATACAGGAGTGATTGACTGCTTTTCTCTGAGGGCTCCCTGAAGTGGGGATGGTGGAGGGGCTGAGCTCTTGGTTCCTCCAGGGCTGGAGATTCTCATCTTCTCAAGCTGTATGGAAATCTTTTAGGGAATAAAAGCTACTGAAAGCAAACCCAAGCAGATTACTTGGTCTGGCCTCTGGCAAGGGCAGTGAAATTCTGCCTCAGGCAAAGACATTTGAGAGTCACTGCAACAGACCCCTCTCCTAGAAGATCAGAAAGAATATCCAGCCAATACCAAGTTTACCAATCAATAAGAACTGTGAAATTCCATTGCTGGGAGAACACAGCCCATAGAAGTCATGGCTTCTTAAAAAGTTAAAATTTTAAAATATCTGTATCTTTAGGATACATACCCAGTAGTGCCATTGCAGGGTCATAGGGTAGCTCTATTTTTAATTTCTCAAGAAATCTCCGCAGTTTTTCCAAACTGAGTGCACCAAGTTGCATTCCCGCCAACAGTGTAAGAGGGTTCCTTTTCTCCACATCCTCTCCAACACACTTTTTTTACTGTCTTGTTAATTTTGACCATTCTAACTGGTGTAAGGTGGTATCTAAATGTGGTTTTAATTTGAATCTCCCTGATAGATAATGATGATGAACATATCTTCACGTGTCTGTTAGCCATTTGTATGTCTTCATTGGAGAAGTGTCTGTTCATGTCTTCTGACTTTATCTGTTTTTTGAGTGTGGAGTTTGAAGAGTTCTTTATAGATCTTCGATATCAGCCCTTTGTAGTGTCAGTTGCAAATAGCTTTTTCCATTCCGTGGGTTGCCTCTTTGTTTTGTCCACTGTTTCTTTTGTTGTGCAGAAGCTTTTGATCTTGATAAAGTCCCAAAAAGTTCCTTTTCCCTTTTCTTTTCTTTGCCTTTAGAGATACGTCTTGAAAGAATTTGCTGTGGCTGATGATGAAGAAGTTACTGCCTATGTTCTCCTCTAGGATTTTGATAGATTCCTACATTGAGGTCTTTTATCCATCTTGAGTTTATCTTTGAGTATGGTGTAAGATAATGGTCAAGCTTCATTCTTCAATACATAGCTGTCCAATTTCCCTAGCACCACTTATTGAAGATATGGTCTTTTTTCCACTGTATATTTTTTCCTGCTTTGTCAAAGATTATTTGATCATAGAGTTGTGGCCCATATATGGGCTCTCTGAAACCCAAAAGTCGCCACTCCAAACTATTAGACCTCATACATCAATTCACTAATATGTCAGGATACAAAATCAATGTACATAAATCAGTTGCTTTCTTATATAGTAAAAATGAAAATATAGAAAGTAAAATTAAAGAATCAATTCCATTTACTATAGCACCAAGAACCATAAGATACCTGGGAATAAACCTAACCAAAGGGTAAAGGATCTGTACTTGAGGACCTACAGAACACTCATGAAAGAAACTGAAGACACAAAAAGATGGAAAAGAATTCCATGCTCATGGATCAGAAGAATAAATATTGAGGGGGTGGAGACAAGATGGTAGAGAAGTAGGAGGCGCTTTTCCAACCTGTCCCCTAAAGTGAGCTGATTACCTACCAAAGAACTCTGATCACCCATGAAATCATTCTGAGATTAGATTTATACACTTCTGGATCTCTAAAGGGGCAGAAGATACCAGTGGACAGGTAAAGCAGAGTGGGAAAAATTGGGCTGATATTGGAAGATAAACAAAAGGGGGAGAGAGTCACCAGAAGCAATACATTGGAAAGTAATACCTGAATATGAGAGTGCCCTGTGATTGGAGATCAGCATTAACTTGGATTCTGGTTGAAAGTACTCAAAAAGAGCAAAATATCTTAAGGGAAAATTGGTGGAATTGGCCATTAGGGACAGGGACTTAAGCCCACGGACCCAGGATGGCCACTGCTGGTGCTGAGCCAGAGAGAGTGCAGTGAAGAAACCAGGCTTTGGTTCCTGAGACGCTGGTGCACGTGAAAGTGTCTGGGTGGTGGTACGTGTGAGAGAGCCTTGTGTGGATGCTAGCTGGCGCTCTTTAGAACCACAGCCTTTTGCACTCTGCATGCAAGACCAGGGTCTGAGTCACGCTCCACACCCTTCCCTGAAAGAGGTCCATGCAGCCACTAGCTGGTGCTTTCTAGGGCCCACGAGAGTCCAAACACTCTCAGTATGGGCCAGCGTGAAAATCTCAGTGTGCTCTCTCTGGTTGCAACCTCTCTGGTGTTCTGGACCTGCTCAGACAGCCGTGGTGGAGGCAGTCGCTGTAAGACAGCTCTCTGCAGTAGTACTTCTCATGGTTTTGGTAACACCAGGGTACAAGTGGAAGCTTCTGTGACCCCTGAGACTGTGACTAGAGACATGCTCTGTCAATGGCAGAGGGGGAGTTTATTGTGCTCTGGAGCACCCGGAGGGGAAAAGACTGAGGCTTCTCTCTGAGATGGAAGTCTGGGTGCAGTTTGCTTTCCTCTAAACCTCCCAAGAACTGCCAAAAGCCACCAAAGGAACAAAAAAACAAACAAACAGACAAATACCTCCAGAGAATAAAAACCAGAATACCCATTTCCACAGAGCCCAGGCTCTTGATAGGGGACAGGAAGACTCAACTCTAGCAAGACTGCCTGAAAAACTACATGGCAGGCTCCTCCCCTAGAAAGCCAGACAAAAAACAAACAAGCAAACAAAAAACAAGCAAAAATTAAACAACAAACAAACAAAAAAAGAAGACAACCATCACTACTTTATAGATGCAACTTTTATTTTTAATTCGTTCCCACCATTCTCTTACTTTTCAATTTTTTATAATTTTTAATCTATTTAGCATCACAATGAGATGTTCAGTACAACAAACTCCGTAATAACTTTTTAACTTGGGTGCCCGGGTGGCTCAGTGGGTTAAAGCCTTCGGCTCAGGTCATGATACCAGACTCCTGGGATCAAGCACCACATTGGGCTCTCAGCTCAGCAGGGAGCCTGCTTCCCCTGCTCTCTCTGCCTACCTCTCTGCCTACTTGTGATTTCTGTCAAATAAATAAATAAAATCTTTTTTAAAAATAACCTTTTAACTTGAAATTTTTTGATCCATATACCGGTGTTTTTCTTTGCTTTTCCATTTTTAAAAATATTTATATAGAGATAAGGTTCAAGGTAATCCCCTTTTCCCAGTCAGTACTTCCCCTATATATAAACCAGTTTTAATCCCCTTTATCTCAGGAAAATTGAGTCCTTTAACAAAGATATCAAGACACACCCAGGAAGATTCAAAATATACTTCCTCACCGACACTGAGAAATTATAACCACCCTCCCATCTTTTTCTTCTGTCAGTGTTTCCGTGTATTTATTTTTGTCCTTCATTATATAAATCTTATACTTGGGGTTCATTTTGGCTGGGTTCTTTTTATTATCATTTTCTTTTGTCAGTCCTTTTCTTTATCTGATTTTGTTTGTATACTTTATAAATCTTACCTCTGGGGCCCATTTGGGATGGGTCTTCCCTTTTCTTTTTTTCTTTTTTTTTTTTTCCTGTCTCTCTCTCTCACTCACTTTTTTTTTTCCTTTTTTCTTTCTTTTTGGTGGGGCTCCCAATTGCTCAGAAGTGTTGTAGTGTGCACTTTGCTGCACCATGGTTAATATATTTAGCTACACAGCACCTCAGCCATCTGTCACCAAAATGACTAGGAAGAGGAATGTGCAACAGAGGAAAAATTCAGAGGCTGTTCCCTCTCCATCAGAGCTATTGGATATGCAAATAAACAGTATGTCAGAAAGGGAATTCAGGCTAACAATTATCCAGACAATCGCTAGGTTGGAAAAAGCCTTTAATGACAAAATGGAATTGATTAGGGCAGAAGTGAAAGCCACCAGGGAAGATAATAACGCTCTCAATGAGTTCCATTCTAATCTAAAATCTCTAAAAACTAGGGTAACTGAGGCAGAAGATAGAATTAGTGATCTAGAGGACAAACCAATAGAGTAAAAGGATCAGGATGAGGCCTGGAACAAACCGCTTAGAAGCCATTAAAACAGAATTAGGGAAATAAATGATGCCATGAAATGTTTCAACGTCAGAATTATTAGAATCCCTGAGCGGGAGGAGAAAGAAAGAAGACTAAAGGATATAGTTGAATAAATTCTCCATGAAAATTTTCCCAATCTGGCGAATGGAACCAGCATTCCTCTACTAGAGGTAGAAAGGTCTCACCTCAAGAACATAGAATCTAGGAAGACCACGAGACATGTGATTGTGAAAATGATGAATCATAATTTTAGACAGGAGGTCTTGAAAGCAGCTAAGTGGAAGAGATTCCTTATGTACAGAGGAAGGTCCATCAGAATGATGTCAGACCTGTCCACAGGAACCTGGCATGCCAGAAAGGGCTGGCAAGATGTATTCTAGGCACTAAAGAAGAATAACATGCAGACAAGAACAATTTATCCAGCAAGACTGACATTCAAAATGGATGGAGCATCCAAGACTGGAAAGGTTTAAAAGAGTATGTGACCACCAAGCCGGCACTACAAGAAATATTAAGGGGAGTTCTATAAAAGAGCAAAAAACCACAAGAATATCATTAAACAGAAATTTATGGAGACAATCTGTAAAAACAAGGACTTCACAGGTAATACAATGTCAATAAAAACGTATCTCTCAATAATCACTCTCAACGTGAATGGCCTAAATGTGCCCATTAAATGGCACAGGTTTGTTGTTGGATAAAATGACAGGACCCATCTATATGTTGTCTACAAGAGACCAATTTGGAATCTAAGGATACATCCAGACTGAAAGTGAAGGAATGGAGAAGACTCTTTTATGCCAATGGGCCTCAAAAGAAGACTGGGGTGGCGATTCTCATATCAGATGAATTAGATTTTAAACTAATGACTGTAGTCAGAGATACAGAAGGACACTACATAATTCTTAAAGGGATTATCCACCAAGAAGAGCTAACAACTGTAAATTTATTATGCTCCCAATATGGGAGGAGCCAATTACATAAGAAAACTGTTAATCAAGATAAAGTCTCATATTGATATGAATACATTAATAGTAGGGGATCTTAACACACCACTGTCAGTAATAGACAGATCATCCAAGCAGAAAATCAATAAAGAAACAAGAACATTAAATGACACATTGGACCAGAAGGACCTCATAGATATATACAGAACATTCCACCCTAAAACAACAGAATACTCATTCTTCTCAAGTGCACAAGGAACCTTCTCCAGAATAGACCACATACTGGGTCACAAATCAGGGCTCAACCAATACCAAAAGACTGAGATTATTCCCTGCATATTCTCAGATCACAGTGCTTTGAAACTGGAGCTCAAGCACAAGGAAACCTGTGGAAGGAATTCAAACATTTGGAAGCTAAAGACCACCTTGCATAAGAATGCTTGGATCAACCAGGAGATCAAAGAATTTAAACAATTCATGGAAACCAATGAGAATGAAGACACTTTGGTCCAAAACCAACCCCCCTTAGGCAGTCCTAAGGGAGAAATACATAGCCATCCAAGCCTCCCTCAAAAAATTTGAAAAATTCCGAAAACACCAGCTGTCTGTACACCTTAAAGAACTGAAGATTCAACAAAAAAAATAAGCCAACTCCACACACGAGAAGGGAAATAGTCAAGAGTAAAGCAAAGCTCAATAGAGAGAAACTAGAGATATAGTAGAACACATCAATGAAACTAGAAGCTGGTTTTTTGAAACTATCAATAAGATCAAGAAACCATTGACCAAACTAATCCAAAAGAAAAGAGAGAAGACCCAAATTAATACAATTATGAATGAAAAGGGAGAGATCACAACTAACACCAAGGAAATACAAACAATCATCAGAAATTATTATCAACAGTTATATGCCAATAAGTTAAGCAACCTAGATGAAATGGATGCATTAACAGAAAACTATAACTTCCAAAACTGAATCAGCCAGAAATTGACAACCTGAATAGACCAATATCTAGTAATGAGATTGAAGCAGTGATCAAAAAACTTGGCCAAAACCAAGATGGATTCCCCGGGGAACTCTACCAAACTTTGAAAGAGAAATAATACCTATTCTCTTGAAGCTCTTTCAAAAAATTGAAGGAGAAGGAGAATTTCCAGACTCTTTATGAAGCCAGCATTACCCTGATCTCCAAACCAGACAAAGACCTCACCAAAAAGGAGAATTTCAGACCAATATGCCTGAGGAATATGGGCACTAAAATTCTCATCAAGATTCTTATTAATATCCATTTGTACATTAAAAAGATTATCCACCATGACCAGGAGAGATTTATTGCAAGCGTGGTTCAACATTCGCAAATCAATCAATGTGATACAACAAATCAATGAGAGAAGAGAGAAGAACCACATGGTCCTCTCAATTGATGCAGAAAAAGCATTTGACAAAATCCAGCATCCAATCCTGATTAAAGTGCTTCAAAGTTTAGGGAGAGTGGGAACATTCCTCAACTTCATAAAATCTGTCTATGAAAAACCCACAGCAAATGTCATCCTCAAAGGGAAAAAAGATCACAGCCTTCCTGTTGAGATCAGGAACATGACAAGGATGTCCACTCTCACCATTCTTTTACAACATAATATTAGAAGTCCTAGCAACAGCAATCAGACCACAAAGGGAAATAAAAGGTATTCAAATGGGCAATGAAGAAGTCAAACTCTCTCTCTTCGCAGATGACATGATTCTTTATATGGAAAATCAAAAAGACTCCACCCCCAAACTACAAGAACTGATACAGCAATTTGGTAATGTGACAGGATACACAATCAATGTACATAAATCAGTTGCTTTCTTTTACAGTAACAATGAAAATACAGAAAGGGAAATTAGAGAATCAATTACATTTACTATAGCACCAAGAATCATAAGATACCTAGGAATAAACCTAATCAAAGAGCTAAAGGAGGGGCGCCTGGGTGGCTCAGTGGGTTAAAGCCTCTGCTTTCAGATCCGGTCATGAACCAGTCCTTGGATGGACCCCCGCATCGGGTTTCTGCTCAACGAGGAGTCTGCTTCCTCCTCTCTCTCTGCCTGCTTGTGATCTCTGTATGTCAAATAAATAAATAAAATCTTTAAAAAAAAAAGAAGTAAAGGATCTATACTCGAGGAACTACAGAACACTCATGAAAGAAATAGAAGAAGACACAAAAAGATGGAAGACCATTCCATGCTCTTGGATTGGAAGAATAAATATTTTTTTTAATGTCTATATTGCCTAGAGCAATCTACACTTTTAATGCCATCCTGTTCAAAAGTTCACTGGCATTTTTCAAAGAGCTGAAACAATCTTAAAATTTGTATGGAATCAGAAGAAGCCCCAAATTGCTAAGGAAATGTTGAAAAAGAAAAACAAAACTGGAAGCATCACGTTGCCTGATTTCAAGCTTGCTACAAAGCTGTGATTACCAAGAAAGCATGGTTCTGGCACAAAAACAGACACATAGCCCATTAGAATGGAGTAGAGAGCTGAGATTTGGACCCTCAACTATATGGTCAAATTATAATTGACTAAGAGGAAAAAATATACAGTAGAAAAAAAGTCTCTTCAAAAAATGGTGCTGGGAAAATTAGATAGCTTTGTGTAGAAGAATGAAACTCTATCTTTTTCTTATACCATACACAAAGATAATCTCATAATCGATAAAAGCCCTCAACATGAGGCAGGAATCCATCAGAATCCTTGCAGAGAACATAGGCAGTATCCTCTTCGACATCGGCCACAGCAACTTCTTTCAAGATATGTCTCCAAAGGCAAAGGGAACAAAAGTGAAAAGGAACTTTTGGGACTTCATCAAGATCCAAAGCTACACAGAAAAGGAAGCAGTCAACAAAACAAAGAGGGAACCCACGGAATCGAGTAGATATTCAAAAATGACAGTACAGACAAAGGTCTGATATCCAAGATATATGAAGAACTCCTCAATCTCCACACTCAAAAAACAGATAATCATGTCAAAAAATAGGCAGAAGACATGAACAGACACTCCTCCAAAGAAGACATACAAATGGCTAACAGACACATGAACAAAATTAAATCATTATTAGCCAACAGGAAGATTCAAATAAAAACCACATTGAGATACTACCTTACATCATTTAGAATGGCCAAAATTCACAATACCTTAGACAACATGTGTTGGAGAGGATGTGGAAAAGAGGAATCCTTTTACACTGTTGGCGGGAATGCAAGTATGTGCAGCCACTTTAGAAAACAGTGAGGAGATTCCTTACGAAATTAAAAATAGCACTTCCCTATGACCTTGCAATTGCACTACTGGGTATTTACCCCAAAGATACAGACTCAGTGAAAAGAAGGGCCATTTGTACCCAAATTATCATAGCAGCAATGGCCACAGTTGCCAAGCTGTGGAAAGAACCAAGGTGCCCTTCAACGAATGAATGAATAAGGTAGATGTGGTCCATATATACTATGGGGTATTATGCCTCCATCAGAAAAGATGAATACCCTTCTTTTGTATCAACGTGGCCGGTACGGGAAGAGATTATGCTGAGTGAAATAAGTCAAGCAGAGAGAGTCAATTCTCATATGGTTTCACTTACTTGTGGAGCATAAGGAATAACTCAGAGAACATGGGGAGGAGAAGGGATTTGGGGGAAATTGGAGGGGGAGACCAACCATGAGAGACTGTGGACTTTGAAAAACAAACTGAGGGTTTTGGAGGGGCAGGCAGTGGGAGGTTGTGTGAGCCTGGTGGTGGGTATTATGGCGGGCACATATTGCATGTAGCACTGGATGTGGTGCATAAACAATGAATTCTGGAACACTGAAAATAAATTTAAAAAATAAATAAGAATTTAAAAATTATATATGTATTATATATAACATGTACATATTATATATTCATATATAATATATGCTAAAATGAACCACAAGGTACTGAGAGACAGACAGGGTATATATATACCTGTATATATATATATATAAGCATATATTTTATATATAATGTATATTTATAATTTACTGAAAACCAAATGAAAGTTTAAAGGTAGAGAATGTTAGAATCTGTTATATAAGTTATATAAGTCTGACAACTGCCAAATACTTTGGCATGTATATTAATGTTAAAGTTTAAGGATATGTATTTAAAAATAGCACATTATTATCATGTTATTAATGTTATTAACATTCTTTTTTAATTAGGATTTTTGTATTCTTTGCATTAATATCTAGTAGTGCAATTGCTGGATCATAAGTTAGTTCTACTTTTAACTTTTTGAGGATCCTCCATACTGTTTTCCACAGCGACTGCACCAGTTTGCCCTCCCATTAATAGGGTAAAAAGGGTTACCCCTTCTCCACATCTTTGCCAATGTCTGTTATTTCCTGACATTAATTTCAACCATTCTGACTAGTTTGAGGTGGTATCTCATAGAGGTTTTGATGATGAGTGATGTTGAGCATCTTTTTGCAACGTTATCTACAATAGCCAACTATGGAAAGAACTGAGATATACATCGATTGTTAAAAAGATAAAGTAGATGTGAGAATATATATTCTTTATCCATTTAACAATTGATAATATATATTATATATATATAATATATATTCTCACATATTCTTTATATATGTATTTATATATAAACAGAATATTTTTATGTATTTATTAAATAAATATTATTTATTTATTCATTTAAATTTATTACATAAATATATATATTACTTGGAATATTACTCAGCCATCAAAAGAATGAAAACTTGCCATTTACAGTGGTGTGGTTGGGGCTAGTGAATATTATGCTAAATGAAATAAATCAGTCAGAGAAAGACAAATACCATGATTTCAGTTATATGTGAAAATTTAAGAAACAAGCAAATGATAGGGGGAAATGAGAGAGAGAAAAATCAAGAAACAGACTCTTAACTATATAGAATAAACTGATGGTTACCAGAGGGGAGGTGGGCAGGGGAAAGGGGAGGATGGTTTAAATAGGTGATTGGGGATTAAGAAGTGCATATGTTTGATGTGCACCAGTAATGAATGGAAGTACTGAAGCACTGTGTTGTACCTCTGAAACTATGTGTGTTAACTAACTGGAATTTAAACAAAAATTTAAAAACAAACAAACAAAATGAAATACTACTTCATACCCATAAAGATGGTTATTAGAAATACTAAGGAAATAACACAAAAGATAAAAATAAATAAAAATCACACCCTATTTTATACATATAACTATACAAAGTAAGAACTCAGAGCCTTAAAATTGCTTGGTCCTTTTCTAAGAGGTGTCTAAAATGAAAACAATATGCCCAGGATTCCCTGGAATCTGAGGGGTCAGATAACCCAACCATTTCAAGTTTGGAGTAACTAGAAATTTTACAGCTGCTTTCATAAGGGGTTTTCCAACAGCTTAGTCCAACTTATATCCCCTCAACCCCCCTCCCTGCTCTTTCTAGGGGTCAGGAACTGCCATGCTCTTTTCGTCCCTTAAGATGTATATGCATAGAAAACTGAAGAGAAGTCTGAGGGAGCCCAGGTGCACAGGGATGTTAGAGATAGCATTTTACTTCTGTATTTTTTTAGTGTGGAAAAACAACAACAACAAAAAGAACAAAAAGAACAAAAGTGTAACTGCTTAAGCACCAATTTTGAGGGGGTTTTCTTTGATTCAGTGGAATCACAGTTTCCAAAAAATATAATAATCAACCAATTGGTAGCTGAGTACAGGAAAGGAAGATTTGATAGGATGTGATAGGAAATACATAGATATTTTCTTTTTTTTTTTTTTTTTTTTTTTTTTTTTTTTTTAGATTTTATTTATTTATTTGTCAGAGAGAGAGAGCACAGGCAGATAGAGTGGCAGGCAGAGGCAGAGGGAGAAGCAGGCTCACTGCCGAGCAAGGAGCCCGATGTGGGACTCGATCCCAGGACGCTGGGATCATGACCCGAGCCGAAGGCAGCTGCTTAACCAACTGAGCCACCCAGGCGTCCCGATATTTTCTTATTATTTTATAACAAAGTGTACACCTCTACTGGCAAAGACCTAAAATGTTAAAATAACATATAACAAAATTGGAGTTAAAAATCTATTTCATAGAGTACACCAAAACAATGTAAAGCACTAAAAATAGATCACAAATATTCCAAATTATTATTCAATTCTCAAAAAAAAATTTAAAAAGCAAACAAAGAAGCCCATGTAGCAAATTACTCTGAATTTTGTCATTTTTATGTTCATGTTTGATATTTTCCCCAACATTTTCTTTAGAAAAATTACAGTTATGGACAAAATGAAATGAGGTAATGAACATCTATATGCACCTCACCTACATTCCCTGAATGCACACAATCTTACTTTAGAAAAGTATAAGACACAAATTTTTACTCTTCTATTACTTAGGGTTTTTTTTTTCCACTTCTACTAAATTGACTAACTATAAAATAAGTAGGTTCCTATTATTATTAATAAGTGACTATTATTAGGTTGGTAGTAATTTAGATTTATGAAGAGCAGAATATTCTCTCTAGAGTCACTATTTATTTATTTATTTTCCTAAGGGAAAAGTGAGCATGATATCAACTAGAGAATAAACTGCGATAGATATCCTATATATGAATGACAAGTTTCCTTTTAATTACTGATTTTTTTTTGCTAGATCATTTTGCTTTCTTATTGTTGAATATTTTTACCAATAACAAGCATTCCAGTTCTTGAAAAGAAAATTGTCTGTTATAATCTGGACTTTTGAAACTAAAATAAATAATTAGATGATTGTGGAGATGTTAATATGGTATGAAAACATATGCATATAGGAAACTAGTTAAAAACTGACTACTAAGTCAGTGAGATAATGAGTGGAAGTTAAAATATTATAGGGTGCATATTTAAATAAATGCTTAACATATTTTAATATTAGTCATAAAAATTGTGCATGCTTGCCCAAGTGTGTATCTCAAACCTCTGTAAATAGAATGCTGATGTATTTAACAATTTTTTGACCCATTGACATTAGTGTATGTTTCCTAGAAAATTGGATCCATGAGACATAACAAACAAGAAGGATGTTACAAAGCAGGTGGAAAAATTAATTTTTTTGGAAAAATTAAGTTTTAGAAGGTCATTGTCAATTACTTCAATTTA
Source organism: Martes martes (assembly GCF_963455335.1). Lineage (NCBI taxonomy): Eukaryota > Metazoa > Chordata > Mammalia > Carnivora > Mustelidae > Martes > Martes martes. The sequence continues at coordinate 12,259,247 of NC_137892.1, read as the reverse complement.
TTAGCTATCAATCATTAAGTTATAAGTTTATAGAACTTTAACAATATAGGCTTAATGAGAAACAACATCCTGTTTTTAAAGAAATATTAAATATATATTGAATGTAATTTATTTGATATTAATTTATTAAATGTATTATAAATTTTGGATTATTTCAAGTCCTAAGATTTACTGATGATTATTTTTGTTTAATTCAGTGATATTCTTTTCCCTTTTATAGTGGAAATTTGAGATAACTATTTGCTAAGGAAACCAGCTTCATTTGGATTTTGCCTCATGCATATGGTAAGTTTTATAAATTAGGCTGCTTGATTCCTGGGTCATTTCCAAAAGAAAAAATAATCTTAGCCACACATCCCCTTTTCCTATTCTAATTATATGTTTGGCTGTCTAGGACCAAAGCAAACCAAACCAAACAAAACACCATGATTTCAGTGTGTATTTTTCATACAATTATGTGCATATATTTACACCAGTCACACAAGGCAGTTGAGATACTGTATTTCAGAAGAATTTCTCAGATAATCTAGTATAAGTGCTATCAATTTTCTGGGCTAATGACGAAGGTTATAGAACTTCTTCCTCAGTAATGTATTATTAACAAAAATAATACTCTTACTTTTCTAATTAAATGACAAATATATAAACTTTAATTATGTTTGATTTCAAAAGGAGGGTACTCTGAGGCAAATAAAAGTTCCTTCCCCAAATAAACTAATTCCATAGTCTATATGAGAGGACAATAAGTTTGATTTAAAACAATAAATTACAAATTGTAGGGAATATGCATTATTTTACAAAGATACATATTGATTATGTAACCTGATATGGAACTAGCTTATGTATCTACTAGGATGTTTTTGACTTATTTGTCATAATCCTTATTAGAAAAATGGGGTCAAATTAGCAAGTGTTGGTAAAAAGAAAAATAAGTATATAACATAGAATTTAATGTGTAGTGTCTCAAGATATTAATTTTTCTTATAGCAGAAAGTCTTTTTAAAAAATTAATGAATTCACTATAACATTTTCAGAAAACCAATATATAAAGATGTAGACAAATTGAAATTGAATAGTTTGTAAAATTTTGAACCTTTGAGAATTTGAGAACTGACATGATAGATTTTTTTGATTCAATATTTTTAATTCACTCATTAAATATTTGCTGATTAAATAATGATATTCAAGCATTTTTTATTATAATAGTATTTTTCTATCCCAAATTTTATGATTTTAATATATTTAACGTAAGTTTCTTTTGTTTTTTACTCCCAAGCATGGTACAAAACTGATGTCACTTGAGGAATGAGTGAAAATTTCTCCCAAGTAGTTTCACATATCTTTATTTAAGTATTGTATGAAAACAGTGTTGAAAAATAATTTAATGCTATTTAAATAAATAAATCATTTTGTATAATCTGTATTGTACATACTGTACATTTTCTCTGAAAAAGCTAGTTAACAATTTCCAGGAGATAAGATCAACGGGGATGGGAAACAACTGAATGTGACTTTTACATTTTATTTTTGAATTATCTTCTACTATCACACATGTGACATTTAAAAAAAGGAAATAGTTTCAAAGTGACAAAAAATCCACTAAAGTATTCATTTGTAGAAGCTTAATTAAAGTCACTAAACGTTGGCTAATTGACCTTAAATTTAAAAAAAAATATTAATGCATAAAAAGAAAAAGAAAATGTGTGTCCAACAAAAATAAATAAATAAATAAAGTTATTATTGTAAATAGCCTTAAACATTATGATTATGTGGACTATTTTTTTAAAGATTTAAAAAATATTTTATTTATTTATTTGAGAGAGAGAGAGAGAGATCACAGGTAGGCAGAGAGACAGTCAGAGAGAGAGGAGGAAGCAGGCACCCTGCTGAACAGAGAGCCTGATGCAGGGCTCAATCCCAGGACCTTGGGATCATGACCTGAGCTGAAGGCAGAGGTCTGCCTTCACTGAGCCACCCAGGCGCCCCTGATTATGTGGACTATTAACAAGCATACAAATGCAATTAAAATAAGTGAGTTAGTATGGCTGAGATCAGTGTTACGTAATTAGTTAATTATAATTAAATTAAAATATATAATATACAACTACATAAATAATTTTAAGCCCCATATTTCCTTAAACGCTTAGACATATGGTGAAATTTTAAATTTTAAGGAGAAGGGAACTGAATATTATATGAGTATATTTGTTCACAGAAATTATCAAAACCAGATTTTTGTGTGTGTGTATATATGTATATACACATATATATACATACATTTATATATATGTTTTGTTTATATTTTACAGTCTATTTTAATTTTATGAACTATAGTCTGTGTGGAAAACAAATATTAATCTTCATACATAGAATACTCTAATTTGGAAGTTATAAAAACATTCCTACATTTATTTCTTACCAGTAGAAACATTCTCATCAGAACACAAGACACACCAACCATTCATTCACTGAATAATTATTTGGACAAGTATACTGTGTATCTGCTACTTGCTAACAGCTTTAGAATTGTATATCATGTGAAATGCACAACTTCCACTTTTGTGTTATGTAGAATTTAGTTGGTGCATAGAATTGTATACATTTAGATAATATGAAGCAAGATAATGTCAATGCCCAAGTAGGTGTGGGAAACACATCATCAACATTCACTGAATTAGAAATCCCAAACACCAATGAAAGATCAACAACTGTTTTACCGAAAATGCAAATTTTTAAAAGCCTCCTTCATGTCTCAGAAATCTGCCTCTTTATAAAGAACTGAGGATATTTCAAGAAACATGAATACAGGAGATGTTTTTCACAGTTGTTCTAATAAATTAAGTCATATCATAACAACAGAATTTACCAACCACACATCAACATTTTTTCAAGAATTACTTATTAGTAGTTTCCTTGGCTTTTTAGTCTAACTGATATTTGTTTGTTTCATTTCTTTCAGGAAGTCCCTTGTGGAGAGAGGAGATGGACATTTACAATCATACCACTGTGACTCAGTTTATCCTCATAGGGCTCTCTGACCTCCCTGAGGTGCGCTACCCTCTCTTTGTGGTCTTTGCCATCATCTATCAGGTCACCTTGGTAGGAAATGGGACCATTCTTCTGGCCATTGGGACTGAGAAAAGGCTACATACACCCATGTATTACTTTTTGGTAAATTTGTCCCTCTTAGACATATTCTGCCCATCAGCTACTGTCCCCAAGATGCTACAGAACCTCCTGACTGAGCAACAAAGCATTTCCTTCGTTGGATGTGCTTTACAGCTTTATTTCCTGGTGGCTTTGGCAGGAACTGAAGTCTTCCTTCTTGCTGTCATGGCTTATGACCGATATGTGGCCATCTGCTTCCCTCTCCGTTACATGCTCATTATGACCAAGGTTCGTTGTGTCCAGCTGACAGCTGGAACCTGGGCGGCAGGGTTTCTCAATTCCCTCCTCCATACAGTGTCCACATTCCGCCTGTCTTTTTGCAAGTCCAACCGAGTTAACCAATACTATTGTGACATACCACCTGTGATGGCCCTCTCATGCTCATCTACTTATGTAGCTGAAATGCTTGTTTTAGTGGTAGGAGGCATACTGGGGATCAGTGCCTTCTTGATCACCTTTATCTCTTATATCTACATTATATCTACCATACTAAAGATCCAGTCAGTGGAAGGGAAACACAAAGCCTTCTCCACATGTGCTTCCCACCTCATAGTGGTCTGTCTCTTCTATGGCACAGCAATATTTACCTACATTCGCCCTTCCTCCAGTCAGCACTCTCCAGCCAGAGATAGACTCATCTCCATGCTCTATGGGGTTATTACCCCAATGTTAAACCCGATGATCTACAGCCTGAAAAACATGGAGGTTAAAGAAGCACTCAGAAGGCTTCTATGTCACAGACATTGTTTAAAGCAATTATAATATTAAGCAGAATATATCAATGCTCACTTTAGAATAAATTAAAAGGAATAATTTATAGAATAATTTTCAGTTGACTTATAGAACACGTATTTGTATACTCATAGAAATTTGTGAACCCACATACATATAACTAGTTATATGTAGGCATAATTACACATATATATGTAAACATATACATATATACACATAACTACACATATACACATATAATTATATATATACACACACACACACACATATATACATATATATACATATACACACACATACATATATATGTATCTGCTTTGGATATATATGTCTGTTTTTGGATGATAAATATTAAGATCCAATGGATGGAGATAAAGATAAACAGATAGGTATAACTAGTTATATGTATGTATACCTACATATAGTTATATGTACTTTAAAGCTAGTTATATGTAGTTCAAAACTGAGAGCGTCATCTTCTAATATACTTACACACACAAACATACCCTGTCAACTACTTTACATTTTTGTTATAAATTTTTTCCAGCTATGCAGACTAAAATCCATGAAACCAGACTCAACTTTGCGTTGATGCCCAGCCCTTCCATTCAATGAGACTAGAAAACAGCTGTTTCTGACTACAGATAGCTCACACTTCACACTCCATTCCCCTCTTTCCATCACATCTAGAAATAAGAATGTTGCTGTATTACTGCTTATGTAATACACTCTTTTAACTCTGAAATCCTCTATAATTTTCTCCACAGTTTTCTCAACGCTGAACATCCCAATTTCAAAATTAGTCCCCAGTCAGTCACTTCTAATATATAATCATTCTCTGCAGTTCTGAATCTATTTTTAATCTCTAGCATTCAGTGTCTTTTTTTCTTTCTCTTATATGCTTTATTCTGATAAGTTAAGTGATCATATCACCAGTGAAGTGTTCTTACATTATTCGTAGATATATTTTTATTACCTCCTCTATACTGTTATTGAGCTCTTGGTCATTTTCAAAGTTTACCAAATGACAGCTTTGTCATATGTACTTCTGTTGCATGAGTTAGAAAAAAATACTTTTACATGCCATATTAGGTAATAACTGTATCTTCCAAAACTCAGCAAAGCACTAATATGTATCTTATACAATATCATAGGACTATTTATAATAGTGGCCCATCAACTATCTTTTATTTAATTTTAAATTGAGTAGGAATATTTAAATGGACTTTAAGAAGGAAATTAAATAATATTACTAATTTACAACTATAAATTTAAGAACTGTTTTCCTTTTGGTGTGCTTAGGTGGCTCAGTTAGTTAAGCGTCTGCCTTGGGCTCAGGTCATGATCCCAGGGTCCTGAAATCAAGTTCCACAATGGCTCCCTACTCTGCAGGAGGCCTGCTTCTCCCTCTCCATCTCCCTTCCACTCCCCCTGCTTGTATACCCTCTCTCTTTCTTTCTCTCTGTATCAAATAAATAAATAAAATCTTTAAAAAGGAAATAGTCCACCAAACAAAGAGACAACCCATGGAATGAGAGAAGATATTTGCAAATGACACTACAGACAAAGGGCTGATATCAAAGATCTATAGAGAACTCCTCAAACTCAACACTCAAAAAACAGATAATCACGTCAAAAAATGGGCAGAAGATGATAATAGACACTTCTCCAAAGAAGACACACAAATGGCTAACAGACTCATCCAAAAATGTTCATCATTGTTAGCCGTCATGGAAATTCAAGTCAAAACCAAATTGAATTACCACCTTACACTAGTTAGAAGGGCCAAAATAAACTAGAGAAGAAACAACAAGTGTTGGAGAGGATATGGAGAAATGGGAACACTCTTACACTGTTGGTGGGAATGCAAGTTGGTGCAGCCATTTTGGAGAACAGTGTGGAGATTCCCTAAGAAATTAAAAATAGAGCTACCCTATGACCCTGCAATTGCACTACTGATTATTTATACCCCAAAGATACAGATGCAGTGAAAAGAAGAGCCATATATACCCCAATGTTCATAGCGGCAATGGCCACAGTTGCCAAACTGTGGAAAGAGCCAAGATGCTCTTCAACAGAAGAATGGATAAAGGAAGATATGGTTCATTTATACAACGGAATATTATGCCTTCATCAGAAAGGATGAATACCCAACTTTTGTATCAACATGGATGGGACTGGAGGAGATTATTCTGAGTGAAATAAGTCAAGCAGAGAAAGTCAACTATATGGTTTCACTCACTGGTGGAGCATAAACAATAACATAGAGGACATTAGGAGAAGGAAAGGAAAAGTGAATTGGGGGAAATCTGAGGGGGAGAAAAAAAAACATGAGAGACTATGGACTCAGAAACAAACTGAGGGTTTGGAGGGGAGGGCAGTGGGTGGGTTGGGTGATCCTGGTGGTGGGTATTATGGAGGGCACATATTGCATGGAGCACTAGGTGTGGTACATAAAAAAATGAATTCTGGAACACTGAAAAGAAATAAACTTAAATTAAAAAAATAAAAATAAAAAGTAAAATAGAAAAAAAAAGGATGGAAAATGGAAGTGATCAATTTTTATGAGTTACTACAGCCAGTAGGCCCTAATGACTGGAGTTTTAAAGATCAGTGGGTTTGGATGAAATAGAATAGTGCTGCTCTTGGAGAGAAGGCAGGCAAACAACACAGACATAGGACATGGAAATAGCATTCTGAAGAGCGCCTGAGGCACACAATGGAGATTTGATAATTTCAGATCTTGTCCCAGAGACAGCATTCATTGAGAGACCCTGGAACAAAGGAAAACACCTGTATCATTTCCCTCTCTCTCCCCCTCAACATAAGCACAGGGACATATTCTGGAACCAGTTCAGTGCTGACATTTGCTACCTAACATGCTCACACCAAGCCCCTCCTCCCCAACTCCTTCATGCCCTGGTGTAACTCTCCCTCCCAGTCACAATTGCCTCAGTCCCAGCACACAATGTCTCCTTCCCCAGAATCCCAGTCCAATCTCCTGCTCATACTACATCACCCTATTCAAAAGTTTTGTGGAGTCTTGGTTATGGTGGTGATGATGATAGGTCTCATTTCACAAAGATACCTGAGCACATCTAGTTACAATACCCCATATTCAGGCCCAGGACCAAAAATTGCTCTCAGCAGGCAAAGAGAACCTCTGCAGGTAACTGACCTAAAAGGTAAAGCAGCCAGAAGACAATATCAGAGCACATGCGAGGCAGATTGGAGACACTCTGGGAAGGGCCAGGACCTGGGGAACAGGGAACACTGCAAATCAGGACGTTATAAGATCTTTATTTCATAAGGCGATCACCCTCAAGAAGAGGAGACATAGCTAACTTTCCAAAAACACAGAAAGAGCCACAGAGGCGGAGACAAAATAAGAAGACAGAAATTTGTCCCAAATAAAAGAAAAGAAACAGACCATGACTAGAGATCAAAACAAAACAGACACAAGTAACATGCCTGATAGAGAATTTAAGTTGATGATCAGGAGGACACACAATGGAATGGAAGGAAAAGAGGATTATATAAGTGAGTCACTTACCACAGAGATAAGGAATAACATAGCAGAGATAAAGGGCAAAATAAATGAAATGAGAAATACACTTGATTGAACAATGAGTGGGATGGAAGAAACAGAGGAATGAATTAGTGACGTAGAATACAGAGTAATGGAAAGTAATCAAGCTGCACAAAAGAGAGAAAAAAATTATTACACAAAATGATAATAAATTTAGGGAAGTCAGGACTGTCAAAATAACAGTCACACTATATGGAACATATAGGTGGCTTAGCTAGTTAATTGTTGGTTTTGGCTCTGGTCATGATCTCAGAATTGTGGCATCTAGCCCCATTCCAGGCACTGTGCTCAGCATAGAGTCTGCTTATTCTTCTCTCTCCCTCTGCTGTGCTCTCTCTCTATAAAATACATACATACATACATATAACATTTAAGTAGCATTCATATTATAGGAAACCTAGAAGAAGAAGAAGAGAGAAAAGAGGCAGAAAATATTTGGACAAATAATAGCTGAAAACTCCCCTAATCTGTGGAAGGAAACAATATCTAAATCTAGGAGGCCCGCAGAACTCCCATAAAAATCAACAAAAGCAGATCCACACCAAGACATATTGTGATTATGTGGGCAAAATATAGTGATAAAAGAAAAAAAAAAGTGTAAATGCATCCAGACAAAAGAAGGCAGCAACTCATAAGGGAAAACCCATAAGAATAGTAAGAGATTTTTCAAAAGAAATTTTTCTGACTAGCAGGGAGTACCATTATATATTTAAAGTGCTGAATGGGAAAAATCTATAGCCAAGATTATTCTATTCAGCAAGACTATCATTTAGAATAGGAGAGATAAATTTTCCCAGAAAAACAAAAATCTCAAACAAAAATATCTGTATCCACATTTCATTCATATATATATATATATATATATATATATATATATACATATATATACACACACATATATATATCCACATTTTAAAGATATATATCTTTATATATATAAAATATTAAAAATATAAAATATAAAGTATACATATAAATAAAAATTATAAATATATATATATAAACCATAATGATTAGAACACAAATAAATGATATAGAAACGAAACAAAAAACAATAGGATAGATCAAAGAAAACAAGAGATGTTTTTCTAAAAAAAATAAATAAAATTGATAAACCCCAGTCAGATTTCTCAAAAATAAATAAGAAAGTACCCAAGTAAATATAATCAAACATGAAAAAGGAGAAGTAATCCACACCACAGAAATACAAACAGTTATACAATTATATTATGAAAATATATATGAATATGTCAATAAATTGGAGAATCTGTAAAAAATGTATAAATTCCTAGAAACATATAAACTAACAAAATTGAAACAGGAAGAAATAGAAAGCTTGAGCAGAACAATAACCAGCAAAGAAATTCAATTAGAAATAAACATTCTTCCAACAAACACAAGTATAAGGCAAGATGGCTTCACAGGCAAACAGAATTCAATAATACATTAAAAAATAATTCATCATGATCAAATGGGATTTAGTCCTAGGTTGCAAGCATGGTTCAATATCCACAAATCAATGAATGTGAGACACACATTAATAAAAGCAAGGATAAGAACCATACAATCATAAAAACCCTCAACAAAGGACTGCTGAGAGAACATGCCCCAGTATGATAATAGTCATATATGAAAAACACCACGGGTAATTTCTCAATAGAGAAAAACAGAGGTCTTTTCCTATATACTCATGAATAACACAGGGATATCCACTCTCACCACCCTCACCGCTAGTACTTGAATTCTTAGCCACAGCAATTAGACAACAAAAACAATAAAAATAAACGGCATCTAAACCAGCAAGGAAGAAGTCAAACTTTCACAGTTTGCAAATGATGTAATTCTTTAGGTAGAAAAGGTGAAAGAATCACAAATTAGTTCAAATAAATCAGCTAGGACTTCCTGTGCTTTACAAATATGATAATTGAAAAATTTTGATGAAAATCTCAAACACGAATATCTACTTAATATAGTTTATACATCTATAAAGTGTTAATAGCATATTCTGTTGAGTCAGTAATACAGTGTAGTTGGATGAAAGCGGGAGTTTATTTAATCATTTTATATAATAAAGTATGTTTTCATGCCCAATTTGATAATCTTTTTTTTTAGAAAGATTTTATTTATTTATTTGACAGAGAGCAAGACAGTGAGAGAGCAGGAAAACAAGCAGGGGGAGTGGGAGAAGGGAGGCAGGCTTCCCACCCAGCAGGGATCCTGTGGTGAGGCTTGATCCCAGAACCCTTGGATCATGACCTAAGCTGAAAGCAGACACCTAACAACTGAGCCGCCCAAACACCCATCTTTCTTTCTTTCTTCCTCTTTCTTTCTTTCTTTCTTTCTTTCTTTCTTTCTTTCTTTCTTTCTTTCTTTCTTTCTTTTCTTTTCTTTCTTTCTTTCTTTCTTTCTTTCTTTCTTTCTTTCTTTCTTTCTTTCTTTTCTTCCTTCCTTCCTTCCTTCCTTCCTTCCTTCCTTCCTTCCTTCCTTTTTCTTTCTTTCTTTCTTTCTTTCTTTCTTTCTTTCTTTCTTTCTCTCTCTTTCTCTCTTTCTCTCTTTTTTTTTCTTTTCTTTCTTTCTTTTGTTAAATTCAGTGTTGTAATCCCATAAATCCAGGGTGGAACATCACATTTGTGTAAGAATGATATGTTAAATATTAAAAATTTCCAGTAACCTATCTTCAATGTTGGAAGTCTTTCCTGGATGGATTTTTCTAATTTAAATTCAATTAGCCAACATATAGTACATAAACAATTTTTTGCAATAACTCATCAGTTGCACACAACACCCAATGTTCATCACATCACATGATCTCCTTAATGCCCATCACCCATTTAACCCATACCCCCATGCACCTTCCCTCCAGGAAACCCTGTTTGTTTCCCAGAGACCAGGTTTATCTTCTTCTCCAAATTCTTCCCATTCAGTTTTCCCTCACTTCCCTTATTTTCCTCTGCACTATCTCTTATAGTCCATGTAGGAGTGAAACCATATGATAATTGTTTTTCTCTGCTTGATTTATTTCACTCTGCTTAGTACCCTCCAGTTCCATCCATGTCAAAGTAAATGGTAGGTATTCATCCCTTCTGATGGCTGAGTAATATTCCATTGTATAAATGAACCACATTTTCTTTACCCATTCATCAGTTGAAGGTCATCTCAGCTCCTTCCACAGTTTGGTTATTATGAATATTGCTGCTATGAACACTGGAGTGCAGGTGTCCTTTATTTCACCACCTCTGTATTATGGAGGTAAATACACAGTAGCGCAATTTCTTGGTCATAGGGTAGCGCTATTTTTAACTTCTTCTTCTTTTTTTAAAAATATTATTTATTTGACAGACAGAGATCACAAGTAGGCAGAGAGGCAGGCAGAGACAGAGAGAAGAGAAAGCAGGCTCCCTGCTGAGTAGAGAGCCTGATGCGGGGCTCGATCCCAAGACCCTGAGATCATGAACTGAGCTGAAGGCAGAGGCTTTTAACCCACTGAGTCACCCAGGCGCCCCTATTTTTAACTTCTTGAGGAACCTCCATACCATTTCCAGAGTAGCTGTACCAACTTGCATTCCCAACAACAGTGTAGGAAGGTTTCCCTTTGTCCGCATCCTCTCCGACTTTTGTTGTTCCCTGTCTTTTTAAACTTAGCCATTCTAACTGGTGTAAGGTGATAGCTTACTGTGGCTTTAATTTGTATTTTCCTGATGGCAAGTGATGTGGAGCATTTTTTCATGCGTCTGTTAGCCATTTGTATGACTTCTTTGGAGAAGTATCTGTTCATGTCATATGCCCATTTCTGGACTGGATTATTTATTTTTTGAGTGTTGAGTTTGAGAAACTCTTTATTGATCCTGGATACAAGCCCTTTATCTATTATGTCATTTAAAAATGTCTTCTCCCATTCTGTAGGTTGCCTCTTAGTTTTGTTGACTGTTTCTTTTACTGTGCAAAAGTGTTTTATCTTGAGGAAGTCCAAATATTTTAATTTTGCTTTTGTTTCCCTTGCTTTTAGAGACGTGCCATGAAAGAAGTTTCTGTGACCAAGGTTGAAGTGGTTATTGCCTGTGTTTTTCTCTAGAATTTTGATGGATTCATATCACATTTACATCTTTCATCCATTTTGAATTTATATCTGTGTATGGTGTAAAAGAATGGTCCAATTTCAATCTTCTTCAAGTGGTTGTCCAATTTTCCCAGCAACGTTCATTGAAGAGAAAGGTATTTTTTCCATTGGATATTCTTTCCTGCTTTGTCAAAGATCATAGAGTTGGGGGTCCATTTCTGTACTCTCTATTCTGTTCCATGGATCTCTATTTCTGTTTTTGTGCCTAAACATGTTTTCTTGATTATCACAATTTTGTAATACAACTTGAAATCAGGCATTGTGATGCACCCAGCTTTGGTTTTCTTTTTCAATATCACTCTGGTGATTCAGGGTCTTTTCTGGTTCCATACTAATTTTAGGGTTGTTTGTTCTACCCCTGTGAAAAATGTCAATGATAACTTGATAGGAATTAAGCTGAATGTGTAGATTGCGCTGGATAGCCTAGGCATTTTAACAATATTTGTTCTTCCAATCCATGAGCATAGAGTGTTTTTCCATCTTTTTTGTCTTAGTCAATTTTCTCAAAAGTTTTCTGTAATTTCTAGAGTACAAATTCTTAACCACTTTGGTTAGGTTTATTCCTAGGCATCTTATGGTTTTGGGTTCTATTGCAAATTGAATTAATTCCCTAATTTCTCTTTCTTCTGTTTCCTTGTTAGTGTATAAGAAGCACAACTGATTTCTGTGTATTAATTTTGTATTTGCCATGTTGCTGAATTGCTGTATGAGTTCTAGCAACTTTGGGATGGGGGTTTTTGGGTTTCCCACATAAAGTTTCAGATCATCTGTGAATAGCGATATTTTGAGTTCTTCTTTGCCAATTCGAATGCCTTTTATTTCTTCTCCTTGTCTGATTGCTGAGGTTAAGACTTCTAGTACTATGTTGAATGAGAGTGGGCATCCCTGTCTTTTTCCTGACCTTATGGGTAAAGCTGACTCATTGAGAACGATATTCACTGTGTGCTTTTTATACATGGCTTTTTATGATATTAATGTATGTTCTCTCCATCCCTGTACTGTGGACAGTTTTAATCAAGAACGTATGCTGTATTTTTTCCAGTGCTTTTTCTTCATCAACTTAGAGGATAACATAGTTCTTGTCTTTTCACTTATTATGTGATCTATCACATTGATTGATTTGCAAATGTTGAACCACGCTAGCATCCCAGGAATAAATCCCACATGGTCATGGTAAATAATCCTTTTAATGTACTGTTGGATCCTACTGGTTAACATTTTGGTGAGTATTTTATTTTGGCATCATCAGCTATATTGGTCTACAGTTCTTTTTCATGAAGATCTTTGTCTAGTTTTGGGATCCAGGTTGCTGGATCATCGAAGGAGTTTGGAAGTTTTCTTTCTGTTTCTATTTATTTATTTATTTATTTTGGAACAGCTTTAGGAGAATAGGATTATTTCTTCCTTAAGAGTTTGGCAGAATCCCCTTAGAAAGTAATCTGGCTTGGACTCCTGTTTTTGGGGAGGTTTTTGATTACTGCTTCAATTTCTTTTCTACTTATTGGTCTGTTAAGGTTTTCTACCTCTTCCTGTTTCAGTCTCCTTAGTTCAGGAATGCATCCCTTTCTTCCAGATTGCCTAGTTTGTTAGCATATAGCTATGGGTAATAAGTTCTAACAACTGTCTATATTTTCTTGGCATTAGTCATGATCTCTCCCCATTCATTCATTATTTTATTAATTTAGGTCCTCTCTATTTTCCTTTGGATAAGTCTGGCCAAATGAGATTGATCTTATTAATTCTTTCAAAGAACCAGGTTCCAGTTTCATTGATCTGCTCTACTGTTCTAGTTTCTAATTAATTGATCTTTTCTCTAATCTTTATTATTTGTCTTCTCCTACTTGGCTTAGGGTTTATTTGCTGTTCTTTCTCCAGGTCCTTTAGGTGTAAGGTTAGCTCGTGTGTTTGAGATTTTTCTACCTTTTTGAGAGATGCTTGGATTGCTATGTACTTCTCATTTATGACTGTATTTGCTGTATTCCAGAGGTTTAGACAGACTTAGCCACCCAGGCGTCCCTATATTCCAGAGGTTTTGAACTGATGTGTTTTTATGTTGATTAGTTTTTTTTAAAGATTTTATTTATTTATTTATTTGTCAGAAAGAGAGAGTGAGAGAGCGAGCACAGGCAGGCAGAGGCAGAGGGAGAAGCAGGCTCCCCACTGAGCAAGGAGCCTGATGTGCGACTCGATCCCAGGACGCCGGGATCATGACCTGAGCCGAAGGCAGCTGCTTAAACAACTGAGCCACCCAGGCGTTCCTATGTTGATTAGTTTTCATGAACTTTTTAAGTTCTTCTAAAAAAAAAAAAAATATTTATTTATTTATTTATTTTCTTATTTATTTATTTGACAGACTGAGATCACAAGTAAGCAAAGAGGCAGGCAGAGAGAGAGGAGGAAGCAGGCTCCCTGATGAGCAGAGAGCCTGATGCATGGCTCAATCCTAGGACCCTGGAATCATGACCAAAGCCAAAGGCAGAGGCTTTAACCCACTAAGCCACCCAAGCTTCCCTACATTCTTCTTTAATTTTCTGGTTTACCCATTCATTCTTTAGCAGGATGGTCTTTAACCTCCAAGTGTTTGAGTTCCTTTCAAATTTCCTCTTGTGATTTAGTTCCAGTTTCAATGCATTGTGGTCTTAAAATATACATGGAATAATCTCAGTCTTTTGGTATTTGTTGAGATCTGATTTGTGACCCAGACTGTGATCTCTTCTGGAGAAAGTTCCATGTGCACTAAAGAATGAATATTTTATTGTTTAAGGATAGAATGTTCTATATATATCTGTGAAGTCCATTGGGTCCAGTACATGAAAGCCCTTATTTCTTTTTTGATCTTCTACTTAGATGATCTGTCCATTGCTGAGAGTGGGGTGTTGATGTTCTCTACTATTAATGTATTATTATCAATGTGTTTCCTTATTTTGATTATTAATTGGTTTATATAATTGTCTGCTCCCATGTTTGTTTACCCATCATTCTCTGGGCAAAATGACTGGAAGGAGGAATTCACACAAAAGAAAGAACCAGAGGCAGGGTTCTCTGCCACAGAGGTAATTAATATGGATATAAGTAAGATGTCAGAAATGGAATTCAGGATAGCAGTTATAAAGTTAATAGATAGGCTTCAAAAATGAATAAATGACAAAATGACAGCACAGAATCTCTAAGGGTGGAAATGAGATCTCAGCAGGATGAACTTAAAAATGCAATGAATGAAATGCCATCTAAATTGGAAACTCAAAAAGCTAGGGTAAATTGAGGTGAATTGATAAATTACAGTAGTTTGATCTTCTTGTTGGATAGACCCTTTAAGGATTGTATGGTGTCCTTCTACATCTCTTACTAGTATCTTTGGTTTAAAAATCTAACTTGTTTGATATGAGGATTGCAACTCCAGCTTTCTTTTGAGGTCCAATAGAGTCGTAAATTGTTCGCCATCCCCTCACTTTCAATCTGGAGGTGTATTTATGGTCAAAATAAGTCTCCTGTAGACAGCATATAGATGGGTCCTGCTTTTGTTTTTGTTTTGTTTTTTGTTTTTGTAATCCAATCTGAAACCCTATGTGTTTTCATGGGAACATTCAACCCATTTACATTTAGAGTAATTATTAAAATATATGACCTTAGTGCCATTGTATTTCCCGTAAATCCCTGTTTCTGCAGGTTTTATTCTTTCCAGTCTATGTGATTCTTGTGGTCTCCCTTCATTTACAGAATCCTCCTTTTATCTCTTGTAGGGCTGGCTTGATGGTCACATATTTCTTTCAGTTTCTGCCTGCCCTGGAAGCTCTTTATCTCTCCTTCCATTCTGAATGACAGCCTTGCTGGCTAAAGTACTCTGCATGTCCACATTTAGTACCTTGAGTATATCTTTTGCCTTCCGTTTTTATCCTGTCAGGTTTCTGGGACACATCTAACGTTATTTTGATGTTCTTCCCACCATATATATGGAATCTCCTCTCTTGAGGTGCTTTCAGGATAGCTTCATTTTTCTGTAACATTTCAAAGGTTTGCTATCCTACAAAAATCAGTTGTTGATCTATTTCTATTGATTTTGGGAGGGGCCTTCTCTGCATCTTGGTCATTAAGGCTTGTTTCTTTCCCCAGACTAGGGAAGTTCTCAGGTATGATTTGCTCAAATATACTTTCTGGTCTCCTCTCTCTCTTCACCTCCTTCGGCACCTTAATAATTCTAACATTAGTTTATTTCAGGGAATCATTAATTTCTTGAAACCTTTCTTTATGGATGATGAGTTATCTTTCTCTCTTTTCTTCGATGTCCTTCTCCATCACCCTGTCCTCTAGATCACTTATTCTCTCTTCTGCCTCAATTTATCCTAGCTCTTTAAGTTTCCAATTTAGATGGTATCTCATTCCTTGTATTTTTAAGTTCATCCTGTTTAGATCTCATTTCCACCCTTAGAGATTTTGTGCTGTCATTTATTCATTTTTCAAGCCTAGCTATTAATTTTATAATTGTTATCCTGAATTCCATCTCTGACATCTTACTTACATCCATATTGATTAGCTCTGTGGCAGAGAACCCTGTCACAGCCTTTTTTTGTTGTTGTTGTTGTGAATTCCTCCTTCTAGCCATTTTGCCCAGAGAAGGATGGGTTAGCAAATGAGAAGAGTCAATATCAATCATGACTGAAGAAACACACATCCTAGACAAATCTGAAGCAGAGAGAAGCCACAACAGAAAAGCAAACACAACCAAAATTAAACAACAAAAACAAAAGCAAAAAATGGGGGGAGAGACTATAATCTCACAGAGTGGACAAAGCAGAGTGTTCCACTTGTTTTGACTGAATTTTGGTCTCTGTGTTAGAGGACACTACATCCCAAAATAGGCATTAAAGCAAAACTTATAATTTAACAGAGTGAAAAAGGGACCAAAATTGAGCATATATCTCTAAAATGTAGATGTAACAGATAAAAGTTAAAAAGCAACTTAAAAAACATAATTTAGGTCAATAAGAATCTAGTTGAAATGGGAATGTAAAAAGAAAAGGAAAATTTTAAACTGAAAGATAAATAAATTATAAGAAAACACATGGAGCTAAATATAATCTCTTCTCCTGGTGCTGGAGATTTACAATCTTGTGAGATCCATATAGTTATTGTCCACATGTTCTTCCATTCTGTCTTCCAGAGGAGCAGCGTGTTGTGCTGTTTCTCAGGTATTTGTGCCTGGGGAGAGTTGTCCCGCACTTTATCAGGGATTTGGCTTAATATAAGCTGGTCCTCTGTGGCTTTTGTTCTCTGGTGGCTTTCTGTGCATCTTTGGAGGATCAGACAAAAAATGTCTGTCCCTGGATTTCCAGCCCAAAGCCAAAAGATCATGGTTTCCCCTCTTCAGTAAACCCTCTGGGACAAAGAGTTTCACTCTGTGTGTGCCAAATCCCACTAGTTCTTGGTGTGTATGCCTTCTGTAGTCCTCTTGTGGGGGATACCTGAGACCCAAAGCATCACTGCCTTTGTATACTTGTGTGTATGTGTGTGTGTGTGTGTGTGTGTGTGGCTGTGGGCTCACAAGAGCACCCTGCTCCACTGCTCCTGGGTCAAATATGGGTGCCACCTCCCTGTCCTTTCTGGGGAGGCCACTGTTGACTGTTTCTGGGCACAGCCGTTTTGTCCCCTCTCAAGGGTTGGTAAATGGCCTGCACATTACAGTCCTTTTCAGGATGCTTGGGAAAAGATTGGTCATCCAACTGCATCAGCTCACATTTTATGTTGACCCATGCTGAGAGTCCCTCCTTGGTTCACTGACCCTAACCAGTTTCCCCACTCAACTGCTTGGCCACTCTACCATATTGGACACCATATTTGCTCTGTGACTCCTCATACCCCAAGACCACAATGTCCCACCAAGTACTCTGTCTTTTCATTTCCAGAGCTCCTTCCAGAGAGGGGTGTGTCTCACTAGACCAGATTTCTACGGGTTCTGATTTTGTTCTCCAGTGTTATATCACTTTCCAGGATCCAATTTATGGAGGGCCCCTCCCCCCTTCATTTATCCTCCAATATGTCCTGAAGATTCACAACTCCATGCCTCCTACCTTGTAAAAAGCAGTCACTTTTCTATTTGTAGAATTCCAGATATATTTTCTTACATGTCAGGCTGAATTTTTGGGTGGTTTGAATGGATTGATAGATATACAGCTAAATTCAATTGACCAGATGAAACAAGGTCTCCTACTCTTCTGCCATTCGCCTCTAGCTCAGAAGTAGAAAATATTAACAAACCAATTACTATTAATAAACTTGAATCAGTAATCAAAAAACTCCAAGTAAACAAAAGCCCAGAACCAGAGAACTTTACAGGTTAATTCTAACAAATATTCAATTAAGAGTTAATTCCTAGACTTCTCAAACTATTGCAGAAATTTGGAGAGGTAAGAATGCTTCAAAACTCACTCTATGAGGTCAAAATTGCCTTGGCATTAAAACCAGCAGAGACACCACAAGAAAGAAGAAAGAAAAAAAAAAAAAAAAAAGAAGAAGAAGATGATACAGGTTCCTAACCCCGAATAATATACATGCAAAAAAAATCCCACCAAAATACTGAAGAACCAAATTCAACAATACATTAAAAGGATTATACACATTTTATTATGGATTATTCACCTGTTAAGTAGAACTTATTTGAGGATGCAAGGGTGGGTCAACATACAAAATTCAATTAGTGTGATACAACACATTAACAAAAAAAAGATAAAAATTATATGGTTATCTCAATAGTTAAAGAAAAAAAACACTTGACAAAACTCAGGATCCATTGATCATAAAAATCCCCAACAAGATGGATATAGAGAGAACATATCTTAAGATAATGAAAGTCATATATGAGAGAACTGTAGCTAATACTCAATGGTGGAAAGTTGAAAGATTTATTCTAATGCAAAAATACAACAATGCAACAAAGAACACTCTTTCCACCTTTATTCAACATAGTACTGGATTTTATAGTTATAGTAATCAGAATTGAAAAGAAAATCCAAATTAGTAAGAAACAAGTAAAACAGTCATTATTTGGAGATGAAACAATATTATACATACAAACCCCTTAAAACCCCCTCCAATTAATAAATGAATTCAATAAAATTGTGGGAGACAAAAGTTATGTAAAGAAAGACGTGGCATTTCCATATACTAAAAGTAAACTATCAAAAATTAAGAAAATACTATGCATAAGTACATCAAAAGCAATAAAATTTTTAGAAATAAATTTAACCAAGGAGGTGAAAGACTTGTACCTTCCAAATCATAACAAAATTGAAGAAGACAGAAATAAATGGAAAGATATATCATGCTCATGAATTGGAAGAATTAATATTTCAAAACTATGGATAGTAATATTAAAATTCGGTGAAGTCCCTATCAAAATACAAACAACATTTTTCAAAGAACTAGAGCAAATAATCCTATGATCAATAAAATAAAACTTTTTAATGGTATGTAACCGAAAAGCAAAAGAAATATTGAGAATAAGAACTGGAGGAATGATGCACCCTGACTTCAAATTATAATACAAAGCTATATAAATCAAAACAGTATAGTACTGACACAAAACCAGATACTTAGGTCAGTGAAACAGAGTAAAGAATCCAGGAGTAAATTCATAAGATCAATTAATCTTTAGCAAAGGAGCAAGAATATAAAATAGAGAAAAAATAATCTCTTCTAAAAATGGTGTTTTGTAAACTGGACAACAAAATGCCAAAAAGTGAAACTAGAGCACTTTTTCATAACAGATATAAAAATAAATTCAAATTGTATGTATGTATAAATTTAAGACTAAAGGAAGAAATCATAGGCAGAGAATATTTGGGCATAGGTCTGGACAATATTTTTTGGATCTGTCTCTTTAGGCAAAGGCATAAAAAGCAGCAAACAATTAATACAATGAAAAAAACCAAGTGGGAGGAGATATTTTCAAATAATATACCAAGAAGGAGTTAACATTCGAAATATAGAAGATGACTGCCTGGGTGGCTCATTCAGTTGGGCATTTGCTGTCAGCACAAGTTATGATCTGGAATCCCAGGATTGAGCCCTACATTTGGCTTCCCATTCAGCAGGGAGTGTGCTTCTCCCTCTGAACCCCTTCCTGCTCATGCAGAGTCTCTCTCTCTCTCTCTCTCTCTCTCTCTCTCACGCTCTTCCTCAAATAAATAAATAAATAAATAAATAAAATAATTTTTAAATATAGGAAGAGCTCCCACAATTTAATATCAAAAACAAACAAGCCAATTTTCAGTAGCCATCAGGGAGATTCAAGTCAAAACCACATTGAGATACAACCTTACACCAGTTAGAATGGCCAAAATTAACAAGACAGTAAACAACATGTGTTGGAGAGCATGTGGGGAAAGGGGAACCCTCATACACTGTTGGTGGGAATGCAAGTTTGTGCAGCCACTTTGGAAAACAGTGTGGAGATTCCTTAAGAAATTAAAAATAGAGCTTCTCTATGACCCTGCAATTGTACTACTGGATATTTACCTCCAAGATACAGATGTAGTGAAAAGGAGGGCCATCTGTACCCCATTGTTCATAGCAGCAATGGCCATAGTCGCCAAATTGTGGAAAGAACCAAGAGTCCCTTCAACAGACAAATGGATAAAGAAGATGTGGTCCATATATACTATGGAGTATTATGCCTCCATCAAAAAAGGATGAATACCTAACTTTTGTATCAACATGGACAGGACTGGGAGAGATTGTGCTGAGTGAAATAAGTCAAGCAGAGAGAGTTTCTCGTATGGTTTTTCTTATTTGTGGAGCATAAGAAATAACACGGAGGACATGGCTGGCTGGAGAGGAGAAGGGAGTTGTGGGAAATTGGAGGGGGAGACAAACCATGAGAGACTGTGGACTCTGAGGAACTAAGTGAGGGTTTTGGAGGGGAGGGGAGTGGGAGGTTGGGTGAGCCTTGTGGTGGGTATTGTGGAGGGCATGTATTGCATGGAGCACTGGATGTGATGCATAAACAATGAATTCTGGAACACTGAAAAGAAATTTAAATTTTTTTTTAAATGGGCAGAAAATCTAAATAGACATTTCTTCAAATAAGTCATACGTGTGTTCAACAGATACATGAAAAAATGTTCACAATCACTAATATCATAATAGAAATACAAATCAACACTACAGGGACATCATCTCAAACTTGTTCAAATGGCTATTATCAAAAATTCAAGAAATAATAAGGGATGGTGTACATGTGGAGAAAAGGGAAGCCTCATATATTCTTGAATGAGTATGAAGAATGGTGCAGCTACTATGGAAAACAGTATGGAAAATACTCAAATAATTAAAAATGGAAGTATCATAAAATCCAGCCATTCCATTTCTGGGTGTTTATCTGAATAAAATTAGAACACTAATTCAAAAAGATACATGCACCCCTTTGTTCACTATAGTATTATTTATAATAGTCAAAATGTGGAAATATGTAAGCAACTTAAATTTTCATTGGTAGATGAATGCATAAGAGAGATGTGATATATGTATCCAAATATTACTCACCCATGAAATAATTAAATCTGGCCATTTGTGACAACATAGATGATATCCTCTAGACAGAGGATATTAAGTTAAATGAAATGTCAGACAGAAGAATACAAATACCTTATGATTTCATTTATATTGGAATCCTTGAGGGAAAAAAAAGATAAAAAAACTAAAGAGAAGATGATTCAGATATAGAGAAAAGTCTGGTGATTACCAGAGGGAAAGGGGTTAGGGGGTGGTAATAGTTGAAAGGGATTACAAGACTCAAACTTTCAGCTATAAAATAATTGGGAATACAATGTACTACTTTGGGAATATAGCTCATAAGATGAAACAATAATAATAATAATCATAAATTCTCCAGAAACCAAAAAAATAAAACCACAGTGATCACAAAATAGTATATATTAATACTAACTATATATGGTATATTAATAATATACATTATGTATAGAACAGTTATAGACAATGCTAACTTTTGTATAAGAATGGGAAATAATTTACACACACACACACACACACACACACGGATGTATATACGTATAATTATATAGTTAAATATTTTATCTTTAGTACCAAAACTAAATATTGGAACACATTATTATATTGAAGGATATCCAGGCAATACATAAAAAGTAACACTAATAGGAAGCAACTGACACAAAAATTATATATAGTAAATGATACTATTTTTTAATGTTTTTATTTAAATTCTAGTTAATTAACATATAGTTTAATATTAGTTTTAGGTGTACAGCTTAGAGATCCATACTTACATACAATACCTCGTGCTCATCACAAAATGTGCACTCCTTAATTCCCATCCCCTATTAAACCACCCCTCTACCCACCTCATCTCTGGTAACCATCACTTTGTTCTCTAGTTAAGAGTCTATATCTTGGTTTGCCTCTCCTCTCTTTTTTCCTCAGTGCTCTTTTGTTATTTTTCTTAAATTCCACATGTGTGTTAAACTAAAGACGGTAGTCAGAGATACAGAAGGACACTACATCATTCTTAAAGGGAATATCCACCAAGATGATCTAACAATTGTAAATATCTATGCCCCCAATATGGGAGCAGCCAATTACATAAGAAAACTATTAATCAAGATAAAGAGTCATATTGATATGAATACATTAATAGTAGGAGATCTTAACATGCCTGTCTCAGAAATAGACAGATCATCGAAGCAGAAAATCCATAAAGAAATAAGAGCATTGAATGACACATTGGACCAGGTGGACCTCATAGATATATACAGAACATTCCACCCTAAAACAACAGAATACTCATTCTTCTCAAGTGCACATGGAACCTTCTCCAGAATAGACCGCATACTGGGTCACAAATCAGGACTCAACCGATACCAAAAGACTGAGATGATTCCCTGCATATTCTCAGATCACAATGCTTTGAAACTGGAGCTCAATCACAAGGAAAAGTTCAGAAGGAACTCAAACACCTGGAAGCTAAAGATCACCTTGCTTAAGAATGCTCGGATTAACCAGGAGATCAAAGAAGAACTTCAGCAATTTATGGAAACCAATGAGAATGAAGACACTTCACTCCAAAACCTATGGGATACAGCAAAGGCGGTCCTAAGGGGGAAATACATAGCCATCCAAGCCTCCCTCAAAAAAAAATGAAAAATCCAGAATACACCAGCTGTCTCTACACCTTAAAGAACTAGAGAATCAACAACAAATCAAACCAACTCCACACGTAAGAAGGGAAATAATCAAGATTAGAGCAGAGATCAATGAGGTAGAAACCAGAGATACAGTAGAACGTATCAATGAAACTAGAAGCTGGTTTTTTGAAAGAATCAATAAGATCAATAAACCACTGGCCACACTAATCCAAAAGAAAAGAGAGAAAGCCCAAATTAATAAAATTATGAATGAAAAGGGACAGATCACAACTAACACCAAGGAAGTAGAAACATTCATCAGAAGTTATTATCAACAGTTATATGCCAATAAGCTAAGCAACCTAGATGAAATGGATGCATTCCTGGAAAACTATAAATTCTCTGATCCACTTATTTTGCTTAGCGTAATACTCTATGTCCTTCCACATTGATTTAAATGGCAAGATTTCATTCAGTTTTATGACAGAGTAGTTTTTCAATATATAAACACACACACACACACACACACACACACACACACACAAATACTGTGTCTTCTATATCCATTCATCAGTGGATGGACATTTTGACTCTTTCCTTAGTTTGGCTATTATTGATAATGCTGCTATTAACATCCAGGTGCATGTATCCCTTTGAATCAGTACTTTTGTATTCTTTGTGTAAACAGTATGCTATTGCTGAGTAATACAGTAGTTCTATTTTTAACTTTTTGAGGAAACTCCATACTGTTTTCCAGGGTTGATGCATCAGTTTGCTTTCCCACAAATAGTGCAAGATGGTTCCCCTTTCTCCACATCATCACCAACATCTGTTGTTGGGTGTTGTTGTTGCTGTTAATTTTAGTCATTCTGACAGGTGTGAAATGATATCTTATTGTACTTTTGATTTGTACTTCCCTGATGATGAGTGGTGTTGACCATCTTTTCTTCTGTTAGCCATCCAGATGTCTTCTTTGGAAAAATGTCTTATTTTTTGTTATTTTTTATTTCTTTTCAGCGTAACAGTATTCATTATTTTTTCACCACACCCAGTGCTCCATGCAATCCGTGCCCTCCCTAGTACCCACCACCTGGTTCTTCCGACCTCCCACCCCCCGCCCCTTCAAAACTCTCAGGTTGTTTTTCAGAGTCCATAGTCTCTCATGGTTCATCTCCCCTTAAAATATCCCTCAACTCCCTTCTCCTCTCCA
This sequence comes from Martes martes, assembly GCF_963455335.1. NCBI lineage: Eukaryota > Metazoa > Chordata > Mammalia > Carnivora > Mustelidae > Martes > Martes martes. Next base: position 12,235,278 of record NC_137892.1, on the reverse strand, counting down.
TCTCCTATTGTCCTCCATGTTATTTGATATCCTCCACAAATAAGTGAAACCATATGATAATTGACTCTCTCAGCATAATCTCCTTCAGTCCCGCTTATGTTGCTACAAAAGTTAGGTATTTGTCCTTTCTGAGGGAGGCCTAATACTCCATAGTGTATATGGACCACATCTTCCTTATCCATTAGTCCCTTGAAGGGCATTTTGGTTCTTTCCACAGTTTGGCGACCATGGCCATTGCTGCTATAAACATTGGGGTACAGATGGCCCTTCTTTTCACTACATCAGTACCTTTAGGGAAAATACACAGTAGTGCAAATGCAGGGTCATAGGCAAGCTCTATTTTTAATTTCTTGAGGAATCTCCACACTGTTCTCCAAAGTGGCTGCACCAACTTGCATTCCCACCAACAGTGGAAGAGGGTTCCCCTTCCTCCACATCCTCTCCAACACATGTTGTTTCCTGTCTTGCTAATTTGGGCCATTCTAACTGGTGTAAGGTGGTATCTCAATGTGGTTTTAATTAGAATCTCCCCGATGGCTAGTGATGATGAACATTTTTTCATGTGTCTGAGAGCCATTTGTATGTCTTCATTGGAGAAGTGTCTGTTCATATCTTCTGCCCATTTTTTAATATGATTGTCTGTTTTGTGTGTGTTGAGTTTGAGGAGTTCTTTAAAGATCCTGGATATCAACCTTTTGTGTGTACTATCATTTGCAAATATCTTCTCCCATTCCGTGGGTTGCCTCTTTGTTTTCATGACTGTTTCCTTTGCTGTGCAGAAGCTTTTGATCTTGATGAAATCCCAAAAGTTCAATTTCACTTTTGTTTCCTTCACCTTTGGAGACATATCTTGAAAGAAGTTGCTGTGGCTGATATCAAAGAAGTTACTGCCTATGTTCTCCCCTAGGATTCTTATGGATTCCTGTCTCACGTTGAGGTCTTTTATCCATTTCGAGTTTATCTTTGTGTACGGTGTAAGAGAATGGTCGAGTTTCATTCTTCTACATATAGCTGTCCAGTTTTCCCAGCACCATTTATTGAAGAGACTGTCTATTTCCCACTGGATATTTGTTCTTGCTTTCTCGAAGGCTATGTGACTATAGAGTTGAGGGTCCATATCTGGGCTCTCTACTCTGTTCTACTGGTCTATGTGTCTGTTTTTATGCCAGTACCATGCTGTCTTGGTGATCACAGCTTTGTAATAAAACTTGAAATCAAGTAACATGATGCACACTGGTTTTTTTTTTTTTTTTTATTTCTCAACATTTCCTTAGCAACTCGGGGTGTCTTCTGATTCCATACAAATTTTAGGATTATTTGCTCCAGCTCTTTGAATAATACCGGTGGAATTTTCATCAGAATGACATTAAATGTATAGATTGCTATAGGCAGTATAGACATTTTAACAATGTTTATTCTTCTGATCCAAGAGCATGGAATGGTCTTCCATCTTTTTGTGTCTTCTTCAATTTCTTTCATGAGTGTTCTGTAGTTCCTCAAGGACAGATCCTTTACCGCTTTGGTTAGGTTTTTTCCCAGGTGTCTTATGGTTCTTGGTGCTATCGTAAATGGAATAGATTCTCTAATTTGCCTTTCTGTATTTTCATTGTTAGTGTATAAGAAAGCCACTGATTTCTGTACATTGACTTTGTATCCTGCCACGTTACTGAATTGCTGTATGACATTAGGGGTGGAGTCTTTCGGGTTTTCCATATAAAGAATCATGTCATCTGTGAAGAGAGAGAGTTTGACTACTTCATTGCCAATTTGGATACCTTTTATTTCTCTTTGTTGTCTGATTGCTGTTGCTAGGACTCCTAATTCTATGTTGAACAAGAGAGGTGAGAGTGGGCATCCTTGTCGTGTTCCTGATCTCAGCGGGAAGGCTGCGAGCTTTTTCCCATTGAGGATATTTTCTGTGGGTCTTTCATAGATAGATTTTATGAAGTTCAGGAATGTTCTCTCTATCCCTATACTTCGAAGCATTTTAATCAGGAACAGATGCTGGATTTTGTCAAATGCTTTTTCTGCATCAGTTGAGAAGACCATGTGGTTCTTTTCTCTTCTCTTATTGATTTGTTCTATCACAGTGATTGATTTGCGAATGTTGAACCATCCTTGTAACCCAGTGATGAATCCCATCTGGTCATGGTGGATAATCTTTTTAATGTGCTGTTGGATCCTGTTTGCTAGGATCTTGTTGAGAATCTTAGCATCCATATTCATCAGTGATATTTGTCTGAAATTCTCCTTTTTGGTAGGGTCTTTGCCTGGTTTGGGGATCAGGGTAATGCTGGCTTCATAAAAAGAGTCTGGAAGTTTTCCTTCTGCTTCGATTTTTTGAAACAGCTTCAGGAGAATAGGTATTATTTCTTCTTTGGAAGTTTGATAGAATTCCCCAGGGAATCCGTCAGGTCCTGGGCTCTTGTTTTTTGGGAGGTTTTTGATCACTGCTTCAATCTCATTACTACATATCTGTCTATTCAGGTTGTCAATTTCTTCCTGCTTCAATTTTGGGAGTTTATAGTTTTCTAGGAATGCCTCCATTTCGTCTAGGTTGCTTAGCATAATGGCATATAACTGTCAATAATAACTTCTGATGATTGTTCTACTTCCTTTGTGTTAGTTGCGATCTCTCCCTTTTCATTCATAGTTTTATTAATTTGGGACTTCTCTCTGTTCTTTTGGATTAGTTTGGCCAATGGTTTATTGATCTTATTGATTCTTTCCATAAACCAGCTTCTAGTTTCATTGATGCTTTCTATTGTATCTCTAGTTTCTGTATCATTGATCTCTGCTATAATATTGATTATTTCCCTTCTTGTGTGTGGAGTTGGCTTAATTTGTTGTTGATTCTCTAGTTCTTTAAGGTGTAGAGGCAGTTGGTGTATTCTGGATTTTTCAATTTTTTTGAGGGAGGCTTGGGTGGCTATGCATTTCCCCCTTAGGACAGCCTTTGCTGTATCCCACAGGTTTTGGACTGATGTGCCTTCATTCTCTTTGGTTTCCATGAATTGTTTAAGTTCTTCTTTGATCTCCTGGTTGATCCAAGCATTCTTAAGCAAGGTGGTCTTTAGCTTCCAGGTGTTTGAGTTCCTTCCGAACTTTTCCTTGTGATTGAGCTCCAGTTTCAAAGCATGGTGATCTGAGAATATGCAGGGAATATTCTCAGTCTTTTGTTATCGGTTGAGTGTGATTTGTGACCCAGTATGTGGTCTATTCTGGAGAACGTTCCATGTGCGCTTGAGAAGAATGAGTATTCTGTTGTTTTAAGGTGGAATGTTCTGTATATATCTATGAGGTCCATCTGGTCCAATGTTTCATTCAATGCTCTTGTTTCTTTATGGATTTTCTGCTTCGATGATCTGTCTATTTCTGAGACAGGCATGTTAAGATCTCCTACTATTAATGTATTCATATCAATATGACTCTTAATTCATATCAATATGACTCTTAATTCATATCAATATGACTCTTAATCTTGATTAATAGTTTTCTTATGTAATTGGCTTCTTATGTAATTGGCTGCTCCCATATTGGGGGCATAGATATTTACAATTGTTAGATCATCTTGGTGGATTGTCCCTTTAAGAATTATGTAGTGTCCTTCTGTATCTCTGTCTACCGTCTTTAGTTTAAAATCTAATTTATCTGATATGAGAATTGCTACCCCGGCCTTCTTTAGAGTCCCATTGGCATGAAAGAGGCTTCTCCATCCCTTCACTTCCAGTCTGGGTGTATCTTTAGGTTCAAAATGGGTCTCTTAAAGACAACATATGGATAGGTCCTGTCGTTTTATCCAATCTGCAGCCCTGTGTCATTTTATGGGCACATTTAGGCCATTCACATTGAGAGTGACTATTGAGAGATACATTTTTATTGACATCGTGTTACCATTGAAGTCTTTCTTTCTGTCAATTGTCTCTATATTTCTGTTCAATGCAATTCTTAGGATTTTTCCTTGTTTATAGAACCCCCTTCATATTTTCTACAGTGTCAGCTTGGTGGTTGCATAGTCTTTTAAGCCTTGCCGGTCTTGGAAACTCTTTATCTCTCCATCCATTTTGAATGTCAGTCTTGCTAGATAAAGTATTCTTGGCTGCATGTTCTTCTCATTTATTGCCCTGAATATATCTTCCCATCCTTTCTGGCTTGCCAGGTCTCTGTGGACAGGTCTGACGTTATTCTAATGGGCTTTCTTCTGTACGTAAGGAGCTTCTTTTTCCTAGCGGCTTTCAAGAGACTGTATCTACAATTATTATTTCTCAGTTTTACTATCAGGTGCCTGGATGTTTTTTTGGAATCTATCCTGGGGGGAGACCGTTCTGCCTCTAGTACATGAACGCTGGGTCCATTCGCGAGATTGGGAAAATTTTCATGAAGTACTTGTTCCACTATATCTTCTAGACTTCCTACTTTCTCCTCCCCTTCAGGGATTCCAATAATTCTGATGTTGGAACTTTCCATTGCATCATTTATTTCCCTGATTCTGTTTTCATGACTTCTAAGCTGTGTGTTCCAGGCTTCCTCCTGATCCTTTCTCTCTAGCTGTTTGTCCTCCAGATCACTAATTCTATCTTCTGTCTCAGTTACCATAGCTTTTAGAGAATTTAGATTAGATTGGAACTCCTTGAGAGCATTGTGAACCTCATCCCTGGTGGCTTTCAGTTCTGCCCTAACATTGTGAACATCATCCCTGGTGGTTTTCAGTTCTGCCCTAATCAATTCCGTTTGGTCATCCGTGGCTTTCTCCAACCTAGCGATTGCCTCATAATTGTTAGCCTGAATTCTCTTTCTGACATATTGTCTATGTCGATAGCCATTAGCTCTGTTGCAGAAGGCCCATCCTCTGTATTTTTCTTCTATTGGGGATTTCTCTTCCTAATCATTTTGGTGAGAGACGACTGAATGGAAGTAGCTGGATATATCGACCGTGGTGCAGTCAAGGTGCACCCTCGAGCGCTTCTGAGCAATCAGGATTCCCCACCCAAACAAGAGAAAAAAGAAAAGAAAAAGAAGAAAGAGAGAGAGAGAGAGAGACAGGAAAATAAGGGAAGATAAGAGAGAAGATTCAGCCCAAATGGGGCCCAAGGTAAGATTTATGAAGTATACAAACAAAAACAGACAAACAAAAAGACTGATAAAAGTATATGACAAGAGAAAAAAATATATATATAAAAGCAAAAAAAGTAAGAACCTCGTCAAAATGAACCCCAAGTGTAATATTTATATACTATCAGGACAAACACAAAACACTGGCAGAAGAAAAAGATGGGAGCGTGGTTATACATTCTCAGTGTTGGTGAGGAAGGTCATTTTGATTCTTCCTGGATGTATCTTGATATCTTTGTTAAACGACTCAACTTTCCTAAGATAAAGGGGAATTAAAAATTGGTTTACCTATAGGGGTAGCATTGATTGGGGAAAGGAGGTTACCTTGAAGTTTAACTCTATATGAATATTAGAAAAAAAAAATAAAAAAGAAATAAACTAAACTAAACTAAAATTTAAAAAAATTAAAAAGAAGAGAAAAGCAAAAGAAAAACACAGGTATATGTATCAAAAATTTCAGGTTAAAGGTTATTATGGAATTTGATGTACTGGACATCTCACTGTGATGGTAAATAGGTTAAAAAATTATCTATGTAGAAAAAGAAAAAAAAATGAATCATAATAGTGGGAACGAGTTAAAAACAAACGTTGTATCTATGAAGTAGTGGTGGTTGTACTCTTGTAGTCCTTTTTTTTTTTTTTTCTTTCCTGGTTGGTTTTCTTGGGGAGGGGCCTCCCACGTGTGTTTTCAGTCAATGATTTTCCCTGAGTTAAGTCCCCTCCCCCCGCCTCAAGGCGTTGTGCTCTGAGGAAACCGGTTTTTTAGGCTTTTGTTCTCTGGAGGTTTTTATGTTTGTTCACTTCTTTTCTCTAGCCTTGACAGCTTTTGATGGTTTTTGGAGGTTTAGAAGAAAGCAAACTGCACCCCGACCTCCCTCTCGGAGAGAAGCCTCAGTCTGCTTCCCTGTGGGTGGGGCAGAGCCCATATAAATTCCCCCTTGGCCGCTGGCAGAACAGGTTCAGAGTCCTGGTCCCTGGGGACACAGGATCTCCTGCTTGTACGCAAAACCATGGCAGGGGCTGCTGTTTGAGCAGCTCCAGACCGCCAGAGAGGTTCCAAGCAGCGATCGCACACTGAGATTTTTCCGCTGGCCTGGGCTGGGAGTGCCTGGTCTTTCCGGGTCTAAGTGCACCAGGCTTGCGTGCACCTCTCTCAGGGCAGGGTGTGGGGTGTGCTCGTCTCAGGCTCTAGCATGGAGTGCGGGTCCAAGAGGACCAGGCTGGGTCTTTGTGCACCTCTCTCAGTGGAGGGTGTGGGGCGTGTGCTGATAGCACGGTTTGCATTCTTCCATCTGGCACGGCTCCCTGCCCCTCATGGGAGCCGGACTCCACACGTTCTCGGGCGTGGTGGTGGCTCAGGGACCAAGACCTTGTTTCTCCACCGTACTCTCTCTGGCTCAGCTCCAGGGAGGCTGTCCTGGGTCTGGGGACTTAAGCCCCTGTCCCTAGTTGCCCCGATTCCTACAATATCCCCACGCAATCCTTTGCTCTTTTTGGGTGCTTTCAACCAGACTCCAAGTTAATGCTGGTCCCCAGACGCAGGGCACTCTCGTACTGGGGTATTTCTTTCCAATCAGTTGCCTCTGGTGTCTCCCTCCCCCTTTTGTTTATCTTCATATATCAGTCCCACGTTCCCACTCCGTTTTACCTGCCCACTGGCCTCTTCTGCCCCTGTAGAGATCCAGACGTGTATATTTCTGATCTCATGCTGATTTCACAGGTGATCAGAGTTCTTTGCTAGGTAATCAGCTCACTTTAGGGTACAGGTTGAAACTGTGCCTCCTCCTACTTCCCCGCCATCTTGTCCTCTCCAGTAGACATATCCTGTTCATGTCTTCTGACCATTGTTTAACTGTATTTGCGGTGTGTGTGTGTGTGTGTATGTGTGTGTGTGTGTTTTGAGTTTTATAAGTTCTTCGTACATTTTGGGTACTAAACCTTTATCAGATATCTCATTTGCAAATATTTTTTCCCATTCCATAGGCTGCATTTTAGTTTTGTTAAAATCCTGTTCAAAGGATTTTATTTTGATGAAGTTCCCATAGTTTATTTTTGCTTTTGTTCTCATTCCTCAGGAGATAAATCTTATAAGAATTTGCAATGGTCATTGTCAACGAGGTTACTTCCTTTGTTCTCCTCTAGGATTTTATTGGTTTCCTGTCTCACATTTAAGTCTTCCATTCATTTTGAATTTTTGTGTATGGTGTAAAAAGTGGTCTAGCTTCATTCTTTTGAATGTAGTTACCAAGTTTTCCTAAAACCATTTATTGAAGAGATTCTCTTTTTGCCATTGGATATTTTCTCCTGCTTTGTCAAAGATTAATTGCCTATAAAGTTGTGGGTTCATTGCTCGGTTTTCTGTCCTGTTCCACTGACACACATGTCTCTTGTACCAGTACAATACCGTCTTGATCTCTACAGCTTTTTAATAGAAATTGTAGTCCAGAATTGTGATTCCTACAGCTTCATTTTTCTTTTTCAAGGTTACTTTGGCTAATTGGAGGTCTTTTGTGTTCCATACAAATTATAGGATTGTTCTAGCCCTGTGAAAAATGTTGTTGATATTTTGGTAGGAATTACCTTAAATGTGTGGATTGCTTTGGGGATTATAGATATTTTAACAGTATTTGTTCTTCCAATCCAGGAACATGGAATGCCTTTCCATTTCTTTATGTCATCTTCAATTTCTTTCATCAATGTTTTATAGGTTTCAATGTACAAATGTTTTATCACTTTTGTTTGATATGTTCCTGTTTATCTTATGATTTTGGGAATAATTATAAATGGGATTGATTCCTTGATTTCTCTTTCTGCAGCTTAATTATTGGTTTATACAAATGGAACAGATTTCTGTACACTGATTTTTATTTTGAGACTTTACTGAACTCATGTATCAGCTCTAGCAAAAATTTGGTGGAATATTTTGTGTTTTCTACATAAACCATCTTGTATTCTGCTAGTAATGAAAGCTTGAGATCTTCCTTGGTGATTTGGATGACTTTAGTTTTGTTGTTTTTGTTGTCTGAATGTGGTGGCTAGGTGTCACCTTTGCGAGGGAGGGATCCTGGTGATAGGAGCCAAAATGATGTGGGGACTATGGATTGATGAACACTAGAGGTCTTTATTTCTTACAATCATTTCTTTTATACCTTATACAAAATCCGATTATAAACAGGATATAGATTTATGTGCAGGGCGTGGGCTACATGTGAGATGAGATTTACAAGCAGGAAATCAAGTTTGACAAGGGAACAACCATGATTATATTTTAGCTTTATATGACAATATCTCTTAGTTTTAAGTAACAAGAGCAAGTTAAGGATTTTCCACCCTTATCAGATCTTCGTAAAGGAGGACATGAAAATGCTCCAGGGATCTTCCCATGTTTATTCCAGACATCCTCCCAGGAAGACTCTTGCCCTCCATATCCTGGATTTTTCTCACAGGATTCAACATGACCCCAGTCAATTTGGCGAGGATCTGGGTTGTGTGCCAACAGCTAGGACTTAACGGTACTATGTTAAATAATAGCGGTGAGAGTGGACATCCCTGTCTTGTTCCTGACTGTAAAGGAAAAGTTCTCAGTTTTCTCACATTGTGGGTTATATTAACTGTGGATTTTTCATATATGGGTATTATTATGTTGAAATATGTTCCCTCAACCCTACTTTGTTGAAGTTTTTTGTGGTTTTTTTTGTTTGTTTTTTTTTTAAATCATGAATGTATGTTATGCTTTGTCAAATTCATTTCTGTATCTAATGGAAAGACCTTAGGAGGTTATTATCCTTCCTTTTTTAAATGTATTTTATCACATTGATTGATTTGTGAATATCAAACCATATTTGCATCCTAGGAGTAAATCCCACTGGATAATATAGAATGGTTCTGTAAATGTTCTGTTTGATTCAGTTTTGGTAAAATTCGATTGAGAATTTTCACATCTATGTTTATCAGGAATATTTTCCTGTAGATATCTGTTTTAGTGGACCCTTTATCTGGTTTTGTATCAGAGTATTGCTGGCTTCATAGAATGAATTTGGAAGTTCTTGTTCCTTTCCAATTATTTGACCTGGTTTGAGAAGACTAGGTATTTATTCTTTAAATATTTGGTAAAACTTGCCTTGATGCTATCTGGCCCTAGATTTTTGTTTGTTGGGAGGTTTTTGTTTGTTTGTTTGATTGTTTGCTTGTTTGTTTTTTAAGAGAGAAACAAAGAAACAGACATTTTTAAAAAAGATTTTATTTATTTGACAGAGAGAGATCACAAGTAGGCAGAGAGACAAGCAGAGAGAGAGGAGGAAGCAGGTTCCCTGCTGAGCAGAGAGCCTGATGTGGAGCTCTATTCCAGGACCCTGGGATCATGACCTGAGCCAAAGTCAGAGGCTTTAACCCACTGAGCCACTCAGGTGCCCCGGGAGATTTTTTTAAAATTACTGATTCATTGTCTTTGCTGGTTATCAGTCTGTTGAAATTTTTAATTTCTTTATACTTCAGTTCCGGTCATTTTTGTTTGTTTGTTTTTGTGTGTTGGTTTTGTTTTTTGTTTTGTTTGTTTGCTTAGTTTTGTTCTTTTGTTTTTTTTTCCCGTCTAGAAATTTAAGTATTTCTTCCAAGTTGTCCAATTTGTTGGAATATAGTTTTTCATAATATCCTCTTATAATTGTATTTATGTAATGTTGGTTGTTATTTATCTGCTCTTACTTGTTATTTTACTTATTTGGGTCATTACTGTTTTGTTTTTGATAAGTGACCTAGTACATATGTGACCTATTCTTGAAAATGTCTGATGTGCGTTTGAAAAGAATGTGTATTCTGCTACTTTAGAAATGAAGCATATTTCTTTTTCATTTTCATTTTCTTTTTTCCTTAAAAAAGAAATGTATGTTCACACTGCAATATATGTATAAAATTCCTATGTATAAATAAATACACTGTAGAATATAGTATATAGTATATACTATATACTTTAAACTTATGCAATGTCACATACCAGTTATATTTCAATAAATCTGGAAAATTTTTTTAAAAATTGTGTAATTTAAGTCCTATATGTACGTCCACATTCTTTCCTCTGTTGAGCTTCAAATTACCAAGTGAAGTTACCATGAAATGATTGGCACAGTAAGTGAGATGAAACACATTTGTTAGGACACTCAGAGCACCTGGGGAAGAACCTAGATTTCACTCTTCATTTCATAAATGACATTTAATAAAAATGTTTATAGGAAGAAATTAACATAATAAAAGTCTACAGTAAAAAACAGTGATGATACTAATCAAATATTCAGAGTAGAACACCTTTGTAAAGAAGTCGTTTTTGATATTAAACTTTGAATTCTATGCCATTTCTAGCTTAATAGAGGAGCTATTTAAAATTTGGTGCATGTATAAAGCAAATTTCCTTCTCAGATATTCCTACATAGAATCTCATGGAGTCTTGAAGAATACTGAAGCAAAATTCATTTGATTTTGAATAGCTTGCTTTATTTACTTATTTATTTATTTTTTCAGTGTTCCAACATTTATTGTTTATTTTTTTAAAATTTTTTATTGTCTTATGTTAGTCACCATACATTGCATCATTAGTTTTTGATGTAGTGTTTTATGATTCATTGTGTAGCTCCACTGAATAGCTTTATTTTTTACAATGTTTACACTGATTACATCATTTTGAAGGTAAAGAGTGAACAGACCATATTAATCAAATTCAGATCTTTAGGTTGTCCTTTTCTAAGGAATTAGAGATATTAATTTTGTTCTCATTAAAAGCTTCTACCTGAATAATATCCTTTGTGGTGATACTGTACTTTTTTTTTTCAGCATAACAGTATTCACTGTTTTTTCACCACACCCAGTGCTCCATGCAATCTGTGCCCTCCCTAATACCCACCACATGGTTCCCCCAACCTCCCACCCCCCGCCCCTTCAAAACCCTCAGGTTGTTTTTCAGAGTCTGTAGTCTCTCATGGTTCACCTCCCCTTCCAATTTCCCTCAACTCCCTTCTCCTCTCCATCTCCCCTTGTCCTCTATATTATTTGTTATCCTCCACAAATAAGTGAAACCGTATGATACTTGACTCTCTCTGTTTGACTTATTTCACTCAGCATAATCTCTTCCAGTCCTGTACTTTTGATAGCTAATTTAAATATTATATCTCATTTTATTTGGGATTTTGCATGGTTTTGCCCACTGTATCTTTACTAAAATTCTTGAGAATATATTTTTATGAGCTTTATTTTTTTCTGAGATCATGCTCAAATATCATTACTTCATGTATTGGAAGTGAAGGCATTTCTGCTTGACACCATTGTGCATGATGGCTATATTGTTACCTGACACCACATGATCTTTTAAATAATCCAGAGTTCAGCAATTCACTTCCTTTCATCATTTTCCACTGGTTTCTTCTCCTTTTTCATGCTATGTGCACTCAGTTGGGATTCACATGAGCCTTCCCAGGTTCCACCATGAGGGATTGATTTTCTCTAGAAGTAGGCCTATAGCAATACATACACACTTATTATCAAACCCCATCCTGTCTCATGTGACCATAATTATGAAGAAAAACTTATAAGAAATATATAAAATATGACATATAAATATGAATATAAATTATACAAATACATATAAATTGTGTTCTATGTGCATATGTAAATAAATATAAAATAATATAAACATATACCTGCATATCTTAACTTGAATAATTTCAAATGATACGAGGTGATAAAGGCCACTATGGCCTTTGTATCTCTCTTTGTAATGGCCATTTTAAAATATGTGTTCTTTATCTCTGATGAACTAAATTCTTATGTAAGATCTACTTTGTGCAATGTTTTCGACCAGATGGAGGCAGCAAGTAGCATGGCTGGGGTGAATATATCATATTTTGTAAATAACAAATAAATGGAATATGCTGTTGGAATCAGATCTCAGAACTGTGCCTGCTCTTCTGCACCTAAAATAAGAGGGGAAATGTAAGATGTAATTTCAGTTAAAAATATTAAAATACTATGAACTATCCAAACAAGGAAGAGTTTCACTTCAGATTTTATATATCAATATCAAAAAAGATAAGATCATTAAGTACATGGGAAGTTTTTTATTTTATTTTCAAATCAAACACATAAAGACAAAAGGACAATAGTAGCTACTAAAAATAGTAGAAACTTAGAAACTTTTACATAAGGATTTTTCAATATCTACAAGAAGCACTTTCTATTGTAGCTGTTAGGAAGTTATGTATTTAACTTCTCATGTGTATTGATGATGAGCCAGTTACATTATGGTCATATTTATGATATCACTAGTAATCAGTTATTTAAGTACTTTATTATATGCTTTTAGGGAGTGGAAGAAGGAGGATGTGAAAGGGGAGTGAAATGAGAGTCGATTATAGCATCAAAATTTTTTTTAGTGATGGTTTGATTGATAAGTATATCTTTCTGCCAGAAAATTATTTGATAATGGAGGATTCAGAACATATATTCTGTCTTTCAAAGGTGAGTTAGGGTGTGTATGAACAAGAAAAGCCACAACAACAACAAGAACAGAGAACTTCTGTTTGAGAAGAAATAAAGCATTTGCATTACTCAATAGTTTGAATTCAAAGTGTGATGGCTTTGTTCCAATGGGCATATTTCACTAAAACTTCCCTGAGGTGGTTTCTCTAACTTGATAATCACTTGGCATCCCAGTGAGATTATTAAAATAGAGGCAAGTTAAAGTTATAGGGACTGAGCAAATAATTAAATTGTCTCTCATAGAACTTGGCAGGGGCGAGGCTGGAAAGCAATTTTGTTTTCTTTACTTAGTGACTGGGGGAGCTGGGATCCCTGACCCTTAAACCCCTGCACTGGATGTTCCAAGGGACTTGTTAGAAAGCTACAGTACAACAATTAAAAGTTGTAATTAAACAGAGGAAATGACAAGCATTGCCTGTGTAGTTTGTATTCCCAGAGAAGTTGAGCTTGTTAAACATCCCTTGGGGTTCTAAATCAGCTCTTCCTGGCATTCTGACAGTAATGAAGATCCACATTCACATAAGGTGAAATTGGCAATAGTGAAAACAAAGAGAAAGTTTGAGAAAAAAGTCTTAGGATTCTCCTGAGATCAGATGTACTTCTCAACTGGACTTATAGACCATTTGCTTATCATTAAACACATTGTGTCTGTGATGATAAGTGTATTGGGAGTGGGAGGACAATTGTGTATTCATCAATCTGAGGTCTTAGAAAAGCAAAATGAGCTTTCCTTGGTGGCTGTGGGCTCATTTAACCACTATGCAAATGCCTTATGAGGCTTTTGGACTTACAATGAGTAACACCAGAATAAATCAATCATTTCAAGGACGGACTCTTTTCCCTAATAATGCCACTTATTTCAGTATCTTGAAGACAACTCCAGATTCAGATATAGCTTATCTTAATATTTTGACTATGTCATAGAATTTATGGTAAAACTCCCACTGAGCTGAAAATATAAGTGGGTATTTTATTAGGTGTAGAACACATGATAAGCAATTTTCTCACTTTTCAAGAAGCTATTCCATAGTTCAGAAATTACTCACAAGTTTCACTTCATAAAATCCAAGAAGGGGGATGACAATATTCAAAACAACTAATAAATTGTATCAATTTCATAAAGATTTCAGTCAACCCAGTGAAAAATTAAAAAAATCATACAACAGACTGAATTAACTTATTTCAGTGAAAGTACTTCAGTTTCAGCCCTCATTTAAGGAAAAGTATTGATTGTCTTGGAGAACTTCCAAGATAAGTCATGTTCCATCAGTTTGTTTTCTACTACTTTGATGACTGTTCTCTGGCATGAAGTTACTTTTAGTATTTTCTGCTTAGTGTTTCACCTTCCCAGCTTCTTAAACTTATATATTTGTTTTTGAAACTGAAATGTTGTACATCTCCCAAAATCTTCCCATCCCCATTTTCTTCCTTGTTCTTATGTCAGAGTATTTCAATCCTAGGTATGTTTAAGATGATAACAGTATGATTATCATTAATATATGATGACATAACAAATGATAATATTTTAAATATTTAATTAATCATAATTTGGAAAATTGTAAAATTTCCCAGCATACTCTATGATGTTTAGTCTTTAGGTATCTTATTTAAGATTGTAAAGTCTTTAGATTTTTTAAATATCCATGACTTATAACTTTCATTCCCTCCGTATTATAACAACTTTTCATATTTCTTACTTTCTTTGTTACATGCTGGGCACATGTGTGATTATTGTCTTCTAATTAAATAAATAATTCTTTTGCTATGTTGAATTTGGGATGCAGTCAATTTATTTTATTTTATTTTTATTTCAATTAAATGTATTTCCAAGATTTTTGTTTTTTTTTTTTTATTTTTTTCTGCCACAACTATAGTACTGTGTCTTCATTATTATAATGGAAATAAAGTGAATTTTTTGGCTGTTTCTCGTGATGCACTTCCATAATAAATCCATAGAAAGTAATTTAGTCACCTCTTCATATATTTGTTTGCCATTCGACTACCCATTGTTGTGAATTTTCTAATCAACTGCTAATCTTTACTCTACATTCTTATGTGACATTGAGTGTTCGCCATATTTTGTTTACTCCTGGAATTAAATGCAATCCTCATAAATAATAAACAAACCATCTTTTATTAATAGCATATCTGTATTTGCAAGTGTATTGAGAGAAGTGCCACAATAGTATACTCACTAATATGAGATGGAAGAAAAGTGAAATGAGTCTTCTCGATGGATTTGGGTTGATTTTTTACACTTTTAAAAATAAAATTATTTTATTATTTTAAATTTTATTCTATTTTTTCAGTGTTCCAAGATTCATTGTTTATGTACCACAGTCAATGCTCCCTGCAAAAGTGCCCTCCTTAATACCCACCACCAGTCTCACCTAACTCCCTACCTCCTCCCCTCCAAAACCCTCAGTTTGTTTCTCAGAGTCCACAGTAATGAATACCACAAAAGGTACTGTGCACACCAGACAGTACATTTTATTATTATTTACACTTTTAAAATAAATTAAAAACATATCATCACCGCACATACAGGAAATGCACATCAGCATTGCATTCAAACCATGATCGTCTCTCCCCAACTTCCCCAGAAAGTTAAAACATCTTTAATTATGTTTTAGTCAGTCCCATATGTTTCTTTGTAATGATATCATAAATATTTGTATCTTCAAATATCTCTGTGCATCTATTTTGAGCTTTACATTTTTTTGAACATGAATAAAGGAAATCTCATTCAAAATGGTGTCCAGAAGCCATGAGAAGGGAGTTCTCATGCACTACCACTTATTGTAGGTTCATTCATTCGTTCATAGTTCAGCAAGAAGGAAAATTTCCTCTTGGTCGCGCAACAGCAAGCTGCCCCTGGCCTGCAGATAATGAGTTGATACTCTTTTGAATTATCATTTCCCTCCAATAATTTTTTTTCCAGAACAACCTGTTCTAACTTCTTCCTCTCCTCTATAAAAGGATGCTCTCCTTTGTTCTCTTGATTTTTCTATGACTTGCCATAGTTTGCATGTTCTCAATTGTAATACTTCTGGTATTACAGAAGATACTCATTTGCTACTAATTAACATTTGCTATTTAATTTTTAAGGTTGACAATTCAAAATATCATACTAAAACTGTTCTTCTGTCTTTCATTTTTCTCAATTGTTTTTGTCTTGGAGTTACATTATTGCAAGCAGTGATGGTTTATAACTGCTATGTAGTGTTACATTATTTCAACAACATATTCCTTTTTGTTCTCCAATTCTGTGGTATTATAAAAACAAGTTCAATGAGTGTATTTGGACAAGTCTTCCTGTGAAAGTAAGAGTTGCTTTAGGACAAACACCCAGGACAGAAATAAATGGATTTTAGAACCAGGTAATTCCTGATTATTTTCCAAAGTGATTGAGCAAATTTATACTCCTATCTTTAATGCATCAGACTTTGTATTTTGCTCCACAACAATATGAAAATCTGGTATATTTGCTCATTTAATTATTTGCCAAAAATGAGTGTGCAATACTATCTAATGGTTTTGTTTTCATTTCCATGATTATTAATTATACTCAGTATCATTTTATGGGTTTATTAGTCATCCATGATTTCTGTTAAGTTACCATCCATGCCTTTTGCATACATTTTTTTTCCCCTTGTGGGATGTTGTCTTCAGGGATTCCTAAACATTTTACATCTATTCACTTGCTGATTCACTCATGTATCTAACTGCTTAGGTGAACTTTCCAGTTGAATGGCTCTTATACATCTCTGATGTAACAAGATCAATCTTGTATCTTGATCCCCCATCCCATAGTTTTCCAGGCACATCCTTCCTCATTCCTATGGACGGCAGTGGCATCCTTCAATGCCTCAGGCCCAAAGATTTGGGGTCACCCAATTGTGCTCTGATCTGCTCACACTCTTGTGTCCCATCCACTGGGATTTCTATGGTCTCTACCTCCAAACTCATCCAGAATCAGTTGACTTCTCACCACCTCCACTGTAACTACCTTGCTCTGAGCCACATGTATCTCTCATATGGATTTCTGAAATGTTTGCTTAATCTCCCTACCTCTACCCATGACCCTCAGCAAACTACTCTCAACATAGTAGCTAAAATCAAACATGAAAGCCAGATTATAGCCTTTGCTTAATGGCTTTCCATTGACCTTGGAGCCAAATTCACAGTCCTTATGAAGTCTTCCAAGATTCTGCCAGTAATGTTTCTAGATATCTCTGACCTCATTTCTTACTGCACTAACCTCTTCTTCATGCCAACAAACTGACATCCATGCAGTTCTGGAACATACTGTCCACAGTCTTCTACCAAATGTGTATGGGAATAATTCTCTCCTTGCTTTCTAGTCTGTGCTCTAAAGTTACTATTCAAACAGGCCTAGATGAACTTCCCAATATTACCCTCATTATTTTTTATTGGTCTTAACTTTGCTACTTTTTCTTTTACCAAATCACCAATACTCTTCTAACATTCTGCATAATTTACTTACCTATTCTGTGTATATTTAGTGTCTGTTTTTCCCCCAATGCACATACACACACACTCAACCTAAAATATACTGTGCTCCTAAGCAGGGATTTTTGTTTGTGTTCTTCTTTTATAATCTTATTTTATTTAAATTCAATTAATTGACATATAGTGTATCATTAGTTTTAGATGCAGACTTTAGTTATTCATCAATCACATATAATACCTGGTGCTGATTCTATCACATGCTTTTCTTAATGCCCATCACATTTTCTTTATCTCCCTCCACTCCAGCAACCGTCAAATTGTTTTCTAAAGTTAAGGATATCTTATGTTTGTCTCCTTCTATGATTTAATCTCATTTTATTTTTCCCTCCCTTCCCCTATCATCCTTCATTTTGTTTCTTACATTATACATATGAAGTGATGTGATAATTATCTACTGCTGATTCACTTATTTCTCTTAGCATAATATACTCCAGTTCAATCAATGTAGCTGCAAAAGATAAGATTTCATCCATTTTGATGTCTGAGTAATATCTCCTTTGTATATATACCACATCTTCTTTATCCATTCTTCTGTTGATGGATGCCTGGGCTCTTTCCATAGTTTGGCTATTGTGTACACTGTTGTTCTGGAACATTGGGGAGCATGTACTCCTTTGAATCACTATGTTTGTATCCTTTGGATAAATACATTGTAGTGTAAATGCTGGGTCATATGGTAGTTCTATTTTTAACATTTTGAGAAACCTCCATGCTGTTTTATAGATTGGCTGTACCAGCTTGCATTCCCATTTCTGGGTTCCCCATTTCTGTTCTATTGATCTATGTGTCTGTTTCTGTGCCAGTACCATACTCTCTTGGTGATTACAGCTTGAAATCTGGTATTGTAACTCCACCAACTTTGGTTTTCTTTTTGAAATTGCTTTGGCATTTGTGTGTGTGTGGTTCCAAACAAATTTTAGATTTTTTCTCTAGTTTTGTGAAAAATGCTCTTGGTATTTTGATAGGGGTTGCATTAAATGTGTAGATTGCTTTCGGTAGTATGGATATTTTAACAGTATTTATTCTTCCAATCCAACAATGGAATGTCTTTCCATTTCTTTTTGACATTTTCAATTTCTTTTATTGATGTTTTATAGTTTTCAGAATACAGGTCTTTCAAGTTTTTGGTTAAGTTTATTCTTGATATCTTATTTTTTTGGTGCAGTTGTAAAAAGATTGTTTTCTTAATTTCTCTTTTGGCTACTCTATCATTGGTGTGTAGAAATACAACAGATTTCTGTATATTATCATTATATCCTGTGACTTTGCTGAATTAATTTATCACTTCTATTAGTTTTTAGTGGATTTTTATTATTATGCTTAATTAACCAGCATATAGTACATCATTGATTTTTTTTTAAATTAAAATTTTTATTTATTTTCAGCGTAAGAGTATTCATTGTTTTTTCACCACACCCAGTGCTCCATGCAATCTGTGCCCTCCCCAATACCCACCACCTGGTTCCCCCACCCTCCCACCCCCCGCCCCTTCAAAACCCTCAGGTTGTTTTTCAGAGTCCATAGTCTCTCATGGTTCACCTCCCCTTCCAATGTCCCTCAAATCCCTTCTCCTCTCTATCTACCCTTGTCCTCTATATTATTTGTTATGCTCCACCAATAAGTGAAACCATATGATACTTGACTTTCTCTGTTTGACTTATTTCACTCAGCATAATCTCTTCCAGTCCTGTCCATGTTGCTACAAAAGTTGGGTATTCGTCCTTTCTGATGGAGGCATAATACTCCATAGTGTATATGGACCACATCTTCCTTATCCATTCGTCCCTTGAAGGGCATCTTGGTTCTTTCCACAGTTTGGCGACCGTGGCCATTGCTGCTATAAACATTGGGGTACAGATGGCCCTTCTTTTCACTCCATCTGTATCTTTGGGGTAAATACCCAGCAGTGCAATTGCAGGGTCATAGGGAAGATCTATTTTTAATTTCCTGAGGAATCTCCATACTGTTCTCCAAAGTGGCTGCACCAGTTTGCATTCCCACCAACAGTGGAAGAGGGTTCCCCTTTCTCCACATCCTCTCCAACACACGTTGTTTCCTGTATTGCGAATTTTGGCCATTCTAACTGGTGGAAGGTGGTATCTCAATGTGGTTTTGATTTGAATCTCCCTGATGGCTAGTGATGATGAACATTTTTTCATGTGTCTGGTAGCCATTTGTATGTCTTCATTGGAGAAGTGTCTGTTCATATCTTCTGCCCATTTTTTAATATGATCATCTGTTTTGTGTGTGTTGAGTTTGAGGAGTTCTTTATAGATCCTGGATATCAACCTTTTATCTGTACTGTCATTTGCAAATATCTTCTCCCATTCCGTGGGTTGCCTCTTTGTTTTGATGACTGTTTCTTTTGCTATGCAGAAGCTTTTGATCTTGATGAAGTCCCAAAAGTTCATCTTTGCCTTTGTTTCCTTCACCTTTGGAGACATATCTTGAAAGAAGTTGCTGTGGCTGATATCAAAGAGGTTACTTCCTATGTTCTCCTCAAGGATTCTGATGGATTCCTGTCTCACATTGAGGTCTTTTATCCATTTCGAGTTTATCTTTGTGTACGGTGTAAGAGAATGGTCAAGTTTCATTCTTCTACATATAGCTGTCCAGTTTTCCCAGCACCATTTATTGAAGAGACTGTCTTTTTTCCACTGGATATTGCAGAAAGGCAAATTAGAGAATCGATTCCATTTACTATAGCACCAAAAACCATAAGATACCTCGGAATAAACCTAACCAAAGAGGTTAAAGATCTGTACTCGAGGAACTACAGAACACTCCTAAAAGAAATTGAAGAAGACACAAAAAGATGGAAGACCATTCCATGCTCTTGGATCGGAAGAATAAACATCGTTAAAATGTCTATACTGCCCAGAGCAATCTATACTTTTAATGCCATTCCGATCAAAATTCCACCAGTATTTTTCAAAGAACTGGAGCAAATAATCCTAAAATTTGTATGGAATCAGAAGAGACCCCGAATTGCTAAGGAAATGTTGAAAAACAAAAATAAAACTGGTGGCATCACGTTACCTGATTTCAAGCTTTACTACAAAGCTGCGATCACCAAGACAGCATGGTACTGGCATAAAAACAGACACATGGACCAGTGGAACAGATTAGAGAGCCTAGATATGGACCCTCAACTCTATGGTCAAATAATCTTTGACAAAACATCATTGATTTTTGAAGTAGTCCTCACTAATTCATTAGCGGCATATAACACCCAGTGCTCATCATCATATGTGCCTTCCTTAATACCTATCACCCAGTTACCACATCCCACACACCCCTCCATTCTGTAACCCTGTTTGGTTCTTGGAGTCTAGACACTCCTATGGTTTGTCTCCCTCTCTGATTTCTTCCCATTTAGTTTTCCCTCCCTTCCCCTGTGGTCCTTCGCACTATTCCTTATGCTCGTATGTGACTGAAATTATGATAATTTTCTTTCTCCGCTTGACTTATTTCACTTAGAATAATACCTTCCAGTTCTATCCATGTTGATGCAAATGGTAGGTATCCATCCTTTCTGATGGCTGAGTAATATTCCTTTGTATATATGAAACACATATACGTTTATTCACTCATCTGTTGAAGGGCATCTCAGCTCCTTCCACAATTTGGCTATCATGAACATTGCTACTATGTACACTGGGGTGCAAATATGCCTTCTTTTCACTATGTCTGTATCTTTAGGTTGAATACCTTGTAGTGCTATTTCTGGGTCATTAGGTAGCTCTATTTTTAACTTTTTGAGGAACTTTCTATACTGTTTTCCAGAGTAGCTGTACCACTTGCATTCCCACCAACAGTGTAAGAGGTTTCCCTTTCTCCACATCCTCATCATTTGTTATTCCAGACTTGTTAATTTTTGCCATTCTAAGTGGTGTAAGGTAATATCTCATTGTGGGTTTGGTTTATATTTTCCCGATGTCTAGCTATGTTTAATATTTTTTCATGTGTCTTTTAGCCATTTGTGTGTTTTTGGTGGATTCTTTAGGGTTTTCTATATATAATATCAGGTCATCTGCACATAGTAAACGTTTTGCTTTTTACTTATTGCTTTGGATGTCTTTTATTTTTGTTGTTGTCTAATTGTTGTGTCTAGAACTTCCAGTAGTATGTTGAATACGAATGATAAGATGGGAAATTCTTGTCTTTTTCTTGACCTTAAGGGAAATTTTCTCAGTTTTTCTCCATTGAATATGTTAGTTATAGGGTTTTCATATAAGGCCTTTATTGTGTTGAATTATGTTCCCTCTAAGCATACTATGTTGAGAATATTTATTGTCCAATGAGCGTTTTACTTGGTCTAATATTTTTTCCTTCATTTATTTAAATGATAATTTTTAAATACTCTGTTATTGATATGATGTGTCATATTAAATTTTTTGAAATTATTAAAGCACACTTGCATCCAGGGAATGGATTTCACTTTATCTTGGTGAATATTATTTATGTATTGTTGATTTGGTTTTCTAATATTTAATTGTGGATTTTTATATATCACTTCATCAGGAAAATTAGAGTGTAGGTCCCCTTTTTTGTGGTGTCTTTGTTTGGTATTGGTATCAGGGTAATGTTGATTTCATAGAATGGATTCAAAAGACTTTTTTTTCCTTCTCCAGTTTTTTGAATAATTTAAAAACAATAGATGTTAACTCTTCTATGAATGTTTGGTAAAATTCCCCTGAGACATTCTATGGTCCTGGACTTCCATTTGTTGGGAATTTTTGTTTTGTTTTGTTTCGTTTCTGATTTAGTTTTATTGGTGATAATTGGTCTGTTCAAATTTTCTATTTCTTTCTGCTTTAATTTTGATAGTTCATTTTTGGGGATTTATCCATTTATTCGAAGTTGGCCAATTCTTTGGCAAATTTTTCAAACATTCTTTAAGAATTGTTTATATTTCTGGGATGTTGGTTGTTATGTTTCTTCTATCCTTTCTGATTTTGTTCATTTGAGTCCTTGTTGGGGTTTTATCAATTTTGTTTATCTTTCCATGGAACCCACCCCTGGTTTTTTTGATCTGTTCTATTGTTTCTCATAGTTTCTATACCATTTATTTCTGGAAATACTCTATTATTTCCTTCCTCTGCTGGTTCTGATTTTTTTGGCTCTTCTCTCTCTACCTCCTTTAGGTGTAAGGTTAGGTTTTTAATTTGTGTTTTTCTTGCTTCTTGAGTTAGGCCTGTATTGTAGGAAAATTATCTCTTTTTTTAAGATTTTATTTATTTATTTGACAGAGAGAGATCACAAGTAGGCAGGCAGAGAGAGGGGAAGCAGGTTCTCTTCTGAGCAGAGAGCTCAATGTGGAGCTCAATCCTAGGACCCTGAGATCATGACCTGAGCTGAAGGCAGAGGCCCAACCCACTGAGCCACCCAGGCACCCCATAAAATTCCCTTTTAAAAGTGCTTTTGTTTACATCCCAAAGGGTTGGGACAATTTTTTTTTCAGTTTCATTTGCTTCTGTGTATTTTTTTTTTAAATTTCTTCTTTGATTTGCTGGTTGTTTAATAGTATGTCATTTAACCACCATGTATTTCTCATACTTCCAGAATTTTCCTCATGATTGATTTATGGTATCATAACATTGTGTACAGAAAAGATGCATGGTATTATTTTGATCTTTTTAAATTTGTTGAGGGCTGATTTGTGACCCATATGCGAACTATTCTGGAGAATGTCCCATGTTCTCTTGAAAGGAATGTGCATTATGCTGCTTTAGGATAGAATGTTTTGAATATATATTTTAAATCTATCTGTTCTGGTGTGTCATTCGAAGTCATTATTTCCTTGTTGATTTTCTATTTGGGCGCTCTGTCCATTTGTGTATGTGGGGTGTTAAATTCCCTTACTATAATTGCATTACTATCAACTAGTTACTTTATGTCTGTTTTTAACTATCTGATTTTATTTTTTAATATATTATTTTAAGATTTTGTTTTATTTATTTCACAGAGAAAGATCACAAGTAGGCAGAGAGGGAGGGGGAAGCAGGCTTCCTGCCAAGAAGAGAACCCCATGTGGGGCTCAATCCCAGGACCCTGGGATCATGACCCGAGCCAAAGACAGAGGCTTTAATCCACTGAGCCACCCAGGTGCCCTAATATTTTTCATTTTTTAAAATAATTTAATTATTTATTTACCATAGAAAGCACAAGCAGGGGAGTAGCATGCAGAGGGAGAACCAGGCTCCTTGTTCAGGAAAGGGTCCAATTCAGGACTTAATCCCAGGGCCCTGGGATCACCACCTGAGTCAAAAGCAGATGCTTATCAGACTGAGCCACACAGTCATCCAGTTACTATTTTATGTATTTGGGTGCTCCCATATTGAGTGCATAAAAATTTATAATTGTTATATCTTTTTGTTGGATCATTGTCTTTATTATTATACAGTGTTTCTCTTTGTCTCCTTTTATAACACTTGTTTTAAATGTTTTGTCTAACATAAGTATTGCTCCTTTGGCTTTCCTTTGACCTGCATTTGTATGATAAGTCTTTCTCCATCCCCTCACTTCTCACTTTCAATCTGCTGGTGTCTTTATGTCTGAAATGAGCATATAGATGAGTCTTGATTTCTTGTTGTTGTTTTTTTTTTAATATATATTCTGTCATCCTATGTCTTTTGATTGTAATGTTTAGTCCATTTACATTCAAAGTAATTTTTATATGTGTGTATTTATTACCATTTTGTTACTTGTTTTGTGGCTGTTTTTGTAATTTTTCTCTGATCCTTTCTTTTCTTACTCTATTTCATGATTTGCAGGACTTATTTAGAGATACACTTGGATTTATTTCTCCTCTGTGCATATCTATTACTTTTTTGGATTTGTGGTTACTGTTTGGTTTGTATATACCATCATCTGTGTATAACAGCCTATATTAAGTTGGTGGTTGCTTCATCTTGAAACTATCTACTTCTGTCTAACTCTTTCCCACATTTCAGATATATGGTGCCATATTTTACATCTTTTTATTTTTGAACCCTTTGACTGATGCTTATAGAAATATTTATATTGCTTTTTTGTTTCCTACTTTTCATATTATTTCTTGATGCCTTCCCTTTCTATACAGAGTCCTTTTAACATTTCTTCTAGGACCGGTTTAGTGGTCATCAACTCTTTTACTTTTTGTTTGTCTGAGAAACTCTCTATTTCTCCTTTTATTCTGAATGATAACCTTGTTCAATGGAGTATTGTTGTCTGCAGATTTTTTCCTGTCATCACTTTCGTTATGCCATGCCATTCTCTTCTGGACTACAATGTTTCTGTTGGAAAAATCTTCTCATAGCCTTACAGGGCTTTATATGTAACTTCTTTCTTTTCTCTTGCTGCTTTTATTTTTTTTTCTCTTTTTCACTACTTTTTTTGAGATTTATTTATTTATTTATTTGACAGTCAGAGATCACAAGTAGGCATAGAAGCAGGCAGAGAGAGAGGAGGAAGTAGGCTCCCCACTGAGCAGAGAGCCTGATGTGGGGCTCAATCCCAGGACCCTGGGATCACGACCTGAGCAGAAGGCAGAGGCTTTAACCCACTGAGCCACCCAGGGGTCCCTTTTTCACTACTTTTTACCGTCTTAATTAGGTGTCTTGGTGTGAATCTCCTTGGGTCAGTTTTTTGAGGGGCTTCTCTATGCCTTTTGAATCTGGGTATCTGTTTCTTTTCCCAAATTTGGGAAGTTTCCAGCTATTATTTCTTCAAATGAATTTTCTGTACTCTTTTCTCTCCTCTTCTTTTTCTTATTCTCCTTCTGGGGTTCCTATAATGTAAATGTTATTATACTTGATCCAGTCAATGAGTTCCCTAAGTCTATTCTCATTTTGCATAATTTTCTTTCACGTGTTCAAGTTGATTTCTTGATGCCCTCTGCTTTTTTTCCCTCAAGTCCAGTGAGTGCCCTTATAATTATTACTTTATAGTCTTTATGAGGTATATTACTTTTATCTGTTTCACTCAGGTCTGTTACTATGATTTCGTCCTGTTGTTTCATTTGGGAAAGTTTCTTCTTTTCCCTCATTTTTTCTAGCTCTTTGTGTCCATTTTTGGGTATTATGGAAGTCTGCTAATGTTTCCTGCTCTTGAAGATAGTGGGAATGATGCACACTTTTAACAAAGTGACTCTGGTTCTCTTTCACAAGGGATGTGTAGTCACTTTGGAGATGAGGGCTGCCACTACACAAAGCTCATTCTGGTGGGCCCACAGTGCTCACAAAGTATGCATGGTGGTCCTCTTCCATAGGGTTCATGAAGTTTCTGCAGAAAGTAGGGCTGGCTGGGCCTGTTTCACAAAGTGCCCATACATGGGGCTATGGTGCCCTCAACACTTATGTGCTGGTCCTCTTCCACAGGGGACTTACAGATGCTGTAAGCACCAGGATGGTTGTAGCTGTTCAACAAACCCTGGATGGATATTGCAGTTTTAATAAGGTGCACTCATTTTCTCTGAGTGTTGACCAAAGACAAGGACCCAATCCTCTCAAAACACTTGAGTTAGGAGACATAGTTTTGCAATATTTTCACAGGTCTTCTTGGGGGAGGGAACCCGCAGTGCCAGGAATAAGGCAAGTATGACTAGAAAAGGCAGATCTAGTGAGTGGCAGAAGGGCAGGACTTGGTGTAAGAAAAATTATTTAGTGAATGTCATCACAGTACTTGTTCCTGTAGGTAGCCCTATGTTTATGATGAAGGACAATGGAGAGAAATGGATGCTGTCAGCTCTTACGTTCCTGAAGGGGTCTCCCTAAAATCCTTGACTCTCTGGGATACACTCTAAATCTGAATCTGAAATGAGTAAATAACTCTCCTTCCCATATTCCCCAGGTGTTTTTCAAAGTCTACTTCTATGCTGTTTCCATCAGCTGTTTTTTGTGATGTCTTTGTAGGGATAGAGACTCAGCTTCCTAATGCCCTCTGGATTTTGGAAGAAAGCCAAGTCCATTGGTACTTAAAATTCCAGGCTTTAAGCCATGCTGGTTGTAGGAATCCAGAAAATTTTGAACTCCTTGATTTCAAAGCCAAATATTATGGAATTCATGTTGGATCCCTGTTGTGATAGTGCATTTTTCTCCCTTCTCCATGCCCCTGGACTCTCCACCTCAGTTGGTCAGGACCCTTTTAACTCTCCACCATATGTCCACCTTTCCTACCATCTTTAATGTGCCCTCTTCTCTACCTTTAGCTGTGGATTTCATTCTGATAGTCATCAGATCCTTTTCTGAGTTATTTACACTTTAAGTGTTATCTAGTTGTGTCTGTGGGAGAAGGCAAGTTTAGGTTCCTCCTACTCTGCTATATTCACAGTGTCCTTGAGTTGATATTTTATAATTGACTCCTAAGTTATAAATTGTGTTTGCCTGAATTAAGATATAAATAAAAAGGTACTTTGCAATTGATTGATAACCCCTCTAAATACTTTTGTTCTATGAGTTTGCCTTTATCTTTTTATGTATTTATTTTTAATTTTGTCATTTTATTATTGTTGAAGAAAGTGGTAGTTTGTTATGAAGAGACTCTTGTAGTCTGAATTTTGCTGGATGCATATTCATGATGTCATCTTCCTTTAAACCCTGTAATTACCATTAATTTATTGTTAGATATAAATATTTGATGATTTCATTTTTTGGAAAGATGACTATATATGTGGTTCTTTCTATTTTGAAGTTTTTTAGCAAACTCTAAAAATTGTTGCACAGATTTATGCGGTCATTAGAATATGCAAAGTGATGTTATTGACATTGTATCTTTCTTCTTCATTTCTTAGCTGAAATCTTTTTTGAAGACAACCAACTCACCATACATAATCCAATCATTTGGCAACCTTCTTTTCCTGATATACAGATTATATAGGAAGTGAAAAATACTATTTTTTTTTGACTAGGTTTAATGGGTCTGTTCCTTAAAATCTTCCAGTGTTCACCAAAACACTTTGGGATAATTTGAAACGCATTAATTTAAACATATCTTCTGTGTGAAATTCCTGAAATCACTACCCATATTAGTACACAAAAGTCCAGTCCTTGGCAGTAGAAGCACATAACTTGTTGCCTAGATCCATTTGCTGTGACCCTATTTTGTCACATTCATGTTTTCTGGTGTGACCACAAATTCCCAGATTGTTATACACAAATTCTACTCCTTACCTGTAGCTTTTCATTACTCTAAGGATTTGTGATTCTTTTTATAGGAAATAGTTTTTAGATACCACAATCACAGGGATGATAGTGTTCATTGTTTTTATAGTAGTTGTCATTTCTAACTCTTTTAATGGGCAAAGCTATGAGTAAAGCACAGTTTAAAGGTAAACTACATCATGAGTTCCTGTATTTTTTTAATCTTGTAAAATTTTTGTTGCTAAAAATTGGGAGTCTGTATGGAAGATTTGATGTATTTTATCTTGAAATCACATAAGTTAACTGAAAACATACAAAAAGTTTTTGAAATTATTTGCCTTTAGGTTGTATCACATGGCATACACACAGTCAAGTTACTCTGTTTTAAAGTCATTTGGGTCATTTATAATACAAGATATTTGACTATAATAAAAATTTCAAAGTGCTATAAACTTTTAGAGATGTTTGTAACACTCCTTGTTCAAAGTTAACTTACCACACATACTGTCCTTAAAATGTAGAAGTTGCACTAAAATATTTATTTATGTATTTTACAGAGAGAAAGAACATGCATGAGTGGGGGTAGGGACAGAGGAAAAGGAAGAAACCTCACGCAGACTCTCTGATGAGCCTGATGGAGGTCTCTATCCCAGAATGTTAAGATCATGACCAAAATCAAGAGTAGGAGGCTTCACTGACTTAGACATCCAGATGACCAAGAGATTGCATTTATTTTATTTGTTTTATTTTATTTATTATTTTTTCAGTGTTTCAAGATTCCCTGTATATGCACCACAAGCAGTGCTTCACATGCCTTCCATCAGGCTCACCTAACCCCTCACTTCTCTCCCCTCCAAAACCCTCAGTATGCTTCTCAGAGTCCATAGTCTCTCATGATTCATCTCCCCCTCCAAATTCCCCCAATTCATTTTTCCTTTCCTTCTACTAATGTCCTCTGTGTTATTCCTTATGCTCCCACAAGTAAGTGAAACCATATGATAACTGAGGTAACATTTTTTTTTCTGACCTGGACTTGCCTTTTTTTAAAATTTCTTTTCAGTGTAACAGAATTCATTGTTTATGCACTACACCCACTGCCACATGCTATACATGTCCTCCATAATGCCCACAACCTGGCTCCACTGACCTCCTACCCCCCGACCCTTCAAAACCTTCAGATTGTTTTCATAGTCCATAGTCACTCATGGTTCATCTCCCCTTTAAATTTCCCTCAACTCCCTTCTCCTCTACATCTCCCCATGTCATCCATGTTATTTGCTATGTTCCACAAATAAGTGAAACCATATGATAATTAAGTCTCTCTGCTTGACTTATTTCACTCAGCACAATCTCTTCCAGTCCCGTCCATGTTGCTACAAAAGTTGGGTATTCATCCTTTCTGATGGAGGCATAATACTCCATAGTGTCTATGGACCACATCTTCCTTATCCATTCGTCTATTGAAGGGCATCTTGCTTCTTTCCACGGTTTAGAGACTGTGGACATTGCCGCTATAAACACTGGGGTAAAGATGGCCCTTCTTTTCACTCTATCTGTATCTTTGGGGTAAATACCCAGTAGTGCCATTGCAGGGTCATAGGGAAGCTCTATTTTTAATTTTTTAAGGAATCTCCACAGTTTTCCAAAGTGGCTGCACCACCTTGCATTCCCATCAACAGTGTAAGAGGGTTCCCCTTTCTCCGCATCCTCTCCAACACATGTTGTTTCCTGTCTTGCTAATTTTGGCCATTCTAACTGGTGTAAGGTGGTATCTCAATGTGGTTTTAATTAGAATCTCCCTGATGGCTAGTGATGATGAATATTTTTTCATGTGTCTGAGAGCCATTTGTATGTCTTCATTGGAGAAGTGTCGGTTCATATCTTCTGCCCATTTTTTGACATGATTATCTGTTTTGTGTGTGTTGAGTTTGAGAAGTTCTTTATAGATCCTGGATATCAACCTTTTGTCTGTACTGTCATTTGCAAATATCTTCTCCCATTCCCTGTGTTGCCTCTTTGTTTTGTTGACTGTTTCCTTTGCTGTGCAAAAGCTTTTGCTCTTGATGAAGTCGCAAAACTTCATTTTCATTTTTGTTTCCTTTGCCTTTGGAGACATATCTTGAAATAAGTTGTTGTGGTTGATATCAAAGAGGTTACTGCCTATGTTCTCCTCTAGGATTCTGATGGATTTCTGTCTCACATTGAGGTCTTTTATCCATTTCAAGTTTATCTTTGTGTACAGTGTAAGCGAATGGTCAAGTTTCATTCATCGACATATAGCTATAGAATTTTCCCAGCACCATATATTGAAGAGACTGTCTTTTTCCAACTGGATATTTTCTTTCCTGGTTTGTCGAAGATTATTTGACCATTGAGTTGAGGGTCCATATCTGGGCTCTCTACTCTGTTCTCCTGGTCTATGTGTCTATTTTTACGCCAGTACCATGCTGTCTTGGTGATCACAGCTTTGTAGTAAACCTTGAAATCAGGTAATGTGATGCACCCAGGTTTGTTTTTCTTTATCAACATTTCCTTAGCAATTCGGGGTCTCTTCTGATTCCATACAAATTTTAGGATTATTTGCTCCAGCTCTTTGAAAAATACCAGTGGAATTTTCATCAGAATGACATTAAAAGGATAGGTTGCTCTAGGCAGTATAGACATTTTAACAATGTTTATTCTTCTGATCAAAAAGCATGGAATGGTCTTCCATCTTTTTGTGTCTTCTTCATTTTCTTTCATGAGTGTTCTATAGTTCCTCGAGTACAGATCCTTTACCACTTTGGTTAGGTTTATTCCCAGGTGTCTTATGGTTCTTGGAGCTATAGTAAATGGAATCGATTCTCTAATTTCCCTTTCTGTATTTTAATTGTTAGTGTATAAGAAAGCCACTGATTTCTTTACATTGACTTTGTATCCTGCCACGTTACTGAATTGCTGTATGAGTTCGAGAAGTTTGGGGGTGGTGTCTTTGGGGTTTTCCATATAAAGAATCATGTCATCTGCGAAGAGAGAGAGTTTGACTTCTTCCTTGCCAATTTGGATACCTTTTATTTCTCTTTGTTGTCTGATTGCTGTTGCTAGGACTTCTAATACAATGTTGAACAAGAGAGGTGAGAGTGGGCATCCTTGTCGTGTTCCTGATCTCAACAGGAAGGCTGTGAGCTTTTTCCCATTGAGTATGATATTTGCTGTGGGTCTTTCCTAGATAGATTTTATGAAGTTCAGGAATGTTCCCTCTATCCCTATACTTTGAAGCTTTTTAATCAGGAACGGATGCTGGATTTTGTCAAATGTTTTTTCTCCATCAATTGAGAGTACCATGTGGTTCTTTTCTCTTCTCTTATTGATTTGTTCTATCACATTGATTTGCGAATGTTGAACCATCCTTGTAACCCAGGGATGAATCCCACCTGGTCATGGTGGACAATCTTTTTAATGTGCTGTTGGATCCTGTTTGCTAGGATCTTGTTGAGAATCTTAGCATCCATATTCATCAGTGATATTGGTCTGAAATTCTCCTTTTTGGTACGGTCTTTGCTTGGTTTGGGGATCAGGGTAATGCTGGCTTCATAAAAAGTGTCTGGAAGTTTTCCTCCTGCTTCAATTTTTTGGAAAATCTTCAGGAGAATTGGTGTTGTTTCTTCTTTGAAAGTTTGGTAGAATTCCCCAGGGAATTCGTCAGGTCCTGGGCTCTTGTTTTTGGGGAGGTTTTTGATCACTGCTTCAATATCGTTACTAGATATCAGTCTATTCAGGTTGTCAATTTCTTCCTGCTTCAATTTTGGGAGTTTATAGTTTTCCAGGAATACATCCATTTCATCTAGGTTGCTTAACTTATTGGCATATAACTGTTGATAATAACTTCTGATGATTGTTTGTATTTCCTTGGTGTTAGTTGTGATCTATCATTTTCATTCAAAATTTTATTAATTTGGGCTTTCTCTCTTTTCTCTCTGGATTAGTGTGGCCAATGGTTTATTGATCTTATTGATTCTTTCAAAAAAACAGCTTCCAGTTTCATTTATACGTTCTACTGTATCTCTAGCTTCTATCTCTTTGATCTCTGCTCTAATCTTGATTATTTTCCTTCTTGTGTGTGGAGTTGGCTTAATTTGTTTTTGATTTTCCAGTTCTTTAAGGTGCAGCGATCGCTACTGTATTCTGAATTTTTCAGTTTTTTTGAGGGAGCCTTGGGTGGCTATGTATTTCCCCCTTAGGACTGCCTTTGCTGTATCCCATAGGTTTTGTACGGAAGTGTCTTCATTCT
Organism: Martes martes; assembly: GCF_963455335.1. Taxonomy (NCBI): domain Eukaryota; kingdom Metazoa; phylum Chordata; class Mammalia; order Carnivora; family Mustelidae; genus Martes; species Martes martes. The sequence goes on along the minus strand of NC_137892.1, from coordinate 12,203,721 downwards.
CATTGGTTTCCATGAATTGTTTAAGTTCTTCTTTGATCTCCTGGTTGATCCAAGCATTCGTAAACAAGGTGGTCTTTAGCTTCCAAGAGTTTGCGTTCCTTCCAAACTTTTCCTTGTGATTGAGCCCCAGTTTCAAAGCATTGTGATATGAGAATATGCAAGGAAAAATCTCAGTCTTTTGGTATCAGTTGTCCTGATTGTGACTCAGTATGTGGTCTATTCTGGAGAAGGATCCATGTGCACTTGAGAAGAATGAGTATTCTGTTGTTTTAGTGTGAAATGTTCTGTATATATCCATGAAGTCCATATTGTCCAATGTGTCATTCAATGCTCTTGTTTCTTTATTGATTTTCTCCTTCGATGATATGTCTATAACTGAGAGTGGCGTGTTCAGATCTCCTACTATTAATGTATTCATATCAATATGACTCTTTATCTTGATTAATAGTTTTCTTATGTAAATGGCTGCTCCCATATTGGAGACATAGATATTGACAACTGTTAGATCCTCTTGGTGGATAGTCCCTTTAAGAATGATGTAGTGTCCTTCTATAACTCTGACTACAGTCTTTAGTTTAAAATCTAATTTATCCGGGTGCCTGGGTGGCTCAGTGGGTTAAAGCCTCTGCCTTCGGCTCAGGTCATGATCCCGGGGTCCTGGGATTGAGCCCCACATCGGGCTCTCTGCTCAGCAGGGAGCCTGCTTCCCTCTCTCTTTGTCTCTGCCTGCCTCTCTGCCTACTTGTGACCTCTGCCTGTCAAATAAATAAATAAATAAATCTTAAAAAATAAAATAAAATCTAATTTATCTGATATGAGAATTGCTACCCCGGCCTTCTTTTGAGGCCCATTGGCATGAAACATGCTTCTCCACCCCTTCCCTTTCAGTCTGGGTGTATCCTTAGGTTCGAAATGGGTCTCTTGTAGACAACATATGGATGAGCCCTGTCATTTTGTCCAATCTGCAACCCTGTGTCATTTCATGGGTGCATTTAGGTGATTCACATTGAGATTGATTATTAACAGTTACATTTTTATTGACATCCTGTTAACTTTGAAGTCTTTCTTTCTGTAGATTGTCTCTATATTTCTGTTCAATGATATTCTTAGGATTTTTCCTCGTTTATAGAACCCCCCTTAATTATTTCCTGCAGTGTCAGCTTGGTGGTCACATACTCTTTTATGCTTTGCCGGTCTTGGAAACTCTTTATCTCTCCATCCATTTTGAATGCCAGTCTCGCTGGGTAAAGTATTCTTTGCTGCATGTTCTTCTCATTTAGTTCCTTGAATGTATTCTGCCAGCCCTACCTGGCTTGCCAGGAATCTGTGAACAGGTTTGACATTATTCTGATGGGCTTTCCTCTGTACGTAAGAAGACTCTTTGTCCTAGTGGCTTTCAAGAGATTGCATCTACAATTATGATTTCTCAATTTTACTATCAGGTGCCTGGATGTCTTTTTAGTATCTATAATCTTGGGGGGAGACTGTTCTGCCTCTAGTACATGAACGCTGGTTCCGTTCACAAGATTGGGAAAATTTTCATGGAGAATTTGTTCCACTATATCTTCTAGACTTCTTTCTTTCTCCTCCCCTTCAGGGATTCCAATAATTCTGACTTTGGAACATTTCATGGCATCATTTATTTCCCTGATTCTGTTTTTGTGGCTTCTAAGCTATTTGTTCCAGGCTTCCTCCTGGTCCTTTCTCTCTATCTGTTTGTCCTCCAGATCACTAATTCTATCTTCTGTCTCAGTTACCCTAGCTTTTAGAGAATTTAGATTAGATTGGAACTCATTGAGAGCATTGTGAACCTCATCCCTGGTGGCTTTCAGTTCTGCCCTAACATTGTGAACATCATCCTTTGTGGCTTTCAGTTCTGTCCTAATGAATTCCATTTTGTCATCCATGGCTTTCTGGAACCTAAATATTGCCTGGATAATTGTTAGCCTGAATTCCCTTTCCAACAAATTGTCTATGTCGATAGCCATTAGCTCTGTTGCAGAAGGCCCAGCCTCTGAATTTTTCTTCTGTTGGGCCTTCCTCCTCCTGGTCATTTTGGTGAGAGATGGCTGAATGGATGTAGCTGGATGTATCAACCGTGGTGCAGTCAAGGTACACCCTGGAACGCTTCTGAGAAATCAGCAGTCCCCACCCAAATGAAAGAAAAAAGAAGGAGAAAAAAAAGAAAAAAACAAGAGAGAGAGAGAGAGAGAGGGGGAGGGAGAGAGAGACAGGAAAAAAAGAAAGAAAAAAAAAAAGAGAGGGCCCAGCCCAAATGGGCCCCAATGTAAGATTTATGAGGTAGACAAACAAAAAAAGACAATTAAAAAGACTGACAAAAGTAAATGACAAGAGAAAAATATATATATATATAAGAAAAATATATATTTTTTTCTCTTGTCATCTACTTGTTAATGTATATATATATATATAAGAAAATATATATATATATTTTTTTCTCTTGTCATCTACTTTTGTCAGCCTTCTTAATTGTCTTTTTTGTTTGTTTTGTTTGTGTATATATATATATGCAAGTCAAAAATAAGAACCTCTTCAAAAAGAACCCCAAGTATAAGATTTATATAGTACCAAGACAAACACAAATACATAGAACCCCTGGCGGAAGAAAAGGATGGGAGAGTGGTTTTAACTTCTCAGTGTGTGGGAGGATTGTTATTTTGATTCTTCCTGGATGTATCGTGATATCTTTGTTAAAGGACTCAACTTTCCTAAGATAAAGGGAGATTAAAAATTGGTTTACTATAGGGGTAGCATTGATTGGTGAAAGGGGACTACCTTGAAGTTTAACACTATATGAATATTAAAAAATAAAAATAAAGAAAGAATAAACTAAACTATACTAAAATGAAGTTTAAAAAGTTAAAAAAATAGAAAAGCAAAATAAAAATACGGGTATATGTATCAATAAGTTCAGGTTAAAAAGTTATTATGGAATTTGATGTACTGGACATCTCATTGTGATGGTAAATAGGTTAAAAAATTATCTATAAAAAAACAAACCAGAATGGTGGGAATGAATTAAAAATAAAAGTTGTATCTATGAAGTAGTGGTGGTTGTTCTCTTGTCTTTTTTTTTTTTTTTTCTTGTTGGCTTTCTGGGGGAGGGGCCTGCCACGTGGGTTTTTCAGACAGTGTTTCCTGAGTTAAGTCCTCCCACCCCCTCAAGGGTCTGGGTTCTGAGGTAACCTATTTTTCAGGCTTTTGTTTTCTGGAGGTTTTTTGTTTGTTCATTTGTTTTCTCTTGCCTTGACAGCTTTTGATGGTTTTTGGAGGTTTAGAGGAAAGCAAACTGCACCCAGACCTCCCTCTCAGAGAGAAGCCTCAGTCTGTTCACCTCTTGCTGCTCCAGAGCACATAAGTCCCCCCTCGGCCACTGGCAGAGCATGTTCCGAGTCGCGGTCCCTGGGGACACAGGGACTCCTGCTTGTTCCCAAAACCACGACGGTGGTGGCTGTCTGGGCAGCTCCAGACCACCAGAGAGGTTCCAAGCAGAGATCGCACCCTGAGATTTTCCTGCTGGCCCGGGCTGGGAGTGCCTAGATTTTCCAGGTCCGAGAACACAGGACTGGTGCCTGCATGCACCTCTCTCAGGGGAGGGTGTGGGGCACGACTCAGACTCTGGTAGCACAGTGAGGCACATGCATGGGGACTGCAGAGAGGCTGTGTTTCTGCCAGCTGGTGAGGCTCCCAGCCCCTCATGGGAGCTGCACCCCATGCACTCTCAGGTGCGCTAGCAACTCAGGGACCAAGATCTGGTTTCCTCACAGCACTCTCTCTGGCTCAGCACCAGAGGTGGCTGTCCTGGGTCTGGGGACTTAAGCCCCTGTCCCTAACTGCGCTGATTCCCACAATTTCCCCCCATGATCCTTTGCTCTTTTTGAGTGTTTTCAACCAGACTCCAATTTAGTGCTGGTCCCCAGTTGCAGGGCACTCTCCTATTGGGGTTTTACTTTCCAATGTGTCGCTTCTGGTGGCTCCTTCCCCCTTTTGTTTTTCTTCCGATATCAGTCCGATGTTCTCACTCTGCTTTACCTGCCCACTGGTGTCTTCTGCTCCCAAAGAGATCCAGATATGTATAATTCTAATCTCAGGCTGGTTTCATGGGTGATCAGAGTTCTTTGGTAGGTAATCAGCTCACTTTAGGGTACAGGTTGAAACGGCTCCTCCTCCTAGTTCTCTGCCATCTTGTTCCCCGTCCTGAGGTTGCATTTTTAGGACAAATGTGAAATTAACTTATTTTTGAAAAAAAAAAAACTAGTGATATGTTTTTAAATATTAGGACTCAATGTTTGGAAATATGCCTACTATCATGAGATTTTGTTGGATAAAATTATGTAAGCGAATGATCTCTAAAATCTCATTGTATGCATACTTACAACTAGGAATAATTCTATAACCTGTTTTTAAATTGCCAAAAGAAGTAGTCCAAATCTGTTGGAGAGGAGAAGGGAGTTGAGGGAAATTGGAAGGGGAGGTGAACCATGAGAGACTATGGACTCTGAAAAACAACCTGAGGGTTTCAAAGGGGCGGGGGGTGAGAGGTTGGGGGAACCAGGTGGTGGGTACTAGGGAGGGCACGGATTGCATGGAGCACTGGGTGTGGTGAAAAAACAATGAATACTGTTACACTGAAAAGAAATAAAACATTAAAAAAAAAAACAAGCCTACAGCACTATCAGACTTGTTTGTAAGATTGAATTTCAATAACATGTTGGTATATTTATAGAAATATACTGAGAAATATCATGATTTAGTAAGCACCACAATTAATGTATTTGCTCCATTTTGGAATGAATTATGTTGTGAGATGTCATTTTTAGCTCTGATAGTCAATGAATATAAATATTACAGTATAATACACTAGAAAAGGCAGATCTAGTGAATGGCAGCAGGGCAGGGCTTGGTGTAAGAAATAATCATAACTCATCATCAGAGCCAGGTTGTTCTATTCACTAATCATGAAATATTAAATTATATGTCAAAACAAGGAGACATATTTACTTATATTGCTCTTATGAAAAAAATTAATGATTTAGTTTTATTATGTATGATTGTGATCAAAATGTGTATATCATTAATAAGTTAATAATATTAAAGCCTATTAAAATGTTACTCACTTTTCCCTGAACTTGCAATTTTATTAATATTTAAATATTTTATATTATACAGTACATAAATGTAAAATAAATATTAATGGTAGTCAAAATTTTAAAGACATAATTTTAAAGCCATACCTTACAAATGTGCCAAGTGGCATTTTGCAGCTGGTATTACTGTGGTCTCAGTCTTGGCATTCTCTCTTTCTCAATGAAATTTTACACAACCATTAATTTTGTGATCCCAAATCTGTGCTTATGACATAATTATTGGTAGATACTACTAGTAATCAGAATAATATAAATACCTCCTTCCCTTTGCTATGTATATTAACTACAAATTTGTTCAGGAATGCCAAGTGCCTGATCTCCAAATTTGCTCCTCTAGTCAGTGTTTACAGTTTGAGGTGTTGCAGTGATATAGATGTGGACAGTGTGATGTAAGTGCATGTATATTGAATGATTCTTATTTTACAAAATCATGAGATAGACTGTGAATATCTTATAAGTTTATTTATTAATTATATCTCAATAAATCTGAAATAAGAGAAAGATTCCCATGCCTTTTGATACCTCCAACTTTAGCCTTCATTCTGCCTGGACCATGATTCAGATGCCTAGGAATACAGAAGCCTAGGGAAAATTAGGTATAGCAGGAAAATGAACACACACACACACACACACGCAGAAAACAACAACAAAAAACAAACTTGAAATATACCAGTTCTTTGATGGTAGTCTTGCAAGGATATAGTCATTATTGACTGTTGCGCACCAGACTTCTGTTGCATGGGGCATAAGTCTATTTACTATTTCAAAATGACAGAAGTAGTATTCTGTATTATCTGTAGCTGAACATTAGAAAATTAACAAGGGTTTGTCTACATTTGTGTTCAGTGGACTAGGATATTTGTCCAATGAAATTTAAAAATAATCCACTTGAGGTCCAAACTCAGAATGCCCATCTCATAAAAAGAGTGTTCTAAGGCAAGTAGACAAATCATTGTTGAATATTCATTATACACTATATCAAATACTACATACAATGAAAGGGAAATCCATTTTATACCATAGTTCTCCCCATCCCACCTTCACATATTAGTATATAAATGACATAGAATACTGAAACCACTCATCTCTTATTTTTAAAATAAAAAAAAATCCTCACACGATACTCTGCAAGAAATATGGGGAAGATACAATTTCAAGTTTACATAGTATTTACTCTCTTGTGGATAACAAACATGTAATACTCTAGATTTTTAGCTACACAGAGTTCATTCTCTTCTATGTTGCATGAGGTGTACATGCCGGTATAATGGGTTAGTTAGAAATCATGCAAGATAGTCCAAAATATACATATTACAAAATGCAATGCACAATATAATGATAAAAAAGAATAATATGGAACAGTGAAACAAATTCTGAGAGGTGGGAGTCCAGAATTAGTTTCCTTTTAATTTTTTTCACTTAAAATAAAAATTCAGAATGAAAATAGATTTGAGTGTTTCAAATGATTGTTCAACATTTTTTCAAAACATGATTATGCAAGTTGGTGCAGGCACTTTGGAAAACACTGTGGAGATTCCTTAAGAAAGTAAAAATAGGGCTTTCCTATGACCCCACAATTGTACTACTGGGTATTTACCCCAATGATAAGGACGTAGTGAAAAGAAGGGCCATCTGTACCCCAATGTTTATAGCAGCAATGGCCACAGCCCCAAACTGTGGAAAGAACCAAGATGCCCTTCAATGGATGAATGGATAAAGATGTGGTCCATATACACTATGGAGTACTATGCCTCCATCAGAAAGGATGAATACCCAACTTTTGTATCAACATGGACAGGACTGGAAGAGATTATGCTGAGTGAAATAAGTCAAGCAGAGAGAGTCAATTATCATATGGTTTTGCTTATTTGTGGAGCATAAGGAATCACATGGAGGACATGGGGAGATGGAGAAGAGAAGGGAGTTGTGGGAAATTGGAGGGGGAGACAAACCATGAGAGACTCTGGGCTCTGAGGAACTAACTGAGGGTTTTGAAGGGGAGGAAGCTGGGAGGTTAGGTGAGCCTGATGGTGGGTACTATGGAGGGCACATATTTATGGAGCACTGGGTGTGGTGCATAAACAATGAATTCTGGAACACTGAAAAATAAATTAAAAAAATAAATAAAAATTTGGGGCACCTGGGTGACTCAGTGAGTTCAAGCCTCTGCCTTTGTCTCAGGTCATGATCCCAGGGGCCTGGGATCAAGCCCCACATCGGGCTCTCTGCTCAGCAGGTAGCCTGCTTCCCGCTCTCACTCTGCCTGCCTCTCTGCCTACTGGTGATCTCTCTCTGTCTCTCTGTGTCAAATACATAAAATCTTTTAAATTTTTTTTTAAGAAATGATAATGGAAGAAAAAAAAATGTCTGCTCTAATGCTTTAATGCTCTAATGTCTGCTCAGCTTGTCTGGGTGAGCAGATAGACTATGAAGTTTTTCTGATCATCAACAACAACAACAACAACACACACACACACATGCACACACACACAGAGTAACATCAACATCAAAAAGTCACTATGATAGAGCAATACAGAAACAAGTCCTCTCCTTTGACATATCTCAGCATGGAAAAAAATAATATGAATGCAGTCCAAGCCTCAGAAATGATAGGTATGTTCTTCTCCTAGTTAATATGATCTGTTGCTACTTATTTATCTATCACAGCTTAATAGTTTTTATTCTATATGTCTCCTAAGTAAATTTCTCTCATTTTCTGACCCAATCTAGGGAAAATCATCGTTGTGTGATTTTTCATTGAGTACCCCCCAAAATCCCAAATAAATCATTTCTAGCTTCCTCTTCAATGTCCGTTGCATAATGCAATAAATCCATCTTGTTCATCTACACATTCACACAGAACTGTCTTCAGCTATAAGGCATTAGAGGGATCTTCCTGTTCTTGTCTTTTATGTGTTAATTTATTTAGAATTCATCATCACAGCCTATGTAAAACATGCCAACAATAATATATGGTTATTGTTTTCATGAAGTAAATTCTAAATAAGGCAATAAAGACATGAAGCAGATTGTTTCAGGAAGATTAGTATGACAAAATACCTGTGTTTTAAAAATGTTACAGTGAAACACAAATTATAACTGTCTCAAGGGAAAATTGTACTGTATGCATTACAAAATGTCACAAAGTAATGCAATATATTTTCTTATTACAGAATGAGAGACATGATTTGATTCACAGACTGATTATTTTATAATATTACAAGCACTTTCTTTGTGAATATATATATAGCATATATATGTTATTATTTTAATGCTTACATGTGCTTACAGGAAAATGCTTATGTATATGCATATATAAGGAGAAAAATGTACATATTTTTAGAAAGATGTTGGGATATATATCATGATATATATTTATGTGAGATTGAATTTATATTACATTATAGATATTGCTAAAATTAAAAATATAAAATTGTGGAGACACTGAGAAAGCTGGGCATAGAATAAGAATGAGAGTAAAACTTTAAATGTACTGTGATTAATAGTGAAAGCTTTCATGAAAGGAAGTATTTTAGAAATATGTAAAGTGGTAAGTGTAAATCAGTAGTGTAATGGTAAGAAAGTAAGTGCATTTTAAAAATCAGGAGCTAATACAGTGATTCATAATGGAATGAAACGTTGTTGCTCTTAAGAGGGAATAGGGAAATCTGGGAAGGAAATATCTATAAATGATCAATAAAATCTGAGATGTTCTAGGAGATGATTCTGGAGTACAGAGCTGATATTCCCTTTTGAAACTACTAATGTTTCAGAAATGGAAAAATTTTCTGAATCCCTGTCTGCATCTCCTTGTTTCGGAAACTATACACAATTGGGTTTAATGTTGGGGTCACAAGAGTATAGAGTGCAGCTATCATCTTGTCTCTTTCAAATGAGTAGCTGGAAGCAGGGCGGATATAGGTGTAGATTACAGGGGAGTAGTAAAGGGACACCACTATGAGATGGGACGAGCATGTTGAGAAAGCCTTCCTCTTGCCTTCTGCTGTGCGGATGCGGAAAATGGCAGCAATGATAAAACCATAGGAGATGCAGGTGAGTGTGAAGTCACCTATGGCTAGGGTAATATCAGCAACATATACCATAATCTCATTGATTCTCACGGGGCTGCAGGACAAAGACAGCAGTGGGGGTATCTCACAGAAGAAGTGGTCAATGGTGTTTGGCCCACAGAAAGTCAGCCTCAGGATGAGACCAGTGTGTATCCAGGAATTGGTTACTGCAATCACCATGGTAATGCTCAGCAAGGTCACACACATATGGTGGTTCATAATAGTTCTGTAGCGAAGAGGGAAACAGATGGCCACATAGCGGTCATAGGCCATTGTGGTGAAGAGAACCATCTCAGCTCCTAGAGACCACGTGAAGAAGAAGAGCTGGGACATGCAGCTTTCATAGGAAATACTCCTTCCTGATGTTAGCATGGTCACCAGCATCTTTGGTATAATGCTTGTTGTGCAGATGATGTCCACCATAGCCAGTGCCAAAAGGAAAACATACATGGGTGTATGCAAAGTGGTGTTATAGATGATGGCAATGACAATCAGTGCATTGCCAAGAAAGGCCACAATGTACATGAAGAGAAAGACAATGAAGAGAACTCTCTGCAGTTCAGGTTTTTGGGTGAGGCCCAGAATCATAAACTCAGTTACAATGCTGTTATTCATCTTGCTTTGATGACAGATATTGCAGAAAATGAGCAATTGGGAATTAAGATGATCTGGGTGCTTTATTAGAAAGTGTGTGTGTGTGTGTGTGTGTGTGTGTGTGTGTGTGTGTGTGTGTGTATGTGTGTGTGTGTATGTTTGAATTTAGTGATATGTGTGATGATGTGATACAACTTAGTAGCAAGAATTCCATTTTAATGGAGTTCTGACTTCCAGGCAAAATCTTCTATTCTTCAGATGGATGTAATTTTCTGATGCATGTTCTTCAATCAATGACTCCATTGAATGGGAACCACTGGTTGAGAAAAAAAAAAAGGTAAGAAAAATGAATATATTCAAGTAATTCAATATTACCGTTTTGAGGGGCGCCTGGGTGGCTCAGTGGGTTAAAGCCTCTGCCTTCGGCTCAGGTCATGATCCCAGGGTCCTGGGATCGAGCCCCGCATCGGGCTCTCTGCTCAGCGGGGAGCCTGCTTCCCCCTCTCTCTCTCTGCCTGCCTTTCTGCCTGCTTGTGATCTCTGTCAAATAAATAAAATCTTTAAAAAAAAAAAAATATTACCGTTTTGAGTTGAAACTTATTTGAGTATAATTCACATGTATATGAAATAGAATACAAGAATTGCATATCTCACTAATAGTAACTACATGCTATCTTTCTTGAAACATATGTGAGCAGAAATATCTAGAACAAAAGAACCTGACAAGGCTAATAATAGTGGAAAGACTTCAGGGGAAAATGTCCAACAGAATATCCTGAGGCTGGATATTCAGGTACCACTGAATAATTCATTGGTATCTAAAAACAAGAATTTAATCAATTGCTTGCCTGATATTTTCTCTTCAATTGCAGAATCACATTTCCAAAATTGCATGAACTAATTTGTTGTGCTGTCATACAATGGTGAAAAGATTGGACATAAAATTAGAAGATCTAGGAGTGCATCTTTATTTTAATATAGCTGTAGATTTTCCATTAAAGTTGCATAAACTTCATATTTCTTATGAAAATTTTTTATTTCAAAAAATGATATGAGGGATGCCTGGGTGGCTCAGTGGGTTAAGCTGCTGCCTTTGGCTCAGGTCATGATCCTGGGGTCCTGGGATCGAGTCCCGCATCGAGCTCCTTGCTCAGCGGGAAGCCTGCCTCTCTCTCCGCCTCTGCCTGCCTCTCTGCCAGCTTGTGTGCTTTCTCTCTCTCTTTAAAAAAATGATATGAAATGGAACATATATTAGATATTATACAGCCTTAGCCTAGTATCCTCTAGTTCCATCCATGTCATTGCAAATGGTAAGATTTTATGCTTTTTGATGGCTGAGGAATATTCGCGCCTCTGTGTGTGTGTGTGTGTGTGTGTGTGTGTGTGTGTGTGTGTGTGTGTTGTGTGCCCATGTGCACATGTACACAGCCTCTTCTTTGTCCACTCATTTGTTGATGGATGTCTGGGCTCTTTCCCTAGTTTGGCTAATGTCGACATTGCTGCTATGAACATTGGGGTGCATATGGCCCTTCTTTTCACTACATCTGTATCTTTGGGGTAAATACCTAATAATGAAATTGCTGGGTCATAGGATAGCTCTATTTTTAACTTCTTGAGGAACCTCCATACTATTTGCCAGAGTAAATGTACCAGCTTGCATTCCCATCAACAGTGTAAGAGAGTTTCCCTTTCTGTGGGCGGAAATTCTTGTTCTTTTTATTACTTCCCGCCAAAAAACCTTCAGTATTTTCTCAACTGCATTCCTTTTTTGGATATATCTGCTTTCGTGCATAACCAGATTACATGTATACATGACTGTGAGGACTATTTTGACCTGGTACGTCTAGTAAAAGTGTCCAAAATGTCTTTAAATTTATTAATAACTTTATGTTTCATCATAGTTCTTTGAATTTTCAGAGATCATACTCTACCCCTGTTACCCAAACAGAGGAAATAAAAATCATTTTGAGACAATATGCAGTCTGTTTTTTTCCTCTAAGCTCTGAAACCTGAATTATTAATTTCCTAAATTTAATGGACTAATAATATGCTAAATTTACTGACTAATCAATGTGCAGCTATTCAGAACAATAGAAAAAATATTTTATCAAATCTATAAGCCACCTTGAGAATCCCTGGTTTTATTTCTTATTTTATTTTTTTAAAAGATTTTATTTATTTAGATGACAGAAAGAGAGATCACAAGTAGGCAGAGAGAAGGGGGGAGACAGGATTCCCCATAAGTGGAGAGCCAGATGTGGGGCTTGATACCAGGACCCTGAGATCATGACCTGAGCTGAAGGCAGAGGCTTAACCCACTGAGCCACCCAGATGCCCCATTTCCTATTTTCTGATAGCACAATATTGTAACACTTGTCATTGCTTATATCTATAATCATTTTGTAACAAACGTGATGGGACTTTGACATTTTCATCTGTATACAGTTGATATGGAAACAGTGGAGTGACAGAAGAATAACGGAAGCCAAGAATGCATATCTCATAAGAGGAGGGGCCAGGATTGTTTCTATTCGATGCAAAATGAACAAAACTTTTAGAACTGCTAAGAAAATAAAGATAGTTTTATTTGAGTCTAAGTGAGGGTGGCTGCCTGGGATACACAATCTTCACAAAGGAGAGAGTACTCTGGAGAGAATGAATACTTAATACAGGGATATATATATATATATATATATATATATATATATATATTTAAGAAAATCACAAACTTTATTTTGTTCTTAGTAATGCAAGTTTGCAAGCTTAGGAGGTATGGGAAGAGAATTTAGGGAGATTTTTATTTATATCTTTAGTTTGTTTTTTTTTTAAGATTTTATTTATTTATTTGAAAGACAGAGATCACAAGTAGGCAGAAAGGCAGGCAGGCAGAGAGAAAGGAGGAAGCAGGCTCCCCACTGAGCAGAGAGCCCAATGCGGAGCTCAATCCCAGGACCCTGAGATCATGACCTGAGCCGAACGAAGGCAGGGGCTTTAACCCAATGAGCCACCCAGGCCCTTTCTTTCTTTCTTTCTTTCTTTCTTTCTTTCTCTCTTCTTTCTTTCTTTCTTTCTTTCTTTCTTTCTTTCTTTCTTTCTTTCTTTCTTTTATTTGCTAATGAAGCAGATGTACTGTGTGTGCTCAAGGCAGAAATAGAGCCCATGTTGAAATTTAAATTAAAACCACATAGAGATACCACCTTACATCAGTTAGAATGGCCAAAATTAACAAGACAGGAAACAACATGTGTTGGAGAGGATGTGCAGAACACTGTTGGTGGGAATGCAAGTTGGTGCAGCCACTTTGGAGAACAGTGTGGAGACTCCTCAGGAAATTAAAAATCGAGCTTCCCTATGACCCTGCAATTGCACTACTGGGTATTTACCCCAAAGATACAGATGGAGTGAAAAGAAGGGCCATCTGTACCCCAATGTTTATAGCAGCAATGGCCACGGTGGCCAAACTGTGGAAAGAACCAAGATGCCCTTCAACGGACAAATGGATAAGGAAGATGTGGTCCATATACACTATGGAGTTTTATGTCTCCATCAGAAAGGATGAATACCCAACTTTTGTAGCAACATGGATGGGACTGGAGGAGATTGTGCTGAGTGAAATAAGTCAAGCATAGATAGTCAAGTATCATATGGTTTCACTTATTTATGGAACATAACAAATAACATGGAGGACATAGGGAGATGGAGAGGAGATGGGAGTTGAGGGAAATTGGAGCGCGGGGTGAACCATGAGAGACTATGGACTCTGAAAAACAATCTGAGGGTTTTGAAGGGGTGGGGGGTGGGAAGTTGGGGGAGCCAGGAGGGCACGTATTGCATGGAGCACTGGGTGTGTTACAAAAACAACGAATTCTGTTATGCTGAAAAGAAATTTTTAAAAAGTCTAAATAAAAAAAAAGAAAGAAAAAGAAATAGAGCCCGTGTTTTGAAATTTGGTGAATCCATCCTGACCTTGATGAAAGTGTAGCTTCCCTGGGAACCCAGTAGCAGGCCACACAAATACTAAACTTTGAAGGTTTCCTTTATCACACCTAGACTGTCTAACCTTTAACAAATTGTTATTAACCTTTCTGCTATATCTTTTGGGTAAAATACCAATAGTATGACAAGAATACATGAAAACTGAATAATACAAAAAGTACTTTAAGGAACATGAGAGTTTTATTATGTATCAGACATGAATTGAAACAGGAAAATAAAGATGAGATAGCTGATATTTGACATTCAATTAACGTATTTTTAATATTGGGGACCTGTGTGGCTCCTTTGGTTAAGCATCTGTTTTTGGCTCAGATCATGATCTCAGGGTCCTTGGATCTAACCTCACATCTGGCTCTCTGCTCCATGGGGAGCCTGCTTCTCCTTCTCCTCCTGCCCTCCCCCCTGTGTATGCTTTCTCTCTGTCAAATAAATAAATAAATCTTAAAAGTAATATTTTAAATGCCTTATATTAAAATGAGTATTAACTAAACTTTGAAATACTGAGTGCTAAATATACTTTAAATTATATTAAAAGGCCCTGGTCTGGTTATTTCATCTGAATCAGAGATCTGTTATCAAATATTTTTGGATGAATCTATAAGGTAACAGTCCTTTTCCAGTCTGTGTGATCTTACCTACTGAAATATACACTCAAATATAAACTTATCCTTCTTTGGTGATCAATAAGAAACCTTCAATTTTTATTTGGATAATTTTTACCTATCTATGTAAGAATTCTATTTATCTATTTAATTGTTAATGATCAATTTCTGTGAAACTGGATGTGAGGGAGAAATTCAGTCCCAAGATACAAAACAGAATTTTATAAAATGGTGAAAGTTTGCAGAAATACTGGGTAATTCACCTGTGGTTCACTGTCTGTGAGTTAAGAACAAAAGAGTGAGGGTACCTGAAGATTTCTTTTCTCATCTCTTCTTGGAGTATCCTTTACCTTACCCAGTGCTAATGACATTGGTTCAGCCCTGTTCTGTGTTGGTTCTACGAAATGGGACCATTACTGCGTGTAGATGAGGACAAATACAAAAGGGGACCATCATCCAGTTCATGAAGAGAAGAAGGTATATATTGATAATAATAACTTTGTTCAGAATATACATTATTGACCTAGAGTAGAGATAGATACTTTTGTTAATCCACAAGAATCCAGTGTGGTCAATGGTTTCTATAGATATCCTGCAAGTAAGGCATGCCTGTTTTGGATGCTATCTTCAGCCCTAAAAGGCCAAAGTATACAATGAATGAATGAATAATAAATAAATAAATATCTGCTCACATCAGCAGGGAAACATATTTCTCCAGGTTTTATAAGTTGAAAATCCTTGACTCTTGACCATGTCCTTTTCTATTCCTCTCATCTAAATTATTTATATTGCTTTAGTTTTTATGTTTAATCCAACTCGGATTTTCTATTGATTTAAATTTGGAAGTACAAAATCAGTAAAATTTAGTTAGAAATAGGTTAATACATAAAAATTAATTCCGATTCTGGCATTTTTTTTCTCTACGACATTGGAGTTTTAAAGCACATTTTCTGAGTTTCCATCTATCCTCATTAGTTTAATGGAGAATAAAAACAGTGGTAAACTTTGAGTTGCTCTGAGGATTAAACAATGACTGCAAAGCCTTAGCCCAAAACTTAACCCACATTGAGATGCCAATTAAATGTGATAATGATTATTATTTGGAATCCAAATGTAGTCTATGATTCCACCAATTTCCCCTTAAGATCTTTTGCTCTTTTTGAGTGCTTTTAATCAGACTCTAAGATAATGCTGGTTCCCAATTACAGGCCACTCTTGTATTGGTGTATTACTTTCCAAAGGGTTACTTCTGGTGACTCCCTCTCCCTTTTGTTTATCTTCTGATATCAATCTGACATTCCCACTCCACTGTACCTGTCCACTGGTGTCTTCTACCCCCATAGAGATCCAGACGTGTATAATCCTATATCTCAGGCTGATTTCATGTGTGTTCAGAGTGATCTGGTAGATAATCAACTCACTTTAGGGGACCAGTTGAAAGAGCATTTCCTACTTCTCTCCATATTGACCCCCCCTACACTATAGTCTGTTTTTAAAACATAGTTTTAACATCTGGAATTTTTAAATTAATTATGAGGCAATTTTTAATGATTAATGGAAAGAAAAACTCCAATACTACATTTGAAATTATTGAATAATTATTATAATAAAAGAATAAGCAGATTGTGTTGACAACATAAAAGATAATTCAATTAAATCTGATCATCATTAAAATGATTTTATTGAATAATTATTTAAAGATCACACTTCATACTAGTCATTGTGTTATCACATTTAATTAAAACGAAGCGGGAATGCAATAGATGTCTTCAATTTTCTCAGGGTTAATGGTAAAACATTTAATCAGCATGCATTGGGGTGATGGGGAAATTATTAATATACAACAATTGTGTGTAGGGGCACCTGGGTGGCTCAGTCATTAAGCGTCTGCCTTTGGCTCAGGTCATGATTCCAGGGTCCTGGGATCCAGCCCTGCATCAGGCTCCCTGCTCTGCAGGAAACCTGCTTCTCCCTCTCTCACTGCCCCTGCTTGTGTTTTCTCTCTCACTGTCTCTCTCTCTCTATCAGATAAATAAATAAAATCTTTTTAAAAATATAGCATACTTTATCTGGTCTTGGATAGGATTATGGAGAATCTAATCAAAATGTTAAATGTAGTATTACTCTGGAAAGGTAAATAATTTTCAGTGAATGTGAAAGGATAGAGAAAAGGAGAAATAATTTCCTAGCAAAAATAAGGAGGTATGATGTACAAATATATCTGAGAAATGGCAAGTAGTTTCACTAGAAGACAATGACAGTATGCACAGAATTATTGTGCCATGTGAACAAAATAGAACTTGTTCAGATTATTATGTTATAAATTATTGTTTTTCTGTAGGCATAAAGGACAATTTGAAAATTTCTGAGACAGGGACTGATGTGTGTTTTTCTCCAATTTTTAGAAAGATAGCTCTAAAGACAACATAGAGAATAAAGGGAGACATTATTTTGTCCATTTTGAGCTGAAACTCCATTTATAAGCATCAATTGATTTGCAGGAAAATATAGATTTAATTAAATCTAACATAAGGATGTGCTTGTAATAACTAGTTACCAGAATAAAATAAAATTTATATAATAAATAAAACTATCTATAGAAATAATTTAGACAAGTTAATTTTAATTGTTTGGCCGGATGCAGGCACTATGACAAATTAACATTACCTATCTTTTCCTAGAGGGAGAGCATTGAGGTCATTTTGTGTTTTCTGAATCCTAGAGCTCAGAGCATTTATCAGAAGTTCATACCGATGTTTTATTTTATGTGTCATTTACTCAGCTACTTTGTTTGATCCTGAGAACAGGATTAATGGAGAATTAAGAATGTTAATGTCTGTATTTTAAATATCATGAAGTCAGTGAAATTTGGTACAACTAACAAACTTACTCATTGTCAGAATATATTCTCCCAAGTTATAAAGTACATCATCATCATCATCACAGTTTTCAAATGTCTTCATCTTTATTGCTGGCATGAACAATATCGGCACACTTTTAAATTTATGTCCTGCCATGGATAAGGCAGATTGCTATGAAGTCACCACAGCAGCAACTCTGTTCTATGGGACTAGAGTGGTACAATTTATTGTCTTCTCTCACATTATTGAATGCCCTTTCACTTTAGGACACTTTCCATTAGGAAAGTTTAAGTCAGAGGTATTCTAATTCGAGTTTGGTTCAAGAAGGATGCTTCATTTTCACAGCTTAAGTAGTGAAAAGAGATGAAAATGGCCACTTTTCAATTTTTGAAGATTTTGAAGATATCAAAGAGAGACAGTGATGAACAATCAGTGTGATGAGAAATAGAATTCAGGGTAAAAAGATAAAAGCTGATAGGAGTTAAGGAAGTGTGTAAATAATGGAGTACAAATTATGGCCCTACCTCAGCAGGATGATAAACTATCTTGGTTAGTCTGGGACTGCCCCTGTTTTGCCACTGGAAGTCTCACATCTTAGGAAACTCTATCTCAAGCAAACTAGGACAGTTGATCACGCTGGAAAATCCGGAAGCCAGTATAATGGCTATTTCTGATAATCTTAGCCACACATTCACTTCAAAAGCATTTTATTTTCTAAGTTTGGAAAAATATAATTTTTCAAATTCAACTTTAAACTCATAACTCTCCTTTTTTAATCTCCCATAGAGTCCACAATCCAATTGGGAAATTTTTCCACGGAGTAGGAAGGAAATAATGGGGCCATTGAACAAAGTCTTCCATAAACATTCTATCAGCTGGATTTCAAGCTCTCCTATAGTAATGAGTTGTGTACTTGAAAACTGTTAATAAACCATAGGATATTGCAAACGATGGAAAGAACCCATATGTCTATCCATAGATGATTGGATAAAGAAGACATGATATATATGTATATACACACAAAGTGGAATATTACTCAGCCATAAAAAGAATGTGATTTGCCATTTGAAATGATGTGACTGGAACTAGGGGGTGTTATGCTAAGCAAAATAAGTCAGTCAGATAAAGACAAATACCATATGATTTCACTCACATGTGGAATCTAAGAAACAAAACAGACAAAGATAGGAAAGGGAATGAAAAATAAAATAAAAATAGAGAAGGAGACAAACCATAAGAGACTCTTAACTCTAGGAAACAAACAGGGATGCTGGAGGGGCATGTTTCGGGGGATGGAGTGATTGAGTGTTAGGCATTAAGGAGCACATGTAATGTGATGAGCACTGGGTGTTATAAGCAACTCACTAAATTCTACCTCTGAAACTATTAATACACTATATGTTATATAAATTGAACTTAAATAAAAAATAAAAATTAAAAAATAAAAACAAACTAAAGAAACAGAACAAAAAGGATCTTACAAAAGGTATATCAAAATGAAGCTTTGGGAATCACTTCATAACAAAGTCTTCTGGAAAGTAAAGAACAGTTGGGGCACCTGAGTGGCCCAGTGGGTTAAGCCTCTGCCTTCAGCTCAGTTCATGATCTCAGGGTCCTGGGATTGAGCTCCACATTGGGCTCTCTGCTCAGTGGGGACCCTGCTACCCCCTCTCTCTGCCTGCCTCTCTGCCTACTTGTGATCTCTCACTCTCTGTCAAATAAATAAAATCTTAAAAAAAAAAAGAAAGTAAGGAACAGCTTATTTGGTAAAATGTGGGCCCTGGATATAGGAGACAGGGGTTTAAGCCCCATTTTGCCATTTCCTGCACATTCTCTTGGGAGGCTATATTGCCCAGTTCTTTGTCAATATTTGCCTAAAGAGATCTTCTGTATGAAACTAACTACGTCAGGAAGAGCTCTAGGATTGGAGAGATTGGAGAAAGCTCTCCAATCTCTTCTACTCACTCTTATCTCAGGTATCTAGTAGTAATTTCACTATTTTATGGGGATTTATTTGTTTTTTGATGTACAATTTTATAAATCTGACTTATAGCTCTGCAATTAGAAAGAAAGCTTTTGAAAGTAGAAATATTTTATATTTCTCTTCTATTTCTTGCTCTACCTTGTCTCCTTATCTATACCATATACACAAACTGGAATATTTGAAATAACCTTAGTTCAGTCATTTATTTAAGAGATAAATGTCAGTAAAAGAGATTTTAAAAATTAAATTCTGTAATTTTGGTAATTATGAATAACTTAAATTTTACAATCTTAATTGTTTTCAAGTGTACCGTTCATTAGTGTTAATTATATTCACCTTGTTTTGCAATCTCCAGAAAGTTTTTATCTTATAATGCTGAAATTCTATACCTGTTAAAACATTTCCTCTTTCTATCTACCCACAGTCCTTGGCAATCACAGTTATGCTTTCTGATTCTATAAGGTTGATTATCCTAGATAACTCTTATAAGTGGAATCATACAATATTTGTCTTTTTATAACTGGGTTATTTTATTTGGTGTAATGTTCTCAAGGTTCATTCATGTTGTAACATGTGTAAGAAAATCCTTCTTAAAAAAAAAGAAAAAAGAAAGAAAATCCTTATTTTTAAAGGTTGAATAATATTCTACCATGGAATACCATATTGTGTTTACTCACTTATCTGTTGATGTGCATTTGAGTTTCTCCTACCTTTTGGCTATTGTGAATAATGCTACTATGAACACTCATGTGCAAATATCTCTTTGAGAACTTGCTATCAATTCTTTTAGATATACACTCCGAAATAGAATTGCTGTAAACATATTTGGGTATCAAATAAATGCATATATTTTCAATACAGTTGGAAAATAAATGAATCTATCACAGACTCTTATATATGATGGGCAGAATGTACACATCAAATAAAGCTACATTTCTGAGTCATTTTTAAAGCAGCATAGACCATTTTTATACATTGAGAAGTCTTTAAACCCATTTTAAACAACCTTACTAATTAAACCTTGATGTTAATTAAAGAAATGAGATATTCTAAAAAAAAAAGATTTCCCAGATATATTAAATATTCCTACCACACGAGTAACAATATATATTAACCTAGATTTAGTTGACTTTGTTCTAAACTCCAATTCATATATATCTGATGTAAAATAAATAAATTAAGAAGCACTCAAAGAATATAACTACATTTATCATCAAATTAATATCCCCTCTTTTGGGCTGTATTTTAAACCATGGATGGATTTTTTTTTTTCTCACAATGTACCTAAAAAATAACTAAAGAAGTTGTTTGCTTCAGAAATATTTCTACCTAGGGCATAATTTCATGGTAGCTATAAAAATTAGACTGAATGTCTACAAATACTTACTTTAGTTCTTTGCAGGGTATCATGTTCAAACAGTGACCCATGTTAAATTACTAGAAAAAATGGAAAATAGGTAATAGTTCATTTAAGTTGCAGTCAACAGACTTTTATGTTTGCTTAAGTGTTATTAATTAGTGTTATTAATTATACTTAAGATTTCTCAAAGTGTTTCCTGACTCAAAAAGAGGGGACCCAAGGGAATAGCTTATAGGACCCAGTTTGTCACAGTTAGATTAATATGGATCTCAGGGGAGTAATTAAAACAACACTGCACTGATTACTAATTATAATGTATCATCATTTGTCTATAACACCAAGTTGTATCCCAAGATAATATCTTCAAGGAGTAGTAAATTTAAGTAATAAGTGATACTGGGAATGTCTTACAGAGACAAAAAGATATTCAAAACACGGATGGATGGACATTGTTATAAAAGCTATTATATATATCTAGACAATGAAAAAGTCTTTCCCCCCAAAAAGTGAACATAGTGGCAGGAAATGAATTCAAAGACCAAGTCAAAACAAAGGCCATAAAAGTTCATTTAACCCTCTACACTGTGAGGGAGAGGAAGTTTGTAAATAAACTATGGGATGACATTTGATCCTTTGTTTGTTTGTTCGTTTGCTTATATTCAAACTTTATTTTTTTCAGTGTTCCAAGATTCATTGTTTATGTATCACACCCTGTGCTCCATGCAATAAGTGCCCTCCTTAATACGCACCACCATGCTCACCTAACCCCTCAACCCCCTCCCCTCCAAAACCCTCAGTTTGTTTCTCAGACTCTACAGTCTCTCATGGCTCATCTCCCCCTCTGATTTCCCCCAATTCACTTTTCCCTTCCTTCTCCTAATGTCCTCCATGTTATTCATTATGCTCCACAATGAAGTGAAACCATATGTTAATTGACTCTCTCTGCTTGACTTATTTCACTCAGCATAATCTCCTCCAGTACCGTCCCTGTTGATACAAAAGTTGGATATTCGTCCTTTCTGATGGAGGCACAAAATTCCACTGTATATATGGACCATATCTTTTTAATCCATTTTTCTGTTGAAGGGCATTTTGGCTCTATCCACAGTTTGGCGACCGTGGCCATCCTTGCTATGAACATTGGGATACAGATGGCCCTTCATTTCACTACATTTGATTCTAATAAATATATTACACTCCTCAGTGATTTCTTTCTGAAATAATTCACATTATTTGAAAATATGTTCTACTCATCATTTTGGTGTTCTTTATGAATTCCCGTATACAAATGCAACTTAAGCATGTGATGTACTCACAAGGAAACATCATCTCTGTCTCTCTACTAAATACCTTCATAGTTTCAAATGTCCATTGGAATTCAAACACAAATTTCATATTTAGCATATGTGCTTCTTTTCTCTATTTCAGAAAAAAAAATTACACACGTGATATTAGATCAGTTTTGATGATCTTTTGAAACTGCCAGGGAGTGATTTAAGCTCTTATTTTATGTTTATAATGAACATGATGTTCTTAAATATTAGCCAATTATATCAGGCTGTCAAAAAAAAAGTGAAGGAATGGGAATTGATTATATGTAATAATAGTCACATGGCCAAGTAGAAATCAAATATACTCTAAAGAATGTTTGCTGCTGAAGCAGAGAATATAATTTGCTTTGGTAATATTTTTGAAAGTAAAATGGCCTACTTCCTCTTATAATGATGAAAATTATTGTCAATATATCTCTTTGAATAAATACCTTAAAATAATATGTGATATATATTTTTTTTCTTTTAAATGTTAGATAGAATTTAACCTGAGCCAGGTGTCTGAGTCAGGAATTTTCTTTGAGGAAATTTTGAAATACAAATTCAATTTCTTTAACCTAGATATTTTCTTCAGATTATATATCTTCTTGTATCCACTTTGGAAATAATATTTCCCAAAGAATTTTTCCACTTTATCTATGTTATCAAAATTGTTGGCATAGAGCTTTTCATAGCTTATTTTCTTATTTTCTTTCTAAGGATCTGTGGTAATAGTTACGCTTTCATTCTCAATTTTGGCATTTACAAAAATTATTAGTTTTGATAGAAGTTTATCAATCTTATTAATATTTTAGAAAAACCAACTTTTGATTCTTTCAAAGCTGTTAATTTTCTTATTATAAGTGTGTATTCATATTGGTAACATACATTTCGGTCTTATATTATTACTCATTCTGATAATCTCTGTTTTTCATTGTCAATTTTAATCCAATCACATTTAATATAGTAATTAATATAGTTCAAAAAATAATATGTGACAGTTGTAGGTGCAAAGAATGACTTGGCAATGGATTAGAATAACCTAAAATTACAAATTTAATGTGCCAGAGTCTGCTCTGGGATGCTGAAATAAGCTGGCCCTGCAAACACATTGCTGTGGGCCAGTGAGTCCCATTAACTCTGCCATTAGGAGGGAGTAGGGAGAGTCTGTAAGACTGTGACGAGGGAAACAGGATATGTCTCTGTCAGTTTGCTTTCCTGATCTTTCTCTATGCTGGCATTTCTATTAGTTCTATTATCTAGACTTTTGATTTAAAATACCACACATTGTCATATTCTTTAAGTCTGTCAGATGAAGTCATATCTGCAATGAAACTACAGTTAGCACAGGGAATTTGTTTTATGATATATTGTGGTGGAAGGGTCCCTCTGTCATTAAGAAAGTGTCTTCTTGGGGCACCTGGGTGGCTCAGTCATTAAGCGTCTGCCTTCGGCTCAGGTCATGATCCCAGGGCCCTGGGATCAAGCCCCACATTGGGCTCCCTGCTCAGCGTGAAGCCCCCCTCGCCCTCGCCCTCTCCCACTCCTCTGCTTGTGTTCCTGCTCTCTCTCTGTCAAGTAAATAAATATTTAAAAAAAAAAAAAAGAAAGTGTCTTCTTTATCTAACAAAGAAACTGTTGCTTGCTTTATTTCCTATGTATTGTTATAGAATAAGTATGCCAACTTTCTTTTGCTTAATCTTACATGGTACATCATTTTCCATTTTTATATTGATAACTTCTTTTGGTTTTTATTTGAAAATATGTAAATGCAAATAATTTCATTTTTGATAATTTTTTGGTATTTTAATTTTAGCATTTTGATTATTTGCATTTGATATGATTCTGGATATATTTCTGTTTGCTTACTTGGTATTTACTTTCTGTTTAGTGCATTTGTTTTGTGCTTCTTTCCCTCTTTTTGATTAGTGTATTTTATAATCCCAATTTTTCTCTTCTTTGCCAGAATAGCTCTGCATTCTTTTATACTGATTTTGGTGTATATGCTTGACATTATAACATGTGTTCTTGACTTCCTAGAGGCCACTGGAAATTTTCTTTACACTTTCCAGGAGAGGTTATGCTTTTAGAACACTTATTTCTAACTTTGTATTAGTTTCATCATGGTTTTTAGTTGTACACATATCTCCACCAACTGTGACCTATATTGCTTATGTAGTCAATATTCCTTTACACCTATTTTTATATTTACCATTTTTATTGTTCTTCTTCTCTCCTTCATATCTTTTAGTGTATATGCCCATTTTCCCTTTCCTGAATCACTCTGTTTTTAATTCAGATTAACAGATCTGCTGACAGAAAAATTCTTTCAGTTTTTATATATGTGAAATATTTTTATGTTGTTATAGTTCTGGAAAATATGGTTACTGGCCATATAATTTTAAGTTGGATATTACATGAGTTTCAGTTTAAGATGGCAATATAGGAAAACCCTGAACTCCCTTCATCCATGGACACACCAAATTATACCTCTTAATAGAGCAATCCCTCCCTAAGAACTGAGGACTGAGGGAGCAACTTCTGCCCAATTAAAGTTAGGATTGCAAAAGAGAATATGAGAGGGATTGGAGACATGGTAACTAAGGTAACTTCCACACCCTACACTGTAAAGTGCAGTGGGGAGGGATTGTACTGAGGGTTAGGGAACATATTCCTCTATCCTTGGGCACAATAAGGGGAAAAATACAGTTTAAAAGAGCAACTAATTTATAAATGATCCAACCCTAGAACCCCAGAAAAAAGTGGGAAATCTGCTGTAATTCTCTCTTGGTCAGAGTGACTGGAGAATGATATCTTTCGCACTCCTCCTCCCCATTGAAAGGACAGACAAGAGCAGGATGCTGCTGCCATAACCAGTAGGTAGTTTCAGCGAGCTTTGGGTCCCCTAGGCCACACATAGCATAGTACTGGCATAAAAATAGACACATAGACCAGTGGAACAGAGTAGAGAGCCCAGATATGGGCCCTCAACTCTATGGTCAAATAATGTTCGACAAAGCAGGAAAAAATATACAGTGGGAAAAAGACAGTCTCTTCAGGAAATGGTGATGTATATTCTACTATGTACAGAATGAAACTTGACCACTCCCTTACACCATACACAATGATAAACTCTAAATGGAGGAAAGACCTCAAAGTGAGACAGGAATCCATCAAAATTCTAGAGGAGAACATAGGCAGTAACCTCTTCGACATCAGAGCAACTTCTTTCAAGACATGCCTCCAAAGGCAAGAGAAACTAAATTAAAAAATGAACTTTTGGGACTTCTTCAAGACCAACAGTTTCTGCACAGCAAAAGAAACAGTCAACAAAACAAAGAGGTAACCCATGAAATGGGAGAAGATATTCGCAAATGAAACTACAGACAAAGGGCTGATATCCAAGATTTATAAAGAACTCCTCAAACTCAACACTCAAAAACTGATAATCACGTCTTAAAATGGGCAGAAAACATGAATAGACATTTCTCCGAAGAAGACATACAAATGGCTAACAGACACATGAAAAAATGTTCATCATAATTAGCCATCAGGGAACTTCAACTCAAAACCACATGAAGATACCACCTTACAACAGTTAGAATGGCCAAAATTAACAGGACAGGAAGCAATTGTTAGAGAGAATGTGGAGAAAGGGGAACTCTCTTACACTGGTGGTGGGAATTCAAGTTGGTGCAGCCACTTGTGGAGATTCCTCAAAAATTAAAAATAGAGCTACCCCATGACACTGCAATTGCACTACTGGGTATTTACCCCAAAGATACAAATGTAGTGAAAAGAAGTGTGATCTGTACCCCAATGTTCATAGCAGCAAGGTCCACAATCATCAAGCTTTGGAAAGAGCCAAAATGCCTTTCAACAGATGGATGGATAATGAAGATATGGTCTATATACACAATGGAATATTACTCATTCCTCAGAAAGGATTAATACTCAACTTTTGTATCAACATGGGTGGGACTGGGAGAGAGTATGCAGAGTAAAATAAGTCAAGCAGAGAAAGTCAATTATCATATGGTTTCACTTAATGTGGAGCATAAGGAATAAAACAGAGGACATTAGGAGAAGGAAAAGTCAATTGGGGGAAGATGGGGATGGGGGAGACAAACCATGAAAGAGTTCTGATAAAAAAACTGAGGGTTTTGTAGGGGAGTGGGTTGGGGGATGGATGAGCCTGGTGGTGGGTATTAAAGAGGGCATGTTTTGCATGGAGCACTAGATGTTATATGTAAGCAATGACTCTTGGAACACTACATCAAAAACTAATTATGTACTGTATGATGACTAACATAACACAATAAAAAAACCAAAACAAAACAAAACCCTACTGTTTAAAATAGTAAGTACCATATAAAAAAATCAGTTCTAGAATTCTGCCAAATGGTGAGGGAACTGGATCACTCTTCCAGTGGGAGGGGAGACAGATTGTGCTGATGTTCCCTCTCCAGTTTGAAAGCTATTCCTCAGTGAGCCCCAGGCTACTAGCGCACACCAGCTCCAGGCATACCACCAGGGCCACCACAGGATGGTGCACACTGGGACGCACCTGGGAGTGCCCACACAGCTTCAAACCATGTTAAGTTGACACTGGTGCAAAGCACCTTGGAACATTCCAGGCCAACACAATTTAAGCTTCAGTTAGGGCATCCCAGGTGCAGATCACTCTGGCACCTGCTGGCTGATGTCTGCTTTGGATTAGTCCATATTACCAAGGTACAGCCGCGTGAATTATCTCAGGAATACCCAGCCCATGCCTGTATTAGGTGCAGCCATCCCACTGAGCACCCTAGAATACCCTCACCTGCACAATCTTTGTCTCTAGCTTCATAACCAGGGCACCCGCTGCCCTGAAGACACCAGCACAGCTTCAGCCATCCTTTCAGGACAACCTCAATATGGAGAACCCAAGACACTCAGTAGTGCAACCACTATAGCTTTCACCTGAACAGAGACCATAGTGTACAGACAGCCCAGAGACTACGGTGGCCCATACCCACTTTACATTTAGCTGTCCTGCTATGACAACCCATTCTGTAGCCCAGCTCAACTCCAGCCACTCCTCCAGGGCATCATCTGTGAGGATAGTCCCAGAATACCCCGGTTTACATTGACTTCAGCTTCAGCTATCCTGTAAGTTGTCCTAAGCACATAGAGTCCCAAACCCTCCAGATGGCAACCACTTTAGTCTCACCTGCTGTCCCAGAGCACCCCCTTCACAGAGAGTCAAAGGACTTCCAGGCCTGCATGCTGTTTCAACTCTAATCCATCCACCAGGGAAATCCTGGCATGGAGCACCTCAGGACACCCTGGTCTGCATCCTTTCAGGTTTAGCTGTCCTGACAGAGTATCCACTACACGGAAAGCACTGAGACCTCCCAGTCTGCACCTTGCCTCAACTCCAGCTGTCCTGTTAGGCACCCTTTGTTTAAAGAGCCCTGGGAACTCCCCAAATAACTCTTTAGCTTCATCTATCCTGTTAAGTTTCCCTTTTCATGTAGAGCTTAGGAACACACCATATTGCACCTTCATTAGCTTTGGTTGTCTTGCCAGTGCACCAAATATATGTGGAACACAGGGACATCATTGAACTGTGTACACATTGGTGCCCACTCTGTGAAGGGCCCTGGGACCCCAGACCACCCATGCCAGCCAAAGATCCAGCCAGAAGTCACCAAATACATACAGCCTATATAGGGGTTCATCATACACAAGAGGATTTTTTCAAGTTCAGGACAAGTAGCTGTTCTGCCTGATCCATAAAGACAAACATGAATTCAATCAATATGGGGATACAGAGAAATATGTTGCAAAAGAAGGAACTACTTTTCAAAACTTCAATCAATCAATCAATAATCAATAAAATAAAGATATACCTAAAAAAAGGTTTTCAGTATACCTGGGAAAAAATTCAAATATTGATTCTATAGATGCTCATTGAGCTGGAGAGGATAGTGAAAGAGCAGTTCTAAGAGGGAAGTATCATCACTATAGGTCAACCCTGATAAGTAAGAAAAATCTCAAATAAAAAACCTAAATTTCCACCTAAAGGAACTAGAAAAATAACAACAGTAACAAAAAATGACAATAAATACATGTTTATCAGTAATCACTTTGAATGCCTGGACATCTGGGTGGTTCAGTCAGTTAAACATCTTGATTACATCAGGTCATAATCTCAGAGTCATGAGATTGAGGCCCAAGTCAGGCTCTGCACTTATCAGGTAGTCTACCTGAGATTATCCCTCTCCCTCCTCCCCTCCACCCCCACTTCTACTCTTTCTCTAAAAAAGACAAAAAACAAAAACAAGCAAAAAAAAAAAAAGACAAACAAAACCTAAAACCAGCAGAAGTGACTAATAAATATTAAAGCAGAAATAAAAGATATAGAAACTAAAAGCAAACATTCAAACAAAAATAATAGAATACATCAATGAAACAAATATCTGAAAACAAATTAATAAATTTGATAAATCCCTAGCCAGACTTTTCAAGGAAAAAGTTTCAAATAAGTATAATCACAAGTGCAAGAGGAGAAATAACAAACAACACCTCAGAAATACAATTATAAGAGAATATTATGAAAAACTGTATGTCAATAAATTCGACAACAAGGAATATAGAAATGTAAACTACCAAAATTAAAAGAAGAAATAGAAAATCTGAACAGCCTAATAACCAACAAAAAAAACCTGAATTGGTAATTAAAAATATCCCAACAAACAAAATTCTAGGAAAGATGAATTCATGGGTGAATTCTATGAAACATTTAAAGAAGATTCAATATCTATTTTTCTCAAGCCATTCCAGAAAAAGTAAAAGAAAGGAAAATTTCCAATTTAATTCTAAAATGCCAGGATTGCCCTGATACTAAATCCAGAAGAAGACACCACTAAAAGAAAGTAATACAGACAAAAATCTCTGATGAATGCAGGTGCAAAAGTCATATACACATGACAAAATATAACAAAACAAATCAAACAATTAATCAAAATTATTATTCACCATGATCAAGTTGGATTTATTCCTGGGTTGTAAGTGTGGTTCACTACTCATAAGCCATTCAATTTAACATACTTTTCAATAACAAAAAGAATAAGAACCCTATGATCATTTCAGTAAAAAGCATTTGACAAAGTCCGACATCCACTTATGATAAAACCCTTGACAAGGTAGGATTAAGAGGAACATACTTCAGCATAATAAAGACCTCATATGGAAGACCCACAGCTAATATCATCTTAAATGGAGAGAAATTGAGAGCTTTTCCTCCATGATCAGGAAAAAGATAGGGAAGGCCGCTCTCACCACTGTTTTTCAACATTGTACTGGAAGTCCTAGACTCAGCAATCAGACAACAAAGAGAAATAAAAGGCATCAAAATCAATAAGAAGTAAAATTGTCACTATTTCTGAATAACATACTATATATAGAAATGCCAAAAGTGTCAACCAAAGCAGTAATAATTGGAAAAAAAAATTCAGTAAGGTCTAAGAATACAAAACAAATGTACGGAAATATTTTGAATTTATAAAGCTCAATAACAAGACAGCAGTAAGAGAAATTAGGAAAACAATTCCATTTACAATTGCACCAGAAATAAAAGACATCTAAGAATAAAACTAACAAAAGGCATGAAAGACCTGTACTTTGAAAACTATAAAACATTGATGAAAGAAACTGAAGACGACACAAAGAAATGGAACAGCATCCCATGCTCATGGATTGGAAGAACAAAAACTTAAAATATCTACACTGTGCAAAATGATCTTCACGTTTAATACAACCCTTATTAAAATACCATCAGTATTTTTCACAGAACTAGAACAAACAGTTCTAAAATTTGTGTAGAACTACAAGAGATGCCAAATAGCCAAAACAACCTTGAAAAGTGAAAGAGAAGCTGGAACCATCATGATTCCAGACTCCAACTTATATTACAAAGCTGCAGTAATAAAAACAGTACAGCACTAACAAAAGAATAGACACTTAGATCAATAGAAGTGTATGGGAAACTCAGAAATGAATCCACAACTATGAAGCCAGTTAATCTTTGACAAATCAAGGAAGAATATATACAACGAGGAAAAGGCAATTTCTTCAACAATTTTTCTTTGAAAATTAGACAACTACAAGCAAAGAGAGAGAGAGAGAGAGAGAGAGAATGAGACTGGACCACTTTGTTACATCATACACAAAAATACATTCAAAATGTAAAAAAAACTCTAAAAGTGACATCTACAACCAGACAAAATCCTATAAGAGAACATAGACAGTACCTCTTTGACATCATCCATATGAACATTTTCTAGATATGTCTCCTTAGGCAAGGGATACAAAGGAAAAATAAACTATTGGGACTACATCAAAACAAATGTGCCTGCATGAAAAAATGTTCATCATCACTA
Organism: Martes martes; assembly: GCF_963455335.1. Lineage (NCBI taxonomy): Eukaryota > Metazoa > Chordata > Mammalia > Carnivora > Mustelidae > Martes > Martes martes. The sequence goes on along the minus strand of NC_137892.1, from coordinate 12,173,350 downwards.
GCTATCAGAGAGATTCAAATCAAAACCTCATTGAGATACCACCTCACACCTGTTAGAATGGCCAAAATTCACAAGACCTTAGACAACATGTGTTGGAGAGGATATGGAGAAAGGGGAACCCTCTTACACTCTTGGTGGGAATGCAAGTTGGTGAAGCCACTTTGGAAAACTGTGGAGATTCCTTAAGAAATTAAAAATAGAGCTACCCTATGACCCTGCAATGGTACTACTGGGTATTTACCCCAAAGATACAGATGGAGTGAAAAGAAGGGCCATCTGTACCCCAATGTTCATAGCAGCAATGGCTACGGTCGCCAAACTGTGGAAAGAACCAAGATGCCCTTCAATGGACAAATGGATAAGCAAGATGTGGTCCGTATACACTATGGAGTATTATGCCTCCATCAGAAAGGATGAATACCCAACTTTTGTAGCAACATGGATGGGACTGTAGAGAATTTGCTGAGTGAAATAAGTCAAGCAGAGAGATTCAATTATCATATGGTTTCACTTATTTGTGGAGTATAAGAAATAACACAGAGGACATGGGGAGATGGAGAGGAGAAGGGAGTTGAGGGAAATTGGAGGGGGAGATAAATCATGAGAGACTATTGACTCTGAAAAACAATCTGAGGGTTTTGAAGGAGCAGGGGGTGGGAAATTGGGTGAGTCTGGTGGTGGGTATTATGGAGGGCATGTAGTGCATGGAGCACAGTGTGATGCATAAACAATGAACTTTGGTACACTGAAAAGAAATTTAAAAAATTAAAAATTAAAAAAAAAAACAAATGTGCCTGAATAGTGAAGGAAAAGAAACTGTCAACAAAACTAAAAGGCAACTTACAGAATGGGAGAAGATAATTGCAAATAACATACATTGATGGGATAGTTTCCAAAATATGTAAAGAACTTTTAAAATAAAATGCAAATAATCCAATAAAAATTATAGAAGACATGAACAGACATTTCTCCAAACAAGACATACAAATAGTCAACAGAAACATGAAATTATATTCATCACCTACAATAAAAAAATCTGTATGAAAACTGCAATGAGGTATCACCTCACACTGCTCATAATGGCTAAAATCAACAACACAAGAAAAAACAGGTGTTGGTGAGGATTTGGAGGAAAAGAAACCCTCTTGCACTGTCAGTGGGAATGTGAATTGGTACAGTGACTGTGGCAAACTGTATGGAGGTTCCTCAAAAAGTTAAAAAAATAGAGCTACAATGCAACCCAGCAATTGCACTACTAGTTATTTACTCCAAGGTATACAAAAAATACTAATTCAAAGGAATATGTGTAATGTTTTTCAAGGATTAAAAAAAAAAAAACTTGTTCAGCAGATGTCAGATAAGTTACTGATGGTGCTATATTCTATAATTTTTACTCTTCTAGGTCTCACATTTTCTCTTTAATTCATTTTGAGCTTACTTTTGTGTATGGTCTAGGATGGCAACCCAGTTTCCCTCTTTCATATCCTGCTGTCCAGGTTTCCAACACCATTTCTTGAAGGGAATGCCTTTCTCCCATTGGACATTCTTTCCTGCTTCGTTAAAGATTCACTGACCATATAATTGTGGGTTTATTTCTGGGTTTTCTATTTTGTTCTATTGAAGTATGTGTTTATTTTTTGCACCAATAGCATACTGTTTTGATCACCACACTTTCATAATATAACTTGAAGTTCAGAACCATGATGCCTCCAGTGTTGTTTTTCTTTTTCAAGATTGCTTTGGCTACTCAGGTGGGTTTTTGTTTGTTTGTTTATTTGTCTTTGGTTTTTTTTTTTTGTTTTGTTTTGTGTATTTTTTTTTTGTTTGTTTTGTTTTGGTGCTTCCATGAAAATTTTAGATAGTTTGTTCTCATTCTATGAAAAAATGGTCTTGGTATTTCGATAAGGATTACAATAAATGTCTAGATTACTTTATTAGTATAGGCATTTTAACAATATTTGTTCTTCTGATTCATGAGCATGGGATGCTGTTCCATTTCTTTGTGTCATCTTCAGTTTCTTTCATCAATGTTTTATAGTTTTCAAAGTACAGGTCTTTCAGGTCTTTGGCTAGGTTTATTCCTAGGTATCTTCTTTGTGGTGCAATTGTAAATGAAATAGTTTTCTTAATTTCTCTTACTGCTGCTTTGTTACTGAACTTCATAAATGCAAAGTATTTCTGTACATTGATTTTGTATCCTGAGACCTTACTGAATTATTTTTTAATCAATTATAGCAGTGTTTTGGTTGACACTTTTGGGTTCTCTAGAGTATCATGTCATCAGCAAATAGAAGAATTTGACTTTGTCCTTGTCAATTTGGATACTTTTCATTTCTTTTTGTTGTCTGATTATTGTAGCTAGGACTTCCAATACTGTGCTGAATAAAAGGGTTGAAAGTGGATATCCTAACTTGTTCCTGACCTAAGGGGAAAGTTTCTGTTTTTCCTCATTAAGGAGGATGTTAACTGTAGGTTTTCCATATATGGTCTTTATTATGTTAATGTATGTTCCTTCTAACCCTACTTTATTGAGATTTTTTTTTATCATGAATGCATGTTGTAGTTAGTTAAATGTTTTTTATCTGAATTTATAGAAAAGATCTTATAGTTCTTATCCTTTCTTTTATTGATTTTTTTTGTACCACATTGATTGAGTTTTGAATATTAAGCCACACTGGTGACCCAGTAATTAAACCCATTTGATCATGGTTAATATTTTTTAATGTACTGTTGGATTTGGTTTGCTAGTATTTTGTTGTGAATTTTTGCATCTATGTTCATCAGATATATTTGTCTCTATTTCTCTTTTATAATGGTTCCTTTACCCGGTTTTGGTATGAGGGTAATGATGGATCCCTAGAATGAAATTAGATTTTCTTCCTTTTGAATTTTTTGGAATAGTTTGAGAAGAAATATTGACTCTTCTTATACTGTGTGGTAGAATTGGTCTGTGCAACCATCTAGTCTTGGTCTTTTGTTGGGAGTGTTTTGATTACTGCTTCAATTACTTTGTTGTAATCAGTCTGTTCATATTTTGTCTCTCCCTTTTTTTTTTTTTTAGTTTTTGTGAGTTATATGTTTCTTAAAAAATATACATGTCTTCTAGATTGTGAGGTATATAATTTTCCATGATACTTTCTTCCAATAGTTTTTATTTCTGTGGTGTTGGTATATATCTCCTCTTACATTTGTGATTTCGTTTATTTGATTTTTTCCTCTTTTTTCTTGATAAGTGTGTATAGAGATTAATCGAATTTATGTATTTATAAATAAATATTTATTTATTTTTATTTATTTATAGAGAACTAGCTTCTGGATTTAGGGCCTTATGTGGTAGGTCCTAGCTCTGATCTTTGGGAGGAAGGGTCTACCACGTTGGGACAACTTTATTACTCCATACACAACAATAAATTCAAAATGGATTAAGGACCAAAATATGAGACAATCCTAGAGCACATAGGCAGTAACTTCTTTGCCACCACCCTTAATAAGTACTTTCTAGATATGTTTCCTAAGGCAACAGAAACAAAGGTAAAAATAAACTAATGGAATTGAATAAGATAGAAACATTCTTCACAGCAAAGGAAACAATCAATAAAACTAAAAGGCAGCCTATAGAATAGGAGAAGATATTTGCAAAGACATAACTGAATAAAGGGTTAGTATCCAAAACCTTTAAATAACTCATCAAACTCAACACCCAAAAGCAAATAATCCAGTTAAGAAATGGACAGAAGACATGATAGATATTTTTCTAAAGAAAAAACCAGTGAAATAAGCCAATCAGAGAAAGTCAACTATCATATGGTTTCATGGTTTCATTTACTTGTGGAGCATAAGGAATAAAATGGAGGACATTAGGCGAAAGAAAAGAAAAGTGAATTGGGGGAAATCCGAGGAGAAGTTGAAGCTAAGAGACTGTGGACTCTGAGAAACAAACAGAGGGTTTTGGAAGGGAGGGGGGAGGGGGGATGAGTGAGCCTAGTGGTGGGTATTAAGGAGGGCACATGTTGCATGGAGCATGGGTGTAGTTCATAAACAATGAATCTTGGAAAGATGAAAAAATAAAATAAAATAAAAACACCCAGATACCTAAAATACACATGAAAAGATGCTCAACATCAGTCATTATCAGGGAAATAAAAATCTAAACTTCAGTGAGATACCGTTACCTCACACATGTCATGATGGCTATAAATAACAAAACAGGAAACAGGATGAGGATTTGAGGATGTAGAGAAAAAGAAACCCTCTTACACTTTGATAAGAATGCAAACTATTGCATCCACCCTGGAAAAGAGTATGGGGTTTCTCAAAAATTTAAAAAGAGAACTTGCCTACAATTCAGCAATTGTACTACTCAGTGTTTATCCAAAGGATTCAAAAATACTAATTTGAAGGGGTTGCATATTCCCTTATGTTTATAGCAGCATTATAAACAATAGCCAAATTATGGAAAATGCCCAAATATTTACTATGAGTATATTATACTAAGTAAAATAGGTCAGCTAGAGAAAGACAAATATCATATGATTTCACTCATATGTGGAGTTTAAGAATCAAAACAAGAGAACATATAGGAAGGGAAAATTAAAATAAAAAGGGAGTCAAACCATAAAAGGCTCTTAACCATGGGAACAAAACTGCAGGTTGATAGTAAGGAGGTGGACAGGTATGGGCTCCAGGGGTGTTGTATACTAAGGAGAACACTTGTGATGAGTACTGGGTGTTACATGTAACTGATGAATCACTAAATCTACTCCTGAAACGAAATTACATTATATGCTAGATAACTATAATTTGAATAATGTTGAAACATGGAAAAAAGGATACTATGTAAACAATAACAAAAACTATACATCAGTGTCATTGATGAGAAAATGCAAAAGTTTTCAACAAAATACTAAGAAAGCAAATTCACCAGCCCAATAAAAGAATCTACAGCATGATCAAGTAGTATTTATTGCTGTGGTGCAAAAATGGCTGAACATATACAAATCAAAATATTTGATGTGCCACACTAACAGTATAAAATGTAAGAATGATGTGATCATTTCAATAGACTCAGAATAAGACATTCAATAAAGCACATCATTTATTCATGATAAAAACTGTAAATAAATTGTCTGTATAAGGAAAAATACTTCAGCATAATAAAGGACACATATGACAAGCTTACAGCTAAAAGCATAATCAGTCAAGAAATGTTGAATGCTTTTCTTTTTTTTTTTAAAGCTTTTATTTATTTATTTGACAGAGAGAGATCACAAGTAGGCAGAGAGGCAGGCAGAGAGAGAGAGAGGGGAGGAAGCAGGCTCTCCGCTGAGCAGAAAGCCCGATGCGGGACTCGATCCCAGGACCCTGAGATCATGACCTGAGCCGAAAGCAGACGCTTAACCCACTGAGCCACGCAGGTGCCCCAAATGCTTTTCTTTTCATATTAGAAATAAGATGAGTGTGCTGACTATTGTCCCTTTTATTTGACATGGTACTGAAAGGCCTACTCAGAGCAATTTAAGGCATTCAAATTATAAAGGAAAAGTTAAAATTGTTATTTGAAGTGATATAATCTTAAATAGAGAGAAATCCTAAAATTTCACCAAAAGCGAAGAGAGCTAACAAATAAATTCAGTAAAATTTCACGATGTGTAACATCATCATATAGAAATTAGGTGCATTTCTAGATATGAGTAATAAAATATGTAAAAAAGAAATGGAGAAAACAACACCATTCACAATAATAAAAATTATAAAATACTTGGAAGTAAATTTAACCAAGGAAGTGAAAGATCAGTGCACTGAAAACTATAGGACTTTGATGAAATAAATTGAAGAAGACATGAACAAGTGGAAAGATATGCCATATTTAGGATTTGGATAATTAATATTGATTGATAAAATATTCAGAGAGTGCCTGGTAGTCCAGTCAGTTAAGCATCTAACTCTTGGTCATGATTTCAGGGTTCTGGTATTGAGCCCCACATTTGGGTGTTGTGTTTGAGGTTTTCTCTCTCCCTCTCCTTCTGCCTGTCTTCCTCATATAAACAAATAAAATCTTAAAAGAAAAACAACCAATATTCAAAATATCCAAAACCATCTGTAAGTTCAATGAAATTTTTTCTATTTTTAATTTAAATTCAATTCTAATCAAGATTCCAGTGACACTTTTGACAAAAGAGGAAAAGACATCCTAAAAACATATATATATATATATATATATATATATATATATATATATATCTCCAAAACCAAAGCAATTCTAGGAGAAGAATAAAGATAGAAGCATCATACATGCTGACTTCAAACTACACTGCAAATAGATTGTAATCAAAATATTAGGGTGCTCACATAAACATCGAGTCTTAGATCAATGGGACACAGCAGAGATCCCAGAAAAATGGAAAAAAACAAAACTTATGTGTGGTTAACTATTATTTGACAAGAGTCAACAACTCTCAATGGGTAAAGGACAGTCTCTTCAATAAATGATGGTGTGAAAAATGATAACTACATGCAAAAAAAAAAAAAGAGATCTTGTACAACGTGCAAAAACCAAATTCAAAATGGATCAGACTTAAACATAATACTTAACATCCTAAAGCTCCTGGTAGAAAACATAGGACAAAACTTCTTTTCATTGGTCATGGCAATACTTTTTGGCATATGACAGCAAAAGAAAAAAAAAGCAACAAATGTAAAAATAAGTAAGTGGAGTTACATTAAAGTCAAAGCTTTTTTTTTTTTTTTAAGATTTTATTCATTTATTTGACAGGCAGAAATCACAAGTAGGCAGAGAAGCCAGCAGAGAGAGGGGAGGAAGCAGGTTCCCTGCTGAGCAGAAAGCCTGATGCAGGGTCTATCCCAGGACCCTGGGATCATGACCTTAGCCGAAGGCAGAGGCTTTAACCCACTGAGACATCCAGGAGCCCCAAAGTCAAAGCTTTTGCACGACAAAATAAACAAAATGAAGGCAACTTACAAATTGATGGAAAATATTTACAAGCCATACATCTAATTGGTGTTAATATTCAAAATATAAAAAGAAGTACAATAACTCAAAATGAAATATTCCAATTTAAAAAGTGGGTGATGAAACTGAATATGGTTTTTTGTTTTTTGTTTTTGCAAAGAAGATATACAAATGCCAACAGATAAATGAAAAATGTTCAATATCACCCATCATCAGGGAAAAGCACAACAAAACTATAATGAGATATCACCTCACACCTGTCAGAATGCCCATCATTAATAAGACAAGAAATAACAAGTATTGGTAGAAATGTGGAGAAAAGCAAACCCTGTGCCCTGTTGATTTGAAGGTAAATTAGCCATCCATTGGAGAAAATGATATAGAGATTGCTCAAAAAATTAAATAGAACTACTATATTACCTAACAGTCCCACTTCTGGCTATATGTCCAAAGGAACTTTATTTTATTTATTTTTTTTAGTTTATTTATTTATTTATTTATTGTTCTTTTTTGTATCTTTTCAGCATAACAATATTCGTTGTTTTTGCACCACACCCAGTGATCCACGCAATAAGTGCCCTCCTTAATACCCACCACCTGGCTCCCCCAACCTCCCACCCCGCCCCTTCAAAACCCTCATGTTGTTTTTCAGAGTCCGTAGTCTTTCATGGTTCACCTCCCCTACCAATTTCCCTCAACTCCCTTCTCCTCTCCATCTCCCCAGGTCCTCCATGTTATTTGTTATGCTCCACAAATAAGTGAAACCATATGATAATTGACTTTCTCTGCTTGATTTATTTCACTCAGCATAATCTCTCCCAGTCCTGTCCATGTTGATACAAAAGTTGGGTATTCATCCTTTCTGATGGAGGCATAATACTCCATAGTGTCTATGGACCACATCTTCCTTATGCATTCGTACCTTGAAGGGCATCTTGGTTCTTTCCACAGTTTGGCGACCGTGGCCATTGCTGCTATAAACATTGGGGTACAGATGGCCCTTCTTTTCACTACATCTGTATCATTGGGGTAAATACCCAATAGTGCAATTGCAGGGTCATAGGGAAGCTCTATTTTTAATTTCTTGAGGAATCTCCACACTGTTCTCCAAAGTGGCTGCACCAACTTGCATTCCCAACAACAGTGTAAGGGGTTCCCATTTCTCCACATCCTCTCCAACACATGTTTCCTGTCTTGCTAATTTTGGCCATTCTAACTGATGTAAGGTGGTATCTCAATGTGGTTTTAATTTGAATCTCCCTGATGGCTAGTGATGATGAACATTTTTTCATGTGTCTGATAGCCATTTCTATGTCTTCATTGGAGAAGTGTCTGTTCATATCTTCTGCGATTTTTTGATATGATTATCTGTTTTGTGTGTGTTGAGTTTGAGGAGTTCTTTATAGATCCTGGATATCAACCTTTTGTCTGTACTGTCATTTGCAAATATCTTCTCCCATTCCGTGGGTTGCCTCTTTGTTTGTTGACTGTTTCCTTTGCTGTGCAGAAGCTTTTGATCTCAAAGGAACCTTAAATAGAAGTTGTAAAAGAAATAGACATTACCATCTTTACTGCAGCATTATTCACAATATCAACGATATTGAAATAATCTTCCCTTGTCAATGAGTTAATGGATAATGATGTGGTGTATGTATTTATGTTAATTTATACATATAAACACATAAAATGAAATATTGCTCACCTCTAGGAAAGAACAAAGTCTTTCCATTTGTGAAAATGAAAGACAATTGGGGGGCATTATATCAAGTAAAATAAGTCTAACAGAGAAGGAAAATATTACATGGTACCACTTATGTTTGAGATCTGAAAAAGCAGAACTTGTAGATAAAACATTGATTACCAAATACGAGGATTAGGGGATTTAGAGAGATCCTGGTCAAATGATACAAACTTCCAATTAGACAATGGCTACATTCTGGGGATCTATTCCACATTATTGTGGTTATGAGTACTGTATTGTGTAACAAAAAATTAAGAGAATGTACATTAAATTTTCTCTTTTTATTTTTTAAAAAATGTGAATATGGTTGACAATATTACGTTAGTTTCAAGTGTACAACATATTCATTCATCAAGTTTATATGTTATGCTATGCTCACCACAAGTATAGCTACATGATCAACTAATCTAGGAAAATGGAGACAAGAATATACAATGGAGAATAGACACTGGTCCTGGGGACACAAGAGGGCTATATGTAAAAGAATGAAACCAGATCACTTTCTTATGCCATACACAGAATTACACTAAATATGAGACCTAAGACCATAAAATTCCTAAAAGAGGACATAGATACTAATGTTTTTTCGACACCAACCATACAATTTTTTGAGGGGGGGGGCGCTATATCTCCTAAGGGAGGAAAAACAGGAAAAAAAAAACCTTTTGAGATTACACCAAACTAAAAGGCTTTTGCACAGTGAAGGAAATCATCAGCAAAATAAAAGATCAACCTACTGAATAGAGAAGATATTTCTTTGCAAATGACATATCTGACAAGGAGTTCAAATGCAAAATACATAAGAAATTTATACAACTCAACAACCAAGAAACAAAATAATCCAATTAAAAATGGGAAGAGAACATTAATATATGTTAATCTTCTTACCACCAAAAATAAATGGCAATTATGTGATATGTAGGTCGTGTCATCTGACTCTACAGTGGTGATCATATAGTAATGTACAAGTTTATTGAATAAAAACATTGTAACATTGTACACCTTAAACTTACCCAATGTTATGTGCAAATTACATCTCAATGAACTTGGGAAAACAAGTGGAAAAAACAAAATAATACATACTAAGCTATACTCTGATAGAAATGTAAGCATCAAACTTCAAGTAGAAAACATTTAATTTTTAATATATTTAATTTAATACATTTAATAATAATTTAATAATAAATTAATTTAATTTTATTAATTTTAATTAATCTTAATTAATTTTAATTAATTTAATTTAATCAAAATTCAATTTAATTAAAATTAAAATTTAATTTAATCAAAATTAATTTTAATTAATTTTATTAATAATAAATTAATAAATAATATAATAATAATTTAATGCATTTAATTTTTTATATATTAGATCATTAATTAGCAGCATAACTCTATTTCTCCACAAAAATTCTAATAAAGTTTATTTATATGACCAGCACTACTATAGTCAATTATCCCAATTATTGAGTTTAAACTGGTGAATCCTACAGAATTTTATTTCCAGTGAACTAAATGGAGTTTAGAGATTTTGATGAGTTTGTACACATTAATCCTCAGAATGGTGCCTAGTATATTGGCAATGCTAAATGAGAGTTTGATATGAGTATTGATTTTTCTTATAATGGGTATGCAGTTAAATAATTTTGTTAATATTTGATTAGTACATACTAATACCCAAATACCTATAAGTGTTTTAGAAGAGTCATGGTTGTTATCTGTACTAGGAGATTTTCTTACATGAATAAACACATTTGTTAGTCAAGAAAAGAGTTTGCATTATGCCATATTCTTCTCACACTGTAAAAGCATAATTATATAGTGATATATTTTATTCTTGAAAAATTTTTGTTCAACAGCCCATCACATTTCCTTACAATCATATATATATAATTTATTTATAAATTATATAAATTATATAATATAATTATATAATATATATAATATATATTATATAATATATTGATATATATTATATATATTTATAAACTTATTCTCATATATATATGAGAATAAATTTTTACAAACTCTTATAATAATTGGTAAAAATATTGCACAATCATATGTGGAATTTAAGAAACAAATCAAATGAGGGAAAATGAATTTAAGAAACAAATCATAAAGGAAAAAATATACAAACCGAGAAACAGACTCTTAAGGCTAGAGAACAAACTACTGGTTACCAGAGCAGATAGGGATGAGGAAATGGATTAAATAGATAATGGAGATTAAGGAGTGCATGTGTTGTGATAAGCACCAGATGTTGTGTGTAAGTGTTGAATCACTAAATTGTATACCTGAAACTAATATTATACTGTATGTTAAAAATATGTATCTGAAGACTGCTTTGTGTAGTATAAACAGTTAAACAATATTGGCCTAGCTAACAATCCATGTACATGGATTGTCTTTCCATTTGTTTGTAAAATTTCCAATTTCCTTTTTTTTTTTTTTTCAGCATTGTATTCTTTTCATAATACAGGTCTATCTCCTCCTTGGTAAAGGTTATTCCTAGGTATTTTAGTCTTTTTGGTGCAATTGTGAATGGAATTTTTTTTTTTAATTTACTTTTCTGCCAGTCATTATTAGTGTACAGAAATGTAGTGTCTTTTTATAGGTCAATTTTATATTCCATGAACTTACTAAATTTCTAAATTTATTTATCAGTTACAGTAGGTTTTTTTAAGGCTTAAGGAGCTTCTGCATATAGTATAATGTCATCTGAAAATAGTGACAGATTTACTTCTTCCTTACCAATTTGGGTTTTTTATTTCCTTTTCTTGTCTGCTCGTTGTATCTGGATCTCCCAATGCTCTGTTGAAGACTCATGGTGAGACTGGATATCCTTGACACAACATCTTAATTAACATCTTTATGTGTGAAGTGAAGTCTTTTTTTAAAATTTTTTATTTCTTTTCTGCGAAACAGTATTCATTGTTTTTGCACCACACCCAGTGTTCCATGCAATCCGTGCCCTCCCTAATACCCACCACCTGGTTCCCCCAACCTCCCACCCCCGCCCCTTCAAAATCCTCAGGTTGTTTTTCAGAGTCCATAGTCTTTCAAGCTTCACCTCCCCTTCCAATTTCCCTCAACTCCCTTCTCCTCTCCATCTCCCCATGTCCTCCATGTTATTTGTTATGCTCCACAAATAAGTGAAACTATATGATAATTGACTCTCTGTGCTTGAAGTGAAGTCTTAAAAATAGTAATGTGTTTATACTGGGTGATGCCAGGAAGATAGTGCAGTAGATCCCAAACTCCATCCTCTCCCCCACCACTATATAGATATAGGTAGTGACTCTCTCTGCTTGAAGTGAAGTCTTAAAAATAGTAATATATATATTACTATTAATATATTAAAAATATAATATATATTATATATCTTATTATATTATATTATATTATAATATATAATATATCTATTATCTAGATAATAGATATTATATATATCTATATATATGATATATATGATATATAATATCATTATATATAAGAATATCTATATATCTATAATATATAATATTATAATATAATATATAATATAATATATATTATATAATATATAATATATTATAATATATAATATAATATAATATAATATAAATTTAATAATATAATATATTATAATATAATATAATATAATATAAAAGATACAGCATCCATTCCTGATTAAAACGCTTCAAAGTTTAGGAATAGAGGGATCATTCCTCAATTTCATAAAAGCTGTATATGAAAAACCCACAGAAAATATCATCCCCAATGAGGAAAAGCTGACAGCCTTCCCTTTGAGATCAGGAAGGTGACAAGGATGCCCACTCATGCAACTGTTGTTCAACATAGTACTAGAAGTCCTAACAACAGCAATCAGACAATAAAGAGAAATGAAAGACATTCAAATTGGCAAAGAAGAAGTCAAAGTCTCTTTCTTCACAGGTGACATAATACTTTATATGGAGAACCCAAAAGACTCCACCCACAAACTACTAGAACTCATACAACAATTCAGTAATATGGCAGGATGTAAAGCCAATGTACAGAAATCAGTTACTTTCTTATACACTAACAATGAAAATACAGAAAGGGAAATTAGAGAATCAATTCCATTTACTATAGCATGAGGAGCCATACGATACCTGGGAATAAACCTAATCAAAGAGGTAAAGGATCTGTACTCGAGGAACTATAGAACACTCATGAATGAAATTGAAGAAGACAGAAAAAGGTGGCAGACCATTCCATGCTCATGGTTCAGAAGGATAAATATTGTTAAAAAGTTTATATTGCCTAGAGCAATCTACTCTTTTGATGCCATTCTGTTCAAAATTCCACTGGTATTTTTCAAAGAGCTGGAGAAAACAATTCTAAAATTTGTATCTCAGAAGAGAACCCAAATTGCTAAGGAAATGTTGAAAAAGAAAAACAAAACTGACAGCATCACATTACCTGATTTCAAGCTTTACTACAAAGCTGTGATCACCAAGACAGCATGGTACTGGCACAAAAACAGACACACAGACCAGTGAAACAGAGTAAAGAACCCATATATGGACCCTCAACTTTATGGTCAAATAGTCTTCCACAAAGCAGAAAAAATATACAGTGGAAGAAAGAGTCTCTTTAATAAATAGTGCTAGGAAAATTGGACAGCTATGTGTAGAAGAATGAAACTCGACCATTCACTTACACCATACACAAATAAACTCAAAATGGATAAAAGACTTCAATGTGAGTCAGGAATCCATCAGAATCATAAAGGAGAACATAAGCAGTAACCTCTTCAACATTGGCCCCAGCAACTTCTTTTAAGATATGTCTCCAAATGCAAAGGAAACAAAAGTGAAAAGGAACTTTTGGCACTTCATCAAGATCAGAAGCTTCTGCACAGCAAAGGAAATAGGCAACAAAACAAAGAGACAACCCACAGAATGGGAGAAGATATTTGCAAATGACAGTACAGACAAAGGGCTGATATCCAAGATCTATAAAGAACTCCTCAACCTCAATACGCACAAAACAGATAATCATGTCAAAAAGGGCAGAAGACATGAACAGACATTTCTCCAATGAAGCTATACAAATGGCTAACAGACACATGAAAAAATGTTCATCAACACCAGCCATCAGGGAGATTCAAATCAAAACCACATTGAGATACCACATTACTCCAGTTAGATTGGCACAAATTAACAAGCAGTAAACTACATGTGCTGGAGAGGATGTGGAGAAAGGGGAACCCTCTTACACTGTTTGGTGGGAATGCAAGTTGGTGCAACCACTTTGCAAAACACTGTGGACATTCCTTAAGAAATTAAAAATAGAGCTCCCCTATGACCCTGCAATTGCACTACTGGGTATTTACCCCAAAGATACAGATGGAGTGAAAAGAAGGGCCATCTGTACCCCATTGTTCATAGCAGCAATGGCCATGGTCACCAAACTGTGGAAAGAACCAAGATGCCCTTCACCGGAAGAATGGGTAAGGAAGATGTGGTCCATAGACACTATGGAGTATTATGTCTCCATCAGAAAGGTTGAATACCCAACTTTTGTATCTACATGGACAGGACTGGAAGAGATTATGCTTAGAGAAATACGTCAAGCATAGAGAGTCAATTATTTATGGTTTTGCTTGTTTATGGAGCATAAGGAATCACACAGAGGACATTGGGAAATGGAGAGGAGATGTGAGTTGGGAGAAATTGGAGGGGTGATATACCATTAGAAACTGTGAACTCTGAGAAACAAACTGAAGGTTTTAGAGGTAAGGTCGCTGAGATATTAGGTGAGCCTGGGGTAGGTATTACAGAGGGCACGTATTGCATGGAGCATTGGGTGTGGTGCATTAACAATGAATTCTGGAACACTGAAAAGAAATAAGGAAAATATATAATGGTAACAAAAAATAAAAATAAATAAAATCTCGAAATGACCCAATCAAAAAAATAAATAAATAAAAAGCCAAGTCCCCAAACAGAAGAAAGAAGAAAATAAATAATAGAGCAGAAAAAAGTGAAATGCAAACTTGAAAACAATGAAAATGATAACTGAAGCTGAGGGTCTTTATTTTTTTTTTTGTTGTTGTTGTTCTTTTGTTTCTTTGTTTGTTTTTAAAGACAAATAAACTTGATAATCTAGCTAGACTAACCAAGGGGAAGAATAAAATAATGAAAATTATAACTTGAAAATAACAAGTTAACAAATAATATTACAGGAATATAAAGTATCATAATAGGACAAAGAATTATATGCTAACCAATTAGATAACTTTGAAGAAATTGAGGAATTCCTAGAAACACAAAATCAAGCAAGACTGAATCATAAAGAATAAAACATGAAAACCGAATGGAGATTTAATCAATAATTAAAAATCTCCTATAAGAGATGGAGAGGAGAAGGGAGTTGGGCGTTTTTGGAGGGGGAGAACGACCATGAGAGACTTTGGACTCTAAGAAACAAACTGAGCATTTTGGAGGAGAAGGTAGTGGGAGGTTGGATGAGCCTGGTGATGGGTATTATGGAGGGCATATATTGCATGGAGCACTGGGTGTGGTGCTTAAACAATGAATTCGGGAACACTAAAAATGAATTTAAAAATAAATTAATTTTAAAAAATATCCCAAGAAAGATAAGACTGGTGCCAGATGACTTCACTAGTGGATTCTAGCTAACATTTCAAGAATTATAGCCAATGCTCTTAAACTCTTTTAAAATGAATAGAAAGAAATACTTCCAAATTTATTTTTTTAAGACTGAGTTTACCTTGACACCGTGGTACATGTAGTATCTGGATAAGAACACTACAAGAAAGGGAAATTACAGACCAATATCTGATGAGCATAAATTTAAAAACTCACACTTGTGAGCAAAGTGAATTCAGTAGTATAGTAAAGAGATCATACACTATAATCGGTGGGATTTATCCCTAGAGTATAAGGATGTTTCAGCACATATAAATCAATAAGTGTGATTCACACCTGAAGAAAATGAAGGATATAAAATACATTATCATGTTAATAGATTTAGAAAGAAATATTAAACATTCAATATGATTTCATGATAAAAACATTCAACAAACTAAGTTTGGTAGGAATTATTCTCAACATTGTAAAGATCATATATGACAAGCTCATAGCTAACATATTCAACAGGAAATAGCTGAAATTTTTCCACTAAAATTAGGAACAAGACTGTGGTGCCCTCTCTTGCCACTTCTATTTAACACAGTACTAGAAGTCCTATTCAAGGCAATCAGTCATGAAAAAGAAATAAAATTATGTAAATTAGAAAAAAAAAGATTAAGAGAGTATTATGCTAAGCGAAATACATCAGTTGGAGAAAGACAATTTCCAAATGATTTCACTCTTATGTGGAATTTAAGAAACAAAATAAATGAGCAAAGGGGGAAAATAAAAGAGAGAGGGAGAGAGAAGACAAACCACAAAACAGATTCTTTACTACAAAGAACACACTGATGATTACAAGAAGAGAGGTGCGTGGGTAGATGGGTGAAATAGGTGATGGAGATTAAAGAGAACAGTTGTTGGGATGAGCACTGAGTGCTGTATGGAAGTATTGAATCACTACATTGTACACCTGAAATTAATAAAGCACTTTATGTTAAATAACTAGAATTTAAATAAAACATAAAATATAACACCAGGCACATACACTAACTCTAACCCTAGATGAGAGAAAGTGGCTTTGTGGCTTCCTGAACACAAGATAAGAAAAGCTGAGAAGCAGCCTAGTTATTCTGGAGAAAACTCCAAACTTTCAAGAATTGGTAGTATTTCTGAAAATGGGAATGAAGTAGAGATAAAAACAAAAGGACCAAAAAAAAAAAAAAAAAGAAGAAGAAGAATGAAAAGAAGGAGAAAAATTATCTCTGCAGATAATATAATCTTATATGTAGAATGTTTTGAATACTCACAAAAAATATTAAAAAAACAAGTATATACAGTAAAGTTGCAAAGGACAAAGTTGTTATATACAAAAATAAATTGATTTCTATACTGACAATGAACTATCTAAAAAGTTAATTTTTTTTCAAAAACATCAAACTAATAAAACACTTAGCAGTAAGTTTATCTAAGATTAGAAATGTACACTGATAGCTATGAAAGATTAATGAAAGAATTTAAAGATGACTCAAATAAATGGAAATATAGCCTCTATTTATATATTTAAAAACCTTACATTAATAATATACTTTAAATGTCTATTAAACTCCACATGATCTACAGCTTCAAAATAATGCTTATGGCAATTTGGATAGCATTTACAAAGAAATACAATAGATAATCTTGACATTTCTGTGGAAAACAAAATACCCTGAATAGCTAAAGCAAACTTTAATAAGAACAAAGCTTAAGATATTATACTTCTTCAATGATATTTAAAAGCTATATTAATCAAAACAATATAGTACTCATATAAAATAATAACATATAGGCTAATGGAATAGAGTAAGGAACTCACGTAAACTGAAGCCTATTATAGTCAAGCTATATTTCAAAGCTATGTTGATCAAAACAGTATAGGACTCATATAAAATAATAACATAAAGGCCAATGGACTAGAGAAGGGAACCCAGCAATAAAAGACACCAACAATACATAATAGGAAGGAATGGTCTCTTCAAAACACGGTGCTGAGAAAACTAGGTATCCAGATATAAAAGAATGAAATTAGACATTTATATTACATCACACAGAATAATCACCTCAAAATACATTAAAGAACTAAATGTTGAGACAGCAAAACTCCTTGGAAAGAAGGACTGAGGAAAACTCTTCAATATTGTTATCATGATTTTGTAGGTTTGGTACACAAAACATAGACAATAAAAGCAAAAATAAACAAGTAGGACTACATCTAAATGAAAAGTTTCTGCACAGCAAAGGAAATAATCAACACATGAAAAGAGAATCTATGAAATGGGACTAAAGATTTGCAAAGCATTTATATTATAAGGAATTAACATCCAAAACATAAAAGGAACTAACGCAAGTTAGTAGCAAAAAATAATAATTAATAGTAACAATTAAAATATAGGCAAAAAACTTGAACGCATATCTCCCCAAAAAGATAAAATGGCCAATAGGCATATGAAAATGTTCTCAACCAAACTAATCACCAGGAAAATGTTAACCCAAACCTCTAGCAGATACCACTTCACACTAGTTTGGAAGGCTACTATGAAAAGTTTTAAGTGTTACTGAGAGTAACAAAGTAAGCAAAGTAAAGAGTGCATGTACATTGTTGGAAATTCATACAACTATTATGGAAACACTTAAAGATTCCTTAAAATAACAAAAGTTGATCCACCCTATCATGCAACAATCCCACTTTTGGGTGTATATCCAAATGAAATGAAACCAATGTCTTGATGAGATATCTGCATCATAATTCTTTCAAGCATTATTCACCTTAGTCAAGATATGGAAACAACCTGTGTCCATGAATGAATGGATAAAGAAAATGTGGTGTATGTAAATAATGGGATATCATTTAGCTTCAAAAAGAGAAAGATACCTGTCATTTGTAACAGCATGAGAAAATCTACAGGATATAATTCTAAGTGAAATAAGTCAGACATATAAAGGCAAACATTGCATGATCTTACCTATATGTGAATGAAAAAAAAAGTTGAACTTATGGTAACAGAAGATAGAATAATGGTTACCAAAGTGTGGTTTTTGGGGAAAAGCCATAGAAGTGTTCAGATATAACATGAGTACAAATTAATAATCTAATATAGAGCATGGTGAGTAGACTTAATATTATGTTGCAAACTTAATATTTGGTAAATGAATAGATTTCACTTGCCCTCACCACACACACACAGACACACACACACAAAAAGTTACCTACACGAGGTGATGGATAAGCTAATTAACATATCATAATGTATACATATATCAAAACATCATATTGTACACCTTAAATGCATACACATTTGTCAATCATACCTCAGTAAAGCTGGGCAAATGTATTTATCATCCTAGTATGTTTATGCAGAAAGTACTTTCATGATCTATTCTTGCTGTCTTCCCAAGGAAAAGTATCATGGTTCTCTTGAAGCATCTGTGCAAAACACTGGATATAGTTTTCTTTTATTTGTTTTTAAGTACTTTTATTTGGATCCTAAAACCTCCTACTCTCAAAAAAGAAAACCATATTTAATAACATTTTGGTTCCTGGAAAAGTTAATTCTCTGATGTATAAGTTTTATAATAACTTATTTTAATGACCAAATAGCAAAAACAAATTGCATTAATTTTACTACTAAAATACCCAATTACTCAAATGTAAGAAAATTCAGGGAAGTCCTTATTAAGAAATAAGTCTTTAGAGACCTCATCATTGAGTTATTTATGTTAATTTCTATAATACAAAACTGAATAGAATTTAAATACCTCAAAACAGATTAGTAAATATATTAGTAGGACAAGCACCAGGGTACACAATAAAATAAAATTGGCAGGCTTAATATATTTTATGACATATCAACTTACTTTTGGAAAGATGAATCCAATAAACTATAAAGTCATTGCAGCATTGGGTTACTTACATTTTTCACTGAAAATCATTGTACAGAAAAAAAATACCTATGCAAAAAAAGGAAGGTACATACTTTATACTATTTCTCCTATTAATAACATTTTAAAAATTTTTATTTATTTATTTGAGAGAATTACTGAGAGAATTAGTGAGTGGGTGGAAGAGGCAGAGGGAGATGGAGAAGCAGGCTCACTGCTGAGCAGAGTCTTCTGTGGGGTTTGATCCCAGGTCCTGGAAATCATGATCTGAGAAAAGGCACTTAACTGACTGAGGCATCTAGGTGTTCCATATTTAATATTAATATGGTACATTTTTTGAGACCGATGAACTAATATTGGTACATATTATTAGTAACTAAAGTCTATATTTTATTCATATTTCTTTAGTTTTAACCTAATATCTGTTGTCTTTCCTAAATTACCACATTACATTTTTTTATTTATATTTTTGTTATTAGCCCAAGGGGTACAGGTCTCTGAATCGCCAGGTTTACACACTTCACAGCACTCACCATAACACATACCTTCCCAAATGTCCATAACCACACCACCTTCTCCCTACACCCCTCCCCAAGGCAACCCTCAGTTTGTTTTGTGAGATTGGGAGTGTCTTATGGTTTGTCTCCCTCCCAATCCCATCTTGTTTCATTTACTCTTTTCCTACCCTCTAAATCCCTCATGTTGCATCTCCACTTCCTCATATCAGGGAGATCATATGATAGTTCTCTTTCTCTGACTGACTTATTTCACTAAACATAATACCCTCTAGTTCCATCCACATCATCGTAAATGGTAAGATTTCATTTCTTTTGATGGCTACATAGTATTCCGTTGCATATATATAATCACCTCTTCTTTATCCATTCATCTGTTGATGGACATTTAGGTTCTTTCCATAGGTTGGCTGTTGTGGACATTGCTGCTATAAACATTCAGGTACATGTACCCCTTTGGATCACTACATTTGTATCTTTAGGGTAAATACCCAGAAGTGCAATTGCTGGGTTGGACAGTAGCTCTATTTTCAATTTTTGAGGAACACCCATGCTGTTTTCCAGAGTGGCTGCACCAGCTTATAAGACTAAAACAAGCACTGCAAGAACTGCCTGCCCTAGGGCTAGCTAACTATTCTATCTACCAACTTATTTGTGCATGAAAGAAATAATAAAGACCTGGGAGTACTCATGAAAGAACATGGAAATAAATATATGTCTTTTGCTTGTTATAGCACACAATTTTATTCAGTTACCTGTGCCTATCCCAAATGCTTTAAGGATATAACTTCAGATGCAAAGTTTGCAGAAGCTTTGGTAGATTCAACCCAAGGAGTAGACATTTATTTACAAGCTCCACATGCAGTCCAAAGTCTTCTTAAATCTGAACTGACTGAACATTTCTATGAAAGAAGACCAACCCCTATGAGATCCTCAGATTTTATTACTTAATCTACATCTTAAACACTGCAATATTCTTTTAAATTTTTTTTTAAATTTATTTGAGAGAGAGAGAGGGCAGAGAGGGAGAGTATAAGGGAGAATAGGAATCTCCACTGAGTAGAGAGCTCAACATGGTTTTTGATCCCAGGGCCCTGAGATCATAACATGACTCAAAGGCCACCCAGGTGCCCCAAACACTGCAATATTCTCTTTTTTTTTCCTCCATTTTTTAAAAAAATTAACACACAATGTATTATTAGCCCCAGGGGTACAGGTCTGTGAATTGCCAGGTTTACACACTTCATAGCACTCACCATAGCACATACCCTCCGCAATGTCCATAACCCCACCACCTTCTCCCTAGCCCCTCCCCCCAGAACCCCTCAGTTTGTTTTGTGAGATTGAGTCTCTTATGGTTTGTCTCCCTCCTGGTCACATCTTGTTCCATTTATTCTTTCCCCACCCCCCAAACCACCCACGTTGCCTCTCCACTTCCTCATATCAGGGAGATCATATGATAGTTGTCTTTCTGTAATTGACTTATTTCACTAAGCATGAAGTTCCATCCATGTCATCACAAATGGCAAGATTTCATTTCTTTTGATGGCTGCACAGTATTTCATTGTATATATATACCACCTCTTCTTTATCCATTCATCTATTGATGGACATCTAGGTTCTTTCCATAGTTTGGCTATTGTGGACATTGTTGCTATAAACA
The DNA here is from genome assembly GCF_963455335.1 of Martes martes. Lineage (NCBI taxonomy): Eukaryota > Metazoa > Chordata > Mammalia > Carnivora > Mustelidae > Martes > Martes martes. The sequence continues at coordinate 12,151,920 of NC_137892.1, read as the reverse complement.
TTCAGGTGCATGTGCCCCGTTGGATCACTACATTTGTATCTTTAGGGCAAATATCCAGAAATGCAATTGCTGGGTTGTAGGGTAGCTCTATTTTCACTTTTTAAGGAACACCCATGCTGTTTTCCATAGTGGTTGCACCAGCTTGCATTCCCAAAAACAGTGTAGGAGGGTTTCCCTTTCTCCACATCCTTGCCAGCATCTGTCATTTCCTGGCTTGTTAATTTTAGCCATTCTGACTGGTGTGAGTTGGTATCTCATTGTGGTTTTGATTTGTATTTCCCTGATGCCAAGTGATGTGGAGCACTTTTTCATGTGTCTGTTGGCCACCTAGATGTCTTACTTGCAGAAATGTCTGTTCATGTCCTCTGACCATATATTGATTGGATTATTTGTTCTTTAGGTGTTGAGTTTGATAAGTTCTTTATAGGTTTTGGATACTAGCACATTATTCGATATGTCATTTGCAAATATCTTCTCCCATTCTGTCAGTTGTCTTTGGTTTTGTTAACTGTTTCCTTTGCTGTGAAAAAGCTTTTGATCTTGATGAAGTCCCAATAGTTCATTCTTTTCCTTGCTTCCCTTGCTTTTGGTGATGTTCCTAGGAAAAAGTTGCTGCGGCTGAGGTCGAAGAGGTTGTTGCCTGTGTTCTCCTCAAGGATTTTGATGGATTCCTTTCTCACATTGACGTCCTTCATCCATTTAGAGTCTATTTTCGTGTATGGTGTAAGGAAATGGTCCAGTTTCATTTTTCTGCATGTGGATGTCTAATTTTCCCTACACCAGTTGTTGAAGAGACTACTTATTTTTCCACTGGACATTCCTTCCTTCTTTGTCAAAGATTAGTTGACCATAGAGTTGAGGGTCATTTCTGGGCTCTCTATTCTGTTCCACTGATCTATGTGTCTGTTTTTCTGCCAGTACCATGTCTTGATGATGACAGCTTTGTAGTAGAGCTTGAAGTCTGGAATTGTGATGCCATCAACTTTGCCTTTCTTTTTCCTTTTTTTTTCTTTTTTTTTTAAGATTTTATTTATTTATCTGACAGACGGAGATCACAAGTAGACAGAGAAGCAGGCAGAGAGAGAGAGAGGAGGAAGCAGGCTCCCCGCCGAGCAGCGAGCCCGATGCGGGGCTCGATCCCAGGACCTCGGGACCACGGCCCGAGCCGAAGGCAGAGGCCTCAACCCACTGAGCCACCCAGGCGCCCCTGCCTTTCTTTTTCAATATTCTCTGGCGATTCAAGGTCTTTTCTTGTTCCATATAAATTTTAGGATTATTTGTTCCATTTTTTTTAAATAGATGGGATTTTGATAGGGATTGCATTAAATGTGTAGATTGCTTTAGGTAGCATAGGCATTTTCACAATATTTGTTCTTCCAATCCATGAGCATGGAACATTTTTCCATTTCTTTGTGTCTTCCTCAATTTCTTTCATGAGTACTTTATAGTTTTCTAAGTATAGATTCTTTGCCTCTTTGGTTAGGTTTATTCCTAGGTATCTTATATTTTTGGGTGCAATTGTAAATGGGATTGACTCCTTAATTTCTCTTTCTTATGTCTTGTTGATGTAAAGAAATGCAACTGATTTCTGTGCATTGATTTTATATCCTGACACTTTACTGAATTCCTGTACAAGTTATAGCAGATTTGTAGTGGAGTCTTGGGTTTTCCACATATAGTATCCTATCATCTGCAAAGAGTGATAGTTTGATTTCTTCTTTGCTGATTTGGATGCCTTTAATTTCTTTTTGTTGCCTGATTGCTGAGGCTAGGACTTCTACTATGTTGAATAGCAGTGGTGGTAATGGACATCCCTGCCGTGTTCCTGACCTTAGCAGAAAAGCTCTCAGTTTTTCTCCATTGAGAATGATATTCACAGTGTTTTTTTTTTTTTTTATAGATGGCTTTCATGATACTGAGGTATGTACTCTCTATCCCTACACTTTGAAGAGTTTTGATCAAGAAAGGATGCTGTACTTTGTCAAATGCCTTTTCAGCATATATTGAGAGTATCATACGCTTCTTGTACTTTCTTTTATTAATGTATTGTCTCACATTGATTGATCTGTGGATGTTGAACCTACCTTGCAGCCCTGGAATAAATCCTACTTGGTTGTGGTGAATAATCCTTTTAATGTACTGTGGGATCCTATTAGCTAGTATTTTGGTGAGGATTTTCACATCTGTGTTCATCAAGGATATTGGTCTGTAATTCTCTTTTTTGGTGGGATCCTTATCTGGTTTTGGGATCAAGATGATGCTGGCCTCATAGAATGAGTTTGGAAGTTTTCCTTCCATTTCTATTTTCTGGAACATTTTCAGGAGAATAGGAATTAATTTTTCTTTAATTATTTTGTAGAATTCCCCTGGGAAGCTGTCTGGCCCTGGGCTCTTTTTTGTTTGGAGATTTTTGATGACTGTTTCAATCTCCTTACTGGTTATGGGTCTGTTCAGGTTTTCTATTTATTCCTGGTTCAGTTGTGGTAGTTTATATGTCTCTGCAAATGCATCCATTTCTTCCAGATTGTCAAATTTGCTGGTGTAGAGTTACTCATAATAGGTTGTTATAATTGTTTGTATTTCTTTGGTGTTGGTTTTGATCTCTCCTTTTCATTCATGATTTTATTTATTTGAGTCCTTTATCTTTTATTTTTTTGATTAAGTCTGGCCCAGGGTTTATCAGTCTTATTAATTCTTTTAAAGAACCAGCTCCTAGTTTTTTTTTTTTTAATTTGTTCTATTGTTTTTTGGTTTCTATTTCATTGATTTCTGCTCTGATCTTTATGATTTCTCTTCTCCTGCTGGGTTTAGGCTTTCTTTGTTGTTCTTTCTCCAGCTCCTTTAGGTGTAGGGTTTGGTTGTGTATTTGAAACCTTTCTTGTTTCTTGGAAAGGCTTGTACCCCTATATATTTTCCTCTCAGTACTGCCTTTGTTGTGTCCCACAGAATTTGAAACTTTGTGTTTTCATTATCTTTTGTTTTCTGAATTTTGTCAATTCTTTAATTTCCTGGTTGACCCATTCATTCCTTAGAAGGATGCTCTTTAGTCTCCTTGTATTTGGGTTCTTTCCAAATTTCCTCTTGTGATTGAGTTCTAGCTTCAGAACATTGTGGTCTGAAAATGTGCAGTGAATGATCCCAATCTTTTGATACTGGTTGAAACCTGATTTATGGCCCAGGATGTGATCTATTCTGGAGAATGTTCCATGTGCACTAGAGAAGAATCTGTATTCTGTTGCTTTGGAATGGAATGTTCTGAATATATCTGTGATGTCCATCTGGTCCAGTGTGTCATTTATTGCCTATATTTCCTTGTTGATTTTTGTGCTTGGATGATCTGTCCATTTCAGTGAGGGAGTGTTAAAGTCCCCTACTATTATTGTATTATGGCCCATTTGTTTCTTTGATTTTGTTATTAACTGGTTTATATAGTTGGCTGCTCCCATGTTAGGGGCATAGATATTTAAAGTTGTTAAATCATATTGTTGGACAGACCCTTTGAGTATGATATAGTGTCCTTCATCATCTCTTTTTATAGTCTTTGGCTTAAAATCTAATTAATCTGATAAAGGAATTGCCATCCCAGCTATCTTTTGATGTCCATTAGCATGGTAAATTTTTTCCCACCCCCTCACTTTAAATCTGGAAGTGTCTTTGGGTATAAAATGTGTTTCTGATAGACAGCATATTGATGGGTTCTGTTTTTTTTTTATCAATTCTGATACCCCATGTCTTTTGACTGAGACATTTAGCCCATTTACATTCAGGGTAACTATTGAGACATATGAATTTAGTGCCATTGTATTGCCTGTAAGGACTATTACTGTATATTGTCTCTGTTTTTTCTGGTCTACTACTTTAAGGCTCTCTCTTTGTTTAGCGGACCCCTTACAATATTCCCTGTAGAACTGGTTTGGTGTTTACAAATTCTTTTAGTTTTTGTTTGTCCTGGAAGCTTTTTATCTCTCCTTCTATTTTCAATGATATCCTAGCTGGATGTAATATTCTTGGCTGCACGTTTTTCTCATTTCACGCTCTGAATATATCATGCCAATTTTTTCTGGCCTGCCAGGTCTCTGTAGATAAGTCTGCTGCCAATCGAATATTTTTACCATTGTATGTTACGGACTTCTTGTCCTGGGCTGCTTTCAGAATATTCTCTTTGTCGCTAAAACTCATAAATTTCGCTATTAGATGACAGGGTGTGGACCTATTCTTATTGGTTTTGAGGGGGTTCTCTGCACCTCCTGGATTTTGATGCTTGTTCCATATTAGGGAAATTCTCTACAATAATTCTTTCCAATATACCTTCTGCTCCCCTCTCTCTTTCTTCTTCTTCTGGAATCCCAATTATTCTACTGTTGTTTCATCTTATGGTGTCACTTATCTCTCAAATTCTCCCCTCTTGGTCCAGTAGTTGCTTGTCTCTCTTTTGTTTGGCTTCTTTATTCTCTGCCATTTGGTCTTCTATATCACTAATTCTCTCTTCTGCCTCATTTATCCTAACAGTAAGAGCCTCCATTTTTTATTGAACCTCATTAATAGCTTTTTTAATTTCAACTTGGTTAGATTTTATTTCTTTTATTTCTCCAGAAAAGGCTTTTATTTATCCTGAAAGTTTTTCTCTAATATCTTCCATGCCTTTTTTGAGCCTGGCTAGCATCTTGAGAATCGTCATTCTGAACTCTAGATCTGACACATTACCAATGTCTGTATTGATTAGGTCCCTAGCCTTTGGTACTGCCTCTTGTTCTTTTTATATTTTTTGTGGTGAGTTTTTCTGCCTTGTCATTTTATCCAGATAAGAAAATATGAAGGAGGGGCGCCTGGGTGGCTCAGTGGGTTAAGCCGCTGCCTTCTGCTCAGGTCATGGTCTCAGGGTCCTGGGATCGAGCCCCGCATCGGGCTCCTTGCTCAGCGGGGAGCCTGCTTCTCTCTCTGCCTCTGACTGCCTCTCTACCTGCTTGTGCTCTCTGTCTCTCCCTCTGTCAAATAAATAAATAAAATCTTTGAAAAGTCCACCTCCCAAAGTTACAGGGGGAATTATTATTAAAAAAAAAAAAAAGAAAATATGAAGGAGATGTTTATAAGCTCTGCTCTTTTTTTTTTAATTCACCCAAAGCTGATATTAGAAGTAAGGCACAGATATTTGGTTACCTTAATTAAATTAGGAAACTTTTGTTGTCATCATTGCTCTTCTACATAAAGAGCAGACCATAAGGAGTATAAAAAGCCAGGTTTATATTCATCAGGGAATTTTAAGGTGTGGTCTCCACTGGAGACAAAAATATATTTTTCCTTTAAAATTGAGAGATTGCTACCTAATAGAATGACTAGACCTGTGTTACCTAGCAAAAAAAAAAAAATATATATATATATATATATATATATATTTTTTTTTTTTTTTTGCTAGGTAACACAGGTCTAGTCATTCTATCTCAACAAGTACAATAGTTCTGGGACATTGTCCGGGGGGGGGGAAATATATATATATATATATATATATATATATATATATATATATATTTGCTAGGTAACACAGGTCTAGTCATTCTATTAGGTAGCAATCTCTCAATTTTAAAGGAAAAATATCTTTTTCCCCTGGACAATGAGAGATTGCTACCTAATAGAATGACTAGACCTGTGTTACCTAGCAAATATATATATATATATATATATATATATATATATATATATATTTCCCCCCTCCCCCGGACAATGTCCCAGAACTATTTGTACTTGTTGAGATAGAAATTCTCTCTGAATTGTATTTTATTCCCCTCTATGGAAACTTCTTTACTCGAAGGGATTTGTTGTCCTATATTTGTAGAGTTTAAAGTAGAGAGAATAGCTTCATTATCTACCAAATTTTGGGAACTTTTCGCAATGATTTTAATTGTAATTTCCCCATACCTATTTAAGTGAAAATCTGGTAGCAATTTATTGTGGGACACCTTAGACTCCTGTTAATTCTGGAATGACCCATATTGCGTCCTTCCTAAAGGGATAGATATGGGAACACCTAAGTTGATGTGAAAGAAGTTGCATGAAATCTTGAAGGACTTATTTATTTATTTATTTATTTTTCAGTATCCTAGCTGTTTACAAGAGCAGCATCCACTCTTGGGTCAGTATTTTGATGAAGGACCTGTAGAGAGATGTGGTATGGGAGGTCCAGGTATTAATGTAGATACTGGCCTTGGAACTGTTGTAGCCCTAAGAACTGTTGTAGGTTGATGGATTTTTTGTTTGTGGTATTATTTGAAAGTTCTCTCCAAGTGTTCAGTTATGATTATAATTCAGTTAGCCTCGTGACCGTGAATATTATTATTTTTTTACCTTTTTATCAATCCGTTAAATTCAGGAGATAATACATTTACAAACAGGGCAGCTATAGAAGTTGGGGTAACAATTACTATATGGAACCCAGAATGCCATAGGAAGAGAACTTTCAGAAGGGCTTTAAGTCTGTTGAAGATATCTTCTTTTGTTTGCATATTAAAATAATACATAAATCAATTCAGAATTCAGGCAGGGAAGACTCCAGGAAAGTTTTTGTTTTTTTGTTTGTTGGTTGGTTGGTTTTACAAAACCAGTTGCTATTTTGCAAGCTTTTTCTGTTTTATGAAAGTGTCATATTGAATTTCCAATACTATCCTCAGAATTCTGCTTCTCAAATCCACTTATTGGGCTTCATCAGCCCCTACCAGCATGTGCACAAGCTGATAAAGACCTAGCAGCCCAGGATTATAGTCCCTGATGATCCCCAATTCTTCAGAAAACTTATGGGAATCCTCTCTGAGTTAAGCACATACTTTAAATATGGACCAATTATGATCCTTGACCAAAGAGTGAAAATTACCTGAGGAATTAGCCTAAACACCTAAGTGGCTTTTATTTATTTATTTATTTATTTATTTATTTAATTTTATTAAACTTTCCATTTTAAATCTAATATAGTTAATATACAGTATAATAATATTTTTAGTATACAAAATAGTGATTGGAAAAGTCTACACATCATTACACAGAGCTTATCATAAGTGTACTCTTAATCTCTTCATTCTGTTTCACACACACACCCACCTCTCCTGTGTTATGCTTTATTTTATTTTATTTGTTTTTATTTAAATTCTATTTAGTTAACATATGGTGTCATATGACTTTCAGGTGTACAAATTAATGATTCAGTAGTTTCATACAATGCCCTGTGCCCTTCTCAATAGGTACACACCTTACTCCCTATCTCATATTTAACCCATCCCCCCAACTCCCACCCCTCTGGTAATCATCAGCTTATTATCTGTAGTTGAGAGACTATTCCTTGGCTTCCCTCTCTCTCTCTTTTTCCCTCTCCTCATTTACTTTATTTCTTATATTCCACATGTGAGTGAGATCATATGGTATTTGAATTTCTCTGACTGACTTATTTCACTTAGCATAATTCTCTGTAGCTCCATCCATGTCTTCACAAATTTGGCATCTTCTTTGCTGATTTGGATGAGTTTTATTTCTTTTTTTTTTCTCTGATTATCATGGCTAGGATTTCCAGTACTATGTTAAATAACAGTGTTGGGAGTGAACATCCTTGTCTTTTTCCTGATCATACAGGAAAAGATTTCAGTTTTTCTCCACTGATAATGATATTACATATGGGTTTTCATATATATATGAAAAGGGTATATATGTGTGTGTGTATATATATATATATTTATATGTTTATAGATATATAAACATATATAATAAAAATTAAAAAATAATAAAATATATTTTTATTATGTTGAGGTATACTCCCTCAACTTTGCTATGTTTTCATCATAAATGGGTGTTGTACTTGTAAAATGCTTTTTTCCTGCATCTATTGAAATGATCATATGCTTTTTTCCTTTCTTTTATTGATGGGGTGTATCAGGGTGTTTGGTTTTTGAGTACTGAAATAAACTTACAGTCCAGGAATAAATCCAAATTATAATGGAGAATGATTCTCTTCATATACTGTTGGAATTGTTTTGCAAGTGTTTTATTGGAAATTCTTACATCCATGTTCAACAGGGATATTGGTTTGTAATTTTCTTTTTCAATGGAGTCTTTATCTGATTGTTATCAGGTTAATGCCAATCTCAAGAATGAATTTGGAAGTCTGCCTTCCTTTTCTATATTTTGGAATATTTTGAGAGGAGTAGATATTAACTTTTCTTTAAATATTTGGTAAAATTCTCTTGTGGAGCCTCTTGGCCTTGGACTTATGTTCTTTGGGAGTTTCTTTTTCTTTTTTTTTTAAATTACTGATTCATTCAATTTCTTTTCTTTGCTGGTTATTATTCTGTTCAATGTTTCTATTTCATCCTGCTTTCGTTTAGGTAGTTTATTTGTTTCACGGAATTTATCCATTTTTTTCCAGGTTGTCCAATTTGTTGACATATAATTTTTCATTATATTGTCTTATACTTATTTATATTTCAGTGGTGTGGTTGTGGTTTCTCCGTTCTCATTTGTGATTTTATTTGGATCTTTTTCTGTTTTCTTTTGAAATGTCCTGCTATGAGTTTATCAGTTTTTTCAAAGAATCAGCTCTAGTTTCATTGATCTGTTCTTTTTTTTTTTGCATTTATATCATAAATTTATGTTCTAATATTTATGTTTTCCCTTTTCAGCTGACTTTAGGCTTCACTTGTTCTTTCTCTAGCTCCTTTTAATGTAAGCCTAGGTTATATATATGAGCTTTTCTTGCTTTTTGAGGGTGTTCATGTACATTACTATACCGTTCCCTCTTAGGACCAATTTTGCTGCCTCCAAAAGGTTTTGGACCATTGTATTTTCATTTTCATTGGTTTTCATGTATTTTTAATTTTTTATTTGATTTCATATTTGATCCACTTATTGTTTTTTATATGTCGTTTGACCTTCATATTGTCTTTCCGATTTTTTTTCTTGAACTGACATCAAGTTTCAGTGTTGTTGCCAGAAATTATATGTGGTATGATCTTAATCTTTTTGTGCCAGTTGAAACCTTATTCATGACCTAATATGTGATCTATTCTGGGAAATGTCCCATGTGCACTTGAAAAGAATGAGTCTTCTGTTTTAGGATTGAATGTTCTGAATATATCACTTAAATCCATCTGGTCCAATGTGTCATTCAAAGCCATTGTTTCCTTATTGATTTCCTGTTTACATGATCTGTCCATTGATCTACATGGGGTATTAATGTCCCCTACTATTATTGCATCATTATCAAGTAGTTATTTTATGTTTGTTACTGTTTTATATATTTGAGAACTTCCATGATGGATGAATAAACATTTACAATTATTACAGCTTCTTGTTGGATTGTCCCCTTTTTTCATAATATGGTGTCCTTCTTCATCTCTTCTTAGAGTGTTCGTTTTAAGGTCTAGTTTTCTGATGTAAGTATTGCTACTCCATTTTCCTTTGATATCCATTTTCATTATAAATGATTCATCCCATCACTTTCAATGCACAGACACCTTTAGGTCTGAAATATGTCTGTTATAGGTAGCATAAAGTCTTTTTTTAAAAAATACATTCTGAGACACAAGATGGCAGGGAAGTAGGAGGAGGCGCCCTTTCAACCTGTACCCTAAAGTGACCTGATTACCTACTAAAGAGCTCTGATCACTCATGAAATCAGCATGAAATCAGAAATAAACACGTCTGGATCTCTACAGGGGCAGAAGACTCCAGTGGGCAGGTAAAGCGGAGTGGGAACATCACACTGATATTGGAAGATAAACAAAAGGGGGAGGGAGCCACCAGAGGCAACCGATTGGAAAGGAATGCCCCAATACGAGAGTGCCCTGCATCTGGGGATGAGCATAAACTTGGAGTCTGGTTGAAAGCACTCAAAAAGAGCAAAGGATCGCGGGGGGGAATTGCAGGAATTGGGGCGGCTAGGGACAGGGGCTTAAGTCCCAGGACCCAGGACAGGCTCCCCTGGCACTGAGCCAGAGAGAGTGCAGCGGAGAAACCAGGTCATGGTCCGTGAGCCACCAGCGCGCCAGAGAACACATGGAGTACAGCTCCCATGAGGGGCTGGGAGCCACGCCAACAGCAGAACTCACACCTTGCTATCAGCCTGAGACACATGCGCCCCACACTCTCCCCCGAGAGAGGTGCACAGAGGCCCAGCCTGGTCCTCTTGGACCCGCGCCGCGCTAGAGTCTGAGACCTGTGCACCCCACACAACCCCAGGGCGTGCAAGCCCTGGGCTCTTAGACCCAGAAAGACCAGGCACACACAGCCTCGGGGAGCTGGAAAATCTCAGTGTGCAATCGCTGCTTGGAACCTCTCTGGTGGTCTGGAGCTGCCCAGACACCCGCCGCTGCCATGGTTTTGCATACAAGCAGGAGATTCTGCGTCCCCAGGGATAGCAACTAGGAACCTGCTCTGCCAGCAGCCAAGGGGGAATTTATATGGGCTCTGCAGCACCCACAGGGGAGCAGACTGAAGCTTCTCTCTGAAAGGGAGGTCAGGGTGCAGTTTGCTTTCCTCTAAACCTCTGAAAACCATCAAAAGCTGTCAAGGCGAGAGAAAAGAAGTGAACAAACATAAAAGCCTCCAGAGAACAAAAGCCTGAAAAAAACGGTTTCCTCAGACCCACCCCATTGAGGGGGGTGGGAGGACTTAACTCAGGGAACATCACTGACTGAAAACCCACGTGTCAGCTCCCTCCCCCCGAAAACCAACCAGGAAAGAAAAAAAAAAAAGACTACAAAAGAACAACCACCACTACTTCATAGACACAACTTTTATTTTTAACTCACTCCCACTCTTCTGGTTCATTTTTTATTCTTTTTTTATATAGATAATTTTTAACCTATTTACCATCAAAGTGAGATGTCCAGTACATCAAATTCCATGATAAACTTCTAACCTGAACTTTTTGATACATACACCTGTGTTTTTCTTTTGCTTTGTTAATTTTTTTTAAATTTTAGTTTAGTTTAGTCGAGTTTATTCCTTTTTTATTTTTATTTTCTAATATTCATATAGAGTTAAACTTCAAGGTAACCCCCTTTCTCCAATCAATGCTACCCCTATAGGTAAACCAATTTTTAATCCCCCTTTATCTTAGGAAAGTTGAGTCCTTTAACAAAGATGTCAAGATACATCCAGGAAGAATCAAAATAACCTTCCTTGCCCACACTGAGAATCTATAACCACGCTCCCATCTTTTTCTTCTGCCAGTGTTTCTGTGTATTTGTGTTAGTCCTGATAGTATATAAATCTTATACATGGGGTTCTTTTTGATGAGGTTCTTACTTTTTTTTGCGTATATATATATTTATACATATATATATTTTATTCTCTTGTAATATACTTTTATCAGTCTTTTTGTTTGTCTGTTTTTGTCTGCATACTTTATAGATCTTACCTTGGGGCCCATTTGGGCTGAACCTTCTCTTTTATTTTCCCTTTTTTTCCTGTCTTTCTCTCTTCTCCCTTTTTCTTTTTCTTTTTTTTTTTTTCCTCTCGTTTGGGTGGGGAATCCTGAGTGCTCAGAAGCGTTCCAGGGTGCACCTTGACTGCACCACGGTCGATACATCAGCTACATCTGTCCAGTCATCTCTCACCAAAATGACTAGGAGGAGGAATCCCCAACAGAAGAAAAATGCAGAGGATGGGCCTGCTGCAACAGAGCTAATGGCTATCAACATAGACAATATGTCAGAAAGAGAATTCAGGCTAACAATTATCCAGGCAATAGCTAGGTTCGAGAAAGCCAAGGATGACCAAACAGAATTGATTAGGGCAGAATTGAAAGCGACCAGGGATGATGTTCACAATGTTAGGACAGAGCTGAAGGCCACCAGGGATGAGGTTCACAATGCTCTCAAGGAGTTCCAATCTAATCTAAATTCCCTAAAAGCTAGGGTAACTGAGACATAAGATACAATTAGTGATCTGGAGGACAAACAGAGAGAGAGAAAGGATCAGGAGAAAGCCTGGAACAAACAGCTTAGAAGCCACAAAAACAGAATCAGGGAAATAAATGATGCCATGAAACGTTCCAATGTCAGAATTATTGGAATCCCTGAAGGGGAGGAGAAAGAAAGAAGTCTAGAAGATATAGTGGAACAAGTTCTTCATGAAAATTTTCCCAATCTCGCGAATGGACCCAGCGTTCATGTACTAGAGGCAGAACGGTCTCCCCCCAAGATTATAGATTCCAAAAAACATCCAGGCACCTGATAGTAAAATTGAGGAATCAGAATTGTAGATACAATCTCTTGAAATCCGCTAGGACAAAGAAGCTCCTTACATACAGAGGAAAGCCCATCAGAATAACATCAGACCTGTCCACAGAGACCTGGCAAGCCAGAAAGGGATGGCAAGATATATTCAGGGCACTAAATGAGAAGATCATGTAGTCAAGAATACTTTAGCCAGCAAGACTGACATTCAAAATAGATGGAGAGATAAAGAGTTTCCAAGATCAACAAGGCTTAAAAGACTGCAACCACCAAGCCGACACTGCAGGAAATATTAAGGGGGGTTATATAAAAGAGGAAAAGTCCTAAGAATAGCATTGAACAGAAATATAGAGACAATCGACAGAAAGAAAGACTTCAAAGATAACACAGTGTCAATAAAAACTTATCTCTCAATAGTCACTCTCAACGTGAATGGCCTAAATGTGCCCATAAAATGACACAGGGTTGCAGATTGGATAAAATGACAGAACCCATTCATATGTTGTCTACAAGAGACCCATTTTGAATCTAAAGATACACCCAGACTGAAAGGGAAGGGATGGAGAAGCCTCTTTCATGCCAATGGACCTCAAAAGTAGGCCGGGGTAGCGATTCTCATATCAGATAAATTAGATTTTAAAGTAAAGACGGTAGTCAGAGATACAGAAGGGCACTACATAATTCTTAAAGGGACTATCCACCAAGATGATCTAACAATTGTAAATTTCTACGCCCCCAATATGGGAACAGCCAATTGCATAAGAAACTATTAATGAAGATAAACAGTCATATTGATATGTATACATTAATAGTAAGAGATCTTAACATGCCTCTCTCAGAAACAGACAGATCATCAAAGCAGAAAATCAATAAAGAAACAAGAGCATTGAATGACACATTTGACCAGATGGACCTCATAGATATATATACAGAACATTCCACCCTAAAACAAAATACTCATTCTTCTCAAGTGCACATGGAAACTTCTCCAGAATAGACCACATACTGGGTCACAAATCAGGGCTCAACGGATACGAAAAGACTGAGATTTATCCCTGCATATTCTTATATGACAATGCTTTGAAACTGGAGCTCAATCACAAGGAAACGTTCAGAATTAACTCAAACACCTGGAAGCTAAAGACCACCTTGCTTTAGAATGCTTGGATCAACCAGGAGATCAAAGAAGAACTTAAACAATTCATGGAAACCAATGAGAATGAAGACACTTCAGTCCAAAACCTATGGGATACAGCAGAGGCAGTCCTAAGGGGGAAATACATAGCCATCCAAGCCTCCCTCAAAAAAATGTAAAAATCCAGAATACACCAACTGTCTCTATACCTTAAAGAGCTTGAGAACCAACAACAAATCAAACCAACTCCATACACAACAAGGGAAATAATCAAGATTAGAGCAGACATCAATGAGATAGAGACCAGAGATACAGTAGAACGTATCAATGAAACTAGAAACTGGTTTTTTGAAAGGATCAATAAGATCGATAAACCATTGGCCACACAAATCCAAAAGAAAAGAGAGAAAGCCCAAATTAATAAAAATATGAATGAAAAGCGAGAGATCACAACTAACACGAAGGAAGGAGAGACAATCATCAGAAGTTATTATCAACAGTTATATGCCAATAAGCTAAGCAACCTAGATGAAATGGATGCATTCCTGGAAAACTAGAAACTCCCAAAATTGAACCAGGAAGAGATTGACAACCTGAATAGTCCGATATCTAGTAATGAGATTGAAGCAGTGATCAAAAGCCTCCCAAAAAACAAAATCCCAGGACCTGACAGATTCCCTGGGGAATTCTATCAAACTTTCAAAGAAGAAATAAAACCTATTCTCCTGAAGCTGTTTCAAAAAATCGAAGCAGAAGGAAAACTTCCAGACTCTTTTTATGAAGCCAGCATTACCCTGATCCCCAAACCAGGCAAAGACCCTATCAAAAAGGAGAATTTCAGACCAATATCCCTGATGAATATGGATGCTAAGATCCTCAACGAGATCCTAGCAAATAGGATCCAACAGCACATTAAAAAAATTATCCACCATGACCAGGTGGGATTCATCCCTGGGTTACAAGGATGGTTCAACATTCGCAAATCAATCAATGTGATAGAACAAATCAGTAAGAGAAGAGAGAAGAACCACATGGTCATCTCAATTGATGCAGAAAAAGCATTTGACAAAATCCAGCATCCGTTCCTGATTAAAACGCTTCAAAGTATAGGAATAGAGGGAACATTCCTGAACTTCATCAAATGTATCTATGAAAGACCTACAGCAAATATCATCCTCAATGGGAAAAAGCTTGCAGCCTTCCTGTTGAGATCAGGAACACGACAAGGTTGCCCACTCTCACCACTCTTGTTCAACATAGTATTAGAAGTCCTAGCAACAGCAATCAGACATCCAAGAGAAATAAAAGGTATCCCAATTGGCAAGGAAGAAGTCAAACTCTCTCTCTTTGCAGATGACATGATTTTTTATATGGAAAACCCGAAAGACTCCACCCCCAAACTTCTAGAACTCATACAGCAATTCGGTAATGTGGCAGGATACAAAGTCAATGTACAGAAACCAGTGGCTTTCTTATACCCTAACAATGAAAATACAGAAAGGCAAATTAGAGAATCGATTCTATTTACTATAGCACCAAGAACCATAAGATACCTCGGAATAAACCTAACCAAAGAGGTTAAAGATCTGTACTCGAGGAACTACAGAACACTCCTAAAAGAAATCGAAGAGGACACAAAAAGATGGAAGACCATTCCATGCTCTTGGATTGGAAGAATAAACATTGTTAAAATGTCTATACTGCCTAGAGCAATGTATACTTTTAATGCCATTCCGATCAAAATTCCACCAGTATTTTTCAAAGAGCTGGAGCAAATAATCCTACAATTTGTATGGAATCAGAAGAGACCCTGAATTGCTAAGGAAATGTTGAAAAACCAAAATAAAACTGGCGGCATCACATTACCTGATTTCAAGCTTTACTACAAAGCTGTGATCACCAAGACAGCATGGTACTGGCATAAAAACAGACACATGGACCAGTGGAACAGAGTAGAGAGCCCAGATATGGACCCTCAACTCTATGGTCAAATAATCTTCAACAATACAGGAAAAAATATCCAGTGGATAAAAGACAGTCTCTTCAATCAATGGTCCTGGGAAAACTGGACAGCTATATGTAGAAGGATGAAATTCGACCATTCTCTTACACCGTACACAAAGATAAACTCGAAAGGGATAAAAGATCTCAACATGAGACAGGAATCCATCAGAATCCTAGAGGAGAACGTAGGCAGTAACCTCTTTGATATCAGCCACAGCAACTCCTTTCAAGATATGTCTCCAAATCAAAGGAAACAAAAGCAAAAATGAACTTTTGGGACTTCATCAAGATCAAAAGCTTCTCCACAGGAAAAAAAAAAGTCAACAAAACAAAGAGGCAACCCACAGAATGGACAAAGTTATTTGCAAATGACAGTACAGACAAAAGGTTGATATCCAGGTTCTATAAAGAACTCCTCAAACATAACACACAAAAAACAGACAATCATATTAAAAAATGGGCAGAAGATATGAACAGACACTTCTCCAATGAAGACATACAAATGGCTATCAGACACATGAAAAAATGTTCATCATCACCAGCCATCAGGGAGATTCTAATTAAAACCACATTGAGAGACCACCTTACACCAGTTAGAATGGACAAAATTAGCAAGACAGAAAACAACGTGTGTTGGAGAGGATGTGGAGAAAGGGGAACCCTCTTCCACTGTTGGTGGGAATGCAAGTTGGTGCAGCCACTTTGGAGAACAGTGTGTATATTCCTCAAGAAATTAAAAATAGAGCTTCCCTATGACCCTGCAATTGCACTACTGGATATTTACCCCAAAGATACAGATGGAGTGAAAAGAAGGGCCATCTGTACCCCAATGTTTACAGCAGCAATGTCCACGGTCGCCAAACTGTCAAAAAAACCAAGATGCCCTTCAACAGACGAATGGATAAGGAAGATGTGGTTCATATACCCTATGGAGTATTATGCCTCTATCAGAATGGATGAATACCCAACTTTTGTAGCAACATGGATGGGACTGGAAGAGATTATGCTGAGTGAAATAAGTCAAGCAGAGAGAGTCAAGTATCATATGATTTCACTTATTTGTGATACATAACAAATAATATGGAGGACATGGGGAGATGGAGAGGAGAAGGGAGTTGAGGGAAATTGGAAGGTAAACCATGAGAGACTATGGACTCTGAAAAATAACCTGAGGGTTTTGAAGGGGCAGGGGGTGGGAGTTTGGGGGAACCAGGTGGTGGGTATTAGGGAGGTCACGGATTGCATGGAGCACTGGGTGTGTTGAAAAAACAATGAATACTGTTACGCTGAAAGGAAATAAGAAATTTTAAAAAACTTGCAAAAAATACATTCTGAAACCCTATTACTTTAATTGGTGTATCAGTCCATTTACAGTCATAGTTGTTGGTGGATATGTATTTAGTGCTATTTTATTACTTGTTTTGACATTGTTTCTGGAGATTTTCTCTGATCCTTTGTTGTCGTTGACACTTTTGGTCTCTCTTTCGCACTCAAAGAGTCCCCAGGGGCACCTGGGTGACTCAGTCGTTTGAACATCTGCCTTTGGCTCAGATAATGACCTCAGGGTCCTGGGATTGAACCCCACATCAGGCTTCTTGCTCAATTAGGAGTCTGCTTCTTTCTCTCCGTCTGCCCTTCCTGCACCCTCATTCTCTCTCTATCTCTCTTTCTCTCTCAGGTAAATAAATAAAATCTTAAAAAAGTAGAGTTCCCTTTAATGTTTCTTGAAAGACCACTTTAGTGGTCACAAGCTCCGTTTGTTTTCTTTGTGTTGGAAATTCTTTATCTCTCTGTCCATTCTGATACACATCCCCTCAGCAATTTCTCACCAAAATGACTAGGAGGAGGAATGCCCAACAGAGGCAAAATTCAGAGACTGGGCCCTCTCCATCAGAGCTATTGGATATGGGCATAGACAGTATGTCTGAAAGGGAATTCAGGCTAACAATTACCCAGGCAGTGGCTAGGTTGGAGGAAGCCATTAATGACAAGATAGAATTGATTAGGGCAGAAGATAAAGCCACTAGGGAAGATGTTAAAAATGCTTTCAATGAGTTCCAATCTAATCTAAATTCTCTAAGATGTAGGATAACTGAGGCAGAAGACAGAATTAGTGATCTGGAGAACAAACTGATAGAGAAAAAGGATCAGGAGGAAGCCTGGAACAAACAGCTTAGAAGCCATGAAAACAGAATTAGGGAAACAAATCACGCCATGAAACATTCCAACATGGCGTGGAATGTTGGAATCCCTGAGGGGGGGGGGAGAAGGAAAGAAGACTAGAGGATATAGTTGAACAAATTCTCTGTGAAAATTTTCCCAATTTGGCGAATGAAAGCAGCGTTCATGTCCTAGAGGCAAAGGGCTGCCCCAAGATCATAGAATCTAGAAAGACGCAGACACCTGATTGTGAAAATGATGAATCATAATTTTAGACAGGAGCTTTTAAAAGCATCAAGGGGGAAGAGATTCCTTGTGTACAGAGGAAGGCCCATAAAAATAACATCAGACCTGTCCACAGAAACCTGGCAAGCCAGAAAGGGCTGGCATGATGTATTCAGGGCACTAAATGAGAAGAACATGCAGCCAAGAATACTTTATCCATCAAGACTGACATTCAAAATAGATGGAGAGAAAAAGAGCTTCCAAGAATGGCAATGTTTAAAAGAATATGTGACCACCAAGTTGAAACTGCAGGAGATATTAAGGGGCATTCTATAAAAGAGGAAAAAAAAAAACAAGAATATAATTTGAAAACAAATTTGTGGAGACAATATATAGAAACGAAGACTTCACAGGTAACATGATGTCAATAAAAAATGTATCTCTCAATAATCACTCTCAACGTGAGTGGCCTAAATGCGCCCATAAAACAACACAGGGTTGCAGATTGGATAGAACGACAGGACCCATCCATATGTTGTCTACAAGAGACCCATGTGGAACCTATGGATATATCCAGACTATAAGTGAAGGGATGGAGAAGCATCTTTCATGTCAATGGGCCTCAGCAGAAGGCCGGGGGTAGAGATTCTCATATTAGATAAATTAGATTTTACACTAAATACTGTAGTCAGATATATAGAAGGACACTACATCATTCTTAAAGGGTCTATCCACCAAGAAGATCTAACAATTTTAAATATTTATGCCCCTAATATGGGAGTAGCCAACTACATAAGACCACTGTTAATCAAGACAAAGAGTCATATTGATATGAATACATTAATAGTAGAGGATTTTAACATAGCACTCTCAGTAATAGACAGATCGTTCAAACAGAAAATCAATAAAGAAACAAGAGCACTGAATGGCACTTTGGACCTGATGGACCTCATAGATACATACAGAACATTCCACCCTAAAACAACAGAACACTCATTCTTCTCGAGTGCACATGGAACCTTCTCCAGAATTAGACCACATACTGGGTCACAAATCAGGACTCAAATAGTACCAAAAGATCGCAATTATTCCCTGCATATTCTCAGATTACAAGGCTTTGAAACTGGAGCTCAAACACAAGGAAAATTTGGAAGGAATTCAAACATCTGGAAGCTAAAGACCACTTTGCTTAAGAATGCTTGGATCAACCAGGAGATCAAAGAAGAACTTAAACAATTCATGGAAAAAAGAGACTTTGGTCCAAAACCTATGGGATACAGCAGAGGTGGTCCTAAGGGGGAAATACATAGCCATCCAAGCCTCCCTCAAAAAAACCTGAAAAATCCACAATACACCAGCTGTCTTTACACTTTAAAGAACTGGAGAATCAATAACAAATTAAGCCAACCCCACACACAAGAAGGGAAATAATCAAGATTAGAGCGGAGATCAAGTAGATAGAAACTAGAGATACAGTAGAATGCATCAATGAAACCAGAAGCTGGTTTTTTGAAATAATCAATATGATGGATAAACCATTGGCCACATTAATCCAAAAGAAAAGAGAGAAGGCCCAAATTAATAAAATTATGAATGAAAAGGGAGAGATCACAATTAACACCAAGGAAATTGAAAGAATCATCAGAAATTTTTATCCACTTCCATTCTGAATGATGGCTTTGCTAGATAGTGTATTTTTCCTTGCGTATTTTCCTATTGAGCATGTTGAATGTTGCATGTCACTCTCTTCTGGCTTGCCAAATTCTGTTGAGATATCTGCAAGTAACCTTATGTGCCTTCCCTTGTAAGTTGAGATCTTCTTTTTTTAAGATTTTATTTATTTTTTTGACAGACAGAGATCACAAGGAAGCAGAGAGGCAGGCAGAGAGAAATAAGGGAAACCAGGCTCCCCCCTGAGCAGAGAGCCTGACACGGGACCCGATCACAGGACCCCCGAGATCATGACCTGAGCCAAAGGCGGAGGCTTAACCCACTGAGCCACTCAGGCACCCCATTAAGATCTTCTTTGTTTTGTTGCTTTTAAAATATTTTGTTTATCAGTGTATTTTGCAAATTTAATTAAAAATGTCTTGGTGTTGGCCCGCTTTTGTTGATTTTTTAAAAAAATATTTTATCTATTTAGTTGAGAAAGAAGAATAGGCAGAGAAAGCACGAGTCGGGTGGAGGGTCAGGGAGAGAAGGAAAACCGACTCCATACTGAGCAGGGATCCTGATACAGGGCTGGATCTCAGGACCCTGGACCATGACCTGAGTCAAAAGTAGATGATTGATTGAGTTACCTAGGCTCTCCTTCTTTTGTTAATATTGAAGGGAGTTCTTTGTACCTCCTGTCTTGAGATGTCATTTTCCTTCTTCAGATTAAGTAATTTTTCTGCTATTTTTTCCTCAAGTAAATTTTCTGCCCCCTTTTCTCCCTTTTGTTCTTGGATCCATATGATGTGAATGTTATGTTTGATGGAGTTCTGAATTCCCAACGTTTATTCTTTTGTTCTATAATTCTTTCTCTCTTTTTTAGCTTCATTGTTTTCCATTATTTTTCTTCTATGTCATTTATTAATTCCTTTCATTCTTCCACCTTTGTATTCATTGCATCATGCCTGTATTCAATCTTAGTTATTGTATATTTAATTTCTGACAGAATATTTTTTTTTACTTTCTTTCCTCTATTGTAAAGGACCTACTGCAAGTCTTCCATTCTGTTTTTTAAGCCCTGTGAGTATGCTCATGATTGCTTCTTTAAATTTTTCATCAGACATGTTCATTATATCTCTTTTGTCAGTTACTTCCTCTGCTTCTGAGAGTAATGGCTTTATGAAGAAGAAGTTGTAGAGTACCAAGGGCCTGGTGCTTCAGGGACTGTCTCTGGCATGTGCTGCATGTTCTCTGCTGTTGCATTTTGGCTGCTCTATCCTTCTGACCAGAAGAGGTCTCCTGTAGAGGCTCTCATTGTCTGAAGTGTGCAGTCCTGACCAGAATGTGGAAAATTTTAAGTAGATGTGCTCTGGTCTGCTTGTTAAGTGAGACATAATACTTTTTCCACTAGAACTGAAGCTCTGCAAAACTCTCTGGTTGACAGATATGGTGTAGGGTGGGGTTATTTCTTGTCTTCTGCAGAAAGGGCCCAGAACACTGGAACTGAGATGAGCAAGAGAAGGGGCATCCTGCCAGAGCATAGCTGTGTGTCTTGACATAAGCAGGTTAAGTTGCAAGTGTGGGTGTTGTGGTGCTTCCCACTGGTGGTTATGCTTATGCTGAAGGTAGCTGGAAGGAAATGGCACCAGCCAGCTCTTTTGTCCCTGAAGAGATGTCTGTGAATTCTGCCTCTCAGGGAAGCGATCCTAGAATAGTGAATAGTAATCCCCTTGCCCCAAACATTCTTCAAAATGGTGTTTCCAAGCTGATGTCTGTCCCTGGGTTTTTGTTGTTGTTGTTGTTGCTGTTTTTTGCTGTTTTTTGTTTTGTTTTGTTTTTGTTTTTGTTTCTGTTTGTTTGTTTGTTTGTTTGTTTGGTAGCCTTCTCTCCAGGAGGAAGGAAGTGCCCTAGAGTTCTATCCTTCTATCCCAGCCAAGCCAGCTGACTTTTAAAACTCCAGGCTTTAAGCCCTGTTCATTGAAAGAACTCCTGAAATTCACACTGTCTCATTTTCAACCCCAATGCCTTTTGGGGAAATTTTTTCTTCGTGCATTCCCCAGTGTGTTTTTCTTTCTTTCTCAACCTTCTCCATGAAAATGGCTCCCTTACCTCCTCAGTGCCCATAACCCATTTCTCTTCTAAACCATGTCTCTGCATTCCTACCTTCTTTCATGTGGCCTCTTCCCTTCTTTTAGTTGTGGAATGTTCTCTCAGTCATCAGTCTAATTTCTGGGGTATTTAGGATAGTCTGATAGCTATTTAGTTGTGTTAGTACAACAAGAGGAGCCTAGGGAACTCTTAGTCACCATATTGAGTTCTCCCTTGAAGAGTTTTATGTTACTTTTTTATTTTATTTTATTTATTTTATTTTAATTTTATTTTTATTATGTTAAGTTAGTCACCATACATTACATCACTAGTTTTGGTTGTAGTGTTCCATGATTCATTGTTTGCACATAACACCCAGTGCTTCATGCAATAAGTGGCTTTATTTTAAAATATAACTGCTTAATAGTCTCTTCAGAGTTTAAAGGAATTTCAGATAGAAAATTAGTATACTATGAGTACTCATGTAAAAGAGGATTGAGAAAAGAAATAAAAGTCACATCAGTCCTACTGTCTTTATTTAGGAACCCTCTGTGTCTTTATTTTTCCTTTAGTCTTTTACAACATTGTGTGTGTGTGTGTGTGTGTGTGTGTGTGTGTGTGAAGCTATTTTATAATATTGAAGCCTTTGAGAAATTTCTGTATTCCAATTGAAATAGGTATTTCATTTCTTTGATTTGTGAGGTTTTGTTTTCAACTGCACTTTCTAAATGAGCAATCTTGACTATTTGGGATATTTTTCAATTTGTTATTTGTTATTCTAGGTTGTTTTAGAAAGATGTTGCCATTTTTAATGTGTTTTTTGTCTTCTATTTTACATGAAATTATATAATTCAAAATTCATATCAGTGGTACGATTTGGGCAATAACAAATTTCTAGTCTTTTTAGATGGTAAATTATAAAAGCATATTTAAAACAAAAGCTAGGACCTGGGCAAGATGGTGGAGGAGTATTTCAACCATCCCTTCAATTGAGCAGAATATCTTTTAAGTATGAGCTCCCTCCCCTAAGCACTGGCACTGAAAAGGTAAAATAACACAGGAGTGCAAAACGATCCTGTGCAAGGGCCCAGGTGGAGTCACAGACCAGTAGCCACAGGGTAAATACTTTAGGGAAGACTCCCCAGGTTTAAACCAGGAGCTGCAGGGGGACATGTGAACTGGGGGAAGCTGGCAGTTTTAGAAGTACAAAGGGCAGAAACATGCTTGCACATGGAAGTGAGGACTGGAAGTGCTTCTTTGGGGGCAGAAACCCAGGAATCTGTGGTTTTTAGCAGCACAGACAAAAATGGAGTCAGTGTGACCTGTAGGGCTTTCTAGAGAACAGTCTGGGATCTCTCTGTTATGAGACAGAAGTTTGGACAGTCACTTCTGCTATGACACTTGGAAGGGTCATAGAATCCCACCAGGGAAAGCTGTCAGAGAACAAAAGCCCCCCAAATAGGTTTTCACCGAGCTCATCCCCCATCACAAGGGAAATGGCAATTCTACCCAAACAGTACAGCAGGTCCCACCCTTCAGAAGACAGTTTGAAAGAACAAGAGGACAAGACAATAAAGTCCCTGTAAAACAGGTTCATCTTGATTGGATTGTGGTCATTAGTTTGGACACTGTACATTCCCTCAACCACCTCTCACCAGAATGACTGGGAAGTATAACCCTCTAACAGAGGAAAAATTCAGAGACTGTGACCTCTGCCACAGAACTAATGGATATGGACATAACAAGATGTCTGTAATAGAATTCAGGGTAACCGTTATGCTGACAGTAGCTAGGTTGGAGAAAACCATTAGTGGTAACATAGATTCTCTAAGGACAGAAAGGAGATCTGATATGAAAAAACTTAAAAATGCTAAAATCAGATCCAATCTGATCTAGATACTCTAACAGCTAGGGTAAGCGAGGCAGAAAATCAAATTAGTGATCTAGAAGACAAATTGATAGAAAAGAAGGATCAGGAGGAAGCCTGGAACAAACAGCTTAGAATCCGTGAAAACAGAATTAGAGAAATAAGGGACACTATGAAACATTCCAGTGCCAGAATTATTGGAATCCCTGAGGGGATGAAGAGACAGGGGACTAAAATATATAGTTGAGCAAATCTTAGCTGAAAATTTCCCTAATTTGGAGAATGAAACAAGTGTTCATGTCCTAGAGGCAGAGAGGACACCTTCCAAGATGAATGAGGGAAGAACAACACCCTAGGATGTGATAGTGAAATGTACCAATTTAAAACCAGAGATAATATCTTAAGGACAGCTAGGGGGAAGAGATTGCTTATGTACAGAGAGAGGAACATCAGAATAACGTCAGACCTGTCGACAGAAACCTGGCAAGCCAGAAAGGGATGGCAAGACATATTCAGTACACTAAATAAGAAGAACATGCAGCCAAGAAAAGTTTATCCAGCAAGGCTGTCACTTAGAATGGATGCAGAGATCAAGAGATTCCAACACTGGCAAAGACTGAAAGAATATGTGACAACCCAGGCAGTCCTGGCATAAATGTTAAGGGGAGTTCTGTAAAAGAAGAAAGACTTCAAGAGTGATATAGAACAGTAATATAGAGAGGCAATGTATAGAAACAAGAACTACAGGGAACATGATGACAATAAAGAATATCTTTCAATAACCATTCTCAACATGAATGGCCTAAATGCACTCCATAAAATGGAACAGGGTTGCAGATTGGGTAAAAAGACAGGACCCATTCATATGCTGTCTACAAGATACTCATTTTGAACCTAAAGATATATCCAGACTGAAGTGAAGGGATGGAGAGCCATCTTTGATGCCAAGAAACCTCAAAAGAAAGCTGGGGTAGCAATTTTCATATCACTCAAGATAGATTTTAAGCTAAAGACTGTAGTCAGTGATACAGAAGCAACCTACATCATTTTAAAAGGGTCTATTCAAGAAGAAGATCTAAAAATTATAAATATGTATGCCCCCAGCATGGGAGCAGTCAACTATGTAAGCCAACTATTAATCAAAGTAAAGAAACATATTGATAAGAACACATTAACTGTATGGGGATCTTAACACACCACTCTCAGCAACAGACAGACAATCTAAGCAGAAAATAAACAAAGAAACAAGAGCTTTGAATAACACAGTGGACCAGATGGACGTCATAGATACATATAGAACTCTGTATCCTAAATCAACAGAATACTCATTCTTCTCGAATACACATGCAACTTTCTGCAGAATAGACCACATACTGGGTCACAAGTCAGGTCTCAACTGGTACTAAAAGATTGAGCTTAATCCCTGCATATTCTCAGACCACAATACTTTGTAACTGAAACTCAATCACAAGAAAACGTTTGGAAGAAATTCAAACACTTGGAAGCTAAAGACCATCCGGCCCAAGAATGTTTGGGTCAACCAGGTAATCAAAAAAGAACTTAAACAATTCATGGAAATGAAAGAGAATGAAGACACATTGATCCAAAACCTATGAGATACAACAAAGGTGGTCCGAAGAAGGAAATACATAACCATCCAAGCCTAACGTAGAAAAATCAAAAAATCCCAAATACACAAACTCTCTTTACACCTTAAAGAACTGGAGAATCAACAACAAATTAAGCCTACCCCATTCACAGGAAAAGAAACAAAAGATTAGAACAGAGATCAATTAATTAGAACTAGAGATAGAGTAAGACACATCAATGAACTTCGAAGTGGTTCCTTGCAAGAATTAATATGATAGGTAAACCACTTTCCAGACTTATCCAGAAGAAAAGAGAAGG